>NC_090939.1:767950969-769263469 GCF_040938575.1 Ambystoma mexicanum
AAACGTCAACCAAGTTATAAGCCATCTAAAAATGATGAGAACCCCCTCCAATTTAGCCCCCTCTTGATCAAACTTTGCAAAAACATGTATATCTAGATTTAAAATCATTTTGCAAACATTTGTAAAGATTTGTTAAATTGCATCACATTTACAAGCCTTTACAATATTTTGGGACCCTCCTCTAATTTTGTTCCCTCTTGACAAAACAGCTCTGCACTTTCCAGAACCATTCAGAATCAGATATAGAATACAATTCCAGAATTTCGTGCAGTTTAATTAAGTGGCCATCCAAAAACTGCTTTTCACCAACCATATAATGACTGTATCCAAGCATCCGGGCTGCTCACAGACTTCACAGATCAAAAACGGCACTTTTTGGGCTTCTTATGGCCGTATCCCATCCCATCCTCATCACCCCTCACCTCCCCAGAGATTGTTTGATAAGTTTGACGAGTGCAATGTTGTGTTTTTTTTGTTTTTATCGCGATGTTCACAAAACCTGCCGCTGTCCGCAAATTCAACATGGCGGGCATTTCCAAAAATCTGACGCACTTATCGCTTTTCACCATCCTATCAGTGGGCGCATCTGATGTTTTCGGACATCATGTCGGCCTCTAGGCCAATTGGATGCCTGTCCGCGGAGCAAACAGGGAAGTGGGTCCGCCGACCGAAATCTAGATATCACACTTTTTTACCTGTTTTTTTCATTAAAAAAAAAAAAGAAACTACTGGACGGATTTACCCCACATTTCCAAAAGCACATTTTTTGGGACCTAGCCACCACTCCTGGTGAAGAATTTGGTGAAAATCCATCTGGCGGTTTTGGCTGTAGGTGTGAGAAAATGTTTTTTACCATAGCGTCTATGGAAAAAAACATTTTTGGGACCCCCTTATAACTTTGCCTCCATATACTCTTACTGCAGTTTGGTAAGGATTCGTCCAGGGGGAGCGAAGTTATAGGCTGCCCAAAAAGTGCTGCTCCTGGGTTGAGCAACTTAACCATAACTACAGGGCCGCTACCACATATATATACATTTAATCATTAATCCATAACCATGTCTGCCATACCAATCAATGATATGGCAAAGTTTGAAGCATGGCTTATCACAGCAACGGCTTGTCGAAAGACAGATGAATGCATCATCCATGGCGTTGGCCCCTCCCTTGCCTTTATATTGTAGAAATGAGAGAAGCATATCAGTCCTGACAACTACCCCCCTCCGTCGCCATACTGCAAGCACATTGCTTTCGGGGAACGCTGTCCCAGCGTTGCCTTTAATGGTGCTGACAACTTCGAAGTCTTAAAAAGTGAGGATGGATTTCCCAAACACTTTTTCTTTCTGATGAAAACATTACTTCTCATCAGAGCGCCATTTTATAAGATCTCTGCAACCTTAATTTTATATTTGTGTGAGCAACATTCATTTGCTCGAGTGATGATATTGCTATAGACCTGTTGAATCCGCATGGTCCTTACTATTCAGTTTTGAAAATTCCTGGCAATAATAACCCATTTTATTAATGCTTTTAAACTTGTGAATTTATGTTGAGCTACCCTCGTATTACTTCTACAAGGTGCACGCGGTCATTACATGGTCCCACGTTCCAGCTCCACAGGTAACATGGGCCCAAATTATATTAGTATCTCGAGCACCTTAATATATCATAACCCTATCTAAACAATGGTTGTTACCTGCTCTTATTAAATCGGTTCAAATTGGCGTGACCCCTCTCGCTGTTATTTGAAAGAAAATGACTTTCATTTTTTTCTCCCACAGACATTTCTGGCAACCTGCTGTCCCCACTCCCTTGCTTACCTGTTGATGTCACACCTCTTTGTGGGCCGCTGATGCATGGGAACCGGCACTGCAGGGTCATTTTTTTTAACGTTAACCTATCGGGACCAGGGTACACCCCTGCAACCTTTAATGCCTTTATAGTGAACAAGGGTGCAGGGGACATACCCGCAACCCCAGCTCCCCCTTTTCACTATAATGGCACTGAGTAGTCAATGTGTTAAACATTTTCAGCTGTACGAAATTTTCTAACAGCTGAAATTCGATCAAATCTATCATTTGTTTTTTTTATTCAAACATTTCTATGGATACATTCAGGGACGCTATCCCAGCATTTCCCTGCATAATGCCAGCAATCTACAATTCATAGAAAGTGAAGATGGACTTCTCAATTACTTCTATCTAAAAGGAAACAGTACTCCCAAACAGAGTGCCATTGTGCATGGGATCTCCTATCTTAATTGTATCACATATGTAATGTGACAAGCAGCACAAATGTACTCATATAGATGATAGATGTCTCTCACAACCAGGGTGTGTAAATGACACTCAATTTATCAGCTGTCCAATATAGATGTATACAAGCACAACCGCAAGCAAATTAGATGGAAATTATTTATCCAGTGATACTCAAGTGTCCCCTAAGGCCAAAGGTTTTATATCAGCTGTCTCCTTTTCTCTTGATTGTTGAGCCCATTGATGTAACTCTGGGTTTGATTCATCCCCACTGTTCTTGCTGTGTGAGTTTAGTGGCTATGTTATTTCCATCAGTATCACACACCTTTTCTATGGCCCACTATTTCAGATCCTCCAGGACATGATTTTCAGACAAAACATGACTGACTAGAGGAGAAGTCAGACTCTGTGTTCTAATCTGGGATTTGTGTTGAGTGATCCTTAATTTGATTGGTCCAGAAGTAATAGCCTAGATAACATTCCTGCTATTACAGGTTGTCTGACTTGTTAACATCCATTTCTTTTCATTGATTTTTATTGAATTGCATGCAACTGTGGAACCTCAATTGCTGCAGCCACTGCAGGGATAATGGCCCAAAACAGGGCCATTCCCCACATAGATGTGATTGTGAGGGACCTAGCTTTGCTCTCTCTATCTGCTTTAGATAAACATTCTTTAAGATTCCTTCCTTTTTTTAAAGCAAACATTGGACACAATAGAGTGGGATTCTTTAACTGCAGTAGGTGCCGATGACTGGAAATTGCCTTCCTGATTTCATTGTGGTGTGTATTATACTTCATTGCACATACCAGTCATGCGTTATTTTTATTCCCTCTGTTTTATTTATTCATGAGGTTTTCCCTTTATTTGGATGATTTTAATAATCTGATTGGGTAACCTCTTTTATACAACTGTTCTTGTATCAAATATGATTGAGTCGAGAAATCTTCCAATTGTGTGCAGTTTCTCCTAGCTCTTAAGAATTGGCCATACATAATATTATTTCTTAGGGCCTGTGCATGAAAACTGTCATGTCTCAGTATAGTTTTTCTATTCGTATCTTTATGGAATAGATCAACAATCAAGCGATCATTGTCTTCTCTAATTAATAAGTCCAGAAATGCTACCTGGCTTGATCTGGAATTCATAGTGAATCTTAAATTACAATTCAGTGCATTAATCGATTCTCAGAAGAGATTATAATCTCCCTCTTTACTATCCCATATGATAATCACATCATCTATATAGCATTTATAGCTTTTCAGGGCTTTTTCTGAAAGGATTAGTATCAGCCAGGATAAACAATTGCTCACATTTCCACATATATAAGGTGGCAAAATCACAGGCGAATGCTGGCCCCATCCCCTTAATATGCAAATAATGTGCAGTTTTTAAGTGAAAGACATTTTTGATCAGTGCCACTTCTAAAAGTTCAACCAAAAACTCACTGGGCACCAATATCCATCCTTCCCTTTCATCTAGAAAATCCTTCATGTTGTTCGAGGATTCCCTCTGAGGAATATTAGAGTAGATGGATTCTTCATCTAACATTATAAGGTCATCTGTGCTAGAGTCAAACATCATTCCCTCTATCTGATTGATCATATCGGTTGTTTCTGACAGGTAAGTGCATGATTTGACCGCCAACGTTTTTAGAAATAAATAAAAAAATTGGCCAGTGGGATCCAAAATGGAGCCACACAAAGATACTATTGGCCTACGGGGTGGATTAAGGGAATCTTTGTGAACTTTAGGTAATATATTTTTAAAAAAGCCATCCAGGCATCCACAGGATTCAGAAAGTCAAACTCTTCTTTATTTAAACAAACCAAGTCTAGTCCTCTCTTAGGGATTAGACTGATTTATTTTTTAATTGCACTTGTTCGATCGTCTCTAAATTTCAAATAGAAATCCCTATTATGTAGTTGTCTCAATACATCTATGTCTGTGAGGGTATATCAGAGATAGTAACTCTCTTCCTTTGTAGGATTTGACCCGACTGAGATATCTGCCTGTTCAAGCCATTCCAGTATGCTGGTCCAGTATAATCTGCACTAAGGTATAGATATACGGTATCCTTAGAAAAATTCTGAATGTCTCTTCTCAGTTTCTCATTTTTTTTGTTGGTGGTGTTTTTTATAATTTCATGAACCTGTTTTTCTATTAATTCAAATTTTTCTTTAGCATGTTGTACTGTGGTAAATGTAATTAATTGACTCGTGAGACACCATTCCTGATAGATTTCATTATTCATTAGATTCAGAAATAGAGAAACCAAGAACTTCACTCCCTCCATATTCTCAGAATGAAAGATTAAAGATAGATTCCTGTTCAAAACTGAAGCCCTGGCTCATTGCCTAGGAAATTAGAGATGGTTGGTTATAATTGGTAAAGGAGGCACCTGGATGTCGATCCCCCTGCCATAAATTGTTGCTCATGTGCTGATTACCTGACAAGAAATCAATGTTGGCGAAGCCAATGCCAACCAGTCATTGCTCTTAAATGGTGTTTTGCAACAGTTTTATGAACCAATCCAAAGACATAAAAAATGTTGACTCCTATCGATTATATCCTTATGTGATACAACTAACCCAATCCCACCTTCCCGTAGGTTTTATGAACCCAGATAAAATTGTGACATCATAAGCGACATATTTTTGTCTTTAAAAGTGTTGATTTGCATTATTCGAGATCTTTGAAACTAGTGCTCTTACTGATGTCCCTGTTTTATAATCATTACATATAAAGCTGAATGTAGTGATGTGTGTATGTTTGTCCAGCTATACACATCCATACTATTTAACCCATGTCTACCAAATTTTGCATGGCTTCTTCATTTGTCTGGGGCAAGATTGTAGTTTATGTTTGGATGCAAAAAATGTACTCTGTAGATACCCTCATTTACTGATGCTCACTCCGATTCACTACGGTAGGTACTAGAAGGAGGCAACATTTGGAAAAGTGTTTGAAGCAAAATGTTTGATATGTTGATTATTCCTTTAAAATGTATTATTACTGTGTACAGTTTGAAAGTGTTTTTAAAGCATTTTTAAAGGGAAGTAAAAAAAGAGAGTGTTATATTTTTTTATCATGCCACTCCACATATGGGAAATGGCAAGGTAACAGTTCACTTATGTTCATTCACGAGAAGAGAGCACAATGAATCAATCTTTCTTGGACATTTTCTAAAATGTGCTGAAACCATTAAGTGACTGAAACATGCCACACAAAAAACAAACATCAATTGGAAAACCTCCATCGGATGCAAAGCGAAAATCAATATCAGAAGCTTCTGAAACACAACAACAAACAGCAGCATGGGTGACTTGGTGAGGGCTTAGGAGTGTAAGATCAATTTTCTTTGTTGTTTTTCTGCATAGCCGCAGCTACTGCATCAGACAATCATTTGGCGATATTTTAGGCATAACTCATCCAAGCAACGGCTGGGAACCATTCCTGCGGCTGCAAGATAACTAATTGTGGCACGGTATACCTAGTTGTGGCTATGCACAGGCACAGTGGCTGTAGCCGCAGCTACATTGATTGGCTATGGGCCGGGAGCCTTCTCCATAGCGTTTCTGGTAGCAATGGTGATAAAAAGAAATGTATAGTAGGCAGTTTTGTAATGTTCTAGTTTAAAATATATTGAGTGTAGTATTTGTGCAAAACCGGTGCTACCGGCAGGTTATCGCCAACCCTGTAACACCGATTCCGCTGCCTGATATCCCAGTGCCACCTGGATATCACAAGTTGCAGTGGAATGGTAAATCCCCATTCCCATGGAGTCTGGGGACACTGAAGCACTGACACCATTGCTAACAGTGTCAGTGCTTCAGTGAGAGACATGGCAGTAGGGGCCTGGTTTCCTGGCAGGTCAGGTCTGTCAGGGGATCCATGCCCTGACCGGCATTCTCGAAGTACGATGGTCTGAAAATGGTTCCAGTACGTTGCTACCAGCACCCTTATTTCCGTACTGCCGCACTTAGAATGCGGCCCAATGTCATTTTTTGAGTGATGTATGTACGTACCAATTATACTAGAGATTATATTGCCTCAATGTCTTAATGACCTAATTTATAGCTAATTTGCATACTTAAATAGTACATGAAAGCCCCTTTAATAGTTGAATTAAGCACAGTTTCTTGTTTTAAATCAGCTAGCAAATACAAGAAGTAATTGAGACTGGATAAAAAGAACTGTTTGCAGGAAAACATGCCATTGTGTTTGGAGATGTTCTACAGTTAACACCGGTATAAGACCAACCCATATTCAAAACATTAGATTTCAAAGAGTGTTCTAAAATATATAGTTGGCATAGCCAAAGGCCATGGCTATTGGCCATTGCTAGGAGTCATGGCTATTGTTGCAGACAAAATGTATGGAATAACAAAACCCTTGAAATTAAAGGAAAAATCTTTAGCTGCAGGGATGATAATGTGAGCCATGCATTGTAAGAAAACCCTTGAAATTCAAGGAAAAAAACGTAGGTTGCAGGTAAGTTAAGGTGAGAACTTAATGCAACAAAACCCCTGAAATTCAGCTAATGCCACGTTAATGTTGTGTACCCTGTTGTGCAGCCTATGACCACAATGATGACATCACAGATGACATCACTGATGACATCTCTGATTATATTACAACAGTAACCAGCATTAAGCATGGCCTTCAACCATGAACAGTGGGCATGGCCAAACATATTTTAACACATTAATGGGCCAGTAGTCATGGCCTTCAGCCATGGACACTGGTCAGACCATTGTAGATAGATTTGAAAACACTAATAGGCCACCAATCATTGCCTTTGGCTTTCACCAGTGGCTTCTTCCTTCAGCCGTGTATACTGTATATTACACATATAACTAGGATCACTTAATCAAGACAGAGCAATGAGAGTCTTCTCTGACCTAGCCTGCGCTACCCCATAAATCATCCAATGTGGAGTGCCACAGGGTTCATGCATAGCCCCTACACTTTATAACATCTTCAACAGACCACTCTTCAATATTCTGCATTCTCTTGGCATTACAAACACCAACTACACTGATGACACAGAAGTCCCCCTCCCCCTATCGGGCGACTATGAGTCTGATGCCAAAGCCTTCAACGCTGCCTACTCTACCATCTAATCCTGGATGGCAGAAAATTGGTTGTGCCTAAACGGGGACAAGACTAAACTTCTAATTGGATTGACTGAAACACTAAAGAAATTGGACAAACAATACTTGGTCTTCACTATTGATAACATCCAAATCCCAGTGTCTCCTGCTGTAAAAATACTTGGCGTCTACCTAGATTCCAACCTCTCTATGTCCAGGCACGTTAAGGCCTTTGCGTCTTCTGCAGCCTACCACACTAAACTTCTTACTGCAGCCAGGCTGTTCCTATCCACAGGAAACTGCCTGACCATAGCTACGGCTATAACTGGATTCTGACTGGACTACTGCAATGTCCTCTTTGCGGGGACATCAGCAAAAAACCTGGCAAAACTCAAATGCATCCAAAATAATGTGCTTCATGCTGCCAACGGCATTCCCAGAAGGGACCACATCTCAGCGGCTAGGAAACAGGCCCTCTGGCTACCCATTAAAGATGAGTCCTTTTCAAAACACTTGCTTTAACCTATAAATGCATTAACCTCGCAGCCCCTCAATACCTAACTCAAAAAATACTCAGACCCACATCCTCTAGACCAACTAGAACACCATACTGTAACATATTTACAGTGCCCAAAGTTAAACAAGCCAGAGCTGGTGGTTCCAGCTTCCCATTCATTGCTGCCATGCAATGGGACTCTTCAACCCCACTTTGGAGCAGAAAACTCCCACGTACTTTTCTGCAAAGCTATCAAAACTCTGCTATTTGCTTGAACCTGACAAATGTTTAGCTACTGTACATACTGTACATAATATGCCATGAAAAGCATCATGTGTGAATACCTGAATGTAAGTAATGATTTCATGTGATAGATATGTACGTACCATGTAACTAAGCCGCCCTCTTGTAACATTTCCTCCATGCCCTTGGACTGTTTGTTCACATTATAAATGTAAAAAATAAACAAATTAGTACCATAACCAGGCACTAGCCATGGCCTTTAGTACAATACTGACCAGTGGCCATGGTCTTCGGTTGTGCCCCCTGTGTATTCTAACATGTAAATGGGCCACTTTATATTTTAAAATACTAAGTTGCCACTAGCTATGGTCTTCGTCCATGCCCACTGTATATTTTACAACACTAACCAGTCATTAGTCATGTCCTTTGGCCGTGCCAACTGTATAGTCTAATATATTAATGGCACTAGCCATGGACTGTAGCTATGGCCAGTGGCTATGGCTTTCGGCTGTGCCCACTGTATATTGAAAAACAACAACAGAACACTATGTATGGCTTTTCGCCATGCCCACTATATATTTTGCAACACTAACTGACCACTAGCTATGGCCTTTGGTGAGGGACAGTGACCACAGCATTTGTTTTGGCCAGGTCCACGGCCTAAATTGTTATAAAGATAATCAAAGTTTTTATGAGATAACTTATAAAGATGTAATGTGTAACACTATTTTTGATCTACTCTGTTATATACAATGTAATTGGTGTTGTGACAGTGATGTCGTAAGTGATCTGATAGAACATGTAATTAATAATGTCATCAGTTATGTCATCTGTGATGTCATCATTGTGGTCACATGCTGTGCAACGTGAGTGTGAAGTTAAGGTGGATTTAGCTGAATTTTAGGGATTTTGTTATGTTAAGTTCTCACTTTAACATCCCTGCTACAAAAAGATGTTCCTAGAATCTATACATATTATATACATATAGCTGATTTTCTATTACAGCTCTGTGGTCTCCAGAAAAAAAAAAAACACCTGGGCACTCATTGGTTGCATAAAGTGCTATATACCTGACATGCAAAATGTATTGAACAAGATTAAATAGTCTTTGTAACTTCAACTGGTCACATATTCATCCAGTTACAGACAGGTGTAAGTCTGCCCTGTGTATCTTCCTTTAACTGGACTACTTCAGGCTGTTGTTAGCAATCTATTGTTCACTTTATATTTAAGATATTCAGACAAATCAATTCCGGTTCCACAATACTTGTCATGTGACTTAGTCTATACAGACCAAACCTGTACTTAAAACCAGCACCATCTTGGAGCGGCTTCCTTTCTAAAGGTTCAAATTAACTATTCAATGTACTAGCATCATGCAACACAGGGAATTATAACTGTTGTGCATTCTCATCTTCACATATGAAAGTGAAAAATGTCAAATCTATTTTTTCAATTAATCAAAGCTATTCATATTGATCTATGTTATTCCCCTGTTATAACAAGATATCTGCACTGCATAATCACAGATGTGCAAAAGCAAAAGAGGATTTGTTGCTCAAGTTGTACGCACATAACATGACATAGCCCAGTGGCCTTAGCTTGTTACTACAAATAGATAGACAACAAACAATTCATGCTATGTCCATCTACACTGCAACAATTCACCCGAGTTGTAATTTTGATTAGTTTAGAAATATACATTATTCCTCGTCCCCATTGAGGCCATTTGGTTTCAAAGTGCCCATTTTATTATCAATTTAGACTAACAGAGTTGTAGTTCTCTATTTCCCTTTCATAAATGTTCAGGGATATGTGCGAGTCCTAAGCATTTCATACTGTAAACATTTTGTATTGTGTTTTTCCATAATATGCAAAGTTAACGAGTAACGGATGTCTGCATTTTTTATGTCTCTGTAATACTGCAATATACACAATTTCAGCTGTCCAAAGGTTGATGCACCATATTTGAGACCACATGCACATATGACATATCCGTGAATCTTTTCAAACATGCTAGAGTATGTTTAATTTTCCAAAATACGCCATCAACAACTTCAAATTCTTTGCCAATTATCGTATGTTTACACATTGTGCAGTTATTAAGGGTTTACAAGCCAATGATATTTTGCCTCTTTCATAACCAATCATTTCCTCTTACATTGGTTTCTGATACACTGGGTGACAAAATAGCTTTTAATGAGGGAGACTTTGAGAAGGTAACCTGGGGAGATGACCCCAAAACGTCCTTAAGATCACTGTCATTCAACAGAATAGGCACATATTTTCCCAAAATCGATCTTATCGATTTAGCTTGATTATCGTACCTAGTAATACATCTGACAGTATTTTTCTCAGGTTTTTTTTGTTTCACATTGAGTTACTCTGCTATCCCTTTTTGCTTAGCTTAATGATATGCTTCATCTACAGTATTAGACGAACAGTCCCTAGTCAGAAAACGGCTAGCTATTTTCACTGCCTTCTCATTAAAGTCTCGTTCTCTAGATCGGTTCTACTTGGCTCTCATTAATTCTCCATATGGAATGCTATTAATAAGCAATCTAGAATGATGGCTCTTAGCATGGAGTAATACATTGGATTGATTGATTGATTGAGTGATATTTTATTTCTATCGCGCTCGTACACAAGTGTTTCAGAGCGTGACAAGGCAAGGGAGGGGAACAGGGGAGAACACAACAGCGATCTTATTAGGCCCAGTGACATTGAGAATGCGCAAGTGCATGGGATAGGGGGGAGGGGAAACGTGCATGGAAGGGGGAGAGGTGGAAAGTGCAAAGCAGAGGAGAAACAGATAAATAACAATAAATAAATAATAAAGGCAACAACCAGTGGTAATGCAGCCAGCAATTTGCAAGTGCTAGGTTTAAGGCAGCAGACAGGGTAGGTCTGATAAGTGCAGGAAGAAAAAGGGGGTGCTGTATGGGTACAGATACAGACCCCAGTGCAAGGGGTGGCCCGGAGGCAGTGCGGATGGTGGCAGGATGAGCAGGTACCTGGGCCCAAAGGACAGAGGGTGGCCAGGTGCATGGTGCCAAGAGAGAACAGATCAGCAGGGGAGAGGGGGAGCGAAGGCAGAAGAAATGACGTTGAATTCCTATCTAGGGTAGATACCAGTGAGTTATTGACAATATCAAATTTAACATCGATAGACATTAGTTCCTTTTCAGATTCATGAAGTTTTCATTTAGAAAATAAACATAAGGATGTAATGTCTCCTCAGAACAATTCTAAATTAAAAAGAAATCACAATAAATTGGTACGATGCCACAATATGGTGCAAATAGTTGGTGTATTTTCCACCTCACGCTGTGCTCTGTTCCCAAGAGCCCATATCCAAGTTGGCATAGGTGAGCACAACGGAAGGCATCGAGGAAAGTATATATGTATCGGCCAGTTTAGATCATAATAGTGTACATAAAAAAAGAAAGAGGAGCGCTGGAATTGAGGCTTGAACCCAGCTTCCACGTCCCTTTTAATGCATCACTGAAATTGTTGTTCTACTCTGCCAGCATGTGTAGATAACATAGTGCATAAAACATTATGATTTGATTCTAGCTCATTTTATGTCTTAGGAGTTTACATTTGTTTTTTAAAATTAAAAAATTACAGCACTGGTATTAGGTTTGAACCCAGCTCACAAGGTTGATAGCATTTTCTAAAACCTGGCATTATTTTATGGTTAACATTCAGTACCTATAAATGCAGGAGACAGTGTGGTAGATAATGTGAAAAATTGGGTTTGACTAAACGTGCATTGGCAGTATGGTTTGTGAAGAATGGAGAGATACACTTAGTTTTTTTTATAACTTTGATAATGATGGTAAGGCAAGTAGTCAATATATATGAAGTGGCTCTCCGAGATGTAGGGACTTGTTTTGTGGTAATTATTTCATTGCATAATGGCTGATTTTAAATATGGTGATGATAATTACAGTAAACTCTTAAAGCCCAGAAATATTCTGATCTTCACTTCACACTAGTTTAAAAGCCAGGTACACAAAGGTTCGATCAGAAGCTATTGATTTCTTAAATGTCATTTGATGGAATGCTGAGTGCCACATATAACATATGAGAGCCAATTTTCATCATTTTTTTAAATAAATAATTTTAAATCATCTTTTTTTCTTTTGCATTTATTTTTTATTTTTCTATGAACAAGAAGGAAAGGTGCACACCTTTGTCACAATTTACCTTTTAAATTATTCACCCACTTGTAATGCTTGCAAGTCAGTAGGTTATATATTTAATGAAGATTACCATAATGAACTAGTTACACTTTATTAAGCTCAAAATATACTCTGGCTGGGGAGTACTAGCACGCTCTTCCCCCTGCTGCTTTCTGCTCCACTGTAGTTCTGTGCAAATTGCTCATAGTTCCACTGGGGTAATGCAAGAATTGTCGAATCAACTATAACCTTGTTTGATGAGACTGATTACATTCTAAAACAAAATTCTTTGTTTTGTCAGTTAGCGTTATGTGGGGGTAATGATTGTCATTAACCACAGACAATAGTCATCAATTTAAAGCAATCCATTTTCTCTGGAAATGATATTCCAAACTGAAGATTTGAAAATCGATCAATTCAGAGGTTGTCTATGTGGGTTCTGTAAGGAACAGAAAAGTTATCCATATCTTAGAATTCCTTCCCAGTGAAGTCTCCTACTACTTGGCAGAGGCCCAATTTAATGTAATCCCTTAAAAATAATGCTCAGTTTAAGGAAGAAAAGACAAATGGCAGGAAAAGTGGTGGTATAAGGGTGAATAAAACACTCCAAACTCCAACCGTACAAATAGTGACCATACCCCAAAGCAGAGGTCTCCATCTTTGGTTCTCCAGATCCTTTAGACAACAACCCTCCTCAGCCCTAGACAGTGTAGTCAAAGTTGAGGACTCATGGAAGTCATTGTGCAAAACATCAGACGAGCTGCATGTTGCAGACACCTGCCCCAAACAAACAAGTGTGTAAAGCAGTTACAGTGTCCCTGCGAAGGTTACTATACATAAATAAGTCATAATGGTAGGGAGATCAAAGCCTTAGAGATAACTAAAGTGTTCAAAAATTGTCATAACACAAAGGTTGAAAGGCCCAATGAATGTCAGCTAATGTGTGCCACCAAAGGAATAAAACGGACAGGAGAAAAATGGGACCATTTGGGAGTCTTGCTGGAGATGTGGCATTTCTTTAGCTTCCTTTCTGAAGGATCATCAAATGATTGAGGCAATGCTACATCCGCTGCATTGAGTGGGGTAAGAAATTGTGGGGGGGGCCTCATTTGGGAACGTGGCTTGCATGATGGGTGTGGTCGAAGAATTGATGGGTGTGGCCTAATGATGAACATGTAAAAATAGTTGGCCTCCATAACTAAGTGCATATCGCGTTGGTTTGTTAGAAAACAATGCAGCTCTTAAAATAAAATCTAAACAGCTCACTGAATGAGTGTCTGCAAGCCCCTGAGCAGCGGCATGATGTTTATTGGCGTTTTATATGTATGCACCAGATTGCAAATATGGGCCCCTGATTCTTTCTTTCCATTTTGTGTTTTTTTTTTGTGTTTAGTAGAACGCCAATGTGCCCCAAGTCAAACTGTGGTCACTTCATAAACACCAGTAGAGTAGGACAGATTGCAGTTAGTTGGAGTCCCTCTGAACTGGGTGGTGGAAAGACCTTGGATAAAGGATTGGGCGAACAGTTCATTTTTATAAGGCTTTCTGACATGCATATCATTAAGTTCTGCCCCCAAGTTGGTATAAAGGGCATTTCACAGTACTCCCAATTGAATGGGCACATATTCACCACTCGCTTGCACTCATCATCTCTCCTCTTCACCTACTTGTTTGGCTTTTAACAATGTTCTGCTTTAAAAAAGATGGCTTGACAAGTACAAAAATCATAGAAAGGTAATCTGGTAGTGGCCATGTAGTTATGGTTAAGTTGCTGTTTCCATAGGGTGGCTTATAACTCTGCTTCCTCTGGACAAATCCTCACCAAACTTTGCAAAATAAAGTATATGAGCCACTCTGAATTTTTTTGTGAAGTTTGGTGAGAAATCGTCCAGGGGAAGGGAGTTATAGGGGGGTCCCAAGACGTCTTTTTTCCCCATAGACTGAATGGGGGAAAAACTTTGCGCACGGCTACGGGTGAAACCGCTGGATGGATTTTGACGAAATCTGCGGCAGGTACAGGGGCTTGGTCCACAAAGAGTGCTTTTGTACATTGTGTCACCATACATGCAGTACGTTCATTTATAATTATGAAAAAGTAGGTCTGAAATAATTAGTGATATCTCTGTTCGCTCCGCGGTCACATTTCCCTGTTCGGTCGACGAACAAGAAACCGATTGGCTAATGGGATGCCGTCATGACCGCGTACACGTGACGTCTCTGTCCATTGGCTGCTGCGAGACGTCTTCTTTGTCACATGGTTTGGATGCTCCCGACATCTTGGATCCACGGAAAGCGGAGTAACAAACAGCGTACACATGCTTTTTTCATGTCCCTATTTGCTGTGGCACAGAGCATTGAGAAAGGTTCATACAGTAAGAAATGAGTGATCTATGCATTTGTTCCTCGGCCTGGTCATGATGTAATTTCTATGGACACCTTGTACGTACAGTAAATGTGGGGGATAATAACGATAGCACTTCAGTCCATATATTGGGCAGGAAATTTGTAACGCTTGACTGCATGTAGTGGATAGGAAATTTGTAACTCTTGAAAGCACACAGGTATAGGTAGGCAACATTGAAATTGACAACATGCCATGATCGTGTTGTTTTTCGTAATGCCTATTATTAGAATCATTAGTACGCCGCCATGGGTGGCACATGCAGTGGCCAGGGGCTACAGTCTTCACATATGGGTGATTAATGCACTTGTTCTGGGGGTCGGTCATCGTGATCTAATGTGTATGGACATCTTGTACGCACAGTACACTTATACCTACTTAATGACGTATGTTCTACGGTTTCCTTCTATGCACAGAAAAGGAGGGGTTCAATAAGGACCGTATTTGAGGCTGTGTACAGCACGGGGGAGTTGTTACATTTGTACGGACACATCTGTGTTAGGGAACATTGAAATTGTGTACATGCTGTGAATACATTACTGTTTCCAATGCCTATTATTATATTCATTAGTACGCTGCCATGGATGGCACATGCTAAGGTGGTTGTGGCCAGGGCCTAGAGTCTTGGATGCATGGCCGTCGGCCGAAGGCCGAAGGCCTTACTTCCAAGACTCTAGGCCCTGGCCACAACCATCGCTGCATGTACAAACCATGCATACACCCCTTGTGTTGCATTTTCATTGGCAAGTTGTGGGGAGTGTATGCAGTGTTGGGTCCATGGCCGAAGCCCATGCCCCCAACAAGAAAGTGGTAAGTACTACACTTGGAAGACACTGCACACCCATCCCATGTATGATCTACAGACATATACCTAGGAGGGAAGCCTCTGGGCAGAGGTACAGCAGGATAACACCCCTATGGAATAACCCCCACTACCACACATCATCGAGGTGGTTGTGGGGAGACCCTGCAGTCTTGGGTGCATGGCTAAAGCCCATGCATGCAATACTGAAATCATTAGCAGTGGAGTTCCAAGTTAATATGGGATTGCTGGATTCTGGTCGTTGTTTTCGTGTCCTAGTTTCTTCACTTCATGGCTGCAGACGATGGTACGAAAATCAAATTTATAAGCAGCTACTTCACAAGGACCATGTTTCACATATGCAGTGATGGTTGTGGATAGGGCCTGTACTCCTTGTAACTTTTTTGTAAGACGTAGGTGGTAGGGTACTCACCGAAGACGAAAGGCCAGCCTACAGGCACTGCAGCATATTGCTACCACACATTAGGCGAGTACATTCCCATGTGGAGAAAATGCCTGCCAATATACTTACTCCTTTGTTCAGAATCCAGAAACATTTCTTTATGTTTGGTTTACGTACTTGGTGGAAGTATCACTTTTTCCATTTCTGTGATGAAAGAAAAAGGTGTGTTAATGTTTGCAGATTTTCCACATTTACCACATTGCTTAATAGACAGTTATTTTTTTTTAGACCCTCATTTTTACTTTACAAACCAGTGTACTGTGCATTGTGCTCAGTTTCTGTGTTTGCTTTTCTAATCCTTGGGTCTGGGAAAAAAAATCCTTATCGGATTAAAGAAACCTTTCATTTCTTATGCAACTAAGTACTTCATTTTTTCCTTTCAGTGCTTTCTTCATTTTTCTGATCAATGTTATGTTTGGTATCTTTCTGCCCATTTTTATCAACAGTTAGATACCTGTAGGCGTATTCAAACTGTGCATTTGTTCCTACAGATTTTCGATACCCATTCTTTTGTGTCGTTGTTACATCCTGTTTCCTTCATTTTTCCCATTAATGTTTTATTTGTTGCCTACCTGCCGATTTTCTACAACACTTAGATACCTATAGGCATATTCTACCTGTGAATTTGTTTTCAACGATCTGTGATAATCATGTATTTGTGTCATTCTTCCATCCTGTTGAGTAGTTAGATACCTGTAGGCGTATTCTAACTGTGCATGTGTTCCTACAGATTTGTGATACTCATTAATTTGTGTCGTTGACATTTCCTGTTTCCTGTATCTTTTCCATTAATGTTTTCTTTGTTGCCTTCCTGCCCATTTTCAACTACAATTGGATATGTATAGGCGTATTCTGCCTGTACATTAGTTTCCAACAATCTGTGATAATCATTTATTTGTGTCATTTTTCCATCCTGTTGGGTAGTTAGATACCTGTGGGCGTATTCGAACTGTTTGTAGTCTTCAACTTACTTTGTTCACAATTTTGAAGTGCACATTAGTTCGTAAATTTTGGCTTCAAGAACATTAAGTACGCATTTGTTAGGTTAGCTGGCAACCTCTGCTTTAGAGTAATGGTGCTATCATTACATTCAAACCATCCACAATTCTTTTTAATGTATGCAGTGTAGTGACCTGCATTGGCTGTAGCTCCTGCATGGAAGATTATTCCAACTGTTGTAAAGGTTTTCTTTCCAAGTGACACTTGACCGTGTGTAAATCCAGTTAGTTTGCAGTTGTTTTTGGTGCCATCTGCATTATAACGTAGAAGCATAAGTATTATGTAGGCACTATGTGATTGTATCAGTAAGGTAGAGCGATTGTCTGAATTGCAAATACTACATAATCTGCCATGGTTTGCATTTTGTACAAGTTGCTGAAAAGGAATGTTCTCACAATTTGGTATGGAAATATACACAAATCGCTCATTTGGGATTTCTTCCTGTATCACTTTGTTACAGAGAATGCATGTATGTTTCGACATGTACGAAATTTGGAAGATTTCATTTACAGGTATACTTTTGTTTTCCAATACTAATAGTATGTACATTAGAAATTATTGTGGATCTTCTTGTGAGTTCATAGTGAATCTCACCATTCCAGCACAGTCGTCCAATTGTTGCCTTACTCCATAAACACTCTATGTGTTGTCAGGATTGCTTGTTGCATTCCTATGCAGTACTAACATTTGTGAACACAATTGTTCTGTGCTGTGCAGGTAAATATTGTTAACAAATGGTGGCAATTGAAATAGAATATTCATTGCTACATTTGCATAGCAACTTACCACACTTTCATTTGTAAATTTGAATGGGCCAGCAAGTTCTGTACCTGAGTGCATTTTTCGGTTTTTCTGTTGCTTCTTTGCCAATGTGCCTGGTTCACATTCCCTAATAGGTTCTTCTATGTTTGCGGCAATTGATGAAACTTTAGCTTCTTTTTTTTGGTACAGAATTTCCTGTTGCATTCTGTTGCATTTCTCTTTCATTTGTTTTTCTTTTACCACGTTTCACTTTATCTGGAACAGGGTATTGTTTCAGATGAGGGGTGTACAGTGAACGCAATCTATTGTATTCTAGAATGCAAATATCAGCTTTGACTTTACCTGAATCAAAGTTTATTAACAAAAAAACATCAAGTGTACGTAAGCGTGATAATGCTACATAGCTCATGCCTTCCTTAAACACTGTCTTTACTATATCTATCAATGCTTTATCTAGGGTAAGACCTTGGGATTTATGAATGGTAACTGCATATGCAAGAGTTAGAGAAAATTGCTCTCTACGCACATACATGTCTTTGAAGAGAGGAAATCGAGCCATTGAGCGCCCTATCCTTTTTACTTCTGAAACTTTATCAAAGCAAATTTTTACAAACTGAATGCTGTTATCACGTGGGTATGATTGAAAGCCAACAACTGTGCCCAGTGCTCCATTAACTAGCCCTTGCTCTACGTCAAGATTACGTTTAAGCATTACTCTTCAATTTAATGATAATTTCAATACTTTTTCCAACCCAGGTGTGTTGGAGATTGAATGTTCTAAACTATTTAGTCTTGTTGTGGCCTGCTCACACATGGGTACTGTCAAACCATGTACGTCTAGTTTGTCTGTGGAACTAATTTCTATTATTGCTTGCATTTCTTTCTTTAGCATTGTTTCATTGAATTTGAAACAGCTTGCAAGAGTTGGCATTAAGGCCATACAATTGACATTTTTGTGCGCTATTTGTTCCATTACATCAGTTGCGCATGCATTATCGCCATAAAGTGCATGTATATGACGCTTTTTCAATACAGCTTGTGCTTCTTGCGATAATACACCAACTCTAATACTTTTCAAGATGTTGGCATAAGTGAGATCTGCAGATTGCCGTATGTTCTCAGTTAATTCTCTATATTGGAAATGCTGCCTAAGGTTAACATTACCTATGCTACCAACAGTTTCCTGCAGAGTTTGTGGCCTAAGGTTTTAAAAATCGGTTCACCTTTTACTGGTGTCAATTGTAGAAGATAACGAAAACGATAATGTGTTTCCCAGCAAAGAGTTCTTCCTTTTAAGTACTAATTACTAATTAATTAATTACTTGTAAGTACTTCTTGCAATCTGAGATGAATCAAAGCCAACATTAGATTGGAGACCATGCTCACTTCATCTAGTAGCATTTTCATTTGCTTCAATACTCTCGGTAATTCCATTACAGCTTCTGCAGAAAGTTTGTAGTAGTCTAATTTATTTTGATGCTCTACTGGAAGCAGTAGTAATCGGTGTAAAGTCACACCGCCTATGGTGTAGGCAGCTAAACCTGTGGGGGCTGTTACAACAGCTGACAGTTTGTTGTTTGTCAATTGCTGCAGAAACTTGCTAATAATTTTGATTAAAAATGTTTTCCCTGATCCAGCTTCCCCACTGACGTACAGCAGTATAGGTTTGTAATTTTGGCAGGTACATTCTTTATTTTCGTGCTGTACGCCATGCACAATTTATTTTGTTACCTCTTCAAAAATGGTGCGCTGATCGTTGTTAAGTTTTCCTTGCTGCACAGTTAAGTCCTCTGTATCTTCTTGATACTGATACATGGTGTTTTCTACTTCTGCCATAGCAACATCAGCCTCATTTGCTATCAGTGATTGTTCTAATGGCTCTTGACTTCCTGTTACAGAAGGTTGACTACTATCGGAAGAGTATTTATCTAGTGGGCATGAATTTCTTCTTCCTGTTCCTGCTCATTGTGTAACATTGTTTTGTACTGCGTAAAGTTAACATCAGTGATAGTGCTTTCATTTGCTTTGAAAGCATCTTCATAGCACTCATAATTATCTAGTATATCTTCCTATTTTCTCCATGTTTTGAAAAGTTGTAAAAGAGACATGTAATATAGTTCTTTCTGTTGAGGAGTTTTTAATGACAACTTTTCATGATTAATTAAGCTTTGTTTGTTACGTTTCACTAAGCTCCATTCACAATTGGTCACTCTATATCTATGTTTAATTTCATCGGGTTTTACATTATTTTTGTATGCAAAGTTTTGAGCTATGTGGTACAGACACATGCTTTCCAGAGTGGTACTGCTGTTCGGATAGTATGTGTCCAGTAAATTGTTTTTCAGAATGTCTTGGCTGTTGGGATCATTTCTGGCAATAGTTTCTATGTCCTCATGTGATTTTAGCACTCTTTTTCTAGATTTTGCAGGACCAAGACTGAGCCATACTATGTTGTCTGATTTTCAGTACAAAGCAGTGCCGGTTAAAAGATCTGCTGCTTCATAGACCCCACATTCACTATGAGAGAGCATTTTTATGCCCAGGCTGCACAATTTCTGTGATAATGTTTTGTCTGATGCTAGGTCATCCTAAAGCTCTGTTTTTTCTGCTTTTGTTAAGTAGGCTGTAACATATCGTGCAACAGCAGTTGAATTGTCTGCAATGTTCTGCACATCTATGTTTGCATTCCACAATAGGGCAATGATTGCATCATAATCATTGATATATTTTGATTCTTCACTTCTTTTTATGTAATACCTGTTTTAGGTGACTTACCTTTAACACTATGTCGAACTGAAGACATGAAGTTGTTTACTTCACCTCTTTCTGTAACTGGTCTGGGGAAACCAAAGCGGCATTTGGTATAGTATTTATCTTTGTTTTTGTATTAACGGTGACAATATTTGCCACATTTGTGTCTTTGCAATTGTAAAATCTGCCCATGCATCTCACTATGACTCTCTTGTGAAGGGATTGCTCATGTGACATATTTTTGGATAAACTGCAAAACAGCGCTATCACTGTCATGGCCAAATTTCGGTGCACCTTTGATCCATAATAGCATGTGAATATGTGGTGCTCCTCTTGCTTGATATTCTTTTCTCCAAAAGAAGTGTTGCACTTCTCCCAGCGGAGGAGCACTTTTATTGCAAATAAAGTGTAGCATTGCAATGAAACGATGATGGAAATATCTTGAGACATTAACTGGATCTAGAGAGCAAAGTTCTCCTGGTGTTAATATATCTATGTTGTTTTTGTTGTTGTTTGCTGTGCGTAGGAACTCATGCAAATCTTCCCATGCGTATTCTGCACAACCTAGCATAACAAACCAAGTTGGTGGTCCAAGGTTTCTGATCATGCAACGCACGTCTCCGTGCCGTCTAAACCAGTATTCCTTTTTACTGCGCATGTTTGCAAACAAATTTGTTATACTTGATTGTAAAACCTCATCTTTTTCTTGTACTTTCTGTACTAACTGCGTAGCTGACATATTTTGAAAGTGCGTTCCAGATTTAAGAATGTGTGCAACTCCATAACATAGTGTTGCTAATTCACTTTCGTAGAGTAGGTGGAATATGTATTCCACATTTTGTCTAAATCAGGGATCTTGGGAATACATTCATAATGAGCGGTATTCTGATGCCCCAATCTGAGTGGGTCTATCATCGTACCACCCACCTTTTCCAGTAGGAAATAGCAGTGGAAAAGCACGTGCTTCTATACTTTTTTCCCAAATACTCATTGGTGACCCTTTGGTTTGTCGCATTTGGTAAGTTTCTACTGCATCATCTATACTTTCATTGGAATGCAATGGATGAATTGTGTAATGGTCTAAGAGAGTGGATACTGTAGCTGGATCCAGAAGATCAAATTGTCCAGTTTCTGATGGCTCTTTGTTGTGGCTCGACCCCA
This sequence comes from Ambystoma mexicanum, assembly GCF_040938575.1. Classification (NCBI taxonomy): domain Eukaryota; kingdom Metazoa; phylum Chordata; class Amphibia; order Caudata; family Ambystomatidae; genus Ambystoma; species Ambystoma mexicanum. The sequence continues at coordinate 767,972,584 of NC_090939.1, forward strand.
TTTAAGGTCACGAAGGCTTGCGATTTCCCCTCCAATTACCTGGAGAATTCCTTGGCGTTTGGCTCAACACCAAAAACTCGGCAGTTCTGTGCAGACTGCAGCATCCAGCATTCCGCGTTAGTGCTCGAGTTAGGCACTATGGTCATGTGACACACACAGACTGTCATTTCACATCTGTATGTGAGTAGTACTTATTCTTGCTGCGCGCACGGAGCGGGTGCTCCTTAACTGAGTTTTACGGCCAGTTTTGTAGCATCAGTTTTCTGCAATCTTGTTATTTTTGAACCTGTTCTTGACTCCTTGGCCTGTTAATACGGATTAACCTTTTTGAACTGCCCCTGATTTCTGGTATTCGGTTCCTTCAGATTGATTCCTATTACCCCCGACGCAGCACACTTTACCTGGATTTCTTCTGCATACCGTTTTGTTGCTTTGCTATCCCGGAGCTCTGCAACCCGGCGTAATCGCCTCTGAAACTTGGTCAAGTACCTCCCGCTTCCCGCTTGGACCCGTTACTTAGCTTTATTTCCTCTCTTTCAGTTCCATTCCTTTTCTCCTCCAATCCTTGTTTATTTTGTCCCCTCCTCCACACCTCCATACACGGGCTCACGTACCTACACCCTGGGATGCTTTGCTGAATTACGAGGATTGTTCATTTGGATACAAGAGTGACTGCTGTGGATGCTCTCCTGTTTTCTTCTTTGGTCACTCATTTCACTAATACCAAGATGCTCTGCAGTACGACACAAACTGTTGTTAACCTGTTCTATTGGGATCACAGGACTTCTCCTGGAACTTCTTTATCTGGTTCTTCATTCCATTTCCTCCGTTGTGGCCAAGTAGGTTTCGGGTCTTGTTCTTCACGGAGCAGGTAAGAGCGGGAAATAGGGGGTGGTGGCTGATATGGTTGGTACCTTTTGATCAAAGTATTGAACAGCTGTTATTGTTGTTTCCTCTAGCTCTGTTGCTGCTGCTCCTGCCTTTTCACTCAAGCCCCTTCTCTGTTAGGTGCTTTCTCGTATTCCTACAGACTGTGCTCTTGTGAGGAAAGTCTGGCTTCAAATTGGCTTCAGGCAAAGAGGGGATTGTGATAAGGACCGTCTGGTTTTGACAATCTTGAATTATTTCAGTTGTTTGCCTTAACCTTTCATCAATATTTATTTCCTTGTAGTACTCATTGTTGTCTTTTAGATATTGCAATGCGTGTGTAATTTTGTGTAAGTTCACTAATTGTTGCCAAATTGTTTTGTCCTTTGTTGGTACTCCATTTACCAAGACTATTAAAGAATGCTCTATTGAACGTTCCACTTCTAGAGTGTGCACATTTTCCGTTAGATCTAATGGCAAGTACACTACTTTGCCACAAATGCCTTTCACCAATCCAGAGGGAGGTAAATTTGCTGTTTTTGGATGAAGGCGTATAATTGCTTGAAATGGGTGAACTGTTTGAATTATTATGCTCTCATACAAATTGAGCTGTTGCAGACTTTTTGGTAATGGAAACAATTCCAAATTATTTGTAATTGCACGTGAAGGAGTGTGGTTGTTGTCTAATTTTGCAGTACAGTAACTGCAACATATCAGACGTTCAGTTACTTCATATTTGCTTTCAGCTAAAAGTACAAAGCTAATTCAAACCATTGTTTTCTATTTTGTATGCTATGTCCAAATTTTTTGTGTTCCTTTTGTAAAACGTTCTGTGGCAACATACACACACATGGTTTGGTACTTCAGCTGATGACCTTTTAAATCTTAGTATTTATTTTCTGTATGTGTGCAATAGAAGGTTGCTATGTGCAGAATTGTCACTACTATGCTCTAAAACTGTTGCATTTTCTACGTGGCTCTCACTACCAAAATACTTTTTCTGAATACGGTCCATTTCTTCTTGTAAGTATTTGGGTGTACCATGCAGAAGAGTGGTATTTAAATTGCCTAATTCTGAAGCTGGACTTTTTGCACAATATATTTTGTACACTACATTTCTTACTTTAGAATGATGTACTGATATTCCTTTGATATCATGGAAGGTACTTTTGCAATTAGGCCCAGAAATGCAGGCTAGTGAATGTCCTTTTAGTCCTGTGTGTTTTCACACTACACAAAAATCCATATTTTGCAGCACTTTGATTTTACTTTTGTCTTTACCTTTTACATATTGATTGAGGAACACATGTAAAGACTTGAAAGCTTTATTTGGAAAGGCACACATTGATGTGCACGACCATTTGTATACTGGACGGTGTGGTTCTGCTGAATCGAGAGGTAATTCTGAGTTTTCAGAAGACAGTTTTGTAAGCAGTGTTTCTTGTTCCATGATGGGTAGTATTGATTTTCTCATACCCACGTCCACTGCTATGGATGGCAATTGTGTTTGTTTGATTTTGTTTGTATGCTTCTTCATGGAAACATGGCTCTGTGGTTGTTGTGTGTCTCCACTCACCACCACAAACATGCACATAATTATTTATGTTCACATTCCGTTTATTGCTGAGTTTCATTTGTAGTTTGGTACTTACTTTTGTAGTGCTTTCATCCTTTTTAACACTAATATGAACAACTTCCTTTTGAGAAGGATTGCACTGTCCACGAGTACTTGCAGAATTAACTTTCTATGGTACGTTTTAAGGGGTGAAGATAACTTTGGTCTTCTTTTTAGTAGATTCTGAAGGACTCTGTGACAAAACATTTTTGCTAAAATAATTGTTTTACTATGGCTTCTTCTTACACTATCAGTATTATTAGGAACATTGTTAGCTGTACTGGCAGCCATTTTGTTGACATCATTTCTGTGTTTTGTGATACTTTTTGATGGAGGATGTACAGTTTCGGTAGTTGAGACTTCTTTTATTACGTTACCCAATTGCATTGCGTGGTTTGTACCAAGATTCTCCCCTAACTCTACAACAGGAGGATGCTTACATTGGGTACCTTTGTTTTTATCTGCTTTAATTCTGCGTTCCTTTCTACGGAGCTGCTTTTTGTTAGGCATTCTTTGGTGTCTGTTGAGAAAAAAAATATTGTTTGGTCTGTTGTCCAATGTATGTCTGCTGTGTGCATGTGTGCCTAAGTGTGATTATGAAACTCTTTGCCACGGTGTGTCAACGCACAGTGACCTCTAACTATCATTTGGTAAGGCTGCTTTACTGTTTGTATAGTAGTAAAATGTGCTTTATATGAGAATACACAGTGTCCTACTTGTGCCGAGAACCACTATTAATAACCAAAATGGCAAAAGCTTGCTACCACCACTTATTTTCACAATCTAACCTTCTACGGATTTCCCATGTCATTTCATTACCAAGCACACAGCCATTTGTCACCCATTCCACGTGTTAATCTTTGTCCTACAATTGGATATTTGTAGGCAGAATGGTTTACAAATGAATGCTTCCTTTGGTGCCCAAAATAAACAAATAACCCACGCAGCCTCTTTAAGGAGAAATTACAATATGAAGGTTTGTCAGTCTGAAAAAACCAAACCCCTAACCATCGTGTTGCCCCCCCTTTTTGGGCAAGCGCGCTCTCCGGTCTTCAGACAATCTTTGACAATCTCCTAGGGGGTCATGGCTCACTATACCCGCCCTTGACTGCATTCGTATCAGGCCCTATGTGCACTGTGATACTTACACAAATAACAAATAACATTAAGACACAAAGAAAACACAGAGAATCGATTCAATTTATAATAATGGGATACATTTATTTATATACACACAGCTAAGCATAATGCATGACAATGCAGGCAGTTCTAATGCTATGTCTAATTTGCACCTTTTATACTTCTGGTGCAAAGCTACCATGCAATCTAATGCAAGCGCTAGCATCCATCACCTTCATGGGCAAATCCACACCATCAATCTACACTCTCACTCTAGACAATCCCCTGTCTGGTTTTACCCTTCACCCCTTATGTGAGTGTCTGTGTGTGTGTGTGTCTGTGTGTGTCTGTATGTCTGTTCCATCAGTTTAGCCAAGGCCAAAACCATACTTCCCATTCTGCATGTGCCAGGTCAGTCAGTGTCTGCCTCTCAAGATCTGGTCACTCTAACTTCCAAGCTCTCGATCTCATCAGAGCGTCATCAGGCTGCTGCACCAAGACACCTTTCCCCTCGCATCTAGCACTGCACCATCTCTCCAGCCAACAACTCCAGCAAGCCTCTGCAACTCTCCTTCAGCAATCAACAACTGGAACTCCCCGCAACTCTCTGGCTCTCCCGAACTCCCTCGAACTAGCTCCAGCAAACAACTTCCGATCTCCTTAGCTCTCCTCAGCTCCTCCCCAATAACTCTCTCGTGCAGACTCACAACTCTTCAGTCTCCCTCCAGCCCATTCTAGCCTCTTTGGTTATAGTCTTCCATGACGCACAGAATGTCTAAGAATGTCTCTCCCTCAGCGTTTAGCAAAATGCCTGCCTGTCTCCTTGCGTGTTACTTGTCTCGGCATGTCCTGTTACTGCATGTCAAAGTGACATTGGAACATCATATCTTTCTTTCATGGCCATTCTGTGTGCGAAACACCATCTATTGCCTCTATTCACTGTTCATACCCATTCTCTCTACTGTGGGCTTCACTCTGTATTACAAAATGCACTCTTACGGCCTGTCCCTCTCATACAAAAAGCACTCCTCCATCTCTCCATCGTCACTTCCTTGGCGGAGCCCCGACCCTTGGTTTGTCTCCGCGAAGCACACCAGCCAAGCTGATAAGCTTCCTAGGCCGTCTCTACTAGGACAAGGGTCCATGTTATCTGTACTCTCTGCCAATCTTTACAAAACAATTCTCCGCACTGAGCCCAGTGTCTTTCTCCATCAGCAAATGGATTCAAATGCCAGCCTAAAGCTTTCTAGCTTTTACAGCAAATCCAGGCACTATAAAGCAACTCATTCTAAGTGACTCAACATACATACATACATACATGACAGTCTCTTCATGTGTCTCTACAAAGCATAACAATGTGCGAATGGCTTTACGTGCATTTCAAATATGCCAGTGTGTGTGTGTGGTGCAAGCAATGCATTTTCTCTCTCAGCCTAAGCGCTATATCTAATGCAAACATAGATGAACAGCAAATCATGGTGAGTATATGTTGTGTCTCTAAAACACTACATGGCACTTCAAATATATGCAAGTGTCATTCTATTTCAAATGGCAAAGTGCAAAGTGGCATCATGTTTCTCTCCTGATGGCAAGCAAAATATGCAAACATATCAATCTATAGGAAAATCTGCAAATGCATACAAAGCTGGCAGTCTAATATTGGATAGTGTCTACTTGAGCAATGTACTAATTAGAACTTAACAGAATGCAATAATGGAATGATTCCATAGCAAAGTGTAACAATGTAGGCAATGGTAATTCTAATGATTCTCTAACAGTGAGTCTAAGAATGGGTAATGGTTCTCTACAGATAGTACTATGATTTCTAATAATGATAACAATTCCAGGCTACTCATTTTATCCAATTCCACAGGTTGTACTGTACTTACTTTTTTGTGCACAATGACAAGCTTTCTTCCGATATATCGTCTGCAGTGTAGATGTTGGTGATTCTCAGGAGAGTAGTCTTCACTGTGAATTAAAAAAACGATATCAATTACTTTGTGTGTTTGCAGCCGTCCAGATACTGCAGCCTTCACTTGTACTTCGTTCATCATACGATTCAACTTTCATGCTTCTACCCAATCCACGTGCACATTTTACTTCTCTCTGCGTACTCTTTGTATACTACTTTCAATATGGTACTTCAAAGTCCTTCAAAATATCTACCTTTTTTAGGGGTTTGGAAATGCCTTGTTCTTTACAAAGTGTATTATGCATAGGAGAGATGTTTGTAAGCGATAGGCAACGTAGTAGATGAGCAAACTTTTTGTACTTGTTAATGCAAAGCACGATATCCAAAAATCGGGTGACCCTTCGAAGGACATGTCAGCACCACTATCGGAAGCGTTTACTATTCTCATACCATCACATTGCAAGTAGCATTACTGTTGCCAGTACAGAAGACAGAACTGCGACATTTTCACATACAAAATTAAGGTCAACCCTAAATTATACTTCTCAACTGACATGCTTTTGGCGGGTGTCACCCGCCTTGTAAAGGGCAGACTCACCCGCCAAGCCTCCTGCACGGCCATTCTTTCCAATAGACGTGTCACCCGCCAAAAACAAAAATAAGCTAATTTCACCCGTTCTTCACACAAAAATGGGTGAGAACTATGCCTAAATAGGCATGCTTGCAACGTATGTACAGGTTATGCTGAAGAAAGTAAGCTGTCACACCAATTGTTAATGGTAAATCGGCATTCTTGCACTTTACTAGGGGTAGCGTTGTTATGTGCTTCCTATGGAAATTTACCAGCATTATTTTGTCTATTTTAAATTATAAGGCTTCCACAGGTACTCTGATTAGAATGAACATACCTGTACTCTATACTGATGTATGTGGTCATGCATGGAACTGAATGTAGAAATTCGCAATCCTTCCACAGTAGCTTGTGAAGTAGGTGCTTTGCAATGGTATGCGATTTCCATTAAAAATCGTCAACAGTAATTTTGAAGAGCGCAATGTTGATGACGGAGTTAAAATTAGCGAGGTTCTATGTGATTGGTGGCTGATTCTGCAACCTCTTAGTTGTGTCCAATGATGGACTCGCTTTCGTACCGTTGTAGAAAGGGTGGAAGGACTGGGTAAGCGTTACGTGCTGCACGTAGCCAACGCTTGTCCGCTGGTAGGGCATGTCACATACGGGTTTCTACATGCATGGAAAGACGACTGTAGCCATCAGCCAATCAGATGTTCACATTACTCTTTTGTGTCGAAAGACGGTGCGCACACTGAAAATGGCAGAGGTGCAGAGGGTCGGGGTTTTGCCTGTCAGAGACATTTTTGTGCAAGGGTTACAACACTATGCCGATAGTAGGCATGTGGCACACCATTTCGATGTGCGGGGAGTGGAGGTGGTCTGGAGTGCTGACACTGATGCCAATGCTGCGGCAATTCTGCAAGTTTGCAGAGACATGCGTAGAATGACCACTCCTCATGTGGTAATTTTGCACTACGGTGCTTGCCACTTGGGATACCTGACTTCACATTCTTTGTTGGGAGAATTGGCACAGTTGGTTGAAGCAATCATGACCATCTTCTAATCCTCCAAAGTTATTTTTTCTGCATTACTCCCCAGACTACAATGGACAAACACTTCTGTTTCCTGTCCAGATCAAAGCATCGGGAGGTGCATCATCAATCGTGGCATGCGTGCATTCATTTTGCGAGTTGGTATGTTTTTTTGTAGCCATAACAACATTTCTCCCAGCAATGCGCATTACTTTGAAGGAGATGGCGTTGCACTATCCTCTTTGGGAAATGTAATGTTCTTTTGGAACATAAGGGTTGCTTTAGAGAAGGTTTTCTAATGTTTACAAGAGTAAAGCAAGGACAAAAGCTACAAAAAATGCATAAAATACCACATGCCTGTACGATATGTGGCCAAAAAAAAAAGAAACGCCTCTTCTCAGAGCCTACCTTTAAGGGAAAAAAGGGGATTAGTAATTTAATGTACTGTCATCACGCTCTGCTCCTCTACATGTCCGCGAACATGCCGGTAGTTAACTGCCAGCACATATCACCACCGGGGACTGAAGGGTGGAGCCGCATGTAAATGAGAATGAGCGGAGCTAGGGATTGGTCCAAAAAGTTCAGTAGGTGTATTCTGACCAACGTACTTTAGTAAAACCGTCATCTCCCGCACAGGACACCACACAGCCATGGCTTTCCATGCTCAAAAACAGATTGTCTGGATTGTGGGTGACTCATGGGTGCATTGGTTGAAGGTTCATGCCGAAAACTGCAGTTTATCTACAAATCTCGGATTTCAACATGCGGAAGTACACTGGCATGGCGTGCGTGGCATGAGATGGTTGGACTTGGTACCTCTTTGTGTTACTTTGCAAAGAGAGCGTCCTCCAGATATACCCATCATTCATTGTGGCAGAAACAGTTTAGGCCATGTATCTGGAATTTCTTTACAATTTGCCATGAAGGAAGGACTTGCAAGGCTGATGGACATGTTTCCAAATTGTCAAATACTTTTTTCCCGTATTGCCCAAAAACAAATATGGTTGCGTTCTTCTGCATTTGGTCCACAAATGGAGAAAGCGAGATGCAATGTGAATAAGGCTGTGTGTGCCTTTTTAAGAGATGTTGGTATGTCCTCTTTCCAGATTGAAAACGTTTAGTTTCATAGCAATTTCATTTTCCGCAGAGATGGAGTCCACCTCACATATGCAGGCAATCAGATGTCCAAAATGCATTGCTCCCTCTTTTGCAATCACACTAACCTATCTGACAATCCGTTTCACCCAATCCACTCCTTTTTAACCCACACAACACACCACCAAAAGGCTCTTTTCAGAGCCTCCACTTACTCCCAACGTACACTTTATTGCGTTTGCTCCATTTGCACCCTCCCTTTTTGTCCTCTACTACTGTCCGCAAACTTTTGCTGAACTCCGCAGAGCTCTACGGTCTTCACTTCATAGTTCTATTGTTACACTGAGAAAGGCAGCTCTGAAAAGAGCCTTTTCTGTCATTTTTGTTGTTTTTACTTTCATTGACTAACAGCACTCCACACACTGGGAGAAGAGACAAGAGGAGGGTAAGGAAGGGACACCAGCCACGGGGATAAGAAAGGGCAACTGAACACATAAATATTAAGGGTGATGTTTACTTAGGTAAGGAGCAAATCTTCTGGTGCTCGCTGACTGCAGCCTCAAAAGCACTTCGAAGACTCTCCCCCCTGCAGAGTACTGCGTCACAATACGTGCCACTACTGTCACCTTTGAAAGATAAGGGTCCACAGCATTGCGAATGGCTTGTGATGCAGCTGGAGGGAGGCGCTCCCCCACAGGAGTGTCTCTTGTGGTGGGAGGATCGGATTCCGAGGATGCTGTGAAGGAACTCAACCGACTACACTCTTCACATGGCACCACCTTGCAAATGTCCGCAGTGTGGAACGAAGTGAGGTGGCGCTTCATGGTTGTCGTACCAAAACTGTACGCTTCAAGTCTCCCGCGACTCAACACCACATTGCACTGGTTACACTTCAGTAGGTTCGCACGTGCTTTTCGTACATTCCCAGAAACGGAAAACAACGGCCACACCCACGACTCCCCGCGAGTGCTCCTAGTGCGAAGTTCCTCCACTTCATTCTCTTCCTCCTCTTCTTTCTCAATCTGTACATCCTCACCCAAATATCTCTCTGCAGGCCCTTGGTGAGGTGGTGTTGTTGGCAGGTTTGCAGGAGGTGCAGAGGCTTATAACCCAACAGCAGCCATGGAAGCCATAGTAATTCCTTTCCTTTTCGTCACTACAGCAATAATGGCAACACACCTCTATCTGCTATAGCTAGAAGGACAATGAAGATGCGCTTTGGGGGTGTGGCCTTTTGAAGGCTTGCAGGGGTTGCTTCTTGACCATCTTCATCCTTACTAAGCGGTACACTCAATTTTACACAGCAACTCCTGAGGTGATCTATTGTTTGGGATGTGTGAAAGTACATTTTTCCACTCCACAATACTTTGCCTTGTGTCCACAAGTTCATTTTTAGTGTTGCGGAAGCAGACAAACCGCAGAAACTAGTCCCGACACTCAGCGTAGGTGCTGTCACAAGATGACGTCCTCAACACATCCGCCCCCTTCATGAAAGTCCCCTGGCCAGCAAATGCAAACATTCACATATGCGCATGCGCACAAGTGTCCTACGGACAGTGTTCGGGTTCTCAAAGTACTTTAAAGTGCAACACAAGTGAGACGGACAGTTAGGAACTGGCGCAATGTTGGCAATCCTTTTGTTTGTACAGTGCATGTGCTTGCATGCTATGGTCACTGTACGGACAGTTCCAGTATCCTTCAGACAACTCCATTTTGTTTGCCTACGCCCTTCCCGCCCACCGAACCTGTTCTACGGACGGCACCATTTTGACTGCGCCCAATACGAACCGCTATACTTTCCTCCACACACTCCCTTTCTACTCATTTACACCCTTTCCAGCCATCTTGTGTGTTCTGCCACCATGTATTATCTCGTTCCCAAGCGGTACACCTAGTTAGTATATCCTTTGAACACCCCTTTCTGTTTATGTACACACATTGTGCAAAGATGGTGCTGTCACACATCACATCCATCTTACTTGCCATTAGAGAACACCCACATTCCATTGCTTGCGGATAGGTCGAACAGGCGCGCTGTTTGCGAACATTTTACGTCTTTTTAAAAAAAATATCTAAAAACATCCTCTCTACAACTACTGTACAAAATCATTTACTATATACACAAAAACACACATCAATCTAAAGAAACAGCAGGGGAAGCGGACACTGAAACAAATATGGGGGAATTTGGATTTAACACGGGCTGGTTATGAGGGGAAGATTTGTGAGGGGAAGAAGGGATGGATACTTCGACGAAACGTCTATTTTCCTGTTGCAGGTTTGGGGATGGGTCACTAGGGAATGGAGAAGCTGGGCAGGTGCAGGTGGGGCAATGGTACCAAACTTTCCCTCTCACAACGTCCTCCACAAACTCCCGCAAACTTTGAAAATTGTCGTTCAAAACATCCATTTTCAACTCTATCCGTTTTATTCTGTCTTCTTCTATGTCTTCTGTTGCCCTTTCCTCTTTTTTTTCCCGGTCTGTTAAAAAAAAAAATGACCACAAATTAAATGCCTATAAAATACAGGTCACTATTCTCCATATGCAGACCAATGTGTACCATTGTTGTCACTGTCTTCAGACATTTCCTCCTTCATAAAATACTTGTCCACCCACTCCAAAGTACTAGCCATTTCTGAGTCAAAACAACAGAAAATGATTATTATTTCTGCACCACATACCAAAAACAACCACACCCACTTTAAACAAATTCTCTGCACTCACTCTTTTGCTGTAATCTCCCTTCTTCCAAATGCGTCCGTCCACTATCGTTCCAGGCTTCCAGGCTGCCGAATTTCTGTGAAGTGATTACAGTGATGGCATCCTTTCTTTTTTTTTGGTACCACCCACTTCATTATACATGGTTCTTAAATGTATCTTTCCATTTCCTACCTTCAGGTTTCCATATTAACTTATGATTACTTACAATATCTTTATGCCCTTCTTCACCGTTTACACTTTTTGTGTAAGACAATAGTACATTTTCAGATACTCCCCGTCTCTTCGTGTAATGTTGATCCTGTCCGCCCCCGTCCGCAAACAGGCGCTCAGTCCGTCCCTTTCCAAAGTAAATAGGGAGGGGGTTCTGAATGTTCTATGTTAAATGTATGGCAAATACATACAGTATACTACATATCTCTCGAAATCACATGATTACAGTGCATATTCTACTCACCAACTTCATTGCCACAATTTCATGCCTAAGTTCCACCTTCCTAAAACCTGTACATTTCCCTGCAAAACACACTTTCCTAAGGGAACGTTAGGGTTCAGCTCCCCTCCCAAAAACCAGGGCAATTCACTACAAAAAAAACTTTGTTGAGGGGACGTTATGGTTAAGTTGCCCTAACAAAAACCAGTGAAATTCACTACAAAAAAAACTTTGTTGAGGGGACGTTATGGTTAAGTTGCTCTAACAAAAACCTGTACACTTCACGAAAAAAAAAAAATCCTCCTCCCCTTTATGCTTCAAATTAAAACCGAAAAACCCCTGAAATTCGACAATTATGGTAAATTAAGCCCCCAACCCTGCCACCACCCTTGTGCACTGCTAACACTAACACCCAGACCATGAAAGATGTCTTTTCAAATGTCAATGATGACATCAATGACAACAACACTTGTTTAGCCCCTTTCTTTACCTTTCCTGCCATACATATATATGTACATTCAGTAACAAAATTTCACTAAAGAAATGTTACACTTCACAGTGCAACCAAACACCACTGCACATTCCCCAATTATAGTAAACTAAACAACCATAACTCACACCATCTACGTGCATTGCTAAGACTAACACCCAGGACATCAAAGATGACATCACAAATAACATTAATGACATCACTCATGACTTCACATGTTTGCCTCACTTATTTTGATGCATTATAAAATGTAGGCTAGGTGGTTTTATTCACTGACCACCACAATATGAAAATTGCAAAGGTGTCATCGGCACACAGTGGCTAGTGGAGGGCCGATGTGCGGGATCTGCGCCCTGCACATGAACTCATGTCCGTCTCCCCTTGTCCCCCACCCCTGCCCCGTGTGTCCCTCCCCTTCCCCCCACGCCCTGCTCAGGCCCTGTGTGTCTCTTCCCTTCCTCCCACCCCCTGCTCAAGCCCCGTGTGTCTCCACCCTTCCCCCCACCCCCCGCTCATGCCCCGTGTGTCTCTCTTCTTGCCCCCACCCCCACTCATGCCCCATGTGTCTCTCCCCTCCCCCCACCCCCCGCTCATGCCCTGTGTGTCTCTCCCCTTTCCCCCACCCCCCGCTCATGCCCGTGTGTCTCTCCCCTTCCCCCACCCCCTGCTCATGCCGCGTGTGTCTCTCCCCTTCCCCCCACCCCCCGCTCATGCCCCGTGTGTCTCTCCCCTTCCCCCACCCCCGCTCATGCCCCGTGTCTCTCTCTTCTTCCCCCCCACCCCCGCTCATGCCCCGTGTGTCTCTCCTCCCACCCCCGCTCATGCCCCATGTGCTCTCCCCTCCCCCCAACCCCCCCGCTCATGCCCCGTGTGTCTCTCCCCTCCCACCCACCCCCCACTCATGCCCTGTGTGTCTCTCCCCTCCCACCCACCCCCGCTCATGCCCCATGTGTCTCTCCCCTCCCACCCACCCCCGCTCATGCCCCATGTGTCTCTCCCCTCCCACCCACCCCACGCTCATGCCCCGTGTGTCTCTCCCCTCCCACCCACCTCCCGCTCATGCCCCGTGTATCTCTCCCCTCCCACCCACCCCCGCTCACACCCTGTGTGTCTCTTCCCTCCCACCCACCCTCCGCTCATGCCCCATGTGTCTCTCCCCTCCCACCCACCCCCGCTCATGCCTCGTGTGTCTCTCCCCTCCCACCCACCTCCCGCTCATGCCCCGTGTGTCTCTTCCCTCACCCCCAGCCCCCGCTCATGCCCCGTTTGTCTATCCCCTCCCCCCACCCCCCGCTCATGCCCCATGTGTCTCTCCCCTTCCCCCGAACACCCGCTCATGCCCCGTGTGTCTCTCCCCTTCCCCCAGCCCCCGCTCATGCCCTGTGTGTCTCTCTCCTCCCCCCACCTCTTGCTCCTGCCCCTTGTGTCTCTCCCCTCCCCCCACCCTCCGCTCATGCCCCGTGTCTCTCTCCCCTACCCCCCACCCCCCGCTCATGCCCCGTGTGTCTCGCCCCTCCCCCCACCCCCCGCTCATGCCCCGTGTGTCTCACCCCTCCCCCCACCCTCCGCTCATGCCTCTTGTGTCTCTCCCCTCCCACCCACCCCCCGCTCATGCCCCGTGTGTCTCTCCCCTCCCACCCACCCCCCGCTAATGCCCCGTGTGTCTCTCCCCTCCCACCCACCTCCCGCTCATGCCCTGTGTGTCTCTCCCCTCCCACCCACCCCCGCTCATGCCCCGTGTGTCTCTCCCCTCCGACCCACCCTCCGCTCATGCCCCGTGTGTCTCTCCCCTCCCACCCACCCCCGTTCATGCCCCGTGTGTCTCTCCCCTCCCACCCACCTTCCGCTCATGCCCCGTGTGTCTCTCCCCTCCCCTTCCCCCCACCACCCCGCTCATTCCCCGTTTGTCTCTCCCCTCTCCCCTACCCCCGCTCATGCCCCATGTGTCTCTCCCCTCCCCCCACCCCCCGCTCATGCCCCATGTGTCTCTCCCCTTCCCCCCACCTCCCGCTCATGCCCCGTGTGTCTCTCCTCTTCCCCTCCACCCCCACTAATGCCCTGTGTGTCTCTCCCCTTCCCCCACCCCCTGCTCATGCCCCATGTGTCTCTCCCCTCCCCCCACCCCCGTTCATGCCACGTGTGTCTCTCCCCTCCCCCCTCCCCCCTGCTCATGCACTGTGTGTCTCTCCCCTCTCCCCCACCGCCCGCTCATGCCCGTGTGTGTCTCCCCTCCCCCCACCCTGCGCTCATGCCCCGTGTGTCTCTCCCCTCCCCACACTCCCCGCTCATGCCCCGTGTGTCTCTCCCCTTCCCCCCCACCCCCGCTCATGCCCCGTGTGTCTCTCCCCTTCCCCCCACCCCCCACTCATGCCCTGTGTGTCTCTCCCCTTCCCCCACCCCCTGCTCATGCCCCATGTGTCTCTCCCCTTCCCCCCATGCCCCACTCATGCCCCGTGTGTCTCTCCCCTTCCCCCCACCCACCGCTGATGCCCCGTGTCTCTCTCCCCTTCCCCCCCACCCCCGCTCATGCCCGTGTGTCTCTCCCCTCCCCCCACCCCCACTCATGCCCCGTGTGTCTCTCCCCTCCCCTCCACCCCCCTGCTCATGCACCGTGTGTCTCACCCCTCTCCTCCACCGCCCGCTCATGCCCCGTGTGTCTCTCCCCTCCCACCCACCCCCGCTCATGCCCCATGTGTCTCTCCCCTCCCACCCACCCCCGCTCATGCCCCATGTGTCTCTCCCCTCCCACCCACCCCACGCTCATGCCCCGTGTGTCTCTCCCCTCCCACCCACCTCCCGCTCATGCCCCGTGTATCTCTCCCCTCCCACCCACCCCCGCTCACACCCTGTGTGTCTCTTCCCTCCCACCCACCCTCCGCTCATGCCCCATGTGTCTCTCCCCTCCCACCCACCCCCGCTCATGCCTCGTGTGTCTCTCCCCTCCCACCCACCTCCCGCTCATGCCCCGTGTGTCTCTTCCCTCACCCCCAGCCCCCGCTCATGCCCCGTTTGTCTATCCCCTCCCCCCACCCCCCGCTCATGCCCCATGTGTCTCTCCCCTTCCCCCGAACACCCGCTCATGCCCCGTGTGTCTCTCCCCTTCCCCCAGCCCCCGCTCATGCCCTGTGTGTCTCTCTCCTCCCCCCACCTCTTGCTCCTGCCCCTTGTGTCTCTCCCCTCCCCCCACCCCCCGCTCATGCCCCATGTGTCTCTCCCCTCCCCCCACCCCCTGCTCATGCCCTGTGTGTCTCTCCCCTTACCCCCACCCCCCAATCATGCCCCGTGTGTCTCTCCCCTTCCCCCCCGCTCATGCCGTGTGTGTCTCTCCCCTTCCCCCCACCCCCCGCTCATGCCCCGTGTGTCTCTCCCCTTCCCCCACCCTCCGCTCATGCCCCATGTCTCTCTCCCCTACCCCCCACCCCCCGCTCATGCCCCGTGTGTCTCGCCCCTCCCCCCACCCCCCGCTCATGCCCCGTGTGTCTCACCCCTCCCCCCACCCTCCGCTCATGCCTCTTGTGTCTCTCCCCTCCCACCCACCCCCCGCTCATGCCCCGTGTGTCTCTCCCCTCCCACCCACCCCCCGCTAATGCCCCGTGTGTCTCTCCCCTCCCACCCACCTCCCGCTCATGCCCTGTGTGTCTCTCCCCTCACACCCACCCCCGCTCATGCCCCGTGTGTCTCTCCCCTCCGACCCACCCTCCGCTCATGCCCCGTGTGTCTCTCCCCTCCCACCCACCCCCGTTCATGCCCCGTGTGTCTCTCCCCTCCCACCCACCTTCCGCTCATGCCCCGTGTGTCTCTCCCCTCCCCTTCCCCCCACCACCCCGCTCATTCCCCGTTTGTCTCTCCCCTCTCCCCTACCCCCGCTCATGCCCCATGTGTCTCTCCCCTCCCCCCACCCCCCGCTCATGCCCCATGTGTCTCTCCCCTTCCCCCCACCTCCCGCTCATGCCCCGTGTGTCTCTCCTCTTCCCCTCCACCCCCACTCATGCCCTGTGTGTCTCTCCCCTTCCCCCACCCCCTGCTCATGCCCCATGTGTCTCTCCCCTCCCCCCACCCCCGTTCATGCCCCGTGTGTCTCTCCCCTCCCCCCTCCCCCCTGCTCATGCACTGTGTGTCTCTCCCCTCTCCCCCACCGCCCGCTCATGCCCGTGTGTGTCTCCCCTCCCCCCACCCTGCGCTCATGCCCCGTGTGTCTCTCCCCTCCCCACACTCCCCGCTCATGCCCCGTGTGTCTCTCCCCTTCCCCCCCACCCCCGCTCATGCCCCGTGTGTCTCTCCCCTTCCCCCCACCCCCCACTCATGCCCTGTGTGTCTCTCCCCTTCCCCCACCCCCTGCTCATGCCCCATGTGTCTCTCCCCTTCCCCCCATGCCCCACTCATGCCCCGTGTGTCTCTCCCCTTCCCCCCACCCACCGCTGATGCCCCGTGTCTCTCTCCCCTTCCCCCCCACCCCCGCTCATGCCCGTGTGTCTCTCCCCTCCTCCCACCCCCACTCATGCCCCGTGTGTCTCTCCCCTCCCCTCCACCCCCCTGCTCATGCACCGTGTGTCTCACCCCTCTCCTCCACCGCCCGCTCATGCCCCGTGTGTCTCTCCCCTCCCCCCACCCCGCGCTCATGCCCCATGTGTCTCTCCCCTCCTCACACTCCCCGCTCATGCCCCGTGTGTCTCTCCCCTTCCCCCCTACCCCCGCTCATGCCCCGTGTGTCTCTCCCCTTCCCCCCACCCCCCACCACTCATGCCCCGTGTGTCTCTCCCCTTCCCCCACCCCCTGCTCATGCCCCATGTGTCTCTCCCCTTCCCCCCATGCCCCGCTCACGCCCCGTGTGTCTCTCCCCTTCCCCCCCACCCACCGCTGATGCCCCGTGTCTCTCTCCCCTTCCCCCCCACCCCTGCTCAAGCCCCATGTGTCTCTCCCCTCCCTCCACCCCCCGCTCATGCCCCGTGTGTCTCTCCCCTCCCCCCAACCCCCGCTCATGCCCCGTGTGTCTCTCCCCTCTCCCCCACCCCCCGCTCATGCCCTGTGTGTCTCTCCCCTCCCCCCACCCCCGCTCATGCCCCGTGTGTCTCTCCTCTCCCCCCAGCCCCCGCTCATGCCCCGTGTGTCTCTCCCCTCCCCCACCCCCCACTCATGCCCCATGTGTCTCTCCCCTTCCCCCCACCCCCGCTCATGCCCTGTGTCTCCTCTGTTCCCCCCCGACCCCCGCTCATGCCCTGTGTCTCCTCTGTTCCCCCCCACCCCGCTCATGCCCTGTGTCTCCCTCCTGATCCCCCACCCCCTGCTCATGCCCCGTGTGTGCCCTGTCCCCCCCACCTCCCACTCATGCCCCGTGTGTGCCCTGTTCCCCTCCCCACACCCCGCTCATGCCCCGTGTGTGCTCTGTTTCCCCCCACCCCCCGCTCATGCCCCGTGTCTCCCTTGTGTTCCCCCCACCCCCCACTCATGCCCTGTGTCTCCCTCCTTTCCCCCCACCCCCGCTCATGCCCCGTGTCTCCCATATTTCCCCCACCCCCTGCTCATGCCCCATGTCTCCCTTCTTCCTCCCCACCCCCCGCTCATGCCCTGTGTCTTCCTTCTTTCCCCCACCCCCATCTCATGCCCCGTGTCTTCCTTCTTCCCCCCACCCCCTGCTCATGCCCCGTGTCTCCCTTCTTCCCCCCCACCCCCCGCTCATGCCCTGTGTCTCCCTTCCCCCCCCTACCCCCCGTTCATGCCCCGTGTCTTTCTTTTTCCCCCCCACCCCCGTCTCATGCCCCGTGTCTCCCTTCTTCCCCCTGACCCCCGTTCATGCCCCGTGTCTCCCTTGTTCCCCCCCACCCCCCGCTCATGCCTGTGTCTGTCCTGTTGGAACAGGGCGGACACAGGGCATGAGCGGGGTTGGGGGCCCCACCCCACCCCCCCGCTCATGCCCCGTGTCTCCCTTCTTACCCCTACCCCTTGCTCATGCCCTGTGTCTCCCTTCTTCCCTCCCACCCCCCCGCTCATGCTCCGTGTCTCCCCTGTTCCTCCAGCCCCCGCTCAGTCCATCGGCACACAGTGGCCAGCGGAGGGCCGAGGAGCGGGATCTGCCGCCTGCACATGAACTCATGTCCGTGTTTTTGTCTGTCTCCCCTTCCCCCCACCCCCTGCTTAAGCCCCGTGTGTCTCTCTCCTTCCCCCTGACCCCCCGCTCATGCCCCGTGTGTCTCTCCCCTTCCTCCCACCCCCCGCTCATGCCCGTGTCTCTCTCCCCTTACCCCCACCCCCTGCTCATGCCTCGTGTGTCTCTCCCCTTCCCCCCCACCCCCGCTATTGCCCCGTGAGTCTCCCCCTCACTCCCCTG
The DNA here is from genome assembly GCF_040938575.1 of Ambystoma mexicanum. Classification (NCBI taxonomy): domain Eukaryota; kingdom Metazoa; phylum Chordata; class Amphibia; order Caudata; family Ambystomatidae; genus Ambystoma; species Ambystoma mexicanum. The sequence continues at coordinate 767,990,764 of NC_090939.1, forward strand.
CGCATGCCCCGTGTGTCTCTCCCCCTCCCCCCAACCCTTGCTCATGCCCTGTGTGTCTCTCCCCTTCCCCCCACCCCCTCTCGTGCCCCGGGTGTGCCCTGTTTCCCCCCCACACTCCCACTCATGCCCGGTGTCTCCCCTGTTCCCTCCCACCCCCCGCTGATGCTCCGTGTGTTCCTCCCATTCCCCCCACCCTCTGCTCATGCCCTGTGTGTGCCATGTTCCTCCCCACCCCCCGCTCATGCCCTGTGTGTGCCCTGTTTCCCCCCCAGCCCCGCTCATGCCCCGTGTATCTCTCCCCTTACCCCCACCCCCTGCTCACGCCTCGTGTGTCTTTCCCCTTCCCTCCACCCCCCGCTCATGCCCCGTGTGTCTCTCCCCTTCCCCCCACCCCCTGCTCAAGCCCCGTGTGTCTCTCCCCTTCCCCCTGACCCCCCGCGCATGCCCCGTGTGTCTCTCCCCCTCCCCCCCAACCCTCGCTCATGCCCTGTGTGTCTCTCCCTGTCACGCTCACCTGATTCCCATGGAGGCGCAGGTCTGGCTTCGAGTGCTGATGCTTCTTCAATGGTGAAGCGCAGGACTCTGATGATGGACAGGAAGGGCCCCTCTACTCTGGCTTTTCTGGCTCGCAGGAATATTCCCCTGTGCATGAAAAGGGAGTATTACCTACTGACGGAATAATGCTCAAGCATCCCACTCCCTTCCAACCCTCCTCGATACCCTTCCACGATTCCCCGTGAAGTCTCACCTTAGGGTCTGGAAGGATGAGTTCTCCATCCTGCTTCTGATGCAGGGGCGCGTTGAAACCCAGTTACTTCACTGGATTGAGGTTTGATGGGAGTTCAAAATAAGCTTGACTATTCAGGTGAGGCGCTGTAAGAGTTCTGTTGCAAGTTCAAAAGTTCAAGCTTAATAATAATGTTCATTGTCTTATTGCAGCAAGCGCTAATGCTTATGTATTTTTCCCCTTAGGGGCTGGGGTTCGGAATGCCGGAGATATGGCGCCGACCCGAAGTGTAAGTTCTGGATGAGCGTTCAGGTAATGGGCCTCATTCCGAGTCCGGCGGTAATGGAAAAACGATGGCGGTAAAGTAATACCGCCATCCTTTTCCGCCGTGGACTATTCCGACCCATCACACCGTAATTACCGCCGCCGTAAAGTACGACGGCGTAAATAGCGGACCAGTGTCGCGCGCCCGAGACACCACGTCGGAAATAACGCTAAGGCGTTAACCAATGCTGATCCCAAGTAAAGCGGACACGGTAAAAACGGGCTCCACAAGGGCGCAAAGTACCTTAACGCCATGGCGTAATTACCGGCATCGCAGAGAAGGTGTTAACAACCCTGAACAGTGCCAGAAAGAGGAACAGGTGCACCCAATCAGCACAGGTGGAGTCCATAGAGTCAGGCACAGCACAAAAGGAGCACACCCACACACCACACCCCCTCCCACACCAAGATGATACCAATTCTCGCAGCATTCATGGAGCTGGAGGCCCTGCTTGCAAGGCAGCAACTACGACAACATCAACAACAGCAACCACAGCAACCACAGCCCCCACCACAGAGGATACACAGGAGGAGAAGGAGGCAGAGACAGACCCAGCATGCCCTACCGGTGCAGCCACCATTACCACGCCGTCAGCCCCCAATTCCACGCATCAGACCCACCCCCTTCAACCTCACACCAGAGCAGATACACACCCTGTACCGGCTTGACCGGGACACCATAACCACCATAGTGGCCCTGATACATAACGACATAGTAAGCCTAATAGAAATCAGCACTGCCATCCCCCCTCTACTAAAGGTAGTGTCTGTGCTCCACTTCCTTGCCACAGGGACCTACCAGCATACAGTGGGGCACATGCATGGCATTTCACAGCCCATATTTTCCCGGATACTCAACCAAGTGCTTGATGCCCTCCTCAAGCACAGAAGGGACTACATATGCCTCCCCCGGACTCCCCAGGAGACATATGATACCAAAGCTGCCTTCCATGCACTTGCAGGCATGCCAAATTGCATAGGTGCCATCGACTGCACCCACGTAGAATTGGTGGTTCCCCATGCCATGGAGGTGCCGTATCGCAACCGCAAGCAATATCACTCCATCAACGTCCAGATGGTGTGTAATGCCAGTAAAGCCATCACACAATGCAATGCCCGATACCCCGGATCAACTCATGACTCCTTTGTCCTGCGGAACTCTACACTACCACGCTACATGGAGCGACATGCTGAACGACGTACCTGGCTGCTTGGTGAGTAACCGGAATGGGCCATGGCAGTCCATTGGGGCTGTGAGTAGGCTGTCAGCATACTCCACCCGGGTGGTAAAGGGGGGGGGGTAGAGAGATGCATACGGGTGGGCAGTCAACGCCATTGTACGATGTAATGGGGTGACTGTATCCTGGTACATGTGTGCATGGCCAGTGAACACCTGCTGCAATGTCAGATTAGCACAGTTCTCCACCATGATTGCACGAACACTTACCTTCATTCCACTCTCATGCAGGTGATGCTGGCTACCCATTGAAGCCGTGGCTCATGACCCCGGTCCGCAACCCACAAAACAGGCACGAGGAGGACTACAATAGATCTCATACCATACCCGTACACGGGTGGTGATAGAGCAGACCTTCGGCCTTTTGAAGGCACGATTTCGTTGCCTCAGCCGGTCAGGTGGGGCCCTCATCTACAGCCACGAGAAGGTGGCCAAGATCACCATGGCATGTGCAATGCTGCACAACATGTGCATCCATCGGAACGTGCCACTGCCCCCTGACGTGGGTCTGCTACCACCAGATGAGGAGGAGGAGGAGGAGGAGGAAGGAATGGCAGGACAGCATCACGGGGCCGATGCACAGGAGGGACGTCACGTGCAACAAGCATTGATTGACCAATATTTCTGAGTCACAAGTCAGCTGAGGGGGTGAGGATGACAGGACATTGGGCACTGGGTGTGGGGATACATGTACTACATGCACTGTGAGACATTAAAAGACACATGCACAATGATCAATGTCCACTCTGTTTTCCAGGATAGACCAAACTGTGTATTGTATAATCACGTGAAAACGTGTACAAATAATCCTCCACCCTCACCCCCCTACCCCCCAACTCCCACGCACACCCTCCCCCCCTCCCCCCAACTCCCACGCACACCCTCACCCCCCTCCCCCCCAACTCCCACGCACACCCTCACCCCACTCACCCTCCCCCCACAACAGCCCCACAATGGTCCCATCAATACTACATAGGCCACATGTGTGTGGCTTCATAGTCAATGGGCACTCCCCGAGCCTGGGGTATCATTTTTGCATTGTGCGTTGTGACCTGCGGACCGGGCTGGTCTGTGTGGAGGAGCACTGGGAGGGTGGTTCCTCCTGCTGGGGCTGAGGTCTGGGGGTTGCTGCCTCCAGGGCATCAGCAATCCTGCCGAGCACCTCACAGAGCCGGTTAGTGCATGTAGTGATGACCTCGCCCAGAGCCTGCAGGTCATTGTGATGCACCAACCCTGATTCCCGGTTGTCCCGGAGAAACTCCTCTATCATGGCCGTGAGGTTCTGGGAGTGCACAGCTTCTGCGGCCGATGTGGGGGATGTGGTTGGCAGGCTTGGTATTGGGCCTGCAGGCCTCTCAGGTGTTTCGGCAGGGGAAGTGGGCTGATGTGAGACAGGTGTTACCCCTTCGCCTGTGAGACCTGGGCCATCACTCGACCCGGAGTCGCTGTGTGCAACCTGGCTGTACGATGGTGACTCAGGGCTGTAGTCATTGGTCTCCTCCACGTTGACCACGGAATAGGATGTGGGGCTGTCTGGCACACTAAGGAGGCACATGGCAGAATTCTCCCCTGACATGCTGGATTCCTCAGGGTGCAGCGTGGGGCATGTTTCCGGCGGAACTGCAGGCATGTCCAGGTGCGCGGGTGGGGGTTGTGTACCCTCCATGGGGGTTGCTGGAGCAGGTGGTGTAGTATGGGCCTTATGTCTGCCAGCAGGTATGCGCTGTACCCTGCCCCTGTCCCGGGAGGTACTTGGCCGGGAGCCTTCCTGCTCCTCACTTTCATGACCGCTACCTGTGGGGGGCAAGAGAGAGACAGCATGAGCAATGATCTGGGGGTCATCATGACTTCAAGCCTATGGTAACACATTGGGAGAGCAGTGTCTTGGTGATCTTTTGGTCGGTGAGTGAACTTGGCTTGGATGGTAAAAGCATACTGTTGGCGGGGTCAATCATGTTGGCGGAGTACTGTGGTGAGTGACATTGACCAGCTTTCTGTGTGGCATGGCCAATATGGGTGTCAGCCTTGCACCTGACATCATCCTGGGTCCCACTTGTTACGACATGGTTGCAGGGGGGGGGTCTACGAAGCAAACATGATGTGACTCTTTGGACGGCCCTTTGCAGTGAATTACATTAGGGATGCACGTACTGTTTGGACTCATGACACTCACCTGCATCAGCGGATGAGGGATCACCGCAATCCATTTGGCCAACACCTTCGATGGCTTCTGTGCCCATCATCTCCGCAGATGTTTCCTCCCAGGGCATCATTTTAATGGGTGAGCCTGGGCCTCCTCCTGTCTCCAGGGCCTGCTGACGGTTTGCTGACAGGATGGCCCGCACCCTGAGACGGAGGTCATCCCAGCGTTTGCGGCAATGCGTTGTGCTGCGGGGGGTGTTCCCAACGGCGCTCACCCTCTGTGCGACCAACTCCCATATCTCCTTCTTTCTGAGGATGGTGGGCCTACGCATGTCGCTGCAGAATACGATATCTGCATGTTCATGCAGAGTGTCGACCAGGACCTGTAACTCATCCTGGGTGAATTTTTCTTTTCGGATGCGCGCAGCGCCCTTTTTCAGAACTTTAGGCATGATGCTGTTCTCTGTAGTATATTTGGTCGATCTGAGTCCTGTATGGAGTCCTGTATGTCCTGTATGGAGAGGATTGCAATGGATTGTGATTTTAAATATGGCCGCCTTGATGCTTCCCGTTCCTGTGCGATGACGTTATTTCCGTTTCCGGTATTTAACGGTGGCCGTAATTTACGGTTAGCGTAAATTACGGTCTCCGCTAATTACGGATTCCAGCGAAGGCGATGGTGTTAAATACGTCTAGGTTTATGGCGGTAAGGGGTTTGACGGGACCTTTTGCGCTATGCCGCAAGGGAGTTTACTGCCATGGCGAAATACTCGTGCACGCAAAGTCGGAATATGGTGGAAATAGCGCCTTCCAACCACATCGTACATGGTATTTACGCCATGGCGGTAATTAGTGTTATTTACCGCCATACTCGGAATGAGGCCCAATGTCTTTGCATTCGCTCATTCAATGTCTTTGTCTTGTTTCCCCATTGGGGCCGGGGTCCGGAATGCCAGGAAGCGGCAGGACCCGAAATGAAATGGGAATGACCCAACAGGTAAGTCTTAGAAGGAAGCTGAGCTTTTCCTATTTCCCTTCCTTCTCTCACCTTGTTTTCTTGTCTTTTCTCTCTAGGCTCTGGGAAGTGGGTGCGGATCCGGATGATCGCTGCTGAAGATGGAGGCGCCCAGGAAAGGTGAGTGAAATGCAGCGCTGCAGCGATCGAAGCGAAATGCTTTTAAAATGATGTCTTCCCTTTCAGGATCGTCGGTGTGATGTCCCTGTGATGCAGCTTTAGCAGGTAAGGTCTTCTTTCTCGCCAATTCTCTCTTATCTCCCTTTGCAGGCAACCCAGGATGCTGACAGGCGTGGCTGAAGTCCAGATGCAGGAGCTGACACGGTGAGCGTCCAGCTGCGAGGAGCAGAACAACGCGAAGCGTGAGTTGCTGATCGGGCGTGGTTTAAATAGCTTTGGAAGAAGTTCCAGGCATGTATCCTTCCACCGATCAGGTATGTATCCTTCCCCGACCACACCCAGGTGGAAAGTAGTCCCACAGGTAAAGTAGTTCCATTCAGGCCTCAAGAGGGCCTGGATGTAGCAGCATGGTCTGCATCAGGTAAGTGCACATTAAAACACTTGAACACATGTCTAGCTTTATGAGCCTGGCGCCTAAGGCGCCAGGACAGGGGTCCAACATGAGCCTGGCGCCTAAGGCGCCAGGACTGTGTCCAAAGGGCCCCAGCTTGGGCCCGCTGGCACTTCCCTGGGGGGAATGATGCCTGCCTCTGGGGTTGCTGGGTCGGACTTGGCTCCTTGGAGGTAGGCATCATGACAGTACCCCCCCTCAAGGCCCCTCCCAAGGTTGTTCCCTCTGGGGGTTTTGGCTTGTTCGGAAATCTCCGGTGGAACCTTTGTATTAATCGAGGTGCGTGAACATGGTTACTAGGCTCCCACGATCTCTCTTGAGGTCCATATCCCTTCCAGTCAACAAGATAGAAGAGTTTTGACTTTAACACCTTGGAGTCTAAAATGTCTTTAACTTCGAATTCTAATTCCCCTTCAATTTGAACTGGGTCTGGAGGCTTGGACAGTCAGGTCCCTGGTTGTACTGGCTTCAAAAGTGATGCATGAAAAACTGGATGAATATGCATGTTAGACGGTAAATCCAGTTTAAAGGCCACAGGATTGATTATAGCCTTGATGGGATAAGGTCCTATGAAGCTGGGATTGAAGGTTCGCGGGCCCTTGAGGGGTAAATGTTTTGTTGCTAGCCATACCTAGATTCCTACTTGGTAAGGAGGAGTTTTACTTCGGTGCAAATCAGCATTTTCTTTATACTTTTTCTTGGCTTGCTGTAAATGAGTTGCAGCTTCTTTGAAGGCTCGGGTTATTGTGGAAAGCAGATGATTTACTGCGGGCATTTCCAGGGTCAGAGGTGGATCTAGGTCAGAGGTCCGAGGATGGTGACCATACAAAGTATAAAAAGGAGTTTGTCCGGTTCCAGAATGCACTGAATTGTTGTATGCATATTCTGCGATCCAAAGGATGTCTTTCGAATTTAACTCGGATTGGTGTAACATGCACCGAAGATATTGCTCAAGAGTCTGATTGGTTCTCTCGGTTTGTCCGTCGGTCTGGGGGTGGTGGCTGGTGGATAACCGCACATCTATTTGTGCTAGTTGGCAACATTTCTTCCAAAAATGGGAGATAAATTGACTTCCACGATCCGAGACTAATATGGAAGGAAAACCATGTATGCGAACTATATTCTCCAGAAATTCCTTGGCCAAGGTGGAAGCTGAAGGCAAACCTTTTAAAGGGATAAAGTGGGCCATTTTGGAGAATAGATCCACAATTACAAGGATAGTGTTGTAACCAGCACAAGGAGGCAGGTCAGTTATAAAGTCCATTGACAAGGTGTGCCATGGTGCGGGTGGAATATCCAAGGGTTGAAGTAGGCCGGCTGGCCTTTTCTTTTAACCCTTGTTTTGGGCACAAATTCCACAAGACAATACAAAAGACTTTATGTCTTTTCTCCAAGAAGGCCACCAGAAGTGGTGTTTGATTTTTTCCTCCGTTTTAGCGATACCAGGGTGTCCTTCCATTAATGATTCATGATGATGGGCAATAACAAGTTCTTGCAATTCCTTACTTCGCAGAAACAACCGCTCCTGGAAATAGGGTAAATCATCCTTAACAGTGTAATGAGGACCCTTTTGACTCCATTCCAGTAAGGCTGAAGAGTCTAGAAGTTGTTTTACTTGCGTTTGGATGTCCTCAATAGTTTGCAATGATGTTAGGCCTAAGATTCTTTGTTCAGGTATGATTGGCACAGGTTCTAAACTCGAATTGGGTTCTTCCATGCCAATCCGGGATAAGGCGTCCGCTTTACCATTCTTGCAGCCAGGGCGATAGGTAATTACGAAATCAAATTCCGCAAAGAATAGAGCCCATCGGAGTTGTCATGAAGATTGAGCTTTGGCCGTCTTTAAATATTGTAAATTTCTGTGGTCCGTAATTACGGTGATGGTGTGTCTTGCCCCGAGAAGGTAGTGACGCCAAGCCTTGAAAGCAGATTTAATAGCCAGTAACTCCTTGTCGGTAATTGCGTAGTTGATTTCAGGAGGAGAACATTTCCTGGACCAAAAGGCCACAGGGTGTAGTTGGTTAGTTTCTGGGTCTCTTTGCGACAGGACAGCTCCCATGGCCGAACTGGATGCGTCGGTTTCCACAATGTAAGGGAGATCTGGGTGCGGGTGCTTCAATACAGGTGCAGAGATGAATTTGGTTTTCAGGTCCTGAAAGGCTTGTTCGGCCTCAAGAGTCCATTCAAAGCGTTTGTTTTTCTTTAGGAGAGCTGTGATGGGTTGGACTGTTCAGGAAAATTCCGGAATGAATCTTCGATAGAAATTGGCGAAGCCGAGCATGCTCTGAACTCCCTTCACCATGCTAGGAGATGGCCATTTGAGGATGGCGTCCACCTTTTGCGAGTCCATTCGGACTCCTTGAGGTGTCAGGATGAATCCGAGAAACTCAACTTCTGTGGTATGAAAAACACATTTTTCGAGCTTTGCAAATAGTCTGTGCTGGCGCAATTTCTCAAGAACTGCCCTAACATGTTTTCTGTGATCGGATTCTGAAGAAGAGTACACCAGGATGTCGTCAATATAAACAATGACACAGACATCGATAAGTTCCCGAAGAACATCATTCATAAAGAACTGAAAGGCGGCAGGTGCATTGCACAAACCGAAGGGCATCACCTGATATTCGAAGAGCCCAAATTTGGTGCGGAATGCAGTCTTCCATTCGTCGCCTTCTTTTATTACCACCAGGTGATAAGCTCCTCGGAGATCTAACTTGGTGTACACACAAGCGTCTTTCACCTGGTCGATAAGCTCAGGGATCAGGGGCAGAGGATAACGATTCTTAATCGTTATTTGATTTAGGGCGCGATAGTCTTTACATGTTCTAAGGTCGCCCTATTTTTTCGGCACGAAGAACAGAGCTGAGGAGACAGGAGACTTGGACGGGCGAATAAAACCATTGGCTAGGTACTGATCGAAATACTGACGCAAATGCAGGTTCTCAGGTTCCGTAAGAGCATAAATCCTACTACAAGGTAGTTGAGCATTGGGTACCAGATCGATTTGGCAATCATAAGACTGATGGGGAGGTAACGTGTTAGCCTGTTCCTTCTGAAAAACGTCTTGGAATTCTTGGTATTCTGACGGTAGCTGTACAGGGGTGGAAGTTGCTGAGGCTAGACCCATAACTGGATTTCTTGGATAACAAGTTGGTTCACAATCAGGAAAACTTATCTTCTTTGCTCGCCAGTCGATTCTGGGATTATGTGTTTCTAACCAAGGAATTCCAAGAATTACTTGAAATTGTGGGGCCTTGATCACATCAAACACGATTGCTTCCCGATGTCCATCCTGACCCACCAGTGCCGTTTCAACAGTGGAATGCGTTACAGGCCCTGAGGCTATTTCGGTTCCATCTACTGTAGTAATGACATCGTGGGTTACTTTCGGGCGGAGAGGGAGCTTAATCCTGGAAGCCAATTCACGGTCTATGTAGTTTCCAATAGCTCCACTGTCGATGTATGCTTTTACAGCATGCAACTGCTGAGGCTGTTTTGGGTCCACGAGCACCATTGGCATGACAAAATGTGAGGTCAAAGAGTTTGTTTTCAAGCTCGGCAAGCGGACCCCTACGCTTGTCGGACTAGGTCGTTTCCCGAATCAGGTGTCAATAAATCGTTATCAGTGGCTCCAACCACCTTCTTAGGTGGTTTAACCGGACAATTTCGAAGAAAGTGACAGGAAGTCCCGCAATACAGACAAAGTTGCATTTGCCGCCTTCTCTCTCGTTCCTTCTGCGTTAATGGTCCTTTAACACCGCCGATTTGCATAGGTTCGGATACGTCGGTACTCTTGGAGTTAGCGTGGGTTTTGATCGGTACTCGGGTTTCGTACTTGAACCGATCTGCTTTTCTATTTTGAAGTCTGTGATCAAGTTGAACCACCAAGTCTATGTAGTCTGCGCAGACCTGGGGTGGATCTACTATCTGAGCTAGAACATCCTTAAGTTCTCCGCGCAGGCCTCGATGAAACAATATGATCCTTTTGTTTTCTGGCCATCCAGTTTCCACAACCAGTCTATTAAAGGTGGCAACGTAGGACAGGAGATCCTGATTACCTTGTCGTAAGGATAGCAGTTCGTTATCAAGGGCCTGTCCTTGAGAGTGTCGAGCAAACAATCTTTCCATGCTGGCCTGGAAGCCCTGAAAATCCTGGAGAATGGGATCATCCTGATTTACCAATGGAATAGACCAATCGGCAGCACTGCCACTGAGGTAAGATAGTATAATGGCTACCTTGGTCTGGTCGTTAGGGAAGGCCCCGGGTCTGCATAGAAAGTGTAAACGACATTGGTTCATAAAGACGGCATATTTCTTGGGAACCCCCGCAAAACGTTCAGGCGGGGCCAAAGGCATGTGTCCAGGTAGATTGATTTGTACCGGGTTATTCAAACCCATTGATGTGGAAGTACCTCTGGAATTAGGTAAAGGAGTGTGCCCTGCCTGGGCCTGCAATAACCTTTTGGCCAGGTCATCAGTTCTTTCCTTGGATAGGATCAGTTCTCTTTTGAGAGCGTTGGTCTCCTGGCGGGCTGAGTGCACTTCTGCCCGTAATTCCCCCAAAAGCTGGGCCAGCTGATCTGTCTCGGAAGTCTCCATAGCACCCGGGTGGGAAATTGTGGGTAGGCTTCGCGTTCTGTCACGCTCACCTGATTCCCACGGAGGCGCAGGTCTGGCTTCGAGTGCTGATGCTTCTTCAATGGTGAAGCGCAGGACTCTGATGATGGACAGGAAGGGCCCCTCTACTCTGGCTTTTCTGGCTCGCAGGAATATTCCCCTGTGCGTGAAAAGGGAGTATTACCTACTGACGGAATAATGCTCAAGCCTCCCACTCCCTTCCAACCCTCCTCGATACCCTTCCACGATTCCCTGTGAAGTCTCACCTTAGGGTCTGGAAGGATGAGTTCTCCATCCTGCTTCTGATGCAGGGGCGCGTTGAAACCCAGTTACTTCACTGGATTGAGGTTTGATGGGAGTTCAAAATAAGCTTGACTATTCAGGTGAGGCGCTGTAAGAGTTCTGTTGCAAGTTCAAAAGTTCAAGCTTAATAATAATGTTCATTGTCTTATTGCAGCAAGCGCTAATGTTATGTCTTTTTCCCCTTAGGGGCCGGGGTTCAGAATGCCGGAGATATGGCGCCGACCCGAAGTGTAAGTTCTGGATGAGCGTTCAGGTAATGTCTTTGCATTCGCTCATTCAATGTCTTTGGCTTTTTTCCCCATTGGGAATGACCCAACAGGTAAGTTTTAGAAGGAAGCTGAGCTTTTCCTATTTCCCTTCCTTCTCTCACCTTGTTTTCTTGTCTTTTCTCTCTAGGCTCTGGGAAGTGGGTGCGGATCCGGATGATCGCTGCTGAAGATGGAGGTGCCCAGGAAAGGTGAGTGAAATGCAGTGCTGCAGCGATCGAAGCGAAATGCTTTTAAAATGATGTCTTCCCTTTCAGGATCGTCGGTGTGATGTCCCCGTGATGCAGCTTTAGCAGGTAAGGTCTTCTTTCGCCCCAATTCTCTCTTATCTCCCTTTGCAGGCAACCCAGGATGCTGACAGGCGTGGCTGAAGTCCAGATGCAGGAGCTGACACGGTGAGCGTCCAGCTGCGAGGAGCAGAACAACGCGAAGCGTGAGTTGCTGATCGGGCGTGGTTTAAATAGCTTTGGAAGAAGTTCCAGGCATGTATCCTTCCACCGATCAGGTATGTATCCTTCCCCGACCACACCCAGGTGGAAAGTAGTCCCACAGGTAAAGTAGTTCCATACAGGCCTCAAGAGGGCCTGGATGTAACAGCATGGTCTGCATCAGGTAAGTGCACATTAAAACACTTGAACACATGTCTAGCTTTATGAGCCTGGCGCCTAAGGCGCCAGGACAGGGGTCCAACATGAGCCTGGCGCCTAAGGCGCCAGGACTGTGTCCAAAGGGCCCCAGCTTGGGCCCGCTGGCACTTCCCGGGGGGAATGATGCCTGCCTCTGGGGTTGCTGGGTCGGACCTGGCTCCTTGGAGGTAGGCATCATGACACTCCCCTTCCCCCCACCCCCTCTCGTGCCCCGCGTGTGCCCTGTTTCCCCCCCACACTCCCACTCATGCCCGGTGTCTCCCCTGTTCCCCCCACCCCCCGCTGATGCTCCGTGTGTTCCTCCCATTCCCCCCACCCCCCGCTCATGCCCTGTGTGTGCCCTGTTCCCTCCCACCCCCCGCTCATGCCCTGTGTGAGCCCTGTTTCCCCCCCAGCCCTGCTCATGCCCCGTGTCTCCCTTGTGTTCCCCCACCTCCTGCTCATGCCCCGTGTCTCCCTTCTTCCCCCCACCCCCTGCTCATGCCCTGGGTCTCCCTTCTTCCCCCCACCCCCTGCTCATGCCCTGGGTCTCCCTTCTTCCCCCCCACCCCCCTCATGCCCCGTGTCTTCCTTTTTTACCCCCTGCCTCCCGCTCATGCCCCGTGTCTCCCTTCTTCCCCCCACCCCCTGCCCCGTGTCTTCCTTCTCCCCCCAACCCCCGCTCATGCCCCGTGTCTCCCTTCTTCCCCCAACCACCCGCTCATGCCCTGTGTCTCCCTTCTTTCCCCCCCACCCCCACTCATTCCCTGTGTCTCCGTTCTCCCCCCGACCCCTTGCCCATGCCCCGTGTCTCCCTTCTTCCCCCATCCCCTGCTCATGCCCTGTGTCTCCCATCTTTCCCCCCACCCCCCGCTCATGCCCCGTGTCTCCCTCCTGTACCCACCCAACCCCCGCTCTTGCCCCGTGTCTTCCTCCTGTACCCCCCACCCCCCGCCTATGCCCCGTGTCTCCCTTCTTCCCCCCCACACCCCCCGCACATGCCCCGTGTCTACCTTCTTTCCCCCTCACCCCCCGCTCATGCACTGGTCTCCCTTCTTCCCCCCACCCCCGCTCATGCCCCGTGTCTCCCTTCTTTCCACCCCCCACCCCCCACTCATGCCCCGTGTCTTTCTTCTCACCCCCACCCCCCACTCATGCCCCGTGTCTCCCTTCTCCCCCCCACCCTCCGCTTATGCACCGTGTCTCCCTTCTCCCCCCACCCCCCGCTCATGCCCCGTGTCTCCCTTCTCCCCCCCTCCCCCGCTCATGCCCTGTGTCTCCCTTCTTTCCACCCCCCACGTCCCGCTCTTGCCTCGTGTCTCCTCCTGTACCCCCCACCCCCTGCTCATGCCCCGTGTCTCCCATCTTTCCCCCCACCCCCCGCTCATGCCCCGTGTCTCCCTCCTGTACCCACCCAACCCCCGCTCTTGCCCCGTGTCTTCCTCCATTCCCCCCACCCCCCGCTCATGCCCTGTGTGTGCCCTGTTCCCCCCCACCCCCCGCTCATGCCCTGTGTGTGCCCTGTTTCCCCCCCAGCCCTGCTCATGCCCCGTGTCTCCCTTGTGTTCCCCCACCCCCTGCTCATGCCCCGTGTCTCCCTTCTTCCCCCCACCCCCTGCTCATGCCCTGGGTCTCCCTTCTTCCCCCCACCCCCTGCTCATGCCCTGGGTCTCCCTTCTTCCCCCCCACCCCCCCTCATGCCCCGTGTCTTCCTTTTTCCCCCCCCTGCCTCCCGCTCATGCCCCGTGTCTCCCTTCTTCCCCCCCACCCCCTGCTCATGCCCCGTGTCTTCCTTCTCCCCCCAACCCCCGCTCATGCCCTGTGTCTCCCTTCTTCCCCCAACCCCTCGCTCATGCCCTGTGTCTCCCTTCTTTCCCCCCCACCCCCACTCATGCCCTGTGTCTCCGTTCTCCCCCCCGACCCCTTGCCCATGCCCCGTGTCTCCCTTCTTCCCCCATCCCCTGCTCATGCCCTGTGTCTCCCATCTTTCCCCCCACCCCCCGCTCATGTCCCGTGTCTCCCTCCTGTACCCACCCAACCCCCGCTCTTGCCCTGTGTCTTCCTCCTGTACCCCCCACCCCCCGCCTATGCCCTGTGTCTCCCTTCTTCCCCCCCACACCCTCCGCACATGCCCCGTGTCTACCTTCTTTCCCCCTCACCCCCCGCTCATGCACTTGTCTCCCTTCTTCCCCCCACCCCCGCTCATGCCCCGTGTCTCCCTTCTTTCCACCCCCCACCCCCCGCTCATGCCCCGTGTCTTTCTTCTCACCCCCACCCCCCACTCATGCCCCGTGTCTCCCTTCTCCCCCCCACCCTCCGCTTATGCCCCATGTCTGTCCTGTGGGAACAGGGCAGACACGGGGCATGAGCGGGGGTGGGGGCCCGTGTCTCCCTTCTTTCCCCCCCACCCCCCGCTCATGCACTGTGTCTCCCTTCTCCCCCCACCCCCCGCTCATGCCCCGTGTCTCCCTTCTCCCCCCCTCCCCCGCTCATGCCCTGTGTCTCCCTTCTTTCCACCCCCCACGTCCCGCTCTTGCCTCGTGTCTCCCTCCTGTACCCCCCACCCCCTGCTCATGCCCCGTGTCTCCCTTCTTCCCCCATCCCCTGCTCATGCCCTGTGTCTCCCATCTTTCCCCCCACCCCGCGCTCATGCCCCGTGTCTCCCTCCTGTACCCACCCAACCCCCGCTCTTGCCCCGTGTCTTCCTCCTGTACCCCCCACCCCCCGCCTATGCCCCGTGTCTCCCTTCTTCCCCCCCACACCCCCCGCACATGTCCCGTGTCTACCTTCTTTCCCCCTCACCCCCCGCTCATGCACTGGTCTCCCTTCTTCCCCCCACCCCCGCTCATGCCCCGTGTCTCCCTTCTTTCCACCCCCCACCCCCCGCTCATGCCCCGTGTCTTTCTTCTCACCCCCACCCCCCACTCATGCCCCGTGTCTCCCTTCTCCCCCCCACCCTCCGCTTATGCCCCATGTCTGTCCTGTGGGAACAGGGCAGACACGGGGCATGAGCGGGGGTGGGGGCCCGTGTCTCCCTTCTTTCCCCCCCACCCCCCGCTCATGCACCGTGTCTCCCTTCTCCCCCCACCCCCGCTCATGCCCCGTGTCTCCCTTCTCCCCCCCTCCCCCACTCATGCCCTGTGTCTCCCTTCTTTCCACCCCCCACGTCCCGCTCATGCCCTGTGTCTACCTCCCCCCCACCCCCTGCTCATGCCCCGTGTCTCCCTTCTTGCCCCCCACCCCCGTTCATGCCCCGTGTCTCCCTTCTTACCCCCCACCCCCCGCTCATGCCCCGTGTCTCCCATCTTTCCCCCACCCCCGCTCTTGCCTCGTGTCTCCCTCCTGTACCCCCCACCCCCTGCTCATGCCCCGTGTCTCCCTTCTTCCCCCCCACACCCCTACCCCTGCTCATGCCCCGTGTCTTCCTTCTTCCCCCCACCCCCGCTCATGCCCCGTCTCTTCCCCCCCACCCCCTGCTCATGCCCCGTGTCTCCCTTCTTGCCCCCCCTTGCTCCCCGGTCATGTCCTGTGTCTCCCTTCTCCTCCCCCACACCCCGTTCATGCCCTGTGTCTCCCTTCTTCCACCCACCCCCCGCTCATGCGCTGTCTCCCTTCTCCCCCCCGACCCCCCGCTCTTGCCCCGTGTCTCCCTTCTTCCCCCCCACCCCTTGATCATGCCCCGTGTCTCCCTTCTTCCCCCGCACCCCCGTTCATGCCCCGTGTCTCCCTTCTTACCCCCCACCCCCCGCTCATGCCCCGTGTCTCCCATCTTTCCCCCACCCCCGCTCTTGCCTCGTGTCCCCCTCCTGTACCCCCCACCCCCTGCTCATGCCCCGTGTCTCCCTTCTTCCCCCCCCACACCCCCGCTCATGCCCCGTGTCTTCCTTCTTCCCTCCACCCCCCGCTCATGCACCGTGTCTTCCTTCTTCCCCCCAACCCCCTGCTCATGCCCCGTGTCTCCCTTCTTTCCACCCCCCACCCCCCGCTCATGCCCCGTGTCTTCCTTCTCCTCCCCACCCCCCGCTCATGCCCCGTGTCTCCCTTCTTCCCCCCCGCCCCCCGCTCATGCCCCATGTCTGTCCTGTTGGAACAGGGCAGAGACGGGGCATGAGCGGTGGGGGCCCCACCCCCTGTTCATGCCCTGTGTCTCCCTTCTTTCCCCCCCACCCCCCGCTCATTCACCGTGTCTTCCTTCTTCCCCCCACCCCCCGCTCTTGCCCCGTGTCTCCCTTCTTCCCCCCACCCCTTGATCATGCCCCGTGTCTCCCTTCTTCCCCCGCACCCCCGTTCATGCCCCGTGTCTCCCTTCTTACCCCCCACCCCCCGCTCATGCCCCGTGTCTCCCATCTTTCCCCCACCCCCGCTCTTGCCTCGTGTCCCCCTCCTGTACCCCCCACCCCCTGCTCATGCCCCGTGTCTCCCTTCTTCCCCCCCCACACCCCCGCTCATGCCCCGTGTCTTCCTTCTTCCCTCCACCCCCCGCTCATGCACCGTGTCTTCCTTCTTCCCCCCAACCCCCTGCTCATGCCCCGTGTCTTCCTTCTTTCCACCCCCCACCCCCCGCTCATGCCCCGTGTCTTCCTTCTCCTCCCCACCCCCCGCTCATGCCCCGTGTCTCCCTTCTTCCCCCCCGCCCCCCGCTCATGCCCCATGTCTGTCCTGTTGGAACAGGGCAGAGACGGGGCATGAGCGGTGGGGGCCCCACCCCCTGTTCATGCCCTGTGTCTCCCTTCTTTCCCCCCCACCCCCCGCTCATTCACCGTGTCTTCCTTCTTCCCCCCACCCCCCGCTCATGCCCCATGTCTCCCTTCTTTCCACCCCCCGCTCATGTCCCATGTCTTCCTTCTCCCCACCACCCCACGCTCATGCCCCGTGTCTCCTTTCTTCCCCCCACCCCCGCTCATGCCCCGTGTCTCCCTTCTGCCCCCCACCCCCCGCTCATGCCCCGTGTCTCCCTTCTTCCTCCCCCACCCTCCGCTCATGCCCCTTGTCTGCCCTGTTCCCCCCACCCCCCGCTCATGCCCCGTGTCTCCCTCCTGTACCCCCCCACCCCCTGCTCTTGCCCTGTGTCTCCCTCCTGTACCCCCACCCTCCGCTCATGCCCTGTGTCTTCCTTCCCCCCCCACTCCCCGCTCATGGCCCATGTCTCCCTTCTTCCCCCCAACCCCCGCTCATGCCCTGTGTCTCCCTTCTTCCCCCAACCCCTCGCTCATGCCCTGTGTCTCCCTTCTTTCCCCCCCACCCCCACTCATGCCCTGTGTCTCCGTTCTCCCCCCCGACCCCTTGCCCATGCCCCGTGTCTCCCTTCTTCCCCCATCCCCTGCTCATGCCCTGTGTCTCCCATCTTTCCCCCCACCCCCCGCTCATGTCCCGTGTCTCCCTCCTGTACCCACCCAACCCCTGCTCTTGCCCTGTGTCTTCCTCCTGTACCCCCCACCCCCGCCTATGCCCTGTGTCTCCCTTCTTCCCCCCCACACCCTCCGCACATGCCCCGTGTCTACCTTCTTTCCCCCTCACCCCCCGCTCATGCACTTGTCTCCCTTCTTCCCCCCACCCCCGCTCATGCCCCGTGTCTCCCTTCTTTCCACCCCCCACCCCCCGCTCATGCCCCGTGTCTTTCTTCTCACCCCCACCCCCCACTCATGCCCCGTGTCTCCCTTCTCCCCCCCACCCTCCGCTTATGCCCCATGTCTGTCCTGTGGGAACAGGGCAGACACGGGGCATGAGCGGGGGTGGGGGCCCGTGTCTCCCTTCTTTCCCCCCCACCCCCCGCTCATGCACTGTGTCTCCCTTCTCCCCCCACCCCCCGCTCATGCCCCGTGTCTCCCTTCTCCCCCCCTCCCCCGCTCATGCCCTGTGTCTCCCTTCTTTCCACCCCCCACGTCCCGCTCTTGCCTCGTGTCTCCCTCCTGTACCCCCCACCCCCTGCTCATGCCCCGTGTCTCCCTTCTTCCCCCATCCCCTGCTCATGCCCTGTGTCTCCCATCTTTCCCCCCACCCCGCGCTCATGCCCCGTGTCTCCCTCCTGTACCCACCCAACCCCCGCTCTTGCCCCGTGTCTTCCTCCTGTACCCCCCACCCCCCGCCTATGCCCCGTGTCTCCCTTCTTCCCCCCCACACCCCCCCGCACATGTCCCGTGTCTACCTTCTTTCCCCCTCACCCCCCGCTCATGCACTGGTCTCCCTTCTTCCCCCCACCCCCGCTCATGCCCCGTGTCTCCCTTCTTTCCACCCCCCACCCCCCGCTCATGCCCCGTGTCTTTCTTCTCACCCCCACCCCCCACTCATGCCCCGTGTCTCCCTTCTCCCCCCCACCCTCCGCTTATGCCCCATGTCTGTCCTGTGGGAACAGGGCAGACACGGGGCATGAGCAGGGGTGGGGGCCCGTGTCTCCCTTCTTTCCCCCCCACCCCCCGCTCATGCACCGTGTCTCCCTTCTCCCCCCACCCCCCGCTCATGCCCCGTGTCTCCCTTCTCCCCCTCTCCCCCACTCATGCCCTGTGTCTCCCTTCTTTCCACCCCCCACGTCCCGCTCATGCCCTGTGTCTACCTCCCCCCCACCCCCTGCTCATGCCCCGTGTCTCCCTTCTTGCCCCCCACCCCCGTTCATGCCCCGTGTCTCCCTTCTTACCCCCCACCCCCCGCTCATGCCCCGTGTCTCCCATCTTTCCCCCACCCCCGCTCTTGCCTCGTGTCTCCCTCCTGTACCCCCCACCCCCTGCTCATGCCCCGTGTCTCCCTTCTTCCCCCCACACCCCTACCCCTGCTCATGCCCTGTGTCTTCCTTCTTCCCCCCACCCCCGCTCATGCCCCGTCTCTTCCCCCCCCACCCCCTGCTCATGCCCCGTGTCTCCCTTCTTGCCCCCCCTTGCTCCCCGGTCATGTCCTGTGTCTCCCTTCTCCTCCCCCACACCCCGTTCATGCCCTGTGTCTCCCTTCTTCCACCCACCCCCCGCTCATGCGCTGTCTCCCTTCTCCCCCCCGACCCCCCGCTCTTGCCCCGTGTCTCCCTTCTTCCCCCCACCCCTTGATCATGCCCCGTGTCTCCCTTCTTCCCCCGCACCCCCGTTCATGCCCCGTGTCTCCCTTCTTACCCCCCACCCCCCGCTCATGCCCCGTGTCTCCCATCTTTCCCCCACCCCCGCTCTTGCCTCGTGTCCCCCTCCTGTACCCCCCACCCCCTGCTCATGCCCCGTGTCTCCCTTCTTCCCCCCCCACACCCCCGCTCATGCCCCGTGTCTTCCTTCTTCCCTCCACCCCCCGCTCATGCACCGTGTCTTCCTTCTTCCCCCCAACCCCCTGCTCATGCCCCGTGTCTCCCTTCTTTCCACCCCCCACCCCCCGCTCATGCCCCGTGTCTTCCTTCTCCTCCCCACCCCCCGCTCATGCCCCGTGTCTCCCTTCTTCCCCCCCGCCCCCCGCTCATGCCCCATGTCTGTCCTGTTGGAACAGGGCAGAGACGGGGCATGAGCGGTGGGGGCCCCACCCCCTGTTCATGCCCTGTGTCTCCCTTCTTTCCCCCCCACCCCCCGCTCATTCACCGTGTCTTCCTTCTTCCCCCCACCCCCCGCTCATGCCCCATGTCTCCCTTCTTTCCACCCCCCGCTCATGTCCCATGTCTTCCTTCTCCCCACCACCCCACGCTCATGCCCCGTGTCTCCTTTCTTCCCCCCACCCCCGCTCATGCCCCGTGTCTCCCTTCTGCCCCCCACCCCCCGCTCATGCCCCGTGTCTCCCTTCTTCCTCCCCCACCCTCCGCTCATGCCCCTTGTCTGCCCTGTTCCCCCCACCCCCCGCTCATGCCCCGTGTCTCCCTCCTGTACCCCCCCACCCCCTGCTCTTGCCCTGTGTCTCCCTCCTGTACCCCCCCACCCTCCGCTCATGCCCTGTGTCTTCCTTCCCCCCCCACTCCCCGCTCATGGCCCATGTCTCCCTTCTTCCCCCCGCCCCCCGCTCATGCCCCGTGTCAGCACTGTTGGAACAGGGCAGACATGGGGCATGAGCAGGGGTGGGGGCCCCACCTTGCCCTACTCCCGCTCTTGCCCCGTGTCTCCCTTCTTTCCACCCCCGCTCATGCCCCATTTCTCCCTTCTTTCCCCCCCACCCCCGCTCATGCCCCGTGTCTCCCTTCTTCCCCCCCACCCCCCGCTGATGCCCCGTGCCTCCCTTCTTCCCCCCACCCCCCGCTCATGCCCCATATCTCCCTTCTTTCCACCCCCACCCCCTGCTCATGCCCCGTGTCTCCCTTCTTTCCCCCCACCCCCGCTCATGCCACGTGTCTCCCTTCTTCACCCCCACTCATGCCCTGTGTCTTCCTTTTCCCCACCCCCCACTCAAGCCTCTTGTCTTCCTTTTCCCCACCCCCGCTCATGCCCTGTGTCTCCCTCGTGTTACCCCCCACCCCCGCTCATTCCCCGTGTCTCCCTTGCATTACCCCCCACTCATGCCCCATATCTCTCTCCTGGTCTTCCCGACCCCCCACCGATGCCCTGTTGTGTTCTCTTTATACACCCCGCCTTCCCTTTCGATGGTGTCCATCTTGGTAAAAGATTTTCCTTCCTACACCAGGATGCCTGCCTGCGGCGTCCCGGTTTGGGAAGAAAAATCTTTTTTTTTACCACCCCGGGTTCCCACTTTGAGAACCTAGGATGCTAGTGGTCTTCCTCCATTGAAAAGGACGTTATGGTTACGTTGCACTAATAAAAAACTATAAAATTCAGTTAAAAAAAATGTGTTAAAGTGACTTTATGGTTAAGTTGCACTAATAAAAACCTATTAAATTCAGTAAAAAAAACTTTGTTAAAGGGACGTTATGGTTAAGTTTCGCTACTAAAAACCTATGAAATTCAGTAAAAAAACTTTGTTAAAGGGACGTTATGGTTAAGTTGCGCTACTAAAAACCTATGAAATTCAGT
This sequence comes from Ambystoma mexicanum, assembly GCF_040938575.1. Taxonomy (NCBI): domain Eukaryota; kingdom Metazoa; phylum Chordata; class Amphibia; order Caudata; family Ambystomatidae; genus Ambystoma; species Ambystoma mexicanum. Next base: position 768,011,507 of record NC_090939.1, read on the forward strand.
AAAAAAACGTTGTTAAAGGGACGTTATGGTTAAATTGCGCTACTAAAAACCTATGAAATTCAGTCAAAAAACTTTGTTAAAGGGACGTTATGGTTAAGTTGCGCTGCTAAAAACCTATGAAATTCAGTAAAAAAAACTTTTTTAAAGGGATGTTATGGTTAAGTTGCGCTACTAAAAACCTATGAAATTCAGTGAAAAAACTTTGTTAAAGGGACGTTATGGTTAAGTTGCGCTGCTAAAAACCTATGAAATTCAGTAAAAAAACTTTTTTAAAGGGATGTAATGGTTAAGTTGCGCTACTAAAAACCTATGAAATTCAGAGAAAAAACTTTGTTAAAGGGACGTTATGGTTCCAAGTAAAACCGAAAAACCCTTGAAATTCGCCAGTTATGGTAAGCTAAGCAACCATAACTTGCGCCACCACCGTGCACTGCTAAGACTAACACCCACGACATCAAAGATGACATCACAAATGTCATTGATGACATCACTGATGACATCACATGTCTGGCTCACTCTTTTTTCTTTTGCTGACATATCTAGGCCACATGGTTTTCTTCAGTAACAGTCAGAAACTAAACATTGGATTTTATTTGTAGACGTATCCTACAAGTAGGTTCTTATAGTAATTCCCTTAGAGTCCAGTCACATCATATGAAACATATACATAGGGGAAGACACAAGCTTTAGAGACAGCAATCCTTTTTGTGCATAAAGATAATCAATAGACTTATCAGCACTTTCTGATAGTTCTGTTGTTTTTTTATGGCTGTACGTTCCCTGTATATGGTCATATTTGTATACATTGTACTCACACTACTTTCCTTAGGGTCCAATCACATCAAGTGATACATATACATAGGGTAAATAGCAGCTTTGAAACAGAGCAATCATTTATTTGCATGAAAATAATCAGTTAGGTTATGAATTGTTTGTGCTGCTACTTATGTTTTTTTGCTAACTTCACTTTCCCTGTATATACCCATATTGGTATGTGTTCTTGTCTCTTTGTGTTTTGTCTATATTAATTCCATTATGTAATACATGGGTTTTATTAACTACTTATTACATATTTCACAGTACACAAAAATCTATTAAGAAAGCAATTATCATTTCATTATTCAACATATTAACATTTCGAATATTATACCTTCATCTTGTACGCTGCACACAATGCTATGTTTCTGCATGAGTAGCTTAGTATACTTGATAGAACCCCATAATAGAATGCTATTTATATCAATGCATCGTTCAATGCACTAATTAGGGTATGATATTTATTGCAATGATCCTTGACACTTTTTCCGCAACATTATAATAAGAATCCCTTGTACACATATTTCATGAAAAGTACATACACATGTGATATCATCAGTGATGTCATCAATGACATTTGTGATGTCATCTTTGATGTCGTGGGTGTTAGTCTTAGCAGTGCACGGTGGTGGCGCGAGTTATGGTTGCTTAGCTTACCATAACTGGCGAATTTCAAGGGTTTTTCGGTTTTACTTGGAACCATAACGTCCCTTTCACAAAGTTTTTTCACTGAATTTCATAGGTTTTTAGTAGCGCAACTTAACCATAACGTCCCTTTAACAAAGTTTTTTACTGAATTTCATAGGTTTTTAGTAGCGCAACTTAACCATAACGTCCCTTTAACAACGTTTTTTTACTGAATATATATATATATATATATATAGGTACCTTACGGTTTATAGTCATAATGTCGAAAACAAAAATGTCGAAAGTCATAATGTAGAAAAAAAAATGTCGAAAACAAAAAAGTCGAATTTTTTTTCAATACGGTTTTTTTCGAAATGGGGGGGTCCCCCCCCCTTCCCCCTATTTATTTATTTTTTTGTATTTTACCCATTTTTTATACTTACCAAACACAAAAAATACATATAAATGAAAAAAAATAGATTCGACTTTTTTTTTCGACATTTTTTTTTCGACATTTTTGACATTCGACATTTTTTTTTGACATTTTGACTGACCACAGTACCTTACTATGGTTTGTGTACTTTTCAATCCATCTTTTATAATCAAAGAAATATGTTAGGCAAAACATGTACAATTGTGACCACCACCTGCAGGTCGGGATTGATGAGCACTGGAAAAGCAGTGTAGGTCCCATTATCAGAGGAGCATCAGGGTATGCTGAAGGACATGAATGTACGTGAAGCCCACAACTGGAACTGCAAGGTAACTAAAGTCACAAACGAGAGGCATTGACTGACTGGATTGAGGTACACTGACAGAGGAATACACTGCGCTTGGCAGTGGCTTAGCAAGGGCTGCTGCAGGTCAGGATTGTATGACTTTGCAGGGATTCGTGGGTGCCCATGCTTTATCAATAGCCTCTACCAGCAGGTCTCGATATTGTAATCAATGCTGGTGTTGTGTGCTTTGAAAAGCGCAATTGTGTTTTTCACCTGCGTCATAGTGGTTGCTTTGGAGATTTTCATTGGTCATGCTGGCTAGAATGTTACCCAGTCGTTTATTATGTGTGTGTTAAGAGTTATTTTCACTTACCCATATGCCCAATTTTATCAGCTATCTCGAGAAGCAGTTTCAGGTAGTGCTTTTGCTCGGCAGTTTTGTCTACAGACAGGAAGTTTTCATTCATATATCTTATTAAAATGGAGAGCGTGTATCTTCCCTACCTGTACAAAGTGGGCCGCCATTACAGTATCATTCTCCTGTTTAATACACAATTAAACCAATTAACCTTTTAGTGATTCCTAAACGCGCAGAATCTCACAAGGGTGGTCCATGAATCATTTACATGCGGCAGGTCGGCAAACAGAGCGAACGGACCTAGATTCTGATCTTTTATTTAATTTGTTTCTATGTAGAGAGTAAAGGTCATGCCTGAGGTGCAAAGAAACACTGAATTCCCTTCAGGTATCAAGTTGCTGCCGGTGACGGACAAAGACACCTCAGGCTCGGTGATGTAATCTGCAGATCACCAAGCCCAGCTACAGTTTGGAGACACTGTGACTGACAGAAGTGCCAGACAACCACAGCGTTGCTCAAACTTTGCAATGCTGTGTCTTGCTTGCACTTCTGTCCGTCACAGCTGTCTGACACAGCTGTCTGCCTGACTTGATTATGGCGGACAGAGGGCACATCTCCTGTAGAGGCTGCAGCCGTGGTGAGATAATGTGTCCTGCCATGAGGTGGTGGGACCCTGGGGCCCTGGCAGGGCCCTGGTTTAGCCCCACTTTTTGGAGACTACCAGGGCTGGCCCTGGCTGGCCCCGGCCCACTTAAAGCACTGGCTACATCCCTCACAACATTTGTGAGGCCTAAATTCACCTACAAGCAAGTTTGGCAAACAAAATGTTGCCCCAAGAATGTTTAATGGTCATACTAATGTTGCCATTTCCTCCAGAAATGGTACCATAACCTTGGGCACTCAAATCGGTAAGCAGTAGTATTCAATGGCATTAACATTGTGCAAGAGAAACATGAGGAAATTCGCCATTGTTAACAACAATAGTCACATGAATGGAGGTGACACATTTTTGAGCAAGGCACATTTATGAGAAATAGGCTACAAAAGTGAAATAGTGAATAGTGAAAATACTTTCCATGCTTCAGGTTGAGGGTTACAGTATAATAGCCTTGTAGTTATAAAGAAAATGCATGGAATCATCTATTTTTTATTAAGCAGTATCTTGGTTTATTATTTGTCAAAACAGAAACATCCATCAGAATAAAGCAGTTAACAATAGCTGCTGAGGTACGGAAGCCAGTATGTGTTCTAATAGGCGCACTGCGTATTTAGCATGCCTGGAAGACAAATGTAGAACGCCAGCATATGGCCGCAAGAGACAGCAAAGCATTGGTAAGTGGAATAATAACAATACGGAAAGAGTTATGCGTATTAAACATACATATTCTCATTTCAGTTTCACAGCAGGGAATATGACATATCAGACGGAGGTAATTATGAAATATAAAAAGATCACTTAAAATATATTTATTTTGTGGCGTGCAGAAAACCGTTTTGCTTTACAATTTGCAGTAGTACAATTGATAGCTTCATAGTCTCAATGCGTAGCTCAATCTTTGGCCACTTTTTTACTTTACTGGTCTGAGCCCTAATCAGATAAAGGATGTCTATAGTTCTGTTTAATATTAAGGGGGTAATTCATAGATTTCAGCGCAGAGGCAGCGCACGTGAGCAGCGCAGAGAGGGAGTGTGCGCTAAATAGCATTCTGGTACACCGCGTATTCATGGAATTTCCAAGCCAATTTGATCGCTGGCGCAGCGAACATCCCGCAGTGCCAGTTACGGCCCCCAAGAACGCCCCTTGCACAAGGAAAAGCCATTGAAATCCCCAAAGTGGCGCAAAGGGCCGCGCTAACCCTGGACCAGTTTACAGGGCCGCTACACTGTAATCGCATGAAAATAATACGCGTATCCTGCTCAAAGCAGCCAAAACACGTGAAAATGTATTCGCGCACCCCTCGGAATACGGGTACCCCGCTCGCGCCAGGTAAATTGCGTAGATAAAGTACCCCCTGTGGTGTGGGCTGCATGTGGGGCATGCCCAGGGTGGATGGCCTGCCTGTGGGGCATGGGGAGGGTGAGTGGGCTGCCTGTGGGGCATGCCCAGGGTGGATGGGGTGCCCTCGCATATTCCAGGGGGTGCGTGGGAAGTTTCACATTCGATAGGACTGGCGCGAGCGGGGTATGTGTATTTCAGATGGTGTGCAGGAAGTTTCACATGCGATAGGCCTTGGGCGAGCGGGTTACGTGTATTTCGGGGGTGCACATGGAGTTTCACACGTGATAAGCCTTGGGCGAGCGGGGTACGTGTATTTCGGGGGTGCGCGGGTATTTTCACATGTGATAGGCCTTGCGCGAGCGGGGTACGTGTATTTCGGGGGTGCATTGGAAGTTTCACATGCAATAGTCCTGGCGAGAGGGGTTACATGTATTTCGGGCGTGCGCGGAAGTTTCACACGCTATAGGCCTGGTTAGAGCGGGGTACATGTATTTCGTGGGTACGTGGGGAGTTTTACAAGCGATTTGGTATTGTGGCCCCTCCTGGGTGTGCCCTTTCCCCCCTCCCCATGCCCTGCAGGCAGCCCACACCACGGGGTACTACCCTACACCCCTGACCATGCCCTGAAGGCATCCCACACCACAGGGGACTACCCTACACCCCTGACCATGCCCTGCAGGCAGCCCACATAGCACCATGCACTTGTGAGCGCACTGTGAGCCCCGACTCATGTCCCCCACCCACCCACCATTGACGGACACCTTCCAGCAGGCCCTGACTCATGTCTCCCAACCACTCACCCACCATTGATGGGTACCTGCCAGCAGGCCCCGACACATGTCTGACACCCACCCACCCACCATTGAGGCTGCAGGACTGCAGCCTCAGGCAGTGCCAGCACAGCAAGGTGCACATCACCTTGCCCCAAACAGGTGTGGTGCCCGCCAACGCAGTGGCCGTGCACCACCAGGCAATACTGTGTGGGAGAACTCCATGTATACTATTGCAGCACAACAGGGGGCATCATGTGAGATGATGGCTCAGGCCGTGGATAGGGTGGCCACTTCCATTCTCCCCCCTGAAAGGCAGGTGGAGCTCCAGCAGCAGGCAAAAGAGTCCATGTGCCGCTCACACAGGGAGGACATGTCGGCGTCCAACAGGGACCGATGGGCTGGACTGGAAACTCTGCGCACAGCCACATCTGCAGAGTCACAGGCCCACAGGGATGCCCTGAGGTTAGAACACAGGTCCCCCAGAGATACTCTGGGTGCACTTGAGGTGCCCCAGAGTACGAAGTCAGAACAGCAGCTGGAGCAGCTAACACGCACACTCTCAGCTGAGCTCCAGGCAACCCATGAGGAGATCCAGGCACCACGCGAGGCCTTACAGGCAGAAATGCATGCTAACCGTGAGGTGCTGCATGGGGATCTCTGTAACATCATCCTGCAGAACCAAACCTTTCAGACCCACATGCTTGCTGCCATGGAGGAGCATGCCAGGGCTTTGCGTGGTCTTCCTCCCATATCACGCGTACCTTCCAATGTACCACCAGAGGGTGATGACAGCGACAGCAGTTCTTCGACTGTGGGTAGCCGTACAGGTCATAATAATAATAATAATAATTAGGCACTTATATAGCGCTACAAACCCTCAGGTATCTGAGCGCTGCTTATTATTACCCACGGTGTGTGGTGCTCATTTATCAACCTCGGAAGGATGAAAGGCTGAGTTTGGCCCTGCCGGGATTCGAACCTGCGTTAGCAGGCTCTGCACGGATGTCAAAGCGAGCGCTCTACTCGCTGTGCCACTTGACCGGCTAATGTGTCATGTTCCGTCCTTGGCGGCTTTGGAAGAGATGGAGTTTGAACAGTCCTGTACACTAGAACCGTGGTTAGCAGTCTAGTCTCCTTCCAATATAGCCGACGGATGTTTATAGGCATACACTTCCAGATACTTCCTTGCGTTTTATCCATCTGGAAGCCGCTCCGTTTTGGCGATTTCTTTTCTCTATCATTCTTGGTATCTATCTATTTATTATTCCTATTTTAACATACTTCTTTTTAAACTTTCCCTTTTTCATTCCTATCTGTAATTCTTTCCCCACTTGCCTTTAATCAGTAATGTTCAGTGACGCCACCCGTGTGGGGGCTGGTATCATGGTTCACGTGGGTTCCTCATTCGTGTCTTTCTATATTTTGTTTATTACTTACCTGTACTTCTTACCTGTTTAGCGCTGGTCGCCATCTTCCTCTGTTTGCCTTTTATGTGCTTTATTTCGCCTTTTCATTCTGATTCCAATGTCCTCTCGTTGACGGTTCACTTTTTCTCATTCCGTGATCTTTTCAGTGGATTCTTCCATAAACCATTGTGCAGCTCTGCTTGCTTTCCCTTATATTTTTGGGCAAAAAGGACCCGAATAACCTTAAAGACCTGTTACCATCTATCTGGCATTCAAAAGGACTGTTCCAATCCTTCAAGGATAAACTCCATCCTACCCAGGGTTTTTTCTGCCATTGCAAGGCTTTTTCCCTTGAAGACTTTAGGAGCTTGCTCCATGGGGGGCGCTTTGATTCTGTATACTAACAGGACAAGGTGGCCTCCGAGGGAGCTTGCCCTTATTTACACAAGAAGAAGGAGAAGAAGTCAAAAGAAACCAAGAAGGAACGAAGAAAGAGGATTTCAGAAGGGCATAGGTACACCTCAGATGAATCAGGTGAGGAGAGGGAACGGGAGAGTACCTTTAAACGTGACACCATGAGCCCATGGAGGGTTTTTTCTTTTTTTCTCAACATCCAAGCATGTGGGTGTTGGGGTGCACCCTGTACCTCCTCCCTCCTCGCCCCCCCCCTGTTCGACACATGCCCATTTTTCATTTTTCTTTTTTTTTTCTTTTGGTCTTTTCATATTTCATTCCAAATTGCAAATTAGAATTAAAATGTAATTTATTTATAATCTTTTTTCTTCTTCTTTTTTCTATTGATTATTTTCATTTTCTTTTAATTTTCAATTTGTTTTTTTTAAATTGTATTCTGATTTTTCCTTTATTTGGTTTATTTTTCATTTACATTTTCTTTTACTTTATTTAATTTAATTTACTTTTTTGTTCATAACCATTTTCTTTCAAATTGTGAATTCATGTTACAGTGTGTTGCTTTGTGTGGCTCCCGTAGGCATTCACTGTGTATTCCAGCTGGGCACATGCAGGCTTGTCCTGTCTTTGGGTTAGAAACTTGGGTTCCTGACACACACACCCCTCCTGCTTCCCCTTTACATGGGCTCGCAAAGGGTGTGACCAAGTGACAGTAATTTACACAGAGGCATTGGGCTCCCATAAGTTGTGTGGGCAGTCTGTAGTCCAAACTGTGTGTACATCCCTAGTGGAGATTGGTGTTGATTTCTCCACTGCATGGTTGATTTGTATATAGTATTACATACAGGACTTTTTGCATATATACATGCAGCTTCTTCATGTCTTAACGAGCCCGTCTCCATTGCAGATGCAATTCATGTTGTATGCAGTACACTGCCACATTTGCCTACCAGCAACACACTGCAGTTGGAAGGGGTCGGTGTGCTGCCTTTGCCAGGTTGTGCCACTTGCACTACTTTCATTTTTTAATGTCATATGCTGCCACTGTTGGATCCTGTACTAATGTGTTGTCTTGCTGGTAAGTATTTGTTCACGTGTGCTGTTTTGTTTTCATTAGTGAGAGGAAATTCTCTCTGACCTGTTTCCACTTGGGACAGTGCACTTCATGACACTTGTGTCATGTGTTGTGCATTCATTTGGTTGCTTTCACATAGCATGCCATGCCATGGTGTGTTGGGTAGCTGAGATGGGGTTAGGGAGGGGTTGGGTGACATGCCACTATTTGGTTGTAGTATTTTGCAAGGGGGTAGTCCTTCATGCTGTATGAATATGTGCCTTTTACTGACACAGCATTGGGTGTGTTTAGGTAGCTAGGGATGCACACAATGTAGCACTTCCAGGTAAACATTCTCAGGCTGGTATGGTTGTGACAGTTGACTGTCCCTTTTGTCATCATCATAAATTGTCAGCTGGTATGTGCCAGGCCTGTGTGCACTCTGCAGGGGTGGGATTTTAGGTGAAGAAATTTGCCACAATCTGGGTACGGGCTGCTTCACCATGTGCCCTTTCACCTCCCATGCGCAGCAGCCGTGCATGTGGTTGGGGATTGGGGGCACCACCATGTCCACCGGCACGCCCCGCCAGGTTGCAACATTGTGCAGGACACATGCTGCCACTATGATCCTGCACACTACGGGGGGTGCATATAGCAGCTGCCCACCGGAGCGGTCAAGGGAGCAAAAGCGTGACTTCAGCACTCTGAATGTGCGCTCCACTATGCCCCGGGTTGCAATATGGGCTGTGTTGCATCTTACCTCGGGTGGTTTGGTGGGGTTACGTATTGGTGTCATCATGTAGGTGCTCAGAGGGTAGGCACTCTCCCCTGGAGAGGTGATAATGGTTGTCATTAGTTGGGTTTTCCCATTTATGAGTGTCTGACATGCATACATGTGCAGAGGCATGTGTTTCCATGCCTCCTAGCTTCCAGGTCCTGGTTTAGGGGTGACATTCGGAATATGAAACTCTCATGGCTGGACCCCAGATAGTTGGCATATACTGAGGTGATGATTCCCTTGGCATCACATACACCCTGCACGTTGATGGAATGCCAGTGCTTGCGGTTTCGATAGATGTACTCAGTGGCCCTGGAGGACGTAGAGCCACATGGGTGCAATCAATGGCACCTAGCAATTTGGGGAAGTGTGCCACCCGTAAAAGTCCTGGATGACAGCCTGCCTTTCTGCAGGTATTCTGAGCATGTATATGTGCCTGCGGACTGAGGGGCGTGCAGTCATGATCGACAACACCTGGTGTAGGCAGTGTGACTGCGTTGCCTGTGAGACACCCCCAACTATGGCACTTGTCCACTGAAATGACCCAGTAGCCAAGAAGTCCAGTATATTGAGCACCTTTTCCAAGGGCCTCAGGGCTTGGGGGCACAGGGTGGGTGACGTGAGGTCATCCTCCCACTCCCTGACCAGATCTAGGATTATTAGTGGTGGAAACCTTTACCTCCCATAGACCTGGTCATCAGGCATCCCAAAAAGGCTGGTCCTGGGTAAAAGAAATGCGGGGCCTGGCTATCCTCCTCCTCCTGCGATGTCCCACGATCACTTCTGTGAGGAACGGTATATTCATCGTAGCGTATGAGCTTGTTTGTTGTTTGCGTGCACTTTTATGCTGTGCGGCGCCGCTTACGCCTGCTTCCTGCTTCCTGCTGGCGTACGTGTTTCCGGATTAGCGCGTCTTTTTTGGTGCACAGGTTTCCCCTGTTCGATTCCATGAATACGTGTTGTTAGTGCGTGTGTGGGCGTTGTGAGCATTTACCTCCGGTACTTCCCCCGTGTTGCCCACATGTTCACGCGTTGTTCCCCATTCTGCGTGTTAAGCGCTGTGTTCCACCCCCTTTTCTTGTGTGCGCTACACGTTGTGTGCTTTTGCTGTGCGTGTCGTGCACGACATTTAGTGACATGTGCGCCCGTGTGCGCCACCCACAGATTTGGCACACATCCCAGGGTTTACACTCGCATCGCATTCCATGAATCAACGAATGGCTGCGTGCATGGCTTTAGCATGCGTGCGCTGCGTTATTCGCGCTTGCGCTCCCTTTTCGGTGCACATTCATTCCATGAATTAGCCAGTAAGTATAACAGCATTTCTAGAACATGCACTATTTGTATGTAAATAACCCCTGATTGACAGTAGCGTTCAGTCATATTTCACAAATGACAGAAACAGTATAGGTGAGCAGCATGCAAAACTGACTTTTTCAATTTTGAAAGCATTTGATGCTTTCACATTGGGGGGAACATTATTTTGCACCGAATATAACAGAACATTCCCCCAGCTGATTTTTTTTTTCAAAGAACAGCCACATTAATGTTCTGTGATGTCTGCCAAAAAAACAACGCAAAATTGATTTGACGATTGTGTTGTATGATGTAACATTCAGAATATATTGAGTCCAAATAGTATGTGGTGCAAGGATAAATGACCAGCGTGAGTCCAAAAGACATGATATTCCAACATTGAATGATCCTTGAGTGAGTTACTTCATTCGATTGTGCCTCAATTTTTCAGAGTGCTTAAAAAGAACCAACAAAGCACTGTAAAAACAGACATCAACATATTTCACAAGCATTTGGTTATAATTTGCAAAACATTAATTGTTTCCTAAATGTAGTCTCTTGTGCTCTGTGCAGATTTCGAAATTGTTAGGGTTAGGCAGAATATTCCTCCTTAGACATTTCTTATACTGTATTCACAGGAAGTACTTTATCAGCTTTTGACATGTGAAAAAAAGAGATATTGGGGTCAGAAAAGCAGATCGCTTTTGGGGGTATAATGTGTATAATGTGCACATTGGATTCAGTGTGGGGAATCCCCACCTAGTCTGGGCCCTGCCTTTTTTAATTTTTTGATGCTAGTAAGTCCATCTCAGGTTCAGAGGTCACAGGTGCCTGTTTGACTGCAAATTACAGGAACGTCACGGCAGATAGAGGTTGCATTTAAATCTGCACCTATGACCACAAACCATAATAATTATGATAATCTATCCACTGGTGTCAGGGTAATCTTGAAATATAACCCATTCATGGGTTTCGGTATGGTGGCTGGTAGTGCATATAATTATTAAAGCCAGTCTGTTTTGTAGCGTACACATGTCAGCACTGTGAGCCCTGGCTCGCTATGGAAGGGCTATATGTATTATAGTCAGACTGACTGTCACTGCTTAGCCAGCAGGGCAATGGGAAGAAAAACGGTACCTTTCTTTGATCCTTTTTGAGGTTGGTTAACACCTCTTTCTAGCCAAATAGCTCCCAGACGGAACCCCTTTGGAAGCAAACATCAAAGTGGCACACCGAATACCAAATGACCTGCCTCAAATGAGGGTAAATTTCATACCAAAAGGCATTTAAAGTGTAGGATTGGGAATGGGGTGAGGTTAGGCAGTCAGGCAAAGCGGAATAGAAGGGTGGAAAGTTTCCTCTCTCTTTGTTTTCTGCTGGCTTCTCTTTCCTTCCTGTCTCCTAAACTTCCTACACAGCAAAGCACTTTTGGTATTATGTGATTAGACAAAAGTCACTTGTTACCTTAACAGGGATTGGACCCCTTAAAATACCCTTGTTTTTACCAAATCCTGGGTGGCTTTTCCCTTTATAAGTAGGGCCCTCCAAATCCTTCCTTGATTCATTTTGGACCTTCAAGGACTTTAATTAGAATGTATTGAACCTCTATTGGGAGAGCATTCCTTTCCAAAGTCTTCCACCAGTGAGGTAAAGTTAGAGTGTTCCATGGTAGTGGCAAGAACTGCTAACTACCAGTCGCTAGAGCACATTTGGGATGAACTGCTGTTGGATCAGACCTGTCTTTCTGCCGGCTGCATGGGTCCCCAGTCCCCTCACTGGAGGCAAAGGACTCCCGTGGGGGCTAGCTAGACTTCCCCAGGTTGTGAGTGAAGAGAAAAGGATCAATCATGCCCTTGGACCCCTGGAGTGGGACTCACAGCAACAAAAGTCAAGTAGCTGCAGTCTTTAGCATTTAACTAACATCGAACAAGAGTGAATGGTGTTTGAAGGCCTTCAAATATCTTGGACCCCTATTGCTGCACTTCTTCAAAGTCTCTTCAAACCACTGTTTACTGCATTAATCAAACTGGCTGAATGCTGTATTCTGCCAAGCAGAGCAAATCACCTATCAACTCACTGCGGGTGGCTTTGTACCGCTGCCTCTTTGATCATCACATGAGACCAAAAGTATCATAGTTTCAAACCACTGGACCTCGATGTGGACTGCCAGAAGCATTGCATTACTTGTCGACCCGACCCAGTGGTTACAACCATCAGAACTGGTCAGACATTGAAACCTACCATGGTGATTCCTCCAAATTGCATCAATCAAGCATCAATTTTGAACCACACCAAGGAACAACTTTGAACTCCCTCAACTCAAGTTCACCTGTTTGGACCAGCATGACTCCCAGCATCCCAATCTGGTTAAATCAACAAAGAACTGCTTCCTGTTGAAGCCATTGAACCACCAATAACTAATAGAGGTACTATTGAGAGGCCCGAGCCCCCTTTCCCCCCTTTTGGGACCTTAAATACAGTTATGCAACCCATTTTCACATTTTCCAACAGCATATATCCTTTATATTGACATTGTTTGTAATGTATTGTCTTTCACATCTGCTGCATTACCCAGGGTCTTGCATCATCTACATTCTGCATATTCTGTGTTCTTTCCACAAAGGTTTCTTTCTGTTACTGTTTTCATAGTGCAGTGCTTCTCCACGGTGGTTAAGTTGCTTACTTGTGTTAAGTGAACACTTTTTGGGCAGCTTATAACTTCGCTCTCCCTGGACGTATCCACACCAAACTTTGCAAACAAAAAGTATATGGCCCACTCTGAATTATTTTGTAAAGTTTGGTGAGGATTCATCCAGGGGGGGCAAAGTTATAGGGGGGGTCCCAAAACTTTATTTTTCCCATAGACTGAATGGGGGAAAAAACTTTGCCCGCGCCTAAAGCCCAAACCGCTGGACGGATTTGCATCAAATTTGGTGCAGGAGTAGCGGCTTGGTCCCAAAAGCGTGCTTTTGCAGATTTGGTGAAAATCCGTCCAGTAGTTTTTTTTTAAAATGACCAAAAATAGGTCATAAAAAATTAGTGATATATGTGTTCGGTCAGTGGACACACTTCCCTGTTCGCTCCGCGGACAGTGTCCTGATTGGCCAATCGGCTTGCGTGATGTCCGCAGACATGCAACGTGTTCGCTGATTGGATGGCGTGGAGCGTGAAGTGCGTCAGATTTTGGGTAGTGCCCGCCATCTTGGATTCGCGGACGTCCGCGGACAGCGCAGTGAAAATTGGTTTAAAATTTGTATTTAGTAGAGTGTGTTGGTGTGTAAGAGTGTTTGGGGAGGGTGGGAGTGTATGAGATAGGTTGAATGTTGTGTTTTTTATGTGGTAGATGCTCTTGTGTTCGATTTGTCTGCGGACAACACAGCTGTTCTGAAATGTTCTAAATAAATTAAATGGGGGGTGTTCTGAGGACGCAATATGTGTCTGTTTTGTTCGCAAGCAAGCTGAAACTGTTCTAAGAACACTCGCGGTGTCCTGAAATGTTCGTAAATAAACAAAATGGGGGTGTCCTGAGGACGCTGTCTGTATTGTTCTCTGGTAAGTTGAATGTGTTCTAAGAATACTTGTGGTGTCCTGAAATGTTCGTAAATAAACAAAATGGGGGTGTTCTGAGGACGCTGTCCGTATTGTAAGTTGTAAAGTTTATAGTGTTCTAAGAACACTTGCGGTGTCCTGAAATGTTCGCAGGGGGTGTCCTGAGGATGCTGTCCGTATTGTTCTCTGGCAAGTTGAATGTGTTCTAAGAACACTTGTAGTGTCCTGAAATGTTTGTAAATAAACAAAATGGGGTTGTTCTGAGGACGCTCTCTGTATTGTTTGCTGTCAAGTTTAAAGTGTTCTAAGAACACTCGTGGTGTCCTGAAATGTTCGTAGGGGGTGTCCTGAGGACGCTGTCCGTATTGTTTGATGGGAAGTTGAATGTGTTCTAAGAACACTTGTGGTGTCCTGAAATGTTCGTAAATAAACAAAATAGGGGTGTCCTGAGGACGCTGTTCGTATTGTTCGTTGGGAAGTTGAATGTGTTCTAAGAACATTTGTGGTGTCCTGAAATGTTCATAAATAAACAAAATGGGGGTGTCCTAAGGACACTGTCCATATTGTTCGATGGGCAGTTGAATGAGTTCTAAGAACACTTGCGGTGTTCTGAAGTTCGTAAATAAACAAAATGGGGGTGTCCTGAGGACGCTGTCAGTATTGTTCGTTGTCAAGTTGAAAGTGTTCTAAGACCTGTCGCGATGTCCTGAAATGTTCGTAGGGGGTGTCCTAAAGATGCTTTCCGTATTGTTCGCTGGCAAGCTGAATGTGTTCTACGAACACTAGTGGTGTCCTGAAATGTTCGCAAATAAAAATATGGGGGTGTTCTGAGGACGCTGTCTGTATTTTCGCTGGCAAGTTGAAAGTGTTCTAAGAACACTCATAATGTCCGCGGACATTAAAAGTTTCCATAGGCCATAGGTGAAATGTTTGACTCTATGGGTGTGATATGCTGCTGTGGTTGTGGCCAGGGAATAGAGTCTTGGGTGCATGGCCATTTGTCCATTTGGCCATGCACCCAAGACTCTATTCCCTGGCCACAACCACCACAGCATATCACACTCATAGTGGCTTATAACTTTGAGTCAAAAACAAATTTATAAGGAACAAAGTTATAAGCCACTATGGATGTGATATGCTGCGATGGTTGTACTTATTATAATATACTTACTGTTTGGTTTAGTAACTGGAGTACATGTATTTCTTGTTCATTTCTGTGATAAAAGAAAATAGCAGGTTAGTATTAGTATTTTGTAATGACTTATTACATTGTATAATCAACACATTTTTTTTGGACCCTCATATTTAGTAGATTACAAACCAGAGTACTGTGCAATTTGCTCAGTTTCTGTGTTTGTTACTAAAATCATTGGGTCTGTGGGAGAAAAAAAAATCTATGTTGGATTAAAAAAAAAAAAAACCTTTTTCTGTTATGCTACAGTTTATTTGTTTGTTTGTTTTCAGTGTTCACTTGTTGTTTCTGGCTAATGCTTTATACATTGGCTTGTTGCAGTTTTCTGGAGCAGTAACATATTATTTATTTGTTTGGATATTGTAAAATTTTGGAGCAGTTAAATACCAGTAGGCGTATTCTAACTGTCTATTTTTTTTAAATATATTTTAGTGGTATTGATTTATCTGTTTGGATATTGTTAAATTTTGGGACAGTTAGATACCAATTGGCATATTCTGTCTATTTTCTGCTCTAATTTAGTGGTATTCATTTATCTGATTAGTTGTTGTAGAATCTTTGGGCAGTTAGATAGCTTTTGGAATATTCTAACAGTTTATATTTTTTTACTATAAGTTTACTTAAGGTTTAAGTACAGTTTAGTTATCAAATTTTGGTTTTAAGAACATTAAATAAGCGTTTGTAAGATTTGCTGGTAATCTCTGCTTTATAGTAATGGTACTATCATTACATTCAAACGATCCACATTTCTTTTTTATATTTGCAGTGTAGTGCCCTGAATTGGTTGTGGCTCGTGTGTGGTAGATTATACCTATTGTTGTGAAGGTTTTCTTACCAAGTGATATTTGACCATGTGTGAATCCAGTCAGCTTGCAGTTGTTTTTGGTACCATCTGCATTGTAATGTAGAAGCATTAGTATTACGTATTTACTATGTGTTTGTATTAATAACATGGAGCGATTATCTGAATTGCAGGTAGTACATAATCTACCATGGTTTGCATTTTGTACAAGTTGCTGAAATGGAATGGATTCACAATTAGGTATTGATATATATATGAAGCGTTCATTAGGGATTTCTTCTTGTGTCACATTGTTGCAGAGAGTGCATGTATGTTTCCACATGTATGAAATCTGGAAGATTTCATTCATAGGTATGTTTTTTTTTCCAGTACTTGTAGTAAGTACATTAGACATTCTTGTGGATCTTCCTGTGAGTTTATAGTGAATTTAAGCATTCCAGCACAGTAGTCCAATTGTTGTCTTATTCCATAAACACTATACGTGTTATCAGGATTGTTTGTTGCATTTCTGTGAAGTACTAACATTTGCAAACAAAATTGCTCTGTAATGTGTAAGTAAATGTCAACAATTGGTGGCAATTGAAATAGAATATTCATTGCTACATTTGCGTAGCAACTTACTCCAACTATATTTGAGAGTTTAAATGGACCAGGTAGTTCTGCATCTGATTGATTTTTTTTTAGTTTGTCTTCCTTCTTTGATGAAGTATCAGGTTTACATTCCCTAATGGGTTCTTTTATGTTTGTGGTACTTGATAAAGTTTTAGTTTCTTTTACTCTCTTTGGAGGATTTGCAGTGACATCATGTTGCATTTCTGTTTGATTTAGAATTCTTTTACAACGTTTTACTTTTTGTGGTACAGAATATGTGTTTAGATGGGGGTGTATAATGAGCGAAGTATATTGTATTCTAAAATGCAAGGAATATCAGTGTTTACTTTACTTGCATCAAAGTTGATTAGAAATAGACCATCAAGTGTACGTAAGCGTGATAGTGCTAAGTAGCTCATGCCTTCTTTAAAGACTGTGTTACCAATGTCTATCATTGCTTTGTCTAGGGTAAGACCTTGTGATTTATGAATGGTGACTGCGTATGCAAGAGTTAGAGAAAATTGTTCTCTGCGTACATACATGTCTTTGAAGAGAAGGAATCGAGCTGTTGAGCGTCCTATGCTTTTTACTTCTGAAAGTCTGTCAAAGAGAATATTGACAAACTGAATTTTGTTGTCACGTGGGTATGTTTGAAAGCCAACAACTGTACCCAGTGCTCCATTAACTAGTCCTTGGTCCACGTCAAGATTACGTTTAAGCATTTCTCTGCAATTTAAGGATAATTTCAATATTTTTTCCAAGCCTGCTGTGTTTGAGATTGATTTTTCTAAACTATTTAGTCTTGTTGTGGCTTGGTCACACATGGGTAGTGTCATACCATTTACATCTAGTTTGTCTGTGGCGCTAATTTCCATTATTGGTTGCATTTCTTTACATAACATTATTTCATTGAATTTGAAACAGCTTGCAAGAGTTGGCATTAAGGCCATACAATTGACATTTTTGTGGGCTAATTGTTCCATAACATCTGCAGCACATGCATTATCACCATAAAGTGCATGAATGTGCCGGGTTTTCAATATTGCTTCTGCTTCTTTAGAAAGTATACCAACTCTGATACTTTTTAAGATGTTGGCATAAGTGAGATCTGCAGATTGCCGCATGTTTTCTGTTAATTATCTGTATTGGAAATGTTGCCAAAGGTTGACATTTCCAATGCTGCCAACAGTTTTACGGCAGAATTTGTATCCTAATGTTTTAAAAATAGGCTCACCTTTTACTGGTGTCAATTGAAGAAGATCTCCGAAAACAATTTTGTTTTTTCCAGCAAAGAGCTCTTCATAGTTTCTTTTGAGTACTTCTTGTAATCTAGGTGAATCAAAGCCAACATTAGGTTGGAGACCATGCTCACTTCATCTATTAGTAGCATTTTCATTTGTGTCAATACTCTGCGTAGTTCCATTGCAGCTTCTGCAGAAAGTTTGTAATAGTCTAATTTGTTCTGGTGTTCTACTGGCAATAGTAGTAATCAGTGTAACGTGACACCACCTATGTTGTAGGCAGCTAAACCTGTGGGGGCAGTGACAACAGCTGACAGTTTGTTGTTTGTCAATTGTTGAAGGAATTTACTGATGATTTTGATTATGAACGTTTTGCCAGAACCAGCTTCACCACTGACGTACAGTAGTATAGGTTTATAATTATGGCATAAACATTCTTCATTTTCATGTTGTACACCATGTGCAATTTGTTTTGTTACTTCATGAAAAATTCTACGTTGCTCATTGTTTAGTTTTGATTGTAGTACAGTTAAGTCTTCTTTATCTTCATACTGACACATGGTGTTTTCTACTTATATCATAGCTAATTCTGCCTCATTTGTTATTAGTGGCTCTCCCAGTGGTTCTTGGCTTCCTGTTACAGAAGGTTGACTTCTGTCAGGAGTGTCCTTATCTAGTTGGGCCTGGAGTTCTTCTTCGTGTTGCTGTTCATTGTGTAACATTGTTTTGTACTGTTTAAAGTTTACATCAGTTATAGTGCTTTCATTTGCTTTGAAAGTGTCTTCATATGAGTCATAGTTATCTAGAATTTCTTCTTCTTTTCTCCATAGTTTAAAGAGTTGTAGCAGGGACATGTAATATACTTCTTTACGTTGAGGAGTCTTTAATGACAATTTGATATGATTAATTAAATTTGGTTTGGTGAGTTTTACTAAGCTGCC
Organism: Ambystoma mexicanum; assembly: GCF_040938575.1. Classification (NCBI taxonomy): domain Eukaryota; kingdom Metazoa; phylum Chordata; class Amphibia; order Caudata; family Ambystomatidae; genus Ambystoma; species Ambystoma mexicanum. Next base: position 768,030,060 of record NC_090939.1, read on the forward strand.
TTCACAGTTTGTCACTCTGTATTTACCGTTTTTTTTCATCAGGTTTTATATTATTTTTGTATGTGTAGTTTTGGGCTATGTGGTATAGACACATGGTTTGCAAAGTGGTACTCCTGTTTGGGTAGTATGTGTCCAATAAATTGTTTTTTAAAATGTCTTGGCTGTTGGGATCATGTTTGGCTATTGTTTCTATATCTTCGTATGATTTTAGAACTCTTTTTCTAGATTTAGCTGGACCAAGACTTAGCCATACTATATTTTCAGATTTACCATACAGTGCAGTACCAGTTAAACGATCAGCTGCTTCATAGGATCCACATTCTCTATGGGACAGCATTTTTATGCCCAAGCTGTATAATTTTTGAGACACTGTTTTATCTGATGACAGGTCATACCAGAGGTCTTGCAGTTCTGTCTTTTCTGCTTTGGTTAAGTATGCTGTGACATTTCATGCAACTGCAGTAGAATTATCTGCAATGTACTGCACATCTATGTTTGCATTCCGTAAGTGGGCAATGATTGCATTGTAATCATTGATATATTTTTCTTCTTCTTTTTTTTAATGTAATATGTATTTTTAGGTGACTTACCTTTAACACTATGTCTAACTGAAGGCATGAGGTTGTTCACTTGACCTGTATTTGTAACTGGTCTAGGGAAACCAAATCGGCATTTGGTGTAGTATTTCCCTTTGTTTTTGTATTTACGACGACAATATCTGCCACATTTGTGTCTTTGAAATTGTAAAATGTGTGCATGAAGATCACTATTTTTGGAATCCGATGGAATTTCAAAAGTGACATATTTTTCAATAAACTGTAAAACAGTGGCATCACTGTCTTGACCAAATTTAGGAGCATCTTTAATCCATAAAAGCATGTGGATAGGTGTTGCTCCTCTGGCTTGGTATTCTTTTCTCCAAAAGAAGTGTTGCACTTCTCCAAGGGGAGGAACAGTTTTATTACAAATAAAATGTAGCATAGCAATGAAGCGATGGTGAAAATATCTTGAAACATTAACAGGATCCAGAGAACAAAGTTCTCTAGGTGTTAGTATATATATGTTTGTTTTGTTTTTGTTTGATATGCGTAGGAAATCATGTAAATCTTCCCATGCATATTCTGCACAACTTAATGTAACAAACCAAGTGGGTGGGCCAAGGTTTCTGATCATACAACGTACATCTCTGTGACGTCGAAACCAGTACTCTTTAGTACCACGCATATTTGCTAATAGATTTGTAATATTTGATTGTAAAACCTCATCTTTTTGTTGCACTTTTTGTAATAATTGTGTAGCTGTCATATTTTGAAAGTGTGATCCTGATTTTAATATGTGTGCAACTCCGTAACATAAAGTTGCTAGTTCACTTTCAAAGAGTAGGTGGAATATGTATTCCACATTTTGTCTAAATCTGGCATCTTGAGAATACATCCGTAATGAGCGGTATTCTGATGCTGATATTTGAATAGGTCTATCGTCATACCTTCCTCCTTTGCCAGTAGGAAAGAGTAGAGGAAAAACATGTGCTTCTATACTTTTTTCCCATATGCTGATTGGTGATCCTTTTGTTTGATGCATTTGGTACATTTCCAGTGCATCTTCTATGGTGTCATTAGAGTGCAATGGATGCATTATATAATGGTCTAAAGTGTTTGATATTGTAGCAGGATCTAGGAGCTCAAATTGACCAGCTTCTTGTGTCTCTTGAATTATTTCAGTTGTATCCTTCAAGTTTTCTTCAATATTAATTTCTTTGTAATATTCATTATTCTCTTTAAGATATTGCAAGGCTTCTCTAACGTTATGTAAATCTACAAGCTGTTGCCAAATTGTTTTGTATTTTGTAGGTACTCCATTACCAAGATAATTCAAGATTGTTGCATTGGACGTTGCACTCCTAGAATATGCACATTTTCTTTTAGATCTAATGGTAAATACACTACTTTTCCACGAATACCTTTCACTAATTCAGAGGGAGGTAATTTTGCAGTTTTTGCTTGAAGGCGTATTATTGCTTGAAATGGGTGTACTGTTTGAATTATGATGCTCTCATATAAATTAGGTTGTTGAAGGGGTTTTGGTAGTGAATATAATTCCAAATTATTTGTGATAGCACGTGAAGGAGTTTGGTTGTTGTCAAGTTTTGTAGTGCAGTAACTACAAAGTATTACGGAGTCCGTTATTTCGTATTTGTTTTCTGCTATAAGATAGAGAGCTAATTCAAACCATTTAGAATCTTCAGTGTCTTCTATTTTGTATGATAGGTCTACAGTTTTTGTGTTACTTTCATAAAAAGTTATGTGGCAACATACCCACATGATTTGGTAATTCAGCTGATGTACTTTTAAATTTTAGTATTTCTTTTTTGTAAGTCTGTAGTAAAAGGTTGCCATGTGTAGAATTGTTACTAATTTGGTTTACAGCTATTTCATTCTGTAAGTGGGTTTCACTTCCAAAATATTTTTTCTGGATATAGTCGATTTCTTCTAGTAGGTCTTTTGCTGTACCATGTAGAAGAATGTTATTTAAATTGGCTAGTGCTAAAGCAGGACTTTTAGCATAGTACAGGTTATAAACTAGATTTCTTATAGTTGAATGATGTGTTGATATCCTTTTGATATCATGGAAGGTGGTTTTGCAAGTAGGTCCTGTAATGCCGGCTAATGAATGTCCTTGTAGTCCTGTGTACATGCGTACTGGACAGGTATCCATATTTTGCAGTAGATTAATTTTGGTTTTGTCTTTGCTTTTCACTTATTGAGTGAGGAATTGGCGTAAAGACTTGAAAAATTGTTTGGGAATGTTACACATTGATGTACATCGCTATTTGTACACTAGACGTTCTAATTCAGTTGAATGGAGGGGTAATTCTAAGTTTTCAGGACATATTTTTGTAAGGAGTACTTCTTGTTCCATTATGGTATTATTAACTTTTTCATAACCTCGACCACCGATATGTCTGGCAATTGTATTTGTTTGCTTTTGTTTATACGCTTCTTCATTAAAGTATGGTTCTGTGCTCGTAGTGTGACTCCATTCACCTCCGCAGATACTTAAGAAGTTTTTTCTGTTGACATTTTGTTTATTGAGAAGTCTATTTTGTAATTTAGTTATTAGTTTTGTTAGTTGTTTCATTTTGTTTAACACTAAAATAAATAACTTTCTTTTGAGAAGAATTGCACTGTCTATCAATGCTTCTAAGATTAATTTCCTACGATAGGTTTTAAGCGTTCAACCTGGTTTCTCTCCTGTTTTTATAAGATTTTGAAGGACTTTGTGACAGAACATTTTGGCTAAAATTCTTTTCTTGGTATGATTTTCTGCTAATTGTTTTTTGGTTTGGTTTACATTTTGATAGAGGAGGCAAAGTTTTTGTACTTGAAACTTCTTTTGTTTCACTAAATGACTGTATTAGCTGTTTTGTTTCAACTTTTTTTCCAAATTGTGCTAGAGGTGGATGCTTATGTTGGACACTTTTGTTTCCATTTGCTCTACTTCTGCGTTTCTTTCTACTTGATTTTTGGTAGGCAATCTTTAGGGTCTGTTGAAAAAAATAAAAATAAAGAAGGTATGGGATGGGGTGTTCTGCAATGTATGTGTGCTGTGTGCATGAGTGTTTGAGTAAGATGATAAAGATGTATGTAATGGTGTGTGATTGTGCATTGGGAACTACAACTAGTAGGGATGGGTATTCTTGAATTAATGTGTTACTAAACTGGGGTTTAGATGTCAGAAAAAAGTAAGCTAGTGGTGTGGAGAAGTATAAATAGTATATGTAATGCTATACAATTAAAACAGTTGTTTGTTCTATAACATCTAAATTCTAGCGGTTGAGTTGGGTAATTTGTGTGTCGAAAAATAGGAATTTGTGGGCCATTCTGGCTGTAAATCGCTGTTTAAGACATGGGGATTTTTGGACAGAATGGTGCAGAATCTCTATTTTTAGGCACAGAAATAGCATGAATTAACCTTACAGTGTGTTTGAGTAATAATACAAATATTATGGTGATATTCTACTTACTTTTTTTCTAAAATGAACAGGTTACTTCTTAGTTGTTCTTTGTACTTCAAATGCGGTTGCTTCTTTTCAGGAGAATGGTCTTCACTGCAATTGTAAAAGAAACAAATTAATAATTTTGTTTATATATAGCACTGTTTTTAATTTAGACATTGAGGGGCTGATTCATGGAACAAACGTGCGCCGAAAATCCATGCGCAAGCAGGCGCAAGGGAGCGCAAGCGTGAGAAACGAAGCGCACGCGCACGCGTGCGATTCAAGGAAGACGCTGCACGTGTTTCCCGCTGTCCGTGCACCCAATCCAGCCATGGCGCACGCAGGCATACACGGCGTGCGCTACGCGCACAGCAAAAGCGCACATAGCGCGGCGCACACAACCAAAGTGGGCGGAACAGTGGGCGTAACACACGGAATGGGGAACAACGCGTGAAAAAGAAGGCGTACCTGGGGAAGTACTGCAGGGAACTACACGGAACGCCCACACGCACGCGAACAACCCGTATTCATAGATCCGAATACGGGAAACCCGCGCACGGCAAAAGACGCACACAGGCGTCAACGCGTCCGCCACACTAAGGCAGGCGGAAGCGTCCCCGCGCACAGTACAAAAGTGCGCGCAAACAACAAACATGTATATACAGCTACGATGAATGCCCCACATGTCGCAGCACTGATCGTGGGACACTGCAGGAGGAGGAGAATAGCCAGGGCACGCATTTTCGCACCACGGACAAGCCTTTTTGGGATGCCTGACGACCAGGTCTATGGCAGGTATAGGTTTCCATCCAACATCATCCTAGACCTGGTCAGGGAGTGGGAAGATGACCTTACATCCCCCACCCTTTGCTCCCAAGCATTGAGCCCCTTGGAGAAGGTGCTCAATGTCCTGCATTTTTTGGCCACTGGGTCATTTCAGCGGACTACTGCCATAGTGGGGGGGGGTCTCACAGGCCACGCAGTCACGCTGCCTACACCAGGTACTGGCAATCATGACAGCGTGTCCCTCAGTCCGCAGGCACATATACATGCCCAGAACACCCGCAGAAAGGCAGGCCGTTGTCCTGGATTTTTTCAGGGTGGCACACTTCCCCAAAGTGCTCGGTGCCATAGATTGCACCCATGTGGCCCTACGTCCACCTAGGGCCACTGAGCACATCTACCGAAACCGCAAGCACTGGCATTCCATCAATGTGCAGGTGGTATGCGATGCAAAGGGAATCATCACCTCTGTCTATGCAAACTACCCTGGCTCCACCCATGACAGTTTCATATACAGAATGTCCACCCTGAGCCGGGCCCTGGGAGCTGGGCAGCATGGCGACACATGGCTCCTAGGTGAGTACAAATGCCATTGCACATGCATGCAAGTCACACACAGACAAATACCTAAATCCTAATAATCTCAACTATTATCACCTCCCCAGGGGACAGTGCCTACCCTCTGAGCAACCACATGATGACGCCAATCCGGAACCCCACCACACCACCCCAGGTAAGATACAACGCCGCCAATATTGCAACCAGGGCCATAGTGGAGCGCACATTCAGAGTGCTCAAGTCACGTTTCTGCTCCCTTGACCGCTCTGGCGGGCAACTACTCTATGCACCACCAGTAGTGTGCAGGATCATTGTGGCAGCATGTGTCCTGCACAATGTTGCAACACGGCAGGGCGTCCCGGTGGACATTGTGGTGCCTCCACATCCCCAACCACAGGCACAGGCGCTGCCCATGGGAGGGGACAGGGAACGTGGCGAGGAAGCCCGGACCAAGCTTGTGGCCACATTTTTCACCTAAACTCCCACCCCTGCGGAGTGCACACAGGCCTGGCACATACCAGGTGACAATCGATGATGACAAAGAGACAGTCAACTGTCACAACCCTACCACCCTGAGATAGGTGCCATGGAAGTGCCACATCGTCTGCATCCCTAGCTACTTAAACACAAGCTATCCTGTGTGACCAAAAGGCACACATATGACATATGACATGATATGGCCTATACACAAGTATTTCAAGGTGCGATGAGTCAGGAAGGGAGGAACAAGGGAAGACAGACAACGGTACAACTAGGCCAGGTGTCATTAAGATTGTGCAAGTGCAGGGGTAGGGGGAAGGGAAAAGTGCAAGGGGAAGGGGAGGGGGGGAGTGCAGTACAGGGGAAGTAGACCAAAAAACAAATCCATAGGTCAGCTGGTGGCAACTGCAAAGGTAAGTGCAGACAAGTGCTGGGAAGGGGGGGCTGTAGGGATAGAGAGACACTACCGCAGTGCAGGGGTGGCCAGGGAGCCAGTGCAAGTGGAGAGTGGCTGGGCCAGGAACCGAGGTCGGTGAGAGTGGCCCAGTTGCAGATCCAGTGCAGTTTCAGTGAAGAATTCCGCAAGGGAGAGGCAGAGAGAAAGCAGAAGCAAAGAGGAAGATCTTGATGTGCTTCCCGAACCGGAGATGGTTCCCCTCAAGTTCAAGTGAGGCAGGAAGGCTGTGCCAGACGGAGGGCGCTGCCGCCGAGAGAGATCTACACCCAGCTAGTTGCTCTGAGAAGCGGATGACCCTGACATGCAAGGTGTGCATCACACACACCTGCAAAACAGGCCATGGCCATCACTGTTATGTCACTCAAACCCTCCCAAACCACAACATGACATGGCAAGCAATACCCATACACCAACACAGTAACAATAAGGTACACATTGCCATGTCCAAAATGTACAGTGGCATCAGACAATGATGCCTGACCAGGAATCAGATGAAATGACAGACCAACAACCTCCCACCCAAAATAAGTCATTTCCAAATGCATTACAAGAGTTGTAGACGTAACATAACAATGAATGCCTGTCTACATGCACATTGTGCATTGCAAAATCAACACTGCAGCTTCTGTGTGCTGTGTCCTACTCCTTCAATACACTGCTCAGCGCACAGCACAGTGAACAGCCATTGTGTGTGATGCACACCCTGAGCATCACATCTAAGCGACAGACCACATCAAAAAGCAAATTAGGCATGTACAGGATCAGTAATTGGTCACAGAACATGTGCTGCAGGGACACAGTGGCCACCAGAAGGCAAACAGTGTACACGTGGATATGCAAGGGTGGGAGTACATGTAGTGCATCAGAGTGCAAGTGTGTGGGTCTGCAAGGACATGCACTCAACATATGCATGTGCACTCAAGTGACCATCAGTGTTCTCGACACATCACATGTGAACATTCACCATGTGTACACCCCAGCATGTCAAACCACAACTATCCCCTCGCACCTGAAAGGTAAACACAACACATGAACAGGCATTGATCAGCAGAACACAACATGTACATAGGATACCACCATTACAATGTCAGAGTTCCCATCACACTGCAGGGCAAGGCAACTATCAACAACAACCCCCCCCTCCCTCACAAATGACCATGACCCACTGAACAACTGCACCTGGGTCATGGAGCCTTCAACCCTCAATTCCACCTGGCCACAGGATCACCTTTACCCTTCGTCACCATCTCCCACCTTGTGTGTAAAAAGGTGCCTGCACCCTCAGAATCCACACTCATTTCCAAAATCACAAAATGCAAGGCATAAAAACGAACCCGAACACCCTCCAGTAGATGACTTGACGTAGCAGTACCTCACAAAGGCCAAGTACTACCACAATGATGCAACAACCAAGGTAGCACAGTAAAACAATGTCACAACAGGATGTGAACCATGTGTGGTACATAACATAGGATGATGCACCATGAACGGATGTGTATTGTCACAGGTCCCGTGTACAGGCGCGGGAGTGTCACGAAACAACCACCCCCACCATGTCCCGGGTGCCTGCAAGGTCAAACTCACACAGGCCCCTGAGACCCTGGTGGGGAAGGAGGTTCAGGGATATGCAGTCGGGACAGGTGTTGGACGCTGGATAACTGGAATGAGTGGCAGGAGAGGGGAGGAGGAATGACACATGAAAGTAGGGAATGCACGAAAATGTACTACCTGCATGAACACATACACAATCCAAAAAAACTTGGACATCATTGTCATGGCCTTCTGTAGTCCAGGCTTAGGAGTGGTAGGAACCAACCACCCCCTCTAAGGTTTTGGTGCCTGCAAGTTCAGGGCTTACACAGGCATCCGCAACCCCAGCGGGGAAAGAGGGTTAGGGAACGTTGCTTGGATAGGTACGGGAAGCAGGAACACCGGGTAGAGGGTACAGGGTTCAAAATTGCATAGGATTCCGGGTGATTAGGGGGAAAAAAAACATACCAAATTGAATCACACATACATCCATGCATTAGTGCACCCCCCAGCAAGCCTATGCAGAGCAGTTTGAAAGAAAAACAACAAGACACTTAGCTCTGGTTTTGAGTGCTGGCCTCCTGCGTGCGCACTCTCAGGTCCAGTTACATGAGCACTGCAATGCTGCAAAGAGAGCCACAGTCAACTACCTGAACGTGCCAATTACACAAAAACACACCACCAAACATGCCCCATAACAACAAACTACTCTACAAACAGACAATCTGGTGTAGATGCTTCGTACCCATATATAACATTACCCCTGTGACGGGTCATACACAGTCAATGCAGTAAGTCAGCCGCCGGGGGGTGCGTGGCAAATGGAACACCAATGTGTCACAATTCACACAACATGCAATGTTCCCTGGGTAAGCAGACAGACCCATATAGCAAGCCATGACTTCAGAGCAAGTTGCGTACCACCATGACCGAAACAAAGTTGGCAGTGCATGTATCAAAATGTACATGGAAATGAAATGCACTGCACCCGAATATGTCCCTTGCTGTATGTCCCTGTGAGCTGCCCCTTTCCATGTCTCGGAAGGCTACATGGTTGATACAAGTGCCTCAATGGACCTTGGTGTACCGGAGGGTATGTGCCACTGCCCCTGCAGGTGTCCCAGACAACCTTACAATAAACAGCCATCAGTCCACCAACACATCTGAGCTGCATTGTGTGCTTCAACACCAATATTCGTCCAAGCTCACCCTCAGTGCTGTGACTAAGCCTGCATGTGCAACTCGCCTGGTGCAAGCTTTGCTGTGTTGTGGCCCCCCTGTGCTGCTCACCTTGCCTGGAGTTCCTTGGAACACGTCAGCAGTTCTAGGATGTAGGTCTGCAATCCCTGTGCCTCTGCTTGTGCACACATGTGCATGTGGGCACCAACAAACGTGTCCAGAATTCCGACGTCCAATGGGCCATGTCTGCTGGCAAAGGTGCTCTGGAGGCTCATCCCCCTGCAGAAAGGGCATGAAACACATGATTAATGCTTCAAAGTCATCTGTGTGTGTCTCTTCAGGCATCCCATTACTTGACCATGTCAGAGAGTCACATCATAAATCACACCATCAGTCCGTCTTTCACATCCAAAGTGTGGAACACTATCTACAGCATGAATTGCAACAAGACGTGTACAGTAAAGATAAGAAACATACTACACAATGCATAGCAATTACTGTACACATTAATCATGAAACACCCCATCTAGCAAAAGCTGAACAGTGGGCAATAACACCAAAATCATCCCCACTAGGGGTATAAACACAAGTCACACAGCACCAGACACGCCACAGATATGACAGTCCAAAGCCCTTGTGTAAATGTTTGTGACAACGAACCATCCTTGCGAGCCCATGGATAAGGGAGGCAGGAGTGGCATATGTGAGTCAAGGACCCCAAGCAGCAAACACATACACAAGACAAGCCTGAAGGGCCCAGCTGGAACAGACAGTGGATGCCTTCAAAAGCCACAAAGCACTGCACCGTCACATGAAAGCACAATAGACAAGCAATTTTAAACTATATTAACTATTAACTAATTACACTAACTATGGAAAACCTACATTACCTAATTAAACCAACTATCAAACAGAAACTTAACTAACTAAACTAAAAGAAAAATCAAAAATGGCCACATACGACCCGGGGGGGAGGGGAGGCACCCAGGAGGGTGGAGGTACAGGGTGCTGCTCAACATTCACATGCGATGATGCTGAGTCACAAAAAAACCTCCATGGGCTCAACGCCTGCACAGCCCGACCTATGTGGGAGATAGATGGTCGTCCGAGTCTGGCTCATCCTGGAAAGGAGGACGTGGCACAGTAGCCTGGCCATGCCTAGCCGCAGCTTGCCCCTCGTCGGCAGCAAGTCTGCTGGACGGGTGAGCCTGGTTCTGTGTGGCGATGTGACGTAGGTCTGCATGCAGAACCTCACCTGATACACGTGCTTCCTCTTGCAAGGTAGCACGTGTAACACGGAGTTCCTCCTGCAAGGCCTGGCTGGACAACCGCTGCACCTCCCGGCAAGCCTGTAGCTCAGCCGAGATGGTACGCTCAAGCTGTGCAAACCTCTCCTCTGCCTGCTGCCTCTGGGACATCATAAGGACACCCAGAGTGGATCTGAGGGAAGCATACTACTCCCTCAGGGCATCCATGTGCGCCTCTGCATGAGCAGCAATTTCTTGACGCAGAGACGACATTTCAGCCTGGCGTGCCCTGTCTGAGGCCGCCATGCCCAGCCTGAGCGAGCGGGCCGTGGACCGTGCCGCCTGCTGCTGGAGAAGCACCTGCCTAGCAGGGGGGGAGCACAGATCGGGCCACACGCTCCATGCTCTCAGCGATGTTCTCCATTGCTGCCCCCTGCCGTTCTGAATTGGCAGTCATGTCTTGCTCCCACTCAGTACCCTGCGGTTGCGCGCGGCGACCGCGTTGCAGGGCTTGACCCCTGCGGGACCCAAGGACCGGGGGTCCTCGCTGTGTTGGCACCGCCCGCGGCTGCACGACTACATGCCCCCGTCGACGTGATGTCCCAGGCACATCAGTGACTGGTGTGGAGGGTGACCCTGCGTCCCGATCCACCACGGGCGGAGGAACCAAGACTGTCTGATCCCTCAGTGCAGGAGTCGCAGACAGAGAAGTGTCCACATCAGAATCACTCACCCCTGACACATGGACTTGATGCTCATCCAGCTCAACCTGGACATCAGAGTCGTCATCAAGGCTGGACTCATAGGCAGCCAGAGACAAGATGGACTGTAGCACTTGGGGGTTTTCGTGGCCTACCACCCCACGACCCCCACTAGTGGCGGGTTGATGTAGTGGTAACAACCCTGTGTCTGGCATGACAACACCATCCTCTGCCTCCATTGCGTCATCACCTGAAAAATAGGGAGAAAAAAGGTCACTACACATGTCAGAAGCACACAACACACACACACACCGACAGCAAATGCATCAGGCAGACATGTGACACACAACATATAACCTGCCCTGCATGCTGGGTCAACTTTGAATTGCTTCTGTGATCAGACCTGTTGAAAGGTGGCAGTTTCCATGGAAGTGGGTCTATGCAGTGCAGAAAATGTGTACGCCACTCACTACCTACATGTACAAGGACTCCATGGTGTGTGCCAGGAAATGTGAAGGCAGTGCAATGTCAAATTCAGACATCACGTGCATTGTGCATTCAATGTGTACCATGTCTAGAAGCCAAGCACCCCTCCACCCCAGTACCAAAGCAGGGATGCCTAGCATGGTATCAAAAGGCTGACCATACACCTGTGTATTGACAGGCAGTGTTGACTGGCATCAACAGCTGAATGTGATTCAAGTGACAACACTGCAAATGATGCTGGGACAGTAAGCAGGACACATGATGAAAACTCTGGATTCCGCCCATGTGTGAAGAAGACACAACAACAGTTGGACAGAGTCATTGGCCATTGAACAGGCTGAGGCCTGTGAGCCACACAGATTGTCAGACCCTAAACATGTGTGCAACGCAGGACTGAGCCACAGTTGACACGGGAAGGCTGATGAGATGGCAGGCAATGTATGTAACCAAGGACTTGTATTACAGTGATCATCCAGTCAAGGACACATAGGGGCATGCGTGCAATGCACATGGAGCATGAATGGGCACTCATGTCACTGCGGGACATCTGACCTATGCACAGTACAAGTGAGATACCCTGCATCAAGTACTAAGGCTGTACCACACGGCATATGTTTGGCAGATTCTACGCTGGAAGTTAGCATCTACACAGGACGCATGACCAAGAAAGTACACATTGGCAAGATTGAAGAACACCAGTGCAAAGGTGGAACTGGGGTGCACAGTGGCGGAGGAGGGGCAAGGGAGCATGCCTACATGGAGTCCCCGCATGCAGGCAGAGGAGACATGCATGACGGAAGCATTGCATTACTTACACATCAGAACCATGTACACGTCACATGTAGCGGCAATCATGCACAACAGATCCCACAAGTGAAACACACACGTCCTCAACAAACACGCATCAACACTCACTGGACTGGGCATCAAAGTCCAGCATCTCTCCCACTCCTTCGACCAATTCAGGTGGTATGAACTCCGCAACGAGTGCCTCATGCGGAGTGAGCTCTTCCTCCTCTGGTGCAGGCCCACCGCCAGTCACCAGAGTCAAGTTGTAATTAGAGGCACGCTTAGCCTCAGTGCTGCGTTTGATGTCATTCCAACGCTTTTTGCACACTTGCGCCGTGCGCACCTCATGGCCGAATGAACTGACATGTTCTGCAACATGCTTCCAGTGGGTGTCACGTTGGGCAGCCGTAGTCTGACTATTGGCACCCACTAGCATGTCACGGCTGTGGCCCCGCACGTAGTCCACGAGGAAGTCCAGTTCCTGCTTACAGAAAGGCTTCTTCCTCGACGTGCAGGAGGTCGTGGCTGTGTGTGGGGTCCCAGCCTGTGCTGCAGGTGCAACCTTCCTCCTCTTGGACTGTGGCGCAGACCCTGGCTGGCTAATGCTGCCCTGACCAGTATGGCCAGTGGGTTCGGTGGATTGAGCCAAGGGAGTGGCAGGTGGAGGGACGACCAAAGGCCTGACTTGTGTCAGTGGCAGCTGGGTGCCCACTAATGGACCCTGCGCAGCAACATCAGCTGTGGCAGGGTCATTGACCGCAACGGTCCTGGTTGGCAGACTCACAACCGGGGTGCTGTTGGGTGCATCTGCCCCTGCACTTGCCAACACCCGGCTGTTCGGGGCAGCAGTTGACATAACTGCCCCAGGGACACGTGTCTTGGTCTGAGCAGCCCGGCATGCCCCTATGGTTTCCCCCCTGGCCTGTTGGAGATCTACCAAGGGCTCTTCAAGTGCCAACGCAGCCTGCGCTGGCAGACCCCGAGCCCAGGTGGTGGTGTCCACAGCGGCACCTGCAGCTACCACTACCCTTTGGCCCGTGGCAGTCGATGGAACGGACTGCCGGGTAACACGGGCGCCAGTGCCAGATGCAGAAGCTGCATCCCCCGGAACCACAGGGGGTGGTGGCATGACTGCACCGACACATGGCACAACATTGTGCTCAAGTGGCGCACCCCTGCCTCTTCCCCCTCTGTGGCCGCCCTGGACACCCTGGAGTCCCCCTACTCTCTGGTCACCACGGCCACGTGCCCGACCACGCCCGCCACGAGGAGGACGCCCAGCTGAGGCGCCCCTCACCTTTGGTGGCCTCCCAAGCATGGCACAGATGTAGCAGTGCCGGCACAGATGGAGTGGTGCCAATGGGAGGTGTACACCACAATTGACCTGGGCAATTGGGGAGAAGGGGGTGGGAAGCAAGATGTTAACAGCCCCCCTGCACCTGCAAGGCTGTATGTGACCCCGGTGATGGAGTGACGGGTCACGCAATGCTCAGGCACCCCAAAACTGCAGTAAAACCGTGCACGCAACCCTGCAACCTACGTGCGTGGATTCAACCTCCGGTAGGACGCGGTGGCACCCAGTAACACAAATAACGCGTACGCGTGGGACACGCAGGCTACTATGACATCGAAAATGGGTGCGATACACAGGGGCACCCGCAGTGGGAAAAAGAGCGTGTGCGACTCACCGTCTGACTAGCGCGATGCAGAAAAACACGCGTAGCCAATACCCCCGCCAAAAGAAGAGATACGTCCTTGATAGCTGTGAAGTTGTGATGGCGCGCGAAACAACAGGAAGCAGCAACACACGTCGGTCTCCATGAAAGGCGCCTACAGCGAACTGCTGGGCCCGCTCACCTTTAACCCGTGCTGAGGGAAACGCACGCGCACGTCACCTCACTTATGCGCATGGGCCCTTTCCTCGTATTACACGTGGACGTGCAGTTTTTCACACGCGCTGAAATGGCCATGCACGCCTGTGCGCGTCACGTCACAGGGGCGCTTGCGCTTGAGGGGCCTTCTGTCCAATGAAATTGCGTATGCGTGCAGACGTGCTTACGCGCTAAGGGCCTTTCCTCGAATTACACGCTGACGTGCCGAATTTTCACGTGCCAAATCACTCCGTATCAAGCTGGCCACGCGTAAGCACACGGAAGACCACGCTCCTGCCCAGAAGGCCGAACTACTGCCCCCCAGAGCCCCGAGCACGCTCCCACCTGCCATCTGCTGCTGCCGGACTGCCTTCTGCCCACGTGCCCTGCCATTTGCTGCCTGCACATCAGCCAGGGGTGCTGTTGCTGTGACCACCCCTGCTGTAACCGAAGATTCCCGACTGGGATTCCATCGCTCCACAGCCCAGCCCCAGGACCCAGTTGCCCACCCACTCCTGCCTCTGGGGTTGTCATGTCGGGCACTGCAACATCTGGCACCACTGACAACCCCCGGCCAGAGAGGCAAAGGGGCACCAGCTTCAGTGCCACCGAAGTTGGTGTCCTGGTGGAGCAAGTCCTGGGGCAGTATGATGCCCTCTTCGGAAGTTCCCGCGCCGACAAGGAAGGACGGACTCGGATCTGGACTGACATCGTGACTGCCATCAATGCGGAGGGGGTGGCAGTCTGCGACTTCCAACATGTCAAGAAGCGCTGGGAGGACTTCAGGTCCAGGACCCTGAACAATGCCCGGTGCCTCTTGAAGGCAGCGGATGCCAAGGTGCGCCGGGGCCACTTGTCGGAAGATCAGATGAGGGTCCTGGAATGCATATCCCCAGCGCTCCACGTCCAGGTCCTTGAGAGGCAGACCCGTCTGGAGTCGAGCGGTAAGTGTACATGCATCCTCATTGTGAGCTGTGCATGTGGTGATGTTTCAGTAGTGTGCAGGTTGCACATCTGTTTGTATGGGGTCGAGTATGGGTGGGGTGTACAGGGCCGTGGGGCTAACACATGCGAGGGCTGTAATGTGTGAGACATGGATGGTGCCTGTGTGTGTAGGCTTGCATGCCAAATGCAGTTGTGTGGGCACACATGTTTGGATGAATGTGTATGTAGGTAGACATGTCCGTGATGTCACGCATGTATGTTGTTTTCAGCTGCATGTATCAGCACTGTGTACATGTGCATTTGTGTGTATTTGACAAGGGTGCAACAGTGATGCAACATGGATGCATGTGACAGCGGGATGTGGAAACCTGATTGGCAGATGTGACATGGATGCCCATCTGAACACTGCGACACTTGGCAGAGGTGTACACATGCATGCAAGTGTGGTGGTGTGTGTACATGTGTGGTGCACTTCCTGTGTTGCATGTGATGTCTGGCTCAGCTTTGCCTGCTCATGCTGTTGTATGTGTATGGATGGTGCTGGCAGTTGCGATATGGCTGTGGTATGGCTCATGTGTGCGAGTTGAAATTACATGTGTGTTTGGGATTGTGATGGCATGTCTGAGGTTTGAAATTGCCACTCATGTACAACTGTCATGTGTGTATGTGTCCATTGTACAGTGACCTGATGCCTGTGTTTTATTTCTCCCTGTCTGCAGCGTCAACTGATGAAGAGGGCGGAGAAGGTGCTGTGGAGCACAGCGGCGGGGATCCCACCGCCAGCCGGAGACACAAGGCCCGGCTCACCTCCCAGGTTGTGATCTCGTCGGGGAGTGAGGAGTCCGGTGCCGCGCCCCAGGCCGCAGCTGCCGGGGGGAGGTCCAAGAGGCGGAGGTTGGAGTTGGACTCCTCGGCAGCAGAAGGGGCAGCTGGGACCCCACAGGGCCCAACGGGGGATGATGGCACGGAGTCATCCAGGTTGGTGGGGGGTTTGGTGGAGGAGGAGGCCGTGCAAGCAACAGAGACAGGGTCTGGAGGTGGGGATCCCACTGGTGCTAGTGGTGCAGTGCAGGACCAGGGACAGGAGGCAGCACAGGCCGCGGCGGAGGTGCCTGTTTGCAATCCTGTCCCTGATCCTGTCCCTGCATCATCTTGCACCAGCAGGGATGCCTACGTCCAGACCCGTTTTCAGGCAGGGGATGAGCAAACGACAACTGGCCTTCCTCTGCCTGCGGACGTGGCTATCCGGGTACGGGTTGAGTCTGTCCTGACTGGTGTGGCGTTGCGTCAACGGGCCATGCGAGGTGACCTGCAGTCTTTTCATGAGGAATGGCTCGTTGACCACGTCAGCCTGCTGGGACAGGTCACCCAGGCCGGATTCCTCCGTTTGATGGGGCTTGCTACGACCCCCTCCTCAACTGAACCCCCTACGCGCCAGTCGTCCTCCGTGCCATCTTCCCACCCATCAGTCACCTGGGTGCCCTGTGGAGCTGCCTCTGACGGTGCGGCCAGGCTGGTGGAGGAGGCATCCCTGCCACAGTCGGGAGTCGGACGTCCAGCAGGGGTGGCCACATCAACGACTGCACCCCAGCCGGCGGAGGATGTTCAGGCAGTGCACGGGCAGAGGCACAGCAGCAGCAGCAACGTGGTGGGAGCCATGAAGGCTCGGGGCCTTCAACATCGGAGGGGCAGGCATCGGCCGGAGGGCAGGAGGACCCAGGACAGAGAGTGTCTTCCGTGTGGCAGCGGTTGGGCCACGCCATAGATGTGGAGCGGCAGCGGGCGGAAGAGGCACGGCTCACAATGGTCAGGGCAGAGAACTCCATGCGGAGGGCCCTGAGGCGGGCCGAGTGCCTCGAGGCAATCCGCAGGGGGTTGGAGGTGGACACGTCGACGGCCCTGCGGACCCTCGAGGCCATGGAGGAGGACCGCCTCCGGGATATTGAGCAGGAGTTCGATGATGCCCTGGCCCGGGACATCCAAAAGTGAGCCGTCAGACTAGCCCGCTGCCCTTGTACATAGTTATGTAGGTAGTGTTAGGTTTCCTTTGTTTTTTGATTTATTTTGGACCTTTTGGACATTGGCCACATTTTTGTATATAGTTTATTTTATTAGTTAGTGTTGTTAGATAGGTTTCATTTCTTTTGTTGGGATAATGGACCCTGGCTTGTTCGTCTGTACATAGTTCACTGTTGGATTTTATTTTACTTCCACAATTTACCCATGGAGCAATGGCTTTCAATTATTATTTCCCATTGGATTTTCTTTTGTGGACAGTGACTTTGGACACCATTACTTTGGATTATGATTTTTGGTTTTGCTTTTTTTCACGGACAACCTTCTTTTCATTTTTGTACATTCCCATTTCTGTTTCTTTATTTTTGAATCTATTTATGTTTCCTTTAATACATATTTTTCTATCGAACTTCAATGTGTAGTATCATCTCATTGGTTTCATGCATATCATGATATGGGTTTTGAGATTCACTGACACCCATTGGGTGTATGTGAGGGACATGTGTTTGTTTCGAAACTTGCAATTGGTGTTCTGTCATGTAATTGCCATTTCTGAGTGGGTGGATGCAATACTCAGGTGGGTGTTTTGCATTTGGAGGCTGACCATAGGGACCAGGGATCTAGATTGTGATGCCATGTTGGCTGGCGAACATGAGTTGGGGCCTGCTGGCAGGTGCCCCACAGCGCTGGGGGGTGGGGGTGGTGGGGACATGAGTTGGACATGGGTGGGGGCCTGGTGGAGGGTGCCCCTGCACTGCTGGGGGGTGGGGGTGGTGGGGACATGGGTGGGGGCCTGGTGGAGGGTGCCCCTGCACTGCTGGGGGGTGGGGGTGGTGGGAGACATGGGTGGGGGCCTGGTGGAGGGTGCCCCTGCACTGCTGGGGGGTGGGGGTGGTGGGAGACATGGGTGGGGGCCTGGTGGACGGTGCCCCTGCACTGCTGGGGGGTGGGGGTGGTGGGGACATGGGTGGGGGCCTGGTGGAGGGTGCCCCTGCACTGCTGGGGGGTGGGGGTGGTGGGAGACATGAGTTGGACATGGGTGGGTGCCTGCTGGCAGGTGCCTCACAGTGCTGGGGGGTGGGGGTGGTGGGAGACATGGGTGGGGGCCCGGTGGAGGGTGCCCCTGCACTGCTGGGGGGTGGTGGGAGACATGGGTGGGGGCCTGGTGGAGGGTGCCCCTGCACTGCTGGGGGGTGGTGGTGGTGGGAGACATGGGTGGGGGCCTGGTGGAGGGTGCCCCTCCACTGCTGGGGGGTGGGGGTGGTGGGGACATGAGTTGGACATGGGTGGGAGCCTGCTGGCAGGTGCCCCACAGTGCTGGGGGGTGGGGGTGGTGGGGACATGAGTTGGACATGGGTGGGGGCCTGCTGGCAGGTTCCCCACAGTGTTGGGGGTGGGGGTGGTGGGGACATGAGTTGGACATGGGTGGGGGCCTGCTTGCAAGTGCCCCACAGTGCTGGGGGTGGGGGTGGTGGGGAACATGAGTTGGACATGGGTGGGCGCCTGCTGGCAGGTTCACCACAGTGCTGGGGGGTGGGGGTGGTGGGGACATGAGTTGGACATGGGTGGGGGCCTGCTGGCAGGTGCCCCACAGTGCTGGTGGGTGGGGGTGGTGGGGAACATGAGTTGGACATTGGTGGGGGCCTGCTGGCAGGTGCACCACAGTGCTGGGGGGTGGGGGGTGGGGAACATGAGTTGGACATGGGTGGGGGCCTGCTGGCCGGTGCCCCACAGTGCTGGGGGGTGGGGGTGGTGGGGAACATGAGTTGGACATGGGTGGGGGCCTGCTGGCAGGTGCACCACAGTGCTGGGGGGTGGGGATGGTGGGGACATGAGTTGGACATGGGTGTGGGCCTGGTGGAGGGTGCCCCTGGTGGCTGGGGGTGCAGGGGGACATGCGTTGGTGGGCAGTCGTGCAAGTTGACATGTGGGTTGGCAAGGGGGGCTTGGCCATGGTGGATGGGGTGCCTGCAGGACATGTGCAGGGTAGGCCCCTGTGGTGTGAGCCACCTGCAGGGGCCGTGGAGGGTGTAGAGGGAACACCTGGGAGGACCCACATGTGCAATTCACGTGTGGTGCTCCCCGCGCACCCCTGGAATACACGTGCTCTGCTGATATCGCGTGTGAAACTTCCGCGCACCCCGATATACACGTAGCCTGGACATTCGCATGTAGAACTTCCCGCGCACCCCTGATATACACGTACCCTGCTGAATTCACGTGTGAAAATTCCCGCGCACCCCTGATGTACACGTACCCTGATGGAATCGCGTGTGGAACTTCAAGCACACCCCTGTAATACACGTACCCTGCTGAAATCGCATGTGGAACTTCCCGCGCACCCCGGGAATACACGTACCCTGCTGATATTGCGTGTGAAACTTCCCGCGCACCCCAATATACACGTAGCCTGGACATTTGCGTGTGGAACTTCCCGCACACCCCTGATATACACGTACCCTGCTGAATTCACGTGTGAAAATTCCCGCGCACCCCTGATGTACACGTACCCTGATGGAATCGCGTGTGGAACTTCAAGCGCACCCCTGTAATACACGTACCCTGCTGAAATCGCGTGTGGAACTTCCCGCGCACCCCTGGAATACACGTACCCTGCTGATATCGCGTGTGAAACTTCCCGCGCACCCCGAAATACACGTAGCCTGGACATTCGCGTGTGGAACTTCCCGCGCACCCCTGGAATACACGTACCCTGCTGATATCGCGCTGAAATGACGTGAGGTACTTCCCGCGCACCCCAGTGATACACGTAGCACGCTTGCCGTGCTGGTACAGGGTTAGCGCAGCCCTTTGCGCTGGATTGGGGATTTTGATGGCTTTTCCCTGCGCGAGAGGCGTTCTTGGGGGCGTAACTGGTGGTGCTGCAGGGTCGCTGCGCCACTGTGCGCCACGGCTGGTTTTGGTAGCTGGAATCCATGAATACGCTGTGCGCGGAAATGGGTTTTGGCGCACGCGGCTGGCGCAGGGATTCGCACGCGCACACTGTGCGCCAGCCGCGTGCGCCACTTGTGCGCTGAATTATATGAATTACCCCCTGATTTTTTTAATTGAAATCCTCAGCGCCTTCCTCAAAACCATTAAAACTATCTTATTTACATAAGATACGTCGCACCAGTTGAATACATATGTATGTTCTTAATGAACAAATTGTATTGCAATGGCTAACTGTAGCAAACTAAATATCTTTACTATGTCTTGTGAAATTCATAATGTACCACTGAATACCATTATTCCTGTAACTAAGCTCTTCCAAGTAATAGTGCCTCAATGTCATGGGCTGCTTGTCCTATATAAATGTAAGTAATTAAATAAATAAAGAAATAAAAAAAAATATGTAATTGTACAAGTATTATTGTTTGAGATTTGAACATAGAGTGTGCATGCACTTTTGTTTGACTATATGTAGTCTATATATTTCATTTCAAAAATTGTAGTTTAACATGATTTGAGTGTGTGTGTGTATAAAGAAATTAAATAGTATAAAGATTTGTAAGTGACAGTTGATTTTAGGAGATTGAAAAAAAAGACAGTAGATTCATTTTACAGATTATACAAGCTAAAAGTCAGTTAGAAAATGTGTTCATGTACAGTACAGAAAATATGCATACCTGTAGTTTGTGTTCATGCATATGGATATGCATGGAGCTGCAAGTAGAAATCTTGGAGACTTGTAAAGTATTGCTTGTAGATGGTGCTTGCCAATGATATGACACGTGTACTCGGCGAGTTTCACAGTACATTTGCAGTGCTGATTTATGATGATGCAGTTAGATGTAGAGGCCTTGAATGTGATTGGTGGATGGTCATGTGACTTCTTAGCTACATCCAATGAGGGAATGGCACAGAGAGTGAACTGGAAATGGTAGAAGGGCTGTTCATGTTACGATAAGTCCACGGACATGGCGGTAGTTCGCCGACATCGGGTGTTACAGGTGAGTAGTGATGAGGGCGATACCTCTAAATGTCCTTATCATTCCCCAGAAATGTCTATTATATGTGTATAATTTTTGGGTTCAGAAGTCATGCAAATGAGAATGAGCAATGAAAGGGATTAGTCAGGAAAGTTTAGTTGGTGTGTTGTGCCAGGAGAGAGTTTCTCAGATACTCTTTTTGCTGAGAGAAGAACAGATAGGTATGGCTGTGTGTTTCAGAAAACAGATTGTTTGGATTTTGGGAGACTCGTGGATACATTGTTTGAAGGGGCATGCAGAAACCTGTGGAGTAGCTGTAGATCTTGGATTCCCACATGTGGAAGTACACTGGCATGGAGTACGTGGAATGAAGTGGTTGGACTTGTTACCTCTCTGTGCTACTTTGGAGACAGAGCAAAATCCATATATAATTATAATTCATTGTGGAGGGAACAGTTTAGGACATGTGTCTGGAATTTCTTTGCAATTTGCAATGAAAGAAGGACTTGGGAAGGTCATGGACATGTTTCCAAATTCTCAAGTAATTTTTTCACGGATTGCGCAGAGACAAATGGGGCTTCGTTCTTCTTCATTTGGTCCACAAATGGAGAAAGCAAGGCGCAATGTCAATAGTGCTGTTTGTGCCTTTCTAAGAGATTTGGCATGTCCTGTTTTCCCAATGAAAATATTATGTTTCGTAGTACATATATTTTTCGCAGAGATGGAGTACATCTAACTTATGCTGGCAATCAGATTTTTCTAAGAAACTGTAACGTTCACCTGGTTCCCACGGGGGCGCTGGTCTAGTCTGGATTGCTGAGGAATATCCTTCTGCAGATGAGAAAGGGGATTAACAGTCTGCAGAATAGTGTGCTAGCTCCCCCCTTTCCCCCTTCGTTCCACTCTAACTTCCTCCAAACCCCGGTTTAAGCTAACCTTATGGTTTGGAAGGATGAACTCTCCATCCTGCTTCTGGTGCAGGGGCGCACGTTCGTCCAGTTACTTCACTGGTTTTCAGAATGGCGCTGGCAAAACCCACTTGACTTTCCTGAGCGATGCGCCGTAAGTATGAAAGTTCAAAGTTCAAGTGAGGCCCCCTTTATGTTGTCTTTCTAACCTGTGATCTGTCCTTTATTTCAGGTGCAGAATGAAGGCGATGCGTCGAGGGGTTAAACTGCCGAGGTGAGTAGTGATGAGGGCGATACCTCTAAATGTCCTTATCATTCCCCAGAAATGTCTCTTGTCCTTTCCCCATAGGGGCCGGGGTACGGTACCTGCCAACGGGGCGGCGCCGACCCGAAATGTGGAAGAAAAGCCGGTAAGTATTATGGCTGTTAATCAGGCTTTCCTTCTGTGTTCCTTCTGCTCACCTTTTGTTTCTTCCTCTCTCCCCTAGGTGCAGAGATGTGGCGTCCGATGCTGACAGCCGCGATGGAGCCGGGAGATGTCTCGAGGACAGGTGAGGGAAGCGTGGCGCTGCAGCGAGCAACGCAATGCTTTAAAATGGAAGTCTTTCTTCAGGGATGCTGGCGAGAACATTCCGGATGCAGGTAAGAAGTTTGAAATAGTCCTTGGTTTTCACCTTTCTCTTCTCTTCCTTGCTTGCAGGTCTTCCAGGTTCGAGGCGGGCGTGGCTGGAGTCCAGGAGCAGGAGCAGACACGGTGAGTGTTAAGCTGCAGGAAGCAGAACAACGCGAAGCATGAGCTGCTGTCTGGGCGTGGCTTAAATAGCCTCCAAAGAAGTCCCAGGTATGTATCCTTCCCCAACTAGGTATGTATCCTTCCCTGGCCACGCCCGAGTGACAAAATAGTCCCTATGAAAAAATAGTCCCTTTCAGGTCTCAGGGAGGCCTGAAGCGTGCAGCATGGTCTGCATCAGGTAAGTGCACAAAACACCTCCCTTTATGAGCCTGGCGCCTATGGCGCCAGGACTGATGTCCAACATGAGCCTGGCACCAAAGGCGCCAGGACTGAGTCCAAAGAGCCCCTATAAGGGGCCGCTGGGCTTTTACCCGAGGGCATGATGCCTGCTTCCGGGGGTGCTGGGCCTGGCCTGGTGCTCCGGGGGTAGGCATCATGACAGCACTCCCCCCCAAGGCCCCTCCCAAGGTCGTTCCTTCTGGAGGTTTCGGTTTGTTTGGGAAATTCCGATGGAACCTTTTTACCAGCCGAGGTGCATGTACATGATCACTGGGTTCCCAAGACCTTTCCTGAGGCCCGTACCCTTTCCAATCAATTAGATAGAAAAGTTTTGATTTTGAGATCTTAGAATCCAAAATGTTCTTCACCTCAAATTCAGGCTCCCCATATATCTGAATCGGTTCTGGTGGCTTTGTTAATCTGGTTCCTGGGTGCACTGGTTTCAAAAGTGACACATGAAAAACGGGGTGAATCCGCATGTTAGCTGGTAGATCGAGCTTGACTGCCACTGGGTTGATTATAGCTTTGATCGAGTAAGGGCCTAAATACCTTGGATTAAAAGTTCGAGGCCCCTTGAGTGATAGGTGTTTGGTAGCCAACCATACTTGATCCCCTATTTGGTATGGAGGCGCCTCTCTTCGATGCAGATCCGCATTCTTTTTGTATTTCCCTTTCGCATGTTGCAAATGTGCAGTTGCATCCTTGAAGGCTTGAGTAATCGTAGAATACAAATGGTCCACTGCGGGCATTTCAAGGCTCAGAGGTGAGCCCAAGTCTGAAGTACGAGGGTGATGTCCATATAGGGTATAAAAGGGGCTCTGACCAGTTCCAGAGTGTATCGAGTTATTGTATGCCTATTCAGCCACCCATAAAATGTCCTTCCAATTACCCTCTGATTGGTGCAACATACATCGTAGATATTGTTCAAGGGTCTGGTTCGTTCTCTCCGTCTGACCATCGGTCTGTGGGTGGTGGCTGGTCGAGAGTCTTACGTCGATTTGTGCCAGTTGACAACACTTTTTCGAAAAATGAGAAATAAACTGGCTTCCCCGATCGGAGACTAGTATGGACGGGAATCCATGCAAACGGATGATATTTTCGAGGAATTCCTTAGCAAGAACAAAGGCTGAAGGTAATCCTTTCAACGGAATAAAGTGGGCCATTTTGGAAAATAAATCCACCACGACCAGAATAGTATTGTAACCATTACAAGAGGGCAGGTCCGTGATAAAATCTAGTGACAGGGTGTGCCAAGGTGCTGGTGGAATGTCTAAGGGCTGAAGAAGACCGGCGGGTCTTGTCTTTTGACCTTTGTTTTGGGCACAAACTCCACAGGACATCACAAAAGATTTAATATCCTTTCGCCAGGAAGGCCACCAGAATTGTCATTTAACCTTTTCCTCTGTTTTGGCAATGCCAGGATGTCCTTCCATCAGGGTATCATGATGACTGGAAATAACCAGTTCTTGCAATTCTTTTTCTGGCAAAAATAAGCGTCCTTGGAAGTAAGGTAAGCCATCCTTGACTGAAAAGTTAGACAACCTTTTGATCCAATCCTGCAAGGCTGAAGAGTCCAGGAATTGTTTCACTCGTGCTTGAATGTCTTCAAGGGTTTGTAAAGTGGTTATCCCCAAAATTCTTTGTTCGGGAATTATCGGCACAGGTTCTGAGTTTGTGTCTATTTCTTCCATTCCAATTCGGGATAGAGCGTCCGCCTTACCATTCTTATAGCCGGGGCGGTAGGTGATTACAAAATCGAACTCAGCAAAGAACAAAGCCCATCGGGGAGCTGTCGAGACGATTGAGCCTTGGCAGTTTTTAAATATTGTAAATTTCGGTGATCAGTGATCACGGTGATGGTATGCCGGGCGCCGAGGAGATAATGACGCCAAGCCTTAAAGGCGGACTTAATGGCTAATAGTTCCTTATCGGTGATCGCATAATTTATCTCCGGCGGCGAGAACTTTCTGGACCAAAATGCTACGGGGTGCAGTTGGTTGGTTTTAGGATGCAGAGGGAGGTTTATCCTAGAGACCAATTCTCGATCCACATAGTTTCCCATAGCCCCGCTATCGATGTATGCCTTTATAGCATGCAACCGTTTAGGCTGTTCCGGATCTACGAGGACCATTGGCAAAATGAAATGCGAGGTCTGAGAGTTAGTTTTCAAGCTCGGCAAGCGGACCCCTACGCTTGCCGGGCATGGTCGTTTCCCGATACAGAGTTTCCATGGATTTTATCAGCGGCTCCTACCACCTTCTTGGGCGGCTTAACCGGGCAATCTCGTAGAAAGTGTCCAGAGGACGCACAATAAAGGCATAATTGCATCTGTCGTCTTCTTTCCCGTTCTTTTTGAGTTAGGGGTCCTTTAATGCCTCCGATTTGCATAGGCTCCGAGGCATCAGCCCCCTTGGGGTTAGCGTGGGTCTTGGCCAACACCCGGGTTTCAAACTTGTACAGATCTGCTTTTCTGTTTTGCAGCCTGTGATCCAATTGGACCACTAAGTCTATATATTCAGTGCATTCTTGGGGCGGATTTACAACTTGTGCAAGGACATCTTTAAGTTCTCCGCGTAGACCTCGATAGAATAACGTGATTCTTTTATCCTCTGGCCAACCAGTTTCCACAATTAGTCTATTGAAGGTTGCAATGTAGGATAGAAGGTCTTGATTGCCCTGTCGCAGAGATAGAAGTTCGTCATCCAGAGCCTGTCCCTGGGAGTGTCGAGCAAATAACTTTTCCATGCTTGTTTGAAATCCTTGAAAATCACGAAGAATCGGGTCATCTTGAGTTACCAGTGGGACTGACCAATCGGCAGCACAGCCGCTGAGATATGACAACACAAAGGCTACCTTGGTCTGATCATTAGGGAAGGCCCCAGGTCTGCATAGGAAGTGCAAACGACACTGATTCATGAATACGGCGAATCGTTTGAGGTCCCCAGCAAAGCGTTCAGGTGGGGCCAGCGGCATGTTTCCAGGTAGATTAATCTGCACCGGGTTACTGGAAACCACAGGAGCGGGGTTCCCCCCGGAACCGGGTAAAGGAGTTTGTCCAGCTTGACCTTGCAAAAGCTGTCTAGCCAGGTCATCAGCTCTATCCTTTATTACAATCACTTCCCTCCTGAGGGCACTAGTCTCTTGACGAGCAGCGTGTACTTCGGCCCGTAATTCCCACAGTAATTGGACCAACTGGTCAGTTTCAGAAGTTTCCATAGCGCCTGGGTGGGAATTTGTAGGAAGGCTTCGCGTTCTGTAACGCCCACCTGGTTCCCACGGGGCGCTGGTCTAGTCTGGATTGCTGTGGCCTCTTCTAGCATGATGCGCAGGACCCGGAACACCGATTGGACAGGACCTCCAAATCGTGCTTGCCTGGCCCGTAGGAATATCCTTCTGCAGATGAGAAAGGGGATTAACAGTCTGCAGAATAGTGTGCTAGCTCCCCCCGTTCCCCCTACGTTCCTCTCTAACTTCCTCCAAACCCTGGTTTAAGCTCACCTTATCGTTTGGAAGGATGAACTCTCCATCCTGCTTCTGGTGCAGGGGCGCACGTTCGTCCAGTTACTTCACTGGTTTTCAGAATCCACTTGACTTTCCTGAGCGATGCGCCGTAAGTATGAAAGTTCAAAGTTCAAGTGAGGCCCCCTTTATGTTGTCTTTCTAACCTGTGATCTGTCCTTTATTTCAGGTGCAGAATGAAGGCGATGCGTCGAGGGGTTAAACTGCCGAGGTGAGTAGTGATGAGGGCGATACCTCTAAATGTCCTTATCATTCCCCAGAAATGTCTCTTGTCCTTTCCCCATAGGGGCCGGGGTAAGGTACCTGCCAACGGGGCGGCGCCGACCCGAAATGTGGAAGAAAAGCCGGTAAGTATTATGGCTGTTAATCAGGCTTTCCTTCTGTGTTCCTTCTGCTCACCTTTTGTTTCTTCCTCTCTCCCCTAGGTGCAGAGATGTGGCGTCCGATGCTGACAGCCGCGATGGAGCCGGGAGATGTCTCGAGGACAGGTGAGGGAAGCGTGGCGCTGCAGCGAGCAACGCAATGCTTTTAAATGGAAGTCTTTCTTCAGGGATGCTGGCGAGAACATTCCGGATGCAGGTAAGAAGTTTGAAATAGTCCTTGGTTTTCACCTTTCTCTTCTCTTCCTTGCTTGCAGGTCTTCCAGGTTCGAGGCGGGCGTGGCTGGAGTCCAGGAGCAGGAGCAGACACGGTGAGTGTTAAGCTGCAGGAAGCAGAACAACGCGAAGCATGAGCTGCTGTCTGGGCGTGGCTTAAATAGCCTCCAAAGAAGTCCCAGGTATGTATCCTTCCCCAACTAGGTATGTATCCTTCCCTGGCCACGCCCGAGTGACAAAATAGTCCCTATGAAAAAATAGTCCCTTTCAGGTCTCAGGGAGGCCTGAAGCGTGCAGCATGGTCTGCATCAGGTAAGTGCACAAAACACCTCCCTTTATGAGCCTGGCGCCTATGGCGCCAGGACTGATGTCCAACATGAGCCTGGCACCAAAGGCGCCAGGACTGAGTCCAAAGAGCCCCTATAAGGGGCCGCTGGGCTTTTACCCGAGGGCATGATGCCTGCTTCCGGGGGTGCTGGGCCTGGCCTGGTGCTCCGGGGGTAGGCATCATGACAGCACTCCCCCCCAAGGCCCCTCCCAAGGTCGTTCCTTCTGGAGGTTTCGGTTTGTTTGGGAAATTCCGATGGAACCTTTTTACCAGCCGAGGTGCATGTACATGATCACTGGGTTCCCAAGACCTTTCCTGAGGCCCGTACCCTTTCCAATCAATTAGATAGAAAAGTTTTGATTTTGAGATCTTAGAATCCAAAATGTTCTTCACCTCAAATTCAGGCTCCCCATATATCTGAATCGGTTCTGGTGGCTTTGTTAATCTGGTTCCTGGGTGCACTGGTTTCAAAAGTGACACATGAAAAACGGGGTGAATCCGCATGTTAGCTGGTAGATCGAGCTTGACTGCCACTGGGTTGATTATAGCTTTGATCGAGTAAGGGCCTAAATACCTTGGATTAAAAGTTCGAGGCCCCTTGAGTGATAGGTGTTTGGTAGCCAACCATACTTGATCCCCTATTTGGTATGGAGGCGCCTCTCTTCGATGCAGATCCGCATTCTTTTTGTATTTCCCTTTCGCATGTTGCAAATGTGCAGTTGCATCCTTGAAGGCTTGAGTAATCGTAGAATACAAATGGTCCACTGCGGGCATTTCAAGGCTCAGAGGTGAGCCCAAGTCTGAAGTACGAGGGTGATGTCCATATAGGGTATAAAAGGGGCTCTGACCAGTTCCAGAGTGTATCGAGTTATTGTATGCCTATTCAGCCACCCATAAAATGTCCTTCCAATTACCCTCTGATTGGTGCAACATACATCGTAGATATTGTTCAAGGGTCTGGTTCGTTCTCTCCGTCTGACCATCGGTCTGTGGGTGGTGGCTGGTCGAGAGTCTTACGTCGATTTGTGCCAGTTGACAACACTTTTTCGAAAAATGAGAAATAAACTGGCTTCCCCGATCGGAGACTAGTATGGACGGGAATCCATGCAAACGGATGATATTTTCGAGGAATTCCTTAGCAAGAACAAAGGCTGAAGGTAATCCTTTCAACGGAATAAAGTGGGCC
The DNA here is from genome assembly GCF_040938575.1 of Ambystoma mexicanum. NCBI lineage: Eukaryota > Metazoa > Chordata > Amphibia > Caudata > Ambystomatidae > Ambystoma > Ambystoma mexicanum. The sequence goes on from NC_090939.1 coordinate 768,058,580, forward strand.
ATTTTGGAAAATAAATCCACCACGACCAGAATAGTATTGTAACCATTACAAGAGGGCAGGTCCGTGATAAAATCTAGTGACAGGGTGTGCCAAGGTGCTGGTGGAATGTCTAAGGGCTGAAGAAGACCGGCGGGTCTTGTCTTTTGACCTTTGTTTTGGGCACAAACTCCACAGGACATCACAAAAGATTTAATATCCTTTCGCCAGGAAGGCCACCAGAATTGTCATTTAACCTTTTCCTCTGTTTTGGCAATGCCAGGATGTCCTTCCATCAGGGTATCATGATGACTGGAAATAACCAGTTCTTGCAATTCTTTTTCTGGCAAAAATAAGCGTCCTTGGAAGTAAGGTAAGCCATCCTTGACTGAAAAGTTAGACAACCTTTTGATCCAATCCTGCAAGGCTGAAGAGTCCAGGAATTGTTTCACTCGTGCTTGAATGTCTTCAAGGGTTTGTAAAGTGGTTATCCCCAAAATTCTTTGTTCGGGAATTATCGGCACAGGTTCTGAGTTTGTGTCTATTTCTTCCATTCCAATTCGGGATAGAGCGTCCGCCTTACCATTCTTATAGCCGGGGCGGTAGGTGATTACAAAATCGAACTCAGCAAAGAACAAAGCCCATCGGGGAGCTGTCGAGACGATTGAGCCTTGGCAGTTTTTAAATATTGTAAATTTCGGTGATCAGTGATCACGGTGATGGTATGCCGGGCGCCGAGGAGATAATGACGCCAAGCCTTAAAGGCGGACTTAATGGCTAATAGTTCCTTATCGGTGATCGCATAATTTATCTCCGGCGGCGAGAACTTTCTGGACCAAAATGCTACGGGGTGCAGTTGGTTGGTTTTAGGATGCAGAGGGAGGTTTATCCTAGAGACCAATTCTCGATCCACATAGTTTCCCATAGCCCCGCTATCGATGTATGCCTTTATAGCATGCAACCGTTTAGGCTGTTCCGGATCTACGAGGACCATTGGCAAAATGAAATGCGAGGTCTGAGAGTTAGTTTTCAAGCTCGGCAAGCGGACCCCTACGCTTGCCGGGCATGGTCGTTTCCCGATACAGAGTTTCCATGGATTTTATCAGCGGCTCCTACCACCTTCTTGGGCGGCTTAACCGGGCAATCTCGTAGAAAGTGTCCAGAGGACGCACAATAAAGGCATAATTGCATCTGTCGTCTTCTTTCCCGTTCTTTTTGAGTTAGGGGTCCTTTAATGCCTCCGATTTGCATAGGCTCCGAGGCATCAGCCCCCTTGGGGTTAGCGTGGGTCTTGGCCAACACCCGGGTTTCAAACTTGTACAGATCTGCTTTTCTGTTTTGCAGCCTGTGATCCAATTGGACCACTAAGTCTATATATTCAGTGCATTCTTGGGGCGGATTTACAACTTGTGCAAGGACATCTTTAAGTTCTCCGCGTAGACCTCGATAGAATAACGTGATTCTTTTATCCTCTGGCCAACCAGTTTCCACAATTAGTCTATTGAAGGTTGCAATGTAGGATAGAAGGTCTTGATTGCCCTGTCGCAGAGATAGAAGTTCGTCATCCAGAGCCTGTCCCTGGGAGTGTCGAGCAAATAACTTTTCCATGCTTGTTTGAAATCCTTGAAAATCACGAAGAATCGGGTCATCTTGAGTTACCAGTGGGACTGACCAATCGGCAGCACAGCCGCTGAGATATGACAACACAAAGGCTACCTTGGTCTGATCATTAGGGAAGGCCCCAGGTCTGCATAGGAAGTGCAAACGACACTGATTCATGAATACGGCGAATCGTTTGAGGTCCCCAGCAAAGCGTTCAGGTGGGGCCAGCGGCATGTTTCCAGGTAGATTAATCTGCACCGGGTTACTGGAAACCACAGGAGCGGGGTTCCCCCCGGAACCGGGTAAAGGAGTTTGTCCAGCTTGACCTTGCAAAAGCTGTCTAGCCAGGTCATCAGCTCTATCCTTTATTACAATCACTTCCCTCCTGAGGGCACTAGTCTCTTGACGAGCAGCGTGTACTTCGGCCCGTAATTCCCACAGTAATTGGACCAACTGGTCAGTTTCAGAAGTTTCCATAGCGCCTGGGTGGGAATTTGTAGGAAGGCTTCGCGTTCTGTAACGCCCACCTGGTTCCCACGGGGCGCTGGTCTAGTCTGGATTGCTGTGGCCTCTTCTAGCATGATGCGCAGGACCCGGAACACCGATTGGACAGGACCTCCAAATCGTGCTTGCCTGGCCCGTAGGAATATCCTTCTGCAGATGAGAAAGGGGATTAACAGTCTGCAGAATAGTGTGCTAGCTCCCCCCGTTCCCCCTACGTTCCTCTCTAACTTCCTCCAAACCCTGGTTTAAGCTCACCTTATCGTTTGGAAGGATGAACTCTCCATCCTGCTTCTGGTGCAGGGGCGCACGTTCGTCCAGTTACTTCACTGGTTTTCAGAATCCACTTGACTTTCCTGAGCGATGCGCCGTAAGTATGAAAGTTCAAAGTTCAAGTGAGGCCCCCTTTATGTTGTCTTTCTAACCTGTGATCTGTCCTTTATTTCAGGTGCAGAATGAAGGCGATGCGTCGAGGGGTTAAACTGCCGAGGTGAGTAGTGATGAGGGCGATCCCTCTAAATGTCCTTATCATTCCCCAGAAATGTCTCTTGTCCTTTCCCCATAGGGGCCGGGGTACGGTACCTGCCAACGGGGCAGCGCCGACCCGAAATGTGGAAGAAAAGCCGGTAAGTATTATGGCTGTTAATCAGGCTTTCCTTCTGTGTTCCTTCTGCTCACCTGTTGTTTCTTCCTCTCTCCCCTAGGTGCAGAGATGTGGCGTCCGATGCTGACAGCCGCGAAGGAGGCGGGAGATGTCTCGAGGACAGGTGAGAGAAGCGTGGCGCTGCAGCGAGCAACGCGATGCTTTTAAATGGAAGTCTTTCTTCAGGGATGCTGGCGAGAAGATTCCGGCTGCAGGTAAGAAGTTTAAAATAGTCCTTGGTTTTCACCTTTCTCTTCTCTTCCTTCCTTGCAGGTCTTCCAGGTTTGAGGCGGGCGTGGCTGGAGTCCAGGAGCAGGAGCAAACACGGTGAGCGTTAAGCTGCAGGAAGCAGAACAACGCGAAGCATGAGCTGCTGTCTGGGCGTGGCTTAAATAGCCTCCAAAGAAGTCCCAGGTATGTATCCTTCCCCAACTAGGTATGTATCCTTCCCTGGCCATGCCCGAGTGAAAAAATAGTCCCTATGAAAAAATAGTCCCTTTCAGGTCTCAGGGAGGCCTGAAGCGTGCAGCATGGTCTGCATCAGGTAAGTGCACAAAACACCTCCCTTTATGAGCCTGGCGCCTATGGCGCCAGGACTGATGTCCAACATGAGCCTGGCGCCAAAGGCGCCAGGACTGAGTCCAAAGAGCCCCTATAGGGGGCCGCTGGGCTTTTACCCGAGGGCATGATGCCTGCTTCCGGGGGTGCTGGGCCCGGCCTGGTGCTCCGGGGGTAGGCATCATGACAGAAACATACAAAATGCATTGCAACCTTTTTTAGAATTACAGCATCCATTTTGAAGTAGGTGTTGAGTATTTATAATTTTTGAAACACCTCCTAAAGGCTCTTTTCAGAGCCACCACTTCCTCCCAGAGAAAATCGCAATGGTTATGATAGGGTAGCACCCCAAAATGTTAGATGTCTGCGGACTGTCCGCTGACTTCTAAAAAATACAAAGGGCCCTGCTTCATTTATTTTCACTTCTATTTTTTAACTGTGAAAGGCGGCTCTGAAAAGAGCCTTATTTTTTTTTATTTTTGTTATTTTATTTTTCTTTGGTTTTTATACACAACACACTAGGAGAGGAGGGGACACCAACCACAGGGATAAGAAAGGGCGAGCTGAGAGAGGGAGGTGTAGAGTGGGTTTTATTTGGGTAGTGAGCAGGTCTTCTCGTGCTCTGAGACGATAGTCTCAAAAGCACTATGAAGTCTCTCCCCCCTGCAGAGTACTGTGTCGCAGTACATACACACAACTGTGACCCTCGAAAGGTAAGGGTCAGCAGCATTATGTATGGGCTGTGAGGCAGTTTGAGGAAGACACTGTCCCACAGAGGTGTTCCTTTTGGTGACAGGATCAGAAACGGAGGATGAAGTAGAGGAAATCAACCTACTATGCTCCTCGCAAGGGACAAACTTGCGAATGGCCCAAGAGTCAAATGACCTCAGGTGTCGCTTCATGGTAGTGATCCCAAAGCTGTACGAACTATGCCTCCTGTGACTGAGTACCATTTTGTACTCATTGCAGGTGACTCGGTTCACACGAGCCTTAGGACCATCCCCATGAATGGTAAATAACCATTCACACCCAAGACTCATGCCGAGTGCGGGTAGTAGGAATTTCCACTACCTCATTCTCGTCATCCTCTTCTTCCACCTCTGCATCCTCACTCCTGTTCCCCACTTCAGGCCCTTAGGGGAGGTGGTGGTGGTGGAGGGGGGGACGGGTGGTACTGAAGCAGGTGCAGCACCAGGTGGCAGTAGTGCAGCCATGGATGCCATCTCGGTGATGGTGTAATCTGCAAGTTGCAGGAAAAATAGCTGTGCTCTGAAGAATAGCCAGAAACACAATGAGAATAAGCTCTAGGGCGTGTTCTTTCATAGGGGTGCTTGTACGCGGTTCGCGGACATGCACACTGTCCGCGGACAGATCGAACACAAAAAAAGGTTCAAAAACTTTCAAAAAGTATGTAGAAACTCAGGATTAGTATGTGGGCCTTATGCTATGGTGAGTTTTTATTGAGAAATATTGTGGATTACTTGAAAATGAACTTTTAAATTGTTCGGGGACACGAACAGTGTCCGCATTCAGAACACGCGATCAGCATGGGCGCGGTCACATGATCGCTTTGCGAACATGTTCGCGAAAGAAGCGGCTTCCGCAGGACACCAAATGCACGGACATTGGTTTGCGCATGCGAGTTGATGTTCTACGGACACTGTTCGGGTCCTGAAGTAATTAAAAGTGTGTCACACGTCAAACAAACAGTTACGGACAACCGTTTGTACTTAGAACAGTTTAAATTCCTTGCGAACAATACGGACAGACATAGCATCCTCAGGACACCTCCATTTTCATTTATTTACGAACATTTCAGAACACCGCGTGTGTTCTTAGAACAGTTTCAACTTGCTAGTGAACAGTACGGACAGGTATACTGTTCTTCAGGACACCTCCATTTTCGTTTATTTACGAACATTTCAGGACACCGCTTGTGTTCTTAGAACAGTTTCAACTTGGTAGCGGACATTATGGACAGGTATAGTGTTCTTCAGGACACCTTCATTTTAGTTTGTTTACGAACATTTCAGGACACCACTTTTGTTCTTACAACAGTTTCAACTCGCTAGAGAACAATACGAACAGGTATAGTGTTCTTCAGGACACCCCCATTTTGTTTATTTATGAACATTTCAGGACATCGCGTGTGTTCTAGAACAGTTTCATCTTGCTAGCGAACAGTACGGACAGGTATAATGTTCTTCAGGACACCTCCATTTTCGTTTATTTACAAACATTTCAGAACACCGCTTGTGTTCTTAGAACAGTTTCAACTTGCTAGCGAACACTATGGACAGGTATAGTGTTCTTCAGGACACTTCCATTTTCGTTTCTTTACGAACATTTCAGGACACCGCGTGTGTTCTAGAACAGTTTCAACTTGCTAGCGAACAGTACGGACAGGTATAGTGTTCTTCAGGACACCTCCATTTTCGTTTATTTACAAACTTTTCAGGACACCACTTGTGTTCTTAGAACAGTTTCAACTTGCTAGCGAACACTACGGACAGGTATAGTGTTGTTCAGGACACCTCCATTTTCATTTATTTATGAACATTTCAGGACACAGCGTGTGTTCTAGAACAGTTTCAACTTGCTAGCGAACAGTACGGACAGGTATAGTATTCTTCAGGACACCTCCATTTTCACTCATTTACGGACATTTCAGAACAACCGTGCTGTCCGCGGACACCTAAATTGTTATTTTTTTTTTAAAACTGAAACTAATTACAACACAATATACAAATTTAACTTTATTTAACATATATTAACAATTTATGACAGAGAAGGTGAGGCAGAAATTGAAACAAAAACAGGAGAATTAGGGGTTTCAACATGATTGGTATCAGGTGAAGCAGGGATGGAAGTCTCATCAGAACGTTTTGGGTTATGGAGAGGGTTTGGGGATAATTGACTGGGATATGGTGAGGGGGACAAGTACATGTGGGACAATGGTATGAGGTTTTTGTTTTAAAATGATTCTCAACAAAAGTTTTCAAATTATTAAAATTGGTCAACAATATATCCATTTTTACTTTTATGCTGACAAGAGTGATAGCCGTAACAGTTTCTTCAGAGGTATTTTCTATTTTGGTATGCTCTGTACAAAGAAATATATATATGTTAAATGTATATAAAATAATAATAATTACATGCTTTTTATTGTAAAGTGTGTACCATTAGTTTCACTATCTTTTGACATTTCCTCATGTGGGAAATGGTCCTCTAGCCATTCCAGAGTACTAGACATTTCTGTGAAAAAAAAAGATTATGTATTTTTTTTTTAATCTAATACAGAAAGTTTATAAATATATGATCAAAATGAAGTACACTTACTATTTCAGGTAAAATATGTTCTGAGTACTCTGTAGGTCTGGTCTTGCTCTTAGTTGTGGAGTGTCTGTGAGGTAATTTTGTTGGAAGCCAATTTATCTTCTTTTGGTATATGCCATTTTAGAACATATTGTATTTAAATGAATGGTTAGTGTGTTACATATATGGGTTACATTTCTTATGTATTACTACATATAATATGTATGTGTGCTGCTTTGTGAATTTTTCAAATGTTATGATATAACAATTAAACATACCCCCACAGAGTTTTTAGATAGTGGTACTGTTGTCCGAACATGTCCGCGGACATCAAAAAAGTTTGCGGACATCAAATTCAGTAGAAGGGGTTCAGTATGTTCCATATTACATGTACATAAAGTCAAGGTTATTATTGTTAAGTTGTGCTACTAAAAACCTATGAAATTCAGTGAAAAGACTTTGTTAAAGGGACGTTATGGTTAAGTTGTGCTACTAAAAGCCTATGAAATTCATTGAAAAAACTTTGTTAAAGGGACGTTATGGTTCCAAGTAAAACCGAAAAACCCCTGAAATTCGCCAGTTATGGCTAAGCAACCATAACTCGCGCCACCACAGTGCACTGCTTAGACTAACACCCACAACATCAAAGATGACATCATAAATGTCATTGATGACATCACTGATGACATCACATGTCTGGCTCACTCTTTTTTCTTTTGCTGACATATCTAGGCCACATGGTTTTCTTCAGTTATAGTCAGAAACTGAACATTTTATTTTATTTGTAGACATATCCTTCAAGTAGGTTCTTACAGTAATTCCCTTAGAGTCCAGTCACATCATATGAACCATATACATAGGAGAAGACACAAGCTGGAAAGACAGCAAACCTTTTTGTGCATACAGATAATCAATAGAGTTATCAGCACTGTCTGATAGTTCTGTTGTTTTTTATGGCTGTACTTTCCCTGTATATGATCATATTTGTATACATTGTACTCACACGACTTTCCTTAGGGTCCAATCACATCAAGTGATACATATACATAGGCTAAATGGTAGCTTTGAAACCGAGCAATCATTTATTTGCATGAAAATAATCAGTTAGGTTATGAATTGTTTCTGCTACTTTTTTGCTAACTTCACTTTGCCTGTATATACCCATATTGGTATGTGTTCTTGTCTCTTTGTGTTTTGTCTATAGTAATGCAATTATGTAATACATGGGTTTTATTAGCTACTTATTACATATTTCACAGTATACAAAAATCTATTAAGAAAACAATTATCATTTCATTATTCAACATTTTAACATTACGAATATTATACCTTCATCTTATACAATGCACACAATGATATGTTTCTGCATGAGTAGCTTAGTATACTAGATAGAACCCCATAATAGAATGCTATTTATATCAATGCATCGTTCAATGCACTAATTAGGGTATGATATTTATTGCAATGATCCTTCAAACTTTTTTCGCAACATTATAATAAGAATCCCTTGTACACATATTTCATGAAAAGTACATACACATGTGATGTCATCAGTGATGTCATCAATGACATTTGTGATGTCATCTTTGATGTCGTGGGTGTTAGTCTTAGCAGTGCACGGTGGTGGCGCGAGTTACAGTTGCTTAGCTTACCATAACTGGCGAATTTCAGGGGTTTTTCGGTTTTACTTGGAACCATAACGTCCCTTTAACAAAGTTTTCTCACTGAATTGCATAGGTTTTTTAGTAGCGCAACTTAACCATAATATCCCTTTAACAAAGTTTTTCCACTGAATATATATATATATATATATATATATATATATATATATATATATATATATATATATATATATAACTTTTATTGGACATTCCATAATGTTGTACTGTTATAATAATTGCTGTTTGGGTTGATACTGTTATCCCATTCACCATCTTCTTAAGAGTATAGTGTGCAATCCGCCCACATTACCACAAATGTGGATGGAGGTATATATATCTCTTGAATGTGCCGGTTTCACTTATATGATTGGGATCATTGTTGGTTTGTAGGAGTGTGCCGGCAGGTTAGCCACAACTCATCCATGCACTCCTGCAGGGCAGTAGTCATGTGCGGCAGGTTAGCCACAACTCATCCATGCACTCCTGCAGGGCAGTAGTCATTTTGACACATCCAGATCTCAAAACTATATGCGGCCCAGTTCAAACTGGCAATTTGGAAAATAACACTAAAACGGATGAGATGAAAATGATGGGAGCAGGGAAGAACATTGTTTGTACTTGGGGTTAAATTTAAGGCAAGATAATGCAGTTTGCTTGTTTCATGTAATGTAGGTTGCTTAATTAACAGATGCTTCAATATCAGTTGGGTTTGGACACAAGGGAAAGCAGAGAGGGATATTATGGCCTGTGGCTGTGTTTGAAACTGCTAGTGTGAATGTGTGTGTTGTATAAAGGTGCTCATTTTAGGCTTGTATCCCATTAAATTTCAATAAAGCCCACCTTAGATAATTTGTAAATCAAGAAGACAGAAACAAATAAAGAAAACCCCTGATCCTTCTAGTTACCTTTCACTTACAAATGGAGGGGAAATTAGCAAAAGTAGAAATGGACACATTTCTAGGCAAATGACTAGTGTTTAGATCCCGCCTGCTTGCCTGACTAATGCTTGATGAATACCATTCTTTGACCAATCAGTGTTGCCGTGAAGCATGATGACCTCAGAGGCTCCTCCCTAAGCACAGCACCTGATATTAACGAAATATTATATATTATTTGATTAAATGTGATGCTTTCCATTAAATAATGCAAACCCAGAATAGCTTAACTGTGAAATATCATTTCATTAATGTTATACAGAAAAAATAAACATTCAGAGATACCATGAGATGTCGTAGACTTTGCTGAAAACAAAATTAGGTAATGCAAAGATGATTCTGCACTGAAGCTGTAATGTGAAAGGAAACAGAATACACTGCACAATTTGAATTGGAGTATTCTGTATGGAAATGGCACACAGAAAGTTATTACAAATCGAACGATATGCCTAGTAGATTAATGCAGTGAACAGACAAATTGTCATTATGAGAAACAGTGATGTAAAAGCAGATTTCTGTTACATGATAGAATACATATCTCATGTAGCGTTTACTTTCTGTGAAAGTAAGCTATGTCGTGTGGTTTACCTGTACCTGTATGTTTGTCTTGAAAGCAGAAGTTCCATATTCCATTTCTTTCACATTGATCAAGACATTACAATGGATAATGGCACACCTGTGTTTACATGAAGACAATTTCCAAAGGCATACAACAGTACAGATGCCTAGCGGAGCTCTTTTCAGAGGTAACAGCAGAACAGATATATAGTGGGGGTAGTGTGCAGATGGGCACAGAGGAGGGGTACAGCTTTGCAGGGTGGCAGTGAGGAGTGGGGGGATGCCGTCTAGCGCGTCAGGTAGCGTGTGGGTGACATTATGGCCCAGGCATTGAGGAGGAGATACTCCTTGAAGAGGTGGGTCTTGAGTTCTTTTCTGAATTGTAGGAGCATGGGGGCGAGTCTGATGCTGATGGAGAGGAGGTTCCATAGTCTTGGGGTGGAATAAAAGAAGGCTTGTATTCTGGTCCTTTCCTTTGTGCATCGGCAGATTTCAAGTCTGCACATGTCCTGGCTTCTGGTATGGTGCTGTCCACCTGAGATGCTGAGTTACTTCCTGGTGACTTGAGGGCAACTGCTTTATAGATGAAGCAGTACAACTTGAAGATGACTCGTGCATGCAGTGGCAGCCAGTGAAGCTCGATGATGGCTGCAGTGATGTGAACGTATCTGTGTAGACCATTGATGAGGCATGTAAGACACTTCTCAGGGGCACAGGGAGGGATGATGGGAGGCCTTCGAGGAGGACATTGCTCCACCCATGTGGCTTAGTACCAGTGCTTGGATGGTGGATCTAAAGCTGTCCGGAGGGAGGCAGGGCTTGACTTTTCGCATGAGATAGAGCTGATACCAAGCTGTCTTAGTTTTCTTATCTATGTGTGTCTTGAAGGAGAGGTATTTGAAGATAGATGTCGAACACAAGAGACTTGGTGAGGGAGGTGAGCTTGTGTGTGAAACCCTCAGGGTTCATGGTTGATCGGCAGGTCTGTATTTCAGCTGTTTGTTGTTGTTGGTGAGGAGTAGGAATTCAGCCTTGGAGGTGTAGAGCTCCAAGTATGCACTAGACTTCCAAGACTGGATCAGAGAGAGGCAGGTTTTGAGCCTGTGGATGTCCTGGATAGAGTCGATCTTGATGTATAGCTGTGTATCGTCGGTGTATTGGTGGATGTGGATGTTGTGTGTGCCTAGGAGGACTCGTATTAATACAAATAATATACTAAATGCAAGCTTTATTTTGGGGACTCAGACAAAATACATATTCTTGTATTTTTCTTTTGTTGTACTTTTTAATTATGGATATAATGAACAAAAAAGGCAAAGAACATTGACCGCATATCCAAGACATACAGGTACACAATTTTCTCGTAATTTTAAGATGAATGGAAGGTCAACAAGTTCAGTGTCTGGTAGATTAGCACATGTATTTGTAGATGCAGATGCCTTGAACAGATACCAACCTCTGACCTTGGCAGAGCAACAAAGCCTCATGATAAATGTATCTATTTAAATAAAGCAGTTTATTAAAATGGTCCTTTGTTTAAATAAACCAGATATTTCGTGTGGTACCAGGGGCAATTTAAACATGAAATTCAAGGGCAATTTTACAGTAAAATGTGCACTAAAAAATACATTTAAAAGTGACCATGGGAAATACAATTTTATTGTAACTTCAGAACCGTTCGTCCAATTTGAAAAATAAAGATCGATTTGAATTCAGCAGAGCAACATACATCACAATGCATATAAAAAAGGATACATTCAAATGTGTAGCTCATACATACATCTGCTTATCTTAATTGCAATCTAATACATCAGAGAACCATATTGGATAGGAAATAATTTTCTCTGATGTCGCTGCTTATCAATGGCTTCAGAGAAAGGTAAGTACATTGTTTTTTCCCAAATTTTTCTGAGAACTGCTTCACTGTTTGATCTCAAGGTGGAAGGTGTGGGAGACAACTGCATTTTAATATAATCCATATTGTACATTGTATGTATTAACTTTTGTGAAAATCAATGTCAATTTGCATTTATAAGCTAAGTAGTATCTGCAATAGCCATTCTCACATATGTTTCTATGTATGGATGTTTGCGTGAATTGGAATGAAACATTAGCAAGACAATAGTTGTGATTTGTTTTCTTACAAGTGATCTGAATTATTTTGCAACACTGTGGGAGACTTCCCCAGTATTGAAAGTAAGGGACACAATGTCATTCCTTTATCTATTATTTTAAATATTACAAAATATTCTGATGGAAAGAGCATGTTTCTTTTCCCAGATTGGGAGGTGTGATTTTTGTTGTGGGGAATGGGGCCAGATATATCTCTCTATTCATAAATCAACCACTAGAAATGTACTTCTATATGTAGATGCCATCACAAGAGTAAGTCCAGCTAATGCTCTCAGCCCACCCACTGCAAGTTCAGCAAGGGAGCCTCTGTTTCCATAGCTGGGGAACACTATTACTCAAACCAAAAGTGGGATGTCTTCTAGAATACCTTTCACCTAATAAAGTGAGGGGAGTTCCTAGGCAGGCCACCGTATCATTTGCAAATGCATAAAGATGTAAATGCACAGATGTTAAAGACTTGGTCCTGTACTTTTTTGTCTCAGATCTGAACCTACTCCCAAATAATCACAGAAGCACTGCTGCACGTCGCTTTATTATGAATGCATATGCACCTCAACAAGCTGGCGTACTTATGAAGATTCATTCTTACACATTGTTCATGGCACGTCTCATAAAGAGTCTTCCCTTGCTGACATGTCTTGCATTGGATGAGGAATACAACTAGATTTGCACACTGAGGTGCCATGTTTGTGTCCATGGCATTTCCAGGCTTTTATAGCAAGTGCATTATGTTAAAGCTGAAAGTGTTGTCTTTACGTATGAAGCGTGTGGGAACTGTGATGGCCCTGCTTGGGTTGTCTATGTGGTTGCTTGCTTTTTGCAGGAATATCTTGCATGCAGATATGCCGCCTTCATGTAGAAAGTTGGAATAAAGTGAGACTGGAATAAAGTGAGACAACCTCCAACATGGTCAGGAGTGCATTTGGTGGTACATGATCTACCTATGTAACCATCTTCCTGAAGGTTTGTGTAGAGGTTGTAAAATGAGATCAATATATTTAGATATAGCTCCAGTTATTATATTGACTCCGAGATGACTGTGTGGCCTAGGGTTTTGGTACTTTGCAAGCATATAGATAATCCCAGGAGTTAGATTGTTTGGTCTACGATTTTAGAGCTATTCCTCAATGCCTCTTGGCATGGACTTGGTGATATGTTTCAGTGTCTTTGTATTTCATTGTGCAGTCATCATTACGTTCCTGGTAATACTTTGTATCAAGGAGTTTCCTGCATTGCTCCATTTTATATGTATGTGTGTCTGTGCCCAGAACAGCTCAACCATTGTCAGCTAATTGTAATATGTTTCCTTGTTTGTTGGGAGTGTCATTTTGCACTTTTCTCTTGGGCTGAGGGTAAGGTTCCGTTTAGTTAACTTTTGTTTGCTGAGCATGTCAGGTGCTACATGCTTTCTGAGACAGTCGATGTAGGCTTCAAGTTTTGGCAATGGCCACATGCAGGTGTGCAGTATGAGCATTTGTTTGTGCCATCATAATTCAGGGAATCCATTTGTTTATTGTTCTGCTGGGGCTGAATGCAATCCTCAGAGTGTACAGACTGTTCAAAGATGTTAATAACTTCCTTCAATGTCCTTGATGGTTTTAGAGTACAATAAAAGAATAACAAAGTACATGGTTCTATGCTTTAGCCTGTATAACATACACACATACCTTCCTACATTAATTGTCGCCTTACATTATTTACTCTTCTTATTTAGTACTCTCACAGTATGCATTCGAGCATCCTAAGTATTGTCCTTGTCTCATTTTGTAAGTGTAACTGCCCTCACACATTTCCACCCGTTTTACCTGGTAGGTTAATAACTGATTGCTGGATGTTACTAAGGTCTACCATTGGGTGTTCAATGTTTCCTCTATTCGGTGTGTGTGTCATTGTTTTCAGCCATCACCTTTTGTTTTTGGTTTGTCACCCCGAGTGGGGCGGGTATGCCCGGACATGGGTCCCGTGCCTGCTGGGCCTAGAGACCCAAGCAACTCCTCACTGATGAGGCCCAACAAGGCCGAAACATTTTTGGGGAATGCTTGTGGTCTCGTGCAGAAGAGATGTAACCTAGCAGTTTGGGCTGGACTGCCCCTTTTGGGGTGGGATCAAGCCTGATTTGCATTTGGTCTTTCCCCTTCTTTAATGGCTTCCAGGCAAAGAACGATGGTCTGTAGGGTTGCCCAGAGCAATGCCAGTGGTTAAGATTCATTCTAAACCTTCCAGCCATCACCTCTTTGTTTTTGCATTGTTTCAGGGAGTGCCATTGCTGTTCCCATCTCTGAAAACTGTCTTGTGCCATTCCTTGTTAGTCATGGATTTTCTTGGTCTTCCAAATTAATAAAGAATTGAGTAATTTTATATAACACATTTTGAGCTCATATTCAAGTTGTAATGCTGGGTCTATAATGTGTTCTCATATCCTTGTTGTGATATTATCCATCTCCTTCCTCAGCCACATTTTTTTCTGAGTTGAGTTGGTGTATGAGATATCTTTTTTCCTGAGTTTTCCTGCATGTCTGCTCAGCATTTATCATACAATCTGTAGACTGCAATGACTTTGCAATCCTGAGGCCCAGGGCTCATGTCGAGGGTACACGCGGTGGGACAGAGTGCACCCACTTTATTCAGAGGGTGGACTCAGTCCTCCCAGCTAAAAGAGAAACATTAGATTCCCCCTGTCTTGGTTTTGTGTGGCTGTTGATTTTATGAAAGGCAAATGCCATTTATCCTGTTCAATTTGGGTGGTTATGCAAAACCAATTTAATGAAATGTGCATATTTCACCTTGATATGCTAATTTCTGGCGACTTCACATCCCATTGCATTTGTTGATGAGTCCCTCCACTTTAATTTTTTGGACTTGACTCCTGAGACCTTTTGCTATTAGATTTGTTTTTTGCAAGCAGTCAGGACGTACATGTTACTGCTAAACTAGACTTAATGTTCCTCTTCTGGCAGATGTGCCATTGTTTATGGCATATTTACACAACCCATTTTGTTATTTTGTTACTCATCCAGCTCACTCCAACTTAACGTATGTTTTTTTTTTTTTTTTTTTGTATTTGCCTCTCCATTTGTGGCTCGGTAAACACAGTACAGCTTGTTCACCTTCCCACTTCCACTTCTGCCAACGTAAGTTCCCACTGCCAGCCTCTGTTGTCAGGCACATCATTGGATCCCCTCATCCTCTCTGCTGCCAAGTGGTACAGTATCACTGATCAACTGGCTGGCTCTTCAGTGGTTCTCAGGATTCATTGATCCCATGGATTACCCTCCTTGTCAGAGCGTCATTTCTTTGTGGTCTCTGCTTTCTCCATTACACCATCCTCTTCCAGAATCTCTTTCCCGAGCTGTGCTGATGCTGGATTTGATAGCTGGAGTTCACAGGGTGAGATTTTCTCAGTTGAACAGGTCATCCCAACACATACCTCTAATCCCTACAAATGAACCACTGAGTAAAGCTTAGTAGATGACTTGCCATGGAATGTTTGGACAGTTTTGAGAAACCTGCCACAGAACATTCCACTGCTTCACAGTAGAAAACAGGATACAATCCAGAATTCTTTAAACCGGACATCAGACTTTGAGTTCAGGATAATTGAAAAATGTTCCACCTACGACTTTGCACCAATCAAGTAATGGCCTGGCAATACACCAACCAGTTGAGACAGAAAAAAAACATTTTTTGTTTAATTGGAACCTATACTCTTGGCTCTGTCCTGGCTCTTTTAAAGCTGCAACAGTTCCTCTTCTCCTACAAAACCCTGTTAATCTATCAATTCTCTGTCACCACCATTCCATTGTGCTCTTTATTTGTATATATGAATTAATAATTCCTTTTCAGCTGTTTGGTTACATCAGAATCACAGTCTCCTTCCCTGCAACAATCCATCTTCTGTTAGTGTCAATCTGCTGAGAGAACACTCCTTTCTGCATCCCACTTATTACACTATGTGGGCACTGGTGTAACAGGGGCCCCCGCAGCCTCCGTGGTGCGAGGGCCCCGCCAGCACATGTTGTGTGGGGGGGCCCCTGGATAAAAAAAAGAAACATTTGTTTTTTTCCAAAAAAATACATTTTTTCTTTTTCAATTTACTCTGCATTCATAAAGAAATGATTTCGGTAACAGAAATAATTTCTTTATGAAGGCAGTGACTACAAAAAGAAATGTTCTTTTTAAAGTCCGAGGGCTCCGCCCCCCCATGGCATGGCTGACCCTAGACTGGAGGCCTCCATGTCATGGGGTGGGTGGAGCCCTATGACTTAAAAAATAAATAGTTTATTTTTGAAGTCACTCTGCCTTCCCAAAGAAATTACTGCCGTTATGGTTCGGTCCTTAACAGAAATAATGTCGGTGCTACTGGCAGGTTGCTACCGGATCCGTAATGATTTACCGGTGCCCGACTTCCCGGGAACACAGGGAGATTACAAGCCCGTCGGTCCGGGAAGTCAGGCGCCGGCAAATGATAAGTCCCCATTTCCATTGGACTCTATGGGAAAGAGGTCCACGGAAGCACCGGCACCGTTAATAATGGTGCCGGTGCTTCTGTGAAAACTCTGCGGGTGGGTGTCGTTCCACCTGCAGGTCTGGTCTAACCTGCTGGGCGGGATAGCAACCGCCCGCAGAGCTGTAATATGCCGGTCCGGAAACAATGGTGCCGGTAAGCTTCCCGGCACTGTTGTTTCGGGAACGGCATAGTTGTAATGAGGCCCAATTATCTGGGAAGGAATAGAGCTCCCCTCAACCCCATGTGTGTGTGTGTCTGTGTGTATGGTGAAAGGCTGCACAATTAAATGTATATGTGGCTGCCTGTGTGAGTGTATGGTGAAAGGGTGGACACTTTAATGAACGGGTGGCTGCCTGGGTGTGCCTGTATGGTAAAAGGGTGCACACTTAAATGTATAGGTGGCTGCTTGTGTGAGCATATGGTGAAAGGGTGCACACTTAAATGTATGGGTGGGTGCCTGGTAGTGTGTGCCTCTATGGTGAAAGGGTGCACACTTAAATGTACAGGTGGCTCCCTTGGTGTGCCTGTATGGTGAAAGGGTGCACACTTAAATGTATGGATAGCTGCGTGGGTGTCCCTGTATAGTGTAAGAATGCACACTTAAATATATGGATGGCTGGGTGCGCGTGTGTGTGTATGGTGGATGGTGTGTGTGCTTGCGTTCAGGGGCTCAACAAATCTACATTTCGGGGGGCTAACCCTTCAAATGTTGGGAGAGGCGCTAACTTCATGGGTGGTGAGGGAGGGGCAAACTTATTTGTTTGTGGCATCTCATTTCCCTACACATTTTAATGAGACTATTCTAGTGCAGCTTCAATGTTACAAGCAGTTAACTCTCTCCTTTAAGTTTGAAAGCACCCACTAATGGACTGCTGTGAGAATGAGTGATCTCCTGCTGCCTTCCTACCCTTCCAATCACTCCGCTGGCATGCAAGTATTAAACCCACATCACGATTACAATTGCCTAAAAAATGTAGCATTTGAATGCAGGTGCTAACGGTGAAATGCTTTATGTTAGTAATTGCTGGGCTCTTGTTAAGAGCAAAACCCAGGTGTCATTTAACATCTGTGTCCTCTTCTGTCTGCCAACTGCTGTGAAGGTCGACCAGGTTGAGTCATCATAGCCCAAAATTTCAGGGGGGAGGGAGTGCTGAATCCTAGTTAACTCAATGGTGTTGCACCAATACTTGTGTTTAATGCCTTGATTACTCATTACTCCTAGCCCTATTCTTCCTCGTCCCAGTGTGTATGAGACAGCACTTGTGTAAGAGGCAGAGTGCCTTATACACAAGTACTGGGATGAGGTAGAGGTACATGGAGGTAATGCCTGACTCAGCTACCTGTAATCATCATTACTCCTAGTCCCACTTTTCCTCATCCCAGTACTTACCTATGAGGCAAAGAGCCTCACCCATAAGCTCTGGGACAAGGAAAAGGGACGTGGAGGTAATTCTGGGCCCAGAAGCTGAGTTTGGAGGTCAGGGTAGGGTTGGGAGGGAGAGGGGATGTGTGAGGGGGTGCAGGATTGTGCAACAAATCATAAAGGCTGTCCATTTCCAGGCTAATCAGGCATGATATGTGGTATTAGTGGCTAGAGAGGTAATTTGGTGTAGCCAGTCTAGTCATTCCTCAGTTTGGTATGACATTTTTTTAACTGGGTATTTCTAAAAAAGCAGTCCTGCTAAGTGAATTACCTGGCTAGACTGCCATTTGGGTGCTGCTAGTCTAGCCTCTTCTTACTGTGGCTTTGTATATTTTTCTGTGCATCTGTGATCAAATGATATGATATAAGTCATTTATAATGCGCCTGTACACAAGTGTTTCTAGGCGCAACAAGACAAGGGTGGGAAAATAGAGGAAGGACAAGACAAACAATCTTACTAGGCCTTGTGTCATTCAGATCGTGCAAGTGCCAGAAAGAGAAGTGCAAGGAGAAAGCGAGGGGGGAAGTGCAAGGGAGAGGAGAGGGAAAAACAGGGCAGAAATGCTCTGAGTAAGTGCAGCGCGGCTCTGGGTAGTGCAAGGAGAACAAGGGACTTTAGGGTTATAGATACAGCCCCTAAGTGCGTGGGAGGCCCAGAGGCAGTGCAAGTGTGACTGATCAAGAAAGAGTCTGGACTCAGTGAGACTCTGAGGGTAGCCAAGCAACCAGTCGGTACAGCAGACAGGTAGGTCAGGTAGGCCAGCAGGGGAGGGAGAGAGAGAAAGCAGAAGAGAAGAGGAAAGGTTTGAGCTGCTTCCGGAACTTCAGGTGGTCCGGCTCAGGTTTGAGAGGGTCAGGGAGGCTATTCCAAAGGGAAGTGCCTGCAGAGGAGAGAGATCTACCACCCACTCTCTGCCTGGAAAAGTGTTTAACCCTTAGAGTTATAGGAAAGGGCTTGAGAAGGAAGATATTTTGGAAGAGCGTGTTGTATGTAGTGTGGGCGCCAGGCCCAGAAAGCCTTGTGGACAATGCAAAGGGTCTTGAACTTGATCCTTGCAGCAACTGGGAACCAATGGAGATCTTTCAGGGCTGGAGATACGATTCCCTGGGCTTGAGGCCAAGGATATGTCTCGCAGTCCTGTTCTGGATTAGTTGCAGAGGGTGGAGAGTAGAGGAAGGCAGATTGAGAAAGAGGCAGTTGTAGTAGTCCAGCCTAGAGAGAACCAAGTCTCTGAAGACAGTGAGCTTCTGGGGGAAAGTGAGAAAGGGAAGAGTACCTTTGAGGAGGAGCAGCTGGTAGTGGGACTTCCTGGCGACGTCCACGATGTGAGGAGAGAACGAGAGAGTGGAGTCAAAGATGACACCAAGGTTGTTTGCCTCACAGAATGTCGAAGGAAGAGGACCCAAGGCGGACGGCCAGAGTGAGAGAGGGAAAGCAGGGGCAGGAGTCCAAATGAGAAGGATCTCCATTTTACTGACATTAAGGCAGAGATCATTAGAGGCACACCAATCCTGAATTGCAGATAGACAGTCAGGAATGAGTGAGAGAGGAGAAGAGTCTGAGGAGAGCCTGAAGGAAAGCAGAGTGTCATCCGCATAACACTGAAAGTTAGAGGCGAAGGTTGAGATCAGGTGGGCGAAAGGGGCCAAGTAGAGGTTGAAAAACCAGGGTGAGAGGATGGAGCAGAGACAAAGGGACCAAGTTGGACCTGGGAGGGGCTGTCCAAGAGGAAGAAGGTCAGCCACTCAAGGGCCTGATCCGTGATGCCCATGTTCTCATGGAGTCGATTGATCAGGATTGATCAGGATGGCGTGGTTGACAGTGTCGAAATCAGAGGACAGAAGGAATGCTGGAATCAAGGTTAGAGAGCACATCTTCACAGGTGTTCAGGAGAGCAATTTCCGTGACTCTGGCAGCTCTGAAGCCAGACTGAAGGTCATGGAGCACAACCAACAGATTCCGTGTGGAGACTTAGCTGGGAGATGGACAGCTTTTCCAACAGTTTGCCAAGGAAAGGGGTGATGGAGATTGGGCGATAGATTGCCAGGCAGGCAGGTTCGGCAGACAGCTTCTTGAGGATTGGATGCATAAGGGAGTGCTTAAGGGGAGAGGGGAACGTGCCAGTGGTGAAAGTGTGATTACAGAAATTGGCCAAAGCTGGAGCGAGGGTGTGTGCATTAAAACACATATTTATATCGTTCTGCTAGTGCAGTGTGCGGCATATACCTTCAGCAGCACATTCGTGCGTATTGCACAAGTGTGATGATCTATGGCGGCCCAGAGTGTGGCGCGACCAGTGATTTGTTGCTGAGTTGGGGGGCCCCCCTCAGCATCGCTCGCAGGGGGGCCCCCACATTTTGTGTTACGCCACTGTGGAGAGTAAAAGAGAAAAGGAGACTAGCTAATTCAAATATGAAAGGGGCCAGAATGATGCCATTCTCCTTCACGTGTGTTGCATTTTTCTTCAATTAACTTGAAAATCTGTGCCTGTAAAATGCAGGTCGGTACTTACTGGTCAGAGAAACAGACCCTGTCATATGATGTGGATGTGGCTACTCACCACGAATATTGATGGACTAGTATAAGTGAAAAACCAAGAGAACCCAAGCAGTAGGTTCTGCCAAAGTATAAACTCATAGCAGAGTATGCTGTAAGCTCATTTTTCTAATTAAAGCTTTCTAACTTCCAGCTACACACGAAAAAAAGATATGCATTTTAAAGCCTTAACTCTTTGCAGAAATAAACATGTGAGAAAAGTTACTAAGTACCTACGGAAACTTAGATTGTGCCCCTAAAATGCATTGTAAGTGCAGGAACGGTAAAAGCAAACCATCTTTTAATTTTGTAAGATCACATGTGATGTGTGTCAATTAGAACACATCTATATTTTAAGTATGAAGACATAGAAACAAGAATTTGCTTTTAACATTCGATGTGCTTCTTATTCAGGATACATTGAACATAAAACATATTTTAATTTTGTAAGCTCGCATGTGATGTGTGTTAAATGGAACCCATCTATATTTTAAGTGCAAATAAAAAAAAATAACTGTTTTTAACATGCAAAGTGTTTCTTATTTGGAATGTGTTGAAGAAAAAGGAGAGAAATCGTTGTAAAGTATTTTAAAATATTGACTTATGCCCTGTCAATATAACAAAAGTAAACAAACCCTTGATGTATTGAAAATCATGTTGTGTTCTAATGTGGTTTTGCCAACATTGGTTTTGTTGGTCTTCCAGTGAACCTCTCAACAAGCTCACTTCTGTTTAGCACTGAATACATTGTTGATGGGGCAGGACTTAAAGTACAAGGAGACTAGTGTTGCCATCTGGAGAAAACAGACCTATTTATCCAGCCATAAAAGAAACACTTGACATTCCCTATGGCAGACACTGCTGTCTTTTCAGAGCCTCTGAACAATGGGATGCCCCCAACTGCATGGGTTATTCTCAAGAAAAATAATTCTTCTAGAAAGACATCTTTGCATTCCAGTTGAGCCCTATCCATTGGCTCTAAGCAGATACAAATCTAAGTTGCCTATTTGTTGTAGAGGTCTGTGAATTCTTTTTGAAAACATCAAAGGTTACAATGCACTAAAGATCACGCCTCTTGACATTAGCTTGGCAATAGAATCCACCAGATATCCATGTAACAGCAAACAAAACAGGAGGAGCTTCTGCCGGATACTCCCATTATTCAATAAATGAAAGGGAAGCCTGAACAGGAGGTTTCCCATTCACAATTGAAGGAATTATGAGATTCACCTGCATGCTATGAGTCTACACATGATATTTTGAGATGTATAATTACTACAATGATACATGTTAATAACTAAGTCTGGTAACCATATGTCATCTATGTGTCATTTTGCTATGATAAGATATGCAACAAAGTTTGATGAGGAGTCCAGGGTTGTGCAGAACCTACCCCTGTCATATGTAGACACATTTTGACTGATTTAATAGAAAGGGTGTATTCTGTAGGAGTGGTGTCCTGTTAATTTAAACAATAGGAAGATTCCAACAGTCAAAAACGGCTTTGTTGCATGACACATCATAGGACAATTAAACAGTATATAAACTGAAAGACAGAGGAAGTGGGCTAAAATAACTACAATCTTGAAGTCTCTCGAAAGGGGAATCTCTGTCAAAAATGGATGAGTGTTGAGCTTGGATAATATCTGCAGGTGAATGGTTCTTGTCCTTGAGTAAACCTGAAGCAGATTTTACCTGAGGCAGATCTGGTTTGCTAGACGTGTGTGAAACAAACCAGAAGGGCCTAACTCACTGGGAGAGTTCCCGAAAGCAGCTCTGAGGGCCCATGCTGGCTCTGTGTCTTAAAGATTTATTCAAACATGAGTATAGAAATCCCCCAATGCAATTATGGATACGTCCCCTAGAATAGGTTCTCTGATAAGTTTTTGGAGTCGAAGGCACGGAAGGGATGCCACTAGTGGAAACAGATCCCAAATAGAATTCTTTAACATTTTAGTGTGAAATGCAATATTGCTTTTCCACTATATTTAATTCAATTTCGATAGCTTTATTTGGCATAAAAACCTTTAGCATAAATTCAATTTGACTATTTATCCAAAAAGAAACCACAATAAATTAGATATAGATGTATTAACAAAAGAAGAATAAAGTTAAAAACACATGTTAAACAGTAGAATAAACCAAAGTGAATCCTGTAACCATAGTAAAAGACCCAGACCCAGCGTTAGATCTTCATCCAATATCACTTTTATAAGGAGAGAATGCTCCCAGCCTCTTTCCTAAAAAGAGTTCCCATATATCTCTGCCTCAATAGCCAAGCTCGATGTGCATAACATGCACATGTAAAAACAACTTACCTATCGACTGAACACATTAAGATTTGCATAGCTTCTTTAATGCAATAAACTCCTTGAGCATTAAATAGTGGTTTCAAATACAATCTCCTTAAATCTAAAGTTGCAGGGCAGATTAGCATTTAATTTATTAGTGTTTCATTAACAGAACTACACAGTGGGCTTAAACTATATGCCAAGGTTGACAATGAGTGTGTGTACCATGCTGTGTGCAATATCCCCAGCCGTGTTAGAACATACAAAGAGCACTCGTAGCAGGGATGAATTTTGTCCAGAAGGCTTAGTGTGTTTCCCATCATTTTTCTACACATAAACTCTGAAGCATTCTTCAAGGAGGCCCATTGCACTTCCAACTTTTTCATGGCTTTCCTCCTTGCCTTTGCTTTAAGGTCTACTTTTGCAGAATGTTTGCAGTCAGTGAATTATCCCACAGAGCTCTCTCGTCCCACATATATAATAGATGCATTATATGGGCCAGCCAACCACAGCTCTTTGTCCCTTCCAAAAGTAGAACATTCTTTAGGGCCTCCTGGTATGTTGACAGACCCAGGGAAGACCACAGTGTAAGACAATAGAGCTCAAGATTAAGGGCAATCTGGTCAGCTATAGGAAAAACACTGAGGACCAATAGCACCAAGGAATACGGAGCACTTATAGGTAACAAGGGTTACTTTTTCAGAAACATTTTCTCGATACTTGATAGTGGGACCATTTTAGAGTGAACGCACAGCTCTGACCCATAAAGGGCCATTGGCAGGGCCTGCTTATCGTATAGTTCCAGAGCCGGGGAAATTGCCCCACTTTTAAGACGTGAGAAAAAAAGAGTATATTCCACCACTATATTTCCTCAGGCTAGCCTTAGCATTAGTGAGTTGTTCAGACCAGTCGCCCAACTCATGGAATCTAATTCCCAATTAGTGAAAAAATTTGACTTGTTCCAGCTTAATGCCATCCACCATTATTCTCACATGAATGTTCTTCACACAGGGAGGTTTAAAGAGCAGAATTTTTTTTTTTTCATTCAATTCCAGACCCAGCTCCCTATACTTACTCTTAAAAATAGCCAGGGATTGCTCAAGTCCTCTTCGGGATGTGGCCAAAATGACAGCGTCATAAGCATAAAAAAGGGTCAGTAATTTCTTATTCTCAATACTAGGGGCATCAAGGATGTCCCTTTCTAATGCATCTATTTTACCTTGTATATAAAGTAGGAAAAGGAGGGGCGCCAAGACACAGCCCTGGCGCACCCCTCTATTCAAAACAAATGGTCTTGATTTCTCCCCCCCAACTCCATAGGGGTCTGATGCCTCAGTTTTTTAATATAATAATTTCATGCAATCCACCAATGACTTGGGTACATTATGTTCATTTAATACTTGCCAAAGGGTGGTTCTTGAGAGTGTGTCAAGGGCTAATTTCAAGTCAAGAAAAATGGTGTACAGCCTGGTTTTTGCCAAAATTACATATTTTTAATCAATAAAATCAAAATAAAGCAATGATCCACAGTACCTCTAACACCGCAAAAGCCTACCTGCACTCCCGTGATAATCCCAGTTTCATTTTCCCAATTTTGTAATCTAGTCAGAATTATTCTGCCGAATGTTTTGCTGACACAATCTAATAGAGAAATCGGGCAGTGATTCTCTGGGAGGCTCCCCCCCTTTCTTTTATATAGGGACTATAGTTGCATTTCTCTAGGTTTTAGGGATTTCTCCCGAACAGATGACAGCATTAAAAACCTTAAGCAGGGTTGGAGCCCAAATTAGAATTTCGCCTTTGTAAGAATCCACTGGTATAACTCAGGGCCAGCCGATTTCCCCGATTTTTGAGAGATCAGGGCATTTTTTACCTCATCAATCATAATGGGACAGGTCCCTGGTGGGATTGGGTCATTTCCTTTTCACCCAAGCAGATTGTCTACTAATGGGCCTGGGCCTGGCCTGTGTACAGTCTGGAGAAATGTCCCCACCATTCTTCTGCAGACTTATGATACTGAAGAGCCTGCTCAGGATTCAACTCCCTTGATGTTACCAGTCTCCACAAACAAATATATTTAAAGTCAAGTGCAAACTAAACTGAAACACACAGTAAATGGGGGAAAAGAGATAAGAGTCTGATGGCTGCTTAAAGGGGAACGCCTGGCCCAAATGAATGAGTGATGAGCTTGGATAATATCTGCAGGTGAATGGATCTTGTCTATGAGGAAGCCTGAAGCAGCTTTTACCTGAGACATACCTGGTCTGCTAGAGGTGGGTGAAACAGACCAGAGGTGCCTAACTGACTGGGAGATTTCCTAAAAGCTCTGAGGGACTATGCTGGCTCTGTGCCTTGAATAACTATGCAATGAGTAGAGTATACACATTCCCTAATGTACTTAGGGATAAGTTTCATAGAATGCATTCTCTGGTATGTCCCTGGAGTGAGAGGCACTGTAGGAATGTCACTTGTGGAAACTGATCCCCAATAGAGTGCTTTAACATTTTAGTGTGAAATGCAATATTGATTTTTCACTATACTTAAAGCCAAGTGAAATCTGAACTGAAACAAACAGGAAGTGGGGGAACAGATCAAAGATTCTGAAGGCTGTTGAAAGGGGAACCTCTGTCCCAAATGGATGAGTGTTGAGCTTGGATAATATCTGGAGGTGAATGGATCTTGTCCGGGAGGAAGTCTGGAGCAGAGTATACCTGAAGTAGACCTGATCTGCTAGAGGTAGTTGAAGCAGACTTGAGGGGCCTAACTGACTGGAACATTTCCTAGAAACTGTGAGGGTCCATGCTGGCTCTGCACCTTAAATTATTATTCAAAAGTGAGTACACAATTTCCCCAATATAAGTAGAGACAAGTCACCTAGAATATGTTCTCTGATAAGTCCCTGGAGAGGGAGGCACTGTAGGAATACCACTAGTAGAAACTGATCCCAAATAGAATGCTTTCATATTTTAGTTTGAAATGCAATATTTGTATTTGTATTTTATTGTTCATATAGTGTTTTAATCCAAAGTGCTTTACAGTTTAACAACAAGAAAACGTCAAACACAGAACATAGAAGCAATAATAATATACATGAATCAAACCGGAAAAACAGTATGTGGAACAATTTGCATTTGAGAAGGAAGAGAAGGGAGAGGGAGCGGAAGGAGAAAAGGAGAGAGGAAAGGGACTAAAGAGAGTAGTAGGGAGGGTAGAGATCATGAAGAGACAGGGAAAGATAAAGGAACAGGAAGATGGTATTGGGAGGAGAAAGAAGAGGGGGAAGGGGAAAGGAATCAGGGAGGGGGGTGAAGAAGGAATGATTTCAAGGAGGAATGGAAGGAGGAATAGGTGGACATGGAGCATTCTCACTATATTTAAAGCCAAGTGAAATATGTGTATTGTAGCCCGAATAGCATTTTCTGCATGTTTCTGCGCAGAGGCTGATAAACTATCACCAACAGAATGGGAATGGGATGTTGTTTGTTGTTATTGTGAAATCTATCATGTGTTCACTTAATCAAAACAGTGTATAAGAAGAAATAGCAATCTACTGCACTTCTCTTTGCTGTGTGCACAGTGTAGAACAAACAGCGTGTTTGCAGTGCAGAGAGTGCACTGTTTTGTAAATCAAAGCTAGGTAAAATCCAGTTGTGTGGTTTTCAAAGGTAGACTTTGACACTGGATTTGTGAAAGGGTGCGCAACTTCCACACTATTACAATAGATTTGTAAACCAGTGTTACGCTCACCTGGCTCCCTCAGAGGCGTCGATCTGAACTGGACAGCTGCGGTCTCCACCAGTGTGACGCATAGTGCCGAGATGACGGACTGGACTGGCCCACCTAGCTTCGTTTGCTTGGCCCATAGGAATATTCTTCTGTAAATGGAGAAAGGGAATTAACCACCTGTGGGGTTGAGCGTAAATCCCCCCACCCCAGCTGTTCTCCCCACAGGTCACCTTTGATGTCCCCTCTTATAGTCTCACCTGATGGTTTGAAAAGATGAGCTCTCCATCCTGCATTGAGCGCAGGGGCGCGTTGATAACCAGTTGCTTCACTGGCTCGAAGGAATTGGTGAGTTCCAGAACAATATTGAATCCGAAAAGTATGTAGTTCGTAAGAGTTCACATGTCTGACTTTCACTCTTGTCCGATTCCTTGCAGTTTGCAGCTTGACCCCAGCGAAGAGTTCCTCGTGGTAGCTGACGAAGTTCAGGTAAGGATTTGGCTTATCCTACACAGTTCAATAAAATAAGGCCAGAATGTAACCTGTGGCTTGCTCCCTTATTCAGGTGTGGAGAGAAAATATGAAGTTCTGGGAATAATTCCTCCGGTGGTAAAAATAGGTAAGTCTATTGTAGTGAGAAGAGTTCCCCTTGTTTGTCCCTTCGTCTCACCTTGTTGTCCTTTTGTTCCCCTTAGGGGCTGGGGTACGGCGAGGATGCAATGAAGACTGCGCCAACCCATGAAGAGGAATAGTACCCCTGGCGGTAATCAGGTAAGTCTATGGGGGTAGTTGCTATTGCCTCTGTTTATTCCCTTGGCTCACCTTTGTTGTTCTTGTGTTCCTCTTAGGTGCCAGAATGCAGCGGAAATGTGCAGAAGGATGCAGTGGATCGTGAGGATGCTGCAAAGGCCGATGAGTTCAGCACGGCGCTGCAGCAGGCGAGGCGGCACGCGTAAAATGCTTCTGTCTTCCAGCTCGAAGGCGTGGTGGATCTGGAATTCAGGTAAGGATCGAAAGTTTTGCTCTTATTCTAACCTCTTCTCCTTCTGTTCCTCCCTTTTTCTAAGAGCTGCAGACTCGAGGCGGGCGTGGCAGAAGACTGGATGCAGGCTTGCAGACATGGTGAGCGTTACGCTGCTGGATGCAGAATAACGCAAAGCGTGTGCTGCTCTTCAGGCGTGGTTTAAATAGCCTCCAAAGTAGTTCCAGGTAAGTATTCCTCCCCAGCCCCACTCGAGTAAAAAATAGTCCCTAGGTAAAATAGTCCCTTCCAAGCCTCATTTGGCGTGGAGCTCTGCAGCATGGTCTACATCAGATAAGCTTGCAGCATGGTCTGCATCAGGTAAGTTCTACTCTATGAGGCTGGCGCCTATGGCGCCAGGACTGACTCTCCATATGAGCCTGGCGCCATAGGTGCCAGGACCGCACCCAAACTGCCCCTAGAGGGGTTTTTGGGCTTGCTCAAAATAACTTGATGCCTGCTTCCGGGGTTGATGGCCCTGGTCTGGTTCCCCGGGGGTAGGCATCATGCCAGCACTCCCCCCCAAAGCCCCTCCTAAAGTCGTTCTTCCCCGTGGTTTTGGTTTGTCTGGGAAATTTCAGTGGAATCTTTTCACCAATCGAGGTGCATGCACGTGGTCGCTAGGTTCCCAAGACCTTTCCTGTGGTCCATAACCCTTCCAGTCAATTAAATAAAAAAGTTTTGACTTCACCATCTTGGAGTCCAGGATGTTCTTAACTTCAAATTCGGGTTCCTCGTCTATAAGGATGGGGTCTGGTGGCTTGGTTAGTCTTGTCCCTGGTTGCACTGGCTTCAAAAGTGACACATGACAGACGGGGGGAATTTGCATATTAGCAGGTAAGTCCAACTTGACGGCCAACGGGTTGATAATGGCCTTAATAGACTAAGGTCCCAAATATCTAGGGTTAAAGGTCAGTGTTCCCTTGAGAGGTATGTGTTTTGTGGCCAACCATACTTGGTCCCCTATCTGGTACTGTGGAGTATCACTTCTATGCCGATCAGCATCTTTCTTATATTTCTCCTTCACCTGTTTTAAATGTGCAGTTGCCTCCTTAAAGGCTTGTGTAATCGTAGCGTGTAGATGGTCCACTGCGGGCATTTCTAAGTGTTGGGGTGAGTCAAGGTCTGAGGTTCGAGGGGGCTACCCATATAGGGTATAAAAGGGGCTTTGTCCAGTTCCAGAATGTACTGAATTATTGTATGCATATTCGGTGATCCAAAGAATGTCCTTCCAATTACTCTCAGTCTGATGTAACATACAACGCAGGTATTGTTCAAGAGTCTGGTTGGTCCTCTCCGTTTGACCATCTGTCTGGGGGTGGTGACTGGTCGATAATCTCACGTCGATTTGCGCCAATTGACAACATTTCTTCCAGAAATGTGAAACAAATTGACTGCCCCGGTCAGAGACCAACACGGACGGAAATCCATGTATGCGAACAATGTTTTCGAGGAATTCTTTGGCCAGGATTGAGGCTGAAGGTAGTCCTTTTAAAGGAAAAAAGTGGGCCATCTTGGAAAAAAGATCAACAATTACTAGAATGGTGTTAAACCCATTACAAGGAGGTAGATCGGTAATAAAGTCTAACGATATGGTGTGCCATGGTGTAGGCGGAATGTCTAAAGGTTGTAAGAGTCCAGCTGTTTTTTTCTTTTGACTTTTGTTTTGGGCGCAAATGCCACAAGACATCACAAATGATTTAATATCTTTTCGCCAAGTGGGCCACCAGAATTGTCTTTTAATTTTAGCTTCAGTTTTTGCAATACCTCGGTGCCCCTCCATTAGGGTATCATGATAACGGGAAATGACTATCTCTTGTAGTTCCTTGTGTGGCAGAAATAGCTGCCCTTGGTAATAAGGCAGATCATTGGTGACAGAGTAGTCCGGGCCTTTCTTTACCCAGTCCTGCAGGGCTGTAGGATCAAAGAGTTGCTGGATATTTACCTGAATGTCCTCTAGTGTCTGTAGAGTAGTCATGCCAAGAATCCTTTGTTCGGAAATTATAGGTACTGGTTCTGGGTTCACTTCTGCCTCTCCCATCCCTATTCGGGATAAGGCGTCTGCTTTACCATTCTTACAACCTGGTCGATAGGTTATCACAAAATCGAACTCGGCAAAGAACAATGCCCATCGGAGTTGACATGACGATTGGGCCTTGGCTGTTTTTTTTTTTAAACTTTATTTTTATTGACAACATACATATAAGGTTGGGTGAGAAAGACAATCCAGCCAGCAAAAACATCAAAATGAACCAGGTTGTCAGTATTTTTAGTATTAACTCCCTTCCCCAATTCCCCCCTCCCGCCCCACAATAATTCAACATACCAAGTTTTGAGGAATTGCAAACTATAATAACTTTGGGGACAACACTTGCTTACCACTTGATTATTAAGTGTACCACTTGAGACAGTGGGGTCTGTCAGAGCGTCAACTGATTAGGAAACAGACCGGGTCCCTGGGGGACGTGAAGATGGGCACAATATTGAAACAGCTTAGTACACATTCTACAAACACATAGAAATACAATCCTCATGGAGAAGAACTGCGGTCCATTCTTGTACAAAGTCCGACATAGTGTCGTTCGTTATTGCAGTGAGCTTTTCATATATAAAAATCAACCTAAGTTTACAGAGCCATTCCTCCTTGGACGGAGCTAAGGCGCTTTTCCATTTTTGGGCGAATGCTAGTCTCCCCGCTCTCAGCATGGCCCTGATGACCTTGGGAAATTCATTCAATTCTGTCTCCGGCATGGGAATGCCCAGGAGGATTTCCAACGGTAGTAGGGACAGGCAAAACCCCTCGATATCCTTAATCCAACTGAGTAATTCCGACCAGTAAACCTGTATAACCGGGCATCCCCACCACATGTGAAACCAAGTGCCCCGTTGATGACAACCCCTAGGGCAAGAGGGGGACACATCCCTAAACATCTTGGACAACGTGGCTGGGGTCGGTGCCATGAATGGAGAATTTTAAAGCTGTGTTCCATGGCAGCGGTATATAGAGATCCCGTAAAGATACATTTAAAGATTGCCCTCCAAGTATGGTCGTCCAGTGGCATGCCCAGCCTTTCTTCCCATACGTTTTTGAAGGGTTGTCTGCCCTCTGGTCTGCCGTTATCAAAACGCTATAGAACATAGATAGAGAGCCCTTCTGGGATGTACTTTTGGCCAAGATGTTTTCAAAGGGAGTGAGGGGGCGTTTAAATTGGTCGGCCCACCGAGGATGGGTCAAAATCCCCTTTAAGCGTAAGTATTCAAAGACCGAGGGAGGGCTATCTTCCAATGCTTCGATCAATTTGTCATATTCTATGAAGCCCTCTTCACGAAAAAGCTGAGAGACCCTCTCCAAGCCCATATCTGACCAGGACTGGGTGTCTCGGAAGCCCCTCGAGCCCAGGTCGGTGGGGGGGCCCCAGAGCGAAGTCAAGGGGACGGCCAAGAAGACAATTGTTTATTAACTTTGTTGGGCTTCCAAGCTGCCCACAGGGCCGCCAGGGTAGGGTGTGTTCTGAGCTGAGAGGGGAGAGCTTTAGGGGGAGCCCACAGAAGGTCTCTGACTTTTTTCGGGTGGGTGTGAATGTCCTCAATATAGGTCCAATAAGTTCCCATGTCGTCCCTCACATGCTCTAGCATCACCCGGAGCTGAGCTGCTTTATAGTAAAGCCTAAAGTCGGGGAGACCGAAACCGCCATGAAGCTTTGGGAGGGTCAGGGTGGAAGTTTTGACTCTCGTCCTTTTACCGCTCCAAATGAATTGGAGGACCCGGGACTGAAGTGCCTCGAAAAAGGCCTCGGGAATCACCACGGGGAGCACT
This sequence comes from Ambystoma mexicanum, assembly GCF_040938575.1. Classification (NCBI taxonomy): domain Eukaryota; kingdom Metazoa; phylum Chordata; class Amphibia; order Caudata; family Ambystomatidae; genus Ambystoma; species Ambystoma mexicanum. Next base: position 768,089,780 of record NC_090939.1, read on the forward strand.
GCAAAAAGGTAAAGGAGGCAGGGCAAGATATTCATCTTCACCGTGACCATGCACCCAAGCCAGGAAAGTGTAAGGGGTGCCCACCATCTGAGGTCACTGCTAACCTGGGCCAGGATCCCCAGGAAATTGCATTGGTAAAGTTGGGATAAATCTCTGGGGATGGTGGTGCCCAAATACCTAGTGGACTCCCGCTCTATTCTCACCCCCAGTATGTCGGTGTCAACTCCGATGTCTCGATCCCCCGGACCCATGGGCATGATGCTTGATTTGGACGTGTTTACCTTCAGCCCTGAGAAGGAGCCGAAGTAGTGTACGAGATCGAATAACTGGGGTAGGGAGTCTTGAAGATTTGTTAGGTAACCCAGAATATCATCTGCAAATAGGGAGAGTTTAAAGTCACAGTCGCCACACCTTATTCCCGTGATTTCCGGATCATTCCTAACCGCTATGGCCAAGGGCTCCATTGCCAAAGCATACAGAAGGGGTGACAGGGGACATCCCTGTCGGGTGCCCCTAGAAAGGGAGAAAGGTTCCGAAGTGCCTCCATTGACCAGTACTCTCGCCGAGGGGCCATTAGATAATGCTGCGACCCACCCACAAAAGTTATCTCCCAAACCCATCTTTCGGAGAACCCTGCCCATGCAAGGCCACTTGACACGGTCGAAGGCCTTTTCTGAGTCTAGTGAGAGAAGGTAACCCTCCACCCCCTGTCTGGATGCCTCATGCATGAGATCAAGAGTTTTTCTTATGTTATCTGATCCCTGCCGACCCGAGATGAAGCCCACTTGATCTCTATGCCCTAGGGTAGGGAGGATTTTTGCCAGTCTATTTGCTAGGAGTTTGGCCAAAATGTTAACATCGGTGTTGAGGAGGGATATGGGGTGATATGATTGGCAGTAGGAGGGATCCTTTCCCTCTTTGGGGAGGACTACAATCAAAGTAGACATCATCGTGGGTGGGAGGGAGCCCTGGTCCAGCGCAGCATTGAACATCTTGGCCATAAACGGGGCTAGCGTGGACCGATAGGTCTTATAAAACTTAACTGTATAACCATCATCCTCCGGGGCAGTGCCGCTCTTTAATGAAGATATGGTGTCTATTATTTCTTGCGGGGATATGGGGTGCTCCAGAGAATCAGCCTTGTCGGGAAGAAGGCCCGGGATCGGGAGGGAGTCTAGGAAGCTGTCAACTTCATTCCCATCACCCATATATTCCGAGCAATACAGTTTTTCATAATATCGCCTAAATTGTTCCGCTATCTTGCTATCCCTCACGGTCGAGTCCCCATCCGGAGTGTGGATGGAGTTCACCCTCCTGCTATTCCTGAGCTCACGAAGCCTCCAGGCCAGTATCTTATCCGCCTTTTCCCACTTTTCCATATATTTCTGTTTCAGAAAAGAGAGCTTCCTCTCCGTTTGTCCCACCAGGAGGTCCGCCAATTTAGATCGCAACCTCTGTAATTCCTCCCATTTCCCGGGAAACATCTGTGTTTTCAACTCCCCCCCCGGTTGAATAGCCTCTATCTTTTCCCTTAACAATTTCTCCTCGCGGCCTCTCTCCCTTTTTTTCCCAGACCCTATACCAATAAGGGTGCCTCTAATAGTTGCCTTGAATGCCTCCCATACTCCCATAGTACCAACCTCCCCGTTATCATTGAGGGAGAAATAGTCCTCTATGGCTACTAGGAGGGAATGACGTACCTCCTTGTCTTGCAGGAGGAGGTCGTTTCACCTCCACCGGGATCCAGATTCCGGGGCAGGGGGAAGACCCAACCTAATCTTTACCATATCGTGATCCGTCCAAGGGACAATCTCCACTCCCGAACTCAAGACCTCTCCCTGCAGCAAGGAGTCAACCAAAATGCAATCTATACGACAGAAAGGAGCATGTGGCCTTGAGTAGAAACTCTAATCGGGATTCCGGCCCCGCTCGGAGGTACACGTGTCACACAAGCCCAGTTCCCCGTTCACTTCCTGAAAGGCTGCCGCCAGTTTCTTGTGGAGACGACTGTTAGGGCAGGGATTAGCAGACTTCCTATCCCTCTCGGGGCAGAGAACCATATTGAAATCCCCACCCACCAGTAGGGGGCCCTCAGAAAATGACATTATTATCTGTTTCATTCCCACCCAGAAGGTGTCCTGCGCTTCGTTCGGAGCGTATATGCAAACGAAAGTAAACAACCGGCCCCGCACTTCCCCTTCAACCATGAGATATCGACCATCCAGATCTGATTTCAAAGCTTTAAACGCAAAATGGGCCCCGGGGGAAACCAATAAAGCTGCACCTCGCTTCTTTCCATGGGAAGACGCCATGAACGTCTGGTCAATGGTTTTGGCCTTGAGCTTAGGTTCCTTGCCCCGAACCCAATGAGTTTCTTGTACAAAGAGGAAGTGAAGCCGGAGCCTTGCAAATTCCCTCACCATTAGCGACCTCTTTGTAGGCGAGTTGAGCCTGCGTACATTTAATGACCCCACTGTCAAGAATTGGAGCAAATCATCCATTAAAACACAGGTAAAGGCTCATAGCTCCCCTCTTAGAACAGCAAGTGTTGTTACTCCCACGGTGCTTTTGCACCCCGTTAATGGCTCGAGACAGTCCCAGGGATGCCGAAAAGACCAGAAAATTTGGCGCGCTATAACTGTATCCCCAGAAAACCAACTCCCACGTTTCACCCCCCCCCTCTGATCGCCTGGCAGTTCCATGGCTTCACCCTATCGCCAGGCCAGGCCACCATTGTCTCCCTCCTCCGGGCTCATTAATTCTTCATAAACAACAACTCGAGCCCCCCACCACCCCCAAGATCCATGCAGAATACGAACAGTTACATCCCCCCTCCATTCACAGAGTCAAGTACAGGCTTATTCATTGAACACCAGGAGCCCCCTCAAATATTTGGAAGTTCTGGAAATGCTGGGGCCACTCTCCTAAATTTCCTTTGGCCTCGAACTCTCGCCTTTCCCTTGGAGCCTTGTTCCCTTTCGGGCCTGTCGGGGCTCGCTCACAATCCTGCTCTCCCATCTCCATATTTGGATTGTCCAAAAGTTCACCTGACACCCTGTGAATATCGTCCTCCGTGACCAGGGCATATTTATAGCCCTCAAACTCAAAAGAAAGTGAGAATGGGTACCCCCACCTGTATCGGACCACACTGGTCTGGAGTATTTTTGTCAGCGGGGAGCAAAGGCGACGTCTTGCAAGGGTGAAGGCTGACAGATCCTGATACACCGAGATCTGGGCCCCCTCCCACTCCACTGGGCCTTTCTTGTGAGCCAGTTCGAGAATCTTGCTTTTCTCGGCAAGTAATGAAAGCGAACGAGAACGGACCTGGGGCCTCTGGAGGATGCGCCCGCTCTATGGGCCTTGTCAATGGTTGGTTCGTTAGTGTTGGCCTCTTCGAAGAGCGTTCCTATTACTGTGTTGACAGCTTTAATAATGTCCGCTTGCGTTTCACCTTCAAGCTCCGGGAAACCTAGGAAACGCAGGTTGCAGCGGTGTTCCCTATTCTCCAAGTCATCCAGTTTTAGGGAGCATTTCTCTTCCCTCCTTTCGAGCTCCGCCAGGTGCATGTCAAATTGTGTCTCAAAGATGTCGTTTGAAGCTGTATTGTTCTCTAGCGCCTGAACCATGTCATCAATATCATCAACTTTCTTATCCAAGGAGTCTAGTCGCAGAGCAATATCCGCCCTAAAGCCTCCAATTTCCTCCAGGAGGGCCGTCATGCCCTTGGCGACTGTGCTGGTGTCAGTAGATTCCTGCAGCGTCTGGGCCGCCATCTCAGGGAGTGTCAGGGGGCCAGGGGGCGGGCGGCGGAATTTCTGTAGGGACTCCTTCCAGTTCATAGACCCCCCTCGAGCATCCCTACCCGTGGGGGCCGCCCCTGAAAGCCTGAAAGCTTGTGCCCAAAGAGTTCCGCTATCAAGATCCCAGTCGGCACCACAAGGAGCAGGGGCGATCTCACAGAAGGGGCAAGGGTCGGAGACCCAGCGAGGGCGGTCCGAATCTCCGACAAGCTCACCCTCGTAGGTGTAGGTCTCTCCCCCACAGGTCTCCCGCCTCGCCCTTCACCCTCCAATTTGTGCGTCTTCACTCCTGCCGGAGCGATGGACTCCTGCGTTGCGCCGCAGGAAGGAGGGGCCTCTATTTCTCTGAACTCAAAGGCTCGTAGCTCCAAGACGGCTCCACATCGGGGACACTTATGGAGACTCGTCACATCACTCCTCTCGGGTTACCCCCGCCAATTTGACGCAGTACCGGGGGCAGGTCCGGCCCCTGGAGGCGTCCCCTCCCGCCAAATGCTTGTTAGCCCAGTGGCTGAGCACCGGATGGACTAGTCCCGGGGCCCCTGTGCCTGCACCCCAATGCGGCCCGCCGAGGGAGGCCTCTCCCAATGGGGCCCCATACGTTCGCTCTGTCTGCCTGGGTCCCGCGGGTCTTGGGGGACACCCTGTTGTCAAAAGCCCCTCCGGGGCGTCAATACGTGCAGGGGGCTCTCTCCAACTGCACTCCCGCCTCCTCCCGTGACTCCAGCAACCCCCGGGGAGCCGTCCAGGCCTCGCCGGCACCTCCTTACCTCATCGGCACCGAGTTGTCACACAGCCGGAGGGAGTCCGTGTGCTGCGTGTGCGGGCCGATGAGAGGCCCCACCTGCCTCCCGTGCGCTCCCAACTCCGAAACCTGGTACACCCGTTCTCGCCGCGCGACCACACAAGGGGCTGCACACTCCAGCAGGGGCTCCCCCTCTCCGCCCTCCTCTGTGTTCTTCGGGCCTCGGGAAGGCCTCCAACTGTGCAGTGACACTACGGCGCCTCCTCAGGTCTCCAATCTCAGCAGTCTGGAAATCCGCTGCGGCTCCCCAGAGGGTGCCTGGGAGCCTTAGCAGCCCCCCGGATGCACGCTGCCACTACCGCCGTGTTCGAGGGAGGAGGGGGGAGCCGCCAGCCGGGGCCGCCCAGCCGATCCACAGGCCACACTCAAGCCCGGGCCCGCAGTAGTTTCGCGCGGAGCCGCGGCGCCGCAGGAAGGAGGGGCCTCTATCCCTCTGAACTCAAAGGCTTGTAGCTCCAAGACGGCTCCACATCGGGGGTTCAAATTTGGGCATAAGGTGCCCAGCTCTCTCAGAACGGTGGGGATGATGTTGGCTCCTCACTCTGGGGGTCTCGGGGGGGGGGGGGCTGAGGTCCCACAAACGATGCCCTTCGGAGGAGACGAGGTGAGATGGGTTAGCACATCTCTGCGCCCCCTGGTGGATCCTTGGCTGTTTTTAAATACTGTAAGTTCCGGTGATCGGTGATCACAGTAATGGTATGCCTGACACCGAGAAGATAGTGCCGCCAAGCTTTGAAGGCGGATTTAATGGCTAATAACTCCCTGTCGGTAACCGCATAGTTTAACTCGGGTGCCGAGAACTTTCTGGACCAAAATGCTACTGGGTGAAGGTGGCCAGTTTCAGGGTCCTTTTGAGACAGGACAGCTCCCATGGCTAGACTGGATGCATCAGTTTCCACTATGTATGGAAGTTCAGGGTGCGGGTGCTTTAGCACAGGTGCAGACGTGAATTTCGCTTTCAGCTCTTGGAAGGCATTTTCAGCTTCTTCAGTCCACATAAAGCCTTTATTTTTTCGCAAGAGAGCTGTGATGGGATGTATGACATGTGAAAAATCTGGGATGAATCTGCGGTAGAAATTGGCAAAGCCGAGCATGCTTCGTACTCCTTTAACTGAACTTGGTGATGGCCACTTAAGGATTGCGTCCACCTTTCGTGAGTCCATTTGGACTCCCTTTGGGGTCAAGATAAACCCAAGGAATTCAACTTCTGTGACATGAAAAACGCATTTTTCTAGTTTTGCATATAGTTTGTGCTGGCGCAACTTCTCAAGGACTTCTCAGACGTGCTTCACATGGTCAGATTCTGAAGAGGAGTATACTAGAATATCATCGATATACACAACAACACAAACGTCAATGAGTTCACAAAGCACATCGTTCATGAAGTATTGGAAGGCTGCTGGTGCATTGCACAACCCGAAAGGCATCACCTGGTATTCGAATAACCCATACTTAGTGCGGAAAGCAGTCTTCCATTCGTCGCCCTCTTTTATACGTACCAGATGGTATGCCCCCCGGAGATCTAATTTAGTGTATATACAAGCGTCCTTCACTTGGTCTAGTAGTTCAGGGATCAGAGGCAACGGGTATCGGTTGTTAACAGTTATCTGGTTCAATGCGCGGTAGTCTATGCTCGTTCTGAGGTCACCTTCCTTTTTGGGTACGAAGAACAAAACTGAAGACGCAGGGGACTTGAATGGGCGAATAAAGCCATTGGCAAGGTACTGGTCTAAGTATTGTCGTAGGTGAAGGTTCTCAGGTTTCGTAAGGGCATAGATCCTGCTACAAGGGGGTTGTGCACCGGGTATGAGATCGATTTGACAATCGTACGATCTGTGAGGAGGTAAGGTGTTTGCCTGTTCCTTTTGGAAGACATCCTGGAATTCTTCGTATTCTGGAGGTAGTTGCATGACTGCTGTGGTTACTGTGGCCAGGCCTGTGTTCTGATTTTTCTTTGGGTAACAGGTTTGTGCACAATCCGGGAAGGTTATTCTCTTCTCTCGCCAATCAATACAAGGATTATGTGTTTCCAACCAAGGTATCCCCAGTATTATTTGGAACTGTGAGGCTTTGATTAGATCAAACACAATAGTCTCTCGATGCCCATCCTGACCCAATAATGTTATCTCTGTGGTGGAATGAGTTACAGGCCCAGAGGCAATTTCAGTTCCATCGACTGTGGTGATGACATCTGAGGTGGTTTTTCGGCAGAGAGGTAGATTCATCCTGGAAGCCAATTCATAGTCCACATAGTTTCCTATGGCCCCGCTATCAATGTATGCCCTTACTGCGTGCATACGCGATGGCTGCCCTGGATCCACGAGGACCATTGGTATGATGAAATGCGAGGTCTGAGTATCCTTCTTCAAGCTCGGCAAGCGGACCTCTACGCTTCTCGGGCGTGGTCGTTTCCCGAGTCTGACTCCATATGGCTTTTATCAGCAGCTCCTACCACCTTCTTGGGTGGTTTTACAGGGCAATCCCGTAGAAAATGTCCAGAAGTTCCACAATATAGACACAATTGCATTTGCCGTCTCCTTTCTCTTTCCTTCTGGGTTAAGGGTCCTTTAACCCCTCCGATTTGCATGGGTTCTGAAGCATCTGCTCCTTTGGGGTTAGCGTGGGTTTTGACCAACACCCGATTCTCAAACTTGGCTCGATCAGCCTTTCTGTTCTGAAGTCTGTGATCTAACTGGACCACTAATTCTATATATTCAGCGCAGTCTTGAGGTGGGTTCACGACTTGAGCCAAGACATCCTTGAGTTCTCCTCGAAGCCCTCGATGAAATAACGTGATTCGTTTTACCTCAGGCCCTCCAGTTTCCACTATTAACCTATTAAAGGTCGCGATGTAGGATAGAAGGTCCTGGTTACCCTGTCGTAGGGACAAACGTTCATTATCCAGGGCCTGTCCTTGGGAGTGCCGGGCAAATAGTCTTTCCATTCTAGTTTGAAAGCCCTGAAAATCCTGAAGAATTGGGTCATCCTGAGTAACTAGTGGAATTGACCATTCAGCTGCACTGCCGCTGAGATATGACAATACAAAGGCTACCTTGGCTTGATCGTTTGGGAAGGCTCCAGGTCTGCATAAAAAGTGCAAGCGCCATTGGTTCATAAACACGGCAAACCTTTTGGGATCTCCGGCAAAGCGTTCGGGTGGGGCTAATGGAATATGTCCTGGTAGGTTTATTTGCACAGGGTTACTCGACAACACAGGAGCTGGATTTCCCCCTGAACCAGGTAGGGGTGCTTGTCCATCCTGGCTTTGCAATAGTTGCCTAGCAAGGTCATCAGTTTGCTCCTTTGACAAAATCAGTTCTCTCCTAAGAGCATTGGTTTCTTGACGGGCGGAATGCACTTCAGCCCTCAGTTCCCCTAGTAATTGGGCCAATTGGTCAGTCTCTGAGGTATCCATAACGCCCCGGTGGGAATTTGTGGGTAGGCTTCGCGTTCTGTTACGCTCACCTGGCTCCCACAGAGGCGTCGATCTGAACTGGACAGCTGCAGTCTCCACCAGTGTGACGCGTAGGGCCGAGGTGACGGACTGGACTGGCCCACCTAGCTTTGTTTGCTTGGCCCGTAGGAATAATCTTCTGTAAATGGAGAAAGGGAATTAACCACCCGTGGGGTTGAGCGTAAATCCCCCCACCCCCGCTGTTCTCCCCACAGGTCACATTTGATGTCCACGCTTATAGTCTCACCTGATGGTTTGAAAAGATGAGCTCTCCATCCTGCATTGAGCGCAGGGGCGCGTTGATAACCAGTTGCTTCACTGGCTCGAAGGAAATGGTGAGTTCCAGAACAATATTGACTCCGAAAAGTATGTAGTTCGTAAGAGTTGACATGTCTGACTTTCACTCTTGTCCGATTCCTTGCAGTTTGCAGCTTGACCCCAGCGAAGAGTTCCTCGTGATAGCTGATGAAGTTCAGGTAAGGATTTGGCTTATCCTACACAGTTCAATAAAATAAGGCCAGAATGTAACCTGTGGCTTGCTCCCTTATTCAGGTGTGGAGAGAAAATATGAAGTTCGGGGAATAATGCCTCCGGCGGTAAAATTAGGTAAGTCTACTGTGGTGAGAAGAGCTCCCCTTGTTTGTCCCTTCGTCTCTCCTTGTTGTCCTTTTGTTCCCCTTAGGGGCCGGGGTACGGCGAGGGTGCAATGGAGACTGCGCCGACCCGTGAAGAGGAATAGTACCCCCAGCGGTAATCAGGTAAGTCTATGGGGGTAGTTACTATTGCCTCTGTTTATTCCCTTGGCTCACCTTTGCTGTTCTTGTGTTCCTCTTAGGTGCCAGAATGCGGCGGGAACGTGCAGAAGGATGCGGTGAATCGTGACGATGCTGCGAAGGCCGGTGAGATCAGCGCGGCGCTGCAGCAGGCGAGGCGGCGCACGTAAAATGCTTCTTTCTTCAAGCTCGAAGGCGCGGTGGATCCGGAATTCAGGTAAGGATCGAAGGTTTTGCTCTTATTCTAACCTCTTCTCCTTCTGTTCCTCCCTTTTTCTAGGAGCTGCAGACTCGAGGCGGGCATGGCAGAAGACTGGATGCAGACTTGCAGACACGGTGAGCGTTACGCTGCTGGATGCAGAATAACACGAAGCGTGTGCTGCTCTTCGGGCGTGGTTTAAATAGCATCCAAAGTAGTCCCAGGTAAGCATTCCTCACCAGCCCCACCCGAGTAAAAAATAGTCCCTAGGTAAAATAGTCCCTTCCAAGCCTCATTTGGCTTGGAGCTCTGCAGCATGGTCTGCATCAGGTAAGCTTGCAGTATGGTCTGCATCAGGTAAATTCTACTCTATGAGCCTGGCGCCTATGGCGCCAGGACTGACTCTCCATGTGAGCCTGGCGCCATAGGCGCCAGGACCGCACCCAAACAGCCCCTAGCAAGGGTTTTTGGGCTTGCTCAAAATAACTTGATGCCTGCTTCCGGGGTTGCTGGCCCTGGTCTGGTTCCCCGGGGGTAGGCATCATGACAACCAGTGACATCCATAGATGTTTACAAAAATTCATTTTGGGTTGAAATTGCACTTAGCTTGGTCCTTTTCATTTCCATAGAAGAGATGCAATTTCAAATTAACAGGACAATGTCACGAGGGACATTGGGTTGAAGAGTGAGGAAACCAAATTGGATATGCACAAATCACCCAAGAGAATTGGGCGGTAGCTATTGTCCTTTCCAAAAGTCATAATCTTGCATGGCTATATAGTTTAGCTACATCAATATTCTGTCCATTCCAAATTGATAGTACATCTTCCATAAATTCAAGTGTGCAGAAGACTATCCACCAGAGCTTGATTAATATGTACCTGTATATAATTTGAAACCAACCACACCACATTGCAGATGGTAGCATTTGCTAATGTGAAATATTTAGCAAATGTATTTTTCTGTGTAACCTTTCTCTTGTACCATACTTGTTATTGATATTGGAGAAAACAATTATGTTTTAAAATCAGTAATTTACAAAATAAATTAATTGTATGTATATGCTGTGTGATGTCAATGCACTGGCCAGCTAGCTGTGTGTGTAGAGATGCAAATTGTATTCTACTATTTAGAAGCGGATGTTTAGACATATTTTGTAATATATTCATTTGATTCATTGGAATGACTCCATGTGTGCACTCTATCATAGTGAGATTTTCACAGGCAGATTTCTTCTTCTGTAAACCACCTCTCAATGTACAAATATTTTACTCTGTTAACTTACTTAGCATACTGTTTGGGGAAACACATTTGTTTCGGTTTTATTTCAATAAATTGGAGTTTCAACTCCAAAATACAGGCCATTCTTTGACCCAGAATTGCAGATTGAGATTGTGAATTTGGGGGTATCAAATCTAGGGATGCACCTTATCGATATCTATAAGGCAATCCACTAGCAATCTTACAATCAGGCTCAACGTGCTAAACTGTTCTCTTTGACTCTATCTTTCAGCTTCATGTTCTGCTATTGATCAAACTCCCCTTCTCAGTATCTTTTTTTTTATGGTCATTTAAGACCTGTTCTGAGCTAGGTTTCTTCCTATCTTGCTTAATGCTCCTTTTCACTTTCATGGAGAGTTGTGTCTTCTGACACAAATGATCTTTCCTACAGGATCCCTCAGATTCCCCCAGAAGCTGTCTACCAAGCTCTGGTTCTCTCTAGGTTGTACTATTGTAATAACCTCTTTCTAAATCTACCTGCCTCTACTCTCCGCCCTCTGCAACTAATTCAAAACAGGACTGTGAGACTTGTCCTTGGCCTCAAGCCCTGAGATCGTATCTCTCCAGCTCTGAAATCTCTCCATTGGCTCCCTGTGGATGCCAGGATTAAATTAAAAAACCTCTGCATTGTCCTGGGTCCAAAATATCTTCAGCTATCCCTCCGCAAATACCTCCCGTCTTGAGCTCTTTGCTCCTCTACCTCTAACTCCCTCAGGGTCATCGTTTTTCAAAGAAACAAGCTGGGGGTAGATCTTTGTCTTCGGCTGGGACCTCCCTCTGGAACAGCCTCCCTGCCACTCTAAAACTTGAGGAGAGCCATCTCCGGTTCCAGAAGCACCTCAAGATGTTCCTCTTTGCGTCTGCCTTCGCTCTCCCTTTCCCTTTAACTTGTGTGTTCTAAATGTCACTGTTCCTAGTAACATCCTTGTTGTTCCCCCTTGCTCCCTTCCCTTGCCTTGTCGCGCTCTGAAACACTTGTGTACGAGCACGATACAAATAAAATATCATATCATATCATAAGCATAAGTACTTGTCCCACTTATTTTTGCAAAATGTACTATTTATTTGACTACAGCTATTGCCACTGTTTAATTTCACAATCACTTTTAACAGATTATAATCAAATCTAGTTGCCTTTGCTTCTTTTTCTAATGTAATTGATTTTTGATCATCAGAGTCACTGCCTGCAGTGGAAACCAGGTGGTGACAGACTATTTATGACTACCACTGCACCTACCACCGACTAAGTCTCTCTTTAAAACATGCACAAAATGTGCCTTATTCATAAATGTTTTTCTTCCCCTTTCTCCATTATAAATATCATATTTGTACTTGTGACATATTGCAGTTGTATATTTATGTTTTGTAGCTTGTGTACCATGCCCATCACCACTGTAGGGACCCTACTGCACTGTACCCTATCCCATGCTTAGTGTTCCTTCACCAATGTACCCAGACATTGGTCTGTGGTGGAAAAGGAAACGGAGAGAAAGAGGAGAAAGGGGGTAAGGATAGCTAGCAGGCAGACCAACAACTGAGTAGATACAAAGGGGTTGCCGGAGAGGAATGTGGAAGTACTAGTATGAGATGAACTGATGATCAGAAATCAGAACACTAGAACAATTTATGATAATGAGCGTTTTCCAGAGATGACAGTCTCTGGTGCTAGGAAGTGCACGGTTGGGTAGTGGCCTTTAGATGGGGCTTTACTAAAGATGGCTGACGTCAAGGCCAACAGTATGTTTGTCTTCTCATGAGCCCAGCCATGCAGCTGTATCGGGCAGAGCAGATCACAGCCATGTTTAATGATGTGATGAGATGAGGATGGATGGGATTGGATGGCATGAAACAGAAGGCCAATTAAGCTGTGCGGCTTTACCATTAGTCTTTGTCTGGGACATAGTCCCGCCCTAGTGATGTGTGATATGTGACATATGACGGCGGGGTATTCTTTCAAGAGAATCCGTGTAGGGGTTACATGAGTGCAGGTAACCAGACCTTGGCTCGTTACAAATGATGAAGCGAGGCCCCACCACTAAAGACTATGTCACAGAGTATGCTGAGCAGAATTGTACAGAATTGTACAGCCAGAACTAGCATGATGCTCTCAAGCTATGCCCCTCAACAATGCAGGATGTTCTTTTAGAAAGCTTATTGTTAATGCAAACCGCTAAATATATCTTACCGTTTTCTGTGTGAACCACATTGTGTAAAACCCTATTAACTCCGAGACCCAGAGGACTCTTTGTTCGGGGCCACATTTTGAGAACAGGGATATTTCTGCAGGTTTCTCTGTCTATTTCTGTACAGGTGTAATAGAAATGCATCTGATTCTGTTGCTGCTGCGGTTATGGTAATGGATCCACACTGTGTAAAGGAGAATGCATTTAGCGCATAGGAAACACATCAGTAATGAAGGGGCTGAGACAACCATTCAGTCCAATATTTGTTGGCAGATGAATTAATGAGTACTGTGAGCACATTCTTGTGAGGTACATAGGGGTAGCACTCTCAATGGGTTGACGAGGACCTATCTATCTAAAATGAGAGGTCTGCTATATCCATTATTATGACTGTCCAGTGGCGAAATGGCGAATGAAATGTTGGGATCTGAGGCATGTTTGTTCATCTCCCTGAGCAGCATCTTCTTTGCCTGGCACATTATGGAGTATTTGGAAACAGGTTAACACTGATGTTGGGAGTTCAATGAAAAACCAATGGTCATGGTTTCATTTCAGATCCACTATTCTGTTTTTGTTGGCTTATTAACATGTTATAGACCATTAAAAAAAAGGCCAACAGCATGAATATGAACCTCTGGAGGCAGGTGTGTAACTTCAGTCCGCAGCGTAGCTGCTTGGCATTCAGAAAGAAAGGACGACTGTATCCTATTAGGAACGTAAATTACAGAGCACCATTTCATGGCGTGCTACAGAAACAAATTGCATCGCGTTTTTAAGTTGCATGTCGCAATGCAAAGGAAAGGCGAAGCAGCCAGATGAGATATGAAAAAAAATACAATGTCTAGAAGCCATGAATGCCAAATATCTGTATAGGCCTTATCGCCTGAAACCACTGCCCTACTGTAAGCAGACGGTTCCGGAAACGGAACATACAGACAGTAGTAAGTTTACCATGTCTCAATTCTCCAGCAAGGATTGAAAATAAATTATGTGGCAGCCTACAGGAGCAATGTGAGGAGAGGCAGAGGTGAAGGAGAGAGAAAAAGAGGGGCTGGGGTAGAAGCAGCTACTGAGGGCCTGGAGGGTTGAGAGATGGACTTGGGTAAGATCACAGAAGAACAAAGTCAGATATGATTCCCAAATATAGCTTTAACGATAAGAACCACGCTGCCATCCATAGAGGAGGACTAGACATGTTCCATGGTTTAAAGTATTTTTTTAACTGAGGATGTTACGAAAGTCTTGTAAATTCAGAACATTATGTGTGTGAGAGGTAGAAGACTATACAAGGGTGTCAAACAGAGGGCAATCAAAAGGAGGACGTCAAGGTGCTAGAGTGTCCTCAGGAAAACATGCAAAGGTGGAGAATTGTTAGGAAGAAGGAGATGAAGGGCGTGTCAAGAACCCCGGTCTGCATTTAGCTTGAACGGTGGAGGCTATATAGTGCTGGTGCTCAGAGGTTGTTTGTGGGAAGGATTAGGGATGAGTCATCAAAAGTGCAAAAGCAACCCATACCGTAACAAAAGTGTTGGCTGTCTTAATACTTATGTTCTACCTGTTGACAAACACGTTTTTCACAGTAAATAGCGTACACACCCAAACAAATACACACAGACGCACATTAACACATTAGCAGGGGATACTATAGCAGAATTGCGCAAAGGCAGCTCAGCAAGTTAGGGAACTGTTTCTGAGATGTTATATGTTTACTGTAAATCATATGGCTTTTTCCCTATTCCTGATTCAAAATGTGCTGTATAATGTGTTGTTTCGACATGCGGATGTATACTGCTCCCTAGCTTCAATGGGCGTGGGAATGCCTGTCCCATATAGAAAGTCAAATGTATGCACAGTGAGTGAACATTTCTTGAAGTGCAATATACACATTTAGTTCAATGTGCCTTTCCCTGCAGACGAAAGTGCACAAGACAAATGAGCATAGGCCTTTCAAAAAGAAATTACCCAGACCGTCAAAATATCAAGAGAATGGAGATTTTGCAATATTTAACAAGAAGTATAAACAAAGTATAAAAGGTGCCCTCCTTACACCCTCCGTACACCCACAACTCTACAGTGAAATATTCCCTGGAAAATAAAAAGCAATAACGAGACATGTGCTTTGATGTCACTTTAATGAGATCACGTGGATAAGCGTCTGAATTGAGAACAAGACAACTTGGGATGAAAACCTGGTAGCCGAACATTTGAGCAAGCAAAAACACACACGAGGGTTGTCTTACGCCTTCTGAAAAAAGTGGGCAGGCACTGTCCAGCCACATGTATCATCGACTTGTGCCATGAAATTCAGCACAAAATCACCTAGTCTCCAGGACTGAAACCACTCTTGCCACATCCTGTGCAAATAATTATGATTCACTTGCCCTCTCATCCTTTCACATCCCCAGCCCCATGTTAGGCTTTCAACAAGACTCTATTTTACACAGATTAATTGAAAAGCAAAGTCAAATGCTCACACAAATATATAAATCCTTACTCAAATATGTTAGGCAAAAAGTGTACAATTATGGATTACCTCCCACGTCCCCATCATAAAAGGAGGACTACAAATACCACAATGCAATTTAACAGAAGGCAAATCAATGGGTTGTGGGTTTTGGAAATATACTTTCAAGACCTAATAACAAAAGGCAATGTGTGAAAAGGTGTCCGATTTGTGTTTCAATGTTTGACACATAATAATAGCTAAAGGGACGGGCTCTACCAGACCTAAAACTGGAACAACAAATACTTTATTTATTTATTTATCGGTTGTTAGGTGTTTATTCAGGAAGTAAATACTGTTTCAAAGCAGCCACAGAGCAACAGGGAGGGGAAAAGGGGATGTGAAACAATGTAACAATTAATACAATTAAATACATAAAGAAATATTAAATACAGTGGGTGGGAGGGATAAACCTACTACGCCTTGTGAGTGTTCAGAGCGTGCTAGTGCGGAGGGGATGGAATGGGATAGGTGTTGTGGTGCTAATGGGTGAGGAACAGGAGAAGTGCAATGAAGGGTAATACGAGCCTGCAGGGAGAACAGGGAGAAGGGTGAGCCGAGGCAAGTGCTGAGGATCAAAAGAAGCTCGTGGTGATTTGTTGTGGGAGCTCAGGGCCCCAAGGACGCATATGAGCAATGCACACCAAGCAAGCAACTGTGAGATTAGCAGAGGAGAGTGGGCGTGAAGGAGTAGGTAAAGGGGAAAGTCTTGAGGAACTTCTCGAATTTAAGAAAGTCCTGCTCAGGATGAAGAGGGGAGGGGGAGACTGTTCCAAAGAAGGGAACAAGCTGAGGAAAGTGATCAACCTCCTGCCCTCTGTTTAGCATACAGATCTACACACAAATAGTTGGTTCCAGAGGAGCACAGGGGTCTAGAGGGGGAATATTTAGTAGGATAGAGTTTCAGATAATGTCGTCCCCAGACAGCCTTGTGGATGATACAGAGGGAACTGAATTTAATCCGTTAAGCAACCGGGAGCCAGTGAAGACGTTTTAAGGCAGGAGAGATGTTGTCCCAGGCTTGAGGCCAAGGATAATTCTTGCTGTCCTATTCTGGATTAGCTGGAGAGGTAGAGCCAAGGGCTACCCTAGACATAGGCGTGACATGGGGTCACCAAGACAATGCAGCTGAGCTAGGTGACTGCTAGCTCAAAGACAAAACACCTTGAGATACAGGAATGTCAAAAAACAGGATTTATTTACACTAACAAAAAAGACATATTTACAGAAAGTGCTGTAGCACTAGGAATATGCATTCTTGAGCACATGGTAATCTGCACATTCGTGGATTAGTAGGCAGAGCGACAATTTATTTCATGTATTGCTTAAAATGACAATACGTTAACATTGTCGACACACAGGTTGTAGATGCCTTGACTGAGGTCTTGATTTACCAGTTGCTAAATGCGTCAACTTACCTGAACATGGTAGGTTCCCTCCCTTGCAGCTCCCTCCCTTGCAGCTCCCTCTCTCCATACTTTGGCATTACCTCTCAACTCTCTAACTGACACTTTCACCTTTCAAACCTATAGGTGGAAGCCAATCCAATCTAACATCGTCCTGACCACGACTAACCGTCCTGAAGACAGTCAGGCCCCTGTATAAAAAAGAGGGTTCCGCCCATTTTTTCTTCTTAGCTGGAGAGGTTGCAGAGTGGAAAAGGAAAATTCAGAAGTCGGCTATTGCAATAGTCAAGCCTGGAGAGGACCAAGTTTCGGGAAACACTGAGCTTCTGGGGAAGGTGAGAAAAGTTAGAATTCCTTTGAGAAGGAAGAGCTGAAAATGGGACTTCTTGGCAATGTCCAGAATGTGAGGGAGGATGGACAGAGAGGAGTTGAAGATGACTCCAAGGTTCGAAGCAGTTCCACTTACTATTGAGGCAGATATAGCAAAACTACTACTGAACATTAAATCAAATCTTTTGGACCCTTAAATGAATTTAGAAAAAAAAGAATGATCACACAAATTAGATTAAATTAATTATTATTGAATTAAATCCTCAAGAAAACATTCATAAACGCCACGAGCAAGACACATGCTGTACATAAACAGACAAATATATAACGGGTCACATAGAGAAATATTGTTGAACCAAATATTACATAAAAGAAGTTATCAATACTAAATAAATATTCAATGAAAAATTACCGACAATAGATTACTAACATCAAAGAATGGAAAAGGGAGATACAAAATTACATGAACTTTAAACTCATTATACATTTTGTGTAACAAGACATCATACAAAAGCTATAAAGAATTGCTTCATCAAATGCATCAACAATGTTAATTTCAGTGGTTGACAGGCATGCTTCATATATGATGGGAGGAAAATGTTATATACTTCCAAAAATATACACTTTTTGAAAATGTGAAAATAAGGCACATCATTTAAAATTGATTGTGTGATATATTTTTATCAGCCTGGAGGAGGGCATATATTTAGACAGCTAACCTTGTGTTTGTGTGCTTTCAGAGTAAGGTACCCCTTTTGCAATTCCAAACACAGAAACGTCTTGTCCAAAACATTGGTCAAACAATGAGCCATCACTTAAAAATCACTCTCACTTTAAATACTCTGGTAGAAGAAAGTGATAAGCAGCAACGATGGGGCCTGCAGCATCTGATAGGCCACTGTGAGGTTTTATTTTGTCTCTGCAGTGTTTCTTGGGATTGGGCAGTGATGGGATGTATGACATGTGAAAAATCTGGGATGAATCTGCGGTAGAAATTGGCAAAGCCGAGCATGCTTTGTACTCCTTTAACTGAACTTGGTGATGGCCACCTAAGGATTGCGTCCACCTTTCGTGAGTCCATTTGGACTCCCTTTGGGGTCAAGATAAACCCAAGGAATTCAACTTCTGTGACATGAAAAACACATTTTTCTAGTTTTTCTAGTGGCCTGACTGGGACAAAACGAAATCCTTGTAAGTGGAAGCAGCACAGATACATTTGCAAACAAAATTCCTTGAGGCAGGCAGCCGGTGCCCGGCGCCCCCCTTGACAATGTGGCTGTGGGCAACGGCACAGACTGCCCACGTCTCAGGCCGGCCCTGTGTAAAACACGTGGGTACTTAACCTTTAAGTGACATAACCTCATTGACTTGGTGTGAGTTTAACCGCTGTAAAAGTAATTTTTTTTTTTAAAAACACCTGTCTGGGGTTGCTATTGGTTCTCTTGTTCAGAAAGGAATTGCCATAGCATTTCGGTGCTGGACTGCCCACGTGGGTGGGACAAAGACTGATATGGAAATGGATATATTTCCCTTCTGTGAAATGTACAGTGAGCTAAAGTGTGGCTGTGCACTCTCGAGTGGGTACCTTCCCAAAGAGCAGGTCATGTAGCCGTGTTCGTTCTTGCCGAGGGGTGCCTATGACTGAATTATTTTGTATTGTAAATGCTTAAGTCCTTCTTTAAACATATAATTGTTAACATTTTGCTCTGATTCTATAGGTGGCAATTGGGATATGCTGGCCATTTATCCAAAGGAAATATTGAAAGTGTGCCTTCCTCCTATTGTAAACTGGTAAACAAATGCAGGTAAAATGATTACAAAACGGATGAACGTGCCTGTCAAACATGGCAGCAAAATGCCCCACTTGATTGCCAACCAGGATAGGCACTCATTGCAGTGGGCATTTTCCTGGCCAAACCCATGTGTTGGAGCTGTTAGCTGGTGACTGTCCTGTTGTTGCCAATCCCCCCGTGATGTGGGAGTACTGCAGGTTATTACAGTAGCACAGCTGCTATAATGCTGGCTGCCTCAAGTAATGTGAGTGCATTGCCAGCATAAGCGCCCAACATTGTCACTTTCAAACATATTGTTATTCATGAAAATTGATAACGTTTGCTGATGTGCCAGAAAGGTTCATCGGGTTCATGAATAGCAATGAGCTGGCCCAGGATGAAGAGACACATGGTCAGTGCACATTGTGTGTTCTGTGATGACTGACAGTCAAAACAATGCAGGTGCCAAAACCCTGAAAAAAACAAGTGCAGAGTCTCAGAGATACGTGCCAGGGCTGGGCTCTGGCAAACACGCCAAATCTTAAGGACTGCACATTATTATTCAAAATTATTCTGTGAAAAATCTGGCTCATGAAATAAAGAAATAAAACTGCTGCAACATTTACACTGCAAAATAGACACACATCATCCAAGCAATAAAATGTCTGTTTAAATTAGAAAATGATCAGATATTAAGTATATTTCAGTGCTACATATCTACAGAGAGCTCAATTTATTTATTTGTTTTTGCATATCGCGCTTAAGTTAGTAAGTGCGGATCTTGGATTTGAACCTTTGCTCTGAGTGGTTTTGCTTCCAAGAACAGCATGTTGCCACCGTACTATCCTCCGTTCAGTAAGCACTTAATGCTGCTAGCAACTATTTGGTAGGCACTGTGTGTGTGTGTGGCTGGGCAAGTAGGGGTTATGGCTAACATCGAATGCTAAAAGGGGGGGCTGTAACTAGAGTGAAATGGGCGATTAGACTCCACCATAAACTCAGATTGCATATCACATGTTTTTTTCTCTTTAGCCACACATGCCATAGCGTCACCCAGTAACCATTCCTGGAAGTACAGCTCCAGTTAAGAGCCACTGAGAATGCATTGCAGACATGAGACTTAGCTGCTTTGTATCTAATTGTCATACCCACACCCACTGGAGGTGGATTTCCAGGGATGGATATGGGGTGGTTCTGTGGCATGTGTAGCTTAGATGAAATGGCCTATTCCACTTTCCCTTTTGGGTAGAAGGGTTATTTGAATGCTTTTTAAACCCACCATAACATTTAGGGTGGGGTGGAGATAGATGTGAAAGTATATTGTGTAAGGCCTTGTATTGAGGACCATAAGGAAGAGACACAACACCATGCCACCCTGCCACCCTGAAAGCCCTCCCAAACCTATATCGAAGTGCCATTGCAAAGAAGACATAGGGCCTCATTACACGGTAGGCGGTAGGGATTTATCGGTAGCGGTAAAATACCGGTACCGGTAAATCCCTGCCGCCTTACTACGAGGTCCCTTAGCGGGTTGGAGCTTTAACGCCTGCTTTTTGCAGGCGTTAAAAACCAACCCGCTAAGGGACCTCGGAGCTAATTACGGCACCGCAAAATTGCGGTGCCGTAATTAGCGCCTTCCCCATTCCCATAGAGCCCTATGGGGCAGAAATGGGAATGGGGAAGGGCAATGGCGGAAAGGGGATTTACCGCCCCTCCAACCTTGGGATGGGGCGGTAAATCCCCTTTCCGCCAAGGCGGTGCCGGTATTTTACCGGCATGAGCCATGGCGCTAATAGCGCCATGGCTCACCGCCTACCGTGTAATGAGGCCCATAGTAGCATGGAGTCATTACGTTTGTGAACCGCTCTGGCTCCTCATACACACAAATATGGGGAAGAGTGGTACGTCTGGTGAAGTAAAGTTAATAGTAAGGAAGGTAAAAGTGCTAATGTAGGCATGATTTGTGAAGTTACATAAGAGGACCTTGGAGGAGGAATTATAAGAACAGAGACATTCCTTCAGGGCGTTTGTAGATACACATTTCGTGAATAGAGGAGTGATGCTACAGATATGCTAAGGTTGCATATTGAACAAAGGATAACAAAAAAGAGGGAATACATGGTACAGGAAGGGAAAGAAGAGAAAAGTGTAAAAAGAGGGGAGTGGGCCATCAACTCGTGTGAAGAGTAGATGATTAGAGGTCAAATTAAAGTTGAAATAAGAAGAGATGGTTCTCTCTTCCTTTATTGGATGAAATAGATTGGGAGAAGAGGGAGACCAACCCAAATTGAATCAGATAATCAAAATGCAGATACCTTGCCTTGCAAAATTCTGAATACACAAGTATGAAGGAAATAATGTATACATTACAATCTTACTTGATTTTGTTGCAATGTGTATATTCACGAGAAGCTTCAGAAAGAAGAAAGAGGGAAGGGGTACATTCTCCAAATTGGGAAAAGATCAGGAAGGTGAGAGGGGCCAAAGATAGAACGGGCACGCATGTTGACCACTCTTTAATATTTTGATTATCTAGAGTGGAGAGACAAAGGTAATATAATCTTGGACATAGAGCTCTCCGCTCTTATTTCCTATCCGAGACAGGGGTGAGAAAATGGACCAATTCTGTCATATCCCGGGCAACATTTCAGAGGCACAGGACGTCTTTTCTCCGGTTCTACATGCCTCTGAAAGGTACAGAACTAATGGTCTGGCTCTATCCTGGCCCTTCAAGGGTCTCAGTGGCAACACTGTAACATCTGACTAACTCTAACCGAACAAAAGAGGCATCTCTAGAAATCATTATCAGGGGGGCAAACCAAGGGGCACTAATGCCACAAGAATGGGAGCACAACAAAATAAGGAACAACAGGCAAACTTGGTTTAAGTAAACACATATTTTTCCAATTTCTTTGTAGTTTTAAAAATGTGACTAGTTCAGAGTAGGTTTAAGAGAATACAAGTTTTGCATCAAATTAGTGTACACCCTTGGAAATGTAACTTATGCTCAATCGTTGCAAAAAGCCCCCCAATAAAACTTCCAAGGGCATTTGGTCATAAAACGCGTTTTACTGTGTGTTTTACATTGAATCCTTGCTATCAGTTTCGTTGCTGTAGCTTTAAATCAATTAATGAACAATGCAATACAAAGGAAAATAACTGTTTGCAGTCACCCCCACTCTTCATTGTGTACCTTAAAGGTCACCCTCAAATGAACCTCAGCTAAACACACGCATCACAAGTCCAACATGATGGTTCAAAGATCTTCCATAAGGTACCCACTAAGTGCTGTTAACAAACATTCCATTACAAGTGTCCATGTAACCCTTTTCAATTATTTGAGTCTGTTTATTAGAAAAGAGGGTAAGAGGATAGAGGTGGAAAGGGGCCAACTGCCCCCTTAGTTCATTAGCAGTGGGGAAAGGAGTCTTACTTTGCCGCTGTAGAGATATTTACAGTTTTCACTCTGACTTTACCTCCTAAACGAGTCTGTGCGCAGTGTCGATGTAGCTCAAAAATGAAATGCTACTGGCTTTTTAGAATGACTGAACACCATTCTTTTGGTATGCTAAGGTACATGCTCTGATTAAACAACCATTAGCATACAATGGGCCTCATTAGGACCCAGGCGGTAAGGGGTTTACGGCAGCGTAAACAGCGCCGACCCTTACCGCCTGATTCCGAGGTCCCTTAGCGCCATGGAGGATTTAACACCTGCTTTTAGCAGGTGTTAAAATCCATGGCGCTAAGGGACCATGTTGTTAATTACGCCACCGTAATTTACGGTGGCGTAATTAACGCCTTCCCCACTCCCATTATGCCCTATGGGGCAAAAATGGGAATGGGGAAGGGTAAATGGGGATTGGGGACTTACCGCCCCGCCAACCTCGGAATGGGGCGGTAAGTCCGCCAACCACCATGGCGTAAACATAGTTTACGCCATGGTGGTAAAGGTACGACCCAGGCGGTAACTTACCGCCAGGGTCGTAATGAGGCCCAATCTCACCAGACAATACTGGGAGAAGAAACTCTAATTTATTTAAATGACTCACAACGAAGGTTATCCTCAAACATTGTGCTGGGGAAGTAACCACGGTAACTTACAGACATAGGATGCTAATCTACAGAAGTTAGTCAAACTGCCTGTAAACATCTCATGAGTTAGCAAAGCATAAATCATTCCCATGAATCAAATACTTATATTTCTGAGTTTTGTTCCTAAATAGTGCAATGCAACTTCTAAACAGCGCAATATCATTTAATCTTTACATTGCCGCTGGTCGGCCAATGCATCTAAATACTTCAAACACCATACACTTAAAAACAAACTTTCATTTAATGAATAACGGATTCTTTAAAAACGTTATTTTCTCCAATATCAATGAACGTTTTG
The DNA here is from genome assembly GCF_040938575.1 of Ambystoma mexicanum. Taxonomy (NCBI): domain Eukaryota; kingdom Metazoa; phylum Chordata; class Amphibia; order Caudata; family Ambystomatidae; genus Ambystoma; species Ambystoma mexicanum. The sequence continues at coordinate 768,112,679 of NC_090939.1, forward strand.
GTATTAGAGAAAGATTACATAAACATCAACATTAATAAGGATCACATTCTATAAGTTACGACAGATTGCTCAGTGCAGGGCAGAAGGCACATATAGATGGACCAGGAGACGAGTTCCCAAGAGAAAAACGGGTAGGATTGGTCCTGGCTGGCAGGTGCCCTAGCTCGAAAAACCGAGGACTAATGTCTACGGAAAGAAGAAAGGCTACCAATATACTCGTGCTCTTGGAACACTAGGGGATCTCACCATCTATTCCATAAGGATGCCCTGACATTTGAAAGTATGATATAATTTGCTTTCAGGAGACCTGGCTCTCGACTCCCCCAATCTGTGCTGTCTTTGAAGTTAAGTGTTACCTGGCCAAAAATAATCCCTTGGACCGTCCATCGTCCGGCCTACTCACTTTGATAAAGCTAGGTAGAGGCATGACTGTTACAGATTCCATAAATCCCAACCCTTATGTAAAAATGACTACATTAACTTGGAAGGAAATGGAGACTATGATGACTATTAGTCTAGTAATCCTTAATATATGTTGGAATCCACTGTTCTTGGCAGATAGACTGTTCATAAATATGATCATGACTCTGATTGACAAGGTGTATATGAAAGATCAAAATACTAATGTCATAATCTGTGGCGATCTCAATATAAGATGCCTCGACGATAAGGGAAAATTACTCTCTATGGGCCTCATCATGAGTCTGGCGGTAACCTTTAAATGCGGCGGTAGCGCTATTACCGCCGCATTTAAGGGTCCGCCAGATCATGGCTTTGGCGGATTTGCCCCCAGCTCTGAACTGGGGGAAATCCGCGGAAAAATTGCCGATTTTTGGCACAATTACCGTTGGCGGGAAATCCGCCAGCAGTAATATCGCACATTTTTCCCATTGGGCCCAATGGGGAATGAGGAATTCCTGAATGGGCCCAATGGGGAATGGGCAATAACCCTTCCGCCAAACCCGTGATCCGATGAAAATAGCTAATTCGTGATGAGGCCCTATGTCTGGGCAAGAACAAAAGGCTTTACTTTGGGTAACTGACTGAAAGAGCGTAACATTCTTATGCTGAATGGGCAAACCCCTGGAGATATACCAGCCAATTTTACCTGGGCCCGGAGTAGCCAACACTCATGCTTGGACTATTAATTTGTTTCCAACACTATTCATAAATAGGTCCAGGAACTAGTGGTTGTGCCAATGGAGCAGAGTGATCACAACCTACTAGAGCTATAGTGGAATTGGAGGGGCACCGCTAGGCCAATAGGGGTTGTGGAATCTCTGCAAGTAAATCAAGCTTGCACAAAACTTAGAATCCTCCAGACGGATGTCCTCCCATTAGTGGAGGAACTGAAGCAACTGATTTCGGCTGAAGGAGCTTTCTTACACTATGAGGGGCTACTGCTTCATTTTCAAGTAAAAAATAATCTAGGCCCGAGACATGGGGTTACTCGACTCCATTTCTACAGTGAAAATCTTGTAGATCAATGAAAGCTACTGTAGGCTGATTTGAGAACGCTCGGCCATTTATGGATAGATGAGACACTAGAAGCATTAAAAAGACGTAAATAACAATATCGCAACTGGATACTCTCATCTAGGGCATCACCACTTCATCATGATGCAGAGGAAATGCTCAAAGCTATTGCAAAAAGAAACTGTAGAGATCTATGGGCTCTCTTGAACAAAAACAAGATCTTCCAATTGGCCACAATGCTACCCTCTGTGTCAGAATCTGATCGGTCCAAACACTTCTTGCAGCTCTTTGGCAAAAGGCTTGAACGAGGAACTGATTCTGTCTGGCATTGCCCTTCTGATCTGATGCAGATTAAAACGATGAACAAAAACCCTGAAAAAAACACTGGGAGACTGCCCAAGTGTGATATTAATTTTGATGAAGACCTCTTAATGGTCCTAATCAATAGACTGAACAGGTCTAGGGCATCTAGACCTGATGGTCTAAACATTTAGATATTAAAGTTAAATACTTGCTGGTGGTCAGATGTATGTGTTTTATTCTTTAACCAAATCTTAGAATACAGAGAGGTCCCTGATACCTGAAAAACTGGCCTGATTGTCCCGATATGTAAGAAGGGATATGGGGCCAAGCCAAAAAATGATAGGACCATTGCCCTCTTAGATATGCTGGGGAAACTGTTCTCTTCCATGTTGCTTGGGCATCTACTCAAGTGGGCAAAAGAAGTTGGGCACCTACTTCTAAGACACAAAGGATTTATCATAGGAGTGGGGATGGACTTAAACCAATTCCAGCTGAATATGTTAAAAGCCAAAACACTTCAGATAATCTCTAGACTGTTCGTGGCCATTATCGACCTCAAACTGGCCTTTGACAGCATCAGAAGAGAACGTCTTTTGGGGAAACTCTTGGCATGGGGCTGCCTGAGAAACTTTCTGGAAGCAAATATGGCTTTATTCTCCAATACCAATATATGAGTGTGACTCTCAACTAAAGGCCAATATTCTGAGGGAATTCCCACCTCTACAGGTTTAAAGCTGGTAGCTGCAGCCTTATTCAATCTTTATCTGGCTGCTATTGAGGAGGGGCAGGAAGCGGCCAGATCTTTCCCCCCAAAAATAAACAATCAATTGATCCCCTTGATGTTTTATGCAGATGACATTGTCATCTTAGATCAGACCCAGATTGGTCTTCAGCGTCACCTCCATGACTTAGTCAAGTATCTGGAGCTGAATGGTCTAAAGATCAACACAAAGAAAACCAAATTCATGAACATGGACCTGAAAAAAGGGGAAAAGAGCTGCAAGGTTTAAGTGGTGTGTGCGCAAGGAAATCATGGGCCAGGGTGACTCTCTACCTTACCTGGGTGTTTTAGTGAACCATAGCTCTTGTGAGAAGCTATGATATGATATGGTATGATATGGCATTCATAACATGCCTTTACACAAGTATTTCAAGGAGCGACGAGGCAAGGGAGGGGGAACAGCGGGAAGACAGAGACAACAATCATAATAGGCCAGGTGTCATTCAGATCACACAAGTGCATGGGAAGGGGGAAGGGGAAATGTGCAGTACATGGGATACACAGAATACATACAACAATAATAAAAAATAAGGCCAGCTGGTGGCAAGTGCAAGTGCAGACATCAGATGTCAAGTGCCAGTAGGGGACTGTAGGGATACAGAAAACAGTCCCCAAGTGTGGTGGTTTGCCGGGGAGGCAGTGCAGGTGTGCAACTGGCATGGGAGGTGACCTGGGCCCGCTATCAGAAGGGTGGCCAGGTGACCAGTGAAGTTTCAGTATCAACTAGTAATTCAGCAAGGGAGAGGAGGAGAGAATGCAGAAGCAAAGAGGAAGGTTTTGAAATGCTTCCAGAACTGGAGATGGTTCTCCTCAAGTTTCAGGGAGGCAGGGAGGCAGGGAGGCTGTTCCAGAGGGAGGCCCCAGCTGAGGAAAGAGATCTACCACTAACTAATTGTTTGGAGAAGCAGCTGACCCTGAGGGAGTTGGAGGCGGATGAGCGATGAGCTCGAGAAGGAAGATATTTAGGAAGAGAGAGTTGAAGGTATTGAGTCCCCAGGCCCCAGAAGGTCTTGTGGACAATGCAGAGGGTTTTGAACTTAATCCTCCTAGCCACTGGGAGCCAGTGCAGAGATTTCAGTCCTGAAGAGATACGATCCCTGGGCTTGAGGCCCAGGATAAGTCTTGCAGTCCTGTTGTGGATGAGTTGCAGAGGGCAGAGAGTAGAAGCAGGGAGATTTAGAAAGAGGCTGTTGCAGTAGCCCAGCCTAGAAAGAACCAGAGCTCTGGAGACAGTGAGCTTCTGGGGGAAGGAGAGGAAAGGAAGAATACCTCTGAGGAGGTGCAGCTGGTAGTGTGACTTCTTAGAGACATCAGAGATGTGAGGAGAGAAGGAGAGTGTCAGAATCGGAAGCTACCACCCTCGAATGCTCCTCACCTGACTCCTTAGAGGAATCCTCCTGGGTTGATGTCTTTGGTCTTCTTCTCCCCTCCTTCGTGATCTCCTGTGGTTCTTCGTCTGCCTTAGTGCTCTTCCTTTCCTTCTTTTCCTTCTTGCGCTCGTAAAGATAGGGACGAGCTCTGCTTGAGGCCACCCTGACAGTGGTAGGAACAAGCTGTCGGGTGGACCCAGGGGAGCCAGTTCCGTAACACCAGGGAAAAAGCCAGTTATGGCAGAAAAAACCCTGTAGATGGCGAGCCCGTGCTGGCAGGGAGTGTGTCAGAAGTGGAAGAGGCTGGAGACTTGTGTACGGTAACCGTACTTGAATCCTAGTATTTCCAGACAAGGTAGACTGGTGTCGAGAAGGATTGGGCGAGAGTCCACTGCGATCCAAGGAGGGCAAAGCGGAGGCTGCACAAGAGCTGTCAGCAAGGAAGGTGAGTCGATACAACAGGTAAGCGTGAGAGAGCGGAGAATGAGAAAGCGAACACCGGAGAGCGAGAGAGAGAGAGAGAGAGAGGAGAGCGAACACAGGAGAGCAAGAGAGAGAGAGAGAGAGAGAGAGAGAGAGCGAGAGAGAGAGAGAGAGAGAGAGAGAGAGAGAGAGAGGACCAACACCGGAGAGCAAGAGAGAGAGAGAAAGGAGAGCGAACACCGGAGAGAGAGAGAGAGAGAGAGAAAGGAGAGCGAACATTGGAGAGCGAGAGAGAGAGAGAGAGAGGACCAACACCGGAGAGCGAGAGAGAGAGAGAAAGGAGAGCAAACAGAAGCAGGATCGGGCAAGGAAGGGAGAGAGCGTACAGGAGCAAAGGCGGGCGAACAAGCGCCAGAGAGAGAGAGAGAGAGCGAACAGAAGCGGGATCGGGCAAGGAAGGGAGAGGGCGAGCGGGAGCAAAGGACTGCCTTATGTACGGACACCCGTACAGAAGGAAAGAGCCTAGAAACTGGGAAAGCCTAAGCGGGCTGAGTACTAGAGAGGAAGTATCCAAGGACCAAGCTCAAGGAGCGGCACTGCAGGTGAAGTTAGCGAAAGGCTTACAATGCAAGTTGGAACGCACAGCGTTGTGGGCGTGGCTGCCTTTTAAAGGAAAAGGACCAAAAAGACTAGAACAGTAAGGACCGCAAGGAGCCTAAACTAGCCTCCATCTTTTCCACAGTGTCCAGGGTCACGTCGTGACAGTATGCCCCCTTCCCAGCTGGGATCCCCCGGGCTTACCCGGATGACGGCAGTGAAAAAGACGTAACAAGCGAGGGGCATGGATGTGGCTTCTAGGTTCCCAGGTACGCTCTGCAGAGGAATACCCCTTCCAATGTACCAGGTATTGAATAGTACCATGTCTGTAGCGAGAATCCACCAGCCTCTCCACCTCGTATTCCTCAGGTTCTGGGTTATCTGGAATTGATGAGCGTGGCACTGTCCGACCATGCAGGTCCGATAGATAGGCCTTGAGAAGGGACGAGTGGAACACTGGATGGATGCGCTTCATACTGTGAGGAAGTTTCAGGCGAAAGGCCACCGGATTGATCTGTGAGGAAATGGGGAAAGTCCCAATGAATCTGGCAGAAAACTTCCCTGGGTGTAACCAGCGTGGCAAGAATTTAGTGGACAACCACACCTTAGTGGCGATCGTCCATTTGGGGTTCGGAGATCTCTTCCTGTCGGCGTACTTCTTTTGGAGCTCCCTGCTAGTCTCCAAGTTCTTTTTAGCCTCCCCTTGTATACTTCTTAGTTCACTAAGCCTTTGGTCAACCGCAGGGACAGCAGTCAATGGTATTCCGACCAAGGGGATATGCATGGATGAAAGCCATAGGAGAAAAAGAATGGACTGGTTCCTAAGGAAGAATGTACTGTGTTATTGTAGGCGAATTCCGCTGTGGAGAGAAAAGACCTCCAACTCTCCTGTTCTTGACCACAGAAGCAACAAAGGTACTGCTCTAAAGTGGAGTTCAGACGCTCAGTTTGTCCGTTACTCTGGGGGTGATATCCAGAAGAGAGAGCTCTGCTGATCCCCAGAGTCTTGCACAGTGTAGACCAGAAACAAGAAGTGAATTGAGAGCCTCTGTCGGAAACAATAGTTTGGGGTAGACCGTGAAGCCTAACTACATCTCTCAGAAAAACCTCTGCCAATTCCGGAGCCGATGGTAGGCCAGGTAGAGGAGAAAAGTGTGCCATCTTACTTAGGGAATCTACGGTAACCATGATGGCGGTAGAGCCCCTAGAGAGAGGAAGATCCACGATAAAATCAGTAGAAATGTGTTCCCAAGGACGTGTTGGCAAATGTCCTTGTTGAAGGAGACCCAAAGGGCGATGCGTAGAGGGCTTACTGGAGGCGCAAATAGGACAGGTGGCTACATAAGCCTTTACATCCTTGGCCAAAGTGGGCCACCAAAAATACCTTGATACCAAATCGGTCGTGACTCCTTGCCCCTTGTGGCCAGCAGAAGGTAGATCGTGACACCAAGACATTGCTTGAATTTGAAGCTCTTTAGACGGAAGGAACAGGGTGTCCTTGTAAAAGTACACTGTTCCTCTCTTCTCCAATGAAGACCGACGGTCGTTGGGTATCTGGGTAGAAACAGTAGTACGTTCAACCTCTTGTAAAAATGAATTGACCACTCCTAATATCTTCTTTCCCGACAGAATCTCCTCAGACTTGATTCCGCCTACTGGGCATTCTTCTCCGAGGCTCCGGGATAAGGCATCTGCCAACACGTTCTCCTTCCCTGGAAGATACGTGATGTCGAAGTCAAACTGGGAGAAGAAAAAAGCCCACCGGGCATGTCTGGAATTGCGACACTCCATATGTTGGAGTACATTAAGGTTCCGATGATCCGTTCTCACCAGAAACGGATGGGCAGCCCCCTGTAACAGGTGCCTCCACTCAACACAAGCCTGGCGGATGGCCAACAATTCCCGTTCCAACACCCAGTAGTTTCTTTCACTCGGGGTGAGAGTCCGGGAGTAGTACGCCACCGGGTGTTCGATACCATCCTTACCGGACTGTAATAAGGCTGCCCCTATGGCACCTCCAGAGGCGTCCGTTTCGACCACAAAGGGAAGGGATTGATTGGGTTGAACGAGGATGGGCGCAGTGGTGAAGGCTTCTTTAAGTACTTGAAAGGCTCGTTCTGCCTTCGAATCCCATACAAATTGTTGACCCTTCTTTAGTAAATTAGTGATAGGTAGCACGATCTCCGAGAAATTTGGGATAAAGCGTCTGTAGAAATTCGAGAGACCTAAGAACCTCTGTACATCCTTAGGGCTGCTGGGAGTGGGCCAAAGAAGTACCGCCTTCACCTTCTCGGGATCCATCTGAACTCCTTCTTTGGAGAGAATAAATCCTAGGTAGGGAACAGACGAGGATTCGAAGATGCACTTTTCTGGCTTTAACAATAGATGGTTTTCTTGTAGTCTTCTTAACACCTGCTCCAAGTGTCTGTGATGTTCGGTCGGAGAGGAAGAGAAGACAAGAATGTCGTCAAGATAGACTACTACAAAAGAATAAAGCAGGTCTGAGAAAATCTTGTCCACAAACCGTTGGAAAACCGCCGGAGAGTTTACCAGTCCGAAGGGCATCACTCGTTATTCAAAGTGTCCCAGAGGAGTTCTGAAGGCTGTTTTCCACTCATCTCCCTCCTTGATTCTCAACAGATGATAGGCACCTCGAAGGTCGAGTTTGGTAAAAATGTTTGCCCCCTCAACCGCTTCCAACACTTCCTTTATAAGAGGCATGGGGTATCTGTCTCTTATTGTCAAACAGTTCAAACCACGGTAATCAATACACGGTCTCAATTCGGAGGTCCCTTTCTTGGGTATGAAGAACATAGATGCTCGGCAGGGGAGCGTGACTCTCTGATGAGACCGTTCTGAAGATTTGCGTCCAGATATTCCTTATGGGCCCTTCTTTCTGGGAGAGACATGGGATACATTCGGCCGAAAGGGACGGAAGCACCTGGTTGTAATTCAATGGAGCAGTCTTCCGGCCGATGAGGAGGTAAAGAGCGCGGTAATTCGTCTTCAAAAAGTACAGCGTATCGTTGGTAGCAGAGCGGCACCATCTGCACTACTGAGGCGGACTTGGGAGTGGGGATTCCCTTACCAGGAACCGGATTGGTCTGGAGAAGGCAGGAAGAAGTGCAAAAAAATGATGAAAAGCTGATAGTGTTGGCTGACCAATCTATAGTAGGATTATGCTTACGTAGCCATGATATACCCAGTATTATTGGGAAGTGTGCAGCTCTTATCACATCGAAAACAATCTGTTCTTGGTGTTGAAAAAGAAGCATAGTGGCGGGTATGGTTTCTTGTACAATAGGCCCGGAGGAGAGTGTTGTTCCATCTACCCCTTCTACGGGCAAGGAACTGCTCTTCTGCAAAAACGGCACCCCCTGATCTTGAGCCCATTGGACATCGATGAAATTACCCGCAGCACCGCAGTCCAACATAGCCAAGACCTCTACGGTGGGATTGGGCTCGAAAGTGAGATGAATGGTGAATACCAGCAATCTATTGTCATCTTCGATAACCTTCTGACAAGTAATGTTGCAGGGATTGATAGTCTCTGCTCGGTTCTTATCCCTGCTCAAGACCGAGGAGAAGCGTTTCCCGAACGTCTTGGAGGTACTTCGGGGCAATTCCGGAGCAAATGCTTAGAAGATACACAGTACATGCAGAGACCCAGATCTCTACGTCTCTTTCTCTCCTCTGGAGTCAGGGGGCCTCTAGTAGTTCCGATCTGCATCGGTTCTTCAGTCTGGTGCCGATTTGGAAGAGGAACCGGAGTAGTGTTGGCAGAAGGAAGGTTTCGGAACCTCCTCCTTTCTTGTCTTCGCTCTTGAAGTCGGTATTCCAGCTGAAGAGTTAGGGTCACTAGTTCTTGGAAGGAGGATGGACGAGCCACTCTGGCTAGTTCGTCTTTGAGATCGTCATGGAGTCCCCGGCGAAAGAAGTTTTGTTAAGCAGAATCAGGCCATCCTGCATCCTTTGCCAGTCTGATGAAAGCAGAAGCAAAAGTTTGAACATCTTGATTCCCTTGACGAATGTCCAAGAGGGCTTCATAAGAGGAGAACAGAACCTCAGGTCTGTCGAATCTGACTCTGATCTGCTGGGTAAACAGGGAATAATCGTTGACTGCTGGATCGGATTGGGATATCAACGGGGTGGCCCAAGGCAAGGCGTTTCCAACGAGATTAGCAACGAGGAAACCAACCTTGGACCTGTCTAGTTCGTAGGCCTTTGGTCTAAAAGTGAAATAGACCATGCAAGCATCCAGGAACTCCTTCAAATGCTTCGGATTGCCATCATATTTACCAAAAGAGAATGACTGTGGAGGCAAGTTGCCACGAGTATCATCTCGTACTGCGATCTGTTGCCGTAGACTGACATTTTTGGTTCGGAGATTCTGTACTTCAGTCTGAAGGCCTTGGATTGCAGCTACCATCTCCTGGATCTGTTCTAGGGAGGCCATGTTGACTTGTGGGCGTTGCAAACTGTCAGAATCGGAAGCTACCACCCTCGAATGCTCCTCACCTGACTCCTTAGAGGAATCCTCCTGGGTTGATGTCTTTGGTCTTCTTCTCCCCTCCTTTGTGATCTCCTGTGGTTCTTCTTCCGCCTTAGTGCTCTTCCTTTCCTTCTTTTCCTTCTTGCGCTCGTAGAGATAGGGACGAGCTCCGCTTGAGGCCACCCTGACAGTGGTAGGAACAAGCTGTCGGGTGGACCCAGGGGAGTCAGTTCCGTGACACCAGGGAAAAAGCCAGTTATGGCAGAAAAAACCCTGTAGATGGCGAGCCCGTGCTGGCAGGGAGTGTGTCAGAAGTGGAAGAGGCTGGAGACTTGTGTACGGTAACCGTACTTGAATCCTAGTATTTCCAGACAAGGTAGACTGGTGTCGAGAAGGATTGGGCGAGAGTCCACTGCGATCCAAGGAGGGCAAAGCGGAGGCTGCACAAGAGCTGTCAGCAAGGAAGGTGAGTCGATACAACAGGTAAGCGTGAGAGAGCGGAGAATGAGAAAGTGAACACCGGAGAGCGAGAGAGAGAGAGAGGAGAGCGAACACCGGAGAGCAAGAGAGAGAGAGAGAGAGAGAGCGAGAGAGAGAGAGAGGACCAACACCGGAGAGCGAGAGAGAGAGAGAAAGGAGAGCGAACACCGGAGAGAGAGAGAGAGAGAGAGAAAGGAGAGCGAACACCGGAGAGCGAGAGAGAGAGAGAGAGAGAGAACCAACACCGAAGAGCAAGAGAGAGAGAGAAAGGAGTGCGAACACCGGAGAGCAAGAGAGAGAGAGAGAGAGGACCAACACCGGAGAGCGAGAGAGAGAGAGAAAGGAGAGCGAACAGAAGCAGGATCGGGCAAGGAAGGGAGAGAGCGTACAGGAGCAAAGGCGGGCGAACAAGCACCAGAGAGAGAGAGAGAGAGAGAGAGTGAACAGAAGCGGGATCGGGCAAGGAAGGGAGAGGGCGAGCGGGAGCAAAGGACTGCCTTATGTACGGACACCCGTACAGAAGGAAAGAGCCTAGAAACTGGAAAGCCTAAGCGGGCTGAGTACTAGAGAGGAAGTATCCAAGGACCAAGCTCAAGGAGCGGCACTGCAGGCGAAGTTAGCGAAAGGCTGACAATGCAAGTTGCAACGCACAGCATTGTGGGCGTAGCTGCCTTTTAAAGGAAAAGGACCAAAAAGACTAGAACGGTAAGGACCGCAAGGAGCCTAAACTAGCCTCCATCTTTTCCACAGTGTCCAGGGTTGCGTCGTGACAGAGAGTGTGGAGTCGACGATTACCCTGACGTTTTAAGCCTCGCAGGTGGGAGCAGAAAGAGGGTCAAGAGAGGCTGGCCAGAGAGTGACAGGAAAGGAAGGAGCCGGTGTGCCAATGAGGAGTCTCTCAGTCTTACTGGTATTAAGACAGAGATCATTGGCGGCACACCACTCCTGACAGACAGTCAGAGATGAGTGAAGGAGAAGAGGTGGCTGAAGATAGCCTGAAAATGAGCTGAGTGTCATCCGCATAGCACTGGAAGTTGGGGCAGAGAGCGGCAATGCAGTGGGCAATAAGTGCCAGGTATTGGTTGAACAGCCAGGGAAAGAGGTTAGACCCCTGGGGAACACTACAGGTAGAGATAGAGCTAGAGGAGAGGAAGGACCCAAATTGGACCTGACCTCGGAGGGTTGATCAGAGTGGAAAGAGGTCAGCCAAGCCAGGGCCTGACCGGTGATACCCAGGATATCATGGAGACAATTGAGCAGGATGGCATGGTTGACCGTGTCAAAGGCAGAAGAGAGATCAAGTAAGATGAGGACACAGGGTGTGTTGGAATCAAAGTTGGAGAGCAGGTCTTCACGGATGTTCAGTAGAACAGTTTCTGTACTGGCAGCTCTGAAGCCAGACTGATGATTATGAAGACAACCAACAGATTCAGTGTGGAGATTGAGCTGGGAGATGGATAGTTTTTCCAGGAGTTTGCCCAAGAAAGGGGTGGTGGAGATTGGCCGATAGTAAGCCGGGCAGGATGGGTCAGCAGAGGGTTTCTTAAGAAGAGGGTGCACAAGGGAGTGCTTCAGAGTGAATGGGAAGACTCGAGTGACAAAGGAGTGGTTGTAGAGGTCGGCCAGAGCAGGAGCCAGGGAGTTAATGTGGTCCTTGATGGTTTTGGAGGAACAGGGATGAACCTGGATAGAGAGTGTGAAACTGAAGTGTAAGCAGTGGATGATCCAGGAGATTATTCTCCATAAAAAATTCTGGAAATTCTCAGTGATTCCATCTGGGAAGAACGTAAGGTGAGTTGGCCTTGCAGAAATTTGAACCTGTAACCTGCAAATCAAACACAGTTTACAGCAACAAACGTTTAACCCACTGAGCCATTTTCTCGACAGGATAAGGAGTAGCCCCCTAATCAAATTAATCCAAAGCGGGCCCACCACTTAACAAGTGAGTGCAGGTTTTATATGTAAAGCAAGTTTATTGTACAATAGTCCGGGGAGGAGCTAGATCACCCTGTAGAGTCAAACTAATCGAGTCTCTCCAAACCACATAAATTGACACATTATATACATTTTTCGAACAGTTAAAACACTTACATATATATTATTACATACCACCCCCACATGTGATTGTACAAGACCTATACAGAAGAAATCCAATCTTTCTCCACCTCTCCCATTCTCGTTGGTTGCCGTTATCTTAACTACCATCTTCAGATCATCTTCATAGCACAGCCCTTTTTAGGATTTGTCTTCCACAGCTCAAGACATAATTTCACAGTTACATATTCACATACAAACATAATTCATTACAAGTCTCCACACTGAATCTGTTGGTTGTCTTCATGATCATCAGTCTCGGGTCGGCGCAGTCTACTCTGCTTCATCGCTGTGCCCCGGCCCCTAAGGGGAGAAAGCAAAGACAATACCAGTTACCCCCCACAAAACTTACCTGATTTAGTCTGAGGCCTTTTATCCCTAAATGTAATTGCACATGGATTGCAGAAATACTTCAAACAGCATGAAGATGACCAGAATAAACAGGTTCCCTTTGAACAGTCGATAACCATCTCATCTTATCTCCCCCGGCTTACTGGCATCATTGGACAATTCTAATTTATATGACTACCAATTCAACACACATGGCCTCTGTGTTACGCTCACCTGGTTCCCACGGGGGCGTCGACCGGAACTGGGCCGCTGTTATTTCCACCAGCGTGACGTGTAGCGCCGAGATGACTGACTGGACTGGCCCACTCAGCCTAGTTTGTCTGGCTCGCAAGAATATTCTTCTGCAAAGGAGAAGAGGAATTACCACCCGTGGAATTGAGTGTCAACCCACCTTCCCCACTCCGTTGTCTTCCCACAGATCACTCTTGATGTCCCCTCCTTAATCTCACCTGATGGTTTGGAAGGATGAGCTCTCCATCCTGCGTCGACCGCAGGGGCGCGTTGATGACCAGTTACTTCACTGGCGTAGAGGAATTGGTGAGTTCCAGTATTGACTCTAAAGTCCAATTGTTCATAAGAGTTCAAATGTCTGCTCTTCACTCTGTCCGATTCCTTGCAGGTTGCCGATTAATCCACTCGAAGATTTCCAAATGGCACTCGGTAAGATTCAGGTAAGTCTATTGTGGTTTTCCCCTTAGGGGCCGGGGTACGGCGATGAAGCAGAGTTGACTGTGCCGACCCGAGATGAGGTGAGACCCCGGTGGTAAATCAGGTACGTTTTGTGGGGGGTAACTGGTATTGTCTTTGCTTTCTCCCCTTAGGGGCCGGGGTACGGCGATGAAGCAGAGTTGACTGCGCCGACCCGAGATGAGGTGAGTACCTCCCGTGGTAAATCAGGTAAGTCCTTGGGGGGTAGCTTGTGTAGCCTTACAGAGTCCTCTTGCTCACCTTGCTGTCTTTGTCTCCTTAGGTGTCGGAGGGCGGCCGTGAGATGGAGAGAGCGTGATGGAATGCTGAAGTACCGCCAAGCAGGTGAGTTCAGCGCGGCGCCGTAGGAATGCAAAGCAATGCTTCAAAGACTTCTGTCTGTCAGTTCCGTGGCGAAATGGATCAGGATTCAGGTAAGGATTAAAGTTAAAACTCCTGTTCTAACCTTTATCCTTCTTGTCTTCTTGTTTCAGGAGTCCCAGGACTGAAGCGGGCGTGGCTGAAGACTGGAGCTGCTGAAAACACAGTGAGCGTTACGCTGCAGCAAGCAGAATAACGCGAAGCACGTGTGGCTGTCCGGGCGTGGTTTAAATAGCCTTGGAAGAAGATCCAGGTAAGTATTCTTCCACAGCCCCACCCAAAGTAACAAAATAGTCCCTTCAGTAAAATAGTCCCTCCTAATCCTCATTTGGCTTGAGTCTTCATGCAGCATGGTCTGCCTCAGGTGAGTATGCAGCATGGTCTGCTTCAGGTAAATTATCAATAATGAGCCTGTCGCCCATGGCGCCAGGACTGACTTTATCTTTATGAGCCAGGCGCCATAGGCGCCAGGACTGTACCCAAACAGCCCCTAACTGGGGCTTTTGGGCATGCTCCAAGTGGCATGATGCCTGCTTCCGGGGCTGCTGGGCCTGGTCTGGTCTTCCGGGGGCAGGCGTCATGACACTCTGTCCATATCCTAAATAACAATCAAAACACAAGGAGTATTGGTCACTCTGGCCTCAAGCAACAATTCACCCCATGTTTATTGCTGGTTACAACAAATGGCTTGATCCCTCTGCAAGCTCCCATGCACTTAAAATACATTACATCTGCTTTTGCGATACTGTCAGGCCATAAAAACTATTGGCCAGCCAGTTGGCTCACCATCTGCTAATTTAATCATTACTTCTCCTTCGGCCTCCAATCCTGGAAACCTAGTTGTTCCCAGACACTCAGAATTTACCTTGTGAACTCCTGGATGCAAAGTGTAATCACTTTAAAAAGAAAGCACATTACATGTAAATGTAAAAATTCCCTAGGTATGCATATTGGTGTGCACGTGTCTTTAATAAATATTTTCTCTTCTTTACAGTGGGTTCTTCATGACAAGTTGTCTTCTTTGCATGTGCATTATGAAACTTTAAGTGCATCATATTGCCTTTGATGCTGTGATTCTGAACTGTTTCTTCATGGGACTAACTCAGATTTGATAAGCTCCAGAACACACGTTTTGAATTCATTTGGTATGAGCAAGATATATATATATTTTTTTAAGCACTGAGCACATGGTGTTATTTTTGCGCTTGGTCTAATGTGTACCTTTGACCTCTTGAACTCTGGATAAGAAGGTCTGGCTTTAAAGATGGCACAGCCAATCCCTGTGCCCTAGTCCTTCCTCATTTCTGATTTTTCCCATGAAAGTTGAATTTAGGTTTACCTTAAATTATCCTCACTGACGAATCAGCACAACCACGTTTTGGCAAATTGTTTTTTGACATGTAATACTAGTTACATATGCCTAATTTGTAATTTGTTAAATACACCTATTAATCAATAGTGCTAATAAAATATTCAAGCTTTCATTTATGATTGTTTCACAGTGAATTCTCTCCCATAATTGTATACTGACAATGAGAATGCACTGGGCACTTGTACTGCTATCAGGTAAAGAAAAACTTTTTTACCTTTAGCATTATTTCATAGAATTTAAATGGAATTCACCACAGAATACACACACACACACATTGTCAATTCTGAAACATATGTTGATCTTGTTAGCAGGAAGTTTCTGATTCAGGGGAGAAGTGATATTCTTCATGTATGAAATAAAGCTGCACTTTATTTGAAAATGCATGACATGTTGACTTTTGAAATTAAAGGTGAAATATTTTACTTAGGTTGTTTTTAAATTAGACATTTCAGTGCTACGAGCTGGACTTTTTTTTAATGTAGTTGACAACACCTCTCACATAATTGATAAAAACGGGCGCCTGTTTTATGAGATATCTCCCCGCGTTTCACACAAACAACTACAATAACATGTCTGACGGAAAAGTGTTTTTATCAGGAATTGCTGTTAATTGACAGTTTATTAGAGCCCATGGTGCATTGCAAGTGAGTACTCTGATTCAGACCGTCTTGTAGGATTATTTAGCGTGTTTTGAGAGCATAGCACCAATACACAGAATCAATGTATAGTGTGTTTTTGGAGTGCAGCTCCACTGCATGAGATTAATGTATAGTGTGTTTTTGGAGTGCAGCACCACTGAATGGGATCAAGGTATTGCTTATGATGCAATTGTTTCAAGCCATGTGTTGCCAGTGTAACATATGGACATGTAAATGAAGACAGGCTACACAGGTCAAAAACGTACCATTTTCTCATTTTAAAAGCACATTTTTCCTTCTCCTCTGTTGCAGGAGACACATTAGATAATTAATGAACTAATACAACTAACAAATACTAATCACCAATAATAATCAAATAACATCATAATGTGTTCTCCAGTGTAAAATGAGGTAGAAAAGACAGGCTGATTTTAAACGTGCGTCCCGATTTTTTTTTTCTTTTTGCTTCTCTCTGTGCTCTGTACACAGTATTTGCAGGAAGCAAAAACTCGAATAAGCAGGAAATCAGTTTTGTTACAGTTGCTTGCTGTAAAAGTAAGCCATTGTTCGAAGAAGGGAGGTATGACATAGTGGATTCTTATTGGACAAGCATCATATTAGGGGCTGTAACAGAGGCTTCCTGTAGAATCTCAGAGGGAAAGAAAGGGAGAAGACATTTTGCACAGCTCGGAGAAAGACTTGGCTGGTGTGGCTGGGGAGTTTCCTGATTGAGAAGAGGGTCCCAGTGCACTGCTGCACAGGCTGAGAAATTCCAGTCAATAATCCCTGGCTTGAGTGATGGCAGATGCACGTCCTCGTTGAGGTGATTTAAGACGGAGCACTGAGCCATTTCCAGAAGGCGACCAGCCTGAGGAATTGGCATGCAGAAGAAGCTTGGTAATTATCTTGCAGAGTGCGGGGGCGGTGTGTGTGTGCGAAACCTATTCAGGAAGAGTAGAAGAGGAAATTCCTGGATTTAATCAACATGTTTAATGTTGCAAATTGAATATTCTCTTGCCGCATCTCTTCTCATTTTCTTACAGATAATGCTGTTGCTGTGCAATTTCCATTTATTTCTGTAAAAAGGGTAAGATGGTGTTGAAATGCAATTGTTTATAATACACAAAAATATATGAAATCAGATGTGTAGTGTATTTTTGTTTTTCTCTTTTCTTAGTGCATCTACCATTATAGCACTGGTAATATGGGGAAGAGTTTTACGCAGTGTATAAGTGTGTGTGTGTGGCTTCTGAATGGAACATAACAACATAGTCTGCTGGAGGTAAATGAGTCAGCAGAAAGAGAGACTTCTGGATATAGTTCACTAATGGAAATAAATTAGTGATATACCACATGTTTAACTCGCTGGTGTAGGTAAATCAGTGAGAACAGCCCAAGGTGGCACTCCATATGAAAATGTGGTTTTTCTGAAATGTAGGCCTGAGGTCTCTCTAGTGATCACACGAACATTGTAAACAAAAATAAGGGGTTCTGGATATTGGGGCCAAATATAAAACAAAGGAATTATGCTCACCAGAAATACAACCAACAACGCATACCACCAACAAAAGGTATACTAACTAAATATATCTGTGTACTGAAATAATGCATATCCACTATATTTCTATAATATCAAACACAATCTGAATGCAATGAGTGATTATTACTGAATTATTTTATTTTTGGCGGTAAGAAAATACCACTAGGCCCCAAATCTACACAAAATACCCAACATATTTATGGTGCGTTGCAGGCCGGGAAAGTGATCACAGAGCACCTACTGGGCATGGCAAGTGTGCCTCACACTGCCATCTGTACATAAAAGGGAATCAATTTCATAATAGCAGTGTGTCACTAAAAACGAATTTCAGAATGTCACAAAGGGAAACCACATTCTCAGACCTAGTGCAATATTTAGAGGCAAAGTTATTTGCACATGGGACGTGGTCATCGAATAGTACCTCAGAATGGCATGACAGCATTCAGGGTGAGGTGCAGAAAGAAAAACTAGACAATATTTTTGCAGAAGGCAGCATAATTCAGGTCTGCCTTACAAGGTTAATTAATGCAGCCGATAAAAATGCAGAGAAAGATTGTCTAATACGGCTATGCGCCAAGATTTGGTTTATTTTGAATAGGTCCCTGTGAATGCAGGAAAATGATACCCAGCTAATTAAAGGGTTAAAGACTGACTTAGATGGGGCAAGTAAGAAAGAGGAAATGTTAAGAACAGAGTTGGATGTATGCCAAAAAGACATGCAGTTAAAATGCAGAGATTTTGATGCTCAATTGTCCAAAAGCAAGCAACAGTTTGAGGACAGTAAGCAAGAATTGCTACACTTAAAAGCATTAGTGGACCACATTAGACACGATAAAGATGAGGTGGTTTCAGAGATGCAAGTTTTACAAAAAGAAAGTTTTGAAAAAGAAAGTGACCTCCAAAATGTAGAACAACAGGTGATTAAAATGCTTCAAGATAGAGACAAGCGAAATACGGAATTTAATGAATGCCAAATGCAAATGTTCGACATGCAGGAGGTAATTAATAAAATGAGTGATGAAAACAACTATTTGCAAAACGAAGCAGACAGGCTCCTTAAAAAGTGTAAGGACTTAGAACAGCAAATGTGCATTCCCAGGTCCCAGGAGAGGCGGCAGGGTACTACATTCAATGGAGTGGAGGTGAATTCTATTTCTACCCAAAGAGCTAGTGCTCCAGTGACTGGACCGGTGACTGAACTTGGTTGCAGCGCCGTTGGGGGAATGGATACTCCCATTGGGGGGCCGCCACCAATCCCATACACCTGGAACCAGGGTTGAGTCACCAGGTAGTGCAATTCCATGCATTGCAACAAGTAGCCCCATAAAGATAATGAAATCTATTAAAGCCCTGATCAAACCATTTAAAAAAGGAGGGGAATGCTGCATTGAGGATCACTTAGAAGCGGTTCATGACATTTTTAAAGCCCTCCAGATCCCTAAGGAACAGTACAGGCAGTATTTTCATTTAACTTTAGATGCTCCAACGGCCAGCATCATAAGGGGATTAAATGAACAGCAGAATATGACATGGGCGGAGTTTGAAAAAGAAATTAGGCGTCATTTTTCTCCTTTCCAGTCATTACAGGAGGCAAAGAAAGTTGCTTACACAATCACTGCTGGGCCTAATACATCGCCTCGCCAGTTTTTACAAGATTTAAAAAGAGCATTTTCTCGCTTTGATGTATCTTTTGACCCCAATTCTAATGAATTTAAAACTGCCTACGTCTCTGGGCTACAGAAAGACATCATATCTCAATTGGTCCGTGAATTTGATCGTGACAAGTCCCTTGAGTGGATTGTGCATCAAAGCACAAAACTATATAAGGTACTGTATTTTCAGGGTAGAGAAAGTGATAAAATGAAAGATACTAGACCTAACTCTAAAGAACCCTCAGCAACAGTGATGGAAATCAGGTCAGCCAAAATGTCCCTTGAGTCTGCTCAAAGTCTAGGTAAAAATAATTTGGCACCTGAACAAAGGATTAATCAACAAAGGTCATTACACTCTGCACCAATGTTTCAATCACATGATCCTAGTAATAGGGACAGCTACATCAGGTATTTAGGAGATAGGCCCCGGAAAGGCTATCGGCTTGATATGTCCAATATGAACAATAACCAGATGCAAAATCAAGATCAAAGAAATGATGGTCCCTACCAGACATTGGGGACACAAAGCAGATTTGATCCCAATACCATGATATATGGTAATCAGGATAGACCCCGATATGTGGATCGATTTGCTGATAATGGGAATCAACATAGGAGCCAGTACCCACAACATGAGAGACAGGACATGAGACAGAACATGAATTACACCCCACGGCAGTACAATGATTCCCCACCAGGGGACTATAATGAAAGGATGGGCGCACCCCGCTCCCCTCCACAAATGAATCAAGAGTTCAGAAACCATCCCAATAGAAATCACTCACCTGAGAGGTATCAGAATAGATCCAATCAGGGAGAAAACAACCAATATCGATCTAGGCCACAGAGAGAGGATTCTAGAGAGATGGAAAGATTCCAGTGTCGCGAGGCCCAAGTGAAGATGTTGGCTGAACAAATAGGAAGGCTCTGTACAGTACAAAAACAGCCATCAAAGGAGGGGGCAGATGGCCATAGCAATGACCGGGGAGCTTCTGAAAAGTGACTAAGTACTCAGGATACCTACAGCACCGAAAAGACAGATTGCTCTGATGTAATTTCGCATAATGACTCTGAGATGTCTAATGATTTAAAAATGAAAATGCCAGTAAGTGAACATGTAACAGAAAGTGCAAATACTTCTGAAAGAGAGGTACAGTTTAACCTAGAGCTAAATCAAACATTGAAGATTTGTACAAATGAAATAAGAAAACCTGAAACTCCAAAAGAAAAAAGAGACAGATTTAAGAAAAATGACTCATGCATGGGGAATACCAGTAAACAGGGAGTAAGTGGGGATGCTATAATTTCTTCCCTGGACACTCAGAACAATGACCAAACACAAGCAGAAAAAGGAAATACTCAAAAGGAGGGTACAGGTCAATCACCTGAAGAATTCTTTGAGCCACATAATTTTGAAGAGGCTGAAAGGGCTGGTACCACACTAAATGATCACAAATGCACAGAATTAAACAATGACAGATTGCTGAATGATGTTGTTACACATGTTCAGTTGGAAGGTTGTAATGTGGCCCCTGATGATACCTGGGTGGATAGGCGAACAGTGGCCACACTCCAAAAAACCTCTGAACATGGAGAAATGAATAAAGTCTATCGCGCAGAAATGGACAAAAAGGAGGGAAAAATGTCTTTCCATTTACCAATGTGCTTAGCCAAAAGTGAAAAAGGCCTGAGAAAGGTGAGCCCTGAAATCAGTAAGAATTCACACTTCTTATGTGTATTAGAGGAAGTTGAGGACAGATATTATGCACCCATCACTGTAGAAGAAAAATGCCACACCTTTGCTATGATTGACACTGGCGCACAGGCCACAATTATGTCTAAGGAGCTGGTAAAGAGTATCAATGAAGGGAGATCCCCACAGAATCAGATCACGGTGAAGGAAAATCAAGGTCCAGTGCATAACTTTAACAGGTAGGAGGTGCCCATTATAGGTATAACTGAGGTTGACATAAAAATAGGAAAACACAGAATGGAACAAGAGGTATTGATCACATCTCTTTGTGAAATTCCATTTCTGATGGGGACGGATTGCCTGAAAAGATTGTCTCCTCTCATAGATGGGGTAAATGGAGTGCTGTGGTCCTTAACCAAAAAACCATTGAGGCCTAAGAAACTAAAATCTCAAAACAGCAACATAAATGAATGTCACACCGTTGCCAAAATAAATGATGCAGTGGAGGTATATCTCCAGAATAGTTGCATACCTACTGTCACTGTTATATTAATGTGCCAAGACAAAATGCAGAGCGACAATGAAAAACTACCTGTACAAATATGCTTGGACCCAAGGAAAAAATGGCAGACTGCCATAGATGAGCACACCTTAAGTTTTTATTTAAAGGAAAAGACATGCAAACAGGATACTGCTCCTAAAGCAGGTTCAGAAAAACACATTACCACTCTTGCTGAAATACACATGAAAGATGAGCAACCATGGGTTCATGTTGGTAAAAGTGACTGTTTTAAAACAATAAAAGCCACTTTAGCGCTTGAACAGGAAAGGAGCTTCATTAATGAGAAATTGTTGCAAAAAATAATGGAGAGGGAGGAGATCCCGAAATTTAGGATTAAAAACCAGTATGTTTCTGGGTTGGACAGTCCAGACTTTGAAAACCGAATTGCAGGAAGATGCATGCTGAAAATTAGTATTGGGCAGAAAACAATTTACCATAATGTATGGATAGTGAGTGGAGCACAAAATTACTTTTACATGGGCAATGACATCATGCACAGAATGTGTATGGTGTTAGATTTTCTTAATAAAAAAATATGGTCACGGCTAGGTGGGCCGGTACCTGAATTTGAAGACAAAAGAAGGGCTTATCACTGTACACAACTGGTCACTTATGCAATTGAATTACAAACGAGGAAAGATACTATTATCCCTGCATTTACCAAACAGTTTGCAATAACACTGAAATGCAAAAATGGACTGCAGATGAAAGATTCTGATGCATTTGTGTGCCTGAATGAATCCATAAAACAGCAAGGCCTGGATTATGAATACATTCCATTGGTAGATATTGGTAAAGGGTCTGTAAAAATTATGATTAATAATAAAAGTTGCCAAGATATTCATTTAGAGGAAAATTCCCCATTAGGAATGGCCATACAAAAATCACATTATACTGCAGATCTAAATAACATGGTGATTGGAAATATCCCTGAAAAGTATGTAGATGCCAAGTGTGAGTTGCCAGAATACCTGGACTCTCAGCCCAAAGGAATATTTAAAATTCATTCTGTGTACCCTTATGATTCAAGTGAGACAGTGTGCTGTTATCAAGAGAATTGTATAACATTTGACTTAAGCGAAAATGAAATGGAAAATCAGCCCATTGAAATGGAAGCTGACATGCCAAAACATGTAAAAGTGGCAGCTTTACGCTTTACAAAGAGACACAGCCACACAGCTAGAGGAAAGCGCCAAGATTCCACTACCAGAACATTTTCCAGAATTCTCCAAAATGGTAGAGGAGCAGAACTTATAAGCGGATGCGTGTAACAACGATGAGGATAGAAATGAATTGAGGAAGATATTTCTGGAATTTAAAGATGTATTTGCAAAAGACGCTTATGATTGCGGGGTAACTAATTTACATGTGGGCACACCTTCAGAAGGGTGTAGCAGAAGTCCAGTATTTGTACGCCAGTATAGACTACCGCTGGCATGTTTAGAATCATTGGCAGAGATTATTGAAAATTTAGAATTGTGGGGAATCATCAGGCCTATCCATAGCACATCCAACTTGCCCATTTTAGGTGTGTTAAAGCCAAATGGTCAATGGCGGCTATGTGCAGATTTGAGGGAGTTAAATAAAAGAGTACCAGTGTCCAGATGGCCGCTGCCATTCATTGATCATGGCCTAGCTCAGGTAAATGGTTCAAAAGTGTTTACCACATTAGATCTCACCTCTGGATATTGGTGCGTGCCATTGGCAGAGGAGATACAGAATTTATTTTCCTTTACATTTGACAGGACTCAATACGCATGGGTTAGAACTCCGTTCAGGTACGTTAATAGTGGGAGTGAATTTGAAATATTTTTTAGGAAGTCCATGCCCGATGCAGCAGAAAGAGGAACCATCATTTATGTAAATGATGTCCTAATAAAAAATGAAAGCTTGAGAAGCCATTTTGATGAAATAAGACATGTTCTTGGCCAATTGTAGAAATCAGGCGCCAAAGTATCTTTACAAAAAGCACAATGGTGCAAGAAAAAAGTGAGTTTTCTAGGCCATGAAGTAACTGAACATGGACTAAATCCACAAAAGAAGAAAATAGAGGCCATACAAAAACTAAAAGACCCTAAAAATGTGAAAAGGGTACAAAGTTTATTAGGAATGACAGGCTATACAGAAAGTTAATTGAAAATTATGCTGAAATCACTCAACCATTAACTAAACTGCTAAAACTGAATATACCCTGGAAATGGAAAAAGAGCAGTCTGAGGCAGTAGCCAAACTGAAGGAATGTCTTGTAAAGGCACCATGTTTAGCATACCCCATAAAGGATAGGGATTTCTTTATAGAAATAGGTTTCTCTGAACATTGTATGTCAGCAGTATTGTCGCAAAAACATGATTTGAATCACAAAACCATTGCCTATGCAAGTAAGGCATTTTCCTAAGTTGAAATGAAATTCAATGAATGTGAAAAGGCCCTATTAACCACAGTGTGGGCGCTACAGTATTTCCGCCCCATTGTTCAGGGAGAAAAGGTGATTATTGAAACAAATCATCAACCTTTGCAATTTTTAGAGAGTAAAAGAATTAGGTCAGGTAATCTAGCACAGTCCAGAATCACTTCATGGACGCTGGCATTACAGGGTTTTCCTGTAGAAGTGAGATATGGACAAAATAAAAAGAGCCCAATCGCTCAAGGTTTAGCAGATTTACATGACTGTGCAGCTGAACAAGTATCAAATGAACTAGAAGTGGAGCCTAATTTACAGGAATTTGAACAATCATCACACAAAGCTTTTGATTAAAAGACATGCAAGGAGTTGCCAACTGTATATGTTGATAGTTGTGCTTTTCACATTAAAAATGACAGTAATAAACAATTAGTGTCAGGAATAGGAAATGTCTGGTTGAAATGTGAAGGCATCCCCAGCATAGGGATGAGAATTGGAGCTAGGAGCAGTCAAGTTACGGAATTGGCAGCCATTTATAAAGCAATTGCTACTGCAGTTGATAATAAATTCAGTGAAATTGTCCTAGAGACTGATTCTGACTATGCACGAAATAGTTTTGTGGAATATTTACATGGCTGGAAAGAGAGAGGCATGATTACATACAACAAAAAGCCACTTAAACATGGGAAAATGATACAAGCCATAGATAAATTGGTGTCAGAAAATGATTTGACAATATACTGGAGAAAAATTCGTGGGCATTTAAAAACTCCAGGAGAGGATAAGGAGGGAAATGATAAGGCAGATCACCTGGCTAAAATTGGGGCTGTGATGGGAGAATTACTACCTATTGAGTATTTACTGGGTGAAATACAGATTGATGCAGTAACACGTTCTAAAGCACCAAAGGAGACAGAACAACAAGTGGTACAATGGAGTTACAATACACCAGACCAAGATTTGATTGAGGCACAAAAGAATGATTGAATTTTGGGAATCTATTATAATCATTTGCTTGATCCTGAACAAAATCCTTTAACAGAAAATGATTGTGTGGGAAAAGAAGAATTGAGGGTGCTATTAAAAAATAAAAAACAAATTAGATTACAGGATGGACTCATGGTTAGAGAGTCCATAACAGGACAGATACAATGGGTGGTACCCCTTTCATTCAGAGGGTTAATGCTACACCATGGACATGATGCTATAACTGGAGGCCACAGAGGTTCACAGAAAACATTGGAAATACTAAAAGATTATGCTTGTGGCCACATATGTCCCAAGATGTAGAAATATATACTAGAAGATGTCTAGTATGCCCCCAATTTAAACCTGCTTCACCAATGCATAGAGCCCCATTAATGAAAAGAGGCCTAACTCTTCCATGGTTAGATTTGCAAATAGACTATGTAGGGCCTGTGAAGAGGTCGAGCAGAGGGAACCGTTACATTTTAAGTGTGGTGTGCTTGATGTTGAAATGGATTGAGTGTATTCCTGCACCAGATTGTAGTGCGCAAACAGCAGCCACATTGCTAGTGAATCATGTGTTTTCAAGGTTCGGGTTGCCACAAAGAATTGAATCAGACAGAGGAAGTCATTTCACTAGTGCCCTAATGAGTAAGGTATGGCAAATACTGGGTGTGAAAAGAAAACTACATATTGCATATCGGGCGGCTTCTTCAGGTGGAGTTGAACGGGGCAATAGGTCTGTTATGGACATATTAAAGAAATTTGTGGCAGAGGCAGGTTCCAGCTGGGATTTACGTTTACTTTTGGTTTTGATGGCAATCAGATCAACTCCTGCCAAAGCAACAGGTATTAGCCCCCATGAGGTCTTGACAGGTAGGAAAATGGTGTTGCCACAGCACCTGCTATACAGAACACATGAGCAGACACTTGTGAGTGCATCCACAGTTCATGAATACATTGATGAACTGAGGAAGCATTTACAACATGCATTTGCTTTTGTACAGAGAAATCTAGAAAGAGCTGCTGACAGTGCAAAGTCATATTATGATAAAAAGTCAACAGTAAAGAAATCGAGGGTCTGGCTGGGAAACTCAAACTACAGCCGTGACTCCGAATTTCTGGGAAATGTAGTTCGCAGTGGCTATTTTCCATGGGAGCTTCCATTGAGTAAGGAATGGAGCGTGGGGGTGTCGCAGCCCTTTCTGTAATGCCACTACCTTTCCCTTCTTTATTTTATACGGCAAATACAGCTTCCCAGCCGCCCTACTTGCATAGGGGGCCAAGGCGTTCTGGTGTGGGCGCCGACGCTGGCGGTACGGCAGACGCCGAAGTGTAACAGCATCCACCCCCAAAGGCGGCGTCGACCCCCTCAAAGCATGGAAGTGGCGCAAAAGCGCCAGGGACTGTAAATTGCACAAGGGCTCCCAGGTCCTATCCTCAGGACCATATCCCTTCCAATCGACCAGAAAGTAAGGGCGACCCCTGCGAAGCTGGAAGTCCAGAATGTCTGCCACTTCATATTCCAACTCACCATCCACACAGAGAGGGGGGGTGAGCAGTCAAACGGGTGGAGGGTGGACAAGGCTTCAAGAGGCAAACATGGAACACAGGATGCTGTTTCCAAGAGTCAGTCAAGGAAAGGTGCACAGCCACAGGATTGATGATCTTCGTGATAGAAAAAAGGCCCACAAATTTAGGCAACAAGAGACGTTTGCCAGGTATACGCAAATTACGAGTCAATAGCCATACTTTCATGCCCACTTTGTAGATCGGTGCCGGTGTCCTATGACGATCAGCGACCTTTTTAGCCCTCTCCTGGGCACGAATGAGGTGATTACGGACTGCCCTGCGGACAGATCTCAAATCTCGGACACAGTCCTGAACGGCCGGGTTGTCAATGGGAAGTGCCGGGTCCAGAGGCAGAGACTGAGGGTGGGAACCGTATAGGGCGAAGAAAGGTGAAACTCCTGAGGAGGTATGCAATGAATTGTTGTATGCGAACTCAGCGGGTGGGAGTACCGCCAACCACAAAGTCTGGAAGCGCAAGCAAAGACAGTGAAGGAACTGCTCCAGAGTAGCGTTGGCCCTTTCGGTCTGCCCATTGGTTTGAGGATGGTAAGCGGAACTAAAATGGTCATCAATGTGAAGGGATGCCGTCAAAGCCTTCCAGAAATGAGAGATAAACTGAGGGCCACGATCCGAAACCAAAATAGAGGGTAGACCAAGAAACCGTAACACATTCGAGAGAAAGAGTGACACCAGAACGGGAGCCGAAGGCAAGCCGGAAAATGCATGGAATGAACAATGCCATTTTGGTAAAATAGTCTATGACCACCCAGATAGTATCATACCCGTTCACAGGGGGCAAGTCCAAAATAAGGTCCATGGATACCATATACCAAGGCTTGTGAGGCACAGCGAGATGTTGTAGTAAACCCACAGGTTTGGACCAAGCGGTTTTGCACTGGGCACACACAGAGCAGGATGCCACATAGTCAATTACATCACTTGACATAGTAGGCCACCAAGCCCAGCAGCGTAATGCCTCCAGCATTTTTTGTTGACCTGGATGGGCCGCCATTAAGGAGTCATGAGACCAAGCAAGGGCATGCAGACGTGCCGTCCCGGGTGGCACAAATAAACGACCTTGGGTAAACGGCAGACCGTGTACAATGTCAAGGTTTAGTGATGCACACTCTTTCATGTGCGAAGAAACCCAGGCCAAAATCACTGCACGAAGTTAAGGATGAGGAGTGCAAGCACAGACTACGCTGTTAGGTAATAAGAGAGGGCGGTCATTAGTTATATCGCAAGGAGTGATGGAATGGCCTGACAGAGCGTCCGCACAAGCGTTGAAACGGGCTGGTCGGTATGTAATAGTAAAATGAAACTGGGAAAAGAAAAGATGCCAACGGGCCTGCTGAGCCATAAGGCATTTCATAGACTTGAAAGCGAGGAGGCTCCGATGATCTGTTTAAACCGTGACCTGATGTCGAGCACCCAAGAGGTGGTGTCGCCACTCTGAAAAAGCCTCCTTAATGGCCAGTAATTCTCATTCCGTGATAGGGTAATTGCGTTCATATGGAGTTAATTTTCTCAAAAAGTATGCAACAGGGTGTATTTCACCAGAGTCAGGACACCTTTGTGATAAAAGAGCTCCAACAGCAGAGCCCGACGCATCGGCTTCTACCAAGAAAGGAAGCAGTGGATTTGGATGTTGTAATACCGGGGCGGTTGAAAATGCAGCCTTTAGTGTCTCAAAAGCTAGCTGAGCCTCAGGGTTCCACACGAAGGGTTTTATTGAACTTGTTAATGCTGTTAGAGGGGCAGAGATTGCCGAGAAAGAATGGATGAAGCGTCTGTAGAAGTTTGAGAAACCTAAAAAAGACTGTAGGGCCTTGGTGGAAGCAGGAACAGGCCATTCCAATATGGCCTTGACCTTAGAACGACTCATCCGGATACCTTGACTGGTAAGGTCATACCCCAAGAATTCCACCTGATTGGAATTGAAAATTCACTTCTCTGCTTTGACGTAAAGATGATTTTCTCTTAACCTTTGCAGAACGAAACGTACATGTGCTGTATGTTCCTCTTTAGTGGAAGAGTATATCAATATATCGTCTAGATAAATGATAACGAACTGGTCCAGGCAGTCATGAAAGATGTCATTCATGAATGCCTGAAAAGTGGCTGGGGCATTGCACAGCCCGAACGGCATCACCAGGTATTCGTATAGTCTGTACCGGGTTTTGAAGGCGGTTTTCCATTCGTCCCTTTTCTAATCCGAACAAGGTTATAAGCACCTCAGAGGTCAAGCTTGGTAAAAATCACAGAAGAACCAAGTTGGTCCAAAAGTACTGATATCAGTGGAAGAGGATATTGGTTTTTTACCGTTATAGCATTTAAAGCCCGGTAATCGATACATGGGCGGAGATCCCCCTCCTTCTTTGGAACAAAGAAGAGGGGGACGCCGCCGGAGACCTTGATGGTCTAATGAATCCTGTGGCCAGGGCTTTGTCTATATATTCCTTTAGCACTGTGTCTTCTGGTAAAGTCAGATAATAGACCCTTCCAGATGGTATTTTAGCCCCTGGTATGAGGTCTATGGGGCAGTCGTAGGGCCTATGAGGCGGTAACAGGTCGGCTCCCCCCTTATCAAACACGTCAAGAAAAGAGTGATATTCCGTAGGAATTTCAGTTTTACTGCCATGAGAGATGGCGCCGATTACTGATAATGAGGTCACCAAAGCCTGGGATGAGGATTCCAAACACACATTGGTGTCCTGGAAACACGTCTCATTACATTCAGAGGATGGGAACTGTACACTCTTGGTTACCCAGTCGATTGCAGGATTGAGGTGCTGCAACCACGGGATACCCAAAATGACTTGGAACTGAGGTGCCTTGATCAAATAAAATGAGATAGACTCTGAGTGCCCGTCCTTCATTTGCATGTGAACGAGGGAGGTGCTTTGTGTGACCAGGCCAGAAATCAGGGAGGTGCCGTCCACAGCATGGACTGCTTCAGGCTGCGCCTTTGTCAGTACCGATATGTTATTGTTGGTGGTGTAATCATAGTCCATATAGTTTCCAGTGGCACCTGAGTCAATTACAGCAAAGGAAGAGAAGGAAGAATCAGGATCGGTGGTGAAAATCACCGGCAAACTAACGGGAGCAGAAACAGCACCTTGTGAGTCCAAAGAAAACACCCCCGGCGTAGGGACTCGGTCTAGCGCCGGGTTTTGGCGTTTCCCGCCTTCTTGACAGGTTTCTTGGGGCAATCCTTCAGCTGGTGTTCGGCTGACCCACAGTACATACAGAGGTTGTGTGATCTACGGTACTCATGTTGTGTTGGTGTTAAGGGGCCACGAACTGCCCCAACCTGGATAGGTTCTGGAGTAGACGTGGAGGGGCTGACAGAGTCTAATGCGGCAGGTATGGGAATCAGCGCTTTGCGTTCCCCTTTTCGCTCTGCCCTCCTAGCGTCTATTTGCAAGACCAGATCCAGTAATTCACCAAATGTGGTAGGAACCACAGGGACCGTTGCTAGAATGTCTTTTAGTTCATCTGAGAGTCCTTTATAGGACACGGCTGATTTTTTTTCTTCGGGCCAATCTGTCTTGGCAGCTAACTGATTGAATCTCGTTAGATATGTGAACAGAGAAGAGGTGCCCTGACGTAAGTTCAGAAATTCCAAATCCGTAGTCTGGCAGGTTCCCCTCACTGCTGGGGGTTGGGGGTGCATGGGGACATGAGTGGGGGCCAGCTAACAGATGCCTGTCACTGCAGGGGGGTGGGGGTGCAGGGGGACATGAGTGGGGGCTTGCTAACAGGTGCCTGTCACTGCTGGGGGTAGGGGTGCAGGGGGACATGAGTGGGACATAAGTGGGGGCCTGCTGGCAGGTGCCCTTCACTGCTGGGGGGATGGTGGTGCAGGGGGACATGAGTGGGGGCCTGCTGGCAGGTGCCTGTCACTGCTGCGGGGTGGGGGTGCAGGGAGACATGAGTGGGACATGAGTGGGGGCCTGCTGGCAGGTGCCTGTCACTGCTTGGGGGTAGGGGTGCAGAAGGACATGGATGGGGGCTGCTGGCAGGTGCCTGTCACTGCTGGGGGGATGGTGGTGCAGGGGGACATGAGTGGGGGCCTGCTGGCAGGTGCCTGTCACTGCTGCGGGGTGAGGGTGCAGGGAGACATGAGTGGGACATGATTGGGGGCCTGCTGGCAGGTGTCTGTCACTGCTGGGGGGTAGGGGTGCAGGGGAACATGGATGGGGCCTCCTGGCAGGTGCCTGTCACTGCTGGGGGGTGGGGGTGCAGGGGGACATGAGTGGGACATGAGTGGGAGCCTGCTGGCAGGTGCCCCTCACTGCTGGGGGGTGGGGGTGCAGGGGGACATGAGTGGCACATGAGTGGGGGCCTGCTGGCAGGTGTCCGTCACTGCTGGGGGGTGGGGGTGCAGGGGGACATGAGTGGGGGCCTGCTGGCAGGTGCCCCTCACTGCTGGGGGTGGGGGTGCCGGGGGACATGAGTGGGGGCCTGCTGGCAGGTGCCTGTCACTGCTGGGGGGTGGGGGTGGGACATGAGTGGGGGCCCATCACTGCTGGGGGGTGGGGGTGCAGGGGGACATGAGTGGGGGCCTGCTGGCAGGTGCCCCTCACTTCTGGGGGGTGGGGGTGCAGGGGGACATGAGTGGGGGCCTGCTGGCAGGTGCCTGTCACTGCTGGGGGTGCTGGGGGACATGAGTTGGTGATCACTAGTGGAAGGTGACATGTGTGCTGGCTGGGGGGCATGCCCAGGGGTGCAGGGTAGTCCCCTGTGTTGTGGGTTGACTGCAGGGGCCGTGGATAGGGTGGAGGGCACACCTGGGAGGACCCACACTGCCAATTCATGTGTGGGAATCCCCTTGCACCCCACTAGATACACGTACCCGCTCTGACAGCGAAATCGCGTGTGAAACTTCCAGCGAACCCCAGTAATACACGTACCCCACTCGCACAGGGCCAATCGCGTGTGAAATTTCCCACAAACCCCAGTAATACACATACCCCACTCGCACAGGGCCAATCACGTGTGAAACTTCCCGCAAACCCCAGTAATACATGTACCCCACTCGCACAGGGCCAATCGCGTGTGAAACTTCCCGCGAATCCCAGTAATACACGTACCCCACTCGCACAAGCCCTTTTGCATGTGAAACTTCCCGCGAACCCCAGTAATACACATATCCCACTCGCACAGGGCCTATCGCATGTGAAACTTCCCGCAAATCCCAGTAACACATATCCCACTCGCACAGGGCCAATTGCATGTGAAACTTCCCGTGAACCCCAGTAATACACGTACCCCTCTCGTACAGGGCCAATCGCATGTGAAACTTGCTGCGAACCCCAGTAATACACGTACACCACTCGCACAGGGCCAATCGCGTTTGAAACTTCCCGCGAACCCCAGTAATACACGTACCCCACTCGCACAGGGCCAATCACGTGTGAAACTTCCCGCGAACCCCAGTAATACACATACCCCACTCGCACAGGGCCAATCACGTGTGAAACTTCCCACAAACCCCAGTAATATACGTACCCCACTCACACAGGGCCAATCGCGTGTGAAACTTCCCGCGAACCCCAGTAATACACTTTCCCCGCTTGCCATGTGCTGTTTGGCAGCCATGTATACTGGTACAGGGTTAGCGCAGCCCTTTGCACTGGATTGGGGATTTTGATGGCTTTTCCCTGCGCGAGGGGCGTTCTTGGGGGCGTAACTGGCACTGCTGCAGGGTCGCTGCCCACTTTGCACCACGGCTGGTTTTGGTAGCTAAAATCCATGAATACGCTGTGCACAGAAATGGATTTTAGCGCACGCGGCTGGCGCAGAGATTCGCACGCGCACTCTGTGCACCAGCCGCGTGCACCACTTGTACACTAAATTCTATGAATTTCCCCCTTAATCTCAAACTTACAGAGAAAGTGTGTGTGAGTGATTTTTATTGCATTTAGTTGATGTTTAGAATTGCATGAGCTTGACCATGAGCAGCCTACTTAGGGGCATTTTCCACAAGCTCAATTTTATGTGGGTTGGTCGAGTACACTGTAGGAATGAAAACTAATTTGGAAATCATAATTTGTCCAAAGATGTACACCCTTTCTTTGGTTCCATGTCACTGCTTTTGTACAAGTGCCTAGAAAATTATTATCACCATTATTTTTTTTTACTTATATCATAAAGTAACTCTGAGGCATCAGGGCGCAAAAGAACATGACTGGACAAACCAAGAAAGGATCGGACAAAGGAAGATACAACCGAGTCAGTGGAAACTGGTCACCTCAGGTTAGTTAAAACTCTAGTTGAAAAGTAAGATTTTCAATGACGTGCAAAATGTCTTAATGTGTTTATCCAAACATAGAATGGGTTGCAGAGAGTTCCATAGCTGGGCTGCAAGCATGGGAAAAGCCCTTCCCAGTCTACTAGCCCATCTGACCTTGCGGCTATTGACCGGGGCAAGGTTTGTTGATAATAAAGTACATTTTGGCTTGTATAGAGTCATGCAAGCCTTCGGGTAAGCTGGGGCCATACCATGGAGGCCTTTATGCACAAGTTTAGCAGTGTTGTACTGTATCCAAGCAGATAGAGAGCCAATGTAGGGCCTGTCTACAAGACGATATATGCTCTCGTTGGGGGATTCCCTTCATATTGCAAACTGCATCATTTTGGAGAGTATGGAGTTTTTACAAGCATTTTTTTTAGCCGCTCGCAGGAATGCGTTTCAGCAGTCAAGGCGAGAAAGAATCATTGCGTGTGCAACTGATTATCAATTTGACTCTGAGAAAAAGAGTTTTATGTTTTTTAAGAGTCTCAAATGATATTGACAATTTTTTTTAAATATGGCTAACCTGGATTTCAGCATTAAGTGAGGAATCGAGAAAAACACCTCAAGTCTTAATTTTCCCAATGACTGAAATGGTGCAATCCTTGATACAGAAGCAATAATAATCTATCCCCAATTTTGCTCTGGCCAATGGTGTTCCAAATATCAACAAATTCAGTTTTACCACTGTTTAAACATAGCCAATTCTCAGTCATCCAAGGTTCAATTGTGCAATAGATGGAATTGATATTGATGGTATTGGAGTCTTACTCCCTGCTGAATTCCATAATCAGCAGGGTATCATTAGCATAGTTTGTAAAAACAAATACCCCCTGTTTCTCTAAAAGGCTGCAAAGGGGTCTAATGTACAAGTTGAAAAGAGTACGAGAGACACAGGGCCCCTTTGAAAAACCACAAAGGATCAGGGCTGGTTTAAATGAGGCATTCTCCCAACACACAAAATAATTTCTGTGTGATAGGAAGGTTTGAATCCAACTGATGGATTGAAGAGCACATTTCCCCAATGGTGTGTAGCAGGTGTTCATGGTTGAGTATGTTGAAAGCCACAGACAAAACAAGAAGGACCAGTAGCCCAATTTTCCTCTGGTCCAGGAACTCAAAAATGTTGGTATGAAGGTTGAGTAAAGCTGTCTCGGTACTGTGATCAGCTCTGGATTGTTTAGTGTGAAATTTAGGAGATGATTTGGGAAAGGCCTGAAGTTAGAAGGTAGCCACTTTATCCAATATTTTCAATAGAACATTTTAGTTAGTGTTTGGTCTCAAGTTTTTTGCATCTTTAGGTATTAACCAAACTGTCTTCACTGGTGGGATGATGGTAATGACTTTGTTAGATTCTGGGACAGAGTTATGGTCAAAAGAGGAATTTACAAATCTAGTGATGAAAGGGATGAAACAAGTTTGGTAGGTATAACATTTTCTCTGCATGATAAAGGATGCTTTAAACTAAGGGTTAAATCCATCTCCAGGCTCATAATATGGTTAAAGGTGAATTTAGGTTGTTTCTTGTTTTGTACTGATGTGGAGAGAGGACAATTCCGAACAGGAGGGCCACGTTTCAGTTCCTTCTTGATTTTGTCATTCAACTACTGCAAGTTTTTTAGCAAAGGCCTGCTGGACATCATCACAGTCCTGGTCAGTGCGATGGATAGGTTGGTAAAGGGCCTTTGGTTTATCGAGAAGTTTTAAAATCTCGAAAAGTTTCTTGGAGTTGTTTTTGGCCCTGATTATTTCTTCATTGAATACATTCATTTTGGCTGTCACAATATCATGTTTGTAAGCTTGCTATAATGACTTCCAACCTGCCTTATTAGGGACAGTTTGGTGCTTCAACTAGAGTTGCTCAGCCCCCCTTTTCTTTTTTTTCAGAATGATAAGTCAGGGTGTATCATTTTTTATGGTTGTTGTTTTCCCTCAACAGTTTATTTCTTAGATGGGGCTATTTTATTCAACATTTCTATCAGCGCATTGGTGTATGTCTCTACTGGGAATTTGGGGGTGTCAGAGTTGGAAGTGTTGGGTATGAAACCATGAAGGCAACTCTGGAGATGAGATGTGTGCTCTCATTTCTATTGCTGTCCCTCGCTCGTTGTTGCTGCTACTGGGGAGGAGGAAGCATTCACACCCGCTACTGCTTAAACCCACTCCATTAGCAAAGTGGAGCGAATCGGGCAGTGAAGCGGGCTGTTCCCCGCTTTGTGCTCTCATGTCTATTGCTGCCCCGTGCTGGCCGTTGCTGCTACTGAGGAGGAGGAGGCTTCCACACCTGGTACTGCTTAAAACCACTCCATTAGTGAAATATGCAGCGAAGTGGGCAATTCCCCAGTCCTCGGACCGCAGAACCCCCAACCCTGTTGAACAACTGATGAATGACCAGCTAGCTGAACCTGGCTGAAACACTTAGCTGAATCATTTGGGAGTCTTGGGAAAGCCAGCATCTAGTACGTCTAGTGAGTGAATAAGCGTTCAACGGTTAACTTTTCTGTGATTTTGTTTGTGTATTCCGCTCACTCACTTACACAAGTACACAAGAGCGAGGGTGATACCTGGAGCGGGAGGTGAAAAAAAGTGCAAGAAACGAGGCTCGGCCTATGGTACCTGAAGCCTCAATAGTCGAGCCATTAAGATTGATTTGCATTAAACAAATTTGCATAAAACCAGTAGAACTATTACAGCCCTTACCTGGTTTACCTGGATTTGACTGTCCTGCAGTTGGCTTTGTGGGCGTAATTGCCTGTTGGTTGTAGCTGACAAATGTCATACACAACTGTACAGGCTGATGCCCTCCTCCTTTCCGTACAGGCCTGAGGTGGCGACTGATAACCATCTGCGTTTAAGAGACTTTTGCAGTCCGTTTTGCACCCCCGGAGACTACTAGCTGACTTTTGTTGACCTCTTCAAGCAATATGGAAAACTCCAGGAAGGCGCTTTTGCATTCTTGAGTGGTGCATGGGTGGGGGGGGGGGCGACTAACGCATCCTTTTAAGCCAGTCGAGCGTGCCTTGGACACTCGCAATTACTCTCTCCACTTTAGTACAATGCTTGGACTGTTTAACATACATTTATTGCATTCTCTCCCCATTGATGTTCTTCTCACTGGGATATGCTTTTGTTAGTGTCAAGTTAAATGAGGAGGATTTGCAATGAGCTAATTTACACAATTTGTTATCTCGGAGAATTTTTATGAGACCTATGACATTTGTATGCAATGTATGCATGTTTAGCCCAACTTTTTTGTTTAACTTTGCACTGTTAATTTGTTTTTTTTATTCTTTTGTCTTTTTTGACTGCCATTAGGCCTACTTTGGTCGAATTTAATTGTATTTTTATTGTATTTCTTTTAATCACACAGTTTATCATATATAGCTCGCCATTGGCACTGTCCTGTATATAAGTTGTCTTTTTTCTTCGACTTTCTTATTGTATCATCTGACGCACTTGAATAGAAGCATTGCTGTCTGTGTGGGGTTGATTGAAGGGTTGTCTGATTTGCACATTTTTGCACACTTTGCACACATTGCTTATGTTGCATATATTGCATTTTTGCACAAGTTTGAATCGTTTGCACAACCGGGTACAATGTTTGCATGTTAAAGGCTAGTGGGCCATTCTATCCTTAGCCATTATGGCCTAACGCAAGGCAAGAGATCAGCTGCCAGTAGAGCAACACACAAAGAAGCAGTCAGGGGCAAAATGGTGCCCAGGTCTGTGGCGTCACTATTTCCCAACAACTCATCCTGAACAAATATTTAAAACAGTTGGCAGGGACCATTGAGGAACGCATCCTGAACACCGAAGGGGCCATTGAAGAAGCCTCCAATCATATCAGTGACTTGGAGCTTATACTAACAGTCTCCTCAAGATACAACTTGAGAAACCATGGGGCGTGGGGGTGGGCAAATGACAGAACCCATAGTGGACCGATACCAAGGGTCTGTGAAGACCTAATGAAAATTCATCACTGCCTGACATGGCACACAGCAGTGTTACCCATATACAGTTGGCCAAAGAGAGCAGCAGCTCACTGCAGTTACGAGGGGTAGACATTCTGGAATCAGCATCCAGTGATTTCAAAATCTTGGAAGAGGTCCTGGATTGGAAAATGGCCCGGTATTGCATAGCATTTCCCAGCACAAGTATTCTCTAAATACTACACTCTCTATTTTAGATGACCCCATTGCAGGGATTAAGAATGACATTGTGGAGATTAAGCAGGTGGTTTTAGGATGTACATCAATTACCTGCAGGGGTAAAGCCTCTTGTCCAGTCGTTGAGGCACAGGTCAAATCACAGGGTGGTGTATTGCCCTCAAGGTCAACAGACCTTGTGTCCATTTCCACCCCGAGATCTAGAATGCTGCAGATAAAGGCTCCAGAGCCATATAACCTTAACAACCCCACCAAACCATCATCGGACTCAGGCTGGGTTAGATTGGGGGCCCATCAGGCAATTATTGATCTTACACCTGAAGCTGCCCCATTCACGGGGTTCATCACAGGTTTTCCAGCTCTTGTAGAAGGTGTGGAGCAGTCGACTGTCTTATTAATGAATACATCAACCCATTTGATTAATACCCACTTATTGGCATGAAAATCAATCCACAAGAAATTCTGATGGCCAGAAGAGTGTCTTGGGTTGGCAAGATGGCTAAATCCGGGGAGGGAGACTGTGTGGTTGTCACAGCAGCAGCATCGGCTACCTTGAATTATTTAGTGTCTGCTCTGGATCATAGCAGGTTCAATGGGCATTGCTCTAACAGGGGGAGTAAATGCATCCCCCTGGCTGCTTTTTACCCATCACACAGTGCTCCTGTAAATCTGGTACTTTGCCAGCTTGGTATACAATGGGAGAACTGGGAGGTGGTTGAGAGGCAGGCAGGCAATGGGTTGATGCCAGCCTGGTGTGGGCACAAGGGGGAGGGCAGCTTGGAAGGAGAGTGGGGCAGTGATTTTATCAAACTGCTTTCAGTCTCTGTCAGGGATAGAAGAAGTTGACAAACTAGGAGTCTCTAGCGATGGATCCTCAAACCCTCTGCGGATAGCTGCACTTCCTCCTCAAGACAATGAATGGATTATCAAGTCTGAAGGGAATGTCGCCATGTTGCTTAGCTGGAACATAGCAGGGGCTACAGCCAAATTGGAGATATTCGATGTCGTAGCTCACATGAAACAATATGACATTATCCTCCTACAGGAAACCCGGGCCTTGGAACCCGTGCTCTTGCATGGATTTGTGTCTTTCTCTGTCCCAACACGTAAGAACAAAAGAGGACATTGTTATGGGGGCCTAACGATTCTATTGAAATCATCTTTGAATTTCCATAGTTTGATAAAGGACACTCACAACACCTGTATGCAATATCTCATTGCGACACCTGACCCGGGAAAGAAATTACCGTTGGTTAACTTTTATAACAGCCCACATGTCTCGGATGACAACTGTGTTGGGGCACTGAAAGACCTGCTGGATTGTTCCATTCTACTTCATATGGATGACCACACAGTGGTGGTCCTGGTAGAGGACTTCAAAGTCAAAATGGAGAGTGGGATTCCCTCTGACTTTTCTGACCCTGTTGAGGGCAACGCCTACGGGATTGTGTGCCTGAAGATGACTGACATCTGGATTTGTACTAGCAGCCTACAATTGGGTATGTGTCAAATGGAACAGGAAATGCGCTCTCTCAATGGATGCCTACATTCTGAATTGCCAGGAAAACTAACATTTATTAACACTAAAGGCTCAACCCTGGAAATTAATCTTGGGCTTTAGACTTGTGCACAAAATTTCTCAAACTGGCCCTCAATCTGTTTTTTTCCGCCCAGGTCTCCATAGCTGTTTTTTAGCAACTGGATCAATGTGAAATTAATCCACATTGCAAACGTAAAATTAAATGGGTAAGGTCTGACCCTATTGCAGCCCAATACAAAGTGGTAACACATAATTTACAGCAAATCTTGTAAATTCTTGACCTTGAGGCCTCTCCCGACTAGATTATTTTCTGGTAAGGACTTGTGTAGGGCTCTGACTGACTCTTTCCAGCATGAGTTCAAGCACGGGAATAGCAGGCTGATTAGCTGGTATGATGAGTCATGCAGGACCATGCAAAACATTTTATTGATGACCGTGAGAAATAAAGAAAGTTCTATGGAAGACGTTAACAAGGCAAGGGCTGATTATAAAGGGACTGTGGAACACAGAAAAGTTTGCCTGGATAATAAAGCTGGGAAGACCTCTTGCTGGCCGTTTCTGCAAGGGACTCTAAGAAATGTTGGAAACATGTTGCAGGAGGCCCGCAATTTAGGCGAGTTAATACACTCAAGGAAAATCACGTTGTAGCCAAATATTGGTTTGACCATTTTGCATTGTTGTATCAGGGACAGGCCTGTAGGTAGGGGGAGAGAGACTGTTGTTCTTTGCTGCGGCTAACTTTGAAGTAGGTGAAAATGGCAATTAACCAACAGTTAAATACCCGAGCCCCGGGACCAGATGCGGTCCCTGCAGACTTATATAAGGGGGAAATTGATTTTGGGTCCCTCTGTTGGCAGCCTGCTTGAATTCTCATTTGGCAACAGGCAATTATCCACCATCCTGGAAAAAATCAATTATTGACCCCATTTCTAAAAAGGGTGATCCTGGAAGCCTTTGGCTTACAAGCCAATTTTACTGCTCGACACCTTCTTCGAGGTATTTGGCTGGTCATATTGCAACATGTCGCTGAATAAATCCTAACTAGCCAAGTTGTCTTGGAGGTCCAATAAGGTTTTAGACCTGGATTGGGCACCCCTGATCAGGCCCTCAATTTGTACTTGGTGGGGGCATCTTCTGTCTTTGACAAGGGGGAATCGATTTACTTAGCCTTCCTGGGCCTGAGCACCGCATTCGATAAGGTGGACAGAGCTTCTCTTTGCGGGTACTCGGGTCCTGGCTATTTGGGGTTAATACTGGAGTGTGCCAGGGTTACGGTCTTGTGCCAGTTCTATTTACCCTTTACATAAACTGCCTGTTTAAAGCCCTTGTGAATACAAAAGTGGACTATCGCTGGGTGGGTGCTAAAGCATTTCCTTTGCTTGCATACGCTGATGATAAGGTCCTCATTGCTCAGACACTGATACCCCATCAAAAGCTTATTAATTCCTACACTGATTTTATGACAGCCTTAAATCTAACACTAAACAACAGCTAGTCGGCAGTGATGGCATACAGCCCTGGGAGAGGGAAAGAAATCAAAATGTGCATCATGATGACTAATGGGTCTATTATCCCCAGGGTAACCAAGTTTGACTATCTAGGCATTTGCTTCTAGAAAAATTGGAGGGAGGTGGCCCAAGTCCATAGACAAAGCATTCATGACAATGTGCAAAAGCCAACCATTGGGGATAATCATGGAAGTGTATCGGGCACAAAAAAAGGCTGTCACCAATTATTGGGCGGCACTTGGGGGGACTGAAAACACATTGGCCATTTTAGTAATAAAGTAATTGAGAAAGACTTTCTGAAAAAATTGTTGGGTCTCCCCAGTTTCGCCCCCAACTACGCTGTGCATGAAGAACTGAGTATAACCCATATTGGTGATGACTGGCATGAAGCACTGTTTTTGCACTGGCTGGGGAGTTGGTGAAATCTGAGAGCCTCTGTGACACACATACTTATTTGATCCCTGATGTGAGGTTCCTATCGGCAAAAAATACCATGGCTAAAGTTAATTTCTGATTGTGTAAGACAGGTGAACACCCCAAATTTACAATGCACATCTCACATTTTTGCAACAGCGTGGAGCATAATGTATAAGACGACTTTTTGCTTGCTTACCTTAATAAAACGAGAATCCATTGGCCTCTCTCTTAAGTCTAATAGACAATACTTGCCTCTTATGAAGCTGGACCTCATTCAGCCCATTTGACACATAGCGACAAACAGGTGGATCGCTGGGCACTGACCAAGATGCGTTTTAATGTGCTGCTGTTGAGAGATACAACCAAGAATTTGCAAGGGTGTGAGCAGAATTTGGCTTGTCCGGGTTGTGGGGCTGTGAAAGAAGACCTTGTATACTTTGTCTTGTTTTGCTCATGTAATCATGTTATCAGGAAACAAAAAATGATCCCACTCTTGAGAGAAGCTAATTTTACTTAGTGCCATCTGGCGCTTATGTTCTTGTTGTGCTCCGAACCCCTGATTGTTGCCTGGGGAATGTCAGAATATTTGAGGAGAGCATGGAATAGAACCAAATGCATTGTGGATGCTCTAACATAAATTGTTTCATATCAAATGTTAATTCTTCTCTTCCTATCCAGATGCAAGGTTTTATATTGCTGCTTGTTTTATCACGTTTCGGTAAATTGTGTGTAATTAGTCTGGACTGGACATGTTTACCCTGCTCATGTTAACTGTATTTGTATATTGAACTGTTGTATGTTTGTGCTGGTTTATGGATTTTGATCCGAAAAAACGATTTCACGAGATGAGGTGCTTTGATTTTTTGAGGTTACGACTATGTACCACTTGGACAGCGTTAGGTGGATTTTTTGGAGTATCCTGTGATTGGACTGTAATACAATTATGGAGAGGAAGTGAAATCCTTTTGTACTTGTATCTTGGTCCAATTTCTTTTTTTAATTATTATTCTTAGGTCTTCTGTCTAAGGGTTTATTGGGTAATCTCATTCATTACTTTTAGATTATTTATCATGTTTCTCTTAATTCATATACTGTGCTTTTTTGGTGGATGCACTAGAGCTGGTAATGTGGAAACGATAAGTCCTGCCTCCTCATGGCGCTCCTCTTTTTCAAATGTAATTGTCACATTTTTATCCTTGCTAAATTTCACTTTCTTGTTTTTATCTAATTTAATGTCAAGTAATAAAGAGGTTTAAGTAAGCTTAGGGGACTTTTCATAGGATGTATAAAAAAAACTGTCCTCAAAGCCTTGGAATATCTTTCCTATCTTAACCCCCATTTCCTCTTCTCCTTCTGTATTTTGAAATTGAAATTGAACCTGTAGTTATTGTCCATGCTGAACTGTCAACACAATTTAGCAAGTTTTCTGTGAGTATTAGAATCTGTTATTATTATTATTATTATTATTATTATTATTATTATTAGAATCAGGATGTCTCTGTCGGGATCTCAAGAATTGGCCAATGCTGTCTGCCAATTGCTTGAGCTATCAGTCAAGTTGTGAACATTTTTCCACATGTTCCCAAATGTGGGTTGAACTTTGGTCATATCTCTGGTCCTCTTTTGAAGGGTAATTATAACTTGTTGAGGAGTAGTTCTGATAACCCTGATAATGTTGTTCAATGTCTTTTTGTCTGCGCACACCCTGGTAGGGAGATCTTTTCACCTGGAACCCAGGAGGAGGAAAGGGAACATTTTCTAGGTAATTGGTTCTAGGATATGGGGATTGGCTTCTCTCTATAGAAACATTCTGACATGGATGTCCCTGGGAATCTACTTCTGAGTTCTGACTTTTCCTCTCTGTAGCCCAGAATACTGAGGACTAATGTGAATCATTTTTTGGGATCAGTATTGTTCCCGCCAGTTGGGGGGGCTATTCAGCTGGCTTTGAACAGAGGGTCTCCTATGTCTGTCAGTAGTTTTGGCAGCAGAGAAATACGTATTTGCCCCATCTCTAAATACAACTGAGTAGTATTCTTCACCTCAGCTACCTCAATGCCACAGGCATTTGTGTTTTTCTTTGTTTTTAGGATTTACTGGGCTCATTAGTTTATAGATCCTCATAGCATGGGTAATGATCCAATCATGGGACCTCAAGTCATCCAAATCAAGAATATCTGAGTCACTACATATAACATTAAGCTATAGGCTGCACTGGTGGCTCCTTGGTGGGGTTCTATGAGTAGAAAAGTATTTCAAAATGGCTGCCTTGTAGGAGGACCATTTGTAATGGTATTGGTCTTTCAGCCTAGCAAACAATCTAACAAACTCAGGAGAAAACATACATTTTATCAATGCAAAATTGTTTTTAAAAATCTTCAAACCAAAAAATGCATCATCTAATCATGCAATTCTAGATGTTCCCAAAAGTATGTTTTGCATTTTATAATGAGCGGTCATATAGCTTTTTTTTGTCCTTAATTTTTTTTATTTTATTTACTTGTATTTAATCATAAAAAGGTTTTTACAAGAGCGCATTCCAATCTGAATGAAGTCCTTTCATATTTTGTTTGATAAGTGATGCGAGCCTTGCAATTAGATTAGTTGATGGTGCGATCAGACCCCAACTTCCGGTGTCGCTTTTATTCTTCCCAAGGCCAGATTCAGAAGTTTTGCAGCAGGCGTGTGCCATCGAGTCTTTTCTCCTGTTATCAGGCGCTTCCACCAGATATCTTCGTTTCCCCCGAAGGAGGTGGCCGTCAAAGTGGAGAAATAGGCGATCCTGGCCGGCTGAAGAGCCGGACAACGCATCAGTAGACGTTTTATCGATTCAATGTCCTCGGGATTTGCACAGAGTCTACAAGTTTTTTTCTCCAAGCCTCCTCTAATAGCTGAGATTTCTCTAGTCGGTAAGACATTTAGGCGTGCTTTTAGAAGAGTTCTCATCAGTAGTTTATCAGGGTATTTTTTGCAGTACACCATCGGTTCTTTCAATTTGTTAGTGTTCATTGGAAGGTGTGCTAGAAGTTTGTACGATGATGCTAAATCAGTCGTGTTGATCCAGTCCCAGCATTCTAGTTTAGTTTTTATCCTAGTTGGGTTTTCCTTCAGTTCATCTTCAGTACACACTATTTGCTGTCATTTTTGTTTTTGATCCGCAGCCCACTGGTTCATAGTCTGATTGAAACCTTTTTCCAGTTCTGTTGCCATTATTTGATAGATTTCGAGACTCTCAGGGTGAATAATTTTCCTATATAGCTGAAGAGAGCTATGGTCCACTACTGCCTTTAGAGACAGAAGGCCAAGTTCTCGCCTGATCGGAGCGATCGGGGTCGAGTTAGGTAGACTCAGGACGGCTCCCCCTATATGACCTTCCAGTTTTTGCCAGAGTAAAGGAGGGATTGAAGGTATGGCGTCCATGCCATAGGTCAGTGACGGCACAATTTTAGCTTTGTAGTAGTTTATAGCTGGTTGGAGTGAGAACTTTCCGTATTTCCGGTCAACCAATCTCAGCTGTGCTGTCAGATTTTTGGTTTTCGACCATAAGATAGCTTGCATGCTGCTGGATTTCTTCGAGCTGTCCAACTGTACTCCCAAATATTTGAAGGAGTCCACCACTTCAATTTGTGTCTCATTGAGATGCCACTGAAACCGCTCCTTTTTTTTGATGGCCGTTTTTTGTAAAATCATTATCTTTGTTTTGTCTTTGTTAATCTCCAGGTTGTTTTCCTGTATGTATGATGACAGATTATCCAGTTGACGTTGGAGGCCCACCTGGGTAAGGTCGAGTAGAATTAAGTCGTCCGCGTACAGCAATCTCGGGATTGGTGTAGAACCTATTTTAGGTGTGAATGTTCTGATCTTGCTTTGGCTATCCTTGAAGTCTCCCAAAAATGATATAAACAGCGCCGGGGCCAGGGGGCAGCCTTGCTTTACCCCGCGACATGTTTGGATGGGTTTTGATGTGAGGCCTGCGTTGTTTAGGCGGACTCTTATGCGGTCATATAGCTTTTTTTTGTCCTTAATCTGTTTGATTGGATCGTCACAAAATGTGATTGCATTTTTCTTTTCTATGTCTCCTTAATTGGCTGCAACCTCCCCCATCCGATGAGGCAGCTACTTGAATGCCCCTCCCTGCTTGCATATTTGCTCTCCCGGTCATGATGACTCCAGTGAGC
Source organism: Ambystoma mexicanum (assembly GCF_040938575.1). Classification (NCBI taxonomy): domain Eukaryota; kingdom Metazoa; phylum Chordata; class Amphibia; order Caudata; family Ambystomatidae; genus Ambystoma; species Ambystoma mexicanum. The sequence continues at coordinate 768,156,617 of NC_090939.1, forward strand.
TTTCCTATGTGTACATCACAGGAGATCCTGTCTTTTTTTTCCCTTCCACGTTGGACGTCTGGGATATGGGCTTCAATTCTCTTCTATGGGGCTGGATACTATGACATTTCTTAATATTGTATCTCAGAATCAGTGTTTCTCCATCTACCCAGCGGTTCTGGGATCTACCCATAAATCTGAGAATAGAGAGGGGGTTTTAAGAATGCCACCTTTGGTTGCATTTTCTATCTCTCAATGTCAGTCAAATGGGCTAAATGATCTCTCTGTTGGATCATACACTGTAACTCTTGTGCCTTTAATTAATCTTCCTACCTTGATACGTGTATTCTCTGTTTGGGAGTACACTCATTTCCTCTCCTGTCCACTCCCAACATACTAAGTTTGACACTCCCTTTTTCTCTCACCTGAATTTCTCGATATTACTCTGTATCTGATATGGAGCTCAAGCCTGCCTGTGTATCTAAGTGAGTTTGAAAAAGGAACATTGTGTATATCTCTGAGAAGGCTTCGGCAGTGTAGTAGTCGTGTCAGGAATTGGATATAGTCTCACTTCTTCTATGAAATGCATTTTTCTGTGAACTGCAGCGTGTGATTCTGATTGCAACTTACTCTCTTTAATTTCTTGTCTCAATCTAGCATTACTGTCCATTCCAAGAAGCATGTTCTGCTTACATTGTACAGTGTTTTCCATACATTCACCCAGTCTGGCCTGTTTTTGTTTCAAATGCTACAGTTTTAGAAGGCATTTTTCTTACATGTTTTGTTACTCCTTCTGCAAGGAATCCTATTTCTGATAAGCATGCGCTTTTCCCTCTGATTTTTGGTTTATCGACTGCCAGCTAGCTAATACTTTCTTCATGTCTTCAATATGTAACCTTACGTCATCAAGTTCTTTCATTATTTTTTCTGATTTCTCTCTCAAAGTCACATTCTTTTCAAACCTTTCATTAGTCACCTTACACTGATTGCATTGTGCTTGTGTGTGTGTCAATTGTAAGGTGGTCTACTGTATTTTCTGAATAGCAGTATTTTTTTTCTAAGCTAACTGAACCTGTTATTATTTGATGATTTTGATATCCTCGTTTAACTGAGTGAATTCAGCCTGTGAATCTACATCCTTCAAGATAAGCTTTGCAATTGTTTCCTTTCTCTCTTTGAGTTTCATGTGTATACTCACAGTGTCATCTAATAGACCATCGGTATTAGCAATTTGATCATACAACTTAGCCTTCATTTATGTCAGACTATGAATGTCATTGGTGCTTAAACATTTTCCTTTCTAATTTTTGTTTGGCTTCTTTGCACAATTTCAATGTGCCTTCTTTGGTTTCTAATAAAATGTGGTGTTTCTGTGGTAACTTTGCTTGTCACCCAGTGATTCACTCAACAGCTATTGCTGATCGCTAACTTGTTGCCTAAGTGTTAATTCTGCTGCAGTCTTTTGAGCAGCTACATTTGGTGAATGCATATAGTGTAAATATTCAGCCAATCTGTCCTCCACGAACCTGTGGTGTGCAGATAAATACTTGCACAGCATACACATACAAACTAACTTCTTTTAACGAATGACAGATGTTTAAAACACTTTAACACTTTGAACATCAACATTAATATAAAGGACATATAAAGCATATCCAGTGTTAATTCCCGCAAGGTGATGTGCTGCTGCGCGTTCCTAGCATAATACAAACTATGGTGGGTGGCATCCATATCTACAGGCTTAGGTTTGGGGGAACACTGCTGTCAATTTAGTATGCATAGAACATCCATTCTTCTACTCTATATAGGAATGTTGTTTCATGATATGCTGGCACTGTAATAAGTATCCCTCCCACTTCACTTTGCAGTTTGGGGTCTACTAAAGTAGGGTTCTCCTTTCTCTTCTTCAGAGTGTGGTGGCTCAGATTAAAATGCTCATTCAAAATTGAATAATTTTCTTTGGAATGAAAATGGCCCAACTGAGCTTCTGTTCATCTCAATATATCTTTTTAAATAACTTGGCCATCACAGGTCTGGATTTTTAAACTCTTAGCTAGGCTGTGGATTGCTGACCAAAGGTTCACAGTCCCTGATGTTGATTATTCATATGAAAACACTGCGATACATTTACTTGGCTATGATTGGAAAATGCAGTGTGCACTGCACCAAAATGCTATTTGTTCAACACTGAAACAGATATCACTTGGTTTTGAATACAGTAAGAAAGCAGTAGACATTTCACACACTAGAATTCTAAAGCATACTATTTGGAATGAGTCACCCCTTTTACTTAATTCCCCTTCCAGTTGTATCCCTTGCTAGGACTTGACAGAGAGATGATTCGGGCGGGTAAGATTCTTCAGACCCCTGCAACTTTGTGCCCACCCTCCTCACAAGACCAAACCCCCTGTGCAGGCCTTTGTCTCTCCCTACCTCATCTTGCCTTCCCTCTCGGCCACACACCCACCTGCTGAATGGATCCCATTTTGGGTTACTTGACCCACAACATGGAAGCCTGACCCTCCGAACTGTAGTGTTCTCTTGGCATTTTCAATGGCAGAGCAAAAGGTGAGATGAGTTTTCAGGCCTTTGCGGTTTGAGGTGCTGCAGACCCCTGCGTAACTGTGCCCCCCTCATCACAAGGTCCAAACCCCATGTACAGGCCTTTGTTTCCTATCCCTCCCTTTCCCTCTGCCATTCCCTCTTCACCCACCACTCACCCCCTAATTTGACCCAAATGAGGGTCACGTGACCTGAAACATCCATAGCACTGCCCCTTACAGGGCTGCCTTGCCCGGGAAACTGGCGATGGCCAGAGGCTAAGGGTGCTTCCTGTGTTCCTGTTCACCTATTGCCCCAGCACTCCTTGCAAAACCCTCCACCGAGAACCATCATATTACCCACATTAAAGTAGAGACAGAGCTATTATTCATAATTTACTGCTGAAAGATATTGCCATTGTGCTACTTGCAACACTGATAGTTTGCCACTTTCACTCTTGACCATTGTGGTAGTTTATCACTGTGATAGTTTGCCACAGTGATAGTTTGTCACACTGAACATTTGCCACTCTCATCGTTTGCCAATCTGATAGTTTGCCAATGTGATATCATTTTACCACACTGAAAGGTTTCCACTGTAACAATTTGCCAGTGTTTTAGCTTGCTACTCTGATAGTTTTCCACACTGATAGCTTTCCACTTTGCTAGTTAGCCACTGTGATTGTTTTCTACTGTGATATATTGCCACTGTGCTATTTCACCCCTTTGCTATTTACAAATCATTTTTTGCCACTCTGATAGTCAGTAAATGTGGTATTTGTTGCCACATTGAATGTTTGCCACATGGGTAGTTTGCCACTAGGATAGTTTACCACACTGATAGTTTGCCACTGTGATAGATTGCCAATGTGGGAGTTGTCCATTGTGATACATTGACACTGTGATATTTCCTCACTCTGATACTTGCCCTCTGTGATATTTTACCACTGTGATATTTGCCATTATTATCATTGGCCACTTGGATAGTCTGCCATTGTCACATTTTTGACACACTGATAGTTTGCCACTTTGTGATATTTTGCTATAGAGAGAGTTTTCTACTTTGATAGTTTCACACTGTGATAGTTTGCTAATGTGAGAGTTTGCCATTATGATATATTGTCACTGTGATATATTGCTGTTGTGATATATTGACCACTGTGATATTTTCCCAATCTGATACCTTCCCTCTGTGACAGTTAGGCACTATGGCAGTTTGGTACACTGATAAATTGCCACACTGATCATTTGCCATGGTGATAGTTTGTCACTGTGATATTTTGCAACTGTGATATTTGTCCACTGTGATATTTGTCATTCTGATCATTTGCCATTCTGAAATGTTGCTATTGCGATTGTTTTTGCCACACTGATAGTTTGCCACTGTGAGAGTTTACCAAACTGATGTTTTTTGACACTGTGATATGTTGCCACTGTGATGCATTGTTACTGTCATATTTTGACACTGTTATACTTTCTAACTTTTATATATTGCCACTGTGCCATATCACCAATATGATACTTTGGTACTGTGATATTTCATCACTGCAGTATTTGCCACTCTGCTAGTCTGCCATTACAAACAAACAAACCCTGAAGAAACAAAAAGAATCACTGCAACCTAGTCAACACCAGATCAATGTCAAAGCACAGCAAAGAGATAAACAAGCTCCTCAGCAAGGGGTAATCAACATCCTTTTCTTCACAGAAACCTGGATAATGAAGGACTTCCAGGTAGATATACACAAATCCCTTCTGAACAATTCAGGCAGGCAAACTGAGAAGGAAAAAGAGGAGGTGACCTAGTTATTGCATACACAGAACAGCAAAAGTCAAAACAGCACCATCATTAAATATCCTAAAATGTGAATCACTTTTTCTCCACCTAACTCTGGACCACCAAACCAATCTTTCATTCTAACTTTTCTGCAGACCGCCCAAATATAAGTTGTCCTTCACAGAGACGCAATAAGCAACATCTGAATAAAACCTGACTACTATACTGGGAGCAGGGGTGTTGCTAGGTCTGGAAAAGACCCGGGGCTACGCTGATGTCGACACTTCGTGACTGGGGGCTATCTAGCCTTTTGGTTGTAGCTCCTGAGATTCTATCCGGGGCTACCAACAAAAGACCAGGGGCTATAGCCCCCTTGGCCCCCCCCTAGCAACGCCTCTGACTAGGAGATTTCAATATCTGGTTTGAAGAGGAAAATAACTCACTGGCCTCTTACTATCCACGATGCACCTAGAACAAATGGTGAAGTTAACAGCCCACTCAGCTCGGTGCACTTTTGATGCAATCTTCTGAAAGAAAATCCTAGCTACAACTAAAACCCCAAATGCATTCTCTGCATTGACCACCTTATCATACCTATTGTGAGCCACACTCCAACACAAGTACAAACGTCCCACATAACTATACATTAGAAAATAAGCTGGAAGTCCCTCATAACCATGGATCTCAACAGCACACTGGAATCCACAAAAAAACACCTGCCACTCTTCTGGACACGCTTCCAACAGAAAAAAAAACAAATGAGGCACTCCAAAAACAAACTATTGAAACTCTAGATGCTGTTGCACTGAAGAAACATTTCACCCCCTCTGAATAGAAAATGACTCCCAGTTTGTTTATGCGCCACCTCCGAACCCTGAAGAAAACAAACAGGAAACTATAACAAACTTGAAGGAGAGATTGCAACCAACAGGAAAGAATTCCTGAACAAAAACAGATAAGGCTCAATCAAACTGAAATACACTATGCTGAACACATCTCAAAAGCAAGCAACACACAGAATGAGATATTCAACATCATCGATGGTTGCAATATCACCCTGACTCCCTTGCAGAAACTGTGTGATGACCTTACAAACCACTTCATAAACTAAGTCATCTACATCAAACAAGTCATCAGCACTATGCCCACAGACCCAAGCAACATCACCAATGACCCACCTCCAGAGAACAACAATATTGCACTGCTTCAGACTGGTCTTTATTGAAGACTTCACTAAACTAGTGAAGGAAAGTGACAAAGCTGAATAGCCAGTAGACCCATGCCCACCAGACATATAGAAGAACATCCTCAGCCAACTGACACCTGCAGAATATTTCTGCAACCTTATGAACTACTCTGGCAGCACAAACCTTACTGAGAAGTTTGAAAGTGTCCCACATTAAACCACTTCTCAAAGATCTCTAAGCAAACATATACAACTCTACCAATGACCAGCCTTTATAAAAAATAAAAAAACTCACCCAGCAAAACGCCTGGAATCCGACATATATAGAAAATCCTGACACATGTAGAAACCATGCACACAAATTGGTTTCATGTGGAATTAATTAATTTTAAGTCAAAACATGTATTCATTTAATTGAAGACTACACATGTCAACCTCTTAGTAAGGACACCTGGCCCAAGAGTAGTAGAATAAACACAATATCTGATTTATTTAAATACATTTACCATTTAAAATGTGTACAGTCACTGTTCACAAATTTCATCAAGAAACAATTGTGAATTCATTAAAATACAAGACTTTCTACATCAAATTATGATACTAGAAAAACATCACACAAAATATCCAACACATTCATAACAAAAAACCCTAAACAAACTCTTCACAATTCGAATATCACATCCTTAAGTATCACAGGTCGACTAGCAATGACTGATTGTGGTTGGGAGTTCACAATCTTCATTAACCAGAGACTAAAACAATCATATCTAAATCAACATTATTAAGTAGTTTCCACATAAAGGCCTTAAGTGCCATATCTCCTTTATGACCTCAAATCAATGGAACTCTAGGAAAAAAGAAAAACAATAATCAATACACTCGGGTTGCAGTTGTCAAAACTGAGATAATGGATGAAACAGATATTATTAATTAGAGGCCTAAAATGCCATTTAAAATATATCACAGCTGTGGACCTTAAATGTATATGGTCAAATTCTCAGTATCGAACTATCTGAAAATTATAAAAAAAATATGTCACTATAAATATCTGCAATGCAATTCAGGCTACATGGTAAATCATTAAAACCAAAATGAGCAAAAAGTACTAACCACCAAAGTGAGCATCTCACCTATGATTGTCGATTTCTAAAATATGAAGGGGTTCCATTTTTCATCAGTGCTTCATTTGTTGCATTATTTCTTTAATTCTGTAAAACATATCCATATGAGTGGTTGACTTGTACAATTATTGCCACGTCATGTATTCAAAACAAGTAGCAAAAGTACCTATACATTTAAAAGTATTAGTACCTTTAAATATTAGGTAAAACAATGTGCATCTTTTTCTTGCATCACTGAATTTTGCTTAGGGGCGTGGCCTGAGCTCATGCAGTAAGGATGTGACTGCTCGGAGCTCCCACTGTGATCCTTCTTAGACCCTTTTAGCGGTGACTGGAGCTGTCTTCCCTTACACCAAATGATACCTCCTTATAGGGGAAACCAGTGCCCGCTTATATAGCCTTTCTCTGACAAAAAACTGATCCACGAATGCTGAGAAAATTGATCTGAATCCCAGGTCCTGTGGAAGCCAAGATGGTGGCTACAGTGACTCTTTGAGGCCTCCCTGGTGGCTTACAAACACCGCAGGCTGTGTCATCAATTGTAGGCAAGTCATCCCTTACAAACTTTGCTCACCGGACAAATGGCCTAGTGGAAGCGGCAACTGGTGCAGATGGCCATGCTGGCATTGAAACCCTGCCTGCAGCACTGTCAGATGCACCAGGCTGGGATGCATGCCCTGCCTCCTGGGCGGAGATGTGTGTGTCATGACCCTTGCCCCTGGCCCTCACTGGCAAGTCAGCCTTCCAGTTAGGGCCAGGTCAAAGGCCTAAACACCTCATGCACGACTCGCTTGGAGTCAGTCCTGGCGCCTTTGGTGCCAGGCTCATAACCATCATGAAGACCAACATTAGAATGGGACTATTTACTTGGGACTATTTAACTTGGGGGGGTTCAGCCAACATGGAGGAACACACATAGCTCAGTTACAAGGAACTGAGCTATGTGGTCTAGTCTTTTGGATGTGGCAAGCCTGGGACTACTTTACCTGGACTACTTTGGGTGTGGCAGGCCTGGGACTATTTTACCTGGACTACTTTACCTGAGACTATTTGAACCACACCCAAACAGCAGAACATGCTTTGCGTTATTCGCTGTGGGCAGCGTAACGCTCACCGTGTCCAGTTCTGTGATGCCAGCCTACCTGAAACCAAGGACCTGCAGAGAGAGAAAGAACAGTATGAAACTTACCTGGAACAGTATCTTGTCTTCAATCCATCACCGACTTCAGTTCCGCTCACCTGGAGGTACGAACTCCATCATCCGGCACTGCATGCATCCTGGAATACCATAACCTGGAAAGAGGAGAAAGAAAGACAGCATTAGTAAGCGTTTACTCACATTTCCTCCCGAATGAAGAAAGCCACACAACTCTTACATGGGTAGTCATCACCTGGTCAGTATCATTGCTAGAACATTATGGCACTCGGCGAGGAACATCGCAACCTGCAAGGAGAGAAAAGACTCAGGTTAGCAATATAAAAGGCGTAACAGCGCCGCGCATCTCGCATCACTCACCAGACAGTATCGCGCACACCGTGCTTTCACCTACCGGCCCATGCTCATCTTCAAACTGCATGACAACACCAAAATACCTTTCCATACCTAAAAGGAAAGAAGCAAGACATTATTATTCGAACTAAGAGGAACATAAGAACTGCATGTAATGACTGTAAACCAGCAAACCTACGGAGTTGCAGCAGGTCTGGATTCCCACAGGGGGGGCTTGCACCTGTGAAGTAACTTGGTCGCTGCTCGCCCCTCACATCTACACGCCCCTGCCACGAGGAGCAGGATGGAGAATCCACCTTTTACAATATTAAGGTGAGGGGAGGGCCCAAGAGGGAGGAAGGAGTTGAGGCCAAGGGAGGTGGGTAAAAATAAAGACAATCTGGTATTGAATCCAGCTCTCCTATATTGCAGACCCATCTTTGACCAGAGGTCTTACCAAGGGACCAGGAGAGGGTTCGAGAGTGCAAATCATCCAACCAGGGCTGGGTGGCATCCCCGTGGATACCAGGTGAGCGTAACAGTGTGGCAAGTGTGGTTGGCTGCTGCACCTCTGAGATCACAGCTTATCCGGTAGGCCCGCTGCTTGCTGCTGAAGTCATCTGGTCCCCTGTGGAGGCTGCGAAACACCAACTGTGGTCGTCTTGTGGGTTGCTGCTCCACCGGGAGAGACTGCGATCACTGGCACCGGCTACCCCCTCGGGTGCTCCCACCAAAACTGCCTGGCTGCCCTGATGACTCAGACCCCTGCGTTCCTACCTTTACTGCTTACACGCTGACCTCACAACTTCTCTGGGTGGTGCTGGGACATGGTTTGCCTGCTTGGCAGGGGACATCCTGTGCTTCCAGTGTACCTGCTGAGTGCTACCTTCAGGCCCACATAGGCTAATGAGATCTTGGTAATGTTTTTTTTTTTTATTTTTTTTATTTAAATGTTATGTTTGACTTGTCAAACTTTTCATTTTTTTTTTTTTTTTTTTTTTTCCCCGTTTCCTTGTGCTCTTCATGCTACTACATCATTATTCTGTTTGTTCTTTTACAGTTCTTTGTTGATTTCGATCCAGAATTTGATCACTGTGATGATCAACCAATGGTTGTTTCCTTGGAGCAGCTTTGCCCATCGCTCTTCTGTCGTCATTTGTTGCTCTGAGATTTTGAAGAAGTCTCTAAATATGTCACGTTTATTTTTTAGCTCTGGGCACATCATGATTAGATGGAATAAGGTTTCTTGCTCCACTGGGTCTTTACAATAACGACAGATTGCCGAGATGCTACGTGTTCTATCTATCAATGACAAGTATTCACGCGTGGGTAGGATATTCAGACGAAATCGTAAAAATAAGTCGCGAATTTTCACACTGGGAAATTGAAGTAAGTACGGAGGCATCTCATTGATAGCTCTTACTTCCATAGCGGTGTTTAGATGTCTTTTAAATTTCTTCTGATCTTCTGTTGTTCTTATCCAGTCATTTTCTTGTACTTTCCGTTTGGCATATTGAGGTCTGTTTCTCAGCATTTCTTCAGTAATGCCTTCATCTTGCATATTTCGTTTGATCTCACTTATCCACTTTGTTAACGCTGTAATTTGGAATGCATCTTTTTTTTCTTTGAAAATTTCCAGTGATGGGATGTTTTCTTGCGAAATGATTTTTCTATATAGGTCCATTTGTTTCCAAAGTACAATGGATTGGATAGATTGGAGGGCAAGTTCATATCGAATTCTAGAGATTGGTAAAGATTTCGGCAGAGCAAGGGTTTTCCTCCAGAATATAGCTTCATATCTTGGCCATTTCAATAGATGTTGATTTATCAACGATTCGCTCGCATAAGTCAGGATTGGAATGACTTTTTGCTTATACAATAAAGTTGTAGGTTTTACTGTATATGCACCATATTTACAGTGAAAGAAGCGGCCTTGTCTTGACAACGATATTGCCTTTTCTTCGATATTTTCTTGCCATTCTTTTTCGTTCTTAGATGGGTTTATTATTACACCTAAATATTTTATGGATTTGGTTGCCAGAATGATTTTGTGTTCTAGGCAGAGATTTGGAGTCCTTTGCTTCTTAGAGTTTTCAGTTATGAGTTTCATCATTTTGGTTTTTTCTGTATTGATTTGTAGATCATTTTCCTTCATGAATGTTTGCGTTTTGTTCAGTGTTATTTGTAGACCTTTCACCGTTTTGTCCAAGATAATAATATCATCGGCAAATATTAAAGTTTGGATAGGTTCACTATTTATCTTCGGTGGATTTGCCGTAGTGTGTTGAATATTTCGTTCAAACTCATGGGTGTAAAGATTGTAGAGGCAAGCAGCTAGTGGACAGCCTTGCTTGAGCCCATTCCATGTGAGTATTGGTGCTGTTGCCTTTCCGTCATTTGAGAGGCGAACTCTAATTGACGTATTCGAGTATAGTTGTTGTATTGGTTTCAGAATGGCCGGTGGGCAACCCCATGCAGCCAATTTGAACCATAGTAGTTGTCGGTTGACTAGGTCAAAGGCCATTTTTAAATCTATAAAGATTGCGTATACCTGCTGTACTTTTGTAAATGCTTCGTGTTTTATCATGTTCAGCAGCAGAAGATTAACGTTGGTGCTTATTTTTGAGACAAAACCGGTCTGTCTTTTTGCTTGTTTACCATGGTGTATGGCCCAATCAGTTAATTTTTTCTCAAGATAGCCTGCAAATAGTTTGCCCAATGGGTCTAATAGTGCTATCGGTCTGTAGTTGGTAGGGTTTTTTCTATCTCCTGCCTTGTAGATTGGTATTAAAACGGCTGTCGACCATGTACGGGGAATCTCATTCGTCTTTCCTATCAGGAGTAAGAGATGTGAGAAAAATTTGGCCCAGTGTTCTGGATTTGCTTTAAGGTTGCTGTTAGCCAGCCCATCAGGTCCTGGGGCCCTAGATGAATTCAGACTCCTCATAGTAGTGGTGATATCTTCTATATCCCATTTTAGGGTCCAGGGTTCAGTGTCTTCTTGTAGACTTGAAGCTGGATGGAGTATTGGTTTCTTATATAGGTTTTGATAGTGTTTAACCCATATATGTGATTCCACCTCTTGAGTCAGGGTTTGCTTTTTCGATGTGTTGTTCATCAAGGACCACAACTGTTGCGTGTTTTTTCCACTTAACGCTTTCAAGAGTTCTTCTGCATCATGTTGTTTCGTTGTCATTTTGTATGCTTTCATTATGTGGGCAAATTTTTGATTTTCTTTTTTTATTTCAATTGCATTATTTCCTTTTTTTTCTTTATTTGTCGGAGTTGTTTGTAGTGTTTCTTTTTTTCTAAAAAGATTTTAAGGTTGAAATAATGAGTATGCAACTGTTTGGCTCTTTGTTAATTTCTTGATGTGGATTGCTGATATTTCTGTAAGATCCAGCCATAGTTTAGTTTATCTTGGTCCTTCATCGCTGTGTCTTTAAATAGGTTAGTTAAATCTCGAGCTTGATGATCTTTAATTCTAAGGCGATTCAACCCGTTAGTTATTTCAAGTTCAGGAAGATTCAAACAATGATCGCATGAAGGTTCGACCGGCCAGGAGATGAAGATTTGACGATGATCGCTATTTGAGTTTGACACATTCGCAGTGCGATTTGTGATTTTCCGAATACCTTCTGTTGTGAAGATATAGTCAATTATTGTGTTGGAGTTTTCTCTTGACCAGGTCGGCAACGGGATGCCTTTTTCGTTGGTGGGTTGCACGCTTAGGCAAATGTTGCGTAACGTCATTTCGTTGATCCATTTTCTCGCTCTCGATGACATTTCGTTAGGTGCCAATTTCTTTCCTTCTTTATCAAAGAGGTGGAAGTTGAAATCTCCTGCCAGAATGATTTCGTTTGTGCTATTACTGATATTCAGTCCATCGATTTCCTCACATATAGAGTCGATGAATTTGTTGTCAGACATAGCTGTAGGGTTCCAGTAGATGTTAAAAATCGATAAACGCGTATATTTTGCAGTATAAGATGTATTGGATTTCTGTATTGACGGAATGTTGATGGTTAGGAATTGGGCCCATGGGTGGATTATTTTACTTTGCAATATACGCCATGTGAGTTTTATTTTTGTTAGTATGAGCATTCCTGAGGCTGGTCTTCCTTGTTGAGAGAATATGGCTGGATTCGTAAATGATCTATAACCGTCGCACACCACTTCCTCTTTCAACCATGTTTCCTGGAAACAGATGATATCGACTTCTTCAAGTGTAGATGTCTCGTTTTCCAGAAGATGTCTGTAACCCCTCGTGTTCCAGGAACATAAGGTTGTATGAGGGTTCAGTGAGTCTTTTCGTTGTTATAGGTACGTTTTCTTTGTTCTGTGGTTCACTTCTAGATTAGTGCTGGTTCTTGGCTTTTTATTTTGGTCGTGTGGTCTCAAACTTAGATCGTTGAGCTTTGGTCGCCCTTCTTGGATGGTGTATTGTCTGTTTCGTTTGTTGAATATATTCTTGCTAAAAATTTGTAGCGTTCTTGTTTTTTTTTCTGCCATCAAACGAGATACCATTATTTCCTCTGTTTGGAATCCCAGAGTCGATAGGTGATGTTTATTATCAATGACACATTGCATTGTGTCGTAGTTTGAAAAATCAACGTGGGCTTCTTCCATATATTGCTTGTTTGGGAATATGATTAACTCAATGTCTTCCGTTTTTATGTGGGACAATTGTGGGATTGCCTTAAACAGGCGTAGGGTATTGGATCTATTTAAGATGACAGGAACTTCAGTGCTTGAGTTGTTCGGAAATATGGCCAGTCGATATGCACATGATGCATTTGACGGATTTTTAAAGATTGGTCTCGAGAGTTTAGTTGTTGTATGAATCGGCGTGTGACCGTTGGTTTCTATGGGTCTTTCTGACTCATCTGCTGGCCATTCTTCTTCAATTGACACTGTCGAATATGCCAAAGAGATGTTGCTTTGGTGCACATTTTCGATGCTTTCGCTCCGAGTGCAGTCAGATATCGAATTTTCATATTCATCTATTATAATGTGGGATTCATCTTGAGAGTTTATAGAAATGGGGTTGTAGGCTCTTCTGTCATCTTCTGTAGAGATGTCTGTCAGGTTACTTGAGTTTGCAGATTTAATTCGCGATTCTTGTCTGGTTAAGTCTTTAAGTCTCATTGACTCGTTAGCATGTGGCATAAAATTTGTAGTTCTATCTCTTTGTTCCAGGGTCGAGGATGTTTGTTGGTTAATTGCATCTATGAGTATATCTAATGGTTCCATCGTTGATTGGTTGTCTTGAGGTGTAAGATTTCGAGCTTTATCTTTTTTTCCAGCGATTGGAATTGGATGTGATAGAGTAGACTGATTATTTGGTAGAGGTTTTCTGTTGGTCTTTGTTTTTTCATTGTTTGTTTTCTGCGCATTTAGTACCTTTCGCAGAAATGCACGTGACCCGTTTTTAGCAGGTTTTTTGGGCTTTGGTTTATTCGATGAGTCCTGTCCCACTAGTCCTCGTTTTGAAAGATCAAAGATATCAAATGGTGTGCAAGCAGGAGGTTCGGTGGTGTTTTGCGACACAGACACCAGGGGTTGTGGCACTGGCACTGGATAGGGTTGATGGTCATATTGTGTCGTTTGGTCTATTTTCCTCATGTTCAGGTTCGATTGGTTGTCTGTCTGAGTTTGTTTAGTGGTCCATTGTAGGGTCGTTGGTACTTGTGCAGATTTTTTTACTTTATCATCTACTATTTTTTTTGTGATAATTGAGAATGTGTCCATTAAATTTAGTTTGTCAGCTCTATCAGCTCTTGCCACTTCGGCTAATCTATTTTGCCATATTCTTGACGATTCAGCTTCATATTTTAGTCTTTCTTGTATGGAGTTTATAAGGGATTCAAACTGCGTTTGCTTGGTCAAGAGCATTGCTAGCAGTGTCGCTTGATCCTTGATAGAATCAACCATCGCTTCTTCAATTTTTAAAAAAGGAATCATAGCTGTTGATAATACTGCTACCAGAGTGTTTTGGAGATCTAGCATCGTCGTCGGTATTCTTTGTTGGTATTCTGTAGGATTACTTCTATTCCCCAGGTTCACTCCGATGGACGAATTGTTTTTATTTGGATTGTTTTCCAAGGGTTCATTCGTAGGTGAAACGGTTCTGGGTGAACCGATTGGGGTAGATGTCTCCATTTTTCCGCTTTGTTTTGGCGTAGAGAATCCGCCAAACACCTCCTTTATTTTTCCTTGTGAATCCATAATGGCATCAATTTCTGTAATGTCGAGAGATAAACGGGCAATTCTTGCTTTGAGTGGATTTGTGGGTTCATCATTTCTCATAGCAGTCGGCAGATGTGTTGTTTGCCATTGCCGTTTGGCTGCCCTTGCACGCTCTTGTAGCGGTGTTTGGTAATGAGCTTCTAATCTCAGATTTTGACCTTGCATCTCTGGAAGTGATACTGATTTTGTAGCATCACGTATAGGGTATATGTGTTCCGGATGGGACGTGGAAGGTGTGACCAAAAGTATGGTTTTTATGTCTATTTTGCCAGATGCAGGTGTGTGTGCTACATGTTCAGGGTTGTCCAGGCTATCCTGGACTTCAGGTTTAACTTTATTTTTATTATAAGTATTTGGTGTCTTAGAAATATTCAATATGGTTTCATCCAGATCACGTTTGATGGTCATATTTTGTGTAGATACTAACGATTCGTCCCGTTTACCTTGTAGCCTTGTTCGGGGCCTTGTGGTTTCCATGTAGACTTGCGATTCCTATCGCCGATCCAGCCGCAAACAGCAGAAAACAGCCTCGCCCTTTTCTCCACCGCGGGCTTCTCGCCACAAGGGTGACGGAGTGCTGGTTATGTAGGTACTTCCTGTAGGCGTGTCACACGGACGTCAGGTGACGCTTGTCACGTGATGCGGGAATGATGGGTAAGCACGCCGCTCGCTTCAACTGCTATCGGCTCCTGCCAATAGACTTACGCGAGTTGGAGCGGCGCTTCGCCTTTCCTTGGGTCAACAGGTAAGATTCAGGATCGAGTGATCAATTAGTAACTCAGCCGCACAGCAGAAAACAGCCTCGCCCTTTTCTCCACCGCGGGCTTCTCGCCACAAGGGTGACGGAGTGCTGGTTATGTAGGTACTTCCTGTAGGCGTGTCACACGGACGTCAGGTGACGCTTGTCACGTGATGCGGGAATGATGGGTAAGCACGCCGCTCGCTTCAACTGCTATCGGCTCCTGCCAATAGACTTACGCGAGTTGGAGCGGCGCTTCGCCTTTCCTTGGGTCAACAGGTAAGATTCAGGATCGAGTGATCAATTAGTAACTCAGCCGCACAGCAGAAAACAGCCTCGCCCTTTTCTCCACCGCGGGCTTCTCGCCACAAGGGTGACGGAGTGCTGGTTATGTAGGTACTTCCTGTAGGCGTGTCACACGGACGTCAGGTGACGCTTGTCACGTGATGCGGGAATGATGGGTAAGCACGCCGCTCGCTTCAACTGCTATCGGCTCCTGCCAATAGACTTACGCGAGTTGGAGCGGCGCTTCGCCTTTCCTTGGGTCAACAGGTAAGATTCAGGATCGAGTGATCAATTAGTAACTCAGCCGCACAGCAGAAAACAGCCTCGCCCTTTTCTCCACCGCGGGCTTCTCGCCACAAGGGTGACGGAGTGCTGGTTATGTAGGTACTTCCTGTAGGCGTGTCACACGGACGTCAGGTGACGCTTGTCACGTGATGCGGGAATGATGGGTAAGCACGCCGCTCGCTTCAACTGCTATCGGCTCCTGCCAATAGACTTACGCGAGTTGGAGCGGCGCTTCGCCTTTCCTTGGGTCAACAGGTAAGATTCAGGATCGAGTGATCAATTAGTAACTCAGCCGCACAGCAGAAAACAGCCTCGCCCTTTTCTCCACCGCGGGCTTCTCGCCACAAGGGTGACGGAGTGCTGGTTATGTAGGTACTTCCTGTAGGCGTGTCACACGGACGTCAGGTGACGCTTGTCACGTGATGCGGGAATGATGGGTAAGCACGCCGCTCGCTTCAACTGCTATCGGCTCCTGCCAATAGACTTACGCGAGTTGGAGCGGCGCTTCACCTTTCCTTGGGTCAACAGGTAAGATTCAGGATCGAGTGATCAATTAGTAACTCAGCCGCACAGCAGAAAACAGCCTCACCCTTTTCTCCACCGCGGGCTTCTCGCCACAAGGGTGACGGAGTGCTGGTTATGTAGGTACTTCCTGTAGGCGTGTCACACGGACGTCAGGTGACGCTTGTCACGTGATGCGGGAATGATGGGTAAGCACGCCGCTCGCTTCAACTGCTATCGGCTCCTGCCAATAGACTTACGCGAGTTGGAGCGGCGCTTCGCCTTTCCTTGGGTCAACAGGTAAGATTCAGGATCAAGTGATCAATTAGTAACTCAGCCGCACAGCAGAAAACAGCCTCGCCCTTTTCTCCACCGCGGGCTTCTCTTGGTAATGTATGTTTGCTTGGCCTCTTCATTCTGCTATTTAGATGAGCTTTTGGGATCTGGTTCCACCTACTATTGCAACGCAAGAGAAGTCTCCTTAAAGTGCTAGTAAGTGTGTTTTTGGAATCCCCAATATTAATACTTGCCTGGCCTGTGGGGGACACCCCCTGCAACTGAAGTCACACCAGGAAAACTAAACTGAACTGTGTCGACAGGATCCAGTTACCCAATCCATGCTCAGTTGGTGTTATTTTGGCCATGCAGTGTGGCACTACACACCCCAGCCTGTTCCTGTTTCAATCTCCTACAATGTCTCCCACCAAGAATAAGGGCAAGCCAACCAACCATCATGGACTTGTTTGCTGGTCGGAGTAAACACTCTGGTGCCCCCAGACTGAGGACACTGAGCAGTCGGAGCTACACACTCCAGTACAGGACCCATGGGAAAACAAGGTTCTTGCTGTGATATCTGCCCTGCCGACCTCGCTGGAGACCAAGATCGATGAGGTCAAAATAGATGTTGAACTACTTTGGCAGGTCGTCAGGCAACTGGCTAAGAGGGTCAAAACTGAGTAATTGTTGTTAAAAGAGACTACAGGCACCACCAAAGACCTTGTGGCGCAGGTCAAAGAACTGGAAATGAGAAATGCTTCATTGGAACTACGTGCAGGGGATGCTGAGGGCAGATCCTGCAAGAACAATATATGCGTTCTAGGTCTTCCAAAGGGTGCAGATGGCCCGGACCCGACCTCCTATATTGAAAACTTGGTACTGCAAGAGATTAGGCCTGGCAAGCTATCAAAGGCTTTACAGTTAAAAGAGCTCACCGTTTCCTCCAAAAAAGACCTCCGCCTGGATCCCACCCCAGACCGGTTATAGCTAGGATCCTGAACTTCTGTGACAGAGAAGCAATTCTAAAATACTGTATGGAGGCAGGTGAGTTACTAAGGAACAGTTTAAAGATCGCTATTTATGCGGACTACACACATGCAGTTCAGAGGGCCAGAAATACATTTGTGTCTGCCAAAGCGAGACTCAGACAACTGGCTCTAAACTATATGCTCATGTGTCTTGCTAGGCAAAGATCATTTACAACGGCAGATCAAATTTTTTGATAGTCCTGAGGCGACGACCATGTGGATGGAACACAACTTTTGTAGTGAGAACAGTGCTGACACCTGAATTAAAGTGTGATTCCACCAGTTCCCACCACGCTACCTGACATCTCTGTGCCTTTGTGCTCCCTTTGCAGATGTGGGGAAGCTTTTTGTGAAGTTGCAGGCCGACACAGGATCCAAGTACTGTACTCTACTAATTCAAATGTATAGGCCATTACTCCTGGTGTGACACTCTGAACACCCCTAAACAATGTTACATTGACAACAGCCCGAAGCCACTAAAATCTCCTCTCTTCTGCAGTGAGGGCAACATCCAGTTAACCACTGTTGGTCTTATCCGCCCGCTCAAAGTTGATACTGGGAGCCAGCCTGTTGCTGGTTCCCCTGCCTGGTACACAATGGCCAAATTCGGCCTTGGATGTACAGGAATGCCTGAACAATATGTTTTTGTTGGGCAGTGTTACATAGCTTTGTTGTTATTGTTATGTTCTGTTTAATCCATGCATTACGGCTCACAAGGTACTACTTTTGGGTGAACATGGGGGAACAAAGGTGCGATTAAGGACTATCCGTAACCATGCCAATCACAGGTAACTGAGACACTGGTATGACTACACTGTGGGGGTGAGTTGCGCAAGATTTTTGTGACTGTTTGTGACATGTTGGGGTAGAGCCACTTGGGCTCCAATGGGGTTACACATTACGTTACACAATCATGCCCCCTTCAGAATATTAACCTGTAATATGTGAGGCATGAGCTCTTACCTTGGCAGAAATAGGGTGAAATGTTAACTACAGCATAAAAGAATATCCATAGCTTTTATCCAGGAGACCCACCTGCTGGCTGATGAGCAAGAGGCAGTCTTGAATTGCTAGGGCGGGTCGGGCTACAGCTCCACTTACTCCAAATTTGCTAGAATAGTGCTTACATTAATTGATGGTTTGCTGCCTTTCCAACTACTAGAAGTGGAGAGAGAAAGGAAGGGGCGGTACTTAATCTTACAAGGTTATCTTGACCATAAAGAAATTTACATTGTGAACTCTTATTTTCCAAATCATAATATCCTGTCCCAGGTACATACATTACGTATGTACATTATGTATTTATGTTGCATCCAGGCGTGAAGTTCTTTTTTATTGGGGGAGATTTTAATAGTGTCAGAGATGCAGCACTCAATAGATTTTCCCTTCCCCGTGGAGGTCCATCCCCAGCTACTTCTGAATGCAGCACTAACTGACCTAGATTTGGTGGACGTCTGGAGGGAACTGCACCCAAATACATAGAAGTTATACCTTCTACTCATCCCCCCACAAGCTACACACCAGAATAGATTATTTCTTCTCTGGGCTGAGACAATTAGCCAAACTCTAAAGTGCTGAATATATGGGCCGCTTGATATCTGACCACTTCCCCTTGATGATTAAATGGAACGTTATGAGTCCTAGACCCCATATTCTGACATGGCACATACCTGTTGGTGCTTTGTCAGATGTGGCTTTCAAGACGACATTACAGGACTTGGTGAATGATTTCTTTGAACATAATATTGGGAGCGTCGATACGTGGGGCACTATTTGTGAAACCATCAAAGTGGTGACTGGTGCAAGGTTATAGTGAGTGCCATGGGCATTTGCTGGAAACTACGGGAGGGCATAAAGGCCATGGAGAAAGAAATCCCAAAACAGGAGGCCCAACACTCTGGCCTGCGGTCGGTTGAGGAAAAACTAGCTGAGACATGATCCTGCTGCATAGAGGCATGGGATAGGCTGTCCAAATTGGACTACGTCACACAAACAGCTTTAGTGCATGCAGAAGGGGACAAACCCGGGAGACTACTTACATGGCTTTGAAAATAAGAACACCCTAGGCCCCTGACCATGTTACTTTATGATGAATGCGGGGCCCCGTGGAGATCCCAACTTGCGATTAATGATATCCTCACTACCTACTACACTCAGTTATACAGTCACAACAATCAGGTACCCCAAGAATACGTGGCTGAGGCCCTTTCGCTAATCTCACTCGCAAAGCTTACTGATGCTCAGCGTGCCCTTCTAGACCAGCGCAGTGCCTCTCTCTCCACCAGTAAAATGCCTGGGAGCAACAGACTTCCCCCGGAATCTTATAAAGCATAGAGCTCTAGCTTAGCCCCAGTATTGCTTAAGGACTTTGGGGAAGCTTACGATTAGGGTGTACTCCCAGTTAGCAAGAGGAAGACCTTGGTGATACCCATACCCAAACCTGGGAAACCAATGGACAGGTGTAACACATACTGCCCCCTGGCTATGCTAAACTATGACATGAAAATATTTACAATGGTGCTGGCGATGCGTCTTCGTAAAGTGATCACCTCCTTGATACACACGGATCAAACTGGGTTTATGCCGGGACACAGCACCACTGTGAACCTCCGTAGACTTCAGCACATCATTGATCAGACCAACCCCTGCAAAGAACACTATGGGCCTCATTACGACTCAGGCGGTAAGGGGTTTACGGCGGCGTAAACAGCGCCGACCCTTACCGCCTGATTCCGAGGTCCCTTAGCGCCATGGAGGTTTTAACACCTGCTTTTAGCAGGTGTTAAAATCCACGGCGCTAAGGGACCTTGATGTTAATTACGCCACCGTAATTTACGGTGGCGTAATTAACGCCTTCCCCACTCCCATTATGCCCTATGGGGCAAAAATGGGAATGGGGAAGGGTAAATGGGGATTGGGGATTTACCGCCCCGCCAACCTCGGAATGGGGCGGTAAGTCCGCCAACCACCATGGCGTAAACGTAGTTTACGCCATGGTGGTAAAGGTACGACCCAGGCGGTAACTTACCGCCTGGGTCGTAATGAGGCCCTATGTGGTGGGGTCACTTGATGCAATCGAGGCCTATGATTCAGTCTTTTGGGAATAGTTGCTTGCCTCATTGCAGAGTTTTGGGCTGGGGGGGGGTTTATCTGATGGATGACGCTGTTGTACACTTCCCCAACAGCCAGGGTGAAATCGGGTAGACATATGTCTGGAGTGTGGAATATACAGTGGGGCACTCAACAAGGTTGCCTGTTGTCACCCATGCTATATATATTATCCCTGAAGCCCCTGGCGGTATACCTATGCCAGGAGTACCTGGATGCAGGCATCATGATTGGTGGATCGAGACACCTAGTATCACTATATGCGTGAACCACAACATAACCTACCTATGGTTTTAGACATATTGGACAGTTTTGCAGTACTGTCAGGGATCTCTTTTACTAGGTGGAAGTCCTGCCTTTTCCCCTTGGCTGGTCTACGTGGGGAAAGTGTGGCCACCATGCCTGACCTGGGCCTCATGTGGGAGGTGTATTCTTTCAGATATCTGGGAATTCAAATCACACATACACCGGAAGACACACACACCTATAACACTCTCAAGGTGATGCAGAGCCTTAAGAAATTCATGTCCTTTCGGTCCTGGTTACCACTATCACTCATGGGCAGAATTGCCACTGTTAAAATGATTATCCTCCCCAGATCCGTGTACAGATTTACAAATGTCCATTACTGTATTGAGGCCCACATTTTTTGCCTTCTTGATACACTAATTAGAGGTTTCCTTTGTTGCCCGAATCCTCACAGGCTGGCTCTTAATGTTCTATGCCTGCCATATAAAGACGGTGGGGCACAGCTAACAATGCTTGAACTTTTCTACCTAGCTGGCCAGTTAAGCTTTGTCTCGAAATAGTTGTCCGACGACCCCACATCTGACTCAATGCTGCTCCAGCATTTAGTGGCACCAGCCCATCTTAATGAAATACTATGGCTCCCAGACTGTTGCATGAATTCCCTATCACTGCTCACTGGTCTAGGTAGAAAAATATAGTCCAGAGTGTTAAAGTTGCTCTGGGTGCATTACCCCTACTCGCCCAATGCTCCAATAGTGGCTGGGGAAGACCTAGGTGCTGCAAGGCACTGGGAGGAATGGGGTATATCTACATGGGGGGATATGCATGATAAAGGGAAATTTTGAGACTTAAACAACCTGGCTCAGCAGACGAGCCTGCCTATGGGACAATTCCTGAGATACATGAAAGTGATGGGAGCGGCAAACCGTAGATGGAGCAGGTGGCCAGCTGAACCGGAGGTTACAGCACTTCTGGCTCTAAAGTACATACTGGAAGATGGCTGGAGGCCTGTAGCCAGATTATACAATTGCTTGATGAACAGGTCCAACATTCAAAACCCCAACCTGAAAATGCGATGGGAGTCAGATGTGGGCTCTGTAATAACCGATCAGGAGTGGAAACGAGAGCTAGGTTTCCCAAAGAATTGGCTGGGAATGCTAGGTTTAGACTGCTCCACATTAATATACTCCAGCGCACATACATGACCCCCTGCAGGGTAGCTACATTTAATAAAAACACGCATTCAACCTGCCCCTGGCACAACCAAGATGATGCAGACTTAATCCACATGTTTTGGAAATGTGTAAGAGTGCAAGGTTTTTGGTCCCCAATTGAACAAGCTTGCCGTGTGGCGGGTGTTGTTAGATACATTTGGGGTCCACTGGAGTGTTTACTGGGTGCAGATTCCAGGTAAGGCAAATGCAGACATGTTACCAGGTTTATGGATCTAGCTTGCATACTTGATAAACGCTGAATTGCAATGTCATGGAAGCTCACAGGGGGCACACAATATAAACTGTGGTCCCGCAAATTCGAAACTTGGTGTGATACAGAAACTAAAGCATGGGCTGAGTCACTACAATGTTATGATGATGTTTTCATTAAAACTTTCGAATCTTGGAAAGCACTTGTCTTTCCTATCATCCGATGACAAACCACTGTGAACATTTCCTCAGTGCCACTTTATAATCAATATATGTGAATGACGGTCCCTTGTGAGCTACTAGTCTCAATTTTGTTGTTGCCCAATCCACCGCGCCCTAGACACTGCCCCACTTTTGCAACAATGGCTGTCTCATTCTTGCCTTGTATACAGGTCCAGTTTTATGCTTTGAAGGGTTGTTGTTCTGTTTTGTTTGTGTGCATAATACTTTGTGTTTACTCTGCTGTAATGTGGTCAAGGCCTTAATCCATGCTATGCTGTCATTGTAATCTTGATAAACCAGTGCATTGTCACCTACAGCTTAATAAACAAATCTGAAAATAAATCACTGAACGTTGTTTAGCATTAACCCACTGCATTGTGATTAAAGCACAGCAAGGTGAACATTCTAGTTTCCAAAAGCTTACGGGCCAGACAGATGAGAATCAATCAATGAGGGAATCATTTTGGGTATACCTTTTGTAAAGACCAAGCAACCTCTTCAAACAAATCAGAGAAATAGGGATATGGAACACTGGACTGCAGTGGATAAAATCGTTCCTGACAGAAAGGATGGACATCACCTGGCTACCACCCTTCAGCTCAACACCACACACACCCACGAGTCGGTTCCACAAGGCTCATGCCTCTCACCACTACTTATCAAAGGACTTGGATTTACATGGTACAACTATGCAGATGTCATGCAAATCATCTACAAATTCAACAACAGTGATTAGATAGACCAAACCCTTACCAACTTCCTCTCAGAAATCAATGGATTGTTGCACAGCAACAGCCTTGAACCCAACCAGGACAAAACATGAATTATGATCACGCCAGTAACCTTTACATTCGACAACAGATACCATGGTCTACTGAATTGGGAAACAGACAGAAATCCTCCAAAATATTTATAATTCTCACAATTCTGGTGGACAACCACCTAGCAGTAGAACCCCAAGTCAATGCAGTGGTGAAGAAAGACTTCTTCCATCTAGGAACAAACATATACTATCCTTTCTCACCTATCTACACAGAACACTTGCTATTGTCTCTCACGTTATGCCAATAATAGACTACTTCAACAGTATCTAACTTGGAATGCCAAACTACCTCACCAAAAATCTGCAATTGATACAGAATGCAGCAGCAAAATTTCTCCTGTAAAAGAGAGCACGTCACACTAGCACTTAGAACCCTGCATTGGCTTCCACTCGAAAAAAGGATTTGTTTCAAAAGACTGCATCCTCCACAGAGCAATTTGTGGCCAAGGAGCAGAATTCATGCAAGAAAAAATCTCCATCTGTAGCGTGAAAAGAGATAATCTAAGAGAATTGCACAACCTCAATACAAGGAGGTGCACCACAAATTATTGGGTCCCATTAAGGACTGTAAGGCCAAGTCAAACAAGTTGCTTAAACCCCAGCAGAAGAAAACATGACATTGTTAACAACTGCACAATGGATTTCTGTTTTATAAATGCCAAAGAATCTATGTAACATACAAGTCTCCCCTTCACACCATTAACCCTACTAAAAGTCTCATACTCCTGCAAACACACCACACACAGAATAATGTGATAAGTCAGAAGATGGACACAGAGACTTTGTGGACATGGTTTAAAAGTGTTTATTCAAATAATACATAAGACCTAACATGCCCTATCTCTGTGGGTGCTAAGATGCTTGTCAGTCAGTCGTTGATATCCAAAAGGATTAAGTTTGTTGTACAAAACTACCCTAACGAACCCTACCACTATGAAAACCCATTTATGTATGGAGAATGACTCCCTTCTTCGGAGCCTCAGGGTACTTCTAGTAACAGTGCTGTAGGATTCTTTACCAATATGTAATCCTCTAATAATCTCTCCTAATTTATTAAATCAGTCTTTTTAATTCCTCTGATGCAGTTTGGCCACTTCTGGAAATCTTTTACAAACTATAGATTCCTGGTTGTTGTCTCCAGCATATCTTGGGAAGTATTATTCAGATAGGGCCTCATTACGACCCTGGCGGTAAGGGGTTTACGCCAGCGTTAGCTGCGCCGACCCCTTACCGCCAATTACGAGGTCCCTTAGCGCCATGGCGCTTTTAACACCTGCTTTTAGCAGGTGTTAAAATCCATGGCGCTAAGGGACCATGGAGTTAATTACGCCACCGTAATTTACGGTGGCGATGGGGCAAAAATGGGAATGGGGAAGGGTAAATGGGGATTGGGGACTTACCGCCCCGCCGACCTCGGAATGGGGCGGTAAGTCCGCCAACCACCATGGCGTAAACGTAGTTTACGCCATGGTGGTAAAGTCACGGCCCAGGCGGTAACTTACCGCCTGGGTCGTAATGAGGCCCATAGTCTCTCTCTCCTGGCCAGTTATAACTCAGATTCATTTGGCCTTCTAGATTCTTTAATGTTCTCAATTGTATAGTTAATCTGAACTCTTGCTCACAATATTCTCTCCTTTTTATATTCGCTTCATCTTGTAGAAAATGTCTAGTGGCTTTCACCTTCTCCCAGGATATTGTGATCCACTGTGCATTTTTCTTAATATTATTTTTCTCTCTTGTATCCTACCAGGTTAATTTGCTTCAATGGTAACTTTATCTCTTGACTTCCACTACAAGCAGGTTGCAGTATATAATGATCTTTTTTCGGCCTCCCGTTCTTCCTGTTACCTTCTATGATGAAGGAGAACGCCTTTGTGAGCCTTGTTCCTTGACAGTCTTGTCTGCCATTAACGTCTTTTCATCAGCATGTTCCTCCCTCTGGTCTCTCTCTTCTCTCTGGTGCCCCGGACATCCAATAATGAATTGGACACCTTTCTGCTCCCTATACGCAGTGGTATTGATGATGTTTGTAGGATTGGCCATCCACCATGGGTCTTTCGTAGTCTCGCCACCACCTTACTCCGGGCTCCTGCCCTGGGGGTTTCTCGTGCTGGGGTAGCGGTAGCACCGTGGCTCTGGTGACCCAGTCTCTTTATTCAGGATACTGCCCTGCTAGTTTCTTCTGCTGGGGTTGCACCATGACTTTGGCATCCAGGGCTCTTCCTTTGGGGGTCTGCCCTCCTGGTTTCTTGTGCTGAGGTCACACCATGGCTCCGGAGGGCCAGTCTACAGTCTCAGGTGAGTTAGCAACTTAGAGGTTTCATGGGTTGTGTTTGTTCTTCCACTCCCAGGTGTTACACAGCATGGGGCCTTCCCGGGTCTGCATATGCGACTCTCTCTCTCTCTCTTATCCCACTGTCGTTCATTAAGTGTACACTATTTAACATACTTGTCTCAGTTTACTGGATATTTGGCTTTAACCTTTTATCTGCCATGTGTCATCCCCCCAGTGCCAAGGGGCCTCATTACGACCCTGGCGCTAAGTGACAAACGATGGCGGTAAATGCTTACCGCCATCGTTTTCCGCCAGGTCCGATCATGACTCCTGACCGTAAACTACGATGCCAATAGCGGCATCGTAGTTAACGCTGCCGCTAACTGCGCTAAGGGTGCGCGCACGCGACCGCCCACACCGTACTTAGCGCCATGGCGGAAAGGCACGCAAATGCCGACCCAAGCGGACATGCACCTAACGCCATCACCGAGGCCGCAAAGTACCTTACCGCCATGGTGCAAATAACGCCATCGCGAACCAACCGTAAAGGGCCAATTCAAGTGAATGCAGCTGCCACAGGTGCACAGAAACAGCACAGGTGAAGGCAATACAGACTCAGGGGAGTACAAAAAGAGCACACCCCACCCCTACCCACACCCAGTCACACTCCACAATGATGCCAATACGACTAGCAATGTTGGGGCTGGAGGACCTGATAGCAATGCATGTGCTACTACAACAGCAACAACAACAACAACAACAGGCAGCACAGAGGAGACGCAGGAGGAGAAGGAGGGCAAGGCAGGCCCAGCAAGCCCCACCAGCACAGCCAGTGCCACCACGCAGGCAGCCCCCAATCCCACGCATCAGAGCCAATCCAAACAACCTCACTGCTGAGCAGATCCACACCCTGTACCGTTTGGACCGGGACACCATCACCGCCATCGTAGACATGATACACGATGACATCGTCAGCATGATAGAAAGTCCAACCGCCATCCCCCCCCTACTGAAGGTAGTGGCTGTACTCCACTTCCTGGCCACAGGCACCTACCAGCACACAGTGGGGCACCTGCATGGCATTTCACAACCATTATTCTCACGAACACTCATCCAAGTGCTCGATGCCCTCCTCAAGCACACAGACGACCACATCTCATTACCACGGACTGCCCAGGAGATTGCAAACACCAAAGTGGGTTTCCATGCACTAGCCAGCATACCCGGTTGCATTGGTGCCATCGACTGCACCCATGTGGAATTGGTGGTTCCACGTGCCATGGAGGTACCGTACCGCAACCGGAAACAGTTCCACTCTATCAACGTGCAAATGGTCTGTGACTCCAACAAGATCATCACACATTGTTGTGCCCGATTCCCCGGATCAACCCATGATTCCATGATCCTGAGGAACTCCACAATACCACGCTACATGGAGCGACATGCAGGCCCAAGATCCTGGCTACTCGGTGAGTGCTATGTCATGGAAGTGGGCATGGGAATGACGTACCAGTGCATACTCCACCTGGCAGAAAGGGGGGGGGGGATGATGCATACTCCACCTGGCAGAAAGGGGGGGGGGGGGTGATGCATACTCCACCTGGCAGAAAGGGGGGGGGGATGATGCATACTCCACCTGGCAGAAGGGGGGGGGGATGATGCATACTCCACCTGGCAGAAGGGGGGGGGGATGATGCATACTCCACCTGGCAGAAAGGGGGGGGGGATGATGCATACTCCACCTGGCAGAAAGGGGGGGGGGGGATGATGCATACTCCACCTGGCAGAAGGGGGGGGGGGATGATGCATACTCCACCTGGCAGAAAGGGGGGGGGTGATGCATACTCCACCTGGCAGAAAGGGGGGGGGATGATGCATACTCCACCTGGCAGAAGGGGGGGGGGGTGATGCATACTCCACCTGGCAGAAGGGGGGGGGGGATGATGCATACTCCACCTGGCAGAAGGGGGGGGGGATGATGCATACTCCACCTGGCAGAAGGGGGGGGGATGATGCATACTCCACCTGGCAGAAAGGGGGGGGGGGTGATGCATACTCCACTGGCCTGTGAGTAACACAGAGAACGGATACAGAGGAAGGGCACTCACAATGCACAAAACCCCTCTGCATACATAGGGTGATGGCATGCAAAACAGGCCATGGCAGCAATTAGCATATACTGGTTGCATAGTGTGAATCAATTAGTGCATGTAGAAGTGAGCCAAGGTAACAGTTCCATGCCAGCCATGGTGGAACATCATGTTCCTGATCAGACAACATGACTGACACATACATTCTCGCCTACATACAGGTGATGCAGCCTACCCCCTGAAGAGGTGGCTCCTCACGCCAGTCCGGAACCCGCAGAACCAGCACGAGGAGGACTTCAACCGTGCACATACACGTACTCGTGTGGTCATAGAGCAGACATTCGGCCTCCTGAAGGCACGGTTCCGAAGCCTCAGCAGGTCTGGTGGGGCACTCCTGTATGGCCATGAGAAGGTGGCAAAGATCGTCATGGCATGTGTCATGCTGCACAATATGTGGGTCAGACGGAATGTGCCCCTGCCCCCTGACGCAGAACTGCAACCACCTGACTATGAGGATGAGGATGAGGAGGGTGCAGATGGGGCGCCACCACATGGAGGAGGCGATGTACAGGAGGGGCGTGCCATGCTCCAAAGTATCATCAACCACTGCTTCTAGCACACACGGCTGGTGTTCATCACATGGAGACTGCACTTGGGGCACTGTGTGTCTCTGGGGCATGCACACTGTGGACTGTACACCAATAAAGCACACATACGCAATGAAAATGTCCACACATTTCCTTTTTTTGAAAGAAAAAAGTGTATTGGAACCATGAACTGTCGTGTCACACCCCCTCCCACCTCCCCCCTGCACACCCCAACACACCCCCTCCCACCTCCCCCCTCCCCCCTGCACACCCCAACACACCCCCTCCCACCTCCCACCTCCCCCCTGCACACCCCAACACACCCCCTCCCACCTCCCACCTCCCCCCTGCACACCCCAACACACCCCCTCCCACCTCCCACCTCCCCCCTGCACACCCCAACACACCCCAAGTAGCTGTCAACAGATGCCTGTGACAGTGTCCACAGGCCGTCACAAGCCCCCTCTCCCGGCACCCGGGGCACCCCTGGCTGTGGAGCGCAGGTTGCGTCCGGAACGGCGCACGGGGCTGCTCTGCGCAGAACTGGCAGTGGAGGATGTCCCTGGCTGCTCCTGTGCATGCACGTCCTGTCGTGTGTGGGTGAGGCCAATGACCGCACGACGCAAGGCCGCAAGTTCTGCACAGATGTCCCTGGACATGGCCTGCATGGCATCCCTCAGGGTGGCAGTGCTCTGCGCCACTTCCGCCCTTAGTGTCTCCGTGGCCTGTTCAATGCTAAACCTAGCCCCCACACATTCCGCTGCATGCTCATCCAGCATTGCGGACAGTTGATGCTGCCGTTGTGTGATGTCCTCGAGGGACGGCTGGCCGTGCTGGCCCATGGCCAGTGCAGGTGGAGTGATGGAGGGGCTGGTCCCCTCCTGTGGAGTGTGGACAGGGCATGGGGTGGAAGGCCACTCCTCTGCCTCAGTGTGCCCCTGTGTGTCGCCCTCATGGGGGCTGGCGTCTGAGAAACAGGGGGAATGTAGTTGGTCAGTGGGGTTTCTGACCTCCTGCTCCATGTCCGAGTCAGAACATGCAGCTGTTGCAGCTGTCTCCCCGATGTTGCTGCTGGCCGCTGACCCCCTGCCTTCTGTGGCAGGCAATGTCGGTGGAGGTGGAGCAGCAGCTGCTGGCCTGCTGCCAACAGGGGTGCTTGCCGGTGGGACCTCCGGTATGCCTGCAGTGGGACCTGCTTGTCGTGGGGTCTGCCTCACTGCAGCTGAGGTTGAGGGTGCAGGGAGGTTGTTGGTGGACTTCGCCCTCTTCGGCGCAGGGGTCTCCTGGTCCTCTGGGTGTGATTCTGTGCCTGTGGTGGAGCAAAGGTGGGAGGGCGTTATTGATGGGTATACGGACTTTTGAATGACAATGGTTGACATTATTTTGGCCAGTGGATGAGGCAGATTTCAGGCAGTGCCATGCAGGTTGTCTCCTTTTGGTGTGGCATGTGGATGCAGGTATGCGGGTGCCAGCAGTGTATGCAGGGTGGTGCTCGCATGTGGCTATGGGCAGTATTGATTTGTGTTGCATTTACACTCTAGGGCAACCTTGTGCTACACATGATTGGACTGCTGTGACTATGGCATGTCTTGTATGAGGCACCTACCTTCATCGCCTGATGTCGGGGCTCCCCTTTCCATCCCTCCAACGCCTTCGATGGATTCCATGCCGATGGTGGCAGCACAGATCTCCTCCCACGGTTGGAGTTTCAGGGGGGATTCTGACCCTCCACCGGTTCCCTGGGAAAGGTTGCGGTTTGCCGAGATGACGGCTCTGACCCGTATGCGCAGGTCATCCCAGCGTTTCCGGCACTGCTGTGGGGTGCGGGGTACGGTCCCCACTGCGCTGACGCGCTCAGCCACCAGGGCCCAGATGGCCTTCTTCTTCCCAATTGCTGTCCGGCTCATTTCAGGGGAGAAAACAACACCTGCGTTGTCCTGCAGGGTCTCCGCTAGCATGCAGAGTTCCTCCCGGCTGAATCGCTCCTGGCGCTGGCGGTCACAGGCCTTTTTCACGCATTTCGGCATTTTCGGGAACTTGGGTGGGTGGGTGTTTTGTCGGGACAGGTGTCAGGGTTGGGTCTGGTGTTGTTTGGTAGGATGGCGATGGATTGTGTTTTTAAAGATGGCCGACGGGCTGCTTCCCGTTCCGGCGCGATGACGCTATTTCCGGTTTGGCCTTTTACGGCCACCGTAAATTACGCTGGCCGTAAATTACGCTGGCCGTAAATTACGGTGGTCGCTACTTACGCTGGCGGATGGGCACCTTGCTCGCTTAGCGATGGCGGTAGGGGCCTTTTCCGCCATGGCGTTATTTGCATTACCGCCATGGCGTAATGCTCGTGCGCGATGGGTCGTGATGTGGCGCTCTTTACGCCATCGTCCCACGGCGTAAACGCTCATTACGCCATGGCGTTAATGACGAGCGCTTACCGCCAGGGTCGTAATGAGGCCCAAGGTCTTTTTTTGGTGATTTCGGTATTTCACCATTCAGTGCCTTCTAATTTTTTCTCTTTCATTAACCCTTAAGTGCCAAGGATGAGTTATCTCATCCTTGGCAACAGGGAGGTAATCCCCAAGACGAGATACCTCGCCTTTGGCACTTAAGGGGTTAAAGGGACATGATCCTTTCCGTAAGATATTGGCATCTACAGGATTTATTTTCATCCCAGTCTCAATATTTAAAAGCTTCTGGCACTGTGGAGCATGTAGGCCACATTGTGCAGAGCTTTAGGGAGTTCCTCATGGGAATGGGAGTTCTTGTCTCTTCCGGGGAGGCCCACCTTGCTTATATGAAACTCTAATAAATAAACCCCTACGGAGGGTTTTGTGAACGGGGTTCACCTCCCTAGCCTCATAGGGGAGCTCCCCCTTAAGGATAAGGGATGAATTCCCTTGATTGTCACACACTCAATTCCAAACCCATGCTGCAGGCACAAAAAACACCCATACAGACTAAAATACCTGAACGCCGAAAATCCATGTCACTTAGAAGCAAACCCAACAAACAGTGACCATTTATTTCTGAATTGAAACTACCAATAGAACAGCAAAAGCCCTCTCTCCCTTCCCACTAGCAAACCAACCACTGCCCTTTTTCTTTTCAGGTCTGCAAGAGAACCTGGAGACCATGGCAATGGCAGTGGTGTGCATATAAATCACATCAACATACCATATCTAATTTTATTGGGGATTTTTATACTCACTTTTGGATAATTCTTTATAGACACAAAGGGGTCGATTCATGGAATTAATGTGTGCCGAAAATTCCCGCGCAGAGGTGCCAAAATGTGCGAATCGCAGTGAAAGTGCGAAAATCGCAGGAAAACGAGCGCACAGTGATTCATGGAAGTCTGTGCGCGAGAAAAACATTGGATGTGCACTAAAAATGCCGCTACGCCGGCGCACAGGTCATCCAACAGTGTGTGCCATGGCCACTGCGAAATCGCAAATAGCGCGGCGCACATCACAAAAGTAGGCGGAACACGGGGCGTAACACTCGGAATGGGGAACAACGCGTGAAAATATGGGCGTCACGGGGGAAGTACAGGAGGCAAGTGCACCGAACGCCCACACGCTCGGCTACAACCCGTATTCATGGAATTGAATAGGGCAAACCAGCGCACGGTCAAAGACGCGCACAGGGCCAAACAAGTACGCCACAAGAAAGCAGGCGGTAGCGCCCCTGCGACTGAAAAAAATGTGCGCCAAAATGTGCTCTAACAAAAAGCACCCATATACAGCCATGATGAATGGCCCATACAGTGGCCCTCTAGGACAAATGAGGTGCAAAGGGGCACCGACAAACACGGACACCAGCTGTGTGAAAAATAGCGTGTGTGCGTGTTCCTGGGTGCACGGGAAGTTCCACACGCGATTAGCCTGGGTACGTGTACTTTGGGGTGCGCGGGAAGTTCCACACGCGATTGGCCTGGGTAGGTGGGGGTGCGTGGGAAGTACCACACGCGATTGGCCTGGGTACGTGTACTTTGGGGTGCGCGGGAAGTTCCACACACGATTGGCCTGGGTACGTGTATTCCGAGGTGCGCAGAAGATTCACACGCGATTTCTGCAGGGTACGTGTATTTCGGTGGTGCCGGGGAATGCTACACGTGATCTGGCCATGTGGGTCCCCCCAGGTGTTCCCTCTACACCCTCCACGGCCCCTGCAGGCAGCCCACACCACAGGGTACTACCCTGCACCCCTGCTCATGTCCCACAGGCAACCCATCCAACATGGCCATGCCCACCAGCCAACCCACATGTCACCTTGCACTACTGATCACCAACACATGTCTCCCACCACCCCCACCCCCCAGCAGTGCAGGGGCAGCCTCCACCAGGCACCCACCCATGTCTACCACCACCCCCACCCCCCCAGCCACAAGGGGCAGCCTCCACCAGGCCCCCACTCATGTCTCCCACCACCCCCACCCCCCAGCCACCAGGGGCAGCCTCCACCAGGCCCCCACTCATGTCTCCCACCACCCCACCACCCAGCAGTGCAGGGGCAGCCTCCACCAGGCCCCCACTCATGTCCCCTACTACCCCCACCCCCCAGCAGTGCAGGGGCAGCCTCTAACAGGCCCCCACTCATGTCCCCATGCACCCCCACCCCCCCAGCAGTGCAGGGGCAGCCTCCACCAGGCCCCCACTCATGTCGCCATGCACCCCCACCCCCCAGCAGTGCAGGGACAGCCTCCATCAGGCCCCCACTCATGTCTCCCAGCACCCCCACCCCCTAGCTACCAGGGGCAGCCTCCACCCGGCCCCCACTCATGTCCCCATGCACCCCCACCCCCCAGCAGTGCAGGGGCAGCCTCCACCAGGCCCCCACTCATGTCCCCATGCACCCCCAGCCCCCAGCAGTGCAGGGGCAGCCTCCACCAGGCCCCCACTCAAATCCAACTCATGTCTCCCACCACCCCCACCCCCCAGCCACTAGGGGCAGCCTCCACCAGGCCCCCACCCATGTCTACCACCACCCCCACCCCCCAGCAGTGCAGGGGCAGCCTCCACCAGGCCCAAACTCATGTCCCCTATTACCCCCACCCCCAGCAGTGCAGGGGCAGCCTCCACCAGGCCCCCCCTCATGTCTACCACCACCCCCACCCCCCAGCCACCAGGGGCAGCCTCCACCAGGCCCCCACTCATGTCTCCCACCACCCCCTTCCCCCCAGCAGTCAGGGGCACCCTCCACCAGGCTCCCACTCCTGTCTCCCAGCACCCCCACCCCCCAGCCACCAGGGGCAGCCTCCACCAGGCCCCCACTCATGTCCAACTCATGTCTCCCACCAAACCCACCCCCCAGCCACCAGGGGCAGCCTCCACAAGGCTCCCACTCATGTCTCCCACCACCCCACCCCCAAGCAGTGCAGGGGCAGCCTCCACCAGGCCCCCACCCATGTCTACCACCACCCCCACCCCCCAGCCACCAGGGGCACCCTCCACCAGGCCCCCACTCATGTCTCCCAGCACCCCCACCCCCCAGCAGTCAGGGGCACCCTCCACTAGGCCCCCACTCATGTCTCCCACCACCCCCTAACCCCCAGCAGTCAGGGGCACCGTCCACCAGGCCCCCACTCATGTCTCCCACCACCCCCTACCCCCCAGCAGTCAGGGGCACCCCCCACCAGGCCCCCACTCATGTCTCCCACCACCCCCACCCCCCAGCAGTCAGGGGCACCCTCCACCAGGCCCCCACTCATGTCTCCCACCACCCCCTACCCCCCAGCAGTCAGGGGCACCCTCCACCAGGCCCCCACTCATGTCTCCCACCACCCCCTACCCCCCAGCAGTCAGGGGCACCCTCCACCAGGCTCCCACTCCTGTCTCCCAGCAGCCCCACCCCCCAGCCACCAGGGGCAGCTTCCACCAAGCCCCCACTCATGTCCCCTATTACCCCCACCCCGCCGGCAGTGCAGGGGCAGCCTCCATCAGGCCCCCACTCATGTCCCCATGCACCCCCACCCCCCAGAAGTGCAGGGGCAGCCTCCACCAGGCACCCACTCATGTCTCCCACCACCCCCACCCCCCAGCAGTGCAGGGGCACACTCCACCAGGCTCCCACTCCTGTCTCCCACCACCCTCACCCCCAGCCACCAAGGGCAGCCTCACACCAGGCCCCCACTCATGTCTCCCATCACCCCCACCCCCCAGCCACCAGGGGCAGTCTCCACCAGACCCCCACTCATGTCTCCCACCACCCCCACCCCCCAGCAGTGCAGGGGCACCCTCCACCAGGCTCCCACTCCTGTCTCCCAGCACCCCCACCCCCCAGCCACCAGGGGCAGCCTCCACAAGGCCCCCACTCATGTCCCCTATTACCCCAAACCCCCAGCAGTGCAGGGGCAGCCTCCACCAGGCCCCCACTCATGTCTACCACCACCCCCACCCCCCAGCCACCAGGGGCAGCCTCCACCAGGCCCCCACTCATGTCTCCCACCACCCCCACCCCCAGCCACCAGGGGCAGCCTCCACCAGGCCCCCACTCATGTCTACCACCACCCCCACCCCCACCCTCCAGCCACCAGGGGCAGCCTCCACCAGGCCCCCACTCCTGTCCCCTATTACCCCCACCCCCGAGCAGTGCAGGGGCAGCCTCCATCAGGCCCCCACTCATGTCTACCACCACCCCCACCCCCCAGCCGTGCGATTTGCCTGGGTACGTATACTTCGGGGTGCGCGGGAAGTTCCACACGCGATTGTCCTGGGTACGTGTACCTCGGGGTGCGTGGGAAGTTCCACATGCGATTAGCCTGGGTACGTGTACTTCGGGGTGCGCGGGAAGTCCCACACGCGATTGTCCTGGGTACGTGTACCTCGGGGTGTGCGGGAAGTTCCACACGCGATTAGCCTGGGTACGTGTACTTCGGGGTGCGCGGGAAGTCCCACACGCGATTGGCCTGGGTACGTGTACTTCGGGGTGCGCGTGAAGTCCCACACGCGATTGGCCTGGGTACGTGTACTTTGGGGTGCGCGGGAAGTCCCACACGCGATTGGCCTGGGTACGTGTACTTCGGGGTGCGCGTGAACTTCCACACGCGATTTGCCTGGGTACGTGTACTTTGGGGTGCGCGGGAAGTCCCACACGCCAGGTGTGCGTGAACTTCAACACGCGATTGGGCCTGTGAGAGTGGGGTACATCTACTCCAGGGGTGGGCGGGAAGATTCACACGTTCGCCTACGACGTGCCGAAAAATAAATGGTCCAATCCTGAGACACGTACGCCAGCATGAAGCAGGTGTATGTCAACCCGCGCAGCATAAAAGTGCGCGTAAACAACAAACAAGCTCAGACACCAAGATGAATATACCATTCCTAGCAGCAGTGGCTGTGGGTTACCAAAGGAGGAGGAGGAGGATAGTGAAGGCCCGAATTTTCACTCCCAGAACCATCCTTTTTGGGATGCCTGATGACCAGGTGTATGGGAGGTACAGGTTTCCCCCACACATAATACTGGACCTGGTCAGTGAGTGGATGACCTCACATCACCCACCCTCTGCTCCCAAACACTCAGCCCCCTGGAGAAGGTCCTCAATGTACTGCACTTCTTGGCCACAGGATCATTTCAGCAGACAAGTGCCATAGTGGGTGGGGTGTCACAGGCCACGCAGTCACGCTGCCTACACCAGGTCTTGAACATCATCACTGCACTCCCATCAGTCCGTAGGCACATATACCTGCCCAGGACACCTGCAGAAAGGCAGGCTGCCACCCTCAATTTCTATGGTGTGGCACAATTCCCAAAAGTGCTAGGTGCCATTGACTGCACCCATGTGGCACTACGTCCCCCCAGGGCATCTGAGCACATCTATAGGAACCGCAAGCACTGGCATTCCATCAACGTGCAGGTAGTATGTAATGCTAAGGGAATCATCACCTCAGTATATGCCAACTATTCAGGGTCCACCCACGACAGCTTCATTTACCGAATGTCTACCCTAAGCCGGGACCTAGAAGCTGGGCGGCATGGCAATACATGGCTGCTTGGTGAGTATGAATGCCACTGCACATGCATGCATGTCAGATGCAGAGTTATGTCACTACCCCACTAATGATACCCATCACCTCCTCACCAGGGGACAGTGCCTACCCTCTGAGCACCCACATGATGACGCCAATTCGGAACCCCATCACGCCTCCAGAGGTAAGATACAACGCAGCCCATATTGCAACCCGGGGCACAGTGGAGCGCACATTCAGAGTGCTCAAGTCACGCTTTCGCTCCCTTGACCGTTCTGGCGGGCAGCTGTTATATGCGCCCCCAGTAGTGTGCAGGATCATAGTGGCAGCATGTGTCCTGCACAATGTTGCAACACGCCGGGGCCTGGCCGTGGACATGGTGGTGCCCCCACATCCCCAACCACATGCACGTCCGCTCCGCATGGGAGGGGAGAGGGCACGGGGTGAGGCAGCCCGTACGCAGCTGGTGGCTAATTACTTCACATAGAAATCACACCCCAGTGGAGTGCACACAGGCCTGGCACATACCATCTGATAAGCAATGATGACTCGACCTGACAATTAAGACGAACAAAGGGACTGTCAACTGTCAGAACCATAGCAGCCTGAGATTGTTCATGTGGAAGTGTCACAATGTGTGCATCCCTATCTACACAAACACCACCAATGCAGTGTCATGAAAAGACACTTCCATGCTGCAGAAATGAATACCCACTTGCAAAATACTACATGAAAACAGTGCCATGTCACCCACCCTCTCCCCGGCACGGCCACACAACACACCATGGCATGTCATGCAATGTGAGAGGAAAGAAATGAATCCTCACAACATACCCCAAGTGTCACCAGCTACAGTGTCCCTAATGGAAACATGTCCACACATGAAATGCTCACAGTAATGCAGGACCTACAACCCACATTACCAAATACTTACCAAGAATACCAATCACCTACACAACCTCCGACCTACCTTAAACATGACATTACAGACTTAAAAATTAGCTAGCCTCACCACCTGATGATGACAGCCCTCCGAACACTTCCAAGTATACAGTGTTAGCGCCACGCAAGAGTGTAGGTGCACTGCTTACAACATGGATTCCAGTTCCAAGGTAGACTGCATTGTGAAGACATGAGGAATGGACCTGCAAATATGGAGGATGAGATGGATGCAGAGGCACATATCAATACACCACGCAGTGTACAATACAACAACAATATGCACTATGAATGTATACACAGTATTGACTACAGACTGCCCACACAGCTCATGGGAGTCCAATGTCACCATGTACGTCAATGTCACTTGGGCACACCCTTTGCAAGCCCATGGAAACGGGAAGCAGGAGGGATGTGTGTGACAAAAACCCAAGCATCTGAACCAAATCCATGACAAGCCTGCATGTGCCCAGCCACAATGCAGCATATGCCCACGGGAGCCACACAAGGCAACACAATGTCCCAAAAAAAAAAACAAAAAAAACAAAAATGGCCATTAATGGGCCCGGGCGGATTGGGGAGGCCACCCAGGAGGTCCGAGGACAGGGTGCACACCAAAACCCACCTGTGTGGATCTTGTGGAAACAAAACACCTCCAGGGGCTCATGGCCTACACGGCTACCCCATTGTGGGAGTATCACTGCTGTTGCTATCCTCACCCTCTGCAGCTGCATCAGGAGGTGGTGGCACTATGGGAGGCAGCCCACGCAAAGCCCTAGTCTGTTCCTCCATGGCTACAAGAATGCGGGTGTGGTAGGTCTCGTTCTGGAGGATAAGTGTGCAGAGGTCCCCATGCAACAACTCAAGGGATGCCCGGACCTCCGCCCTAGTTGCCTGCATCTCAGCTGAGAGCGTACGGGTGAGACGCTCCAGCTGCTGTTCTGTCCTTCGGTTTGTTGAAGCCTCAAGCTCAACAAGAGTCGTCCTGAGGTGAAGGATTACCAGCCTCAGGGCTTCCCTGTGGCCCTGGGACTCTATGGAGATGGCTTCCTGCAGAGTCGCCAATGCCACCCGCCTGTCCCTGTCGGACGCCAACATGTCCTCCCTGTGTGACTGGCAGATGGTGTTGGTTACCTGCTGTAGTCGCTCCATCAGCCTTTCGGGGGGGACAATGGAAGTGGCCACCCTATCCACTCTATCCATGGCCTGAGCCATCATCTCTGATGATGCTGCCTGTTGCGTTGCCATACCGTAAATGGATTGCTCCCATGCGGTATTGCCAGGTGGCGTACGGCCACCACATCGGCGGGCACCACACCTGTCTGGGGCAAGGCGAACTGCGCCTTGCTATGCCGCCACTGCCTGAGGCTGCAGGACTGCATTCCCCCTCTGATCTTCTGGCCCAGGAACAGGATCAGAAGTTGCGGAGTGTGACCCTGCATCCGTAACCACCAAAGGCGTACCTGCCAACACTGACATCCCCATTGAGGGTTCTAACCCTGGTGCAGGTGGGTTGGACAGAACAGAATCCCTCCCAGGAACTCTCACCTGCGACGGCACGTAGGTCTCATCATCCGAATCAACACCTGAGTACAGCTCGGGAGAGGTGCAGCCAGAGACACCCCTTGAGAGCACGACCTGCAGCAGTTGTGGGTTCTCACCCACCACCACACCACGTCCCCCACTGGTGGTCGGTCGGCCCTCAGACACCTCCTGGGTCTGCACATCTCCACAACCCCAGCAGTATCAAGTGCGTCTTCCCCTGCAAAGACATAAAAGAAAACAAATGGAAACAGGAATTAGCACTATGGCACACAATTAGGACTGAGAGGCTACAGAAACAGTACTTGATTGACACATGTCCCACATGACTAAAACACCCCCATGCATGCACCGTCACTGCGTGTGATGGGGAGGCAGATGGCACACATTGATGACACCAAAATGGAAGATGAACACATTTGCTGCATGCTGCCTAGCAGTGGCATCACACATTGGCCAGTGATTGGCAGGTCAAATACACATGCCATCACACAGATGGCATGTACCCTAGCCATGAAGTGAAGAGGGAGAGGAGGTCACCAATTGTTCATTCAGTCCAGTTTGTTCATATAATTGATTATTTTCATTGTAATGGTTCAAATGTTTAACCTGCAGCTGCCAGTCAAAAATGGTCCTATAGCACAGGGACATGTCCAAACTAATCATGTCCACGAAACTGAGCCAGTCCACTGTACCATAGCCATGTCAGACATGTGACAATAGGACTGAGAAATCCCAAGTAAAAGTGGTGGTATGCAAACAATCTGCCTGAATAAAAAGAGGTAAATAAGCAACAGTGTTGTGGCAAGATGACACTCCAAGGGCAACTGGCGTGGTGTTGGGCTGGATGTCTAATGTTGGCCAAAGGGATGCTGCTATACCCAAATGCTGTTGCCAAGAATGTAAAGGAAGACGCACATGGGTGAGCCGAACCACTCAGGCACACACACACTCGCCTGGCACCCAAACAGAAGCCCTCCCACACACAACATGCTCATGGATGACACACACATGCATGTGCACCCACCGGACAATGCCTCGTAATCTTCCACTTCTCCCACGCCTTGGATCTGTTCCTCCGTGATGTAGGTCCCAGCAACCTGCTCATGTGGAGTGAGTTCTATGACGTCTGCTGGAGACCCACCTCCAGTCACTAGAGTTGCGGCATGACTTGAGGCCAGTTTATTCTTTGCCCTGTGCTTCAGGTCATTCCAGCGCTTGTAGCATTCATTAGCTGCGCGCCTCACGATTCCAAGGGCACTTATGATGTCCGCAATGGTCTGCCAGTGTGCCTGACGTTGTGCAGGTGTGGTCTTGGATCCTGCAACAATCACCATTTCGCGGTCATGTGCGGACACATACTCTACAAGTGCATTCAGTTCAGCCTCATTGAAGCTGGGCTTCCTTGATGGGCCGGACTGTGTAGCCGTGTCTGGGGCATCAGCCTCTACTGGACGAGCACTCTTCCTCTTCCGCTTGGAAGGTGGTGGGGATCCGGAGTGTCCTGCGCCGCTCTGGACACTAGGGGCAGGAGCGTGGGATTGCACACTCAGCATGGGAGTTGGTGCAGGCATTATCTCAAGTGTGATGGTGTCAGGGGGAATGTCAGCATGATGGACTTGGACCGACACTGTCCTGGATGGGTGTGTGAGAGGTGGGGTGGATGGAGCCGCAGATGCCCCTGCAGCCTCCCCAGCCTGCCTACGCAGGGCAGAAGATGACCTAGCTGCCCCTGATCCACGTGGCCTGATGACACCAACGTTCACCGGCACACGTGGCCTAGACCTGCTGACCTGGAAGTCAGCCATGGAGTCACCCTGTGCCAGGTCTGGTTCCACAGTGGGCTGGTCCAAAAAGGGCTGAGCATGGATGGTGTCAGCCACGGTAACCTCAACCAGGGGGGGGGGATCATGGGTGTCCCTGACTGCTCCTCCACACATGGGGGGCTAGGGGCACCCTGCAAGTCACGGCCACGTCCCCTACCGGATCCACCACGGCCACCACTTGGGGCTCGACCACCTTTGCCACCCTTACGGCTTGTTCACCTCCCAGCCATGGCACTGATGTTATTGTGCGTATGGGAGTCGATTTGAACTATTGTCCTGGGCAATTGGGGGTCAAAGGGGTTGGGTACCAGATGGTAATCGTACCCTAGTGCTCTAGCAAGGCTGTATGTCACCCCTGGGGAAGGATGACGGGTCACGCAACGCACAGGCACCCCAAAAAAGCAAAGTAAGGTACACGCAACCCCTCCTAGACCATGTGCGTGGAAAAATAAACCTGCACTACGCTGTGGCACCCAGGAACACAAGAATGAACATATGCGTGTCACACGTAGCCTAGAATGACCTCTGAAGGGGTACGCGACACACGGGGCAAGCACAGATGTTAAATACGTGCGCGACTCACCGTCCGCCAGGAACAAAAGCGTGAAAAATATGCGTGTGTGCGTGTTGGCAACACCCCCGCCAAAAGAAGAATTGTACGCTGTCTGAGGAGACAGGACAAGA
Source organism: Ambystoma mexicanum (assembly GCF_040938575.1). Lineage (NCBI taxonomy): Eukaryota > Metazoa > Chordata > Amphibia > Caudata > Ambystomatidae > Ambystoma > Ambystoma mexicanum. The sequence goes on from NC_090939.1 coordinate 768,197,805, forward strand.
GTAGTAGGGAACGCTGTTTGAGGAAACAGGCCCAGGAAAAAGAGGAAAAGAGAAAAAGCTGTCAGAGGTAACAGGGAGTACGAACTGGAAAAGCCGTGAAGTAAATCGCGTGTGAACCGACAAGAAGAACAGATTTCACCCACTCGCTTTCCAAGAAAAGCACGTACAAGGAAATGGCGTTCTACACGTACCTTTTATACACACGTCACAGACACGCATACGCGATGAGGCCATTTCCACCAATTATGGGCTTTGACTACGGCCATGCGCGTGACGTCACAGCTGCGCATGGTGGCCTTTGGGCCAATGAAATCGCATATGCGAGCACACGTGGTAAAACTGCACGTCCGAGTGTCATCGCGTGTAATCGGAGGGAAGTGAGCGTACACGCGATTGGCCTGGGTACGTGTATTTCTGGGGTGCGCAGGAAGTTCCACACGTGATTGGTGGAAATCCACGTGTGCTCTGTCATCACGTGTAATGATGGAAACACCCGCGCGTCTCACGTCACAGACGCGCTCACGCGCTAAGGGCCTTTGGTCCAATGAAATCGCATATGCGTGCTGACGTGCATACGCGCTAAGGGCCTTTCCTCGATTTACACGCAGACGTGCAGGATTTTCACGTGCCAAATCACTCCGTATCAAGCTGGCCACGCGTAAGCACACGGAAGACCATGCTCCTGTCCAAAAGGCCGAATTACTGCCCCCCAGAGCCCCGAGCAGCCTCCCACGAGCCATCTGCTGCTGCCTGCCTGCCTGCCTGCTGCCACCGTGCCCTGCCATTTGGTGCCTGCACATCAGCCATCTGCAGGGGTCCATTTGCTGTGTCCACCCCTGCTGAAACAGAAGACTCCCGACTGGGATACCATCTCTCCACAGCCCAGCCCCAGGACCCAGTTGCCCACCCACTCCTGCCTCTGGGGTTGCCATGTCGGGCACTGCAACATCTGGCACCACTGGCAACCCCCGGCCAGAGAGGCAGAGGGGCACCAGCTTCACTGCCACCGAAGTTGGTGTCCTGGTGGAGCAAGTCCTGGGGCAGTATGATGCCCTCTTCGGAAGTAAGCGCGCCAACAAGGAAGGACGGACTCGGATCTGGACGGACATCGTGACTGCCATCAATGCGGAGGGGGTGGCAGTCCGCGACTACCAACATGTCAAGAAGCGCTGGGATGACTGCATGTCCAGGACCCTCTTGAAGGCCCGGCGCCTCGTGGAGGGGGGCCGGGGCCGCATGAGTACCATCCAGATGAGGGTCCTGGAACGCGTAGGCCCAGCGCTCCACGCCCAGATCCTTGAGAGGCAGACACGTCTGGAGTTGAGCGGTAGGTGGCCAAGCATTGCTGTGTGAGACAGGGCATGTCGCAGTGTGCTGGTTGTCTGATACTTGCCTTTATGTGTGACATAGGCCATGTATGCATGTGTGTCTGCAGGGACGTCATGCATGTGAGACCAGTAATGTGTGAACCACACGGTTGGTGCATGTGTTCAAATGCAACATGGGTTGCTCTATGCGGAATGGCTACATGAAAGCATGCCAGTCTCCGTTCCTGGACATGGGTGAGGGATGGGTGCTGATGCCATGTACATGTATGCTGTCCATGTCTGTGTGTCTGACCTGCGTGTCTGTGACTTGTGAATGCCAGGGATGCATGACACATGTCTGTCGCAATGTTCAGGTTCACTGATGCAGCCTAGTCATCCTTGTAACCACTGTGTCTGTGGTGTACGAGGCCAGATGGATGAAACTAGGGTGATGTGTGTGCATGTGATAGGCATGGCACATGATGCATGTGAGTTCCAAAACAACAGTGTATGTTTCAAGAATCACTTGGACATGTATGCTAATGTCCATAGCATGCGCCTTGCCTGTTACCGCATGTGTTTTACCTGCACTGAGTCATGTGTTGTGGAGGGACATGATGGAAGTGATCTTTGACAGTGCCACTCATCTGCTATTGCTTCCTGTCTAGGGGACCATTGTACAGTACCCTGATGCTTGTGTTCTATGTCGCCCTCTACACAGCGCCACGTGAAGAAGAGGGCGGGGACGGCTCTGTGAAGCAAAGCGGCGGGGATGCCCCCATGGCTGCAGCGGAAGAGGTGGGTGAGCCCCCACAGGGGCTTGCAACGGCGGAAGACGGGGTGGAGCCATCCAGGTTGGTGGTTTCCACAGAGAAGGAGGAGGCCGCTACTGAGGCGCACATGGGGCCTGGTGGGGGCATCCCTGCTGGTGCAAGTGTTGCAGTCCAGGGGCAGAGGCAGGAGGCAGCACAGGTCGCCGTGGAGGGGCCTGTGCATGTCACTGTCCCTGACACTGTGACTGCACCACCATGCACCAGCAGGGATGCCCCATCCCAGGCCCGTCCGCAGGTAGGGGGGATGTCCATGTCATTTGACTCCCCTCCATCTGCGGACGAGGGGACCCCTGGCCGTATGGAGAAGGTCCTTATTGGTGTCGCGTTGCGCACAGGTGCAATTCGTGATGAGGTGCGTGCTTCCCGGGAGGAGCATGCACGTCATCATGGAGAGCACCGTGCCGACGTGGCCCAGTTGGGATCGGCCATGGTCGGGGGTTTCCTACATGTGACGGCCAATCTGGCGACCCTCTCCTCCTCTGTGGAGACTATGCACCAGTCGTTCTCCATGCCGTCTTCCGGCCCAGATGCCACCAGGGCCCCCTGTGGACCATCCCTGACCAATGCAGCCGGCTCAGTGGGGATCCCATCCCTGCCACAGTCGGGAGTCGGAGGTCCAGCAGGGGTGGACACACCAGCAACTGGACCCCAGCAGATGGAGGATGTGACGGCATCATCGGGCAGGGCACGTGCACAACGGCGTCGGTGGATACCATCAGCCTGGATGCCGTCGTGCTGGCACATGCAGTTGCGTCGGAGGCAGCGGCAGGCTCGACGTGGGAGGCATCATGGCTCGGGGCCATCAACATCAGGGGTGCAGGCATCGGCCGGAGGGCAGGAGAACCCTGGAATGGGAGTGGCTTCCATGTGGGAGCGGTTGGGCCAGCAGATAGGTGCGGAGCGGCAGCGGGCAGAGGAGGAACGGCTCACAATGGTCAGGGCGGAGAACTCCATGCAGAGGGTGCTGAGGAGGGCTGAGTGCCTCGAGGATCTTCGCAGGGAGTTGGAGCTGGACACTGCTTTATCCCTACGAGACCTCGGGGCCAGGGAACATGCCCGCCTCCAAACCATTGAACAGGAGTTCGATGATGCCCTGGCCCATGACAACATCCAGTGAGCCGTTGGATTTGCCCACTGCCCATGTAAATAGTTTTGTAGTTAATGTTAGGTTTCCTTTGTTTTTGCATTTTCTTTGGACCTTTTGGACAATGGGCCACATTTTTGTATATAGTTATTTTTTATTAGGTAGTGTTGTTAGATAGGTTTAATTTCTTTTGTTGGGATCATGGACCCTGGCTTGTTCACCTGTGCATAGTTCACTCTTGGATTTTCTTTTCTTTTTACAATTTACCCATGGAGCAATGGCTTTCAATTATAATTTCCCATTGGATTTTCTTTTCTGGACTGTGACTTTGGACACCATTCCTTTGGATTCTGATTTTTGGTTTTGCATTTTTTCATGGACATGCTTCTTTTTGCTTTTTTTACATTGCCATTTCTGTTGGTTTATTTTTGATTCAATTCATGTTTTCTTTAATACATATTTTTTGATCAAACTTCATTGTGTAGTATCATCTCATTGGTTTCATGCATATCATGATATGGGTTTTGAGATTCACTGACACCCATTGGGTGTATGTGAGGGACATGTGTTTGTTTCCAAACTTGCAATTGCTGTTCTATCATGTTATTGCCATTTCTGAGTGGGTGGGTGCAATACTCGGGTGGGTGTTTTGCATTTGGAGGCTGACCATAGTGACCGGGGATCTAGATTGTGATGACATGTTGTCTGGGGAACATGAGTTGGACATGAGTGGGGGCCTGCTGGCAGGTGCCCCACAGTGCTGGGGGGTGGGGGTGCAGGGGAACATGAGTTGGACATGAGTGGGGGCCTGCTGGCAGGTGCCCCACAGTGCTGGGGGGTGGGGGTGCAGGGGAACATGAGTTGGACATGAGTGGGGGCCTGCTGGCAGGTGCCCCACAGTGCTGGGGGGTGGGGGTGCAGGGGAACATGAGTTGGACATGATTGGGGGCATGGTGGAGGCTGCCCCTGCACTGCTGGGGGGTAGGGGGTGGTGGGAGACATGAGTGGGGGCCTGGTGGAGGGTGCCCCTGACTGCTGGGGGGCAGGGGGTGGTGGGAGACAGGGGTGGGGGCCTGGTGGAGGCTGCCCCTGGTGGCTGGGGGGTGGGGGTGGTGGTAGACATGAGTGGGGGCCTGGTGGAGGCTGCCCCCGCACTGCTGGTGGGTGGGGGTGATAGGGGACATGAGTGGGGGCCTGGTAGAGGCTGCCCCTGGTGGCTGGGGGGTGGGGGTGGTGGGAGACAGGAGTGGGAGCCTGGTGGAGGGTGCCCCTGACTGCTGGGGGGTAGGGGGTGCAGGGAGACAGGAGTGGGGGCCTGGTGGAGGGTGCCCCTGACTGCTGGGGGGTGGGGGTAATAGGGGACATGAGTGGGGGCCTGCTGGCAGGTGCCCCACAGTGCTGGGGGGTGGGGGTGCAGGGGAACATGAGTTGGACATGAGTGGGGGCCTGCTGGCAGGTGCCCCACAGTGCTGGGGGGTGGGGGTGCAGGGGAACATGAGTTGGACATGAGTGGGGGCCTGGTGGAGGCTGCCACTGCACTGCTGGGGGGTAGGGGGTGGTGCTAGACATGAGTGGGGGCCTGGTGGAGGGTGCCCCTGACTGCAGGGGGTAGGGGTGGTGGGAGACATGAGTGGGGGCCTGGTGGAGGCTGCCCCTGGTGGCTGGGGGGTGGGGTGGTGGTAGACATGAGTGGTGGCCTGGTGGAGGCTGCCCGTGCACTGCTGGGGGGTGGGGGTGATAGGGGGCATGAGTGGGGGCCTGGTGGAGGCTGCCCCTGGTGGCTGGGGGGTGGGGGTGCTGGGAGACATGAGTGGGAGCCTGGTGGAGGGTGCCCCTGACTGCTGGGGGGTAGGGGGTGCAGGGAGACAGGAGTGGGGGCCTGGTGGAGGGTGCCCCTGACTGCTGGGGGGTGGGGGTAATAGGGGACATGAGTGGGGGCCTGGTGGAGGCTGCCCCTGGTGGCTGGGGGGTGGGGGTGCTGGGAGACAGGAGTGGGAGCCTGGTGGAGGGTGCCCCTGACTGCTGGGGGGAAGGAGGTGCAGGGAGACATGGATGGGGGCCTGGTGGAGGCTGCCCCTGCACTGCTGGGGGGTGGGGGTAATAGGGGACATGAGTGGGGGCCTGGTGGAGGCTGCCCCTGCACTGCTGGGGGGTGGGGGTAATAGGGGACATGAGTGGGGGCTTGGTGGAGGCTGCCCCTGGTGGCTGGGGGGTGGGGGTGGTGGTAGACATGAGTGGGGGCCTGGTGGAGGCTGCCCCTGGTGGCTGGGGGGTGGGGGTGGTGGGAGACATGAGTGGGGGCCTGGTGGAGGCTGCCCCTGCACTGCTGGGGGGTGGGGGTAATAGGGGACATGAGTGGGGGCCTGGTGGAGGCTGCCCCTGGTGGTTGGGGGGTGGGGGTGCTGGGAGACAGGAGTGGGAGCCTGGTGGAGGGTGCCCCTGACTGCTGGGGGGTAGGGGGTGCAGGGAGACAGGAGTGGGGGCCTGGTGGAAGGTGCCCCTGACTGCTGGGGGGTGGGGGTGGTGGGAGACATGAGTGGGGGCCTGGTGGAGGCTGCCCCAGCACTGCTGGGGGGTGGGGGTAATAGGGGACATGAGTGGGGGCCTGGTGGAGGCTGCCCCTGGTGGCTGGGGGGTGGGGTGCAGGGAGACAGGAGTGGGGGCCTGGTGGAGGCTGCCCCTGCACTGCTGGGGGGTGGGGGTGCTGGGAGGCAGGAGTGGGAGCCTGGTGGAGGGTGCCCCTGACTGCTTGGGGGTAGGGGGTGCAGGGAGACAGGAGTGGGGGCCTGGTGGAGGGTGCCCCTGACTCCTGGGGGGTGGCGGTGGTGGGAGACATGAGTGGGGGCCTGGGGGAGGCTGCCCCTGCAATGCTGGGGGATGGGGGTGATAGGGGACACGAGTGGGGGCCTGGTGGAGGCTGCCCCTGGTGGCTGGGGGGTGGGGGTGGTGGGAGACATGAATGGGGGCCTGGTGGGGGCTGCCCCTGGTGGCTGGGTGGTGGGGGTGGTGGGAGACATGAGTGGGGGCCTGGTGGAGGGTGCCCCTGACTGCTGGGGGGTAGGGGGGCGCAGGTAGACAGGAGTGGGGGCCTGGTGGAGGGTGCCCCTGACTGCTGGGGGGTAGGTGGTGCAGGGAGACAGGAGTGGGGGCCTGGTGGAGGGTGCCCCTGACTGCTGGGGGGTGGGGGTGGTGGGAGACATGAGTGGGGGACTGGTGGAGGCTGCTCCTGCACTGCTGGGGGGTGGGGGTAATAGGGGACATGAGTGGGGGCCTGGTGGAGGCTGCCCCTGGTGGCTGGGGGGTGGGGGTGCAGGGAGACAGGAGTGGGGGCCTTGTGGAGGCTGCCCCTGCACTGCTGGAGGGTGGGGGTGGTGGGAGACATGAGTGGGGGCCTGGTGGAGGCTGCACCTGCACTGCTGGGGGTGGGGGTAATAGGGGACATGAGTTGGGGCCTGGTGGAGGCTGCCCCTGGTGGCTGGGGGTGGGGGTGGTGGGAGACAGGAGTGGGAGCCTGGTGGAGGGTGCCCCTGACTGCTGGGGGGTAGGGGGTGCAGGAAGACAGGAGTGGGGGCCTAGTGGAGTGTGCCCCTGACTGCTGGGGGGTGGTGGTGGTGGGAGACATGAGTGGGGGCCTGGTGGAGGCTGCCCCTGCACTGCTGGGGGGTGGGGGTAATAGGGGACATGAGTGGGGCCTGGTGGAGGCTGCCCCTGGTGGCTGGAGGGTGGGGGTGGTGGGAGACATGAGTGGGGGCCTGGTGGAGGCTGCCCCAGCACTGCTGGGGGGTGGGGGTAATAGGGGACATGAGTGGGGGCCTGGTGGAGGCTGCCCCTGGTGGCTGGGGGGTGGGGGTGCAGGGAGACAGGAGTGGGGGCCTGGTGGAGGCTGCCCCTGCACTGCTGGGGGGTGGGGGTGGTGGGAGACATGAGTGGGGGCCTGGTGGAGGCTGCCCCTGCACTGCTGTGGGTTGGGGGTAATAGGGGACATGAGTGGGGGCCTGGTGGAGGCTGCCCCTGGTGGCTGGGGGGTAGGGGTAGTGGGAGACATGAGTGGGGCCTGGTGGAGGCTGCCCCTGGTGGCTGGGGTTGGGGGTGCTGGGAGGCAGGAGTGGGAGCCTGGTGGAGGGTGCGCCTGACTGCTTGGGGGTAGGGGTGCAGGGAGACAGGAGTGGGGGCCTGGTGGAGGGTGCCCCTGACTGCTGGGGGGTGGGGGGGGTGGGAGACATGAGTGGGGGCCTGGTGGAGGCTGCCCCTGCACTGCTGGGGGGTGGGGGTAATAGGGGACATGAGTGGGGGCCTGGTGGAGGCTGCCCCTGGTGGCTGGGGGGTGGGGGTGGTGGCAGACATGAGTGGGGGCCTGGTGGAGGCTGCCCCTGATGACTGGGGGTGGGGGTGGTGGGAGACATGAGTGGGGGCCTGGTGGAGGGTGCCCCTGACTGCTGGGGGTAGGGGGTGCAGGGAGACAGGAGTGGGGGCCTGGTGGAGGCTGCCCCTGGTGGCTGGGGGTGGGGGTGGTGGGAGACATGAGTGGGGGCCTGGTGGAGGCTGCCCCTGGTGGCTGGGGGTGGGGGTGGTGGGAGAAATGAGTGGGGGCCTGGTGGAGGCTGCCCCTGGTGGCTGGGGGTGGGGGTGGTGGTAGACATGAGTGGGGGCCTGGTGGAGGCTGCCCCTGCACTGCTGGGGGGTGGGGGTAATAGGGGACATGAGTGGGGGCCTGGTGGAGGCTGCCCCTGGTGGCTGGGGTGTGGGGGTGCAGGGGGACAGGAGTGGGGGCCTGGTGGAGGCTGCCCCTGCACTGCTGGGGGGTGGGGGTGGTGTTAGACATGGGTGGGGCCCTGGTGGAGGGTGCCCCTGACTGCTGGGGGGTGCGGGTGGTGGTAGACATGGGTGGGGCCCTGGTGGAGGGTGCCCCTGACTGCTTGGGGGTGGGGGTGCTGGGAGACATGCATTGTTGATCAGTAGTGCAAGGTGACATGTGGGTTGGCTGGGGGGCATACCCATGGTGGATGGGCTGCCTGCGGGACATGAGCAGGGGTGCAGTGTAGTCCCCCGTGGTGTGGGCCACCTACAGGGGCCATGGAGGTTGTAGAGCGAACACCTGGGAAGACCCACACGGCCAATTCACGTGTAGTACTCCCCAGAACCCCTGAAATACACGTACCCTGCTGAAATCGCGTGTGGAACTTCCCGCTCACCCCTGGAACACACATACCCTGCTCGCACAGGGCCAATTGCGAGTGGAACTTCCCGCGCACCCCTGAAATACACATACACTGCTCGCACGGGGCCAATCGCGTGTGGAACTTCCCGCGCACCCCTGAAATACATGTACCCTGCTCGCACGGGGCCAATCGCGTGTGGAACTTCCCGCGCACCCCTGAAATACATGTACCCTGCTGAAATTGCGTGTGGAACTTCCCGCGCACCCCTGAAATACACGTACCCTGCTGAAATCGCGTGTGGAACTTCCTGCGCACCCCTGAAATACACGTACCCTGCTGAAATCGCGTGTGGAACTTCCCGCGCACCCCTGAAATACACGTACCCTGCTGAAATCGCGTGTGGAACTTCCCACGCACCCGTGAAATACACATACCCTGCTGAAATCGCGTTTGGAACTTCCCGCGCACCCCTGGAATACACGTACCTTGCTCGCACGGGGCCAATCGCGTGTGGAACTTCCCGCACACCCCTGGAATACACGTACCCTGATGGAATCGCGTGTGGAACTTCCCGCGCACCCCTGAAATACACGTACCCTGCTGAAATCGCGTGTGGAACTTCCCGCGCACCCCTGAAATACACGTACCCTGCTGAAATCGCGTGTGGAACTTCCCGCGCACCCCTGAAATACACGTACCCTGCTCGCACGGGGCCAATCGCGTGTGGAACTTCCCGCGCACCCCTGCAATACACGTACCATGCTGAAATCGCGTGTGGAACTTCCCGCGCACCCATGGAATACACGTACCCTGCTGGAATCGCGTGTGATGCTTCCCGCGCACCCCTGAAATACACGTACTCTGCTGGAATCGCGTGTGATACTTCCCGTGCACCCCTGAAATACACGTACCCTGCTGATTTTGCATGTGATACTTCCCGCGCACCCTTGATGCACGCGTACACAGGACAATCGCGTGTGGAACTTCCCGCGAACCACTGAAATACACGTTCCCCACTTGGCGTTTGCTCTTTGCCAGCCCTGTGAACTGGTCCAGGGTTAGCGCAGCCCTTTGCGATTATTTGGGGATTTTGAAGGCTTTTCCTTGCGCGAGGGCGTTCTTGGGGGCGTAACTGGCGCTGCTGCAGGGTTGCTGCGCCAAGCTGCGCCACGGCTGGTTTTGGATGCGAAAATCCATGAATGCGCTGTGCGCAGAAATCGATTTTAGCGCATGCGGCTGGCGCAGACATTCGCACGGGCACGCTGTGCGCCAGTCGCGTGCGCCACTTTTGTGCGAATTTCTATGAATTACCCTGCTAGTCTGCCTGGACCCTCACAGCTACCAGATAAGCTCACTAGTATGATAGACCCATCCACCATCTTCTTTATTCACCTATGGGAAATCAGGTCTCACTCCAGGTAACATCTGATTCAGGTTTCCTTTCAGACAAGGCCTGTTGTCCTTCTCATCTCTCAAGAGTCATCTTACCACAGCATTCACCGAACTGGACAGAGGATCCCCTTCCAGCATCTTTCAGAGTCTCACTATTTCCTGTGGGTCTCTACTTATTCCCACATTATGTAACATTAGGTTTGATGTATGTCACATGACAACACAATTTCGGATTGGTCAACTGTTTCTATCAGGTGGCTTATCAGGCCAATAGAATACACTCCTTAAATGAATAGATTGGTCATATTTTTGAACATGTGACAGGGGTGTTGCTGGACAATTAAACTCATAATTATATTGTATTTCATATGTCCCAGTAGGAATGTTTCCCATAACCGAAATATGGATTTTCAGATTCCCTCTTTCAAGCCAAATACATATATAGTGGCATGCATTAGCGTGATGACATTTGATGTTGTGATTTGTATTTACATAACTTATATAATAGTATATTATGTTTGACTTCCTTTTGTAGGGGAGACTCTCACAATGTCAGAACAGCTGTCCTTTGTATTCTACACCTAAGCTTGGTAAGTACAGGTAACATTGTTTTTAAGACTCATATAATGTAATGGTCAGCTTCATTTCTGTTTACATTTGCACATGAAAACCTGTTAGCATAATGAATCATGTGAGCAGCTGACAAGGTACCCCTTTCTAGATTTCCCATTAGCTTCAGACAGATGGTGAATTTAGAACCTAGCTAATGTATACATTCTGACTAAGCTACAACAATTTGTCATCTTATTAAGTAAGCTGCTCATAAATAATGGCCACCAAACTATAGATAAGGGCTGATTTACAGCTGAGGAGACAGGCTAGCCAAACGCCATCTTGCCACCCTGCTTCCAGAAGTGAGTATATAGTTTAAGAGGTTGTATTCACATTATAGACAAACGTAATAGAATGTGTCAAGATGGTGGCAAAACCAAGTAAGGAATATCTCAGGATAATAGTGTCTTCAATGTCAGGATGGTGGTAGAAATCCGAGAACAAGGGTTTTGGGTGATAGTGTCTCCAAGTGTCAGGGTGCAATGTGAGGGACAGGGGTAGTCTTTCTTTTTACAATAGATAAACAGAATAAATGCCTCCACTTTTGCTGAGAGGCGATCTCTAAAGAAATGTTCAGAGTGATCAAGTTCCTGAAAAAAAACAAAATATTCCAAACCAGATGACTAGGGCAAAAGAAAGTGAGCCAGAACTTCTTCCAGTTCACATAAAATATAAAGGTTCAAATCCAAATGATTTCATCCATCCCCCAGTACCAGACCGGGGTGGGGGGGTTGATGTCTGGTCCTTCGGCACTTGGCATGGATTGCAGATTTTCTTCAGTTACAGACCCACTGCTCTTGGACAGCTAGATATACTTTTGTGGCCCTCTTGCTCACTGCTTCATCAGGGATGTCTTTGGGACACTCTCCTTGCAGGTGTGCAATGTGTTCCTGTCAGGCTGGGCTCAAGGTTGGCCCTTTTGGGTGGATCTGGTGTGCCCTGGTTGTCCAGCTTTGTCCATGTCTTTAGTTGTTCAGACTCTGCTCTCTCCTGATCGTATCCCTTTTATTCAACCTGAAAACCACACTTGCTCCTTTGAAGATGTCTCTCCTTTTAACTATAATTCTCCCTTGTTTCTCAGACTTCTCCTTTCTCCTCTCCAAACTAAACCTTTCATCCTAGATCTCAACTCTCTTTGTGCACCGTACAACATCGCAGCATTAAGTTTCCTTCCCTATCTCCTTTCTACAATGACTTCAGCACTACTCTCGTCCTTTTGCCAGATGGTATCTCCCTCCTTCCTGTCAATGATAACATTTCCCTGATTCCTTTCAGAAAAAATAACATCCTTGTACTCTTCTTCTAAAACAACACCCTCTTCCTCGGTTGCCTTAATAAGAAGTTTGTCTCCTGCACAATATTCCTCTCCACTTCCCTCTCTTTCCTCACCAAGGTGGTACCATTTTATCTTTGCTACAAAATAATGTCTTAATCTCTCTGTCCCTCTCTCTGACTCTATCTGTCCCTCTCTGTCTGTCTCTGTCTCTATCTCTGTCTCTCTCTCTCTCTCTCTCTCTCTCTCTCTCTCTCTTTCTAACAAATCAGGACCTCCCTCCTGCTCCACACAATAATCACTTCCCTCCTTACACACCACAGACTCCTCCTCTAAACCAATCTACCCCGTATCTATACTTCATGCTTCGAACTTCTTGTCACGCAGCAGTCTCTCTTCCGTCCTGGTCTCTGCTGTCAGAATCTCCTCGCATGGGGTCTCCAAGGGGTTCAGTTCTGGAGACACAGTTACGCAAAACTTAGTCATGCAAAAGAGTATTCAAAGAAAGTGAAATTAATGTCATTTATGTTAATAACCTACTTGATAGTTGAATTTTTAGTATCATAGCACTAAAGGACAATAAGAAAACCTCTCAATTTTTTTGTTGAAAACAATTATTTCTAGACTAAGCTTTATCATCACCAGCACTCATTAAAGATTGTAAAATAAATAAGGGCCATAATAGTCAGTGTAAGGTATATCTTACAAGAAAAAATGACCTTAGCAGACAATTAACCCAAGTCCACACAAGAATAAGAAATGCCAAACAGAAAATGATTTTGAGAGAAAATGTGGAAGAAGGATGGACAGATCTCACAAAGCAATTCAGCAAAAAGGGCAGTTAGATAAGGAAGCAGCCAAATGACAATCCCTAAGTGAACATAAAATAGACAAACTATGCACTTGCCAATCTCATATAAAATCTGCAACACCTAAAGGAAATGCTGGTCCCTGGTAATGAAGCTTTTGAATCCACCCAGTCTACAAATAAAATGTAGCCAGCAATTTATACAGAAATGGATCATAATTTTAAATTATGAGGCAGCGCCTTGGTGTAAAGCGCTCTATAAACCAATAAATCAATCAACCAGAATATGGAAACATGCTCCTCTGTACTTGAGGTCTCCTTCCCTCTGCACAGCTATTTCTTGCAAGGTACAAATGGACCTTTTATGCCTGGATGCAGTAAAGGTACATAGATGGTGAATTATAACTAAGGTTTCAGGTTTTATATTATAACTTTGTCAACATTTAGCCATAATTTATTTTGCTCGTTGTATCCCTGTATATCCACGTTGACGCCTTGCTGTGTCACACAAATGTTCCATCTTGTTTTTTTAAAAAATAATTTAGTGATTGGATGCCTCCAATTGGATGATGATGCACATCAAGCGGCAGTCCATTTTCACCTTAAAAACAAATGGCCTGATATTGTTCTTGCTCTTTGATAGCTGGTGAAATAGCTTAGCAGGTTGAGGAGTTGCTTCTATGTTCAGCACATTACAAGTTCAAATCCTGGGACTACCAGCTCAGCCATTCATCCTTCCAAGATCGATAAATGATTACTAACTTTGTGTGATATTGTACGTAAATATGTTCTATGCAAAGCTCTACATAATTAAACATCTTTATCTGAGAACGTTTGTAGAGGGGAAACAGAGTATAATGTTTCCCCTCTGCAAATCTTCTCACAAAATGTGAATGTGCTTTCACTGTCACATGAAAGGTATCGAATATATGGACTTCCATGTAAGAGTGGAAAGGAAATTACATTTTTTATTCCCAGTCAGTACAGAAGTGTGTCAAAATGGGCAAGGGGAGCACACGCTATGGCACATGATACAGCAGCATTATAGTTTAACTCACCTGGCTCCCCTTGAGAGACAAGTACTATAACCCCAAGGAGCCATTTTAAAAGCAACTTCATGCACCGGGGCACATGATGGACCCAATTGTTGCAGCTTTCCTGAATTGAAAGACTCTTTTTTTTCATTTTGAAAGAAAGATGCTGCAAGCTTGATTGACCTAGTCAGGACATTGGCTACCAATTTAAATGAAGTATTAGGTCTGACTAGAGGCTGTTATCAGCTGCATGGTACTTCTTCGAAAGGTAATGCACCAAAGCATTTCCCTTCCCTTGGTAGCTTAGATTGTATGAATTGTAATGTGTCTGCATTGCCCAATGTTTATCATAGCCTTCCCCCTCCATTGTCTATACCCAACAGAACACTTTTAGGCACACACATAGTAAGAGGCCAACTGGCACCCAGTAAGCCCCAACTTTCCAATAAAGGTTGGCAGTTGTCAGGGAGCCAGTGTGGGAGTGTCCATAGGCATCTTAAAAATCATCATAGTTATTTGCCTATTAACCAGACACAAGTAGCCTCTGGTTTCAGAGAAAAAATATAACTTGTTAATTGAACATGGCTCTATTTATATGACCCAAGTACCTGAACTTCTCCCGCCCTGTTCTTTAGAACAAGTGTGTCCGCTAGCTAAGACACAGGCAGGGGAGGATGCCTTCCTGTGATAAGATGTGATGTCTTAGATGTAGATGCAATAATTATGCCTGACAAAGTAGACCCAGCATGTGATATCAGCAAAACAACACTAGGACACAAATGCCTGGCAAGGGTCTTATTCTCTATTGATTATCGAAGCCTACTACCTGGGGCTCCGACATTCAACTTCGTCAATATCCTCCAGCCCTTCCAATTTTTACCAGGGCAAATGTCTCGCCAGCCCCTCACTTTCCATCTAAGCAATGCCCAAATACATGCTTTGCCAATTTTAAACCCCCAACACAAATAGACGGGCCGCACCTGACAACAGTTGCCCTTACTGGTCAGATACTACACTAGCAGCGATTCATACTCTACCCTGCCCCGTTCGTATATGGCCCGCAAATAAAATATCCATACTTTCATGGAACATACAGGGCATTTGCAGCAAAATGGATAACCCAGATTGTGATGAGTGATGAGTTTTTGAGTTCCGTGAGAACATATTTTTACAAGAAACGTGGGCAACAAATGAAGTAAACTGTCCAGGCTATGATGTATACAGTGAAGGACCCCAAAAGAAGGCCAAAGGGGGCTTGCTATTTTGGTCAATCACTGTTTATGAGCCAAATGCACTATTATTGACATAGCACGCCCTTATTTGCAAGATTTAAGGATCACACATCCAGGTCATTATTCGTTTTTGTCTGAGTAATAGTTACCTTCGATCTAACCAATCAACAATTGCCCGGCTATAAAATGATTTGCATTGCCTGCTTACCTATAGGTACTTGGATGACAAATTAATAATTGCTGGTGATTTTAACATGCAGTTGGAATAATCTCCGGAACTAGATGTATTAATGGAAGAAGAAAATGAAATCTGGGATGGACCTCAGCCTCTGTCAATTCCCCTCGACACTCCTATTCATGGCTGACCTATGTAACAGCCATGTTACTACGGATAAACATCTTTTCCTATGCATTAGCCAGTGCAAACAGTTCTTCTTAAGAGCATCTCCTTTTTCAAACAAGGGCGGGAGAAGTTTAGATACTTGAGTCATGTAAATTATTCCCGTAAATAGCTTCCGCAAATTCCCTCGACACTCCTTTTCATGGGTGCCCTGTGTCTCCTCTTTGCTGTTTTCGATGGGGTCTAGGGCATGCAGTGGAAGGATTCAGGATGGTATTCCTGCCCACCCAACATTTAGAATCCATTCCAGGCTCCCGTTAATTGATTACTTCTTTGTCGATCTAAGTCTTTGAAATATGATGATACATTCCATGGTGATAAAAAGGGTAAAAAGTGATCACAACCCCATTGCATGTCTAATGTCACTTCCCGACAAGACCTTGACAGTCTCTGCCAAATCTAATAGCATTTTTTTTTCCATTAGGAAGAGCCGGTCTAAACTGAATGAGCTTTATATATTTTTTTTTTTATTATTATAGTTGTTTTGGTCGCAAAAAATCGAGACCTTTCAACTTATAATCTTGTTTACAAAAGCATTTAAAACAATCTACAAACAATCATACAGAATAATAAAAATAAAAAAAATAAAAATAAAAAATTAAATGAGCTTTATATAAATCGAGATTTATATAATGACCTACTTTCAATTCTAACTGACTATGCAGAGCCCCCACAATTTCAAGATCCTATCAAACTTTACAATAAGGTTTTGAAATTGATGAAACCATTAGTCACACCAAAAGTGTGAAACCGCCATTATTCATTTCCTAAAGGAGCTCCTACTAACTGATACGATGCGGAATGCCGTGTAGCAAAAAAAAAGGTCTTGATCGCGGCTGTGAAAGCAACACAGTTAGCTTGCTGTGAGTCACTGGCCAGGCAAGGGGCACTATAGAAAGATTTATTTGCCCATAAAAAGACAGAATATGCTCAGAAGGCATGGCAAGAACTGAGCACGTTCACCCCGTCAAATGATAAGAGAACCTGCTGGAAGTTAGTTCATAATTCCCAGAGGGACTCGATATCAGTCACCACAAATCAGATTACCACAGAAGAATGGTTCCTTCGTTTTACCTCCCAGTATAAAAGCGAGGCAGAAGACTCAAAATCCCCTATAAATCAATGTAGTCTCCCGCAGGAAATTGACCGCCCAGCGCTCATGTCTTGTTCACCCTTATAGTAGAGGCAGCACTTGTTTCACAGAAAGCAGATAAAGCTGGCCCGAATTTTCTTTTTTTCTGCTGATATGTTCAAGGAGCCATGCCATAAATGTAGGTTCCATACCTAACATCGTTTTTTAATGAACTTCTTAACACATATGTTCCTCTTGCAGCAGGCAAGGTGCAAAGCTGATCCTGATTTACAACAAGCATTGGCAATGCCAACAGTTTGGCCTTTTGTGTAGGCATGGAATAATCATTTACCCGACACTGCTGTGATGGCATTAACTGGTGATTAATAGTAGCAGCTGTAAAATGGTTCCTACACATGTAATAGCAGTGTTTGGCCACAGGCCAAAACTGTCGGCTTTGCCAATGCTTGTTTTAAAAAGGCAGCATCTTTCGCCAGATACAGCCTTCTTATTAAAAGAAGAGCCTTTGTTTTTGTTCGCAAATGTTCTGTTGTTGCTCATAGCAGGCGGTGAGATAGCTTAGTGAGTTAAAGGCTTGCCTCTGCCATCTCTGTGCAAAATGCACGGGAGCCAGGCTCAGTCTTTCTTCCGTGTGAGATAATATATTGAGTAT
Source organism: Ambystoma mexicanum (assembly GCF_040938575.1). Lineage (NCBI taxonomy): Eukaryota > Metazoa > Chordata > Amphibia > Caudata > Ambystomatidae > Ambystoma > Ambystoma mexicanum. The sequence goes on from NC_090939.1 coordinate 768,214,684, forward strand.
CAATAACTTGGGCAATGGTAAACATATAAAACATGACCCTACTTTACAAGACCCCAATACCCCTACTGGGTCAGCTCTCAAAAGCCATGATATGCAGCACCAATGCGTATTATCCCCCGTCGGCCTGACTACTTGGAATGCTGAACACAGTGAGCACCCAAAGTACATTAAACACCTTGTGATGAATGCAATGCATGCACATGGACTGTCATGCGTGACATGCATGACCGTGGCAGATATAAAGCAACTGAACAAGGAGACAGTACATGGCAATATACCACTGCCGACCTTTGGTAAACACTGGCCACTGAGTGAACAAGCAGACTGAGATGCTTCAGTGCGGAGGAATGAGTGACAGGGAGTGACTGCGAGTGACACTGTGTATGGGATGGCGTGAGATATGGTTATAATAAGGCCACATGAAAAAGAGAAATATCCATTTAATTTTCTAGAGTCACTTTCATTCTTTGGGGGTCTTAAAGATATGTCACGTGTGTTTGTGGGGGGGCGGCATTGGTGGGGATTTGCTCTTGATGATATTATTCTCTCTCCCATTCTCACCGGTGTGAGAGAAAAGAAAGGGGAGACCCAGTAAACGGGGAAGCATACCGCCTTTACCCCCAAAACGTAACTAAACATATTAACGATAGTATCATCACAATATTTTCTATCAAAAAATGGCGAGCTGAGAGGAGAGGGCGATGGGAAGAGCAGTTTATAGCTCAGAGAATTGAGCACTCCCCTCTGCCATCTGCTGAATGGCAACAAGCAAGTTCGGATCGAGGCAAGACCTATTCAGCTTTTCATTCTTCCAAGGTAGAACAATTACATACCATTACGTTTGGTAATAAGTGTGGCGCTAAGGACGCTTGTTGCAGTGCTTAGAAGCTGGAGAAATCAGGCATGAAGCGCTGTGTAGATAAGTATTCCAGCTGCATAAATGAAAACGGAGGCCTTAATAACATGTGCAATCCCTATAACTGTTGATAAGAAGCACGGGTCTGTGAAATTCATTCTCCCTGTCCTATGTACAGGAATACACAACATGCTTCACCATTGCAGATATGATGCACGAGCCACTGCAAAAGAGACAAAGCCTGTGTGAAATGCGGAAGGCGTATGGCTGAGGGGGCTGGGCTGGACATGCCCAACTGCAGCCCTGTGCACCTTGCTGCTTCCTCAGGCTTCACCATGTGGTGCTTCTCAGGGTTTCCTGCTGCCACTGACGGATGGACAGAATGACAGGGATTCGGGGGCGAGGGCAGTGAATGGATTGTTTACAAATGTACTGCATTATATAGGTTGAAGCGCTGAGGCAACCAGTTTCAAGCGCTTAGCTTGCAGACTTGTCTTCTAGGGCTCACATTTACTGACTGCAGCCATGTGGGTGGCAAACTGGTGCAGCAGCCAAAGGCATGTAGAAAATGGCTGCTTTATTGGGAAAAAGTGCATTTCCTACGTCTCTGTAAATAGCCCCCACCCTTCGATGTTTCACCAGGCGGGAGCGGAGGGAAAGGTGGAAGAAGGCGGATGAAGGGGGTTTGACACACAAAGGAAGGGCATGCCTGGGCGTCCTGAAGCACGGAAGGGGCGGGCATGCTTTCAAAGACCAAAGGGAAAGCTGGAAGCCACTGCAGTGTGCAGCATGCCAGGGACAGAGGGGCTGCAGGCCGACACATGAACAATTACATTCTCTCATGAAATGTTAACTAGACAAAACACACAGCTTCACTGCTCTCTTCACACAGCTTCACTCCTCTCTTCAAATGTCGAAATAAATGGCTTACCAGAATCACAATGGCTTACTTGGAGAAACAAACAGACACGGCATAGCCAATCACATCCTAATGAAATCACCAACTAAACAGCCAATCAGGTGCTGCTTACATCAAAAAACACTTGACCCACACCACACAAACCACTAGAATTACCTTTTCACAGCCATTTTAAACCCAAACAAAACTATCACGGTACCTTGTTAATTTTTCATAGACAATACTTTAAAATGTATAACAACTTGAAAGCTGCAGTCAATATCTTTTAAAGCATCAATCAAGTCAATTAACTTTTTTGTAAAATTAAAACATGGTGGCCGCCATTTTGGAAGTAAAAATGGCCGACAAATCCATCAGAAATTCAGCCAAAGAGTGCGAAAAGAGGCATGCCGTAAGTGGAGATAGATGGGAAGGGGTGGAAAATCCCATCCATTTCACTTAGCAATGGGTGTTAACTGGGTGGGACACATAATCAAACTACCATGTATCTATTCTCATATGCCAAGCATTACAACAAACCTGCATCCAAATCCCCTATTTCAAGCTCTCATATTAAAGTTCTTATTTTAATGACAATAGTTTCAGATTTATATGTAGCACATTTAGTGCCACCTAATAGTCAACACTAAAAAGGGGGCCACCAATTTACCTCACAATTATAGGCCAATCTCTCTCCTTGATTCCTTCGGCAAGATTTTTGGGTAACCTCTAGAGCCAGGGTTGATTGCGAGTCACAAGTAGCTCACGTGCTGCTTCCAAGTAACTCACTCAAAGGTGCCGTCTCTGCTGACCCCTCAGCCAGGTCAGGGGCAGGAGGTGCTGCTTCTCCAGCCATTACTGATGGCGCTTTACAAGGCAGATATTCAGTGGGGGTAATTCCTAGAATTCGGCGCACAAGTGGCGCACGCGGCTGTCGCACAGTGTGCGCGTGCGGCAGTCTGCGCCAGCCCCGTGCGCCAAAGCCCATTTCAGCGCAGAGCGTATTCATGGATTTTAACATCCATAACCAGCCGTGGCGCATAGTGGTGTAGCGACCCTGCAGCAGCGCCAGTTACGCCCCCAAAACCGCCCCCTGCGCCATGAGCAGCGCACAAATCCAGTACATGGCGCAAAGGCCAGTGGACCAGCATACAGCACCCCAACCACGAAAACACGTGTAAAACTACCTGCGCACCTATCAGAATACATGCATGCAGCCCATCCACCCTCCCCATGCCCCACAGGCAGCCCATCACTCCAGTGCATGCCCCACAGGGGGGCCAATTCCCATTCGATTTCGGTAGCGCGAGAGGGGTACGTGTATCTTGAGGGGTGTGAGGGGAGTTTTACATGCAATAGGCCCTGTGCGAGCGGGGTACGTGAATTTGTGGGGTACGCAGGGAGTTTCACATGTGATAGGCCCTGTGCAAGCGGGGTGCTTGTATTAGTGGGATACGCGGGGAGTTTCACATGCGATAAGCCCTGTGAGAGTGGGGTACATGTATTTGTGGGGTACGCAGGGAGTTTTACACGTGATTTTGCTAGCGCAAGAGGGATACGTGTATTCGGGGGGTACGCAGGGAGTTTTACACGTGATAGGCCCTGTGCGAGCGGGGTACATGTATTTTTGGGGTACGCGGGGAGTTTTACAAGTGATTTCGCTAGCACGAGAGGGATAGGTGTATTCGAACGGTTGCGCAGGGAGTTTTACACGTGATTTGGCATCGTGTGCCCTCCCGGGTGTGTGGTTCCCCCCTCCCCATGCTCTGCAGGCAGCCCACACACAGGGGACTATCCTACAACCCTCACCATGCCCTTCAGTCAGCCCACATGGCACCATGCACTTGTGAGCACACTTGTGAGCCCCGACTCAAGCCCCCCTGCACCTCCGCCCACCCAGCATTCACGGGCACCAGCCAGCAGCCCCCAACTCATGTCCCCCTGCACCCCCGCCCACCCAGCATAGACGGGCACCTGCCAGCAGGCCCCGACTCATGTCCCCCTGCACCCCTGCCCACCCAGCATAGACGGGCACCTGCCAGCAGGCCCCGACTCATGTCCCCCTGTACCCCCACCCACCCAGCATTGACGGGCACCTGCCAGCAGGCCCCGACTCATGCCCCCCTGAACCCCTGCCCACCCAGCATTGATGGGCACCTGCCAGCAGGCCCCGACTCATGTCTCCCTGCACCCCCGCCCACCCAGCATTGACGGGCACCTGCCAGGAGGCCCCGACTCATGCCCCCCGCACCCCTGCCCTCCCAGCATTGACGGGCACCTGTCAGCAGGCCCTGACTCATGCCCCCCTGCACCCCTGCCCACCCAGCATTGACAGGCCCCCCAACACATCATCACGATCCACACACATGGCCCTTATGGCCACCCAAATACCACCCCATGCCACCCCAGTCAAAACACCCAACCAAGTATACCATCCACCCCACATTGAAATCCACCATTACATGATACATCCCAAATGGCAAGTATGCACATCAATACATGTCCGTCACACACACACAATGGGTGCAAGTGAATGAGAAAACCCACATCGTGACATGCATGAAACCAATGAGAGAATACCACACAAATGAAGTATTAAACCAAAATATATTAAAAATAAAAGCAAGGAAACGAAAGAAATGCACACAATAATACAAATAATAAACAAAAGGCTGCATGTCCAAAATAAATGAAATAAAATACATGAATGCTGCATAAAAATTAATCCAAATGAAAATGTCTCCAAAGGGTTTGTCCATCAAACAAGATCCAAATGAAAACATAAATCCATTGCTCCATGGTAAAAAATGAAAAAAAAGAAGTCCAATCTAGTCTTCAACTATATACAATTTCCAAATCCAGGGTCCATGAGCCCAACAACCCAAATGAAACCTACAAAAAACCCTACCTAATAAACAACTATATACAAAAATGTGGGGCATAGTCCATGCGCCCCAAATGAAAGAAAAATATAAAGGAAACCTAACACTAATTAACTATATACAATGGCGGCGGGCAAGTCCTATGGCTCATTTGTTGATTTCCCGGGCCAGGGAATCATCGAACTCCCGTTCTACGTCCTGAGGCGGGTTCCATGGCCCCGAGGTTTCGCAGGGATAATGCCATGTCCACCTCCAACTCCCTGTGAATTTCCTCGAAGCACTCAGCCCGCCTCAGCGCCCTGCGCATGGAGTTCTCCGCCCTGACCATAGTGAGCCATGCCTCTTCTTCCCGCCATCGCTCTGCATCTATTTGCTGGCCCAACCGCTGCCACATGGAAGACACTTCCAATCCAAGGTCCTCCTGCCCTCTGGCCGATGCCTGCCCCTCTGATGTTGATGGCTCTGAGCCATCATCGCTCCCACCTTGAGCCTGCTGCTGCCGTTCATGTGCCCTGCCTCTTGATGCCTGCACGTCCTCCTCCTGCTGGGGTCCAGTTGTTGGGGTGGCCACCCCTGCTGGACCTCCGACTCCTGACTGTGGCAGGGATGTGTCCTCCACCAGCCTGGCCGCTGGGTCAGAGGCAGCTCCACAGGGTACCCAGGTGATACTTGGGCCGGAATATGGCGCGGAGGACGACTGACGCATAGGGGGTTCAGTTGAGGAGGGGGTTGGTACAAAGTCCAGCAGACGGAGGAATCCAGCACTGGTGACCCGTCCTAGTAGGTCACATGGTCAAAGAGGCATCCCAGATAACGTGCAGAGTCTTCACGAAAACCCTGCAGGTCATCTCGGATGCCCCGTAGACGCAATGCCATCCCAGCCAGGACAGGGTCAATACGGTCCCGGATTGCCATGTCCGCAGGGAGAGGAAGGCCAGTTGTTCATGCATCCCCTCCCCGCGAACGGATCTGGACGAAGGCTTCCTTGCTGGTGCGGGATGATGCAGTCACAGGATCGAGGACAGGATTACACACAGGCACCTCTGCGCCGGCCTGTGCTGCCTCATGTCCCTGCCCCTGGACTGCACCACTAGCACCAGTGGAATCCCCCCTCCCGACCCTGTGTGTGTCCCTTCCACGGCCTCCTCCTCAACAAAACCCACCACCAACCTGGATGACTCTGTGCCATCTTCCTCCATAGCAGTAAGTGTAACCACTTTCATCAGGGCTGGAGACTCGCACTATGTGTGTGCGGTCGGATTCTGAACCGTTCGGGTGCTGACCGCGGAATGAATATTACTGTGGCTTAATTAGCTTTTGGGAGGTACACAAGATACATGTTTGTTTTCGGGACAGGAAAATACCAGCTCGACTCCACTACCCTGATAGATGGGAGTTGTCACAGCTCTATTGGGGCGTCCTCCTATTTCTGAAAACTTCAGTTTCAGCTTTAAAAAACCAGAAGAAATCCGACCGCACACACATAGTGCGAGTCTCCAGCCCTGAAGAAAGTGGTTACACTTACTGCTATACCACTGAAACCGGTCGGCTTTTCGTGTGATCTGAGTAGACCAACACAGATCAGGAAGATCCCTACATCAGATCTCTTCTTCTGATCCCAAACCAAGAAGGGATCTCTGACCTTTACCGATGGGGGAACGGAGCTCACGTATATATAATATTAAAAAAAGCAGATCTCTGAAATCTTCCCCCTAAACAAATAGGAGTTACCTCTGTCTACTAGCCAGCTCTGACTAGTTATAGTCGAGGTTTAACACTCTATAATTTTAATTAGTTGTAAAAATCAGAAAACGCGAATAATAAAGTCATTGTTTATTTGGAAAACAACGTTGAAAATAAACCCCAAATTGTGTGGAACCCTAAAGGCAAAACTCAGGAATCTTTAACAATGGAGCAAAAACCCAAAAGAGAAGCAATAACAGAATAATGTAACTCAAATCCGAGTGTGATATAACGTTAGGGAAGATTCGAGGTTTCGACTCCCAACCCAGGGTCAAATTTTGTGGACAGCTGGTGCAAACATGCCACCACCCCCTGTGGTTCCTGGTGATGCAGCTGCTGCATCACAACCTGGCGCCCATATCAACAAACAGCAATTTACATCTGTTGTCACAGGCCCACCGGTGGTGGTAGCTGCAGGTGCAGCTGTGGACACCTCCACCCGGGCTCTGGGTCAGGCAGCACATGTTTCGTTGTGTGAGGAGGACTCCCAGGACGATTTCCATCTTGCCCGGAAGGTGGGCTCATGTGCGTCCACTGTGGCTGTGACTGTGGCACACATATCTGGGGCAGTACTGACATCTGCTGCCCCAAGCAGCCGGTTGATGGTAACTGCATGTGCAGATTCAGCCAAAACTACCCTGCAGTGACTCAGACCCAAGCAAGACCTTCTGTCCTCATACCAACACCCACTGCGCAGGTGCGCACAGCTCTGGATGCTACAAGCGCTGGAATGACCTCAAACGCAGTTACTCCATGTCTCTGGTGACTGGTGGTGTGCCACCATCAGAGGAGGATGAACTCGCTCAGCATGAGGAGATCGCTTCAGGGTTTATCCCGGAGGAACAAATCAGTGGAGTGGGAGAGAGGATGGACTAGGATGCATCATCTGGTGAGTATTGATGCGTGCAACTCAATGACATGTGTGTTTGGCATGTGTGACCCGCCCAGCTAAGTTGGTTTTTACCTATCTTCAATCTCCCTCTCCACCTGTGTTGTTCACCAAGAGCACCTGGCAGCTCTTACCTACTGTATTATCTTTTTTTTTACCAGTTCTGGTGCTATGCTGATGTCAACCAACACATTTCCTGGCTGCCCTTGGCCACCTCTTGTCCATCCCTTATTTCAGATAGCCTCATTGCCATTTGCATTTGGTATACTACCAACGGTCTATGTCTGAATACCAGCAAGACTGAAATCCTCCTCATTGATGCACCTTTTCCATCCTTTGCAATCAATCTCTGGCCAGCCCCACTTGGTCCTCCCCCTGCCTCCACCTGAAAGGCCATGAACCTCTGGGTCACCTTTGACTCAACACATCCCTTTTACACACACATTTGTGATGTATCTTGGAATGGATTAACTTATTGCTCCACCACCTCAAGGGTACTGTGCCCTCCCTAACATTCTCCTACATGCTCACAGTCTGTCAAGCTCTGGTTCATTCAAGGTTGGGGTACTGTGACAGTCTCATTCAATAATCGACCGGCCTCCACCCTCCACCACTAATCCGGTACAGGACTGCAAGACTTGTCCTTGGCCACAAGCCCTGGGATCCGATCATCCCAGCTATGTGACCCCTACACTGGCTACGAGTGGATCCAAGGATGTTACTTCAGACCCTCTGCATTGTGCACAAGGTTTCTTTGGGGCTGGGTAGAAAATACCTTCAAAAATCCCTCTACCAATTCCTCCCCCCTTGAGTTCTTTGATCCTCTACCCCACACTCCCTCAAGCTCAGTCATTAATTTAATGAATGAGGTAGGAGCAGATCTGTGTGAGCTCACTTTTGAACTGCCAACTGGCCACGTTGAATCTTGAGGGGAGATATATCTGCTTCTGGTAGCAACTCAACACCTTCCTACTTGCTCCAGCATTAGCCCCTCTTCTACCCAGCTGAACAGTTTCCTCTGTTGGCACTGTGCCCCTGCACACACTCTGTCCATCGGATCAGGTACCTGCTCACCTTGCCTCCCTGCTGCACTGCCTGCAGGCCTCCCATACCAATGGGCCAGTGCTTGTCCCCATACAGTCCAGCACTTTTTGTCTGCACTCATCAGATTTGCCCTGTCCAAATCATCTTGCACTTGCCACTTGCTGGCTGCACTACCACTATTTGAATGGACATTCTATCATTGCACTTCATTTGCCTTCTTTGGTCTGTTCTGTTTGGCACGTTCCCCTTCTCCCCCTTCCTGGGTCTTCAACCCTTCATCCCTTCTCCATGCACTAGCGTGTTCTGTGTGTCACTGTGCCCAGTATGATAGTTGTTTTGAATTCCTTTTCTCCCCTGTTCCCCTCCCTTTGCTTGTTTGCGCTCTGAGCCACTTGTGTACGTGTGCAGTCATGATGGTGCTGTGTGATGTTGACAACCCCTACTATGGCACACATTTATTCCATGAATAACCCCCACTAAGCCTTGTGTGTTTTCAAATCTCTGAAGAGAAAAAAATAATGGAAAATTGCCAATGTACTGATTGTTTTTTTATGCCCTGGTTTTTGGGAATCTTGCTGGAAGCAGAGCATATATCAGTGAGATACACTGAACACTATGGTGGGGGGCTATGACGAATCAAGAAGCAACTCTGTTAACTCAGCTAACATGGAGTATTCAGTAGTGTTTTCAAGTGAGGATATACAAGCAAGGCTTCAAATATGTTTATACTGATGGCCACCTAGTATTATGGGCTATTATGGGCTCATCAGCACAAGAGAGCATCCACAGGTAAGACCTGCGTATGCGTCAGAACGGTTAAAAGTATGTGCTCGGGTGACATTGCAGCGCTGGCAGTGCATTCTTTTACAGTGAGAGAAGAATGTGATCAGAGTAAAAAAAAAATGTTTCTATCACTATATTTTGCTAAGGTGTTGTCGGTACGACTGTCCCTGAGTACATTAAGAAGTGTGAGATCAATCAACTACTTTACATGCCCAAGATCACGTATTTGTCTGGTTTAAAAGGCTCACTATTAGCTTTCACCTGGAGCTTAGTGCTCTGTCCCATTTATGCAATGTAGCATAGGATTTTCTGAAGCATTTCAAGAAGGAATTTACAAAGATCTTCACTGTCATCCTAACTTTTACTTTAAACATGAACAGCTTACATTGGGAGAAAACTGCTTCACTGAATGAGGTAAAAAAGAAAAACGAATTGAGAGCATGTATTTGTATTGCATAGGTAACATATTTGCTACTGCATGTATGCCAACAAGCTCATGTTCATTTGAGAGAGCTTCCTACCCAGTTCTGTTTTTTCTTTGTACTCTGGAGCTTGTATCCCAGCATTTATAATGGGAAAAGCAAATCCCCAGAATGTAAAATGAATGAGCATCTGCCAAATTCTGCTGATGGTGTCTACTGATAAACATTGTTGGCAAAGCCAACAGTTTCTGATTTTGTGTATGCATGAGTTCTGCATTTTTCAGGGACTGCCATAATATTACTACCTGGCCATAAGAAGGCAGCAGCTGGAAAAGGGTGTCAGTACCTGGGAATACAATGGTGGTGCTTGATAAGTGCCTATTTGCTGCCTATAGAAGAGCCACAACTGTTGGGCTTTTCAATGTTTATTGGAACCAGAATTAAGTGCAAGTAACAGATGCAAGGACAGAGGTACTGCTTACACATCAAATGGCTGATGGTACACTTTATTAAGACAGCTTTTTTACATCAAGAGCTGGTTTATACCTGTAGTTATGCCATTCCCTTTCAGAATGCTGATCAGAAAACACAGAACTAGACTTTGATCCTAGCAGAATCGCTTTTGGGAAGGGAAGGGAAGGTAGTCAGTGGGAATGGCCATACAGACTACCATGGTCATGGGTAGGTTAATGTTCAAACAACACCCAGAGAATGTATCTCATCTCTCTCTTGTCTGCACTTCCCACAACAATAGTTTTGGCTTACAGGCAGCACTTTCAGAGCTACCTAACAGCTAAAACTAAAAATGGCCCTTTCTTAGCTTGTCTGTAATCCGCCATATCGGCTCTACAGTGCCTTACTACAATACCTTTAACACACTGCAAAAGGACTGCAGACGAAAATATATGCTTGTAGCATGAAACTTCCCAAGTACTTACTGCATCCTTATAATGCGCAAAGGTAGCTGTAAGCTTGCGGCACATGTACTTTTAAATTAATTGCACTGTTGTTTTCTTCAATTCTATAAGTGCTGTAAAAATATCCCTTTTTGCTCTGTGATTTACATGGTGGTGCCTAAATGGGGTTTAAGAAGCCCTTTAAAGTAAAAGTGATGGCAGGGGAATATAGATGATGATAGCGGAACCTGAACATGCAAGGTTGTAGTGTACATATTATGATGATATCATTCATAGGAGCCATTGACTGTCATTTGATGTCATTACTGGAGCATTTGTGGATACTCGTGCTATGCGATGGCGGCACATTCACACTGAGGCTGTACCTTACATGTGGGTACCGGTCTATGAAGCACTACCTAATGTTTTTGTAATACTAGGGAATTTGAGGATACACTTAGCATGTGGTGCAGTACTGGGACATGCGCTGGCATGACTTGTAATGCCTATTATTGTGGATTTATGGTATTGGATAGGATTCCTTATAAAAAATTGGCACTGCACTTTACTTGTAATGGCTGCCACTCAATATGCAATACTGTACCTAACTTATGCTGACTGACCAAGTTTAGCAAATTAGGCGTTTACTAACATAACATGTCAGCCGTGGGCCATTTAATACTGCACTTGGAATATTATGGTATAGCCTGGACATATGAGACATATTAAGACTGCACTTGTTAAGTGAGGCTATTACTGGCATTAGACACCAGTGTTTGTAAATGAGACTACATTCCGCATAGTATGGCAGCACCTGGAATTGTGGTGCTCATTTTAGCTAGTGCTGGACTCCTGAACGTTGGGGAATACAGCCATCTCTTGACATGACCAGGCTTAAGGAAGATATCAGTGAACGATTCACTGATTTTGAGATGCTGGAGCACTGTGTGATGTTTACCTCAAACCTTTTCATGGAAGTCGATGTTGGTGAACCTTTGCAACAAATGAACACACGGTTGAACCTCAACGGTTTTGCAATGGAACTGGAGATTATTAGCCTTCAAGGTAACATTCAATTGAAAACCAGGTAACTAAAAACACATTTCTGGGGTTTTCTTGATTCCAAGCAGTACAAGAATATTCACACAGCAGCACATAAACTGGCTACCCTATTTGTTTCCACCTATCCCATTGAATTTACCTTTTTAGACATTAACTTCCTAAAAATCACAATTTCGTACCCGTCTGACTGACCAGCATCTGAGTAACTCCAGAGTTGCTGTTTCAAGCTACGCACCAGATTCTAGAGCACTGGTGGACATCATGCAATATCAACCTTCACACTAAATGTACAGATCGATTCCTTGCATTCCTACATGAACATTTTTTTATGTGACTGCTATTGCAAAATAATGAAATTAATGTTGTGGAAGTTTTCAATGCAACAGTGAATGCATACATTAGTTGATGTTTTAAAGGGTAAATAAAGTGCCAAGAAAAACAATCTTAGGACAAATATCCATGCTCGTCACCATCCCAGTAGCCAGGGACGTCATTTAGGGGTCGCCAGAGAATGCAACTGCAAGCTCTGAGGTCTCCCTTGCGACCTCTGAAAAGAAAAGGAAAAAAAAAAGATTTTTTTTGTTTTTTGTAATGCAAGCTCCTGGGCTGTGGCTAGCACCATGTGGCTCTTTACTTCTGGAGTGGATGGCTTTCTTGTTCAGGCCCCTAAAAAAAAGAAGACAAATAAGAACAGGAGTGCCACAAGTCTAACACTTTCAGCACTGACCCTAAATAAGAAAGAATAGGAATACCAAATAATGTGTCTTTCTGGAATTCTATACAATAATTGCTAGACTCATTACAGGTTTATTTCAGGCACACTTCAGGGGGTGAGTCACTGATTTAGTCTGTTCCTAAACGCCTCAACTCAGCCTTTCATCCTTCTGAGGTCGATGAGTACCAAAACAGGTTGGGTGATATTGGGTGTATATTTTTTCTATATAATAACACATCATTATCATTTGGTCATGGATGTCTGCTTACATTCACAGTAATTTGGTAATATGGACCTATACACACTGATCTTAACGATACATATGGTGATCCATTCTTGTATGAAATGTACATCACATTATAGTGATATTGTAACCATATTTTTCGTAGTGTACATTGCTATGTAATGCCACTTCCTGTTTTGTCAATGGGTGAAAAGTCGTGTTCCATCGCTACCCGTGATATCACTTCGGGGTGGGGTCAAATGACATCACTTTCTGTGATGTCATCAGGGGTGAAGGGTCTTGTGATGTCACTTACGCTACCCCTGGCATTTTGTTGAAATTACATCCCTGCCAGTAGCTCTTGCACATTGTCTCTGAGCCACAAGTAGCTCCTGATAAGGAAAAGGTTGGAGACCCCTCCTCTAAAGACTAGATTGGAACTCTGGTGTATTAATCATAAGGTGCTTTCTCCCATGCAGGCAGGGTTCAGCAAAGGGGTCTCAACAACCAACCGGATGTTCTGCATTTTATTGCTACTAGATAAATGTGTCATCCTCAGGCAGCAACCCATCTATCTTGCCTTTCTGGATCGTGAAGCTGCTTTGGACACAGTTTCTCGTTTGTGCTTGTGGAGGACTGTGGACAAACTTTCATATGTTTTGGAGCCCCTACTCTTCTCTCTGTTTATTAATGACTTAATAACAAAGCTTTTGGAGCTCCCGGTAAATGCCCTACAAATGGGTGGCCACAAAATTGCTACACTCTTTTATGCTGATGATGATATGATATATGATATGACATTTGTAACGTGCCTATACACAAGTGTTTCAAGGCGCGGCGAGGCAGGGAGTGGGGGACAAGGGGAGACAGACAACGATCCTACTAGGACCAGGTGTCATTCAGATCGCGCAAGTGCATGGGTAGAGGGGAAGGGAGAAGTGCAAGGGGGAAAGGGAGAGGGGAAGTGCAGAACATAGTTAGTAGAATACAAGATAAAATAATAAGGGCCAGCTGGTGGCAAGTGCAAGGTAAGTGCAGACAAGTGCTGGGAAGGGGGGCTGTAGGCATACAGAGACAGTCCCGCAGTGCAGGGGTTGCCAGGGAGGCAGTGCAGGGGAGAGTGGCTGGGCCAAGGACCAAGATCGGTGAGTGGTCCAGTTGTGGATTCAGTGCAGTTTCAGTAAATTAGCAGGGGAGAGGGGGAGAGAAAGCCGAAAGCAAAGAGGAAGGTTTTGAGGTGCTTCCGGAACCAGAGATGGTTCTCCTCAAGTTTCAGGGGGGCAGGAAGGCTGTTCCAGAGGGAGGCCCCTGCTGCGGACAGAGATCTACCCCCAACTCGTTGCTTGGAGAAGCGGCTGACCCTGAGGGAGTTGGAGGCGGATGAGCGAAGAGCTCGAGAAGGAAGATATTTAGGAAGAGAGAGTTGAAGGTATTTTGGCCCCAGGCTCCAGAAGGCCTTGTGGACAATGCAGAGGATTTTGAACTTAATCCTCGCAGCCACTGGGAGCCAGTGTAGCGATTTCAGTCCTGGAGAGATACGGTCCCTGGGCTTGAGGCCAAGGACAAGTCTCGCAGTCCTGTTCTGGATGAGTTGCAGAGGGCGGAGAGTTGAGGCAGGTAGATTTAGATAGAGGCGGTTGCAGTAGTCCAGCTTCGAGAGAACCAGGGCTCTGGAGACAGTGAGCTTCTGGGGGAAGGAGAGGAAAGGAAGGATACCTCTGAGGAGGTGCAGCTGGTAGTGTGACTTCTTAGAGACGTCGGATATGTGAGGAGATAAGGAGAGAGTGGAGTCGAAGATGACCCCAAGGTTTTTTGCCTCGCAGGTAGGAGCAGGAAGAGGGCCAAGCGAGGCCGGCCAGAGAGCTGCAGGGAAGGAGGGAGCGAATGTGCAGATGAGTAGAATCTCAGTCTTGCTGGCATTAAGGCAAAGGTCATTGGCGGCGCAACATTCCTGGATTGCAGAAAGACAGTCTGAGATGAGGGAAGGAGAAGAGGAGGCTGAGGGTAGCCTGAAAATGAGCTGGGTATCATCCGCATAGCACTGAAAGTTAGGGCAGAGAGCGGCGATGCAGTGGGCAGGGAGTGCCAGATACTGGTTGAACAGCCAGGGAGAGAGGTCAGATGCCTGGGGGACACCACAGGCAGAGAAAAAGATGTCAGAGAGGAAGGACCCCAATTGGACCTGGGAGGGTCGATTGTAGAGGAAAGAGGTCAGCCACGCCAGAGCCTGACCAGTGATACCCAGGTTATCACGGAGACGGTTGAGCAGGATGGCATGGTTGACAGTATCAAAGGCAGAAGAGAGATCGAGCAAAATGAGAGCACACAGAGTGTTAGAGTCAAGGTTCGATAACAGGTCCTCACGGATGTTCAGGAGAGCAGTTTCCGTGCTTCTGGCAGCTCTGAAGCCAGACTGATGGTCATGAAGACTACCAACATATTCAGCATGGAGATTAAGCTGGGAGATGGCCAGTTTCTCTAGGTGCTTGCCCAGGAAGGGAGTGATGGAGATTGGGCGATAGTTAGCCGGGCAGGAGGGGTCGGAAGAGGGTTTCTTAAGAAGAGGTTGCACAAGAGAGTGCTTAAGGGGGGATGGGAAGACGCCAGAAGCGAAGGAGTGATTGCAGAAGTCAGCCAAGGCAGGAGCCCGGGAGTCGATGTGGTCCTTGATGGTTTTGGAGGAACAGGGGTGGACCTGTTTTGATGAGACTTTCATAGATCGGACTTGTCTGGAAACCTCGTCAGCAGAAAAAAGGGGAAAGGCAGAGAAGGAGGGAGGAAGGGTGACTGCAGAAGGGGCAGAGGAAGAGCAGGGAATATGTTTATGTTTATTGAATTTATATGGCGCTTTACGCCAAAGCGCTTTACAGATAAACAACAAGATACAACATTTTGAGAAGCTTATTACAAACGTGAAACAAACCAGAAGTACAGTATATGGAACAATTTACTCAAGGGGAGTGGAGGAGGAGGGCGAGAGGGGGAGGGGGAAGGTAGAGGGTTTGAGAATCAGGATCGATGCTAGCAGGGTGGGGGACGGGGGGACCAGAGGGGGTGTCCCAGGTGGCCTCTTGCCCGCTAGGTGGCAGTGTCCAGTGAGGTCAGTGGGAGGAGTGGGAGGTGAGGGGGAGGTGAGTGGAGGGGGATAGGGGTTTGGGGAGGGGAGAGGGGGGTAAGGAGAGGGTCAGGGAGGGGAGTGGAGAAGAAGGGATTTCAGGGAGGAGCGGAAGGATGAGTAGGTGGAGGAGGAGCGGATGGAGAGAGGTAGAGAATTCCAGTGGAGGGAGGCCAGGAGTTGGAAGGAGCGGAAGCGCGAGGCGGTGCAAGGGGCAGGGGGTACTGTGAGAAGGTAGAGATCAATGGACCGGAGAGAACGGGAGGGATGGTAAAATGAGAGGAGGGAAGAGAGATAGGGGGGGCGAGATCATGGAGAGATTTGTAGACAAGTCAGAGGAATTGAAATTTCAGTTGTGAGAGGAAGGGAAGCCAGCCGAGTTGAGAGAGAGAGGCAGAGATAGAGTCAAAAGGACCGAGAAGACATAGTGTACGGATGGAGGAGTGGTAGATGGATTTTAGGGGAGTCAGGTGAGAGGTGGGGAGACCAAAAAGAAGAGAGGAGCAGTAGAAGAGGCGGGACAAAATAAGGGAGGAAATTAGGAGTTTAGAAGCGTGGAAGGTGAGGGAAGAGCGGATCTTGCAGATGTTGAACAGGTGATGCCAACAGCCGCGAGAGGTTATGGAGATATGGTTAGAAAAGGAAAGAGAGGAGTCCAGGTGGAGGCCAAGATTGCGGGCGTGGGACGAGATGGGGAGATTGGAAGGGGGAAAGTAGATGAAAGGGGGGGATGGGGAGGAAGTGTTAGGAGGGAAGAAAAGTACTTCCGTCTTGTCAGTGTTGAGGGAAAGAAAGTGGGAAGACATCCAGTTTTTTATGGCCGTGAGGCAGGAAGAAAGAGTGTGGTGGAGGTCAGCAGTGAAGGAAGAGAAGGAGAGGAAGAGTTGGGTGTCATCGGCATAGAAGTGGTGAGAGATCCCGAAGGAAGAGATGACAGGGGCGAGAAGGGAGGTATAGAGAGAGAAGAGAAAAGGTCCAATTACGGAACCCTGAGGGACTCCGTAGCTCAGAGGGAGGCTGTCTGAGGTACGGCCACCCCAGGAGACCGTGAAAGATCGGTTGGAGAGGTAAGAGGAGAGCCAGGAGAGGACAGTGCCTTTGAAGCCAAAGGAGGACAGAGTGCTGAGAAGTAAGGGGTGGTCGACAGTGTCGAAAGCAGCAGAGAGGTCAAGGAGGATTAGAAGTGGGGATTGTTTGGCGTAGCAAGCAGAGAGGAGGGAATTAAGTACGTGAGTGAGGGCAGTCTCAGTGGAGTGTTTAGGGCCGAATCCAGACTGAGAGGGGGGGAGGAGTGAGTGGGAGGAGGTGAAAGATGAGAGTTGAGAGTATGCTAAGCGCTCGAGGAGCTTAGAGATGAAGGGGAGAAGGGAGATTGGTCGGAAGTTGGAGGTGAGAAGAGGGTTAGCAGAGGGCTTTTTCAGGATAGGGATGATGGTGGCGTGTTTGAAAGCTGAAGGAAAGGAGAGGAGAGACAGATGTTAAAGAAGGCGGTTAGGTAGGGGATAAGGAGGGGGTAGACTTTGGTGATGAGGGAGGTGGGGATAGGATCAGAGGGGGCAGCAGTGGGGTGAGTTTTGGACAGGAGATGGGAGACACAGGCTGGGGTGATAGGAGAGAAAGTGGATATAATAGCAGAGGTGGGAAGGGAGGGGAGGAGGGGAGGGGGAAAAGAAGGAGAGGTGAGGATGGTCTGGCAAAGAGAGAGAATTTTGGAAGAGAAGAAGTTGGCAAAGTCAGAGGGAGAGAGGGGGGAGTTCATTGAAGGGTCAGAAGTAGGAGGGGAGAGAAGACGAGAGAGGGTCTGGAAGATACGGCGAGAAGCTTGTGAGTGGAGGAGGTTAGAGTAGAAGGAGCGCTTGGTGGATGTAAGGCAGGAGTCGTACAGAGAGTGATAAGAGAAGTATGAGGATTGATTAGCAAGAGATGGAGATTTGAGCCATCGTCTTTCAAGGCGACGGAGGAGGTGACGCATTGACTGAAGGTGAGAGGAGAGCCAAGGTTGGGAAGGTTTGCGAGAGGGTGAGAAGGAGGTGAGAGGATAGAGTTGGTCAAGACTGGAGGATATAGAGGAGGACAGGGAGGAAAGGGCGTCGTTGGCGGAGAGGGAAGAGAAGAGAGGGAGGGGGGAGAGAGGAGGTGCAGGAGTCGAGGAAGAGAGAAGGGTTGAAATTGGGAAGATCGCGACGTGAGAAGGAGGGGGATGAGGGAGTGGGGAGGACAGAGAGGAGGAAGCAGGGGTAAGGGAGAAGGAGAGAAGGGCGTGATCAGAGAGATAGTTAGGGAGGGACGAAACAGGGGAGGAAGAGTGAGATGAGAGGAAGATGAGATCGAGAGTGGAGACAGAGGAGTGAGTGGGGGGCGTTGGAAGTGGAGAGAGGAGGTAGGAGTCGAGTAAGGAGAGGAGAGGGGAGGGATGAGATGAGGTAGAGAGAGGGAGGTTGAAGTCAACAAGGATAGAGAGAGGAGTAGGGGAGGGAGAAATGAGGGAGAGAAGATGGTCATGGTCATCATAGAAGGAAGAGAGGGGGCCAGGGGGTCTGTAGATGATTAAGAAGGAGATAGCGTGGGGGTGAGTAAAGGATTTATAGAGAAATTCGAAGGAGTAGAAGGTGGGAAGATGAATGGTGGGAGATGAGGAGGTGATAGGAGGAGAGTGAGGACAGGATGGGTTTTTTAAATGAAGTAAGAGGCCAGTGCCGTGCAGAGGGCCTGGGAGGGGACAGGAGAGGTAGAGACTGTAGCAGGGTTGGCCAACTCCTTTAGGATTTTAAAGAATTCAGCCGAGTTGTTAGATGCCGCAGAAATGCGGGCTCTCTTCTTGGTGAGAACGGAGAGCCGGTATTGCCTTTGGAGCAGGCGGCACGCCAGTTTGTCAGAGGATGAACATGAAGCACGCCATTTCCTCTATGCCACCCTGCACTTGCGTTTTAGGGTGTTGAGATCCGAGTCATACCAGGAGTTACATTTTGCTTTGGGCTTCAGGCGGATTCTCATGACAGGGGCCAGGATATCAAGAGTATCAGATATAGCAGAGTGGAGAGAGGAGAGGGCTGTGTCAGGGTGGGAGTCAGCCGAAGTGGGAAGGGGGGCAAGAAGGTGGCGGCGAAGGCCTCAACTGACACACGCTTCATGGGTCGGATGACCGAGAAGGAGGGTGGCAGTGATGAAGGTGGCTTTGCCTGAGGGGTAGGGAAGGTGAGGTGGGAGGATAAGAGAGAGTGATCAATCCAGGAGAGAGGAGTGGAGAGAGGGACAGAGAGGGGAAGGTCAGAAGAGATCAGAGCATCAAGAGTGTGCCCTGCAGAATGAGTCGGTCCAGACGGGAGAATAGAGACAAGGGAGATTGGTCGGAAGTTGGAGGTGAGAAGAGGGTTAGCAGAGGGCTTTTTCAGGATAGGGATGATGGTGGCGTGTTTGAAAGCTGAAGGAAAGGAGAGGAGAGACAGATGTTAAAGAAGGCGGTTAGGTAGGGGATAAGGAGGGGGTAGACTTTGGGGATGAGGGAGGTGGGGATAGGATCAGAGGGGGCAGCAGTGGGGTGAGTTTTGGACAGGAGATGGGAGACACAGGCTGGGGTGATAGGAGAGAAAGTGGATATAATAGCAGAGGTGGGAAGGGAGGGGAGGAGGGGAGGGGGAAAAGAAGGAGAGGTGAGGATGGTCTGGCAAAGAGAGAGAATTTTGGAAGAGAAGAAGTTGGCAAAGTCAGAGGGAGAGAGGGGGGAGTTCATTGAAGGGTCAGAAGTAGGAGGGGAGAGAAGACGAGAGAGGGTCTGGAAGATACGGCGAGAAGCTTGTGAGTGGAGGAGGTTAGAGTAGAAGGAGCGCTTGGCGGATGTAAGGCAGGAGTCGTACAGAGAGTGATAAGAGAAGTATGAGGATTGATTAGCAAGAGACGGAGATTTGAGCCATCGTCTTTCAAGGCGACGGAGGAGGTGACGCATTGACTGAAGGTGAGAGGAGAGCCAAGGTTGGGAAGGTTTGCGAGAGGGTGAGAAGGAGGTGAGAGGATAGAGTTGGTCAAGACTGGAGGATATAGAGGAGGACAGGGAGGAAAGGGCGTCGTTGGCGGAGAGGGAAGAGAAGAGAGGGAGGGGGGAGAGAGGAGGTGCAGGAGTCGAGGAAGAGAGAAGGGTTGAAATTGGGAAGATCGCGACGTGAGAAGGAGGGGGATGAGGGAGTGGGGGAGGACAGAGAGGAGGAAGCAGGGGTAAGGGAGAAGGAGAGAAGGGCGTGATCAGAGAGATAGTTAGGGAGGGACGAAACAGGGGAGGAAGAGTGAGATGAGAGGAAGATGAGATCGAGAGTGGAGACAGAGGAGTGAGTGGGGGGCGTTGGAAGTGGAGAGAGGAGGTAGGAGTCGAGTAAGGAGAGGAGAGGGGAGGGATGAGATGAGGTAGAGAGAGGGAGGTTGAAGTCAACAAGGATAGAGAGAGGAGTAGGGGAGGGAGAAATGAGGGAGAGAAGATGGTCATGGTCATCATAGAAGGAAGAGAGGGGGCCAGGGGGTCTGTAGATGATTAAGAAGGAGATAGCGTGGGGGTGAGTAAAGGATTTATAGAGAAATTCGAAGGAGTAGAAGGTGGGAAGATGAATGGTGGGAGATGAGGAGGTGATAGGAGGAGAGTGAGGACAGGATGGGTTTTTTAAATGAAGTAAGAGGCCAGTGCCGTGCAGAGGGCCTGGGAGGGGACAGGAGAGGTAGAGACTGTAGCAGGGTTGGCCAACTCCTTTAGGATTTTAAAGAGTTCAGCCGAGTTGTTAGATGCCGCAGAAATGCGGGCTCTCTTCTTGGTGAGAACGGAGAGCCGGTATTGCCTTTGGAGCAGGCGGCACGCCAGTTTGTCAGAGGATGAACATGAAGCACGCCATTTCCTCTATGCCACCCTGCACTTGCGTTTTAGGGTGTTGAGATCCGAGTCATACCAGGAGTTACATTTTGCTTTGGGCTTCAGGCGGATTCTCATGACAGGGGCCAGGATATCAAGAGTATCAGATATAGCAGAGTGGAGAGAGGAGAGGGCTGTGTCAGGGTGGGAGTCAGCCGAAGTGGGAAGGGGGGCAAGAAGGTGGCGGCGAAGGCCTCAACTGACACACGCTTCATGGGTCGGATGACCGAGAAGGAGGGTGGCAGTGATGAAGGTGGCTTTGCCTGAGGGGTAGGGAAGGTGAGGTGGGAGGATAAGAGAGAGTGATCAATCCAGGAGAGAGGAGTGGAGAGAGGGACAGAGAGGGGAAGGTCAGAAGAGATCAGAGCATCAAGAGTGTGCCCTGCAGAATGAGTCGGTCCAGACGGGAGAATAGAGAGTGAGAGAGAGTCTCAGAGGTCGCAAAAGAGTCCAGAGGGGGGGCAGGAGGCATCCAGGTGGATGTTGAAGTCTCCAAGAAAGAGGAGTTGAGTGGTTGAGGACAGGAGTGAGGAGGAGAGGTCCGCCCACTCAGAGAGGAAGGAGGAAATTTGACCGGGTGGCCGATAGATAGTAGCCATGGAAAGGGAAGGGCTAGGAGAGAGAGAGAGTCGGCAGACAAGGCATTCAAAAGAGGAGTAGGTCTGCGTAGGAGTGACAGTGGCAGGAATCCACTCAGGGAAGATAAGGGCAACACCCCCCCCAGCATGGTTGGGCCTGGGCACGAAGAGGATCTTGTAACCGTCAGGTAGGAGTGTGTCAAGGCCGGTGACAGAGCTGGCCATAAACCAAGTCTCAGTGAGACCAAGGACATCAAGGTCCAGTTCCTCCAGAAGGCGACAGATATCAGAGGAATGTTTGACGGCAGAGCGAGAGTTAAGAGTGGCAATGTGGAGAAGGTTGCCATCCTTGAAGGACTTCCGGGGAGGGGTACAGATCAGATGTACGCCCTGCGGAGGTGAGGAAGGAACATGAGAGTGGGCCGGGCCGGTGGGTGGAGGCAAGGTAGCCGAGGACAGAGAAGGGGGGACAGCAGGAGAGGAAAGGAAGTTGATGAGGCGCGGGAAGCGTCTATCAAAGAGGTGAAGGTTGGCCTGAGGGCCTTGGACCAAGACAGTCCCATTAGAGTAGACATTAATGATGGCCTTAGAGGATTGAAAGGAGGCCAAGAGGACATCCCAACAGGTGCCACCATTAATGGGAGAAGAGGAGAAAGGAGAGAGCACAGAGACCATATGAAGGTCCCGTAGGTCAGGTGAGAATTTCCTTGGAGGAGGCACTGGTGTAGGTGTCAGCGATAGGGAGGCCTGGATTGGAGACCAGGATGTCCTTTTTAAACTTTTTCCTACCAGATTTAGTGAGGAGAGCAGGATAGTCAATAGAGAAGCAATTAGAGAAGATAGGAGAGATAGAAAGCACCATAGAGTAGGGATGGGAGAGGCAGGGGGGAGAGAGGAGAAGACACAGGAGAGAGCAAGCGGACAAGATAGTAGGTGGCAATCGAGTAGCGCAGGAGAAACAGACTCTCAGGTTTAGGAGCTCCAATGATCAAGAACCAGGGGGAAGCGACTTAAGTGTGAAAATCCTTAAAAGGGGAGAAAGGGCTAGATTCACAGAGCAATTTCAAATACTGACACAGTGCGTATTAACAACTTTGTAGGGACACCTAAGTGTGAGAATCCTAAAAAGGGGAGAAAAGGCCTAGATTCACAGAGCAATTTTAAGTACTGACACAGTGCGTATTAACAACTTTGTAGGGACACCTAAGTGTGAGAATCCTAAAAAGGGGAGAAAAGGCCTAGATTCACAGAGCAATTTTAAATACTGACACAGTGCGTATTAACAACTTTGTAGGGACACCTAAGTGTGAGAATCCTAAAAAGGGGAGAAAAGGCCTAGATTCACAGAGCAATTTTAAATCCTGGTCCAGTGCGCAATCAGCAAATGGGGAAAGGCACAGATGAGTCGATGAGTCTGAGGAGGGGGTAGGCAGGTAGGCGAGTGAGACAAATAAAGGATAATGGCAGGCAACAGGCGTCCCCTGCGGACACCTGCAGACACAAACAGGAGCCACAGTCAAGGGAGCCGCCCTTTGCCTAAGGGGCCCTTTGCCAGGCAGGGGGCTGTCCAGGAGGGTCAGTATAAGACACGAGGTGCATCCAAGAGGGGGAGGAAGGGAGGGGGCGAGTGGTGGGCGGTCAGGGAGGCGGGAAGGAGGAGGGCACCAGGAAGAGGCTGCAAGGGGAGAGGGGGAGGAGAAACACAACATGCTCGGAGCGCAAAACAAATGAAAAACAAAAAGATTACTCACTCCAGGCCCCGATGGACCGGCAGGGTTTCCAACCTGCAACCGGGCTGCCCCGGCGAGCTGCTCTCACCCACGACGCTCAGCACAAGAGGCGAGCGGGGAGACCAGCCGTCGGGTAGTCCAGAGGGACACCTGAGGGAACCAATCAGAGGGGTGGGCGGGCGGGCAGGGAGGAGGGCACCAAGAAGAGGCTGCAAGGGGAGGGGGGAGGAGAAACACAAATAGCTCAGAGCGCAAAACAAATGAAAAACAAAAAGATTACTCACTCCAGGCCCCGATGGACCGGCAGGGTTTCCAACCTGCAACTGGGCTGCCCCGGCGAGCTGCTCTCACCCACGACACTCAGCACAAGAGGCGAGCGGGGAGACCAGCCGTCGCGTAGTCCAGAGGGACACCTGAGGGAACCAATCAGAGGGGGGGCGGGCGGGCAGGGAGGCGGGAAGGAGGCGGGCACCAGGAAGAGGCTGCAAGGGTAGAGGGGGGGAGAAACACAACGCGCTCGGAGTGCAAAACAAATGAAAAACAAAAAGATTACTCACTCAAGGCCCCGATGGACCGGCAGGGTTTCCAACCTGCAACTGGGCTGCCCCGGCGAGCTGCTCTCACCCACGATGCAACTCTTTTATCTTAATCCCTGATAGGTCTACAGCTCCAACTATCAACATTCCGTAGGCTGCTTGAAGATAAGGGGCTAAAACCTAACAGATCTCAGACAAAGATTCTTGTCTTTCATCCCCCGATACAGGAAGCATTTAAAACTGTTTAGTCTGGTGGGAAAAAAGATTGAGATTGTGGAGTTCCTTGATTATTTAGGCATTAGGATAGATGAAACCCTGTCATGGAAACTACTAGTTTAGAAGAGCTATATTGGGTGAAGCGATTTTAAAATTCTCTAAACAACTCAGGACAGACTAATGTATTTATTTATTTATTTTAATGTTTATAATGCGCCACATGCCCGTGGGCCTCAGAACATACAAAAAACAAACAAGGGGCTGCGGGGGCTGTCATCAAAGGAAGAGAGGAAACTAGGTTCAACCTGGGTTAAGATTGAACAGGTAGGTTTTTATTTATTTTGTAAAGAGCACCAGATTTTCAACCATGCGTATATGTCCGGGAAGTAATTTTCACTGCAACAGTGCCTGGGTTTAAAAGGAAGTTCCTCCGAAGCGCACCAATTTGTATCTGGGCTGGATGCGTGTTGCACAGGTGGAGGAGCGGAGCTTCCTACCATCTACTTGAGGTTTTACCCTATTGATAAGATAGGCCGAGCATGCATTTGTTTGGCATTTTAAAGACATGGTCAAGATCTTATAGGTAATCCTATGTCGTATGTCCTGGCTTCTGAGACATACAGTCCCTGGATGGTCTAAACCACATTGTTCTGTGCAATGTGCAAGGCTTTTATTTTAGATTGTGTGGTGCCTGCTAGCAGACTATTACAATAGTCAAGTATGGAATTGACTAGCGCAGTAGCAAGCAAGGAGCAGTTATTAGCGGAGAGGAAACGGTGAATATAATTTATTTGCTTAGTTATGAGGCCACACGACGATTAAATAAAAGAAACATGTGGCCGCATGGATAATTCCTCATCTAGAACAACCCCCAAAGTCTTGACTTTTTTTTGTACTGGAATTATGTTATCAGCAATGTTGAAGTGGGTATAAGCTGAGGCTAATTTGCCAAGGTGGGCTCTGGATGCCACGATAAAGAGTTACATCTGAGTTGCCTACCATCCAAGCCTGGATGGCATTGTAGATAGTGTTTATGGCAGCCGAGTCCTGCTCATACTTCACACTGAGCTGGAAAATGACCTGGTTATCATCAGCATAGTTTGTATACCAGACCCCCAGAGAGTCCAGCATATCTAAGAGGGGTCGAATGTAGATAATTAATAAAGTAGGCGACAGACAGGAGCCCTGTTGGACACCGCATGTTTGAAGAATGGGGTTGGTGCCTTTCTCACCTACAGACACTCAGACTGTTTGAGGACCAAGGAATGAGGAGATCTACTGGGAAGCAAGGATGGAACAGTGAGCAACCTCCCCCAAGCATGTCACCAAGAGAGAGTATTCCACTAAATCGAAGGCTGCTGAGAGGTCCTGAAGCATCAGCAGTGTGATCATTATCCACCATGCTGGCCAAGGTGGATTTAAGGTCCGATTGGCGGTTTCCGCCCCGTACTGAACTCTGAGCCAAGAATCTTGTGATCTTCAATATGCTTTTGTAGCTGAAGGTATGCCAGTTTGTCCATGATCTTAAGGACAAAGGGTACATGTGTAATAGGCCAGTAACTATCAGTGACATGCGGGTCAAGATTGCTTTTTTTAAAACAAAGGTGTGATCCAAGCTTCCTTGAGGGAGGAAGGAACCATACCCTCGTCAAAGGAAAGATTGATGAGCTTGGTCATCCATGGTGCTAGGAATTCGAGTGTATCCTTAAAGATATCTATGGGACATCAGTCGCACGGGCAAGAGGTGGGTTTGAGGTCACAGATGATTTTAGTGACTTCTTCCTCCAAATAGTGAGAGAAATTAAAGCATGGAACATTGTTAGTGTCAGAGACACTTGAAACTCTGGTCACTCTGTGTCTCTCTGCCTGCATGGTCTTAACATTCGTAAGTACTTTAGCTTATACATACTTGCCTAGAATGTCGCAAAAAGACTGAATCAGGTGGATTAATCTAAACCGCCAAATAAGGCTGCAACCCCAAAGGCGATCAGGCAATGTATCATTCTTCTTCCTTGTTAGGCAGGTCCCATATTAGTACACATGCATCTGAGATGCCAGAACCTGTTTTGGGTGTGCCCGCTGCTGTGATAGAGACCAAGGGGGCTGTTACTGACTACCAGAAAACTTCTGAGTCAGTCAGTGTCTACCCCAGTATAAACACGCCTCTCAAAACGGTCTTATTAAATACCGGCTCGCTGATGGTCATGCGACAGAGGTAGCAGACTATATTTTGTCTGCCAATTTGGACATAATGTTCCTGACAGAAACCTGGCTCTGTGAGGCCAACCTACACTCCTTTCAACTAGCCACACCTGAGGGCTGTACAATTTTGCACATTGACCGGGTAGGGCAGAGGGGTGGGAGGGTGGTAATAATTTGTAGGGAAACCTTAACTTGTTTGTATCCAGCATTTTGGCACTTGATGCCTGTGAGGGTATAGTGGTCAAACTCAGTTTGCGTTCCACTACCACCCTTAGCCTCCTTATTCTCATGCCACCTTGCCAGATCTTCAGGAACAGCTTTTGGCCTTCCTGGGATTTTACACAAAATTAAAGACCCCATTAATAGTGGTCAGTGATTTCAACCTGTGGACCAACGCTCCATCGGCTCAGAAGCAGGCACTCTACTGATCCTCCTGAAGAGTACAGGGTTAAAACAATATGATACTGTCCCTACTCACCATGTCGGTAACACTCTGGACTGGATGTTATCCAGAAATCAGATCATCATGCCAATAAACGTAAACACTTGCTGTTGGCCAGACCACCATTTAATTATTTTTTCAGTCATGATTTCTGGCTATGCTCCAGATAGTGTATGCGCGTGCCCTACACCCATCCTGCGCAGAGGCACTCGCAATGTCTCACAGCAGGCCTTTAAATCAATTGTTTCTTCCCAACTATTGGCTACTGAGGGCAAGGGTTCACTGGAATCATCTACCGCTCAGATTCGAGATATTCTAAATGTTGCATTTGACAAGTTAGCACCCCTGAAACCCTAACTTACAAGAAAAGAAGTGCATCCCAGTGTCAACCAATGGTTCTCTCTTGATTTTATGGTAGCCAGACAGCTCAAACAAGCTGCTGGAAGAGGATGGCAGAGAAATCCTATAATAAATACTCTAACTCTGTATAAAGAAGCAGCTAAACATTATAAAGATGCTATCTTGACAGCAAAAAAGCTAAGTTGGAAGAGCGCATACTCGAAGCCCTAGGCAGAATTGTTGATCAGGGTACCCTTTCTGCTATCTTTGATATGGTTGATCTTGATAGGCTGCCAGACAGGCTAACAGAGGTTGGCAATTGCTCCAAGTCAGCAGCTAACTGGTTCAGATTCTTTCTTGGACCAAGGAGAGCCAAGGTAGCCAGGGGGGACTTAAGTCTCAAGAGGTCCTCCTTTGTTGTGCTGTTCCACAAGGATCCAGTGTGTCCCCGCTGCTGTACAACATTTATTCAAATCCTCTTTTCGATCGCTTGGATGGCATGGGTGTCAAATACGCAAATTATGCTGATAACACCCAGATTATCCTGGAACCATCGGGCTCCTACGAGGCAGACTCACGGTTGGTCAGTGGGGTCTTCAATGCCATTAAAGCCTGGATGGGAAACAACTCCCTGGCATTAAATGATAAGAACATTGAGATCTTAATCATTGGCAGCACAGCTAAGCTTAAGACACCGGGCCCTCAGTATGAGGCTTTCTCATATCGGTGGTGCCAGTATTCAGGCCTCGAGCCAGGTTAAGACCTTGGGGTGGTCTTTGATTGCAATCTAGATTTCAAGAAACATGTTTCCTATCTAACAGCAAAGTGTACTTACATGGCTCAATTGTTGTGGTAGATTCAGCCATATGTGTCAAAGGGAAACAGGGACTTGATAGCCACAGTGACTATTAATTCCAGGCTTCATTACTGCAATGGGCACCACACAAGCAAACGTAAATAAACTGCAAATAGTTCAGAACGGGGCTGTCAGAGCCGTATGGGGCATCAAACGTAGAGATAAGTTCTCTGATGCGCGGAGGAAACTACATTGGCTGCCTGTCGGGCAAAGGATTAATTTTAAAGCATCCTACTTGGTGTATAAATGCCTTGCAGTTACTGCTTCTAGCTATCTTGAATCATGGATCAGAAGATAGCCTTACAGGGGTACACTGCAGTCGAATAACAAGAATCTACTCTTGCAACCACGCTTTAAATTCAAGAGATTTGGAGACCTAAGCTTTAATGCCTGGGGTTCTGGGGTCGGGAACAAGCTAGCCCTCTCCATTAGGCAGCTTGCCTGCTTGCCCAGTTTAGAAAAGCACTAAAAACCCACCTCTTTGATGGTGGAGGAATTTCGGCCTCTTCCTCCTCCACTTTCTTTCTCTCGGTCCCTGACTGCTACCCATGGCCATCTATTGCTCTTTTTATGTTTCTTGTTTGTACTGTTTGTGAGCGCTCTGACACCTGCGGGCGAGTTGGTGCTTTAAAAAAATTCATTAGAATAGAATAGAAGAGAGACGGAAACTCGTGGGCAGGCCGAGTGGATATTGAGTTCCTGCACATTCAGGATGTTATTGATGGTTTTGCTGTGTATAGAGATCTTAGCCAGGAAACCATAATGAATTTCCTGGCACCAAGCAGAGTCCTTTCTGACATCCTGATTGGAAGGGGGGTCTTGGAAATCCGTCAAGATACTAAAGAGTTTGCTGACATTGGAGCGAGCATTATTAATCCTGTTGTTATAATAAGAGAACTTGGAAGAGATAATCGCATTCTTGAATTCCTTCACCGCTTGTTTGTACTGTAACAGGGTGGTGGTATTTTGGTTCTTATGCCAGGCCCTTTCACATGCCGTCTTTGCCTGTCTGGCGGAGATAATATTATCAGGAAACTAGGTGTAATGGTGCACCTCAAAGTTATTGGTGTTATGCTTCAATGGGCGCCAGGTTGGACATGGCTTGTTTTATGGAGGTGGTAAGGTGCTCAACCAAGGATGAGGACTCAGAGAAACTAGAAAGTGGTTTTAGACTAGATGACATGTGCGTCAAAAGGTTGGCCGAGGTTATGTTTTTGAAGTTATGTGTGAGTTTGTTAATCCTCCGGGGTAATGTATTCATTTTAGCTGGGGGTGTGGGGAGAATGAGTGTTTCCTGGATCAAGAAATGATCGGACCATGCAAATGGTGACATTTGCAGATGGGAAATGGATAGGTTTTGAGAAACCATCCAATCCAGTGTATACCCACCTATATGAGATGCCACTTCCACCCATTGTCTGAACCCTAAGGATGTGAGAGAGTCTGTGAGAGAGAGGCCATGTAGGCCCTGTTTCCAAGGGGTCCTTAGTCCAATAGTTGAAGTCACTCAAGGTGATTAATGGGTTTTTAGATTTAATAATGTGAGCAAGCACCTGCGAGAGCTGTTCTCGAAGTGTGGCATATGTATAGGAGGTCTGTAGAGGGTTAGCACATTAAGTCAGTTCTCTGTGGTCTTGACCTTAATCCATAGCGATTCACAGTCATCACATAGTTGGTAGATGTAGATAGTGTTGCGTTGCTAGGTAAAGATGGATTTAGCCATGTTTCTGTAAGGGAAAATAAATCAGGTCCACTTTTGGATAAGTGGTCTGCCACCTCAATGCCATGGTTGAGTAATGACCCAGTATTGAGGAGAGAGAAGGATAAAGCAAGGTTGGGTGCATTATAACTGCACTGATCGTGGGTCAGTAGGTTGTTACTTGTGTTGTTTGCTTCTGTGTCATTAGGCTGACAGAGTCCTTCAGAGCAGAACGTGAGAGCTATGGTACACATTCTGCTTAAGGAGATGTCTGCTGGAATAGAAAACACAAGGCCTGATATCAAGAAAGGATGGAAGAAATTGTGTGGACCGGTGGGGCCTGCAAAACGCACAGACAACGGTGCCCGAAAGGAACAAGTAAACGTAAACTTACAGTTGGCCAGAGCACGCAGAACTCACCTAAGTGCAGGCAGTCTTACTGAGTGTAGTGAGACGAGGACAGCAAAAATCAGGGCGGCAACGGCGATGTGCGGCGAGAACCCAGCTTGCCGCTGAAGCGCTAGTGCTGAAGCGCCTTAACTACAAATAAGTATGGAAGGGTGTCTGGGAAATGTAGTTCCCAGACACCCACAGCCACACAATCAATCAACACGAGAGTGCTTATCTCTCAGCCAATCATGTGGGAGCAACACAACACTTTCCAGATATTTAAAAGTGTGCAGAAGCTAGATGCAGGAAATAGAAATATACAAAGCAAAAAGCCAGTTCAGAATGTAGCAAGCAGGCGGGCTGCAAGCGGGAGATTGAAATTCACAAAGGAGTTGATCCGAGATAATATCCTGTGTCCTCGAAGTCTATAGGATGCATGTAGTTTCGGCTACGTTATATGGTGCTGAGGTTTGGGACTGCATTGATACAAACCGGATCCAAACTAGAGAGAACACATTTAACAAAAGGTTACTTTTGTTGCCATGCAATACACCGACAATTCCGGCTTTGTTAGAACTTGGCCTGAGAGGTATCTTGTATAAAGTGAAATTGAAGCCTCTGATTTCCTAGGTGAGATATGGACAAGTAATACTCTTAACCCCTTAAGTACTAAGGACAAGATTGCTCATCCTGGGTGCATAGGAAGGCTCATTATCATTTTCCTTAACAGTAAAAATTATCTGATGACCCTAATTAATATTCTAGAGTCCCCAGGTGCTGCCATGCTACCATGGTTAAAATATGTGAGAGACAGGCGGTCTAAATTTCGTCTTTCGGATTTCTGGTGTCACCCACAACATATGGGTTCTCATTATAAAACACATTTGATTGAGGCATTTGATCAATGGGTTATTATTATAATATTTGTTTTTTTATAACACGCTTAATACCAAAGAGGTTTCTACGTGCGGACCCGGGTTTGCTTCCAAGATGAGCACGTTGCCGCTTCTGTTACAAGAAGCCATGAGGAAGATTTGCAGGGCATTAGATTTTTGCAAATAATCCAAACGCCAATTGAAAGAAAGCCTAATACTCAGTTACATGAGTAGTTCTTGGAGATAGAGAACAGCATTCAAAATGGCAACACGTAACTCACTTCCACCTATGAACAAAAAAGGCTTCTATTTCTGCTCCAATAGATAAACAGTTTGGTCTGATCTGATGAAATTAGGTTTGATCTTTTGTCTTATCATTTGTTTATTTCGCATTGTGTTTTGAGCATTTTTAATGATCGTCCATTGATTTTAATGTTTTTATTCATGTTCATGTTTTGTACATTGTTGACTTATACTTTTATGAATGAATTCATCTTTATTTCGAAGCTGAAGGCTCCATAAAAGACAACATACACAAAGACTATGCAAATATACAAATTGAAATTACATAAAGAGCAATACAATAAAAATCCATAAAATGTATATCAGTGCAAACACAGTCCTTTGGACAAATTGCTGCAAGCAGCTGTTTTGGGTCTTCTAAGAACATATACACTGCCGCTGTTACATCTCTAGATGGCAAAGAGGGTATAAACCACATTGCTTTTTTATTCAACCTGCAATTTGACTTCCTTAAAACTGGCATTAAAAATGTTTTCCTAGGTTCATAGAAAAGTTGACTGAGAAACGAGAAATGGGCCAACTCGTTAGATAAAACCACATTACAAGGGCAGCAGATTGATTCTGGGTCTTGGTAATTTACACTGTGACCCTTAATCAATAACAGAAAATGGCTATTCCTCACATTAAGCAAAATGCTCTTTATTCGTGTACAGTGTAACCAATGCAGATAGTCAGCATTTAGCCCACTGCAGCCGTAATCATAATACCTGGGACCGACTCATTTGTTATCTCAATGCGACCGCGCAAATCCCTTTTTTGCTCCATATATTGTTTCTGCACCAGTATGAGATTAGTTCTAGAGAGTCTTGCCGGGGCATCTTAGAGACACAACAGATCAAGACTCACAAATATTTTCTTCAGTTTATTCAGCCAACTAATATTCCTACAGATGTCTGAGGATATAAGTTCTTGAAGGATCTTATGTGTTAAATGAATCTCGGTTTGAGACCATATTCTCACCCAGAAAAACAGATGTTTTAAATTTATAAGGTCAACTTTGTAATCCAAGCTTAATTCTTGGTGGAGCAAATACGTAGAAGTACTCTTTGCAGCCCCCCTAAAATATTTCCCAAGAAGTTATTTTATTTAGCCTGAATCGACTGAATAGAGCACAGACCCTGCACTGTAAAAACATAATGCACAGGTTTAGCCCCATAAATATCAAGTGTTGGCTTAATAGTTAACCTGCCCATCTCGAGACCAAATCTATGTAGCACATCACAAGCTTTGGTTAATTCTTGCGTTGCATCAATGGTGTTATCGGTTTTGCTCTACTATTTAAGGTCATGCCTAGGCAAGTGCATTTCTTCACCCAGCCAAGTTTGTATCCGGATGTAGAAATGGGGGTTGATTTTAGGTCTGCCTGCCGACGCACATAACCTGAGGTTTCTTTATGTTAACTGACAGATTCTGCTGTTCATGTATTTAACATAGCCCTGAACAAGCTTCTGTAATGCTAGTGGAATTCTTGGCAGCAAAAACTGCATCCTTGGCATAAGACAGCATTGTTAAATGTCTCCCCCCAAATCCAGGTGCATACTTTGTGGCTTATTTAGTTCTTTCACCAAATTGCAGACATAGAGGATCAACAAAAAAGAGGCCAGGACACACCCTGCATGACCCCACATAAAATATCAAATGGTGTTGATAGTTTTCCTTCATTGTTCAACCTTGCTGCTGCTTTTAGGCCTGTGTGTAGGGAAATCCGAATTTTCAAGATATGTGCTGGCAAACCCATGGAATATATTATGTTCCACAGCTTTTCACGATTTACCCTGTCAAAATCTTGGCTGAGATCCATAAATCCCAGACAGAGTGGACAGATGTAACCTTTTGTATTCTATCTATCTATCTATCTATCTATCTATCTATCTATCTATCTATCTATCTATCTATCTATCTATCTGATTCTTATATTCCGCCATACGCCTGTGTGCCTTAAGGCGCTCACAAGACAATTACAACAGAGAACAGAAAGCAATTATCGGAGATGGGAATCTGGATCAGTCTAGGATCAAATTAAGGTTCAGGACTTGATCCACTGTAAGGAACCAAGCCCTGAAACCATATTGCTACTCAGATAGTATGCGATTTTCTTTCGTCCAATTCGCTATACGCCTAGCCATTTTGCTGTGGCATTGATCAAGGATATTGGGCAGTAACAGCTTTGATCCAATGTATCTTCTTTTGTAAAAATCAGAATTATTATATATTCCTTTCAGCTATCAAGGAATATGCTTCTAGCCACCAGTGTGTTAAAGATTTTAGTAAACACGGGGACCCATATTTGATGTTCCTTCCTGAATATGTCTGAATATGTCTGTCACCACCTGGTCGGGACCTGAAGCCTTTCCAGGAGGGATGGAAAACAAGGCTTTCTTTATTTCGTTGACCTGGAACTCAAGGGAAGATCAATTGTTTATAACAAAAGCTAAATATAGAAAGCTATCTGTTTCTGCATCGCTTCTGTCTCCCCTGTGACTGAATATCCTTGAAAAGTGGTCAGTCCAGGCTAAGGAAGTAGAGAACTCATTCGATTTGTTTCTAGAGGGGTGGATGCCTGATGAAACTATTTTCCAAAAATCACTTTTGTTAGATTTTTTCGGCTGCCTCTTCCAATTGTTGCCAGTGTTTAATCTTCCACGCCTTTTTAGCATTTTTTAAGACGTTTCTATATAGAAGCCTCGCTTGACCCAGATCTGCATTATTTTCGTTTGGGCCCTTTATTATTCTCAAATGTGTGAACTTCAAGCTTCTACAGTCTTTATTATACTATGCTGACCTTCACATTGTTCGATTGCTTGGCTTTTAGGCAATAGTCGTATTAAGTTGGCATATGTTGATAATGCTGTTGTTAATATGTGAGTATGCTGACTCTGTCTTACATATATAGCAGTAAAGTTTAATATAAGGAAGACAGGCAGTTTTTATCTTATTAGAATAGAATTCTCTGTCCATTGCTGCCCATTGTATGTGCTTCCTACTGATAGACAGATCAGGATCATGTTCGTTCGGAGCAGTACTAACATTAGTATTATTAATGACAAAAACGGACAATATCATATGATCATGGTTGCTCTCGGGGCGCTGATTCATTTTTAGATCCTGCAAATACTGCCCATTAAGGACACACACTCAAAAATAGTCAGTTGTTGAATTGCACCTTTAGGTGCTGAAGGTGTATCTCACTGGTTGATCTGCAGGTATCCTTCCATTTACAGATCCCAAACTGTGATCAGCTAGCTGCACCAAAAGCGTAGCTCCTGCTGCATTTGTTGACCCATCAGTCATGATCAGTAATGATATATTCAATGTAGCATCTACTTCTTTAGTTGTATCCAAGTTTATCAACAGTTGCCAAGCCTTTCATTAAAATCACCCACTACTATTTCAAGAGGGCTCATAAAGCATTCAAAAAGAACATCTCCACTTGGACTATCCAAACAATTCAACAAAGAAACAACATCAGGTCCCAATGGCCTTCACTGCGAGGCTTTAGAGAAATAAATAATGGATAGCACACACTTCAGGCCTTTCTTAAGAATATTGACCCTTATCACTGTGTTAGAAGAGGATTCTGATCTATATTTTGTGCCTTATCGGATTTTATATGTGGCAAGGCCTCTGCTATTTCTCCAACTTTGGTTTCCAGTGGCTGAGACAAAATACCCTATAAGGTTTGGGAGTGGTGTATATCCTAGATCCCAGGTCTCCTGAAAAAGTACAATATCAAATCCAAATATGTGTTCAATAAATTCAGGTGCCCTGAGCTTAGATCTCAAGCCGGGTATGTTCCAGGATAGCACTTTGAGACACCCTCCCACTGTAGCAATCTGCGTTAGACCCCCGGTCGCAAATGCTCATAAGCTGTATTGTAGACTGTTATACTTTTATGGTTTCTTGCACCAAAATAAATTAAGCAAAGCAAAATCCTCTGGTTTTCAACCTGTGGAAAAATAACTATTTTATAGGAAAGCTGGTGGGATGTCCACCATTCATCATACATGACAATGGCGAATGACAGATTGTCCACCAAATGAAGGACCACCGGCAGAAGTTCTGTCAGTGTTCCTCTGGGAATCCACCGGGAAGATATGCATGATGTGAAATAGGTCAAAAGTCTTTTTCAATAAATCAAGTGCTATGCAACAGTGTACACAAGTGTGAAAACCCAGTCCAGTTTAAAACTGATCCGACTAAGCAACAACTTATTTCTGCAGTTCTTTGGACTTAATTGTCAGCTTCCATGCCATTATGGGAATTTCTGATAGCCTTTAAAAAGTGGCACATTTCATTACATTAATAGATCTTCTTGCAGCCTGACCCATGAAGCGGGGATGTATACTGAACGTTGTAATACTGCACATGTTTATATAAGTCCACTAGTTTATACTCACAGTCCTATGAACAGCCAGAGTGGTTTTAACCCATCCCATGTGAACTACTACACAAGGGCAATTGTTTCTTGGGTGGGTACCTTTTTTGATTTGAAAAATATGCCTAAATAATTCACCTAATTTTTGCATCGCAATATTGCATCACAGAATGCTACCTGTCAACATTCCCTCAGCTCAGGCTTGCAACTAGGTCACTGAAGGTCATTATTTCACACTAGGGGATTTAATGGAAGGCACATACGACCTTGGAATTTGCAAAGGCCATATACAAGACCAATGCAGGCAGTCTGAAGAGCCCCATTCCAATTACCAACTTGGAGTAACTGGTTGGTTTGCTACTAAATATATGACCTACGAGTCGTCATCAGTTAAACATGTTGAGCATCCTGATAGACATGGGCACAATCGAGGGAGTCGGTGGAGTGGAGTCAGGCACCGGTACTGTAAAGACTGGAGGGGGGGTTCTGTACTTCTGCTCTCTATATGGTAGAGGAGAGGCACAGAGGACCCCAGCCAAGATTCTCTATTACTGTAGCAATGGACGAGCAATCAAGGCCTAGCTTCTCAGGAGGTGATGCGGGCTGGCTCTTAAGTACAGTGTAGTCCCCAAGCACCCACAAAAGATTGTCCGCACACTGTATTAGTTAAAACACAGTATTTATATAATTAATATTCAAGGTTTTGTACAATATCACAATAACTCACTTTGTACTCGATTATCTATAATGGCAAATCTATACAGTTCTACGTGGTACCACAATTGCTATTAGACCTCTTTAAACTGCATCAACTATACGGTTAAATGTCACACAAATCAGTTCGTAAAGGAAACCAACAAAAGATATCAGAGGAAAGCAGTTGATTATAACAATTGGCAGAATACTGGCCCCGATATCTAGACACAGTTCTGTGTGAAGATCCCCCCACCTGGGCAACCGGTAGAATAAAGATTTATCACACGCCCAGTCCATATATTGTTCACAAGAGTCTTTCCAATAGTTCAGCAACCCCAAAGTACGTGGCGTTGTAGCGTTCCTCGTCGGGGAATCGACAGCCCTTCTTGTGTGCCCTCCCTTTAAGGCAGGAGTCATGGGTCGTCGAATGTCCGGCGAAGAACTCAGTGAACTACGGCGGTGAAGTGGCAGCTTCGTTCCTAGCGGTGCTCATCGACAGGGAAACGTAAACGTCCTGTAAGGAAGAGGCGTGCGGGGCACCTCAATGTCGATAGATCTGGACCACAAAGAGTTTGAAGAACGGTGGCATAGCAAGGGCATCAAGTCGTCGGCATCTCTGTTGTCTTTGGTTGGCGGGAAATCCACCGGCGGATGCTCCTTGGCGCGTCGACGAGCTGGCCTTCTCCAGCGGGATAAGGTGGGTGGCGGTGCAGAGGAGCGTGTCCGTGAATCGAAGGTTATTAAACAACGGGAGCCTGGCGGCTCTGGTAGGCGACAGCGGTCATCAACAGTGGCGGACAACAGTCTGGACGCTTCTCATTTGGGATTCCGCGGCAGTCACCGTCTCCGGTCGGCAGCCTTTCATAGGTCTGTCTACCAGGGAGAGTTGGCAAAGATCAGCTGGTGCATGATGGACTCTCGTAGCTCGGGAAGAGGG
The DNA here is from genome assembly GCF_040938575.1 of Ambystoma mexicanum. Taxonomy (NCBI): domain Eukaryota; kingdom Metazoa; phylum Chordata; class Amphibia; order Caudata; family Ambystomatidae; genus Ambystoma; species Ambystoma mexicanum. Next base: position 768,251,274 of record NC_090939.1, read on the forward strand.
TGCCTTACCAGGTCCTCTCTGGGTCAGTCCTTGGAGACATAGCAACTTTCATATTGGTGAAGAAGAGCAGCGGCAATTCTTCTCTTCCAGCAGGGCTGCAAGGTCAAGCTTCAGTTTCACTCCAGTTACTCTTCATAGTTTGGACGTCAGCTTCTAAACACGATTCCTAGCAGTGAGAGGTCCCAAGATATACTGTTGATCTCCCATTCATTCCGTTGGGTCACACACAGGCAGCCAATCACTTCAAAGGGTATTCAGTAGTCAGTCAGCCAATCAGTCACACGGTGCATTCAGGCCATTCTTCTTCATTCAGACACTCACAACACAGAATGTGGATTCGTCACACACTCCATTCACCCAGGTCCCACCCACAGGTGTATCCACAACATACGGTCGTTGGGAAGGATCCAGCCAGTCTGGTCGGCACTTCCCCACACTACCATATGTGGAACTTCCACCCAACAGCCAGTCAGGGGGGAGATACAGATTCATGGCTTCCCAGGACTTCGGGAAGATCAAGGTAACAGGCGATGGAAGGCAAGAAGCCAACGGGGCCATCTTGTCTCCATCAGGAATCTATCGATTCCAATGACAGGGCCTGTGCTTCCCAAAATGGAGGACGCTCAGGGCACCAGTCAATCCAGCACGGAGCTGCCACCAGCCCGTACCCTGCTGTGTGGGCCACACACATACACTAGGGGCACAGGGTTGTACCCCCACCCATGGGTGCCATAACGGTATCCCATGGGTCTGCACACCAAACCAAAGGAGAGAGCTGCACCGCCAGGAGTCCCACATGAACTCCTGCACGGAAAACACAACAGAACAGGCGATAAAAAGAAGTAAAGGACAAGGATACAGAGGCCCTGTCCCTCTGATGCATTTCCAGCACCACAGTTGCCCCCCCCCCCAGACTGAGGTTAGGCTGCCTAATCTCCCACGAGATAGACACCCTCATCCAGTTGGTCAACATACCTTCTGGAAAGGCCATCAGCATTATCGTGACTCTTCCCTAGTCTATGCTCTATGGTGAAGTCTAGCCCTTGCAGGCTAATGGACCACTTGAGCAGCTTTGTGTTTTCACCCTTCATCTGCATAAGCCACTTCAGGGGCTTATGATCAGTTTGGACCTTGAAGGTAGACCCGGTGAGGTAGGGTCTAAAACGCCTAAGGCTCCAAACTATACTAAAACATTCCTTTTCCACAGTAGCCCACCTAAGTTCCCTACCCTTGAGTTGTCTACTGTTGAATATGATCGGATGTTCTCTTGCTTTGTCATCTAACTGGGACAAGAAAGCTCCAATCCCGGTGTCGCAGGCGTCAGTTTGAACGATAAAGGACTTGCTGTAATCAGGCGCACACAACACGGTGCCCTACACAGGCTTGCTTTCAAGCCATCAAAGGCCCTCTGACAGTCTTATGTCCAATTAACCTTCCTAGGCTGTTTGGGTGAAGTCAGAGCTGTCAGAGGTGCAGCTATGGTTCCATAGTCCACCATGAAATTGCGATAATACCCAGTGAGGCCCAAAAAGGCTCTCACCTGGGTTTGAGTAGTGGGAGTCTCCCAGTCATGTACGTCCTGTACATTACTGGGGAGAGGTTGGATTTGACCCCCTCCTTCCTCATGACCAAGATATGTGACTTTCCTCTGAGCTATCTGGCATTTGGTGGCCTTGATAGTGAGGTTAGCCCTTTTCAAGGCCTGTAACACCTTATCCAGATGTGCCAAATGCTCTTCCCAGGTGAAACTGTAGATGGCAATGACGTCTAAGTAGGCCACACAAAAGGCCTCAAGCCCACTGAGCGCATGATTGACCAATCTCTGGAAGGAGGCAGGGGCATTCTTCAACCCAAAAGGCATGTCCCAAAACTGGTAGAGTCCCTCTGGTGTTGAGAACGCCAACTTTTCCTTGGCATGGTCTGTCAGAGCTATTTGCCAATAGCCTGAGATAAGGTCAAAGATGCTCACAAATTTGGCAGCACCTATGATGTCCATGAGCTCATCAGCCCTGGGCAAAGGGTGCACGTCAGTTTTGGTGATGGCATTGACTCCTCTTTAGTCCACACAGAACCTCCAATCCTTGGTGCCTGCCTGGGAACTTGTCTAGGGGACAAGGAGCATGAGACTGGACCAGGGACTGGTTGAGGGTTCAATAACACCCAGATCCAACATCTTGGCGACCTCAGCCTGGATGTGGTTCTTAACAGAATCTGACATATGGTAGCACCTGCTTTTGACAGGCACACTGTCACCAGTGTCAATTTCATGCCTACACCACGGTGTAATGCCTGGTGTCAGTGAAAACAGAGAGGCGTACTGCCAGAGCAAAGCCCTGCAGGCCCTCCGCTGCTCTGTTGTCAGATATGGAGAGAGATGCACTCCCTCCATGGAGCCATCCTGAGGGTTGCTGTGCAGTAAATCAGAAGGGGCTCACTCTCATCCTCTTCTTGCTCTGAAGCTAGCAAGAGACCTGAGACTTCGGCTCGCCGGTGGAAAGGCTTGAGCCTTTTAACATGGAATACCTGAGGGGCTACCCCAGGGACTATCATGTCAACCAGATAATTGACCTCGCCCATCTTGGAGATTATCCTGAAGGGTCTAGTCCATGTATCTGACATAGGTCGAGGCTTGGTAGGCTCTATTACTAGGACCTCCTGTCCCAGGGTCCAATCCACCTGCGAGGCTTTAAGGTCATGCCAGTACTTATTCAATTCCTGGCTGGCCTTGAGATTTGCTGTTGCCTGACCCATCATCTGTGTCATCCTTCATCTGAGGCCTAACACATAGTCCCCCACTTGCTTGGCGGGAACTGGAGGGGTGTCCTCCAAAGCTTCTCTGATCAAGGCAAGGGGCCCCCCTCACAGGATGTCCAAAGAGTAACTCAAAGGGGCTGAAATCAAAACCCTCTTGAGGTACCACTCGGTAAGCGAACAGCAGGCATGGCAGGAGGAGATCCCATTTCCTCCTTAGGGGCTCTTCCAAAGTGCCTAGCATGCACTTGAGAGTTTTATTAAATCTCTCAACCAGACCGTTGGTATGTTGATGGTAAGAACTGGAGAACTTGTAGGTTACAAGTACATGGTTTTCATGTAACTAGACATGAAGTTGGATTGTCTGTCAAAGAAAACCTCCTTGGGGAATCCAACACGGGTGAAAATGCCCAGGAGAGCCCTGGCAAACACCTTGGCAGTTACAGTCCGAAGGGGTATAGCCTCAGGGTACCTGATGGCATGATCGACCAAGACCAAGATGAACCGATGTCCACCTGAAGTGGGAGAGTCAAGGGGACTGATGAGGTTGATGCCCACCCTCACAAACGGTGTGCCAACCACTGGCAATGGCTGCAGTGGGTCAATGACACTGCCTCCAGTCTTGCCAGACAACTGACAAGTTGGGCAGGTCCTGCAGTGGGACTCCACGTCTACTCCCATCCGTGGCCAGTAGAAATGGGCAGAGAGCCTCTGCTTAGTCTTCTTGGTACCAAGATGACCAGCCAAGGGCACCTCATGCGCCAACTGCAGCAGGAAGGGCCTGTAAACCTGGGGTACCACCAACCTCTTGAGGGCACCAGGTTAATGCTTAGTGGGCTCACTAACAAGGAGCTCACCCTGCCAAAAGATCCAGAATGTCCTAGGCACTTCTCCTTGTGCCTGGGACAGGGCCTGTTTTCTTAGACCCTTGAGAGAGTGGCTCTCTCTCTGACCCTTACAGAAGTCTGCCTGGGAGGATCCCCCTTCAGCTAACAAGCATTGAAGGTTGGGGTGGTTCTCCGGGTTGAGTACCTCTCCCACAGGAAAGTCTTCTGGCTCTTCTCCCACAGGATTTGTGACGGGGTTCACCACTGGATCCAGCCCATCCGGAGCATGGATCCCAATGGGTGGTGTCGGAACAGCAGGAAGAGCAGGAGCCACTTCCACAGAGGTGGCCTTCTTACTCTTCCGTTTCCTTCGTGCCTTGGGTTTCCCCATCGGCGAGGGTACCAGGCTCGCAGACGGACCATGTGTGACCTGCGATCGGGTGACTGCCACAGCAGCCATGGATGGACCATCCGTGATCATCCCCAACTCGATCAAATCGTTGCCTAACAAAATGTTCGCAGGCACGTTGTCCTAAAGCAGGATCGGAAGCTTCGTTGTCTTGTCTCGAATCGTAATGTTAACTAAGGCTACAGGCGATAATTTGGGAGGCCCACCAGTTAACCTGGTGGTTCTCAGAGGAGCACCTACATAGTCCTCTGGCTTGAGCAGGGTCCTGTCCGCCACTGTCATGCTTGCCCCTGTGTCTCACAAACCAATAGAAGGCTGGCCATTCAAGAGGACACTTCTCAAAAACCTACCGGGTGTTCTGTGGAATAGTTGGCAGTACTTCTGCATACTGGTCCCAGGCCCCAAGGGACACTAAGGAAATCTCTACGGGAGCACTGAACGTGATCCCGGCAGAGGCGGGGAGGACAGTGGCCTCCACCTCAGGTACGGTGTAGGGGTAGGTCAGGCTGACAGCCTGCACTCCAAGTGCCTTACCCTTACACTTGTGGTCACCCCTTTCGGTGATACAGAGCCCCACAATCCAAACAAGTGATGGGAGTGCGGGGTACGGTACTCGAACCACTGGGACCCTGCTTTTCAACAGGCAGATTACTACTCTTACTCCCACCCACAACAGAGTTATCCTCACTAGGTTTTCGGGTCTTAGGAGAGGAAGGTTTTGGTTTACCCGACTGTGATTACTTCTGGAACTCCTCAGCTTTCTAAGAGGTCCTCTTTTCTGTGTCCTTGTCCTTCTCACTGGAGTCCTTAGGGGACACCCAGTGGGAGACCCACTTGTCAGCCAACCTAGCCAGCTTAAAGGGGTCCAAAATGTTCTGGTCAGCAACATACTGATGCAGCTCTGGTGAACAGACTTCGGAAAAATGCTCAAAAAAGAAAAGGTGGGACAATTCAACAAAGGTTTTCACTTAGTAACCATCAATCCACCCCATCATGTTCAAGTGCGCAGCACTCACCCAGTGAACCCAAGACACATTCTCTCATTGCTTAAAATACCTGAACCTTTTAAGGTACTGGGTAGGTGTCTTGCCAAACTTGGCAATCAAAGCAGACTACAGGCATTCATACTGACCCCTTTCTTCCACACTCAGTTTCAGAATACAGTCATACCCAGTTTGAGACACTCTGCTTAACAAACAGTTAGCCCAATCTCTCTTATCAACAGCATGAATTGCACAAGCCATTTCAAACACTTCAATCCATTGGAGGATATCTGAACCCTCCACAAACACACTAACCAAATATTTCATAAACTTGGTGGAGGTTGCTGGGGACCTGACACTCTCAACTGGATTAGCTGAAGTCTCCACTCGAGCTTTCTCTAATTGGATTCGCTGACATTCAGTGTCCTTGTCTTTGAGTTCAAGATCTCTATTCTTGAGTTCCACTTGCTGTGCCAACTCCTCTTTCTTAAACTCAGCATCTATTTCCAACTTGCAATATTCAAAGGTCAATTTCATCTTTAATAACTCAAGCTCCAAGGAATTGCTGGGGTTTGGAACAGAGGCAGAAGGAATGGTGGCATTCCCAGAATCAGATTCGGGGACAACCCTCAGGGTAGAGTCCTCATTGGTTGCATCCCCCCTTTCAAGAGCTTCACAATCAATCTGGTAGTCCACCAGGGCAGCTATCAGCTCAGCCCGAGACTTATCCACAAAGTCTAACTCCCTGGCTTCACAAGCACTCTGGAGAGCCTCTAAGCTCATCCGAGTCAATTTACCATTCGCAAAAGATTCCATTGCTTGTAATGCAGTTATCTTGTACACACTAAACCTTAATTTAACAAAGTGCAGATATTTTGTAAGTGGCACGGTTATACACTGATTCTTAAAACCATAAGCATCTCACCGCTGCCACCAGTGTAAAGACTGGAGGGGGGTCTTTACTTCTGCTCTCTATATCGTAGAGGAGAGGCACAGAAGACCCCAGCCAAGATTCTCTATTGTGGGAGCAATGGACGAGCAATCAAGGCCTAGCTTCTCAGGAGGTGATGCGGGCTGGTTCTGTATTAGTTAAAACACAGTCTTTATATAATTAATATTCAAGGTTATGTACAATATCACGATAACTCACTTTGTACTCGGTTATCTATAATGGCAAATCTATACAGTTCTATGTGGTACCACAATTACTATTAGATTTCTTCAAAGTGCATCAACTATATGGTTAAATGCCACACAAATCAGTTTGTAAAGGAAACCAACAATAGATATCAGAGGAAAGCAGTTGATTAGAACAATTGGCAGAATACTGGCCCCGATACCTAGACACAGTTCTGTGTGAAGATCCCCCCACCTGGGCAACCTGTAGAATAAAGATATATCACAAGCCCAGTCCATATATTGTTCACAAGAGTCTTTCTAATAGTTCAGCAACCCCAAAGTACCTGGCATTGTAGCGTTCCTCGTCAGGGAATCGACGGCCCTTCTTGAGTGCCCTCCCTTTAAGGCAGGAGTCACAGGTCATTGAACGTCCGGCGAAGAACAGGGTGAACTACGGTGGTGTAGTGGTAGCTTCGTTCCTAGCGGTGCTCGTTGACGGGGAAGCGTAAACATCCTGCAAGGAAGAGGCGTGTGGGGCACCTCGATGTCAATAGTTCTGGACTGCAAAGAGTTTGAAGAACTGTGGCACAGCAAGGGCGTCGAGTCGTCGGCGTCTCTGTGTTCTTTGGGTGGCGGGAAACCCACCAGCGCATGCTCCTCGGTGTGTGGACGGCCTGGCCTTCTCCGTCGGGATAAGGAGTGCAGCGGTGCGGACAAGCACATCCGTGAAATTAAAGTTCTTAGGCAACGGGAGCCCGGCGGCTCCGGTCAGCGACGGCGGTCCACAGCGGTGGCGGACAACAGTCCGGGCGCTTCTCTTTGGATTTCTTTTCGTAGGTCTGTCTACCAGGGAGCATTGACAAAGATCAGCTGGTGCACGATGGTCCTTCATAGCTCGGGAAGAGGGCGCCTTACCAGGTCCTATAGGGGTCAGTCCTTGGAGACACAGCAGCTTTCAGATTGGTGAAGAAGAGCAATGGCAGTTCTTCTCTTCTAGCAGGGCTTCAAGCTCAAGCTTCAGTTTCACTCCAGTTACTCTTTGTGGTTTGCACTTCAGCTTCTGAACACGATTCCTAGCAGTGAGAGGTCCCCAGATATACTGTTGATCTCCCATTCCTTCTGCTGGGTCACACTCAGGCAGCCAATCACTTTGAAGGGCATTCAGCAGTCAATCGGCCAATCAGGCACACGGTGCATTCAGGACATTCTTCTCCATCCAGACACTCACAACACAGATTCGGACAAGTACCACACCATTCAACATTACACACTGCATTCATACCAGTTTCGGGCTGGGCTGTCTCAGTCATTGTGTTAAACACCAGATACCAGACATCCACAACAAGTGTAGATTCGTCACACACTCCATTCACCCACGTCCCACCCACAGGTGTACCCACAACATACGGTCGTTGGGAAGGCTCCAGCAAGTCTGGTCGGCACTTCCCTACACTACCATATATGGAACTTCCACCCAGCAGCCAGTTAGGGGGGAAGGGACAGAGTCAGGGCTTCCTGGGGCTTTGGGAAGATCAAGGTAACAGGCGATGGAAGGCAAGAGGCCACAGGGGCCACCTTGTCTCCATCAGGAATCTACCGATTCCAATGACAGGGCCTGGGCATCCCAAAATGGAGGACGCTCAGGGCACCAGTCAATCCAGCACGGAGCTGCCACCAGCCTGTACCCTGCTGTGTGGGCCACACACATACACTAGGGGCACAGGGTTGTACCCCCACCCATGGGTGCCATAACGGTATCCCATGGGTCTGCACATCAAACCAAAAGAGAGAGCTGCAACGCCAGGAGCCCCACATGACCTCCTGCATGGAAAACACGACAGAACACACGATAAAAAGCAGTAAAGGAAAAGCATACAGAGGCCCTGTCCCTCTGATGCATTTCCAGCATCAGAGATACCCAGGAGGCTGCATTTGAGAAACCCCCCCCCCCAACTTTGAAAATGCATAATCTTGTTAGGCCCACCCCTCCAATCCCAGTGTGAATGTATGTGTTTGCAATGTGTGTGATGCCCCGCTTCCACCCATTAGTGCTCCCTTGTACCACCTTACCCTAGCGCCACCTGGTACCATGACTAAGTACCTACATGTATCAATATAAGCCCCAAGGGAAACAGAACCATGGCCATGCCACAGCAACATGATGTCTGCGTATTAAAGCCCCCCTCACGCACAGTGACATGTGAGCTGTGCATTCACACCAGACATCTGAAGATGTCACTTCAACATGTCCGAGCAGTGTCCCTCCCCTGTAGGACGTTCCAGCAATCACAAGATGGGGAATGACAAATATGCAATGGCAAAGCATGATACAAATTGTGCCCTAACCCACTGTAAAACATGAAATGCATGATACAAATGTAAGCTGCCCTCAACTCATACAATACCCTATGTACCCTACAGGCACACAGCGATCGTTGCAGGGCAATGTTGATGCGGAAGCAGCATCCACATGCCCCGACCCGCTTCAACCATCACCACAATCCCGCAAAGGTACCGGCATGAGAAGGCAAGGCGCAGGACACATCCCACGTCACTCCACCGGAGCCCAGTCAGACCGGCTGAAATTCAACAAGGATGCATGGTGTCACCGCCTCAAATACCGGGAGCCACCAGGGGTAGGGGTCTGCAGGATGTGCAGGCAGCCACCAGTGGGTCAAACACAGATGCGGGCCACACATCCACTGAGGAAGAACACAGTGCACTGGTGTGTTCACCCAGCCAGGGTGCCACTCAGGAGATGGACACACCCAAAGGGAGCCCACAGCAGGTTCCAGTGGAAGCACACACTCCCCATTTCCCTATGTGTGTGCGTCGTGCCCGCACACCCCAGTGCGATGTGGATGCACCTTCTTATGGATCCCCTGAAGGCAGCCCCTCCAACTGCAGCAGCCCCATCAGAGAGGCCGCAATGTCCCCCTACAACTCCCCTGCCACCCCATGCAGAGCTGTCAGTCCAATCCACACCACACCAGACAGACCCATAGTCATGGGAGCTGCTGTAATGGGTCAGCTGGACATGATAGAGGAACGACAGTGGAAAATTGAGGTCATGGCAGCCGAACACAGCAACCACATCAAGGCAATAGGCAGCGGCATACGTAATGCAGCCAAGACCATGGCACATGACAATGCCCACACCCGTAGAGAGGTGGAGGGCTGTAGAGCTGCAATGACAGGTTTTTGACAAAGAGTTTGTGAGCTGTGTGAGGGGCAATCTGCACATGCTGAGCAGATGCGGGAGGAAAACAATCTGTTCCGCCAGCAGCTGGCGTTAGCAGGTGCAATTCCATCTATCTCCACCACAGTCACAGAGGGATTCCTGGAGGCTTCACCAAGGCGCCGTTCCCTGTGCAAATTCCCACGCCACTCACCAGAGGGACCAGGACGCGGGAAGTGTCCATGACCATCATAGATGGACATGGCACGGTTGTGCCGAAGCACGGGCACATGGACCCACTGGAACTTTCTTGGGGTGTTCACAGGTGGGAGGGCGGATTGTGTGCTGGGGTGTTCACAGGTAGGAGGGGGGAATGTGTGCTGGGGTGTTCACAGGGGGAGGGGAGATTGTTGGCTGGGGTGTTCACAGGGCAGAGGGGGGATTGTTCCACAATTAATAAATCCCATTCATAATGCATTAAAAGCATGGGCATTCATAATTGTGTGAACGTGCTCTTTATTTTACAAGTGATAAGTGTTACATGTACCCATCCACCAGATCAAAAACAATTGTCAATCAAGGCCTGTTTGGTCAACCTCCCCTACCTCATCCCATCCCTGTGTGCGTTTGCCCCGGCTATGGGCACATTCCCATCGTCAATCCCATCCCCAGGTGGCTGGCCATCAGCATTGGGGGGCAGTGGCACATGCCTGCAACAGCAAATATTGTGCAGCATGGCACAGGTGAGTACGATTTTGCCTATTTTCTCTGGTGCATACATCAATGTCCCTCCTGTATGGTTTAGGCACTGGAAGCGTGACTTCAGCAATCCAAATGCCATTTCCACTCAGCGGCATGTTTGCCCATGGACAATGTTATATGTCAGCTCAGCTGGAGTGTGTGGATTATTCAAAGGGGTCATGAGCCATGTGTACTGCGGGTATCCAGAATCACCTGCAGGGGAGAGAACACGTACATTAGGCATAGGTAGGTTCAGTGGATGCACATGGCTCAGACATCAATGACATAAAAATCAAAGTAATGTATGTGTAGAAAAGGTGCATGCTATCTCACTGCAATGTTTTCATACATCCTTCCACTTCCAGGACATGCATGGGCTGAGGAATTCATGCAGCAGTGTATCAATTAACATGTTGATGGTTATTTGTGCCACACTCATGCTGTACAAGTACGGTCATTTTCAGATTGCTACTTTCATCATGGTGTGTGCTGTGCAAGGTGCAGCATTCCATTTATGAACTACTTACTGCATGCACCACCCCTGTGTCTAAATGCCACAGTGGTCTGTCCCTCAATTCAGGATGAGGATACCCTTATATCTGCCTGTTCATGTGACATGTTGTTAGGTGATATGTTGTGGCAGTACCTATGGCTGGTGTTGCGTTTGCTACTTGGCACAATCATGTGCCATTGGCCAGGCATGTGAATGTCCATTCAGAAGTCACTATCTCAGGGATGTTCATTGTCGTGTCTCCAACTACTCGTGTTAAGTGGTTTTCAGGATGTGCCTACATTAGGACTCTATTGGTATGACTGTCTGGTGGCCAGAGTGGGATATCTCTTGTCTGTCAGGGTAAGGAGCAGCCCTGCGATACAAACAAGATGCATTGGGTATTTGGATTTCCATATGTGACTGTGCTTTCACAAGTGTGTGGCATTCAGATTTGTGTTCTGATGCATGGAACGTGTGCAAGGGTTCTCGTGCAATACATATGCATAGAAATGGTGCAGTGCTAGTGCTGTCTGTGACTCCTGGTGGCATGCAGGGATTCCTGTGTGTCTGCCCCCCCTTCAAGTGAACATTGGCATGCATTTCACCCAAGACTTGCACTCCCCCAACATCCATGTATTTTGACCTCAGTGCCTCTCCATGTAGGCTGGCAGGGTAATGTTGCGCAGTACTATGGAGTTGTTGGTGGATCCTGGGTAGTGGGCCCAGCAGTGGCTGAAAGTTAGGTCGGGCCACATGTCATCTGCACGCTCAGGGAATGGTAACTCTTATGGTTCCTGTAGGCTGCCTCATGTTCCCGGGGTGCTCCTAGTGCAACATGTGTGCAGCCTAGGGCTGCTATGACATTTGGAACTTGGGCAATGGCATGGGATTGTGTGTTTAGCTGGTTGACCCGTGCCTGTGTGGCCTGCAATGCAATGTGCCCATTGACATGGAGCAGCAGTGCATCCAGAACCTGTCCCAGGATGGCACTGAAGGTGGACTCTGCCATACCATGCATCATGGCAACGGTGTGTTGGAAGCTGCCGGTCCCGAGGTACTGGAAGGTGGACACAAGCTTCACAAGTGGGGTCACAGTGGTGCTGGTGACTATACGGCTGCCTGTGTCAGCCTGGATTGCGTCCAGCAACTGGGTGATGGTTGCCCTTTCCAGCCTATACTCGGTCACCAAATGCCCATCAGTCAGGACCCAGGGTGTTGGCCTGGCCCTGGGGATGGCTGGCCACCTTGCTGGTGCTTGTCTCCTCCTCCTTCTATTTCTCCTCATCCCCAACACCCCCTGTGCTCCCAGGGGCCTGGGCTGGTTGGCAGGCCTCTGTAGCTCCAGGCGCAGCAAGTAGATGTCCACATTAAGGCTCCCAGCTCCAAATGGAAACATGGTGTTGAGAAGGGTGTGTTGTGGGTCTTTTGTAGGCCTCTTGAGTGCATTGTTTTCACCTGTGCCCTTAATGCTGTCTTCTCCCTGCTCATAATGGTGCTATGGTGTTGGGGAGGGTGTTTTGTGCATTGGTGGGTCTTATGTAGGCCTTTTGAGTGCATTGTTTTCACCTGGGCCCCTTTTGCTGTCTCATGTGTGTTTTTACATCCAGCATTTGGCAGGGGGTATTTCTGGCAGTATTACCGCTGGTTTTCCGGCGCTAACAGCACCAACACTGTGCCTATGATGGCTCTGTTATAGCGCATTTGTTTGCCTGTGCTATTACAGCCAATGGTGTTACACCTGGCTGTATTACCATCGGCTGTAATAGTTACACCGGGATTTGAAGTCGTGATCCAGCGCAGCAGTATTGGCAGTGCTAATACCGTTTCCACCACATTTAAGGGTCACCGCCCAACTCATGATGAGGCTGTAGGAGATGGAGGTGCGACTTACTATGGAAATTGGTAATTGTACTCCAGAAATGTGAAGCGTTTTCCCATTCCATATTGTAAAGTTTCAGACAGTTTTTGATTGGTTTATTTATTTATTTAGACATTTATAAAGTGCACGTAACCCAGAGGCACCTAGGCGCTAGAACTTAGGAGATTGGTTACATAGGTGAGCTTCTTCATATACAAGAACAGTACTGCATGTATTCACATCATACAGGTATACAAATATACACATCAGGCACGAAATACATATAATTACGAGGCTCTAATGAGTCACAATGAACAGTTGTGGCGCATCAGGAATTTGTATCAGTCATAACATATGATACTTAGGGTTGCAGGCACTAGTACTTTATTAGATGTACCTAGTTATCTTCTTTGTGGGAATGGACACTAGGTTTGGAATAGGCTATTTAGGCTAGGGCCAGTGCCTCTTGCTAGGAATCTAAGCTGAAGAGCCGGCGTGTTAGGCTTTTTCGGTATGACCACAGTGAAGTGTCATTTCTCGATGCTAGGGGCAGAGAGTTCCACAGTTTGGCCACTACCACAGGGAAGCTAGTACCACCTGCTTTCTGTCTCCTGAATCTTGGTGTAACGATGAGGTTAGAATATGAGGCTTGTGTGGGTCTATTAGATTGGGTTTTGCCAATTTGGTTGCTAAGGTATGCTGGTGCCTTATTGGAGAGACATTTGTGGGTGAGAGAAAGGACTTTAAATTTGATCCTGTCTTGGACCGGAAGACAGTGAATGTGTTGTCTAGTTTACGATATATGTTCATTTTTAGGTATATTCAAGGCGGCTTTAATAGCATTATTTTGTACTATTTTGTACTATTTGGAGTTTTCTAATGTTTCTGGTGCTCGATCCAGCAAAGAGAGAATTACAGTAATCGATCTTAGAGAGGATCAATGCTCTTGCCTAGGTAATGCTATTATCTGCCGATAGGAAAGGGCTACTAGCTCTAATTAGTTTGGACATATAGGCAGCAGACGAGACAATGGCATTCACCTGTCTTGTTAAGGTGAGAGAATAGTTAATGTAGACCCTGAGCGTTTTTATTTCATTGGCAACCTTGATGGTGTTGCCATCAATGTTAAAAGATTTGTATTGTTATGATAGGTTGTTTAATTTAGATTTACTCCCAATCAAAATTAACTTGGTCTTGTCATCGTTGAGGCATAATTCACTTTGGGCCATCCAAGCCTAGTAACAAGGAATATTTTGTTAAGATTATTTGTGTCTGTATCATAGCATCCTGTGATGTGTACGAGTATTTGAGTGATGTCGGCATAGTTTGTATATGTGACAACCCTTTTGTCTAACTTGTCAAAAAGGAGCTTTGTGAGGGCATTATATAATGTGGGTGACACACAGGAGCCTTGCGGTACGCCACATGTTACTGGTGCTAGTGGGTCTGCTAATGAGGCAGAGAAGACTCTCAAAGTGCGATTGGAAAGAAAGGATTCAATCCCTTTGATGGCTTCAGGGAAGAAGGGAACAGCTGTTTCTAGATGGTGGCAGAAAATGTTATGGTTAACCAAATCAAACGCTGCTGATAGGTCTAGCAGGAGGAGGATGCACAGGTCTCCTCTGTCCTTAAATTGGTCCATTTGTACTTTTAAATCCAAAATAGCCATTTCCGTTCAATGGCCGGGTCTGAAACCGGATTGTCTCAGGCCGAGAAGATTGTTAGATTCAAGGAATTTTTGTATCTGCAGACAGGCTACACGGTCAAGGATTTTTTAAGTAAGAATGGTACTGTGGTGATAGGTCAGAAGTTGGTTGGAATGTTAGGGTCCAATGTGTTTTTCTTTGGCAATGGTAGAACCCAGGCTTCTTTTCTGTCATCAGGCACTGAACTGGAGGCAAATGAACTGTTGATGAGTGTGGTGATGAAGGGTGCCATGTGGATCCAGGTTTCCGTAACTGCAAGAATGTCTAACTCGTTAGCTTTGATGAGTTCTGCAATGTCGAGGGCGTGGGCTGTGATTGATCTTGTGTTGACAAGGGCACCTTTCATTTGTGGGGAGGTGTTGGTGTGGTCAAGCTTCTTGATATTTGGATTTGAGTTTTTTGGACTTTTTAGCCTGTTGGTTGTAGATGACACATGGTATGCTAGGGTGGAAGTAGTCGGCCATTTGGGTAGAGGTTGTGTGTGGGTTTGTTGAAATGGTGTCAACACAGTAGCTAGTGTGTCGGGTATCAAAGATTTCAGAGGTCTCTGTCGAGTGGAGGTGTAGATAGATGGCAATGGGGCCATGGTATATCTTTGGATGCAATGTGGACCAGTCCGAGATGAAAGTCTAGATTTCCTTATAGGTCCAACAATATGATAAGTGGCAGGGGGGCTGGCAGAGGCGATGGTGCATGAAGTCTCACTGCCCTGGGTAAAGGTTAGTAAGCCGATATGGGGTAGGAATACTAAGCAGGGAAGGGGGGTGTTTTAGGGAGGAAGGGGTTTTGGCATGGGAAGGGGTTGTGTCAGATGCGCCAGATGCAAGTGAAGCCATTCCCTACCTGAGTGGATTAGCCTTCTGAGCAAGGCTGATTCTCTAGACTTGTCGGGTCCATGAGGAAACGTAGGGTTTTTTAATAGTGAATTTGTTAGGCACAATAGTTGCTTAGCTAGCACTAAGCGTTTGGGAGTCTATGCCCTAAGCAATGGCATCAGTTGCAGCAATGGCAGATAGCAGGTAGGCAATGTGTAGCGAAGGCAGTATCAAAAGTATAAGCAGTGATGGCAATGGTTGTTACACACTTTCATTATATGTTTGGCTACGCAAGCCATACCGGCATGGTTTATGCTGATTGTTTCTCCAAGTTGCTAAGCTCAATTATCTAGTCCTACATAATTAATTCAATTAAAAAGGACTATCTTTGATGTTGGAAGCTGTGACTGGTACGTTTGTGTTCTGGTTCTTCTTGGGAACTTTTAGAATCATTATAGGTATATAATTTATAGTTCTCATTTTATCAAACCAGGGATAATAGGAGCATTGAAGACTATTGCAGTTGTTTAGTGTCATACCTTGAGCTTTGATCAATAGACCAGACCAGCCTGACTTGACTATGACAGGAGATCATTTTATGTACCAATTAATGAACAGAAAAACAATCTAATGGTTATGGGATTATGACTGAACAGTAACATAATTACCTTCTGAGAATACCTTTGTCCCATTCTTCATTTCTCCCAAACTCAAAAGAACCCCTCAGCTGGTCGAAATCTAAGCAAAGGTTATCAATCATAAAATGCCAGGGTAGGCTTTGGTCAAAGGTTCCAGAAGTCTTAATGTCTCTTTTTACACTTCACAGTATTTAGAGATCCTCCAAGTAAGTCTATTTGGTGCTTGCTTGCAGAAGAAGAAATGTCATTCACCTTTCCAACTATTGATATTAGGACACATCCTCTCTAATGAGTCCAATAGATTCTGCATGTATCAATGGGTTTCTGCAGTGAGCCATAGCAAGGGCTGGAGCCTTTTTACCAGTTGTGGAAAGAGTGAATGGAGGGTTGTTTCTGCTTAATATCCCCCAGGAGACATTAAGGTGGCCCTAACTCCTCCCTTCACTTGCAACATGATTTCTACCCTTTTTCCTTCCTCTCTCAATCACCCATTTTGCTCGCATACCCCGATCCCATGCCATTTGCTTGTTCTTCTCCCACCATGTGTCGAACCACTTTCTTTGGGTTCTCCCCTGACCCTTGCCTTTGGCAATGTATGCTCTCTTGCTCCTTTCTGCTATCTCTATGTAGAAACTGTAAGTGGCTTCAATCCAGCATTCCAACTAAGTCAATGCCTAGTATGGGATGCCCAATGGAAACCCTTATTTATATATTTTTATGTCAAAAGTTCTTTAAATCTGGATGATGAACCCTTATATAATACCCCTCTATTTGAATCTCCCCGACCTCACTTAGCCAAGAAGTAGGTTTGTTTTGCAAATTAAAAGGTTTATTTGAAGAATTGAACCATATATATATCACACTTTTATGAATAGAATAAATTCTGAATAGCACACTTATGAATATGAACGATGGGCAGCAATGGGTAATATTACAATATCAACAATCTCTTTAATCAGTTAGGAGTAGGAGTATGAAGGATAAGGTAGCATGGAATACTTTGTATGGTTCAAGGAAATACAAGATAGGAAAGAATGCACACAGAAATAAAACTTTATATGACTTCAATCAAAATACAATATAATCACTTTTCCCCCTGTGACTACTCACTCCCCCCACTATGCAATATGAAGAGATGGAAATGAGGGCACACAGGTTTCAGGAATACAATCAATAATGCAGTTCAATCCCAGTTCCCCCCAGCAAGCCTAGAGAGAACAGGTATGATTTTAAAACAGGTCAATATGCTTAAGAATGTGATTGAAATGAATGTGAAAAATTCTAAAACTGACTTTAATTCGCTAAATGGGATTCAGCACTAGTGAGAGTTACTTTGGATTGGTTCAGGTCAACACTAGCAATGATTTATGAATGATTATCAAATTGAAAACGAATTTCAGCAGTTGAAAACAAGAAACAGCTATTTTGACAAGCGGTGAAATTTAACCAAATTGCAAATTCGCTGCAACTTTTCCACGTGCGTGAAATGTGATTATGGAAAAACTATAAGGATGACAGTTAAATTTCGGTTCTAGGACGTGTGGTTCAAAAGTTACAGAGGTTTTTGTGAAGGTAGATTTTTCAGAAACAGAGTCAAGATTTCAAAATGAAAGATGCGCTTTAAAGATTTACCAACAAGGATAGGCTTATACTAAGGAGCTATGAAGAAGCAAGACACTCAACGGGCAGCCACCAGAACAGCGGCGCCTCCGCTCTGACTTCTGTCCGTCAAAACACTTGTCCCTCTTCAGAAAAATATCAGCGCATAGATGATTATTGCTACAATTATCACAGACAATATAATGAGAAGAATTCAGGAAGGACACAAGATTCTATAATGCAGTTCTGGATAGGTTGGAATGGTTGGATTGGGTTACTTAATACTAAGAGATGAATAAGGACAGTTCTAGACTAAATACTCACTCCTAGGCTTTGGGATGGAATGGTCCCCGTCAAAGATCTGGTCAAGGGTTTGGCTGGGATTCGCTTGCAACCGGATGGTCTCAGGCACTGGGTTCTGCTCTCAGCACGGCACTCTGGTCTGTGCGGCCTCTTGGACTGGATCTGACGGGTTCTGGGTTGTAGCTCTGCTCTCTGGGTCTGGATCTGGGTTCTAGCACAGGGTTCTTAGCTAGAATACCAAAACAGCTCAGCCAGGCTGTTGAATGGTTTGGTTAGGCCCCATGGAAGTTTAGGGGTTAGAATCAGGTTGCAAAAGATTCTGAAGGCTGCTGAAAAGAGTTCAGTTTTTCTGTTAGTCCTCTCTGCTTCAAGGTTCTAGAGTTTGGCTCTAGAGCTTGGTTCTGGAGTCTGGTTTCTGGATCTATGTCTGGATCTTCCTGCAGGGTGCTTCGCCAAGAAATCAGCTGAGAAGTGGAAAGTATGTGTCTTGCCTGTCCTCAGCAATCCCTATTTATGTATTTCCAAAGTGGGTGTGGAGGCTGATTCTCTATGCCCAACCCTCTAAGGATCTTATAGGTCAGAGGATTCCCTGTCCCCTGATTGGAGAAAGGAGCAGCGTGTCATCCTGTGTCATGTTTATGGCTTAGGGGAAAGACCCTCCCCTTTTCTCTGTACAGGGTATCTTATTTTTCATAAAAAAAATCTTTACAATATGCACAACTTGTTAATACTACATAAATTACATGACAGAGTGCCTAAGGTACATTTCTGTACAACTCTCATCTTCCTAAAAGCTTTGGTTTCCGAAATGACAACTTTTTCACGCTTTTGGTGGGTTTCTCAATATGAGTTCTGCAGCAATTTTTAAACATGCATGCACACCCCACCTGGGCATATTTCTGTAATTTTTCATGTTCCTAGCATAAACACAGTGGCTACAATATGAATAAATTCCAGGGTCTCAGAAAATCGCACGGATTCCAGCTTAGTCTTAAACTGTGAGCAAATTTTTGATTTTAACAATCTCAAAGTTTCACATTTTTTTCAGTTCGGTACAATTTGTTATAAGCATTTTTCTAAAACATATATTAAATTCAATGTCAAATCCACATTTCAGTCTGGTCCGCCTCCAGAGATGGGCTGACTCAGAGGGTCACATGTCCTTCTTCCTGCCAGCAGTTTTTTGTCAGTCACACCCGAATTAGCATTTCTATTCAGCCAAAAGACTCCATTGTCTTCACTCAGAGCAACAGGCCAGGGTGCCTCTTCTAGTTCCTTTTAACAACAGCCTGTCAATCTCTTAGCCAAGGGCAGGGGGAAGTTTCCTTTGTTCAGGGAGAGGTGTGGAATTTGTTTGAAGCACAGCGTGGGAAACTTTAACTCCTAAACCCAATGTCTAAAAATTGTCTTTTCTTATAATATAACTCACATTTTGAACAAATACATCAAACAATTTCTTACTTCAAGCCTTTTCAGAATATAGTTTTGAATTGTATCCACCTCTTAGGCTTCTGATAGCAAGTCTTTCTTTGGCATAGTTTTAGGTCAATGTACAACTTTGCACAAAATGGTTTTAAATCGCCGGCTTCTGATAGAGGTGAGTAACGGTATTAGACCCATTTTTGACAGATTTCTTCCAGCAAGCTATCCTCAAAAGTGGACTTTGTTCAGATAACACATACTTCTGTGGACCTTATCTTTATGTAGATTCTTGCAGTAGAATGATGTTGACCACCCAACAAGGAGGTTAGATATTTTTGGGTGGTTTGTGAGCCATGATTTTTGCAAATTTGACAACAAATAAAAACGGATTTTTAAAACAGCTCTGTTTCTTTTACAATGATTTTGCTCTGTGGGCAGCCAAATGATGGGTTTTGGCATTGGTCTCCTGTGTTACCACTGACATAGGCAAAAGTAGATCGTGGCCTATTTTTCAGATTTTCACTCTGCACTTTCTGGTGATTTCTAGCGAGCAGCATGCTTTCTGGCGGCCATTTCTGAGGTTTCTGCTGCCAGATGTTGCAGGGCTCGGACCAGTGGGTTAAGACATCCCAAAAGCCCCACTGGTTCTGGCTTCTTTCTGCTTTTCAACTTCCTCCTGCCTTTTTCTTTCTAACACCTCCTGATATTCTCCTTCTGTGACCACCTGATGATCAATTCCTTCCACCTGGCACTCTCCTCTTTCACTGCCTAAGGTTCAGTCCCTGCCACCTCATGATACTCTTCTCCTTTCACCTCCTGATTATCTCCTGATTATCTGTTCATGCCACCTTCTAATTCTCTTTGTCTGACAACTCCTGATGTTTGCCTCTTGTCACATCCTGATGTTCACCTCCTGCCACCTGATATTCTCCTCCTGTCACCTTCTTATACTCTCTTCCTGCCACCTGATGATGTTCTGTCCCCCCTCTTGTTTCAAACTCCACACTTCCTGTCTCTCTCACTCCAGCCTATTTCTCTTAGTTTTCCCCTGAATCACCAACACTCTCCAAACTCTGCTTGTGACTTTCTCAGAACCCCCTCCCTTTTGGGCTAGTGCTTATATACCCCTTGGTACCCTCCTCCTGGGATTTACTAGCAATGAGGGTATGTAGTTCTGCTGCCTGATTGTGCATGCCTACTGATTGATTTTGTCATTGATTGTGTCATTTTTGTGTGATCAACTGTCTCTGATTTGGTAGCGTGTTCCTCTCTATCGATGTGAACTGCACACACATACTATTCCTTATGGAAACATGGCTATCTGATAGTGTGCCACAAATCTCTGACAGACAACTTTAAACTCAAACAAACAAATAGAGACAGAATAGGAGGGGCGGCCTTGATATTGCCCACAAGAATGAACTCATCATCTCATCATTAGTATCAGAGATTTGCAGGGGAGGTAGCCAACCTAGAATTGGAACATGAGAACGTAATCCTCCGAGGAGATTTTCACACGTGGTTTGAAAAATAAGATAACACATCACTGGTTCTCTCTGTGCTTACTTGGCAAGCCTTTACCTCAAACAAATGTTCCACTGAGATACTCATCTGTCCGTACATACACTACATGCAAACCTATGCAGTGAAGGGCTTACCACTATCACCTCTCCATTCTGATCATCTTCAGCGACCACCACATGATCCCTTTTACAATCAAAGCTCAACTTGTGTACCGGAAAAGGATAAAAGCCTAACCATCCTTGGGACCTTTCCAGATCCCTAAGATGCTGTTGATATATCTCTTCCAAGTAGCAAACGTATTCACTTAAATTTAATGTTCAAGAATGTGTTGTGTTTCAAAAGCAAACATAAATATGTTTGCATAGGCTGGGCCATGGTTGAGCCCATTGAGGTGCCAGATATTTGCAGGTAATATTGTTTGTTGAACCTGAAAAAGTTGTTATGTAAGAACAACTTTGTTAATTCTAGGGTGAAGATCCTATCTGATTGGAAGTATTCTTTGTGTAGGAGTATCCATTGAAGTGTGTCAAGTTATGTGGGATGGAGTTATAGAGGTTCTGTATGTCTAATATGAAGGGTGCCCAGTCGGGGGTCAAAGTTAGTCAGGTCTTCTAGTGTGGTCAAAAGGTTGGTGGTATCTCTGAGGTAAGTCAAGGTTTTTCTGAACTAGTGGTTGAAGAAGTCTTTCGAGAAACTTGACAATGGGGTTAATGATGCTGTCTGTGGCGCCACGATGGTTCTGAAAGCGGGATATGATATGATATGGCATTTATAACGCACCTATACACAATGTTTCAAGGCTCGATGAGGCAAGGGAGGGAAACAGATGGAGGAAAAAGACAACAATCTTACTAGACCTGGTGACATTGATATTGTGCAAGTGCAGAGGAGAGGGGATGGGAAAAGTGCCGGTGGGAGGGGAGGAGGGCAAGTGCCAGACATGGGATCAAAAACAGCAAGTAGTGCAGCCAACAGGTGGCAAGTGCAAGTGACAAAGTGCAGACAACAGGTGTCTAATATGTGCAGGAAAGGGGACTGTAGGGTTGCAGAGACAGACCACAAATGCAGGGGTTGCCAGGAAGCAGTGCAGGTGTGCAACTGGGCAGAAAGGGACCTGGGCCCGAGTTCAGAGGCTAACCAGGAGACCATTGCAGTACCAGACAGGCAATCAGCAGGGAAGAGGAAGAGAGAAGGCACAAGCAAAGAGGAAGGTCTTGGAGTGCTTCCGGAGCCAGAGATGGTTCTGCTCAAGTTTCAGAGAGGCAGGGAGGCTGTTGCAGAGGGAGGCAAAAGCCAAAGAAAGAGAACTGCCCCCCCAACTCGTTGCTTGACGAAGCAACTGACCCTTAAGTAGTTGGAGGTGGAAGAGCAAAGAGCTCGAGTAAAAAGATATTTCCAGAGAGAGAGTTGGGGGTGTTTCTGTCCCAGGCCCCAGATGGCCTTGTGGACAATGCAAATGGTCTTGAACTTGATCCTTGCAGCCACTGGGAGCCAATGGATAGATTTTGGGCTGGGGAGATATGATCCCTGGGCTTGAAGCTTAGGACAAGTCTTGCAGTCCTGTTCTGGGTGAGTTGTAGAGCACAGAGAATAGAGGCATGCTGATTAAGAAAGAGGCTGATGCAGTAGTCCAGCCTAGAGAGAACCAGAGCTCTGGAGACAGTGATCTTCTGGGGGAAGGGGAGGAAAGGAAGAATACCTCTGTGGAGGTGCAGCTGGTAGTTTGACTTCTTAGAGACGTCTGAGATGTGAGGAGAGAAGGAGAGTGTGGAGTCGAAGATGACGCTGAGGTTCTTAGCCTCACAGGTAGGAGCAGGAAGAGGGCCAACAGTGGCTAGTCAGAGAGTGACAGGAAAGGGAGGTGCATGTGTGCCGATGAGGAGGATCTCTGTCTTACTGGCATTAAGGCAGATATCATTGGCGGCACACCACTCCTGGATTGCAGACAGACAATTCGGGATGAGAGGGGGAGAGGAGGTGACAGAGGGGAGCCTGGAGGCGAGCTCAGTGTCATCCGCATAGCACTGAAAGTTGGAGCAGAGAGCAGCAATGCAGTGGGCGAGAGGTGCCATGTATTGGTTGAACAGCCAGTGAGAAAGGTTAGACCCCTGGTGAACACCACAGTTAGAGAGTGAGATAGAGCAGAGGAAGGACTCAAATTGGACCTGGGAGGGTCGGTCCGAGAGGAAAGAGGTCAACCAGGCCAGGGCCTGATCAGTTATACCCAGGTTATCACAGTGCTGGATGGCATGGTTAACTGTGTCGAAAGCAGAAGTGAGATCGAGTAGGATGAGGACAGAGGGGTGATTGGCCTCAAGGTTAGAGAGCAGGACTTCACGGATGTTCAGGGGAGCAGTTTCCATGCTTCTGGCAGCTCTGAAGCCAGACTGATGCTTGTTGAGGTAACCAAAAGATACATTGTGAAGATTAAACTGGGAGATGGTCAGCTTTTCCAAGAGTTTGCCCAGGAAAGGAGTAATGGAGAGAGGGTGATAGCTAGCCAGACAGGAGGGATCAGCTGTGGGTTTCTTGAGAAGACGGTGCACAAGAGAGTGCTTCAGGAGGGAAGGGAAAGTTCCAGTGGTGAAAGAGTGATTACAGAAGTCAGACAAGGGTGGAGTGAGGGTGTTAATGTGGTCCTTGGTGGTTTTGGAAGAACAGGGAAGAACCTATTTTGACAAGACTTTCATATATCGGACATGTCTAGAACCCTTGTCGGGGTGAACAGAGAAAAGGCAGAGAAGGTCGGATGAGGGGTGGCTGCAGGGATGTCGGAGGTAGAGGAGAAAGTAGAGGGATAGGTAGGAAAGGATGAAAGGGTGGACAGGATGTTCTGCGTGTTAGAGATGAAAGGAGAAGCCATTGCCATGCAGAGAGCCTGGCAAGGGACAGGAGAGGTATAGACTGCAGCAGGATTGGCCAGCTCCTTACAGATTTTAAAGAGTTCGGCTGAGTTGTTAGATGCCGCAGAGATGCAGGCTTGGATGTTAGCTCTCTTCTTAGTGAGGACAGAGAGTCAGTAATGCCTTTGGTGCAGGCAGCAGGCCAGTTTGTCAGAGGATACACGAGCTGCCAGCCATTTCCTATCAGCCACCCTTCACTTTCTTTTAAGGGTGACAAGGTCTCAGTCATACCAGGAGTTGCATTTGGGTTTGGGCTTCAAGTGGATCCTCATGACAGGGGCAAATGCATCAAGAATATCAGAGATAGAAGAGTGGAGTTTGGTGAGGGCTGTCTCAGGATGTGAGTCAGCCAGAGGTGCAGGGGGGGGAGAGAAAGTGGCGGCGAAAGCTTCAACTGATACACACTTTGGCCTGAGGGTTAGAGAGAGAGAGATGGGAGAAGACGAGAAAGTGGTCACTCCAGGAGAGAGGAGTGGTGAGAGGGTTAGAGAGGGGGAAGTCTGAAGAGATCATAATATCCAGAGTGTGCCCTGCAGAGTGAGTCAGGCCATAGGGAAGAATAGAGAGAGAGAGTCGCAGATGTTGCAAAAGAGTCCAGAGGAGGGACAGTAAGCATCCAGGTGGATGTTGAGGTCTCCAAGGAGGAGGAGTTGAGTGGTCAAGGCCACAAGAGAGGAGGAGAGGTCCACCCACTTGGAGAGGGAGGTTATCTAACCAGATGGCTGGTAGATAGTATCCACAGTGAGAGAGCGGCACAGTGAGAGACAAAGCCTGCAGACAAGGCATTCAAAGGAGGAGTATGCCTGCATAGGAATTATAGAGGCAGGAATCCACTATGGGCAAATCAAGGCTACACCCCCACTGGAATGGTTGGATCTGGTAACGGAAAGGATCTTGTAGCCATCAGGTAGGAGAGCATCAAAACTTGTGACAGAACTGGCTGTGAACCATGTCTCGTGGGACAGAGAACATCAAAGTCGAGTTCTTCCAGAAGACGGCAGATGTCAGGGGAGTGTTTGACAGGTGAGCGAGAGTTGAGAGATTGGCAATGTGGAGAAGGTTGCCACTCTTGAAAGACTTCCGGGGAGGGGTACAAATCAGAAGTAATCCCTGAAGTGTAGAAGGAGCCCAAGGAAGGGCAGAAGAGGAAGGAGGAGAGGGCAAGGTAGTCAAGCAGGAGACTGAGGGTGCCAAAGAGGAGGCAGAGGAAGGAGGCAAGGAAGCCGAATAAGGAACAGCAGGAAAGGAAAGGAAATTGATAAGGCGCGGGAAGCATCTATCAAAGAGGAGGAGGTTGGACTGAGGGCCTTGGAACATTGTCCTTAGAGAAGTGGAAAGGGGCCAGGAGTTCCTCCCACCAGGTGCCACCATTAATGGGAGAGGAAGGGAAAGGAGAGAACACAGAGACCTTATGAATCTTGGGCAGTACATAAAATGCAGGTATTATCAGGTGTTTATTGGTCAGAAAATAATTGGCTTTATTTGTGATCCATTCTTCCGTTGGGTTTAATCGATAGAGTGGGATCAATATCAAGTGATAGGTAGGTGTCAGTGTCTCCTAGTAGTGTAAGTAAGTGGCATAAAATTTGGAGTGCATTATGACGATGACTCCACCTTTGTCTGCCAGTTTAATTTCCATAGTAAGGTCCTTAGACATCTGTTTGAGGAGTTTGATCTGATGTTTACGCATATTCTGTTCCCTTATATCAAAATATGAATGGTTTTAAGATCTTTTACCATTTTGGTTTCAAATAGGTCAAGGGCTGAGTTGCGTATCATAGGAATGAAGGGGCTCTTGGTATTCATTTCTAGATAATCGAATGTCTGAGATCTTTCTTCCATAGGGGTTATCGAGTCAAAGAATAGTTTTAATCTAATTTTCCTTGTTAGTTTTGCCATTTTGATTTGTTCATCGAATAGATTTCTGTTATTCGTAGGAACAAAGGAGAGTCCTAGACATAGTAGGTCTATTTGTTATTTAGAGACAGATTGGCCAGAGATATTGATTGATAGGTCACTGTTGTTTTCTTGCCTCTTAACTTTCTTGTTTCCTCTCTGTGACTGTCTCCTTCTAAAAAAAGGATGTGTATTTGTAGCACTAAATTCTCCATGTGAGAAATTTCTCTGAGTATTATATTTTAGTTGCATAGACATATCTATAGTTCAGCTCAAGAAGTTGTTTACTTGAACCCGGAATAGAGATCCTCATTGTTGGACTCCAGTGTGGACCTTCAAGAAGGTAGGAGCACCATCAAGTATAATTAGATTTGCATCTTGTTCGCATCCTCTAGTAGTACAGCAGATGTGTACTAACAGTAAATGTATAACACACGGGTCATCCTTCTGAGAGAATTACCATAAAAGACTGCCCTCGACAAGTGTCCTCAAGCACCCATTCAGGTGAATTCCAAACTTGTTGAGCAATGTTGAGATCATTTTATGAGAATATGCACACCATTCTCCTTACTTATTGGACACATTTCTTTACATACCTTGTAGACACATGAAGTTTTGAAGATGTATCTGAAACTACTACTGTATAAAGATTTTCTGCTCCTGATGAAGGGAACTTACTCCCGAAACACGTAGAGCTCATCACTATTTATGTGTTTTGTTAAAATGTTGTTATATTAACTTTGCATTAAAATGAGACTGCCAGTTGACAGCACTAGATAAACCAGTTGCACTGTACCTAATTATATGAAAATTGTTTGTATCAAGTTACACGTATTGACTGATTTTGCTCAGTACAAAGAGTGTGCAGGGCTAAAAGGGTACAATGGGCCTCAGAGATCAGAAGCCACAGTTGCCTCAGCAGCATCGGATAGTTGTTTGTTGTGCTGATGACAGAGTTAACTTGTGATTTTATTGATAGTGTTGAGTCAAGCATGACAACTAAGATCTTTAATTTTTAGATTTGGAATTTGAAGATATGAGAGACTGAAGTCACCATATAACGCTGAGTAAGTAGGAAACGGTTTAGAAGATGAAATGAAGAGAAGTTCAGTTTTGCCAGGATTTAAGCCTAAACAATTGTCAGTCATCCATGTTTCAATTATTCCGAAGATGTGTTGAATATGGGTGATATTGGTTTCAGAATTCTTGTCAAGCTTGAAGGTAAGTTGGGTCATCAGCATAGTTTTGGAATATGACACTGAGGTCGATCAGCAGAGCATACAGAAGTTTCAAGTTTATATAAAACCAAAGAGGCAAGATACATGAACCCTGACGAGTTCAACAACCAACAACTTCCGACAGTGATTGAAAATGACTGATCTTGCCAATAGAGGATCTGTTAGAAAGAAACAATATGATTGAGGAGATGGCATTACTGAATGTCCCAACAATTTTCTGGAATCTTTCCAGTGAGGTGCTATGACCCAGAATATTGCAAGCAGAAGACAAATCCAACAGCACAAGCTACTCAGAATCTCCTTTATCGATGAGATGGAGCAGGGTTCCCTTGATGTCTATTAAGGCCAGTTCTGTGACCAACCCAGCAGAGCGTATTATTCATTTTTGTACCTCCACCATTCAAAACCTCTAAATGCATTTTTTAAACATGTGTTCTACCCATTTCCACCTCCAGCAGGAAGGTGGAAATGGAAAGTGTACAGTACCAGTTTATACCACTACTGTATATTTTCAATGCACAAAAGGATAACATCTGACTCTTTTTTGTATTACACGGGTAAGGTTGTGAGGAGGGCATCAGAGAAGGCTACCAATTCACCCCCTTGCAATGGCCCAGTCTGTTGCTTTTTACTCTATCGAAGGGAAGCACCTACACTACCCTTCTGTACGTCTGCAAAAGTAATAAAACATGTTTGGGGCATCTTTGGAATTTTTACCTCCAACTATCTATTAAGTAGAGATACAAATAGTGAGGCATTCTGCAGACGGTCTGCCTGTAATACTGCTGGTCTTCCTGGAAGTGGTACTTGCATTTTACCACAGGCAGTATTTCACTGTATCACATGTGGTAAAATACAAAGCAACGTTTGTCACTGTAAATTTTGTTCTTCTAATAGGCTGTAAATGTATGTTCATATCTGGTTTACATGGTAAATGTATTCTGAGATACTGCTAAATGGGTATACGTGGTATTGTGTATGAAATACTGCAAGGGCATAAAGGTATGTTCTGGAGTATACTAAGTCCAGTCTTGTCATACCGTTAGTGACCCCGGTATAAAAACAATTATCAGGCAGTACTCCATATTCTAGACTCACCACTATAATATAGAAATACCACCGAAAATACCACCAAAACGTCCCCCCAAGAAATTGGAATTTTTACCTCCAACTATTAAGTAGAAATACAAATAGTAAGGCTTTCTGCCTGGAATACTGTCCACATGTATTTGAACCAACCCTGTACCCTGAATTGGGCAGAAGGACAATTCTGTGATATTTCTGTGAT
This sequence comes from Ambystoma mexicanum, assembly GCF_040938575.1. Classification (NCBI taxonomy): domain Eukaryota; kingdom Metazoa; phylum Chordata; class Amphibia; order Caudata; family Ambystomatidae; genus Ambystoma; species Ambystoma mexicanum. Next base: position 768,278,965 of record NC_090939.1, read on the forward strand.
ATTTGACAAATACTGCCAGATTTAGCATTATTTTATGTTGCTGATAGGAAGCAGCAGAGATTCATGGAGGCAGCCTGTAATACACCAATCAGTGTACCTCTCTTGAAGAGCGTGGATGAGACACACACATTCAGGCAACGGCTGGTAAAATGAGCAGGAGGAGCCAGGCAGCTTGTGGGAGAGGCATACTTCCATGATTTTGATGGAGGAAGCAGAAGACATTCGGGAGGTGGCACGAGACATACAAGTCACAGTCCATCTCTTTAAATGTATGGATGAAACTTATGCCATCAAGTGACACCGGTTAAGAGGAGTGGGAAGAGCTGTGGATCGATGAGGGCAGCTTGTGGGAGAGGCACACCCTTCTGATTTGTTGTGAGGGAGCAGAAGAGATTCAGGGAGGAGGTGACTGACCCACCATTTTATGTCTGTCTCTTAAAGAGAGTGGATGTGAGATGTGCAATTTGAAGTCATCTGGGAGGGTGTGTGGGAGCAGCTGGAAATCTCTGAATGCAGCTTGTGGATGAGGCATGCTCACCTGATTTTTCTGTGAAGCTCAAAAAAGCCACCCTTTGTCAACCAGGCCTTGGAAGGAGATCAAGTTGGAAATAATTCAAGCCTCAATAGCCCCAGATAATAATTGAAAACCATATGGCAACACCAGATGAACTACCTACTGGCATTCATAGCTGCATATCAAATACTCTTGATATTGCTGTCCCAAAGAAGCCCTTCAAATGTTCACCAAAGAACCCAGTCACCAACTGGTTATTCTTAAAATGTAATCCCCTGAAAAAACAAAAAGCTAGTCTAGGAATAATCAGAAAAGACAAATACCAACAGATAAATTGGCATACCATAGATGGTTCTGGATGTAGAAGCGAGAAACAGTAAAAGCAAAAGAAATGTTTTACTCATGTTGCACACACGTCCAAAAGAACATGTTTGAAATCATCCACAAATGTAAATATCCAGCAGTCTGTAACAAAGCACCAACACCATTTTAAGAGCCATACAGCTCCATTGCAGCTCACTTGAGCAACACAATGTGTCAAATCCAGAACCACCTGGATGATAAAATACCGACACCTCCATTGTCAGCAATGGAAGCAACACTGAGAAAACCACCTATTCCAATACTGACAGCTTTCCACTTCATTCTCAATACAGAACTGCATAACCATAGTCAACAATAGCAATACAGCAGGCTTGACTGAAGACCTGTGCTGCCTCTCCAATGTATATAAAGCAAAAGAAATCCAAACCAAAGCACAGTTTCCAATGGCTCCTCAATGCTTCCATCAAAGACGGCGCTGTCCCTTGGTTTTTAAAGCCACTCCTCAAAAACCAAGGCTGGTCCGAACAACCCAGATATCTACAGACCAGTTACCAACACACAATTAGCAACTTAAATCCTTAAGGTTTTTTTTTTTTACCAACAGCTATGGGAACACATTGAAAGCAACAATCTACTCCTGCGTCACAACACAGATGCAGGCCAACGGTAGGAACAGAAATCTCATGCTCAGTAGGGGGCACCTTAAAAAACAACCCAGACTCCTACTCGGGTGGTGAACTCATTCAAATAGACATCTCTGCTGCTTTGGATACTATCATTTACAAGTACCTGCTACAAAGATCACAGGACATCAAATTTAAAGGGTCAAATGTATGCTGGATCACTTCATTTCCCACACCAAAACGACACACATGGCCCCTTTCAGGTCATATACCCATAAACTGAATCTTGAGTGTCCTATGGATACACTCTGTCCTCCCTCTAATTTAAAAACAACGTGACCCTGCTCTTTGAACTTATCAATATTGCAGGACTCACATGATTCAACTACACAGAAGATAACCAAATCATCTACAATACACGTTGACTCATGGATGATGGCAAATATAATTAAAAGTAACACATGCAAAACTGATCTTATGATTTAGCTCACGACACTTCCAAGCCCCCTTGCTGGAATAAATGGTAACTTGCCTTCTGTGTATGACAAGGTTCAATAAGCTTGGACTATTGATGGACAGAAGCCTTACACTACAACCATGGATTAAAACCATTATAAATAGCTGCTTCTTTCAACTCTGAACGATGTGACACATCATACTGGTACATGGCAGTGATCACATTAGTACACTCAAGATTGGACTACTTCCATAGCCTCTTCCTGGGGCTCACAGATTACCTATTGAGCAGGCTACAAAGAGTCAAAAATGTTTCAGCTGTGTTTCTTTTTAGACTTCAAAGATACAAACCCATCCCCCAAGCCATCAAATCAATCCACTAGCACCTGATCAAAACGAGTAGTCTGTGCATAGCTCATCAACCTTCCATGAGAGGTGGGGCAGAATCCACCACAAGTGAACATATTCACTGCTAAGCAGAGACTACTTCAATGCAGCAAAACTGCCTTAGCAGCGGTACAAAGATGTAATCAAATATTCCACAGAAGAACTTATTTCTCCTAACGCTCAACTAAACTCTGGAATACAATTCTCAGCTGCCTTCACACAGAGGGTAAACAACCTAGCCTCCAGAATGTCCCCCAAAAATATGACTATTTAAGTGACAACACCATGAGAGCACCACAAAAGACCTTAACCAACAGACAGACATGCGAAAGAAAATGGACAAGATGGATTTTCCTCTGATTAAATACAGTAACATGCCACTGACCTACTCACAACTCATGAGCTCAGAACTACAGGAGATTGAACACAACTCGGTCTGCCTTGGACCTCCAATGTAACTGTGCCAATACCCTTACAAATATGTAAAGATCAAGCATATATTACATCAGCTGAAAAGTATATGTGATTGGATTCATTTAAGCTGTTATCCCTGCATCAGGCCTTCTAACTAGCACACATTGGGCCTCATTACGAGTATGGAGGTAGCCATGGTGCTATTCGCGCCATGGCTGCCTCCGTACCGGGCTCCAATACCAGGTTTCTTCAATGATGACTAACCAGGTCATTCCAACATTGGAGGACCCGGTAATTCCTCCTTGTAGGAACCATTCCCCATTCCCATTGAGCCCTCAGAGGGCTCAATGGGAATGGGGAGGGAGCTAATACCGGGCACTTAAATAACGCCCAGTTATTAGCTCCCTGTTCCCCTCACGGGACCCGGAAAGGACATCTGGTTTTACCAGACGTCTGTTCCGAGTCCTGCAAAGGGAACCTCGTAATAGGCTCTTCCCTAATGAAGGGTGCCGGTCCCGTCCCGTACCGGCACCCTTCATAACAGGAGCGTCAGGGTCGTAATGAGGCCCATTGTCTCTTTTGAGCACCACTTTTCCATTCATTCTTCCACTCTCTTCTACCCTCATTCTCAACTGTGCATTTCACTGCCATCCAACAGATGAAAAAAAAATATACACATCCATTATATTGCTTTTTTTAAAAAAAACAATTACCCTTCTCTTGTAGTTTTTGCAAAGAATCCTTCCACACATTCTTCTTTACACTCCACCCTACTAGATCAACCACACCCCCTCTCTCTGCTCTTCCCCCGAAAACTATCCATTGCCTCCTGTTTTTTTGGCTGCCTCACTACTCCCTTCCATTCCTTCTTACTGCTGATGCCCTTGCCTGAAACATTTCTACTGCTATCTAAACTATCTGTGATACAATAACTACTCTGTTCTCTCTCCCTCCTGATCCTTTCTTCTCTTCTCCAAACCCCACTCTCAATCATTTCATTCAATCCGATGTTTTCAAATCCCACTTCAGTTGAACTGGCAGCCATCCTTTGGTATGCAAACCCTGTTTGCGCTCCTACAGACCCCCTTTCACCACAGACCACTAAGGAACAGGTAACCCTTACATTCCTCTACCTCTCCTCTCACATCATTCTATACCTTTCATCTGTGATCCTCCTTTTCTACTATAACATGACCACCATCAAACCCCTCTGAAACAATCTACATCAGAGTCCAAAAACCGTGAAATCTACTGATCTGTTTCCCTGTTCCCTCACTATTCTATTCTAGTGTTCAAGGGCATTAAAAGTAGTACGAGTGCGTCAAAGCGGCTGACTATGAAAACTTTCATTTTCCTCTTAGTGCGGCTTGACGCATCTCCTGTACGTTTTTGGGGCCATTCCTCTAATCTGCTCACAGGGACCCGTCTTCCCGAGTGTCCCTGTTGCGCTGGCCTCGGCTCCTGTTGGTTCTGCATGAGCTATTTAGAACCTTACTGGAAAATTTGGAAGACTCGGGGTGTCGCGGGATACCATGAGTCAGTGATCTAAATAGAACAGGATGAGTGTGTCAGAGTACCGAGTTGCAACAGAGCAGAGTGGGAGAAATAGAGTGCAGCTTAGGAACTGAGAGGTACGGACCCTCTGACTGCAGCTGTGGCTCCCCTGTGGGGAGTAGTTTGTGGATGACATTTGCGCCCTGCATCTTTTCCCTGCATCTTTTTCCTGAAACCCTATCCCCGCCCTCGTACCTATACTGAGCCCTTAGGAGCACCCAGAAGCTTGAGGCTTTGTGGTGTAGGTCATCAGGCCTCGAACAGAGAACAAGTACTCCCAGGTCATTATTGGTACGGTGAGTGAGAATACTGCTTGTTTCTCCTCTTGAAACTGCACTCAAGGAAGGGTAGAGACTGAAGTGGCTTAGGGCGGGTAGAGATTGCCATCTGGGGTATCCCCCTGTGCCTCTCTACCCTTCCCCCTTCCATGCCCTCCTCTTCCCTTCCCTCCCCCCAACCTTTCTTCTTCTTCATCTTCCCTTGCTCTTTTTCCCTTACTCTCTTTGCTGCCCCCCACGCCGTAAAAACTACACACACCAGCCCAAACCAAATGAATTTCAAAGAGGTGCCTCAGGCTACTCTACGTAGTGACACCCAGCTCTGGGGGAAATTACTACCAAGCCCGTAAAGTAATAAGCACATGTTCTGCACTGCGCCGTGCAGTAAAAAGTCGTCAGGACAGAGAAAGTTGGCTGAGGCTCTCCTGCAGCCAACAATAAAGGACTATCTTGGTAACAGACCAGCCATCAAGGAAGCAGCCCTGGGATTCTTGCCTCTTAAAACATTATCTGAAGATAGGATGGATGCTGGCATAGATCTTGGTTCCTCACTTGATAACAACGGTTCCCTCCAAAAAGGGTGTCAAGTAATTCAAAGGAACTCGATGGTCCCTGCAGACCTTTTGTATGATAACATTTTGCCCTGAAGCCTCTCGGGATGCCAGACTTAGAAATGCTGCTGATGTCCTCAGAATCCCTTGCCAGATATAGTGATGATGAGGAGAGCTCCAAAGCCCTCTGTGACATTTCACAAAATACTTCCCACAACACTAGAGCCCTCCTCAAAGCCCCTATAGCGACGATGGAAGCAAAGCTAGATGTGCTGTTTTTGCAATGTTCTAATATGGCCCAGGAACAACTGTCTATAAGGGGGGACTAAAGTGATCGAGGCAATTACGTGGATAATGCCTGAACACTGCACCTCGGCAAAGCAATGGCCCGGACAGGTGGTGACCACGGGAGGTTTAGGTTCCCCCTCCCATATGGCGGATACCATTCCAGCCTTGCCCAATAAAGAGGTAAAACCGATGCACGGAGTCTTGGCACCTTGCTTTGTCTGTGTGGTGTCTTCACTTCTTCGAAAAGATCCCCAGCAAGACTCAGCCTATGTAGTGGCAGAGTCTAAGAGTGATGCCTTGGAGGCAATATGTGTGGAATTATCGCTACTGGGAGATTCTGTCATCACTCCACCTAAGCCCAAATTTAGAAACTCCAAGAAAAGGTCTACTCAACAGAAGCCACATGGTAGACCGATATTGACAAAGCCAGCCCGGAGGGGTGTTGGTTGGAAGATTGTGTTGTCAGTGCTAGAAAATGATGAGGTGAGGGGGGTGTGTCTGTGGGTCCTGGATGGATTACTTGGCAAAGAAATTCCAATGCCTGAGCCTAATTTAAAGTTAAAGCCGGGGTGTCACCTCCGTGTGGAAGTGGCTCTTGACCATCTCTCCACAGGGAATAATCCTTCCCCCACCCTTCATCTCCTGGTGGGGTGGGTCTACATAAAGGAGAGATTGGTCCCACTGTCGAACTGCCCACTGTTTACGAACACTGGGCAGTGTGGTCAGATGGCCCTTCCCCAATCGGACAAGTGCACTTGCCAGAAGGCATTACGGGGTAAAGCACTGCCAACAATGGGGGAATTAAAGGCAACAGATGCAGTGGAGTCTGGGCTTCAGGTCACTCAGCAGCGCAGACTACTGAAGGCCTCTAAACAAAAAACGTGGCTGCCTGGATGGAATCACTATGCCCAAATTCTTCAGAAAACTCAGTCCACAAACCTGACGTAGCGTGGTACAAAGACGCTTTGCACATCAAATTCATAGTGACAAATCTCACTGCCCTCAGCCCCTTTCTGAATCGCTCATGGCTGCTGGAACCACTACAACTCATTCCGATCTGTGCACCATCACATCTAAAGACAATAATAAACTGGAATTACCCAGCTTCGACAGTTCTGTAAATTGGTCACTAGTTTCTTTTTTTTTCCTCCTGTGATGATGGAGCGTATCTGCAGGAATGTCGAGGCGCTTGATCAATTAAGATTTTAAATCCTGGTGTTCCATCCTACCATGCAAAATATGCCATTTAGTTCTAACGCCCAGTTTGTAAATTTCGCAAGGGATCAGGATTACCTGACGGGAAACAGGTGCTCTTGAAACAACAGGGGAAGTGGACCCAAGCATGACAGCTTTGACAGTGAAGGCCGGCCCTATCTCCCTGTTGTCTTGGAATTCTAGGAGCCACAACTCATTTTTAAATAACTGTGAATCCCTTGCTATGATGATGAAGGTTCAGTGTTTTTTATACAGTAGGCATGGTTAAGTTCAACTTTTGATTTAGATGGTTTTATGATTCTGTTTCATCCACCCTTGCTGCCGACAAGAGTTAGAACAAAAGGTGGGCTGCGTATATGTGCCAAGGTGGCTCATAACCCAAGTGAATACTTCATGAGCAGGGCTCAGGGAAACTTCCTGGCTGCTCGTATCAACAATTTATGGCCCAGCCAAGAGTCTACTCTGGTGGCAACTATATACAACCCACTAGGAGGCAACATGATGGCCACATAATAGAAGTGATGGCTCAAACTTGTAGATCTTGGCTCAAGCACTCGCCTATGGGTTAAATCAAATTGAATAGAGACTTTAATGGCGATTGTAGGATGAAGTCTCATTATAAAGATGTGAAGGGAAGGCTGGGTGGTTCGAGAATACCTGTTAGCCAGGTAGCAGTTACATTGACTTCATTTTCATAAATCCACAAATTGCCAGACTTAATCCTGAGCTGGGGTGTGGGGATTTGGCAGTCATCGACCACCTGGTGTTAATAATCGCCAGCATGGCCCCGAAAGCTAAATATAAGGATAGATTGCTCTATAACCCCACATTCAATTCTCAAGGGAATAGGCTGCAGTGGTCACTGGGTAGCATTGAAAAATTGAATATGTTACTGACACGTTGTGGGTTCGATCATGAGGAAATTCTGGGGAGATGTAAAGGTGACCTGGGGAAGTTGCAGACTCTGCTTGGGCCAATCGACTACACATATTCATCAAAGAACAACCAGTCGACTAAACCCGGGGCCTGCTTTATCTACAGCATTGCAAAAAAGAAAAAGCTCAACGCAGTACTGAAGAAAATCAAGCAGAGTCAAGCAGAGTCATACACTAAGAGGAAAGCAGAAATTACAGTCATTAGCGATAGCCAAGCTAAGGTAGAAGTCCTGGTTGAAGGGGTATAGATTTTCAGCTAACAGCGCAGGCTGGAAATTCATAGACCATCTGATAAAGACCTATGACGGCAAGGAATGCTGGCATCTCATACGCAGCTATGGGGCAGGAGAGGGGGCCAGGGAGCTCTCTGTTGTGCAGTGGGGACAGCATATTGGGGCTTTGTTTGGTGGGGAGGAGGAAGGTTGTGGGGTGGATGCAATAGACTATGTGCAACACTGGGGTTAGCCACCACATTCGGGAGGCGGACCTGGTGGCCAGTGTTATGAGGTCGAAGCCCTCTACGGCCCTGATCTGCAATGGTGGGAGTTACTTCTCCAGCAGTTATTTCTCCAGATATGCAAACCTGGGAGGGTTCCTTTCTCTTGGAAGTTGTGTATTCTAATGCCCGTCCACAATAAGAGACTGCGCAGCCATACAGCAAATTATAGACTCTTGGCTATGTTGGATTGCAGCTCCAAGGTATTTGCAAACTTACTATTGGAGCTGCTCTCCAGCTGGGTTGTGGAAAATGGTCTGCTGAACTTCCAGCAAACAGGTTTCAGGAAGGGATGTGGTACCACAGAGTCAAATCTGTACTCTGCTCACCCTGATCTCGGATTCTCAATACTATGCAGGAACAGCGTTATATCTATTCTTCATCAATTGTTCAGCTGCCTTCGACAGCATGATAAGAACAAAACTCTGGCTCGATGGGGCATAGATCTGTTGCTCCTGTATTTCATCAAGGTGCTTTATAGTGAGAAGCAGGTCAGGGTCAGATTGTCCCAAGAGGGAGAGACCTTCTGCTCCTTGCAGCCTCCAAGTTATGTGTCAAAATGTATATGGTTATTGTAGTGACACATGTTGAGTCTGGCGTCTGTGCACTCCAGCAGATTTTCCAACAATATTTGTTTTAGGGACTTGGATTCAATGATAAAAAGTCCTTTAGAGGCGATTGGTGTGCATAGAGTTCCAGACTCATGGCCGGACTTCAACTTAGAGAAAATAGGAGAGAAAAGCAGGCGTTATGATGCTGGAGAGGCTCTGGACTTCTTGGCTAAGCTTCGTAAATTCAAGTCTTTCTCACAACAGGGCTTCTCTCTAGGGTGCCAAGAGGTCCTATTTCACAAAGTTTCAGTCCCCGACGTTGATTAGATTAATTCTACAATTGCGACTGTCCAACCTGCCTGTTTGGGAATACACAGGGGCCTGGGTGAGAATCCCCACGGGGGAGAGACTGTCAGACTCTGTTAAAAGCGGGTGGAGACTCCACAACACATCTTGACAAAATGCAAAGCCCTTGTAAAATTTTAACAGAGTCTGTGCAGAACAGTTAGTCATCCTACAAGACCGCATAGACAAATTAAAGGAGGAAAATAATAAATTGATTATCAAAGACCTAGATTCCCAAACAGAGTTTGATGAGTAGTACCAGAAAGCTGGTGCCCTTAAAAAACAGAGGGACAACCTGGCTGCACAGAGGGCCACTCTAAGTCAGGAAAGGGACGCCTTTGGCCAGGAAGTCAGCCATTTAAAAACAAAATTGGAAGAAAATCACCTGGCCCTTCAGGAATTTGGTGAAATCAAAATGGATTATGAAAAGCTGTTAGAGCACACCAGGCAGGTGGAGGATGCTCTGGCAAAGAATAATGAGTCTCATGCAGCAAAAATTGGCCCAATACTCTCAATTCAGACAGGAAGCACAGAGAGACAATGAGGTTCTCTGTGAAAGGAATGCCAGGCTACATAGACAGATAGCCATGCAAGAACAACTCAGAGAGACCAGTTAGGCCTTAATAGAGGAGCAAAAAGGTCAGATCTTGGCATGTCATCAGGGAGTAGGGGCTGAAAAAGATGAGATAAGATGGGAGAGAGAAATGCCTGAGCATAACCTCAGGACTCAGGAACCCTGGCATCAGGGACTTTAACCCCTTCAATTCCATGGACTCTGCCACCCCCATGTCCACTGGCTCATATGAACCAAGGGCCACGGGATGGTAGAGTTCAACACAATGGGAAATATGGGACTGACAGGTCAACGCCTCCCAGAAATTGAGGGGCGGGCGTCTATGTATAGGTTCCCAATTGCTAGGGCCAGCTTCTCTGATCGGGGAGACTCCAGTGAGGGGAGAATCAGAGAACTGGATCCTCAGAAATATAATCTACCAAGAGATCAGACAGTCAAATTTGGTGGGGAATTCCATGAGACTAGGCCCACTAAGAGCATACTAAAAACCTCTTCCCAGCTAGGACAGTGGTGGAGGTACTCAGCCAATCCTGTGAGCAGGCAAGAGTCAGAAGACTCTGCTGAGCACCACAGGTCCCAAGGGAATAGGCCCCCACATTCTGCCAGTCATTCCCAAGCTCGCAGAATCAGGGAGAGCCTAGAAGATCAGACAGCCACCTCTGGTAGCAGTGCCTCAGAGTTAGAGGATGAGTGGACCAGGGTGACCAGAACTAAAAAGGCCAACAAGGTTAAGAGAGATCTGCTGAAAGATCCCCTGAAGCAAATCATAAGCTATTAGGAGCGTTATCACGCCCTACCACAAAAATGCTAAATATTCAGTTTGGGAGCACCTTGAATTTTTTGAGCAAATGATGGATACTTTCCACCTGAAGGACAGCCAAAGCAGTATTCAGTATGTCAAGTGGACATTTTCACCTGAATACTCCAGCTTCTTTGCGGGGCTGGAGGATCAGAACCATTCAAGATGGTCCAAATATAGGGCAGCCATCCTAAAGCATTTTTCTATTCATAGAAACCCTCAAGAGGCTTGCAAGGCAGCCTACAACCTGCAATGTGGGGAAGACCAGGCCCCACAAGAATTTGTCCAAGAACTGAAACGTGCCTTTGCACAGACCACCAGGAGGGTGCGCACTGACAGTAGGGAATTTGTTAATACCTTCTTTCATGCCCTCCCTAAATACATTATGACCCTGCTAGTGAGGGACTTTCATGAGAAAAGATCACTAGACTGGGTCATTGAACAGGCAACTCGCATCTACGAAATGCAGAAGCCACTAGAAGGTAAAAATACTAACAAAAGCCTAAAACCAACCAACACCCCTGCTGCTGCTAAGGTGGCGGAGGTGAAGGTTGCCCCCATTTTAGATCTGGAGATGGGGGGCCTAAAAACATTCCCACACAGAATCCTACCAACCCCAGACCCAGAAGGCCCTTGGGCCAATCCCAAACAGGGAGTCAGGGAGGTAACCCCATAAATCGGACCCCTAACTCCCCTGACTACATCAGCCCATGCTACAAGGGCAACAGACCCATCCTGGGATATGTGTGGACTCCTTCAGCCCAAGGGAGAGGGATCCAACCAGGCAGCTGCCAACCCAGGGAACTTCCATCCTCACTTTCCGCAGGAGGGCAGTAATCCCCCAAATGCTGGGTTGAGTTTCTTTCCCCAGTAGCCGCCAAACCTCATCCCTCAAAACAACCCTTCTTTTTTTCCCCATTTTCCTGAGCCCAGACAGCCCAATCCGGGAGAGGGGAGGCCAAGGGTGGAGGGGTACCAAAACTATCCTAACCATGGGTATTATGGAAGAAGGGATAGTTACCCTTCCCGTGATCAACCAAGGGTAGACCAGAGGACCCCATACCAGACAGAGCGGGTGTCCCAGCTGGAGCACCAGGTCCATAACATGGCACAGGATCTGGGTCGCATGCTGAGGGCTCAACAGAACCCTCAGATGAGCATGGTGACTAAGAACTCTTCAAATCAAGGGTCTGGTGCTCCAGAACAATCATGGGGGAAGAACCCCGACAACCCGCCGGTTCCCAGGAAGGAGGCACAGGGGGAATGGGGTGTAAAGCCTTAGAGGAAGCTTCCTTACCCACTTGTGGAAAGCCCCTGGAAACCCAGGAACCGGAACCAGAATCTCCTGCCCCCGAAAGTCTGCAACCCCAGGAACAGAAGGTGGGTAGGAGAAATAAGAAGGCCCATTTTGTGGAGGTTGTGCAAATATTCCAATTTGAAGGAGAGGGGTCCTCGGAGGATTCTGGGAAAGGATCTGCTCCTTCAGAGCAGGGGGAACTCCTCTCAAAGAGAAATGGGTACCAAGAGATCCTGATCAAGACTGGGTAGATGTGGGGACTGAGTTAAAACCGCACATCATCAAACCCAAGAATGACCAGCAAGAAAATCCACTTGTTCAAACCCATCCTGGTGACTTCCTCCAAAAAGGGGGGGAGGGGGGAGCCCAGAATCAGAACCATGGGAGCCAAAAACTTCCCCCATATCCAATTGCCACCTTTTTCTTACAGGTTCCCAAGATCCCAAACAAAATCCTGCCCAAATCACCCATCTGTCAGAAGCCAAAGCAAATAAATTAACCCATTAATTGGCCATAAATGTGCATTATCTTTGCCCCCTTGAGGAAAAGGAGGGAAGATTTTATGCACCGGTCCAAATACAGGAGCAATGTACAATTTTGGCACTGGTGGACACTGGATCCCAAGCCACCGTTCTGTCAAAAAGGGTCCTCGATCAGCTGAATTCGGGAAGGGGGAAGAAATACCAAATCCCTCTCACCCCTCTTCCTGGACAACTTCAGAACTTCGAAGGGAATGAAATTCCTGTCAAGGGGACTGCGGATTTAGACATTAAAATTGGGTGACACAGTTTGAAGCACCCGGTCATAGTTGTGACTCCAGAGGGCACACTGTGTTTACTAGGGAATTACATCCAGCATAGATTGTCTCCCCTCATAGATTGTGTAAACAAGGTCCTCTGGACTCAGACTAACCAACCAATAAAATTGAAACATATTGTCAACCATGTTAGTTTAAATGGCACATGCCACATGGTTGAACAGAATCCTGACCAAATTGAATTCCACTTCCAGAATAACCAAATCCCAGACGTGACAGTAATTGCAGTAGGACAGCAAACTGGTGATGAGGAGTCCTCTCTATTTCTGAAAATCAAAGGAAACATTCTGAAATTCTATACAAATTCACAATCAGAAAATCCTACTCCTATAGCCCAAAATAATGAGAAATCAGCTCAAAGCTTGGCTGATATTCAGAAATTTGGAGAGCAGCTATACATCCCTATTCAGTTAAATGAAGGGAAGGACTCTGTTCTCGCCTGGGTGTGTGTGAATGACGGTAAGAGCTTCATCAGCGAGGCCATGTTCCACAAACTTCCAAAGATCCAGCCATTCCCCCATTTAAATTGATAGACAAATCGGAAATGGACCTGGAAACACCCAATTCCAAACATCTCCTGCCTGGCAGGTGTATGCTCAAAATTTCCATAGGCAACAAGAGCATAGTCCATAATTGTTTGGTCGTGCGTGATGTCCCTGTTGCATTTTATTTAGGCAGTGACATTCTCAAACGCTTTGCAATTAGTTTGGACCTAATAAACTTCAAAGCTTGGTCCCGATTAGTGGGTAATCCCATGGACTTTGATGACACAGAGAAAGCATTTCAGTCAACTCAACTGCTGCCATATGCAGTTGAAATTCAGATCCGAGAGGAAGTCACCATCCCAGAACGGACCCAACAATTCTAACTGGAAATAAAAATTAAAAGGACAGAAACTGAAAAATCCTGATGCCTATGTTCATCTCAATGCTCATTTCCAACAGCAAGGGTTGGGGGTTAACCCAACATCACTAGTCAACAAAGAACACAACACCATTATAATATAGGTGCATAACAGCGACCTAAAGAGTATCACTCTGGGCACAGGCCCCATTATTGGAATGGCAGTTGATGACCGACATTTTTCCATAGATTTAGGTAACAAACTGTTAGGACCAATTCCCAAGGACTGTTTTGACAGTGATAGCAATGATGACACAACACCAGACAGGATCTTCACCCAGCATGGGGGGAATTTCCTGGTGTACTCCTCCTGCCCTTATGGTAAGGAAGATGTGACCTGTGACTTCAGGAGGGATGAGATGATCTTTCAAGTCCACAATGACTTCCTTCCCCACCTGAAGCCATCAGTCCAAATCAGTACTTTGACCAGGGACTTCTCCACCCAGCTGGAGGAGGCTGCTGAGATAGCGAAACCAGAAGTCTTTCCAGGCTTCAGGCAGATGGTTGTAGAGAGAGTCAACCAAGCTGATGCCTGTGAGACTCTGGAGGAAAAACAAAAATTGAAAAACGTTTTCTTAGATTTTCAAGATCTCTTTGCGGTGGACTTGTATGACTGTGGTCGCACCGACATCCACACAACAACAATTCCCACAGACCCTGGCATGACTCCCGTGTTTGTGAAGCAATATCGATTGCCTCTCGCATCAATGGAGTCCCTTACAGAAATAATTAAGAACCTTGAGTACCATGGGATAATTTGTCCAGTCCACAGCACCTACAGTAATCCGGTACTGGAGATTTTTAAACCAAACGGCCAGGGGAGACTCTGTGCTGACCTTAGGGAGCTCAACAGTGAATTTAACATCTTTCTGCATAAGGCCATGCCTGATTTGTGTGAAAGGGGTAACCTGGCCTATGAAGAGGATGTTCTAGTCAAAAGCTCAACTGAGGAGGAACACTTAGCAGAGATCTGTTATGTTCTGACACAGTTGAGGGATGCCGGAGAAAAACACTCCTTCCAAAAGGCACAGTGGTGCAGAACCCATGTCAATTTCTTTGGGTATGAGGTAACTCCTGAGGGTCTCTGTCCCCAGGAAAAGAAAGTAGAAGCACTCCAGAAAATAAAAGACCCCACAACTCTGCAGGAACTAAGGAGCCTCCTTGGACTAACTAATTACAGAAGAAAGTTCATTAAGGATTACGCAGAGATCACAAGACCCCTGATCCATCTTTTGAAGGGGGGTCAAGTGGGAGTGGGGTCCAGAACAAGCCGCGGCAGTAAGACAACTCAAAAGAAGCCTCTCACAAGCGCCTTGCCTAGCTTACCCTGTCAAAAACAAGGAGTTCTTCTTGGAGACAGGGTTCTTAAATACATGCTTGACTGCAGTATTATATCAAAAGCACGACAAGGTCAATAAAGTAATCTCCTATGCGAGTAAGACTTTATCCTCTGTGGAGGAAAAATTCAACGATTGTGAGAAGGCACTCCTGGCAACGGTGTGGGCATTGAAGAATTATCGCCAATTTATCCAGGGGGAACACATCATAGTGGAGACTCCACACCAACCTTTGCAATATCTTCAAAGTGACAGAATCCGGGCCGGAAATGTGAGTAATTCCTGAATTACTTCCTGGATTCTGTCAGTGCAAAGCTTTCCTGTGGAGGTCAGATATGGCCAAAACAAGAAGAGTCCCCTTGCGCAAGGTCTGGCTGACTTGCACGATTGTGCCAGAGAAAACTGTCGTGAGGACGAAAGTCTTAAAACCAAGGGGAGGCAAACCTTAATTCCCCACACAAAGTCTATGAAGAAGACCAGTGTGAGGGAATGCTCACCGTCTATGTGGATGGGTGCTCCAACCACGTTAACAACAACGAGGAAAAGAAACTTGTGGCCGGCGTAGGGAATGCATGGGTGAATGATGCCCCAGAACCCTCCACTGGGTACAAAATCAGTCTCCGAAGTAGTCAAGTGGCAGAGTTGATGGCTGTGCATCAAGCCATCCTCACTGCTGTCCAACACCAACTCCACAAACTGGTCATAATCACTGATTCAGATTATGTATGGAACGGGTTCATGGAGCACCTGGTTAACTGGAAAACCAGAGGCATGCTATCTGCTAATAATAAACCTTTAAAACACAGAAAATGGATGCAAAATATTGATGATCTGGTCACCTCGAATGGGATGACCATCTACTGGAAAAAGATCAAGGGTCATTCTAAGGTAGAGGGACCAGACAAAACTGGAAATGACCTAGCTGATCAGCTGGCCAAAACCGGAGCCATCCAAAGGGATCTACTTGAGATTGAGTCCCTGTTGGGGGAAATCCAGGTCACTGCTATCACTATGTCCCAGACAAAGGCTCACAATGAACTCTCATCTGCACAATGGAGTAAGGAGACCCCAGATGCTAATTTGATTACGGCTCAAAAAGGGGATCCAATAATTGGTACGTTTTATCAACACATTGAAGACCCTGAGAACTTTCCCCTGACGGATACCAATTACATTGGGAAAGAGGAACTCAGAGTGTTGATGAAATGTCGAAAAATGTTCCGAATCCAAGACGGTTTGTTGGTGAGGAGATCCATAGCTGGCCATTACCAGTGGGTGGTCCCCACCTCATTCCAAAGCCTGATGCTAAGTCACGGCCATGATGCGGCCACAGTCAGTCACAGGGGGTTTCATACGACATTAGAAATCTTACGAGAGGTTGCATACTGGCCACACATGGGGCAGGACCTCACCCAATACTTAAAGGGGTGTATTGTGTGTGCACAATTTCAGCCAACATAACTCACACACCGTGCTCCCCTCCAAAAGAGGGGGATGACACTGCCTTGGTCAGATTTGCAAGCCAATTTTATCTCGCCCGTGATTCGCTCCTCTAGGGGGAACAAGAACATGTTGACCGTAACATGCTTGTTCACTAAATGGGTGGAATGTCTCCCGGCCCCAACTTGCAACGCAGAAACAGCAGCTGCCCTGATGATCAATCACATCTTCTTGCGTTTTGGACTACCCCAAATGATTGAGTCAGACCGAGGTAGCCACTTCACTAGCAAAGTGATGACAAAGATGTGGGAGATACTTGAGGTCAAAAGGAAACTACACATTGCCCACCGGTGTCCTCTAGTGGTGGAGTTGAGAGGTACAACAAAACTATTGTGAGCAAATTAAAAAAGTTTGTGGCAGATTCTCAGCCAAGTTGGGACATTCAATTACCCCTTGTCGTGATGGCCATCAGATCTACCCCTTCTTCTGCAACAAAAATGTTTCCATTTGAGCTGATAACTGGATGAAGGATGGTGCTACCCCAGCATCTGCTCTACAGAACCGAAGAGCAGATCTTGATAAATTCTTCCACAACTCATGAGTATGTTGAGAATCTGAGAAAACACCTTCAACATGCTTTTGCCTATGCTCAGCAGAATTTAGAGTGATCTGCAGACAGTATGAAAACCCACTATGACCTTAAGACAACTAAAAAAGAATACCAAGTAGGAGACCGGGTCTACTTGTACAATTTCCAAAGGAACCAAGCCAAACAGCGCCAAATTCCTCCCAACTTGGCAGGGTCCTTTTGAAATTGTAGGCAGCATCTCACCAGTCACCTACAGAATCCACATCCCCAAGAGCAGTTTGGCAGACGGGGAAGATAAGTGGGTCCACATAAACCAGCTAAAGTGTTGCCATCCCAGGCCTACTTTGCGGCAAATAGAGGAACCAACCGGAAACCCCCGATGGGGAATAGTGCCAATTGTAGCCAATGCAAGTGTATTCCCACTACTGACATCCCCAAATGACGTGTGGACACAGTAGTGGGAAAATATCCATAACCATGCTCTATTTTATCTTCTAGCATCTGGACTAAGAATTATCCAAAGGAGTACCAAGGAGGGCCACTCGGGGACCAGGAGGAAAGACCCAAGGAGCCCGAAGTGCCGTTCCATACTCCCAACCAGAACCAGCAATACTCCCGACCAGAACCGGTGAGGAGAGCTTGCCCCTTCATCACTGACAGGAGAAGCAGCTTTATTTCTCCACATGGACAAAAGAAAAGAACATCCCAATCTCCCGACTTCCCCTTGACGGGCGGTCAATATCAAGTCGGGAGGGGGTGCTCTGTGGGATGTATTGACCCAATCCGCTATGCTACGTGGCATCACCCTGCCAGCTATGGGGAAAGAAACAGCAACAATGACGGGAAAAACCTTGTGCGTGCCAAAAACCTACAAAAACCAGCAAAAAGCATGTGCTTCAGCACACAAAAAGAAGGATGCACAACCTGCCACCCATGGTGCATGTGCAGTGGAATAGAACACACCCTGCAGAAATGTGCCAGTGGGTCCCATAACCAGCAAACAGAGTGCAGAGAGAAAAGCAGCACTTTGCAAGTGAAACCCCAAAATGTGCCTACAATTGTAATTTGCTTTGTTGCTCAAAACTCCAAAATGCCTATAACACAACCCTTTTCAACATTCACAATCTTTCCCTGTGCTAAAATCGTTGTATCAAATGAAACATTGTGAAACATACAAAGTCTGAAAACTGACAGTCTCTAAGCTAAAATCTGGGTGCAGTACCCAGGGTGACCTGAATGGCAGCTGTCAGATGAGTACCAAGGCAGCTTTAAAATGACCTAAAACTCAAAAGTCTGCTGAATTAGCAAACATAAACAGGATTGGTGCCAAAAAGGAATACTGATTTTAGTTGTGTTTTTGATTCCACAGATTTTAAGGCCAAGAAAGAAATGTATTTGTATGTGTATGTGATGCAACACATGTGGGCTTTGTTAAGTTTAAGAAGCAATTAGCTTAGCTGAAGTTGAAAAAAACTGGGAAAGCAGGTTTCTTCCCAGAAGTAGGGCCTTCCCCTCAGCAGAAACTCACGGGGAGGTGTGACTCGCAGGGGAAGACAGAATCTTGTGTACAGAAAGCAAAGGAACAATGACAAGCTGCAGCTCAGGAAACTAGAAGTGTGAAGAGAGTTGTAAACCCTCCTGGAAGGAGCTTCCCCCAAGGAATGGGATGCACTAGACTGCAGGGAAACAAAAAGAAGCAGAGACAAGGTACCATCTGTTGCTACACATGAACAAAGAACACTTTTTAAATGACTTATAACTTGCTATTCAAAATGGTGAAAAATATAAAAATGACAGTTAGTCATTTAATTTCTGGCTGCACATGTGAAGAGGTGGCAGAACTTTGTGACATGTTCTGACAGGAATGGCAAGATATGTCCTTTTAAGCAAAATGTATTACTGTTGGAATTGTGAAAATCTACACACATATCCCTATGTTAAACACGCACACTTGTGGAAATTTGCAGAACAATTGGAAAGTGTGTTCATACTGAAAAGGGCAACATTCTGTAGAAAGTGGAGACAAGATCCCACAGCTACAGTGTTTTGAGGAATAGCTGCTATGTAAATATGCAATCTGTGTATGTGATTTTTACAGAGGTTTCACATGTGTAAATATATATTTTGCCAAAATTAGACTTTGTGTTCCAGTGGCTAGGGGTGGATTCTCAGCATCATAAAATTATACCATAAAGATGGCACTCTGTTTATCTCCTCCTATCAAGGCAGAGAGTAGAGTCTGACCCAATCACCTTGCACAGGGGCAAGTTTAGCTAAGCCGGCCCATACACCCCTTTGTGATGTCATTTTTAAGGCGTAAATAGAGACAGCTGACAGCAGATAGGGACTCACTGATCCAGCCACCTTCCTGACTCTGGCGAAGCACTCTGATCCAGCTCCCTACATTCAGCTTTAAATATTCTTCCAGATCCAGATGCCAAATCTCTTGCCAGCAATAGAGACTATTGATTTCCAGCAAGGCCCCAATCCTCAAATGTATTCTCCCCACTCAGTAAAGCGATGTGTGGTGTGAGAAGGCAATTTTGAACCTGTATCCAGAAATTCACTGGCTTGCCACCACTAGGCTTGCCTGAGGAACTCGCCATCCAGCTGATCCAAATAACCACAGACCAGGAGAGCAGATCCTATGCCAATCCGGTGACCGGCCTAGATGATCCAGTCCTGTGCCTGATGTGCTGTTTTTGCTTGACCAGACCTCATCCTGACCAGAGTTGACGGTCCTATTTAAAAATGTTATCCAGTTAGTATAAATAGGAAGAATTGTGTCCCTTACATATGTACTTTGCATTGTCCCTAGTTTATACCCATCCTATCTTTTATCTAGAACCAGCATTGTTAGAACTATCTTTGCACCGACTCTTCTCTCATATGTGTTCCTAAACCCTAACTTCCTATTGATTGATTAAGAAAATAATTCCCAAACCAAACAGAAAGTAGGGTATCACACCTGAACTATTATGAGCGGCCGTGAATGACCTTCCTGTGTGGCATTCTACTTTTTGGTAGTCTTTAATATAGCATAAGAAAACCTATCTGTCAATTCAAAATGCATTCCTCTTTTCCATTCTCGTGCCTATCTCGCAAAAATGACCTTCACTAAAACCTCTGTAACTCCCTCAGCTTTTGTGATTGATTGATATGCTGTTTGATTGGTGCCATTCCTGAATCCCTCTTCTCTCCTCCTATCTCTTTAAATTGCCTATTGGGGGGTTGAGGGGTGTTGCAGGGGTACCTCTAACCATAGTGCGATCTGATCTGAACCAACACGAAAGTATTATTTTCTGTGCTGCATTTGTTTTGCTTATTACTCACTCCTAGTGTATTAAAGACATTATTCGGTGTCCTGTCACCCCATTGGTGATTGTTGTGTATCTATTAAAACCTATTATGATATGATATGATATGGTATTTGTAACGCGCCTATACACGAGTGTTTCAAGGCGCGACGAGGCAGGGAGGGGGGGAAACAAGGGGAAGACAGACAAACGATCCTACTAGGCCAGGTGTCATTCAGATCGCGCAAGTGCAGAGGTAATGGGAAAAGGAGAAGTGCAGGGGGAGGAGGTGGGGGGGAAAGTGCAATACAGGGTAAGTAGCGTAATAAAATAATAAATAATAAATAAAAGGGCCAGCTGGTGGCAAGTGCGAGGTAAGTGCAGAGCAAGTGCTGAGAAGGCGGCTGTAGGGATGCAGTGACAGTCCCGCAGTGCAGGCGGAGCCAGGGAGGCAGTGCAAGTGGAGAGTGGCTGGGCCCTGGGCCGAGGTCACAGAGTGGCCCAGATGCAGGTTAAGTGCAGACTTCGAAGGGGAGTTAAGCAGGTTTAGCAGGGGAGAGGGAGAGAGAAGGCAGAAGCGAAGAGGAAGGTTTTGAGGTGCTTCCGGAACCGGAGATGGTTCTCCTCAAGTTTCAGGGAGGCAGGAAGGCTGTTCCAGAGGGAGGCCCCTGCTGCGGAGAGAGATCTGCCCCCAGCTCGTTGCTTCGAGAAGCGGCTGACCATGAGAGAGTTGGAGACGGATGAGCGAAGGGCTCGTGAAGGCAGATATTTAGGAAGAGAGAGTTGAAGGTATTGTGGCCCCAGGCCCCAGAAGGCCTTGTGGACAATGCAGAGGGTTTTGAACTTAATCCTCGCAGCCACTGGGAGCCAGTGAAGAGATTTCAGTCCTGGAGAGATACGGTCCCTGGGCTTGAGGCCAAGGACAAGTCTCGCAGTTCTGTTCTGGATAAGTTGCAGAGGGCGGAGAGTGGAGGCAGGCAGATTAAGATAGAGGCTATTACAGTAGTCCAGCCTTGAGGGAACCAGGGCTCGGGAGACAGTGAGCTTCTGGGGGAAGGAGAGGAAGGGAAGAATACCTCTGAGGAGGTGCAGCTGGTAATGTGACTTCTTAGAGACGTCGGAAATATGAGGAGAGAAGGAGAGTGTGGAGTCGAAGATGACCCCGAGGTTTTTAGCTTTGCAGGTAGTGGCAGGAAGGGGGCCAAGGGAGGCCGGCCAGAGAGCTGCAGGAAAGGAGGGAGTGGGTGTGCCGATGAGTAGAATCTCAGTCTTACTGGCGTTAAGGCAGAGGTCATTGGCGGCACACCATTCCTGGATAGAAGACAGACAGTCGGAGATGAGGGAAGGAGAGGAGGAGGCCGAGGGTAGCCTGAAAATGAGCTGGGTATCGTCCGCATAGCACTGAAAGTGGGGGCAGAGAGCGGCGATGCGGTGGGCAAGGAGTGCCAGATACTGATTGAAGAGCCAGGGAGAGAGGTTGGATCCACAAATGTATTGTGATTACATTTTCCATACATAAATACATATTTACCTTTGCAAACCAGCTTGATTCCTGGTTCAGTGTGACCAGAGGGGTTCCAGGAGAAGGGTGTGATAATAGTGGTATATCATTCAGAATATTGAACTTTTAGACAAAAATAAATAAGGATTTCAGTTGTGCACTACATGCTGAGCTTTGACTTGGGTGTGCCGGATTGAAATCACTTACACTATTTCCTGGAGTACAGGCATATGCGATTGGGAAAAGGTGGTAAATTACCCGCTGGGAACTGATGCTCACCATACATTTGATGGTAAATGGGTTCAATCAATAAAAGAAGAGTTCAGAGCAATAGGGTTGGTGGCACCACAGAACAGATACGTCTTAGACCTCCTCATAGCGATGGAAGGAGGTTTTTGTGCAAAAATAGGAAGTTCCTGTTGCAAGTTCATTCCTGCCAACAATGAAGACAACAGAACACTGTCAGAGGCAGACGCCCAGTTGGCCCACATGCATGCAAAAATGGAAGAAGAAGCAAGGGGGGGGTCGGAAACGACAGGAGCTGGTTCACGTACCTCTGGTCAGGGATGCCATCCTGGCTGGCCGATGGCCTGAAAGTACTTGCTGGAGGTGTAATACTGAGAAAAGTGTTGCTGTTTGGAATAAAGATGTGAATCGGAAGATGTCAGAAGACAGCAGAAGAGGTAGTGGGAATACAACTACTTATGGAGCAAGAGAAGGGAGAACAAATGGATGACATCATCAAAGAAAGAGAGAGGCTGAGACAACAGATAGCAGCATCTGATATATTCCCGCCAGGAATGTAGGTAGAAAACCCACACAACCTGAAGAAGTACATAGGGAAGTGGGTATACTGCAAACCCGAAGGCAGATGTGCATACATGTATTGGTCATTTGAAGATCATGTCAACTACTATGTACACCTAGCTGCGATAACGAAAGTGTGGCATCTGGTAGACAATGGAAGAGACAATGGTGGTCTGGTTCGACAAGTCGACCACAGGGGGGACTGAAGAGGGAAAGTCAGAATATGCCTTCCATCCAGAAACACCCTCCAACAGGAAGAATCACCAGAAACAATATGGCCACCATTCATATGAACTAAAACCAATTCCCACTGCTCGTACGATGGACAGCTATCATGAAAGGTACCCTCCAAGCAGGCTCTACAACCCTGCAGCAGTACAGACCTTACCCAGAGTGGACGAAGAAGCACAAGACAGAGCTGGAGACAGTTACATGGACAGAATTGACTAAAGCACCAAGACGCCATGCCATGAGTCATTGGAGACATCAGAACGACATAGCCTCATTAGACATCAAGCACATGTGCTACCCACACACCCTGGACACTCGCACTCCTAACCACACGAAGAACACAGGCGTACATCTCTATGAGTTAGAGGACTTCGACATAAACATACTGTCTGCATGTTTAATATTTTACCATTAGGCTTGCTACCGCGGTAATGCAAGAAGCAAGAAGTGCTTGTGTAAATGCTTGCAGATGCTTACATGCAAATAACCCCATGGTACGACAGGAGCACTCAAGGGACCTGTCAGCTATGCCACACTAACCTATGGACACTATGGAAGATGCATATAGTAGAAGCCAGGGTAAGGCTTAGGAAATCTAGTAGGCCACGACGGACCCAGATAGACCCCGAGCCGCACTCAATGCTATGCAAGGAGAACTACTGTGGCAGGAACAAAGCCACTGCCAAGGTCAAAATGTTTCAAATGACATTCCTAACATTGAACCAAAGTAACACTGGCTGCAAGAGAGGCGCAATCTCTGGAAAAATACAGAATAATTCTGAGTCTAGAGCTCACAAATGTGGTCTCCAAGCCCATGATCTGGCTGAGCTCAGAAGCTGCCAAGATTTGGTGTCTGAGAAGAGCAACCTGTCTCACCCACCAGACAATGGCTGCAACAAAGTTGATACATGCACATCACAGTTCTGCGTTGGGAAACGGAACGCTCTCATGTCAGCTATGACTCACATACGGTTATGATGCTGACACATAGTTACACCTTGCAGACACATAATTTCACACGTACCATTCACAGGTGGCCAGCAGGCTGGGAACTGTGGTTGTCCCAGGCTTGGGGGGCTCGCGGGTCAGCCAATTAAAATCAAGGACCCCAGGGATGCCTGACGGGGGTCACTGGCCAATCATTGGGCATGCTCACTGTAACATTTTCAAGGTAACAGTTTTCGGGGATGGTCATAGCATAACACCTGACACAGCCTTGTCCGGTAACCTCATGCCTCTATAGGCTCATATAAGGGGCCTACCACCTGGCAACCTATCCAGAGTGGAGGTAGGTTTTTGGGGAAGGTTCCAGAGACTGATGCCAATTGTGACATCATAGGTCATCAAAACTGGACTGCAAGCCATAGTTCTCTGAGAGATGCATGAACTTTCCTTCACGGATGTGAACCCTGTGGTTTACTGGCTATAATAAACATCAGTAGTACCTTGCCCCTTGTGTGGATCTGACATTCTTGATTGGGCAAAAGGAAGTTGTTAGGCCTTCCACAAGATCACACCTGTGGGCTCCCAGCATGGCCCGGCCTGCCTGGGAGGCCACCCCCAACAAAGGGAAAGAGCCCCAACCTAGAAGCAAGATTGTGGAAACTCTTCTCTGTCTCACTTTCCCTCTCTAACTCCACCCTTCTCACATACCTGCTGATTTCAAATGTCCTCTATAGTGCAGAACCCTGATGTGAGGCTGAAATTTGTTATATGAGTTCCCCTTTGTAGCAGAGTTTCCAGAAGATCTGGTAGTGGTGAGAGAGCTTCTGTGCCTACAAGGAGGTGTTAACCTTCGTCCCAGGTGATAAAAGGAAGACAGCACCCTGGCAATTGTCTCACTTGAGTCGCTGAATACATGTATGCTAGTCATGAATATACATTGCCTTGACATTACTGACCTGGGCACACAAAATTTTAAACTGGTGTGATATCGAATTGGCGTAGCTTTAATAATTGTGTGCTTTCATCAGTCAATATACTATTTTTAGTCTGCCACCAGACTGATACAGCAACAATAATTATTCTTTCATTCAGAAGGGCAGAAGTTATAGTATTATCGCTGGCTGCAAATGGCTTTGGGTCAAACAGCTGTCAGGGATGCAGATGTGACCTTTGAATCTGCCGGTACCACTGTAGGAAAGGGGTGGCAGACGTCAGCATGCTGTTGCATCAAAGGTACATGGATGCACAATGCTGTAGAATGTCCCTTTTTGAAAGGGGGGTATGATTAGCAGACACCGCTCTCAGAAAAAGATTTAAAGGCTTCATTTTATTTATAAATAGAAATCAATAAAGCTAGTGGTTCCACACACATGTCTCTGTCCTTTAGTGTCTGATCAGTGAAAAACAGTGTGTCACCACTCTTCACTGGTGGACGCCCACACCGAGTCACCCTGTGAGACATACAGAAGAAGGGCCTTTCAGGAGCCAATTTGAACTTCAAAATGTCGATGAAAAGTTCTAATTTTTGTAGCTAAAAGTGTGCTCACGATGGTAGAAACGTACTCTTCAGTGATATCATTCTTCCCAGTATAAGCTTAGTGGGTGTAATTTGGCAACATTGCCCCACGTTACTGTTAATATTCTGAAAAAGATCCTATTTCATTGTACTTCTTGTGCAGCATTTTATCATCGTATATCATGTTAACAACAACACAAAAAATACATCCACTCTTTGTGCCCTGCGGGTGAATGTAAATGAAATGTGCCAATATTCTGTCAGAATTACAGCAGGCAACTCATGTTAAAATGAATGGTGTATCTATCCCCTGCTCCATTCCATGCATATCACAAGGCGGAGAGAATAACATACGTTTCCATGAATCTAATATTCAACATATATCCAATGCGTGGAATGTAATTTCTGGGCATTGGAATGTCAGACCGCAGCTCTGTCCATCACACCAAGCACATGCAGAACATTGCGGCTCCGTGCAGTGGACCTGTAAAGTCTCCCCTCAATCAATACGGTTACAGTAGCTGCTGTTTTTCTTTCTGGAATTCTTTCAGCGCGTTAGATTTTATGCAGAACATATGATATGTATTCCATGGCCCTGGGCAAACCCTACAGAATTTCCCAAATACTGTGCACTGCAATCATTTAAAATTAAAAGCACGTTTCCCAGCTAAAATGTTCACTTGTGCATTCCACTTACTGTGCTATTGATATCTCTATAAATGTCTGATTTTTTGTTCCCCCTGAACATAAAACCATCCATTGTATCGCAAGGTATCTGTCGCATGTCTCTCCGCAGCAATTTGCATTCTTAGTTTCTAATTGCTTTTAATAACTCGCACAATACGGAGAAAAATCCCAGCGGTGTTCAAGATATTACTTGGAATTGATTGCTGCTGGGGGACATTTTGACAATAAGTATAATCTGTATAATTACTGCCCTTTTATAATCCTGAAATTAGTCTAAATGCGTTCTCAGAAAACGGCGGGTCTTCAACAGCAAATAATAAAGTGAAATTGCTTACACATTATTATGTTTTCATTCTGACTAGAATGCACAAAGTTATCATTTTGAGAAAAGCAAGACATTAGATGTGAAAACATGGTGTTGATCCTTTACACCATGATGTCAGGTCTAATCTAACTGTGGCAGGGGTGGCAGAATTTACATCTCCAGAGGGTGCGGGGGAAGGGGTGTCAAAACCTTATGGCACAACCTTTGACCCAGGTGACATCATGGGAAGTGACATCACAGAAAGCGATTTCAAAGGCATGTGCCTGTTGGTGACACACTGGTTAAACCTTGTTTTTTTTGTTTTTTTTTACAGTCTGATTTCCATGAAGACTAAAAAGTAGTGAATAGAAGGTTTTTAATTAGTCATATCCATTACAATTGCTATGAGCAGCCTTACATAGCCCACATTGGTTGCAGCACCAAGACTGGTTTGGGGCTGGCTGGTTCCCTTCTGTAATGGGGCAGAATGGCAAAACAATTATAGCATGGAAGATTGCCTAGAGCAATGATATTGCTCAGGACTAATTCAAGGCCATGCATCCATCGCGTGTGTAGGATAGAAACAACATCCAAATGGAATAAGTGTTGCAATACAAAACTCAGTTACATTACAATGCATTGCATTAGTTTTTGATCATATCTGCTTTTCCCTGCAGAATGACATTTCACATACATCCACCCTTATTTTTCACCTTTCCACAAGAACATAAAGTCACAGAATTGATAGTTTGACTATAATGTGTAAGGGACCAAGGTTGTTTCATGCAACCTCTGCAGTGAACTGTTTACAAGCTCTGGGTCACATGTTTGTATCCAGGATGTGTTGGCAAATCTGAAACAATGATTAACATTGAGATGGATCATTCAATTCACTCCTTTCTGGGAAAGTGCAGGCAGCCACCAATCAGAGCTGCTAATGGGCGTATGTCCTAATGGAGCTTTCTCCAGTCCCCCAGTGGGAGCAGGTATTATGCACATGTCCTGGATGGTGGGAGAGAGGAGAGAAAGGGTAAAGCAATGCGTGAAAGGAAGGTTGCAAGTCTCAGGATTAGGCAAGCAGACCCCATGCCCAAAGTAAGTGTCTTCTCCTCAACCACCCCACTCACAAACTGTGCAGCATATGGAACCCCATAGCCACTTCCGTAAAGCTGTTTGGGTTTGCTAAGAATACTACCAGGCTGGTGGACTCCATGCAGTCATTTCCAAGGCAAGCCCCCTCGCCATCCAAATATTCTAGTTCTTTATTCCACTTTTCTGTTACAAGTGCACACTGGTGCACACGTGATGTGTCCTATTATTTTTACTATATAGGGAGCAACCATTCTAGTCTACTAAACCATACATGAGTGAGGCTTTTTATGTACTTAAAGCACCACAGATGTACTGCTGGGTGATTCCAGTTTGGGCAGCAAAACAAAGTATGGTCAATTTAGGAGAGGGATTTGCCCATGATTACTAGATTTGGCAAAGGGGAAGCCTAGCTCTGCACACAGGTATTCTGCTAGGTACATACACAGCACATTGGGCCTCATTCCGACCCTGGCGTTAACCAAGGCGCTATTAACGCCTTGGTTGACGCCGTTATCTTTCCGACTCCGCCATGGTGAATGGCGTAATTACCGCCCCATTCCAAGGTTGGCGGGGCGGTAATTCCCCATTCACCATGGGCCCTTCCCCATTCCCATTTTTGGCCCATACGGCTCAATGGGAATGGGGAAGGCGCTAATTACGGCACCGTAAATTACGGTGCCATTATTAGCACCAAGGTCCCTTTGCGGGTTGGTTTTTTAACGCCTGCCAAAAGCAGGCGTTAAGTACCAACCCGCAAAGGGAACTCGGAATAGGGTGGTAAGGGTTTAACGGCACCGGTCTCGTTACCGGTGACCGTTAACCCTTACCGCCCTACTCGGAATGACCCCCATTGTTCTGTTACATCTTTATTTGCCCTGAGTAAAGGGTGGATGTTGGTACAAGTTGTGGAATTTTAGCTTCCATCTTTCTGTATTTCCATACAGCTTTTGAGATTTTTTGCCAGTATAAAACATAGGCCTACACTTACCAGATAATCAGTATGATGAGCACGCAATCTGATTGTAGCATGAAACTCAGGAGTCGCAGAGCATCTGACATGGGCTACCTTGAGATGTTGTTATTATGTGTGTGCGCCAAAACCATCCACTCTTGGTAAGAATATCAAACAGGAGTGTCTCTTATTGAAAGGGATGATGCAAGTACAAGTTGCATTCCCGCAAATAATACCTAAACATACAATAAGCTCCATCAACAGGTTTTCTGTTTTAGAATATGGTTTTACTTTGTAAATGCGCTTATTTCTTCATCTAACTTGAAAATGCATCCATTTGCCTTCACAACCTGGCGCCACCCTAGATGACCTGGGTTTAAATGTGCTCTTTATCCCTGTTATTAAGATGGCTGAGCTGCAGTGGTGGTTTGCTCGAGCCTTGGTAGAACAGGACAGCTCGACACCAATACCACAATGTTACTTGAAGGCCATCTGGAGCACTTACATGCTTCCGCATTTCACTTCGCTCCAGTGTTGTCAGACAGGGCCATAACTAAGCTCGTTATTTAAAGTTAGATGGAATCAGGTAAACAAATGCAAACATGTATCAAAAACAAAGTATTCCAGTTGGATACATATTAAAGCTCGTTGCCATTAGTGTTAATAATTCCACTCTTGATGGTGTCCAAAGTCATCACACCAAATAACAATGTTTTATATTTTAGTCATCAGGAACCATTAGTTCACCATATTATTTAACAATTACAGTACACAATAGACACAGTAAAACAAAAAATGTATTCTTTACAACAAAGTCAATACAGAATATTCATAGAAAACGATTTGTTAGAAAACAAAACGTAAGAGACAATTACAAATGCTCGGCAAACAGAAACACCCCAAAAATAAGTTAAGGAATTACAGAAAATGTGGAAACTGCTGTCATTGTTCATAACAATGAAAGCAGCAGTCAGTTGCACAAGAAAATAAAGAACAATACGTCCAAAGCACATGTCAGTGATTAATCTAGAAAAACAGGACTACTACTTTCAGGTGACCAAGTTGGCAGTAAGTCCAACAAACAATGTCTACTCCTTATTTCTTGAAATTACTTGAACAGATATTTCTGTAAATACAGTCACTAATCTTGATAGCCGCTATACAGTTTACAAAATGCAACAGCCCTGTAAATGTTGTGTCCATCTATGTCCTTAATATCTGTGTCTACTTTAGCCCAACAATATCTAGGGACGCTTTGGTATATCAAACAATCAAACACCCTCACCAGGACAACATATTTTGAAGTTTGATGCTGAACAAATTAACCATAAAGTCAATAAATGATTTGGATGAAAACAATTTTGGAAAGCAGGTGTTAAAAAACGTGTCATTGCCAATCACTTAACAATCCTATAGTAAGTACATAACAGGCCACACAGATAAAGTTGGGGAAGCTTCCAAATACATATCCTTAGTTAATTTCTTATGATATGAATAAAGTGAAACAGCCGTGCTGTTCTCAATTATTTCAATATGGCATATTGAGTATACTTGTGTCAACTAATATAAAACAAAGTAACTAGGCATAAGTGATAAGAACAACTGAACTATATTAGGGTTTCATATTTGAAGGCACATATATATTAGTTCTAAAGAAATAGTAGATGTGTAAAACCTACCTAATATTGACAGATTGTGTAATTTGCACATTAAGCAATGGAAGCAAATGGATCCGTTATGACTTCCAATTGCTCATTAGCAATATTATATACTCTGTGGGATGTTTTTACCCATGCATCCAAGCCCTACCATAAACTGTGCATTACTGGCATTGAAAACATCATGATGGCCAGAACTCCCCAGAGAGTGCACAGGGAAAACATGAAGAATAGGCTGCCACCCATTTTTGCCTATGTTGTGAGCACAGGAGGGCACTGCCTAAAACCACCATTGGGCTACACACACAGTAGCCTGAAACCATTGGGAATGGCAATGCTGATTGCCAAAAGCAACCCAGAACTGTGGGGAATTCATTTTCTTAATGTCAAAAATGGATGCAATACTGGTGCTCACCACTATCAGAAAGCCGGCATTTAAAACCACCAGACTTTTGTGTAAAACTGAACAAATGAGCCCAAACCAGGCCAAGGAAAGACTTGCTAAGAGGTGGATACAATGTAAAACTATATTCTGAAATGACTTGAAGGAAGTAATTATTTAATGTATATATAAAAAATAGCTGGGGATGTCAGCAGATTAAGTGAATTTGGGTTTAAAGCCACTAGGATTGAAATGTTTAGAATAAATGAGTGACCTACTTGTGAGTGTCACATAGGTTGCAATTGTTTAAATGTCATAGTTTTGAACTTAGAATCAGCATTCTAGCTGCATGTGCAAAAATTGTAAGTTGGATTTGAATGTAGAAAACTGGGAAATAAAGTGACATTTAGCTGAATTCTGTCTGACAACTACCCCCGACAGGAGTTGAACTGGCTCAACAACTTTTCCCAGGCCTGGCTGCATTCTGCTGCCCCTGCCAAAAGGAGATGACACCTCTCTGATTGGATAAGGGGAGGAGCACCTGGGGACTGCAGGAAATTGAACAAAGCCCTGCCCTGGCTCAGGCAAATGTTATATTGGGGGGTCATAAAATGGCTTCCTCTTGGGAGAAACTGGGAGGGGCAGTGCCTGTGAGGGCAAGCTGAGCTTGGGGGAAGTGGATAAACCAGAAATTCCACCATGTGCTTTGGAAAACCACACCCCTTTGGGGCCAGAGCATGATTTTAAAAAGATGGATAATTCACAGTGCAGACTTGTCAAAAATATATAAATAACATCATCATTCTTACAATTTTTCTGTGCACATTTTAAGAGGTGTTAGGACCCTGTGGTATGTTCTTGTGGATAGTAGCAGAAAAAAAGGTTGTTACTCCAAATGTATGCATGTTAAAAATCTGACACTTTATCATCTGAAACCCATATCCCTCGTGCACATTTGTGTAAAATCTGGAAAGGTTTAGAGGTCGTTATCTGGATGAAAAGGGGAGAATTCTGTCATAAGTGGACACAACATCGTACAAAGACAGGGATCGGATGGTTTGGTGCTACAGAAAATATGTTAACTGGACCTATAATATTAGGAAAATGGTACATAGATAAATATGTATTTGGGTCAGAAAAGGATCTGTGTGCAATTTGACAAGGGTAGGTTCCTCTGACCATAAAACCTACAGCATCACTCTGACACTCCATTTCTTTCCCTCAATCAAGGGAGAGAGGAAAGCTTGGCCAATGATAAGTGAGAGGGGCAGGCTTAGCTAGGCCCAGGCACACACCCATTTTCTAAACACATAAAAGGAACATTGAAACCCAGGTAGAGACATTCACTTTCCACTTTCTTGCGGGACGCTTTGCCGGGAGACTTCAGACTTCAAATCCAGAGATCCAGACTTCAAATCCATCAATCTCCAGAGACCAGAAATTAACTCCAGAATTTGTAGCAGAGAGGCCTGAATCCACAAGCTGAATCCTCTTCAGCAGGCCTCAAAACCAACCAAACTATTCAACAGCCGGGCGAGCTGTTTGAATTCTTTGCCAAGAACTTTTGCAAGAACCTGTAGCAGTATCCAGAAAGCAGTGCTGTATCCGGAACCAGAGAGAACCAGAGACCAGATCGCTGTGAAGAACTGCTAGCAGAAGTCCAGCCAATCCTGACACGATCGGTGACAAAGCCGCATTCCTGTCTAAATTATAGTGTGAGTACCCAGTCAGGACTGTGCCAAAACCAATCTCTTAGTTTAAAATAATCTAATCCAAACTATTTTAGCCTATTAGAACTGCCTCCTAGAATCGTGTCATTCTGTCATTTTTAAAACTGAAAACTGTCATCTGTCATTCTGAGCTTTAAAATTTCAAATCCGAAAAACTACCTTTACTAAATCGGCCGTATCTCCGGAACCGTTTGTGCTAGTGAGTGAGTTTTAACTGTCATCTTAAAGCTAAGATTCTAAGCTTTCCAACGAACCTAGAACCGACTTCCTACTCCTTATAGTGCCTCCGTAATTACGCTCGACGCACGCGACAAAATTTGCTGCGATTTGACATTTTGCTTAATTTCAGCCACGTGTAAAAATATTTGTCCTTGCTTTCCTTGCTGAAATTCGTGCACAACCTGACAATCATTCATAGAGCATTGCTAAAGTGATCCTGAATTAATTTAAAGTATCTCTCACTCACCCTGAACCTATATAGGGAATTAAAAGCCTTTTTAGCATATTTTTCACTTAATTGCAACCACATAAAAGGATTTTGCCTGTGTTTAAAACTCCTACCTGTTTTCCTCTAAGCTTGCTAGGGGGGAACTGAATTATATTTGATTGCATTCCTGAGAACTGTGTTTTCCTTCCATCTCTTTACCTTGCATAAGGGGCGGGGGGGTGAATTGTCAAAGAAAAGTGATTACATCGTCTTTAGTTGAAGTCATATCAAGTTATTTTCTGTACTGCAATTTCTTTCATCATTGCCTTGTCCTTGAAGCCATAAAAGCATTCTCAGCTACTTTATCCTCTCTATATCACTTCTAAGCCATCAAAAAGAGTGTACCACTGTAACACTATCCATTGTTGATCACTAGCATCCTCACAGGTGTGCTTTCAAATATTAATTTACTATAAAAGCGTCATAGATATATATTGTTTAATTTTCAAATAAACCTTTTAAATTTGCAAAACAAACCTACTTCTTGGCTCAGCGGGGTCGGGGGGATTCTGAGAGAGGGGTGTTATATAAGGGTTGTCATCCAGAGTAAATGAATTGGACATAAAAATACATCAATAAGGGTTTCCATCAGCATCCCAGACTAGGCATTGACTTAGCTGTAGTGTTGAATTGAAGTCGCTTACAAAGTGGGGGCTCGTAGCCGGGACATTCTGGATTAGACTTACCACTTGTGCAGCTTAATACAGTGTGTCAACTGACCGGATACACATATCCGGTTAGATCACCACGCTGTTTTACACTGTGAAAGCACCCCTCAAAGGAACGCTCTAAGGAAACGGTCTGTTTTGCAAAATAAAATACAAACTTCTGCAAGTCAGGAAGGAACTCAAATTCCAGAATGACGACACTGGTAGACATCAAAATAGCGTAGGGGGCACTTCTTACATAAGCTATTTGTGAGAGGTGAATGGAGTGAGCAGGGCCAGGATGCGTGGTTGCAGGCAATCACACGACAGGTCACTGCAACTGGGTTAGATATCTGGAGAGATCAGGGTCCCTTACATGTGGCCCTGAGTGAACTATACATGGCTCCTAAAGCTAAAGATGAACACAACAAGAAGGTTAGGATAGCAGCATATTCGTATCTATATATGGGAGCCATGCAGGACAAATGCGCTGAAGGCCAAGATCTGGCAAATAGGCAACAGATCGTGTTAGAGAAGGCCCAATCTGACCTGGTCTCTTCTGAGCAGAGGATGCACAGAATCCAGGAGTCAGAAAATGAGAGCAGACAGTATCTCATTAAAATCAAAGAGGACATGTGTATCCTGCAACAGGAAAAGACAGACCAGGATAGCAGAATTCTGGCTTTGCAGAAGGAGCACCAAGGCAGTGTGGACTCCTAACTGCAGAGCCAGAAAAAGCTGGAGCAACACATCAATTTCAACAGGGCATGCCAGAGCAGGTAGCCACCCTGCAAATCCAACTAGACAGAGAGAAAGAGGAAAGCAATACATTGATTTTGAAAGACCTGGATACCCAGGCAGAGTTTGATGAAGAACGCCAGAAAGCTGGTGCCTTTCAAAGGCAGAGGGACGACCTGGCGTCATAAATGCAGGCTCTTGGCCAGGAAAGGGATACCTTAGGCCAGGAAGTCTGCCATTTAAAAAGAAAAATTGAAGAAAATCACGTGGCCCTCTAGGGGCTGGGTGACCTCCAAAAAGAGCATCAGGGCTTGCTAGGTCACACCAGGAGGGTGGAGGAGGCTCTGGCAAGAAAGGAGCAGGCCAGTAGGGATGGGACTCAGGAGGTAACCCTCCTGCAGCAGAGACTGGCCCAGTACTCCAGGACCAATCAGGAAGCACAGAGAGAAAATGAGGCTCTCTGTCAGCACAATGATAGGCTCCAGCAACAGGTAGCCATGCAGGAGAGACTGATAGAGTCTAGTAAGGCCTTAACTGAGGAACTGAAAGCGCAGGCTCTTGCATTGCAACAGGGAGCAGGGGCTGACAGAGATGAAGTTCGCTGGGAAAGGGAAACACCTGAGCATAACCTCAGAAGCCCTAGTACCAGAGGCCTTCATCTCTCTCAGTCCCTGGACTCTGCCACCCCCATGTCCCCTGGCGCGCATGAGCACAGGGCCACAGGAATGGCAGATTACTATCCAGCCAAAAGTATGGGGCTCATAGGCCAGTACCACCCAGGAATGGATGGGCGGGCACCGGGGTATGGGCACCTAAGTACAGTGCAATTTAGTGGGGAACCCCAGGAGATTAGGCCCACTAAGGGCATCCTGAAAACCTCTGCCCAGTTAGGTCAGTGGGGGGGGGTACCCATTAAATCCTGGTAGCAAGGAGGGATCTGAAGACTCCTCTGAGCGTCACAGGACACAGGAGACAAGGTTCCCACATTCTGCCAGCTATTCCCAGGCTCGCAGAATCCGGGAAAACCTGGAAGATCAGACGGGCACCTCTGGGAGCAGTGCTTCTGAATCAGAGGATGAATGGACCAGGGTTACCCGAACCAAAAAGGCCAATAAGGTGAAAAGGGCCTTGCTTAAGGACCCCTTAAAACAGATTAAGGCAATCAGGAGTGTTATCACGCCTTATCATAAGAACGCCAAGTATTCTGTTTGGGAACACTTGGAGCTCTATGAGCAAATGATGGAGACTTTCCATTTGAAGGACAGCAGTAGCTGCATCCAGTACGTCAAATGGACATTCTCCCCTAAATACTCCAGTTTCTTTGCGGGGCTGGAGGACCAAAACCATTCAAGATGGTCCACAAATAGGGCGGCCATCTTGAAACATTTTTCTGTACATAGAAATCCCCAAGAGGCTCGCAAGGCAGCCTACAATTTGCAATGTGGGGAGGATCAGGCCCCACAAGAATTCGTGCAAGAATTGAAGCGTGCCTTTGCGCAGACCACCAGAAGGGTGCGCACGGACAGCAGAGAATTCATCAACACATTTTTCCATGCTCTTCCCAAGTACATAATGACCCAGCTCGTGAGAGATTTTTACGAGAAAAGATCTTTAGACGGGGTCATTGAGCAAGCCACCCGGATCTATGAGGTGCAGAAGCCCATAGAAAATAAAAGTAATGCGCAGAAAAACCCCAAAACCAAGGTGGCAGAGGTAAAGGTTGCCCCCGTTTTAGATTTGGAGATGGGGGGCCTAAAAACCTTCCTGCACCAAATAATTCACAGCCCAGAAGGCCCTCGGGCCAGTCACAGACAGGGAGTCGAGGAGGTAGTCCCACAAATGGGGTCCCCCGCTCCTCAGACTATGTAAGTCCCCGCTACAAGGGAAACTGACCAATCCTGGGTTATGTGTGGACTCCTCCAGCTAAAGGGGGGGGGATCCAGCCAAGCACCTGACCCAGGGAACTTCCCTCCTAACTTCCCACAGGAGGGCAGAAATTCCCCAAACACTGGGCAGAACTTTTTTCCCAGGTATCCACAAGGTTTCCAGCCCCAAAACCATCCATCCTTCTTTCCCCAATTCCCTGAGCCCAGACAACCTAATCCGGGAGAGGGAAGGCCAAGGGTGGAGGGGTACCCAAATCTTCCCAACCCGGGGTATTACCAGAGAAGGGATAGCTACCCTTCTCGGGATCAGCCCAGGGGAGAAAACAGAACCCCGTATCAACCTGAGCGGGTTTCCCAACTTAAGCGCCAGGTCCAAAATATGGCACGGGATCTGGGTCACATACTGAGGGCTCAAGAGAACCCTCAGATGAGCATGCCACCGCAGAATGCCCCAAACTCTGGACCTGGTGCTCCAGAACAATGACGGGGGCAGCACACTGATAACCCACCGGTTCCCAGGGAGGAGGCACAAGGTGAAGAGGGGTGTAAAGCCTTGGAGGAAGCTTCCTTCCCAACTTGTAAACAGCCCCTGGAAAACCAGGAACCGGAAACAAAATCTCCAGCCCCTGCAAGCCTGCCTCCCAAAGAGCAGAGGGGGGTAGGAGAAACAAAGGACCCAAACAGACCCACTTTGTGGAGGAGGTACAGGTCTTCCAATTTGAGGGAGAGGAATCCTCAGATGATCCTGGGAAAAGGATCTTCTCCTTCAGAGATGGTGGAACTCCTCCCAATGAAAAATGGGTCCCAAGAGATTCCAATCCAGACTGGGTAGTTGTGGGGATTGAGCTGTCGCCGCCCATCATCCTATCCCAGAACCACAAAACCAAACTTCCCTGGTTCAAACCCATCCTGGTGACTGCCTCCAAAAAGGCAGTGGCGGCCCAGAACCGGAACCAGGGGAACCTAATACCGAATCAACAGACTGGGTAGATGTGGGGATTGAGCTGTCGCCGCCCATCATTCTATCCCAGAACCAACAATACCAAAATCCCATGGGTCAAACCCATCCTGATAACTGCCTCCAAAAAAGGCGGGGCAGCCCAGAACCCGAAATCATTTCCAGTTGCCAACTTTTTCTTTCATATTCCCCAGGCTCTTCACAGAATTCTGCCCAAATCTCTTCTCTCGCCATGTCCAAAACCAGAAAGTTAGCCCACCAGTTGTCCAAAAATGTGCATTATCTGTGCCCCCTTGAGGAGAAGGAGGGAAGATACTATGCCCCGGTACAAGTACAGGGGCAGGGTACAATTTTGGCACTGGTGAACACTGGATCCCAAGCTACCCTTCTGTCCAAAAGGGCCTTTGATGAACTTAATGCAGGAAGGGGGGAGAATTACCGCATTCCTCTCACCTCTCTTCCTGGACAACTGCAGAACTTTGACGGGAAGGAAATTCCCGTCGAGGGGACTGCAGAGTTGGACATTAAAATTGGGTGACACAAGGTGAAACTCCCGGTCATAGTAGTGACTCCAGAGGGCACCCCTTGTTTACTAGGGAATGACCTCCTGAGAAGGTTGTCACCCCTAATAGATTGTTTAAACAAGGTCCTCTGGACCCAGGCTAGCCGACCAATAAAATTAAAACAGAGTGTCAACCATGTTAGTTTAAATGGCACCTGCCACATGGTTGAACAAAAATCTGACCAAGTAGAATTTCACTTCCAGAACAGCCAAATTCCAGATGTGACAGTAATAGCAGTAGGACAACAGACTGGTGATGGGGGGTCCTCTCTATTTCTGAAAATCAACCTTCCTTCCAGTTTAAGGTGGTATTCCACACTGGAAGGAAATACTCTAAAATTCTTTACTAATCCACAATCAGACACTCCCACTCCTATAGCCCAGAAAGATGTGAAATCAGCTGAGAGCCTGGCTGATATTCAGCAAATTGGAAATCAGTTGTTCATCCCTTTTCAGTTAAATGATGGGAAGGACTCTGTTCTCGCCAGAGTGTGTGTGAACAACGGTAAGAGCTTCATCAGCGAAGCCATGTTCCGCCAACTCCCAAAAGATCCAGCCATTCCCACATT
Source organism: Ambystoma mexicanum (assembly GCF_040938575.1). Taxonomy (NCBI): domain Eukaryota; kingdom Metazoa; phylum Chordata; class Amphibia; order Caudata; family Ambystomatidae; genus Ambystoma; species Ambystoma mexicanum. The sequence continues at coordinate 768,316,600 of NC_090939.1, forward strand.
CAAACTGATAGATAAATGGGAAATGGACCTGGAAGCACCCAATTCCAAACATCTCCTGCCAAGCAGGTGTATGCTCAAAATCTCCATTGGCAACAAGAGCATAGTCCATAATTGTTGGGTCGTGCGAGACGTCACTGCCGCCTTTTACTTAGGCAGTGACATTCTCAATCACTTTGCCATTAATTTGGACCTAATAAACTTCAAAGCTTGGTCCCGATTAGCGGATAATCCCATGGGCTTTGCTGATCAAGAAAAAGCATTTAGGTCAGCTCAATTGCTACCTTATGCAGTTGAAATTCAGATTAAAGAGGAAGTCACCATCCCAGAAAGGACCCGTCAATTCTCCCTGGAAGTGAAAGTTAAAAGAGGACAAAAATTGAAAAACCCTGATGCTTATATTCATCTAAATGCTTCTCTCCAACAGCAAGGGTTGGGGGTAAACCCAACACCATTAGCCAACATAGAACATGACACCATTCCAATAGAGGTGGATAACAGCGACTTAAAGAGTATTACTCTAGCCGCAGGCACCATTATTGGAATGGCGGTTGATGACCGACATTTCTCCATTGATTTAGGAAATGAACTGTTAGGACCGATCCCCAAGGACTGTTTTGACACTGACAGTGAGGACAATACAACACCAGACAGGATTTTCACTCGGCATGGGGGGAATTTCCTGGTGTACACTTCTTGCCCTTATGGTGAGGAAGATGTGACTTGTGACTTCAGAGGGGACGAGGTGATTTTCCAGGTCCATGAGGGCTGCCTTTCACACCTGAAGCTTCCAGTCCAAATCAGCACTCTGACCAGGGACTTCTCCACCCAGCTGGAGGAGGCCGCTGAGATAGCCAAACCAGAAGTCTTTCCAGGCTTCAGGCAGATGGTGGAAGAGAGAGTCAACCTAGCTGATGCGTGTGTGACTCTGGAACAGAAGCAAAAGTTGAAACAAGTTTTCTTGGATTTCCAAGATCTCTTTGCGGTCGACTCATATGACTGTGGTCGCACCTACATCCACACAACAACAAGTCCCTCGGACCCTGGAATGACTCCAGTGTTTATGAAGCAATATCATTTGCCTCTCGCATCCATGGAGTCCCTTACTGAAATAATTAAGAACCTTGAGTCCCGGGGAATAATCCGTCCAGTCCACAGCACTTTCAATAATCCGGTGCTGGGAATATTGAAGCCAAACGGCCAGTGGAGACTCTGCGCCGACCTTAGGGAGCTCAACAAACGGGTCCATACTTCCCGATGGCCTCTGCCCTACATTGACCAAGGGCTGGCCCAGAACCAGGGGTCACAGGGATTCACTGCAATAGACCTGACCAATGGATACTGGACCGTGCCTGTCAGTAGGGAGGACCAGTACAAACTGGCTTTTACCTTTGGGGGCCAGCAGTACACATGGACCCGGACTCCCTTCGGATACCTCAACTCCGGCAATGAATTCAACATTCGTTATGTTCTGACACAGTTGAGGGCCGCCGGAGCAAAACTTTCCTTTCAGAAGGCACAGTGGTGTAGAACCCGTGTTAATTTCTTGGGGCATGAGATTACTCCTCAGGGTCTCTGTCCCCAAGAAAAGAAAGTGGAAGCACTCCAGAAACTGAAGGATCCCACAACTCTGCGGGAACTAAGGAGCCTCCTTGGACTGACTAATTACAGCAGAAAGTTCATTGAGGGCTACGCAGAGATCACCAGACCCCTGATTCATCTCTTGAAGGGGGGGTTAAGTGGGAATGGGGTCCAGAACAATCCGAGGCAGTAAGACAACTCATAAGAAGCCTCTCACAAGCGCCTTGCCTAGCATACCCTGTCAGAAACAAGGAGTTGTTCCTGGAGACAGGGTTCTCTAATACGTGCTTGACGGCAGTATTATACCAGAAGCATGACAAGGTCAATAAAGTAATCTCCTATGCGAGCAGAACTTTATCCTCTGTGGAGGAAAAATTCAACGATTGTGAAAAGGCACTCCTGGCAACGGTGTGGGCATTGAAGAATTACCGCCCGTTCATCCAGGGGGAACACATCATAGTGGAGACTCCACACCGGCCTCTGCAATATCTCCAAAGTGACAGAATCCGGGCCGGAAATGTGAGTAATTCCCAAATTACTTCCTGGATTCTGTCAATGGAAGGCTTTCCTGTGGAGGTCAGATATGGCCAAAACAAGAAGAGTACCCTCGCGCAAGGTCTGGCTGACTTGCATGATTGTGCCAGAGAAAACGGTCTTGAGGACGAAAGTCTAAAAATCAAGGACAACATGGAGGCATACCTTAATTCCCCACACAAAGTCTTTGAAGAAGACAAGTGTGAGGGAATGCCCACTGTCTATGTGGATGGATGCCCTTACCATATTGACAACAACGGGGAGAAAGAACTGGTGGCCGGCGTAGGGAATGCCTGGGTGAAGGCGTTTCCAGAACCCTCCGCTGGATACAAAATTGGTCCCCGAAGTAGTCAGGTGGCAGAGTTGATGGCTCTGCATCAAGCCATCCTCACTGCTGTCCAACATCAACTCCACGAACTGGTCATAATCACAGATTCGGATTATGTACGGAACGGGTTCGTGGAGCACCTGGTTAACTGGAAAACCAGAGGCATGCTATGTGCTAAAACAAACCTTTGAAACATGGGAAGTTAATTCAAAACATTGATGATCTGGTCACCTCGAAGGGGATGACCATCTACTGGGAGAAGATCAAGGGTCATTCCAAAGTAGAGGGACCAGACAAAACTGGAAATTACTTAGCTGATCAGCTGGCCAAAACCGGGGCCATCCAAGGGGATCTAATAGAAATAGAGTCCCTGTTGGGGGAAATCCAGGTCACTGCTATCACTAGGTCCCAGACAAATGCTCACAAAGATCTTTCAACTGCACAATGGAGTAAGGAGACCCCTGATGCTGATTTGATTACAGCTCAGAAGGGGGATCCAATAATTGGTTAGTTTTACCAACACATTGAGGACCCTGAGAACTTTCCCCTGACGGATACCAATTACATTGGGAAAGAGGACCTAAGAGTGTTGATGAAATGTCCAAAAAGGTTCCGGATCCAAGACGGTTTGTTGGTAAGGAAATCCCAAGCTGGCCATGATCAGTGGGTGGTCCCTACCTCATTCCGAAGCCTGATGTTAAGTCACGCCCATGATGCGGCCACAACCAGTCATAGGGGGTTTCACACAACACTGGAAATCTTAAGAGAGGTTGCATACTGGCCACACATGGGGCAGGACCTTGACCAATACTTGAAGGGGTGTCTTGTGTGTGCACAATTTCAGCCATCATCCCTCACACACCGTGCACCTCTCCAAAAGAGGGGGATGACACTGCCATGGTCAGATTTGCAAATCGACTTCGTAGGCCCTGTAATTCGCTCGTCTAGAGGAAACAAGTACATGTTGACCGTCACATGCTTGTTTACCAAGTGGATGGAATGTCTCCCGGCCCCAAACTGCAAGGCAGAAACAGCAGCTGCCCTGATGATTAACCACATCTTTTCCCATTTTGGTCTACCTCAAATGATTGAGTCAGACAGAGGTAGCCATTTCACCAGCGAGATAATGACAAAGATGTGGTTGATACTGGGGGTTAAAAGGAAGCTACACATTGCTTACCGGCCAGCTTCTTCTGGAGCAGTAGAGAGATACAACCGAACCATTGTGAGCATATTAAAAAACATTTGTGGCAGATTCTTGGCCAAGTTGGGATATCTGATTACCTCTGGTCCTAATGGCCATCAGATCTACCCCTTCATCTGCAACTAAAATGTCACCATTTGAGTTGATGACCAGACGCAAGATGGTGCTTCCCCAGCATTTGCTCTACAGGACCCAAGAGCAGACACTGATAAATGCCTCCACAACTCATGAGTATGTGTAGAATTTAAGGAAACACCTCCATCATGCTTTTGCCTATGCTCAGCGGAATCTAGAAAGATCAGCTGATAGCATGAAAACCCACTACGACCTGAAGACCACCAGGAAGGAATATACTGTGGGAGACCTGGTCTATCTATACAATTTCCAAAGGAACGAGGCCAAACAGCGAACATTTTTGCCTACATGGAAGGGACCGTTTGAAATTATAGACAAAATCTCCCCTGTAGCCTATAAGATCTGCATCCCTAAAGGTAGTCTGGCGGAAGGGGAAGATAAGTGGGTCCATATAAATCAGCTAAAGTGTTGCCATCCTAGGCACACTCTGCAACAACTGGAGGAATCCTCTGGAATCCCAGAGGGGACCGCTCCAGATTAATCCAGTTCCAACCTAAATTATCCCATGTAGATAGTCTTTGAAATATTATGATTCTTGTAAACATGTTTAATGTTATTTCTTGTTTTAAAATAAGACTGAAAAATGTATCCTGATGTATAAAATGTATATGCCCCCCACTATATCAATAGTGGTGGAAAAATGTCTACGAATAGGTATTGCCGCTTTTTCTTTATCTTCCTAGGAGAGATGAAACCATGGAGACTGACCATGGAAGGCGACCTGGGGACCAGGAGCGAAGATCCGAGGGGCCCGGGGTACCGCCCAATCCTCCCATCAGGACCAGCAAGGAGAACTGATTGATCGACTGGAGGGAGGAAAAGATGCTGAACTGTGCCATCTACGGAATTGGAAGAAGATGAGGCGAACATCCCAGATCTTGCGAGTTCCATCAGTGAAAGATCAGAATGGCCGTCGCAAGAAGGGGGGCTTGTGGGATGTTTTTACCCATGCATCCAAGCCCTACCATAAAACTGTGCATTACTGGCATTGAAAACATCATGATGGCCAGAACTCCCCAGAGAGGGCACAGGGAAAACATGAAGAATAGGCTGCCACCCATTTTTGCCTATGTTATGAGCACAGGAGGGCACTGCCTAAAACCACCATTGGGCTACACACACAGTAGCCTGAAACCATTGGGAATGGCAATGCTGATTGCCAAAAGCAACCCAGAACTGTGGGGAATTCATTTTCTTAATGTCAAAAATGGATGCAATACTGGTGCTCACCACTATCAGAAAGCCAGCGTTTTAAAACCACCAGACTTTTGTGTAAAACTGAACAAATGAACCCAAACCAGGCCAAGGAAAGACTTGCTAAGAGGTGGATACAATGTAAAACTATATTCTGAAATTACTTGAAGGAAGTAATTATTTAATGTATATATAAAAAATAGCTGGGCATGTCAGCAGCTTAAGTGAATTTGGGTTTAAAGACACTAAAATCGAAATGTTTAGAATAAATGAGTGACCTACTTGTGAGTGTCACATAGGTTGCAATTGTTTAAATGTCATAGTTTTGAACTTAGAATCAGCATTCTAGCTGCATGTGCAAAAATTGTAAATTGGATTTGAATGTAGAAAACTGGGAACTAAAGTGACATTTAGCTGAATTCTGCCTGACAACTTCCCCCGACAGGAGTTGAACTGGCTCAACAACTCTTCCCAGGCCTGGCTGCATTCTGCTGCCCCTGCCAAAAGGAGATGACACCTCTCTGATTGGATTAGGGGAGGAGCACCTGGGGACTGCAGGAAATTGAACAAAGCCCTGCCCTGGCTCAGGCAAATGTTATATTGAGGGGTCGTAAAATGGCTTCCTCTTGGGAGAAACTGGGAGGGCCAGTGCCTGTGAGGGCAAGCTGAGCTTGGGGGAAGTGGATAAACAAGAAATTCCACCATGTGCTTTGGAAAACCACACCCCTTTGGGGCCAGAGCATGATTTTAAAAAGATGGATAATTCACAGTGCAGACTTGTCAAAATTATATAAATAACATCATCATTCTTGTGATTTTTCTGTGCACATTTTAAGAGGTGTTAGGACCCTGTGGTATGTTCTTGGGGATAGTAGCGGAAAAAAAGGTTGTTACTCCAAATGTATGCATGTTAAAAATCTGACACTTTATCATCTGAAACCCATATCCCTGGTGCACATTTGTGTAAAATCTGGAAAGGTTTAGAGGTCGTTATCTGGATGAAAAGGGGAGAATTCTGTCATAAGTGAACACAACATCGTACAAAGACAGGGATCGGATGGTTCGGTGCTACAGAAAATATGTTAACTGGACCTATAATATTAGAAAAATGGTACATAGATAAATATGTATTTGGGTCAGAAATAGATTTGTGTGCAATTTGACAAGGGGAGGTTCCTCTGACCATAAAACCTACAGCATCACTCTGACACTCCATTTCTTTCCCCCAATCAAGGGAGAGAGGAAAGCTTGGCCAATGATAAGTGAGAGGGGCAGGCCTAGCTAGGCCCAGGCACACAACCATTTTCTAAACACATAAAAGGAACATTGAAACCCAGGTAGAGACATTCACTTTCCACTTTCTTGCGGGACGCTTTGCCGGGAGACTTCAGACTTCACATCCAGAGATCCAGACTTCAAATCCTCAATCTCCAGAGACCAGAAATTAACTCCAGAATTTGTAACAGAGAGGCCTGAATCCACAAGCTGAATCCTCTTCGGCAGGCCTCAAAACCAACCAAACTATTCAACAGCCGGGCGAGCTGTTTGAATTCTTTGCCAAGAACTTTTGCAAGAACCTGTAGCAGTATCCAGAAAACAGTGCTGTATCCGGAACCAGAGAGAACCAGAGACCAGATCGCTGTGAAGAGCCGCTAGCAGAAGTCCGGCCAATCCTGACCCGATCGGTGACGAAGCCACATTCCTGTCTAAATTATTGTGTGAGTACCCAGTCAGGACTGTGCCTAAACCAATCTCTTAGTTTAAAATAATCTAATCCAAACTATTTTAGCCTATTAGAACTGCCTCCTAGAATCGTGTCATTCTGTCATTTTTAAAACTGAAAACTGTCATCTGTCATTCTGAGCTTTAAAATTTAAAATCCGAAAAACTACCTTTACTAAATCGGCCGTATCTCCTGAACCGTTTGTGCTAGGAGCGAGTTTTAACTGTCATCTTAAAGCTAAGGTTCTAAGCTTTCCAACAAACCTAGAACCGACTTCCTTATAGTGCCTCAGTAATTGCGCTCGACGCACGCGTCTAAATTTGCTGCGATTTGTCATTTTGCTTAATTTCAGCCACTTGTAAAACTATTTGTCCTTGCTTTCCTTGCTGAAATTTGTGCGCAACCTGCCAATCATTCATAGAGCATTGCTAAAGTGATCCTGAATTAATTTAAAGTATCTCTCACTCACCCTGAACCTCTCTAGGGAATTAAAAGCCTTTTTAGCATATCTTTCACTTAATTGCAACCACATAAAAGGATTTTGCCTTTGTTTAAAACTCCTACCTGTTTTCCTCTAAGCTTGCTAGGGGAGAACTGAATTATATTTGATTGCATTCCTGAGAACTGTGTGTTTTCCTTCCATCTCTCTACCTTGCATAAAGGGGGGGGGGTGAATTGTCAAAGAAAAGTGATTACATTGTCTTTTGTTGAAGTCATATCAAGTTATTTTCTGTACTGCAATTTCATTCATCATTGCCTTGTCCTTGAAGCCATAAAAGCATTCTCAGCTACTTTATCCTATCTATATCACTTCTAAGCCATCAAAAAGAGTGTACCACTGTAACACTATCCATTGTTGATCACTATCTTCCTCACAAGTGTGCTATCAAATATTAATTTACTATAAAAGCGTGATAGATATATATTGTTTAATTTTCAAATAAACCTTTTAATTTTGAAAAACAAACCTACTTCTTGGCTCAGCGGGGTCGGGGAGATTCTGAGAGAGGGGTGTTATATAAGGGTTGTCATCCAGAGTAAATGAACTGGACATAAAAATACATCAATAAGGGCTTCCATCAGCATCCCAGACTAGCATTGACTTAGCTGTAGTGTTGAATTGAAGTTGTTTACAACTCATCTTTAATAATTATGGAGAAGACACTATTTAAAAGAGTGTGTATCATTTAATAGAGAGTGCTCGGTTGATGAACGGTTAGAAATTTTAGATGTAAACCCACCGGAAGGTAGATAGACTCAGCCGGTGGACTGCTTAATTGGACACACGTGTGGCCCTGGAGAGAAGGTTCTATGCTGCAAGGGGTTGCTCCTCCAAATTTCAGAAAGTGTGGGGTTAATGGGCAGGGGAGGGGTGAGAAATGAGGACCTTCTTTGTTTTCTAGTTTACACCCTCTTTGTCTGATTGTGTACAAATCTGTTCTTCCTTGTATACTTTCCCCACGTCTGTTTGTAATGAAAGTGTGTCACCCGATATAAACTCGTTTTTTTTAGGGTTTCTTTGGACGTGTTTCTTGGTGGTAAAACAATAAAAAGGTTTTATAAAATAAAAGGTAGATAGACTCAATCCTAGTTATCCTAGACAAACGTGGTTGCATTTTCAATCAAATTGAAGTTTGAAAAAGTGATACATAGCCCAATATCCTCATATTACAAAGTAAGGGCTTCTAATTACAGAATTATGTAGCACTGAATTTTCAGTTTGAATGCTTAACGGTTGGTAGAGATATTGATGTCAGGCTCTAGTACTAAACCACCCGTTGACAACGTTGCCAGCGCCATCTTGCTTATGTCAATAGATGTACACAATGACGTTCTTGTATACATGCCTACATACGTCACGGCCATAATAGTCTGTCCTCTATGGGTATATTAAGTAATTAAGACCCGCATATGTATAGCCAATGTCAAACACTGATAATTGGAACCTATGTATACATTTAATAAGGTTATCAATAAAGAGGTGTATGATTATGATAACTACGGAAACATAATGGGCATGGGGAATGCTTTTTGCACATTATCAACTGTTAGACTAAGGGCAATGCAGCACATTTGAAAGATCTCGTACGGACTAAACGCACTGAGTGCTTAAAAGGGTTAAACTCTCCTAACAATATATTATATTGATGAGAACCAATGTCTGGACACTGAGAAACTGAAATAACGATTTGGCCTATCCTGCCCAAAATCCATCCATTTTGATTGTCCTATTGCCGTGCACACCACCAGGCATATCATCTAAACCAAAACAAACAGAAATACTGTTTGGTGACATGTTATGTTCCATCACGTGAACCTCAAGTTTTGGAAAGCATGTTATCAAGAGAATGCGCTCAAAACAATAAGTCCCTACCTGGGGATGCAACATGAAATTAAGATGAAGCTGACCCTCATCATGATAAGATTGGGTTATTATAATATTTCATATATGGATGGACTTTGACAAATGAATAATCCATCTACTGTAACTGTGGCAAAAAAGGCTGTCCAGATGATTTTCTCCCATAAACCTCCAGAGCAGCATTAAACTCCTTAAATGGCTCCCAATCTAGCAGGTGTCCTCAGTGGTTTATTTAGGCTTTCCTCTACCCTAGGCCCAACTATGTGCAACTATGTGCATGAACCCCCTTCCCAACTTTACAGCACCTCTGACAGACTCTACACTTTACCCAGAATCCGTCCATTTAACATACACCGTCTGCTGTGGCTAATGTAGGATCTATTGATCCACTCTGCTATACTATGCGGCATCACTCTGCTATTTGTGGTGCAAGAAACAGCAAAAATGGCGGCAAAACCTTTGGGCGTGCCAAAAACCTCGAAAACCACTTTTTTCAACATACAAAAAGATGGCTTCACAACCTGCCACCCATGGTGCATGTGTGGTGGAAAAGAGCACACGCTGCAGAAAAAGTGCCAGTGGCCTGTAATAATATATATAGCGCTTTATAAGAATACATAGCGCTTTACTAAATGTGATGGCATTGTTTTTGTTGTTGCCAGCAGTAATATGGTACACACATATAATTATTTTTGTGTTGCCAGTATAACATGTGAATATGTTGTTGGTGGCATGCAAAGTATAGAATGTATAACACAGCAAAGTCCAGCTTGAAACTGCAGAGAATAAAGTGCACAGATTTTTCTGTGATGCCACAACTGACTAACTTAATTAACATTTACTAAACACTAATTCTAACTCCCTAACATTATAATGTAGTCTCATGTGTAAAACGAGGTGAACATACATATTTTGGTAGCACTGATATAATTCATTTTTAAAAGTACACTGGCATTTTCTTTCTGTGTTTAGTTTGCAGAAAGCATGTACGGCAGGAAATAAAATTGAAACAGTTGCTCAGTGAACAAGGATCACATTGTATAAAATTGAAGGGTGGTTATGAAAACATGCTTTTAACCTGATTGGAGGAAAGTGTCTGCAGACATATTACGTAGACAAAGTAGGAAGGTTCCGAGTTCTGCTAATGGAAAAAACTTACAGAGAGAGCAGTTCGTGCTGACTGGGCTTTGACGACAGAAGTTCAAGGTGTCACCGAGTGCTGGCTTGTGAGTTTCTTGCCGTGCTTCCCAGACACACAAGATTACAGGAGCAGTTCATGCTGACTGGGCCTGTCTTTGCGAGGCAAGTCAAACAAGGTTGTGTGGGGGAATTTCAAAAGAATACTTTTGGTAAGGAGATAAGTTTAAGTGAGGTCACTGTGTATGGTCGTATGGATGACTGAATTATAGTACAGTGTAGACAGGATGGGAAATCCTCTGTATTTTTATTTTGTCATGTTCAGAATGTGGAAGAATTACCTCATGTTTTAAAAGGCTTGCTTGTTCTGTATTCTCTTTCTTTTGTTTTCCAGATGATAATGCAATGTTTTTTATGGTAAGAACTAATAACTGTGAATTGTATTTGTATATAATATAATGAGAATATATAAAAACAAATGGTTTAGTGGGATCTTTGCACCTGTGAAATTAGTCATATACCTATAAAGTATACATTACAGGGGAGGTCTATTTCTCTTCAGTAGTGCAGTTGTCAATTTGGACCTGCAGGTAAAAATAACGACCCAGAATAAGCTGATAATATTCAGTGATGAAGCAGGTTTTTGTGTGTGTGTGTGCCTTCCTTGCATGTTGTTTGGAAGGAATCTCATATAATATATAGATCGCTGGATGTAGATAAACCAGTGATATCAGGGGCGCATAGATCGCTGGATGTAGATAAGCCAGTGATACCGGCCACAACCTATAGGTGGCGCTCTATATAAAATTGTTGGCTTTCTCTCATGTGCATAGTTCCAAGCCTCTATATAGAACACTGAGAGGTACTCTAATAGAAAGGAAGGTTTTGTTTTATGATGGGGTTATAATATAGGGAAAAAAACTATGCTCACCACTAAATACCGCAAACAATATATTACTAGATTCCCTAATATAATATAACAAGGTATGGTCACTAAAATAATATGAGGCTAAACCCAATCTAAATGCAAAGCTAATTTACCACCAAACTACAGCTCATATTTTGACAGTAAGAAAATACCACCAAAACCCAAATTTACCACAATAAGACAAAATATCCTACATATATGGTGCGTTGGCCGGGAAAATGGCTGTAGAGCACCTACTGGGCGTGGCAAGTGTGCCTCACACTACCATACGTGCATTAGAGGGAACCCATTTCATGAGAGCAGTGTGACACTAAAAGTGGATTTCAGAATGTCTCAAACAGAGGCCACATTCCCAGAGTTAGTGCAATATCTGGAGGCAAAGCTATATGCACATGGAACATGGTCAACAAATAATGCCACAGAGTGTGCATGATCACATCTATGGTGGAGTACAGAAAGAACCATTAGACAGCATCTTTGCAGAAGGCAGCACAATTCATGTCTGCCTTTTGAGACTATTAAATGCAGCTGATGAACATGCAGCTGATGAACATGCAGACAAAGATTGTCTGATACGGCTATGTGCCAAGACATGGTTCATGTTAAATAGGTCTCTACGAATGAAAGAAAATGATGCCAAGCTTATTAGCAGATTAAAAATTGACCTGGATGGAGCTAATGAACAAGAGGAAAAGTTAAGAGCAGAACTGGAGGTATGTCAAAAGGACATGCAGTCAAAATGTAAAGATCTCAACACTCAATTGTCTCAAAGAAAGAAACAGTTTGCGGATAGTGAGAAAGAATTAAAACACTTGAAAGCATTGGTAGATCATATTAGACAAAATAAAGATGAAGTTATTTTGGAAATGCAGGTTTTACAAAAAGAACATTTTTTAGAATGAAAATGATCTTCAAAATGCTGAACAAGAGATAGTTAAAATATTTTAGGAAAGTGACAAAAGAGACAAAGAATTCAATGAATGTCAGATGCAAATGAGCGATATGAAAAGTGTGATCAATAAGATGAGTGATGAAAACAATTACTTGCGAAAGCAGGCAGATAGGGAAAGATTTGGAACAGCAAATATGCATTTCCAGGTCCCAGGACAAACAACAAGGCACCACATTCAATGGAGTTGAGGTAATGCCTATTTCTACACAGAGAACTAGTGCCCCAGTGGCTGGGCCGGTGACTGAACTTGGTTGCAGCGCCCTTGGGGGATTTGGTACACCCATTGGGGGCCGCCACCAATCCCATACGACTGAAACAAGGGTTGAATCACAGGAATTCCATGCATAGCAACGAGTAGTCACATTAAAATAATGAAATCAATCAAGGCTCTGATCAAACCATTTAAAAAGGGAGTGAAGTGCTGTATAGAGGACCATTTAGAAGCAGTGCACAATATATTTAAAGTGCTCCAGATACCTAAGGAACAATACAGACAATATTTTCACTTAACTCTGGATGCTCCCACTGCGAGTATCATTAGAGGGTTAAATAAACAGCAGAACAAGACATGGGCAGAGTCTGAAAAAGAGATTAGACGTCATTTCTGTCCATTCCTATCATTAAAAGAGGCGAAGAAAGTTGCTTACACAATTACGGCTGGGCCTAATATGTCAAAAGAGCTTTTTCTCGCTTTGATGTATCTTTTGACCCCAATTCCAATGAGTTTAAAACTGCCTATTTCTTTGGACTACGGAAAGACATCATATCACAGTTAGTCCCTTAATTTGATTTTGACAAGTCCCTTCAATGGATTGTTCACCAAAGTACAAAACTGTATGAAGTACTCTATTGTCAGGGTAGAGAGAGTGATAAAATGAAAGACACTAGACCAAAATCTAAAGAACCCTCAGCAACAGTGATGGAGATCAGGTCAGCCAAAATTTCCCTTGAGTCTGCTCAAAGTCCAGGTAAAAATAATGTGACACCTGAACAAAGGGGTAATCAACAGAGGTTGTCACTCACTGCACCAATGTTTCAATCACATGATCCTAGTAATAGGGAGAGCTACATTAGCCCTAGGCCCTGTGAGGATATCGGCCTGATATGTCAGGTATGAATAATAATCAGTGACAAATCCAGGATCAAAGGAATAATGGTCCCTACCAGACATTGGGGACACAGAGCAGATTTGACCCTAACACCATGATATATGGTAATCAGGATAGACCCCGATATATGGATCAGTTTACTGAGAATAGGAATCAGCATAGAGGACAATACTCACAAAATGAGAGACAGGACATTAGACAGAGTATGAATTATGCCCCATGTCAATACAATGAATCACCACCACCAGGGGACTACAACCGAGGGATGGGTGCACTCCGCTCCCCTCCACGTATGAATCAAGAGTTCAGAAAAAACCTCAATAGATATCATTATCCTGAGAGATATCAGAATAGATTAAATCAGGGGGAAAACAACCAATATCGACTTCGGCCACACAGAGAGGATTTTAGAGAGATGGAAAGATTCCAATGTCTCGAGGCCAAAGTGAAAATGATGGGTGAACAAATAGGAAAGCTCTGTACGGCACAAAAACAGTCATCAAAGGAGATGGCAGAAGGCAATGACCGGGTGGTTTCCGATAATAAGTGACTTAGATATTCTGGCAACACACCCTGTGCATCTACATATCTCTAAGGAATATTTCCAGTCACCATGTTATTGAAATCTGCGGTATAATGTGATTTTTGTATGGCCATTCCTAATGAACAATTCTCTTCTAAATGAATATCCTTACACCCTTTATTATTCACCATAATTTTGACAGATGTTCCCCAACATCTATCAATGGGGTGTATTCATCATCTAGGCCTTGCTGTTTCATGGAATCATTCAGGCACACAATTGCATCAAAATCTTTCATTTGCTGTCCATTCTTGCGCACTTTAGCGTTATTGCAACCTGCCTCACCTGTAATTCAATTGCATATGGGACCAGTTGTGCGCAATGATAAGCCTTTCTCTTGTCTTCAAATTCAGATGCAGGCCCACCTAGCCGGACCATATTTTTTGATTAAGGAAATCTAACACCATACACATTCTGTGCATGATATCATTGCCCATGTAAAAATCATTTTGTGTTCCACTCACTATCCACACATTGTGGTAAATGTTTTTTTGGCCAATATTAATCTTTAGCATGCATCTTTTTGTAATTCAGTTTTCAAAGTCTGGATTGTCCAAACCGGAGACATATTGGTTTTTAATTCTAAATATTGGGATCTCCTCCCTCTCCATTATTCTCTGCAGTAATTTGATTGTTTTTCTTTTTCACTTCGCATTTTATCCTGACACATCAAAATGACAGTGACGCTAGGTACACAGCTGTTCTCGAGGTATACCTCCACTGCATCATTCGTTTTGGCAACAGTGTGGCATTCATTTATACTGCTGTTTGTGATTTTATTTTCTTAGGTCTCAATGTTTTTTTGGTTAAGGTCCACAGTACTCCATTTACCCCATCTATGAGAGGAGACAATCTTTTCAGGCAATCTGTCCGCAACAGAAATGGAATTTCACAAATAGATGTGATCAATACTTCCAGTTTCATTCTATGTTTTCCTATCTTTATGTCAACCTCAGTGACACCCACACTAGGCACCTCCTCACCATTAAAGTTATGCACTGGGCCTTCACTCTGCCTCACTGTGATCTGGTTCTGTGGAGATCTCCCTTCATTGATACTTTTTACCAATTCTTTGGACAATTGAATTTTAAGGGATCTTTAAAATTCAATTTGTGTATCCTTATGATTCAAATGAGACAGTGAGCTGTCACCAAGAGAATTGTATAGTATTTGACTTAAATGAAAATGAAGTAGAAAATAAGCACATTGAAGTGGAGGCTAATATGCCAATGCCAATATATTTAAAAGTGGCAGCTTTACAGAGAGATACAGCCACACAGTTGGAAGAAAGCACAGAGATTCCTCCATTGGAGGATTTTCCAGAATTTTCAAAAATGGTAGAGGAGCAGATTTTGTTAGCAGATGCATGTGATAGTGATGAGGATAAAAATGAACTGAGGAAAATATTTATGGAATTTAAAGACATGTTTGCCAAAGATGCATATGATTGCGGCCTAACTAACGTGCATGTAGCCACATTACTGGAAGGGTCTGGTAGAAATCCAGTATTTGTGCACCAATATAGATTACCACTGGCATGTTTAGAGTCATTGGCAGAAATAATAAAACATTTGGAGTAATAAGGAGTTATTGGGCCCATTCATAGCACATCCAACACTCCTATTTTGGGTGTGTTAAAGCCAAATGGTCACTGGGGTCTGTGTGCAGACTTGAGAGAATTAAATAAAAGGGTACCAGTGTCCAGATGGCCACTGCCATTCATTGATCAAGGTCTTGCTCAGGTGCATGACTCAAAGGTGTTTACTACATTAGATCTCACATCTGGATATTGGTGTGTGACATTGGCAGAGGCTATTCAGAATTTATTTTCATTTTCATTTGATAAAACGTAATACGCATGGGCTAGAACACCATTCGGGTAGGTCAATAGTGGGAGTGAATTTGGCATATTCTTTAGAAAGGCTATGCCTGATGCAGACGAAAGAGGAACTATAGTTTATGTGGATGATGTCCTGATAAAAAATGAAAACTTAAAAAGCCATTTTGATGAAATTAGACAAGTTCTTGGCCAAATGCAAAAGGTGGGTGCCAAAGTATCTTTACAAAAAGCACAATGGTGCAAGAGAAAGGTGAATTTCTTAGACCATGAAGTAACTGAACATGGACTAAACCCACAAAGAAAAAAGGTAGAGGCCATACAGAAATTGAAAGATCCAAGAAATGTGAAAAGTTTAAAACATGTATTAGGAATGACGAGATATAACAAGAAATTTATTGAAAATGATGTTGAAATTACTCAATCATTGACTAAACTATTGAAGCTGAATACAAAGGCACCATGTTTAGCATACCCTATGAAAAACAGAGATTTCTTTATAGAAATATGTTTTTCTGAACATTGTATGCCAGCAGTGTTTTCTCAAAAACATGATTTCAACCACACAACCATTGCTTATGCAAGTAAGGCATTTTCTCAAGTTGAAAATAAATTCAGTGAATGTGAAAAGTCCCTTTTGACCACTGTGTGGGCATTGCAGCATTTCCGCCCCATTGTTCAAGGAGAAAAGGTTATCATCAACTATTACAGTTTTTAAAGAGTATAAGGATTAGGTCAGGTAACCTAGCACAGTCCAGAATAACTTCATGGACATTGGCATTGCAAGGCTTTCCTGTGGAAGTAAGGTATGGCCAAAATAAAAAGAGCCCAGATGCTCAAGGATTAGTGGATTTACATGACTGTGCAGCTGAATGTGTATCAGATGAAGCAGAGGTGGAATCTAGTTTGCAGGAGTTTGAACAATCACACACAAAGCTTTTGATGAAAAAGACATGCAAGACTTTACCAACTGTATATGTTGATGGTTGTGCTTTTCACATTGGAAATGACAGTAATAAACAATTGGTATCAGGAATTGGAAATGTCTGGTTGAAATGTGAAGACATTCCTAGGATAGGGATGAGAATTGGGGCTAGGAGTAGTCAGGTAGCGGAATTGGCAGCTATTTACTACTGCAGTTGATAATAAATTCAGTGAAATTGTCCTGGTGACTGATTCTGATTATGCACGAAATAGCTTTGTGGAATATTTGCCTGGCTGGAAAGCAAGCGGCATGCTTACATACAATAAAAAGCCCCTCAAACATGGAAAAATGATACAGGCCATAGACAAATTAGTGTCAGAGAATGATTTATCAATATACTGGAGGAACATTCGTGGACATTTAAAAACTCCAGGAGAAGATAAGGTGGGAAATTATAAAGCAGATCATTTAGCCAAAATTGGGGCTGTGATGGGAGAATTGCTACCTATTGAACATTTCATTGGTGAAATACAGATAGATGCAGTTACACGCTCTAAGGCTCCAAAAGAGGTAGAACAACTGAGAATGATTGTACAGGAAATGAAGAATTTAGGGTATTGTTAAAGAATAAAAAACGAATTAGACTACAAGATGGACTCATGATCAGGGAATCCATAACAGGACAAATACAGTGGGCGGTACCCCTTTCATTCAGAGGGCTAATGATACACCATGCTCATGATGCAATAACTGCAGGGCAAAGAGGTTCACAAAACATGTTAGAGATGCTAAAAGATTATGCTTATTTGCCACATATGTCCCAAGATGTGGAGTTATATACTAGGGGGTGCCTAGTATGTGCCCAATTTAAATCCGCTTCACCAATGCATAGAGCTCCACTAATGAAAAGAGGCTTAACCCTTCCATGGTTGGATTTGCAAATAGACTATGTAGGGCCTGTAAAAAGTTCGAGCAGGGGGAACAGTTATATTTTGAGTGTGTTCTGTTTGATGTCAAAATGTCATGATGCCTACCCCCGGGGACCCAGGCCACGTCCAGCAAACCCGGAAGCAGGCATCAAGTTATCCTAAGCAAGCCGAACAACCCCTGCTAGGGGCTATTTGGGTCCAGTCCTGGCGCCATAGGCGCCAGGCTCATAGATTAAAATTTACCTGATGCAGACCATGCTGCAAACTTACCTGATGCAGACCATGCTGCAATAGCTCCAAGCCAAAAGAGGCTTGGAAGGGACTACCTTACTTAGGGACTATTTTTTACTCGGGCGGGGCTGGGGAGGAATACTTACCTGGGACTACTTTGGAGGCTATTTAAACCACGCCCGAAGAGCAGCACACGCTTCGCGTTATTCTGCATCCACCAGAGTAACGCTCACCGTGGAGCAAGTCTACATCCAGCCTTCTGCCACGCCCGCCTCGAGTTTGGAGTTCCTAGAAAAAGGGAGAAAGAAGGAGAAAAGGTTAGAACAAGAGCAATACCTTTAATCCTTACCTGAATTCCCGATCCATCGCGACTTTGAGCTGGAAGAAAGAAATTATTTTATGCGCGTCGCCTCGCCTACTGCAGCGCCGCGCTGAACTCAACGGCCTTCGCAGCATCTTCACATTCCACCGCATCCTCCTGCATGTTCCCGCCGCACTCCGGCACCTAAGGAGAAGACAAGAACAGCAAGGTGAGCCAAGGGAATACACAGAGGGATATTAGTTACCCCCCCATAGACTTATCTGATTTTACCACCGGGGGTACTATTCCTCTTCACGGGTCGGCACAGCTTCCACTGGATCTTCGCCGAACCCCGGCCCCTTAGGGGAAACAAAAGGACAGCAAGGTGAAACAAAGGGACTAACAAGGGGAACCCTCCTCACCACAATAGACTTACCTGATTTTACCGCCAGAGGTATTATTCCACAAGACTTCATACTTTCTCTCAGCGCCTGAATAAGGGAGAAAGCAACAGGTTACATATTGACTTTATTTTATCGAACTGTGCTGGAAAATACAAATCCTTACCAGAATACTACCGGTTGCCACGAGGAACACTTCATTAGGGTCAAGCTGCAACCTGCAAGGAAATGGACAAGAGTGAAAGTCAGGCATTTGAACACTTACAAACTTTATACTTATGGCGTCTTGCCGGGAATCTCTGAGTCAATATTGTTCTGGAACTCACGAATTCCTTCGAGTCAGTGAAGCAACTTGTTATCAATGCGCCCCTACGCTCAATGCAGGATGGAGAGCTCATCTTTTCAAACCATCAGGTGAGACCATAAGAGGGGACATCAAAGGCAATCTTTGGGGAGAACAGCGGGGGTCGGGGGATTTACGCTTAACTCCACAGGTGGTTAATTCCCTTTCTCCATTTGCAGAAGAATATTCCTACGGGCCAAGCAAACAAAGCTAGGTGGGCCAGTCCAGTCCATCATCTCGGCCCTATGCGTCACATTGGTGGAGACCGCAGCTGTCCAGTTCCGATCAACACCTCTGTGGGAGCCAGGTGAGCGTAACAGAATGGGAAGCCTACCCACAAATTCCCACCCGGGCGTTATGGATACCTCAGAGACTGACCAATTGGCCCAATTACTAGGGGAACTGAGGGCTGAAGTGCATTCCGCCCGTCAAGAAACCAATGCTCTTAGGAGAGAACTGATTTTGTCAAAGGAGCGAACTGATGACCTTGCTAGGCAACTATTGCAAAGCCAGGCTGGACAAGCACCCCTACCTGGTTCCGGGGGAAATTCAGCTCCTGTGTTATCGAGTAACCCTGTGCAAATAAACCTACCAGGAAATATTCCATTATCTCCACCCGAAAGCTTTGCCGGAGATCCCAAAAGGTTTGCCGTGTTTATGAACCAATGCGCTTAGACTTTTTATGCAGACCTGGAGCCTTCCCAAATGATCAAGCCAAGGTAGCCTTTGTATTGTCATATCTCAGCGGCAGTGCAACTGATTGGTCAATTCCACTAGTTACTCAGGATGACCCAATTCTTCAGGATTTTCAGGGCTTTCAAACGAGCATGGAAAGACTATTTGCCCGGCACTCCCAAGGACAGGCCCTGGATAACGAACTTTTGTCCCTACGACAGGGTAACCAGGACCTCCTATCCTACATCGCAACCTTTAATAGGTTGATAGTAGACGCTGGATGGCCTGAGGTAAAACGAATCACGTTATTTCATCGAGGGCTTCGAGGAGAACTCAAGGATGTCTTGGCTCAAGTCGTGAACCCACCTCAAGACTGCGCTGAATATATAGACTTAGTGGTCCAGTTAGATCACAGACTTCAGAACAGAAAGGCTGATCGAGCCAAGTTTGAGAATCGGGTGTTGGTCAAAACCCACGCTAACCCCAAAGGAGCAGATGCTTCAGAACCCATGCAAATCGGAGGGGTTAAAGGATCCTTAACTCAGAAAGAAAGCGAAAGGAGACGGCAAATGCAATTGTGTCTATATTGTGGAACTTCTGGGCATTTTCTACGGGATTGCCCTGTAAAACCACCCAAGAAGGTGGTAAGAGCTGCTGATAAAAGCCATATGGAGTCAGACTCTGGAAACGACCACGCCCGACAAGCATAGAGGTCCGCCTGCCGAGCTTGAAGAAGGATACTCAAACCTCGCATTTCATCATACCAATGGCTAGTAGATCCAGGGCAGCCATCGCGTATGCATGCAGTACGGGCATACATTGATAGCGGGGCCATAGGAAACTATGTGGACTATGAATTGGCTTCCAGGATGAATCTACCTCTCTGCCGAAAAACCACCTCAGATGTCATCACCACAGTCGATGGAACTGAAATTGCCTCTGGGCCTGTAACTCATTCCACCGCAGCGATGATACTATTGGATCAGGATGGGCATCAAGAGACTATTGTGTTTGATCTAATCAAAGCCCCACAGTTCCAAATAATACTGGGGATATCTTGGTTGGAAACACATAATCCTTGTTTTGATTGGAGAGAGAAGAGAATAACCTTCCTGGATTATGCACACACCTGTTACCCAAAGAAAGGTCAGAACGCACGCGTGGCCACAGTAACCACAGCAGTCATGCAACTAGCTCCAGAATACCAAGAATTCCAGGATGTCTTCCAAAAAGAACAGGCAAACACCTTACCTCCTCACAGATCGTACGATTGTCAAATCAATCTCATACCCGGTGCACAACCCCCTTGTAGCAGGATCTATGCCCTTACGGAACCTGAGAACATTCACCTATGACAATACTGAGACCAGTACCTTGCCAATGGGTTTATTTGCCCATCCAAGTCCCCTGCATCTTCAGCTTTGTTCTTCGTGCCCAAAAAGGAAGGTGACCTCAGAACGTGCGTAGACTACCACGCATTGAACCAGATAACTGTTAAGAACCGATACCGATTGCCTCTGATCCCTGAACTACTAGACCAAGTGAAGGACGCTTGTATATACACTAAATTAGATCTCCGGGGGGCATACCATCTGATACGTGTAATAGAAGGCGACGAATGGAAGACTGCTTTCCGCACTAAGTATGGGTTGTTCGAATACCAGGTGATGCCTTTCGGGTTGTGCAATGCACCAGCAGCCTTCCAATACTTCATGAACGATGTCCTTCGTGAATTCATTGACGTTTGTGTTGTCGTATATATCGATGATATTCTAGTATACTCCTCTTCAGAATCTGACCATGTGAAGCACATCCGAGCAGTCCTTGAGAAATTGCGCCAGCACAAACTATATGCAAAACTGGAAAAATGTGTTTTTCATGCCACAGAAGTTGAATTCCTTGGGTCTATCCTGACCCCAAAGGGAGTCCGAATGGACTCACGAAAGGTAGACGCAATCCTTAAGTGGCCATCACCAAGTTCAGTTAAAGGAGTACAAAGCATGCTCGGCTTTGCCAATTTCTAAAGCAGATTCATCCTGGATTTTTCACATGTTGTTCATCCCATCACAGCACTCTTCCAAAAAAATAAACGGTTTATGGGGACTGAAGAAGCTGAAAATGCCTTCCAAGAGCTAAAAGCGAAATTCACGTCTGCACCTGTATTAAAGCACCCGCGCCCTGTACTTCCATACATAGTGGAAACCGATACATCCAGTCTAGCCATGGGAGCTGTCCTGTCTCAAAAGGACCCTGAAACTGGCCAGCTTCATCCAGTAGCATTTTGGTCCAGAAAGTTCTCGGCACCCGAGTTAAACTATGCGGTTACCGACAAGGAGTTATTAGCCATTAAATTCGCCTTCAATGCTTGACGGCATTATCTTCTCAGTGCCAGGCATACCATTACTGTGATCACCGATCACCGGAACTTACAGTATTTAAAGACAGCCAAGGCCCAATCGTCACGTCAACTCCGATGGGCATTGTTCTTTGCCGAGTTTGATTTCGTAATAACCTATCGGCCAGGTTGTAAGAATGGTAAAGCAGACGCCTTATCCCGAATAGGGATGGGAGAGGCAGAAGTGAACCCAGAACCAGTACCTATAATTTCCGAGCAAAGAATTCTTGGCATGACTACTCTACAGACACTAGAGGACATTCAGGTAAAATCCAGCAACTCTTTGATCCTACAGCACTGCAGGACTGCGTAAAAAAAGGCCCGGACTACTCTGTCACCAATGATCTGCCTTATTACCAAGGGCGGCTATTTCTGCCACACAAGGAACTACAAGAGCTAGTCATTTCCTGTTATCATGATACCCTAATGGAGGGGCACCCAGGTATTGCAAAAACTGAAGATAAAATTAAAAGACAATTCTGGTGGCCCACCTGGCGAAAGGATATTAAATCATGTGTGATGTCTTGTGGCATTTACGCCCAAAACAAAAGTCAAAAGAAAAAACCAGCTGGACTCTTACAACCTTTAGACATTCCGCCTACACCATGGCACACCTTATCTTTAGACTTTATTACTGATCTACCCCCATGCAATGGATTTAACACCATTCTAGTTATTGTGGATCTTTTTTCCAAGATGGCCCACTTTATTCCTTTAAAGGGATTACCTTCAGCTTCAATCCTGGCCAAGGAGTTCCTCGAAAACATTGTTCGCGTACACGGATTTCCATCCATATTGGTCTCTGACCGGGGCAGTCAATTCATTTCACATTTTTGGAAAAAATGCTGTCAATTGGCGCAAATTGATGTGAGGTTATCGACCAGTCACCACCCCCAGAACGATGGTCAAACAGAGAGGACCAACCAGACTCTCGAACAATACCTGTGTTGTATGTTACATCAGTCTGAGAGTAATTGGAAAGACATTCGTTGGATCGCCGAATATGCATACAATAATTCAGTACAGTCTGGAACTGGACAAAACCCCTTTATACCTTATATGGGCACCATCCTCGAACCTCAGACCTTGACTCACCCCAACACTTAGAAATGCCCGCAGTGGACCATCTGCACCATCTGCACGCTACGATTACACAAGCCTTTAAGGAAGCAACTACACATTTAAAACAGGCGAAAGAAAAATACAAGAAAGATGCTGATCGGCATAGAAGTGATACTCCACAATACCAGATAGGTGACAAAGTATTGTTAGCCACAAAACATATACCTCTAAAGGGAACACAGACCTTTAACCCCAGATATTTGGGACCTTACTCTATTAAGGCCATTATCAACCCGGTGGCTGTCAAGTTGGACTTACCTGCTAATATGCGAATTCACCCCATCTTTCATGTGTCACTTTTAAAACCAGTGCAACCAGGGACAAGACTAACCAAGCCACCAGACCCTATCCTTGTAGACGGAGAACCCGAATTTGAAGTTAAGAACATCCTGGACTCCGAGCTGATAAAGTCAAAACTCTTTTATTTAATCGACTGGAAAGGTTACGGACCACAGGAAAGGTCATGGGAACCTAGTGACCATGTTCATGCACCCCGATTGGTGAAAAAATTCCACCGAAATTTCCCAGACAAACGGAAACCACAGGGAAGAACGACTTTAGGAGGAGCCTTGGGAGGAGTGCTGTCATGATGCCTAACCCCAGTGACCCAGACCACGTCCAGCAACCCCGAAAGCAGGCATCAAGTTATCCTAAGCAAGCCCAACAACCCCTGCTAGGGGCTATTTGGGTCCAGTCCTGGCGCCTATGGCGCCAGGCCATATGGAGAGTCAGTCCTGGCGCCATAGGTGCCAGACTCATAGATTAAAACTTACCTAATGCAGACCATGCTGCAAACTTACCTGATGCAGACCATGCTGCAAGAGCTCCAAGCCAAAAGAGGCTTGGAAGGGACTACTTTACTTAGGGACTATTTTTTACTCGGGCGGGGCTGGGGAGAAATACTTACCTGGGACTACTTTGGAGGCTGTTTAAGCCACGCCTGAAGAGCAGCACCCGCTTTGCGTTATTCTGCATCCAGCAGCGTAACGCTCACCGTGCCTGCAAGTCTGCATCCAGCCTTCTGCCACGCCCGCCTCGAGTTTGGAGCTCCTAGAAAAAGGGAGAAATAAGGAGAAAAGGTTAGAACAAGAGCAATGCCTTTAATCCTTACCTGAATTCCCGATCCATCATGTCTTCGAGATGGAAGAAAGAAATTATTTTATGCGCGTCGCCTCACCTGCTGCAGCGCCGCACTGAACTCAACGGCCTTCGCAGCATCTTCACATTCCACCGCATCCTCCTGCATGTTCCCACCACACTCCGGCACCTAAGGAGAAGAAAAGAACAGCAAGGTGTGCCAAGGGAATACACAGAGGAATATTAGTTAACCCCCCATATACTTACCTGATTTTACCACCGGGGGTACTATTTCTCTTCACGGGTCGGCGCAGCTTCCACTGCATCTTCGCCGAACCCCGGCTCCTAATGGGAAACAAAAGGACAGCAAGGTGAAACAAAGGGACTAACAAGGGGAACCCTCCTCACCACAATAGACTTACCTGATTTTACCACCGGCGGTAATATTCCCCAAGATGTCATACTTTCTCTCAGCGCCTGAATAAGGGAGAAAGCAACAGGTTACATATTGACTTTATTTTATCGAACTGTGTTGGAAAATACAAATCCTTACCAGAATACTACCGGTTGCCACGAGGAACTCTTCATTAGGGTCAAGCTGCAACCTGGAAGGAATCGGACAAGAGTGAAAGTCAGGCATTTGAACTCTTACGAACTTTATACTTACGGCGTCTTGCCGGGAATCTCAGAGTCAATATTGTTCTGGAACTCACCAATTACTTCGAGCCAGTGAAGAAACTGGTTATCAACGCGCCCCTGGGCTCAATGCAGGAGGGAGAGCTCATCTTTTCAAACCATCATGTGAGTATATAAGAGGGGACATCAAAGGCAATCTGTGGGGAGAACAGCAGGGGTGGGGGGATTTACGCTCAACTCCATGGGTGGTTAATTCCCTTTCTCCATTTGCAGAAGAATATTCCTACGGGCCAAGCAAACGAAGCTAGGTGGGCCAGTCCGGTCCGTCATCTCGGCCCTACGCGTCACATTGGTGGAGACCGCAGCTATCCAGTTCCGATCAACGCCTCTGTGGGAGCCAGGTGAGCGTAACAGAAAATGGATAGAGTGTATTCCTGCACCAGATTGTAGTGCACAGACCACAGCTACATTATTGGTAAATCATATATTTTCAAGATATGGGTTACCACAAAGAATGGAATCAGATAGAGGAAGTCATTTTACAAGCGCTTTAATGAGTAAAGTGTGGCAGATATTGGGGGTGAAAAGAAAACTGCATATTGCATATAGACCCCCCTCTTCTGGGAATATTGAACGTTACAACAGGTCTGTTGTGGAGATATTATAGAAATTTGTAGCAGAGGCAGGTTCCAGCTTTGTTTTTTTTTTATGATTACCCTTGGTTTTAATAGCAATCAGATCGACTCCTGCCAAAGCAACAGGTATCAGCCCTCATGAGGTAGTAACAGGAAGGAAAATGGTACTGCCACAACATTTATTATACAGGACACATGAACAGACACTTGTAAGCGCATCTACAGTTCACAAATATGTAGAAGAACTGAGGAAGCTTTTACAACATGCATTTCCTTTGCGCAGCGAAATTTAGAAAGGGCTGCTGACAGTGCAAAATCATATTATGATAGAAAGACATCTGTGAAAGAATATAACGTAGGGGATCAGGTATATACATTTTATTTTGGAAAAGGTAAACATAAAAATTCTAAATTTCTGGTGGCCTAGCAAGGGCCTTTTCAAATTGTAGATAAGGTGTCTCCAGTAGTCTACAAAATATTAAAGACAGAGGGTGAAACGGTAATAGAGCAGTTGGTTCATGTTAACCAAATTAAGCCCTGTCATCCCAAACATGAAGTCAGGAGACTTGAGCAAGTAGAAACAGCTTAAGTACTCTGAAGACATGGAAGGAAAGACACAGTGACTGTGTTCATAGTACCCCACATCATAAAAAAAAAATATAATTATGGTCATTATTGGAGAGATAAAGGTAGGAAATACCATAGATGGTAAACATTGACAAAAGGGGCTGAAGCAGATTGATTTATTATGATACAATGTTGAAATATTTTAATGTAAAATGGTGTTTTATGTATATGTTTATTTTCTATCTAACATGTGCTTAGTTTCAGGAGGAAGTAGAATGTTTTGGACATTTTGTTTGGTAGAAATGGTGAAATGGATATTATGTTATGTTATATACTTAGGGCCTCATTACACGGACGGCGGTGGACCAAGGTGCTATTGGTCCATGCCGGTAAAATACCGGCTCCGCCTTGGAGGAAAGGGGAATTACCGCCCTATTCCAAGGTTGGTGGGGCGGTAATTCCCCCTTCCCCCATTGCCCTTCCCCATTCCAATTTTTGCCCCATAAGGCATAATGGGAATGGGGAAGGTGCTAATTACGGCACCGCAAATTGCGGTACCATAATTAGCTTCCTGGTCCCTTTGCGAGTTGGTTTTTAATGCCTGCAAAAAGCAGGCGTTAAAGGATCCAACCCGCAAAGGGACCTCATAGTAAGGCGGTAAGGGTTAACGGTCACCGGTACCATTAACGGTGACCGTTAACCCTTACCGCCGTCTGTGTAATGAGGCCCTTAATCTGTCTCTTTTCTGTTTAATTTAGAATGACTAACTAATATTTTGAGGTCGGAGATCGTAGGACCGGAGGACACGGGAGGTTATGGAGTCCTGGAGTCCACGGAATGAAGCTCAAGTAATACCTCCAGACCGAAATATGGAGGTGAAGACAAAGTAACCGTGACACCCTATGAGATGACTTCTTTGGAAAAGAATCCAAGAGCGCCAGGGGGAAAGAGTTTCGTCGAATGAACCAAATGATGAAGGATTGATGATCAGGACGTCTTAGAGGTGCGATCATAAATATAGTGAACATCATTAATGGAACAGTGATAAATGGAAATTAATTTTGCAGTTTATGGGATTATCCTATGTGACTAGGAGTATGGGCGACGGAGTCCCACAACTTAATTGTTTTATTTAATTATTTTAATTAGTTATGTTAGTTATTTGTTCTATTTATTTATTTTAGTTTATTATTTTGTTATTGTAACTTAAAATGTTGATTTCACAATTGAACAAAGACATTTAAATACACATTTGAATACACATGGACACTTTTTTTTTTTTAAAAAAACATGCATGTGCACATGTGTATGAGGACTCATGGACCCATTTTGGATATTTTTTCAGTTATTATGATCAAACAGTGGTTTCTTACGAAATATTTCAATGTTAATTTTATTGAGTTACTATTATCTCAACCGTGATTCATATGATAAAAATAAAGTATCATTTGGGTTTCCTCCAATTGTGGATTTGAGTAGCCATAATTGTCGGAAAAGGAGGGAATATGTAATAACACATATAGCGCTTTATAAGAATATATATCGCTTTACTAAATGTGATGGCATTTTTTTTGTTGTTGCCAGCAGTAATATTGCAAACACATATAGTTATTTTTGTGTTGCCAGTATAACATGTGAATATGTTTTTGGTGGCATGCAAAGTATATAATTTATAACACAGCAAAGCCAAGCTTGAAACTGCAGAGAATAAAGTGCACCAATGTTTCTGTAATGCCTTGCATATGAGACTACATTAATCATATAACTGACTAACTTAATTAACATTTACTAAACACTAATTCTAATTCCCTAACATCATTATGTAGTCTCATGTGCAAAATGAGGTGAAAATACATATTTTGGTAGCACTGATATAATTCATTTTGAAAAGTGCACTGGCATTTTTTTTTTCTCTCTCTCGGTGTTTAGTTCGCAGAAAGCAGAAAGCACGCACGGCAGGAAATAAAATTGAAACAGTTGCTCAGTGAGAAAGGACCCCATTGTATAAAAGTGAAGGGTGGTTCTGAAAACATGCTTTTAACCTGATTGGAGGAAAGTGTCTGCAGACATATTACATAGACAAAGTAGGAAGGTTCCGAGTTATGCTAATAGAAAAAAGTTACAGAGAGAGCAGTTCGTGCTGACTGGGCTTTGAAGACAGAAGTTCAAGGTGTCACAGAGCGCTGGCTTGAGAGTTTCTCGCCGTGCTTCCCAGACACACAAGATTACAGGAGCAGTTTGTGCTGACTGGGCCTGTCTTTGCGAGGCGAGTCAAACAAAGTCATGTTTGGGAACTTCAAAAGAATACTTTTGGTAAGGAGATAAGTTTAAGTGAGGTCACTGTGTATGGTCGAATGGATGACTGAATTATAGTACAGTGTAGAAAGGATGGGAAATCCTGTGTATTTTTATTTCGTCATGTTCAGAATGTGGAAGAATTACCTCATGTTTTAAAAGGCTTGCTTGTTCTGTATTCTCTTTCTTTTGTTTCCCAGATGATGATGGAATGTTTTTAAGGTAAGAACTAATAATTGTGAATTTTATTTGCACATAATATAAAGAGAAAATATAAAACCAAATGGTTTAGGGCCTGATATATGGAATCATTTCCCTGTTTAACAAATGGGGATTTGCGTCAGAATTGCACACAAATCCCTGTTTTTCGGCGCAAATAATTCCATGAATCTGCCCCTTAGTGTCATCTTTGCACCAGTGAAATTAGTCATATACCTATAAAGTATACAGTACAGGGGAGGTCCATTTCCCTTCAGTAGTGCATTTGTCAATTTGCCACTGCAGGTAAAAATAACAACCCAGAATAAACTGATAATATTCAGTTATGAAGCAGGTTTTTGTGTGTGTGTGTGTGCCTTCCTTGAATGTTGTTTGGAAGGAATCTGATATAATATATAGATCACTGGATTTAGATAAAGCAGTGATATCAGGGGCGCATAGATCGCTGGATGTAGATAAGCCACTGATACTGGCCACAACCTATAGGTGGCGCTCTATATACAATTGTTGGGTTTCTCTCATGTGCATACGTCCAAGACTCTATATAGAACACTGGGAGGTACTCTAATAGAAAGGTCGGTTTTGTTTTATGATGGGTTATAATATAGGGAAGAAAACTATGCTCACCACTAAATACCGCAAACACATATATTACTAGATACCCCAATATAATATAACAAGGTATGGTCACTAAAATAATATGAGGCCAAACCCTATCTAAATGCAAGGCTAATTTACCACCAAACTACCGCTCATATTTTGGCAGTAAGAAAATATCACCAAAACCCAAATTTACCCCAATAAGACAAAATATCCTACAGGGCTCCATGACGAGAAACATAAAGGGCAGAGGGAAAAACAGTGCTTTGTAAGTGAAACTCCAAAACTTGCCTGTAAATGACATTTACTTCACTGCTAAAATTCCAAAATGCCTTTACATACACTTCCTAATGCTCAAAATCTTGCTTGGTGCTAAAATTCATTTAACCTAATGAAGCACTGTGAATGTACAAAATCTTGAAAGGTTAAGAGCAAAAAATGTTCAGCAAAACTGGATTGCCTGTGAATGACAGTTCCTGTCAAAAATCTGAGTGCAGCCACACTGGGATACCTGTGAGTGACAGTTCCTGTCAAATGGGCTCTCCTGATTAAGCATTAACGTTATTTAAACTAAAAGTCTGCCGGATTAGCAATTATAAAAGGATTGTTGCTGAAAGAAACACAGATTTCAGTTGTTTTTGATCCCACAGGTTTACATCTAAGAAAGTAATTTATGTATGTCATTTGATGCAACAAACTTGTTTTCTGCTTGATTTTAAGTCAAGAAATCAAGATTAAATTAGGCTGGCTGGGCATGCCAGAAGTTGAAAAACAGGTTTTTCCACCTAAGGGGAGGGCATTCCTCTCAAAAGATACTCATTGGCATATTATAATTGTGAGGTAGGACAGACGTTTGTCTGCAGCCAGAGACTGAACAATGGCAGATTTTCCAGGCCAGGAAATGGACATGTGAAGAGGTCATAAACTTGGCTTGCAGAAGGTTCCCAAAGGTGTGGGCTACTCCTTGAGCTCCAGGGAGAGACAAAAGGCAGACCATTTGCTGCTAAGATCATGGAATGAACATTTTTTAGAGACTCATAACTTGTTATCAGAAAGGGTGAAAAATATCAAAAGGACAGATTTGTTAGTCTAATTTTTCGCTTTACATTTCAAGATGTAGTGGAATTGTGTAACATATTCAGAACAGGAATGGCAATATATGTGTTTTATGGGAACTGTATTTTTGCTAGCATTGTTAAACTTTACACACAAATCCCTACCTTAAACATACATATTTGTGGAAATTTGGCGAAAGGTTGGATATTGTTTTCATAAAGAAATGGACAAAATGCAGCAAAAAGGCGAAACAAGATCTCACAGCTGTGGGATTTTGATGAACTGATCCTCCATAAAATAGGAATCTTTGTATGCTATTTTCATAGAGGTTAAACATGTACAAATATGTATTTAGGACAAAATTTGATTTTGATACTAGTGGCTAGGGGAGGTTTCTAAGGATTGTAAAGGCCAAACCATGAATGTGACATCATCCGTCCTTGATCCAATCACTCGGGTGCAAGACGGAGATGAGGCTCTGATCCAATCCCCATCCACAGGGGAGGGTTTAGTTAAGCCGGCCCATCCATCCATTTTTGTGATGTCATTTGAAAGGATAAATAGAGACAGCTGACAACATATAGGGACTCACTCTTCTGATTCCAGCGAAGCACTCTGATCCAGCATTCAACATCCAGCATTCAACATCCTTCCAGATCCAGATGCCAAGGACCAGGCCAATCAGTAGCTGAACCATTTTCAGTTAGGCCTCAATCCTCAAAATAATCCTTACAACCCAGTGAAGCGCTGTGGTGTGGGAAAGCATCCTGAAACTAGCATCCTGAAACTATCTGCCTTGCTACCATAATACTTGCTTGATGAACTCGCCATCCGACTGATTTGAAATACTCAGAAACAAGAAGGGCAGATCCTGTGCAGTTCCTGTGACCGGCCTAGCTCATCCAGTCCCGCGCCTGATGTGCTGTCTTTCCTTGATAGATCCAATCCATTGACCAGAACCATGACTATCCAAAAATCTTAAAATCCCAGTGGATTGTGAGTATTAATATTATGCTAGAGAACTATTGTATACCTTGCATAATCTTGTTCCATTCTGATCTCTGAACTATTTCTACTTTCCCAGCCAGTAACAGTGTCAAAATCTTTAGTGCTATCTTATTCTGTCTAGTTGCTAAAGCGCCATGTTCATAGTCACCTTTATTTGTGTAACTCTGATCCATAAATCCCACTTTGAGTGTTTGGACTGGTGCCGCCGGGGAAGGTGATGGGGATCTGTTACTGAAGTCATGAATCAGTCTCAGAGCTTACTTCCGCCCCGACTTGGTTGCCTAGCCTGAATGCTCTTGCCTTGAATGAAAGCATAAGCCATATTCTCTGATACTAAACTGAAGTCTGTGTCCAAATTTGTGTCTTTATGTTTTTCGAAAAACACCTCTCACTAAAACCTCTATAACTCCCTCAGTTTTTAAGATAGAAACGAACTTTCAACTCCCATTTGTACCTAACATTCTTAGCTACATCTACAGTGCGATTGTCCCATTATACTAACATTCGCATAAGTAAAGGTTTGTTGTGAATTCACATTTGGAAAAGTTACCTTTACATTATTTCACACTTGGCCTTTGAGATCTCAACTGTTTCCTTTTGATGAAATCATTCTTTGTGTTTGCTTGCATCTGTTCAAAGTGGCTCCCATAGAAATGTATAATCATTCATGCATTTTTTACCACATTTAGTGTTTTTGCTCAGTCCATTTCAAAGCCATTCTGACAGTTGAAAAGCCAAATCCATTATTCTCTTGTGTTTAAGGGGGGAAGTTGGGAGTAATATTTTGTTTGCTCTGCATTATTCTTGAATACCTGCTCTCTCCTCACATCTATATAAAAGTAAGGTCTTGAGCCGCTTCTGGAACTTCAGGTGGTCTGGCTCCAGTTTGAGAGGGCCAGGGAGGCACCTGCAGACGAGAGTGATTTACCCCACACGTTCTGCTTGGAGAAGCTTCTGACCCTGAGAGAGTTAGAGGTAGCTGAGAGAAGGGCTCTAGAAGGAAGGTATTTAGGCAGAGAGAGTTGGAAATAGTGAGGGCCTCAACCCCAGAAAGACTTGTGGACAATGCACAGGGTCTTGAACTTGATTCTTGCTGCCACCAGGAGCCAGTGGAGAGATTTTATGGCAGGAGAGATACTCATGTAAAACCTGGTCCAGGTCAATGAAGTTGCAAAACATGCTTAACTTATGAAGACAACCATGTCCTTTAAATACTACAAAATAAAACCACATTTAATTTACTAACCCATTTTATCTACTTACACACTTGTCACATGATTTTTTTAACTTCATCAACAAAACATGTATTGCTACTACCATAATGTGCTAATTGACTTATAGACCTCGGGAGGTGTCCTTATTGATTGGGGTAATGACACTTCCCCCAATGTATGTCGCTCGGTTTCCCTCAGGCCATAACCTGGTGGTGGGTCATTATCTCACAATAACAACCCCTCCCTCAGTCTATAAGGATATAATTTAGAAATCCTCGCATAAAAGTACAAACTGGACCTCACAGACATAGTGTAAAGGGAAGGACCTGCTGCCTGCTCCCCATGAGTTAAAATCAGAGTGGGAAAAAGAATGACAATATTTTCTGATAAAAGCACGTTGCCCTCTGCCATTTAACCATTTAATGGAGATGCACACACATGCAGGCTGTGAGATTTCTTTTAAAAAAACAAGAGAAGGTTCAGAATGCATGTCTAAGGAAGGGATTTCAGTTTTACTCTCCAACCCTCCCGTTCCTGTAGCATGACCATGCCATTTTTGAGTGGAAGACTGCAGGATCCTCTTTGAAAAATGCTTGCTCATGCATGAGTTGAGTGTCTTGCAACCGTGGAGGTTGCATGAAGTCTTGAGGATGATACCCAGAGACGTATTTACAATAAGGCCAACTAGGCTGGCAATTTGTAACAGGAACTGCATTTTTAGAGCAGTTTATTTTTTAACTTACTCATCCTTATAATATGAATTAAATTTTGTATCCTGGAGTCTGATAGATCCACAACAAAGTGTGAGGGATTTCAAGTTGTTATCTGTCATTCCACTCTCACAGCTAAAGATGCTGATGGCAAATCTTGTATATATGCTTGCTATTTACAAAATCTGTATTGTTAGGGTGACTTTTTTTTTTTTCTTTTTTTTAAAGAAAGGTGTATAAAGCCCAGCATGCATTAGGTATTTAGTGATTCAGTCATGCAACTCTCACAGACATGTATGAGAGATTTAAAACACTCTTTGGTCATTCTTACATTCTCAAAATGCTCTTTAATGGCAAAATAGCCAGAACCTCATTGGTTTTATTGGTGCCATTCCACATTATCATTGGCGTTCTTTCTAATCAGCAAACATATATACTGAGTTAAGCAATCACTTTTATGTTCAAATATGTATAACATGCATTGATTAAACAGTAGCAAAAAATTAGGGGTTTCCCTCTGGAAAATTAAGGTAAAAATGATCCATCATTTTTATTAAATGAATGCCTATACTCAAGACAAGCACAGAGTTCCCACAGGTGAGCAATAAAACTATGTTCAGAAGCAAGCACTACCTTTCCTCCATGGCCCAACATTCCAGAGGTCTGTGGCTACCCAAAAGGTGCATGCATGAAATAGATTGTACCGAAGTTAAAATGGCGAAGAGTAGATCTAAATGTGCAAGTGCATCATTAGCCTGTGAAATGATACCCAAAACCATAGAAAGGTAAGAAAGAAAAAAACTGTGAGCTGCAAAACAGAAAGGTCTGAGGTCCCTTCAAGATGTCCATTCTGCTATCTTTACAGAAGCCGCTCAGTGCTAAGCAGGCAAATGCCATGCCTGCTGGGTTCATCATTTGTCTTTGATGATTTCTGGCTGCATGCTCTGTGTTACCAGGAGAACAACTGCACAGTTCCCCACAAAATGCATAACAGTTACATTCAGAAGTAAGTTTACATGAATCAGATTTTAAATACAGTGTAGGACATTTACTGTTTTAAAAAATATATATATAAAAAATCTGTTTTTAGTGCAAACACAGCTTTACACTTTAATAGACTCATTACATATCTTTAACAGTCGAATACAAAAAGAATCATGAACAAAAATTAAAAACTTCATCATTTACAAACATGGGTAATTATAAAATATACTAATAAATCATTTATTTGTATTTAGGACTTTACATTTCATTGTGTTCAAGCTCAGATTCTATGTGATCTACTAGACACACAGTTGCAAGTAGGATTACGTTATTAGTTCCCCATATACATTTAAACCATATGCAATTTCTAGCAAAGGCCGTGTGTGCTTGTGCAAATTCTTTCATCATTTTGGAACACATTTCTTCAAAATGTGAACAAAAAAGAAATAGGTGTTTCGTTGTTTCCTGTGCCTCATTACAAAATCTACAAGTATCATTACCGGAAGGATCTTCATAATTGAACCAGTGTTCGGTCCGCATTTTGGTGTGCAAGAGAACCAACCAAAACCGCATGTATGTATTTTGAGATTTCTTGCATGGACACAGAAGCAGATAAGGCATATGAGGTATTTGGTTGGACTAAATCTTGCATATTCTGCAAATGAACTAAATAAATGAATACGATATACACATTCAGCCCAATCATTTATGAAATGTTTATTTTTTAATACGATTCATGTGCAATTGGAGATCACTAGGTTGCATGTTGATTTTCTCTAAGATCGTATTCATTCTACATTTAAAATGTGCAACAGAAGCTGGATGGTTATTGAGGAGCATGTTAGTAAAATCTTCATAGATCGAAGTTTTTGGAGGAAATAGCATTTTTGAATAGTTTGTGAGAAGGCGCCAGGACATTGACTGTGAAACAGGGCCTCAAACAACAACAGGAAATCAGTATCTATAACCCGCACATCTCCAAATGTTCCGGTGTATTGTACAGTCCAAGGACTTTACAAACATTTTAAATTGCCAAAAACACAAGCTGGAAAGACCCATAGCCTAAAGCACACCTACAAAGGTAATGTTGTGATCTAACACCCAACGCTTAACTCAGTTGTACCCTTGGAGTGTTGGGTATTTTAGACAATGGCACAGACAGCAATGATGTAAAGTATAAGTGCTTCATTTGTTATAAAAGCAGCCTGCACTGTGCAGCAACAAGGAATGCTGTTGATTCCCACCCATGAATGTTCAGGGTCGCCTTTATCCATTGCTCCACTGTGAGAATGCCCAGCCAAGGGTTTCAAGAACCTTCTCAAACTGCCTTTATTCAACTGAGGTGCACATGCCCATGCATAGATTCCCCATTTCACTGGTGATTTTGACATTGTTTAATGGTGTTCCAGCCCAATGGATTGGAGGTACATGGGTTGCAGCAGGTGGTATTTTTGTAGCACTTGCATATATTTCATATGTAAACTTTTCCATTCGAGAAGGCTGCATGCAGACATTTAGTTATGTGGCCTGAAACATTCATATTATAGAACAGTCTAGGTGATTCTCATGGGGTGACAGCAGGCAACTCAAGAGAAACCAGATAATAGCACTGAAACCAAAATTCCCTTTTCCAACCTTCTCTCACTTGTGTCTAGTTCACAGCAAACTACATGCTGTGATTGCTTCCTGTAAAATGTTGTTTCACTGACCTAACAGACTGCAGATCAATGGCCTAAAGAAGTAACTCTAGTGCATTCAACTGTAGAACACACTGCATTCAACAAATCCTGGTCAGCACAGAACTGAACACACTCTTTCAGCTGACATAATACAGACCACAAGAGGCTTGAATGAATAGAGTGGAGGAAATGTGTTTCTAATCCCCACAGCAATAACAACGTTTTTATGTTATATTGGAGCCAAAATGAGGTTGCAGGGGTGTAGTTTGGTGTCAGTGATTTCAATAAGGCACACACCCAAGTCTCGCCCAGCATGTATGCACAAATGAAACCCTTGTTTATTTTTATCTATAAGTTCAATATTCTGAATGATATACCACTCATATCACACCCTCCTCAAAATACCCCCCCCCAGGTTACACTGAACCAGGAATCAGGCTAGTTGTAAAGGTAATTATTTGTTTATTTATTTAAAATCACAATATATTTTTCATAGGTAACAATCACCACTAGGGTGACAGGAACAATGAATAATATCTTTAATGCACTAGGAATGAAGTAATGAATACAAAAAGAATGCAGCAAAGAAAAGAATACTTCTGAGTTGGTTTGGAACAGATAGCACTATGGTTAGAGGTTCCCCTTACAGCACCCCTCAACCCACCAATAGGCAATTTAAATAGATCTATTTAAATCCACTCTTCTGGAAACAAAGATAAAAAATGCAGTGCTGGACCCATCTGTCAGCATCTGCACACCCAAAAAGCATGTGCATTTTTGTTTTCATCTCAGCAGCATTTTTGTTAAATAACGATTCCCTCGTTATTTCACGAAAATGCTGCCGAGATTCTGCAATCCGCCGGTTTCCATTAGAAACAGGCGGATTGCAGAATCTCGGCAGCATTTGTTTATCTTTATTTGCAGAAGAGTGCATACTGCCATCCATATGGATGGCAGTATGCACTCTTCTGGAAGCAAAGATAAAAAAAAAATGTAGTGCTGGACCCATCTGTCACCATCTGCACACCCAAACAGCTGTGTGCTTCTTGTGGCACTCCTTTGGTACGTGTGCTTCTTGTGGCACTCCTCCTGTACGACACCAATATGGTACTGTACTTGAGCACCAAATTCAAGTGCTTACCAAATTGGAGGAGTGCCACAAGAATAACCATGCGAAGGGAGAGATAACGAAAGTGCAGGTTGCTAGGTCGTTTTCCAGCCCTTCCTAGAAACTGGCACCCATATTCCGAAAGTGGTGCAATCAGTCTGATATCAGAATATTGTGCCACCTTCAGAGTAGGTCGTAATTACCGTAAATGTCGTAAAAAGTGCTAACTTGAGAATCGGTCCCTGGGCATCCTCTTGTAGCACAGTGAATCGTGCTGTTTAGCATCTTCACTGTGCCAAGTTGATAATAGGAGCCTTAACGTAACGTTGAAGCTGCTTGCTTTGGTGTAAATGAAAGTGTCAATACACAACACACGGGTGTATATGAACACTTTCGTTTACACCAAACAAGGCTTCCTGTGGCACTCCTCCAGTTTAACGGCACCAAAAGGGTACCGTATTGGTACGCTAGTTTAGTGCACATATTAAACTGGTGGAGTGCCACAAAAATAGGCTTCCAAAAAGCCAGTTTCCGAATTTGACTGTTGCTAGGTTGGTTTCCAACCCATCCCAGCAACCGCCACATATATTCCGAAAGTGGCGCATTCCTTCCGACTTCGGAGGAATAAGCCAACTTCAGAATAGGTCTTAAGTACCGAAAAGTTTGTTAAGCCTTTTAACGTCCTTTTCGGTACTTAACACCTAGATGAGAATAGGGCCATGAGATCAAACTTGAAATCGAAACCATTTCATTTGTGTCCTTCACTTTGTGTCAAATAATCCCTAAGGGTGGGTGGGATTTGTCACCAAGAAGCAAACAGCAACAGGCAAAGGCAACAGTTTGGCCTTGTGTATTGGCACTTTATAGGCATTTTCCAGGCACTGTTATCATATGTCCTGGTATTCACACTATCTTCCAGCTGTAGGCACTTTACCACCGGGTATTACTATCATTTGCTATGATCTTCCAGGCATTGATGTCATATGCTCAGAGGATACCATCACGGGCAGTGATCACCATTGGAAGTCAAGTACTTTTACTCATAATCAGTGTAGCCCGGTGATTGTTCATGTGCATCACAGGGTGCATTAATTGGTACACTATGACTGCATCACGACTTTATAGAGGGTTGGCCTTGGATTCCTCATTAATAGTTTCATTTGATACATAAGATGAAGCCCTTTCAAATATGCACAAGGGTTTTCCAAGTTAGAAGGGGAAGAAAGGCTTCTTAGGTTGCTGCAGTCAACCTGCGGAAAGTGCTAGCATTAAGCGCCATCTTATCTTTTGCAGTCAGTAAGCAACTATTTGTGGACCACTATGTACACCAAGAAAGAGTGTTGCGCCATGATAGCTGTGAAACTCCTGCCTACTTCTACAGCAGTTCCCATCTATATAGTCTCCAGCTTTACATGTGCTTTATCTCAGTGCCTGTATTCATGTGTTCATTTTGCTATGCCTCTCTGCTGTTGGTTTACTTTGAAACGCCAAATGTTAGGAGCTTTCCCAGAAATCTTTTTCCATTTATAGACTATCACATTTGCAATAGTTTGGAGTTGTTTTTTTTTTTTTTTAGTAATGCTATAATTGGCACCTGACAGAAAATTGCTTATAATGGTCTCAATTGCACAGAACACACAATTATTACAGCCTTCTGTAAATGCGAGCTTTGGCACCAGAGTTGCATGCATAACATGCTGACTGCTACAGAAATGTGTGTGTGTGTGCAGCCTGCAGGTTCAGAGTCCTGGCTTCAAATGAGGTCTTAGACATTCATTCTTCATGAGTGCTTTCTGTGTGAGAAACCATCACGTTGACATACAGAGTGATCCTTACCTGGCTTTCTCCTATGCTAGAGGGGTGCCTCTCAAGGGTTGCTTAAACCGAGAGACCAATGTAGCTCCTGTTTTCTGACCCTAACCCAGGACAGGGAGCGTTCATTCCTTACCTAGGTCAGGGGAATCCCCCATCGGAACTACCCCCGACCCCAGACTGGGGATACAGAGGGGTGCGGCATCTGACAATTTGATGTTAACAGTAGATGGACTACAACCTTAGTTATTATGGACCCAGACACCAAGTTGAATTTTGTAGGGATCCCACTGGGGACCCCTCTTTATTTATAAAACAACACATAAACTACCTTAAACATTTTTAATACCCTTCTTAACATATCCCTGCAGTGAGTCCCAATCGAAATGGTGATCTGCTACGTCAGCCCATCCTTCATTCGAGACCCCTCAGGGAATCATAGTGTGAGTCCGATGCAACAGACCCCTTCCATAACTTTAGAGACCGCCCACAGGCAGTGTGAGGCCAGAGGATGGCTTCTGCGGGTGGTCTCACCTCCCTAGGTGGCTTCATGAAGGTTGTCACCTCCTTCCGCTACCTCATCCCTCTAACCCTTTCATACATTCCTATAATCCTACCATATTTAACCTCCTGCTTAACATTCTCCCTACTAATATCCCCAATCTACTATCCCCTACTTTATCTTTATACTATTTATAACTTTACACTATACTACATAACATTTATTGTACAAGGAACTATATATACTTAAATATACATAGACAC
The DNA here is from genome assembly GCF_040938575.1 of Ambystoma mexicanum. NCBI lineage: Eukaryota > Metazoa > Chordata > Amphibia > Caudata > Ambystomatidae > Ambystoma > Ambystoma mexicanum. The sequence goes on from NC_090939.1 coordinate 768,355,891, forward strand.
TAACAGTGGCAAACAATAATTAAAACACATATAATAATATATACATTCCATACCTTCTAGGGATGTCTCTGGTGGCTGGGACTGTCCCCTGGTGTCTTTGGGGCCTGGCCCCACTCCTGCTCTTTCTTCTGGTTGGCCCCATCTAACACGTGGGACCACCCACACTCACCAACTGGCCTGCACTGTTCTTGATGTCTACGGACTGCCCTTTGCACTTGTGGGTGCCCGCCCATCACCGCTGCGCCCACGGCCCTTCCAAATTTTCAGGGTTTGCTACATAGGCTGGGGACCCACCCGCAATCACTCCCAAACCCGGCAGCCACACTAAATGTTTCTGGCTGGTCACAATGGCGTGGGTGGTGCCACCATCACCACCATTTCCCGGGCGCCATTGTTGCTTCTGTCAGTATTCCCAGTGATGTGAGGGCGCCACTGCTTACCCTGCTGTGCCCACAGCACCATCTTGCAGTCAGTCAGTGTCCCCCATTGCTCACACCACGATACCGCAGTTGGCTCCTCTTCTGGCCTGCCCCCTCTGCATAACGTCACAGAGATTTGCGGCCGCCCCCCCTGCATCTCTGCGACGCACTACAGAGGTGGCTGCCGGAGTTTCACCTGGGCTACATCATTGCAGCAGCCAGGGACTTATTTTCACACAAGTGAGTCTAAGATGGTGTACCTAGTACAGAGTGTGCTAATTCCCACTCAATGAGTAAGATCTTTTTATAAAGAAAATACATGAGAACTAATGTCCAGTCAAACAAGCAAACACCTAAACAGGCATTTTCTATTTAACAGGGAGTGAAATTATCACTTTGTGACAATACTGACCTTTGTTATCGGCTTCTTGTTTGGATTCACAAGAGCGAAATTTGCCAAGCACTATTTTGGACGTTTTCCCAGCCATGGAAAAATAGTTTAGAGGAAATTTGAAATGCACGTATATTGGAATTTAGTGAAACTTACTGTTTTTTTTTATTTTTTTAATAATGATCTTTTTGGGGCATGGCTGTAGTTTATCAACAGTACACAGAAATATATGATTGCAAAGGGAGGCCCCACGAGTAACTTATATCGGATCACAGCAAATAATTTACATTTCCTGACAAACAGAAGTGAGGGGATACACGTCAGCTCAATTTAACAATACAAGTGTGTGACAAATGTGTATTATTCAATCAACTGGACATAACACAATATTCTAAGCAACCCTTTTGTTCACTCTTCCTCTCTCCCCACAGGGATCCTACAATGGACAAAGAAGGATCTTCACAGTTTCTTGGTTCGTATATAGAATTGTATTCAGCTCAAGTGTAACTAATTAGCACTGATGACGATCCCAATGGGTCGAAACATATGTCGGCTTTAGGCATCCAGGGTTTAATGCAATATCTTGTATTCTCAGATAGGCAAAACATTTGCAGTTCGCACTTGCCTTAAAATTTGATGCATAATGCGTGATGCACAAAAAAGTCAATACGCGTCTTCAATGTTCATACTTGTCTGTAAGTTTGATGTATCAAGAGCATCTGGTGCTAATTGAGATTGACACATGATTTAAACAGGTCCTCTTTCGAACAGTTTTGTGTATTTGTTTTGAGACAGAGATATTATGTGTATTACCTATGATATTAATTATATTCAGCACTGATCACAGGCAATTTGATGCTCAGGATTGCTTTATTGAATCACCTTTATTAGTAGAGTGTAGCACCCCAGAGGAGAAAAACCAGTATCTCTTATTTTCACCCAGGCTGTCATGATGAGGCAGCCCAGAGACTTTCAGCCTCCCACTCCTCACCGTTCCCCCCTTCAGGCAGGAGAAGGATTTCTGACTCTTTACCTCCCGTGCTTCCTGGTAGACGCAACCCGGGATGACTTCATAAAGGGGCCGCTTAACCAGACACGAGTCTGGCTGCCTCAGGGGCGCAGCCGGGCTGCCAGGTTCAGGCCCACCCCCTCACACGGCCCCGATTTGGTGGCTCATTTTCATCTAAGGAAGCCCGCACACACTGCCTGGGCCCTTTTCTCATGTGGACCCATCCTGTCTGGCCCCCCGGAGGGGCAGACTGTCGCCATGAGCCTGTGGGCATCCGGGTTGTCACTGTCATTCAGCCTGGTGTCACAGATATCTCACTGGGGGGCTCCCCACATGTCTGTGGCCTGGCACCCTAATGTATGTATGCCCTGGGGGGGAGCTGTTCATGGTAGCACCCACATCCCCCCCAAAGGTATTTTCTGTTTGTTTTCTCGTTCTCTCTGTTTTCTTTTTCTTCTGCCCTTCTCTTGTGGCTTCTTCTTTCTTTCTCCTTTTGACCTGTTCCTCTTCCTTCGAAATCCCCTTTGGATTCTTTTCTCTCCTGCCCAACCCATTCTTGGGAAGGGGGATTCTGATCCTTTCGTATTTCCTTTTCTTTTTCTCGGCATTCCATCCATCCTCACGGTGGCCTGTATGGACTTTCCAAGATGAAACAAACACGCACACGCAGACACACAACCATTTAACACAGTATATTGTGTTCAGCCTTGATTTCCATATCTTTCTTTATAGGTTTTGTCTCTTAGGGAATACGCGTGTGGCCCTTACCAGCCCGCACGTTGTGGGCCACTGGCTACACCAAGAAAGATTGTTGTCCCATCATAGCTGTGAAGCTCCTGTCTACTCCTACAGCAGTTCCCATATATACAGTCTCCAGCTGCATACCTGTTCTTTATATCAATGCCTGAATTCATATTCATGTGTTAACTTTGTTCTGCCACTCTTCCGTTGGTTTACTTTTAAAGGCCACATGTTAGGCGCTTTCCCAGAAAAAGTTATTCCGTTAGAGCTTGCCACCTTTGCAATAGGTTGGAGTTATTTTCTGAGTAATGCTATTATTGGCCCCTGACAAAACATTGCTTACGATGGTCGCAATTCTAACATTATTACAGCTTTCTGTAAATGCGAGCTTTGGCACCAGAGTTGCATGCATAACATGCTGCCTGCTACAGAAATGTCTGTGTGTCCTGCAGGTTCAGAGTTCTGGCTTCAATTGAGCAATTCTTCATAAGTGTTTCATGTTTTTGTGCATTCAGCACTACACGTTTTAATAGAAGACAATAGAAAATAGGAAATTAAGATGAAATTAAAATGGCAGAGAAGGGGAAAAACAATTTAACCCCCCCACCTCCCAAGAATTGGAGGAGCTATTGGAGTGATTTCATACACTGATATTTGTCAGATTCCAGACTGGACTGGAGAGCAGATATCTAAAGCTCACAGGATACGGAAACATTGTACTCTAAAACATATCATAATGGAACTGCAAAGCAATGTAATCACTCGCAGAGTACATTCGGGGGAACGTATTACTCCATAAGGCCTGCATGCTACCGACGTTTCCACAGCAAACTCTTCCTGCGCTGCTTGTACCATGTACACCTCAGTAGAATGTCTTCCATATGTTCTGGCTCATTGATGTTACATAGAGATTTGGCTGAGTATTAAAAATCCCATCTTTTACTCCATACATTTGAATCCCAAAAGGTCCTCATTGCAATGGCAAATGGTGTACTGGCTTCTACGTGTATTAATCTTACTAGTATGACTTTGGTCTGGGGCTTAGTTCTGAAATACGTTTCAAAGGGATAGGTTTAAGTTGTTGTACTATTCACCCCATTCCGACGTATGTATATCTTGATAACTTTTGACCAGCATTTTTTGTTGATTTGCTTTGATTGAGGATAATTTCTAGACCAAAGATAGGCAACGACAGTGAGAACTTTTTTAATTCTCTTGCGTGGAACACATTTCTGTCATTCTTCCAGGTTTGACCAATAAGACTATGGGGGTAATTACAAGGTGGGCGGTAAGGGATAACGGGCACCGTTAAGGAGACCGGTGCCGGTAATCCCTTACCGCCCTATTCCAAGGTCCCTTGGCGGGGACTGTAAGGAACGTGTGGTCCCTCCCAACCCCACTTACCTTCTGCTTCTTTTTTTTTTTTCAGGAGCGGACGTGCTGGGAACACTTGTGTTCCCAGCGCATCCACTCCCGATGGCCGCCATGGAAAGGGAAAACGGACTCCCGTTTTCCCTTTCCCAGCTGCCATTTTCTTGGTCGTTTTTTTTTTTTCTGTCCCGAAACGCTTCAGCTTTTCGGGACAGAAAAAAATGCTTTTAGTGCCCCGGTCACGCACATAATGCCTGGATAATAATAGCAATATGACCCGCGCGGCGGGGGCAATCCCGACTCAGGTAATGCCCCGGTGCCTTCGTTATAGCTATGAGCCCCGGGACATTACCTGAGTTGGTAATGCCCCGCCGCTCGGGTCATATTGCTTAATTAGCACCAGCGGAGGGTGCTACAAACAATTAGGTTTCTCAGAGCATGGGCTAAATATTCAGAATGTATGTGTTAATAGAACTCAGGAGATTCTGCAACTAAAGACACGGAGGCTCTGCCATTCCCACTATGGTGGCAAAATTGGGGAACATACTATTGATGGAAATACATGAATTACTAGACCACTTGAAAATCAGGATGAATCTAAAAGCCTGTCTTTTCAATGCATAAACAATGGAAAATCAACAAACAGAGGAAATGATACCTCTCAATCAAGTAACTCCCACCCATTATGGTAACATCATGAAGGCACCCGACTGCCCGGTTGTAACCAAATCTTGTCATTCAGAAAACAACACCAATGACTAAAATAGGACAACACCTTCAGGCACGCACATAACTCCAAATGTATGCCTCCCTTTTTTCTTTTATATCAAAAAACAACACAGGACATCAGCTCACTAAAACCATAAAGAGGATCAACACCTTTCACCACAATGCAAACAACGGTGGTGTCATGAGCTTGCAACCTTCAGGACCAACTACTGCCCCTATTGACTAACCCTCAACTTCTCCACCTTACTTGCCACATGGACAATTCAATCTATCCACCCACACACAGCTTTTAAAAGACCCTCTCCTCGGACTCCAAACTACACAATTCTATACTTCCAGCTCCAACTGACACCCAGTCCGTAGACAACACCTTCTCACACTCTAAGTATGAGGTATCCTCTCTGGACATGAAGCCATCAATGCTCCTAGCACAATACACCTAGCAAGCTGGCATTCATACAGAGCTCAGTGTAGTACCTTCTACACAAAACACCACAATCTTGCTTTCTCCTGCTCCTATCGAATCAAAGCCACCCACTTTCTTTCAGTTCCACCAAAGTTCCTGAGACCATGCAAATGGCAGTGGTGCAAGGTAAAAATGCTTGGTAGCCCACATTTTGCACTTTTTGAATCGACCAGTTACATACACATACATGGATATGTGAATGTGGATGAATGGGAGAGGTTAGGTGGGAGATAGGGGCATGGGGTAGGCACGTGGCATGTGGGAACACCCAAAACCAAAGCCCTCCGCTCAGCTATCTCAAACTTTCTGCATGTCCTACCCTTTCTCACCTTCACTGTCTCGGGAACTCTGGTTCTCTGCAGGATGATTACTTTGTACCCCTAAGAGTGCATGCTCAGACATGACTTCCTTTCCTGCTCTGCCTAGGAAATCTAGCTGCACCTCACAGATCACATCCAACAACGTTGATGCACATCAGGGGTTACTTGTGTTCCTTTTCAAAGGCCACGTTGCCAAACAGTTCTGTCCAGACTGCTCCCATTGGTTGCACGACCAAAACTGGTTTTCAAATATCTGACCCCCTTCTCTAATGGTGGAGATGAGATAAAGTTATGATGCTTTGCAAGGGAGTCCAAAGCAATACAAGTGGTTATGTTTAATTTAAAACCTTACATCCAACACGTTTGAGTTCTGGTGAAAACCAGAATGTGATAAAGAGAATTAAGCCACTAAACCCACCAAGTGCATCACCCACAAGCATGTGCCTGTGATGTCAGTTACTGTGATGGCCTACAATGACATCACCTTGCTTAAAGGTTACACCATATGTGTCTGCTCGACCTAATACAACTAAAAGTTGGCACAACTCCTACGGATGATTTCTATGAGGTGCACTGAGCCCACACCCCTTCATGGTTCAGATCTAGATCAGGAACCCGATCTAGATGTGAACAATGCTGTTCTTTGCTGTACTGACCAAAGAACCAAGCAGTTCTTATTAGAACCATGAGATGCTGCATCAACCCACCAGGAAGCAGCGGAGATGGGCATTCTCCACTGTGATAAAACTGCTTTTCCGGCATTCCATCTCTGCTGCATCCCTGACACCATTTTACTTCTCATGACTTTTTACTTTAGGCATGCTTCTCTTCCTCCCTTTTCATTTTCATTTATTTTTTTTGCATCATTCTGACGGGAGGTGGGCTCATCATGGAAAAAAGTTTTCAAAATGGCTGCTGTCATCTGAAAAGGGACCTAGTCCTTAACCATTGTTTATTTATAACGGTGTAGGCGGTGAATGCACAATCGCGCCTGGGAACGACGGATTGTTATTGGTCAATCTTCCTTTCCCGGGTGCAAATTTTCTTTCGGGGGCACTCTGCACTGGCGTCCTGTGCTTCTCTAACCATCTTCCCTCCTCACTCCACTCATGCTACAGCTCTTCTGCCTCTGCACAGGCAAACGCGCTATGCATGACACATATGCACCTACCCCCATTTCTTCAACATTCTTTTATGTTTTAACATCTCTGAGCCATTACAGATGTACCAACGGGCCTTAGTAGCACACAAATTACTCGTACTATTTTCCCTTACAGTCTCCCCCTTGCTTCTCAGTGGCCCCCACCCAACATGGCCATGCAAACCTTATACATAGGTCCTGCTTTTCCTCCACCATCCCCAATCACTGTGCTTTGCAGCTGTACAACCAAGACTGGAAGACTGAAAGAAACATAGTTACAGAAAAGGCATCCTAAACGACCACCCTCAGTTTCAGTCAGTCATTGAGCCTCATTACGAGTTTGGCGGTAGCCATGACGGCCGTCCCCATTGCCGGGTGCTGGTATTCATTACTCCCCATTCCCATTTGAGCCCCATAGGACTCGATTGGAATGGGGAGGTTGGCATCCGACGAGTTGTGCTTGTGGGTGCCTGGCGGGCAGAAAGGCTCCCGCTAGAACAACTCATAGTTTGCCTGTCCGGTAGTAACAGCGCCAGTAGCTTACCGGCACCGTTACTAATGGGCCGGCAAACTTATAATGAGGCCCATTGTCCTTCAGAGCATGCGGCTCCATGCACCCTCCCTTTCTAATAGCCCACCGTTAGAACCTCTTACAGGACATGTCAAAGACTAAAGCCACCCCTCTTGCCCACCCACCCCCTAGAAACGCAGCTATGCCTGTAGCAATTTCAACTTAATCAGTTACTTAACTGGAGACGCCAAACGCTGACCACTGAGGGAGAGGGGCTATGCGGCTGCTCTGGAATGGGCTTAGTGCCCCAAGCAGGCTACTGCTTGGTGCACAAAGTAGGCTACTGAAATGTACAACAGCAGACCATTGCTCTGAAAGGCAGCTGACCAGGATGTGGCATGATAGCAGAGACCACCAGGGCCAAAGATCAAGATCCCAGTCAGGTGACAGCAAAAAAAACCAAACATACACTTTGCCTGCCATCTAGGAACGGTTCTCATCTGTCAAGAAGTAGGAGAACCATGGATGATTTTACCAACATTAAGAGGAACATTGTACCCACTAGTTCCCTCCTAATTCAACCTATGGTTAATATCGACAAAGTCCTTTTTGGCATTCAGTACCATCATGGTAAAGGCCCGCCGGCACCCTCGGTAATGGCCTCTCTTTTCCCGGGCCAATAGCTCAGGATAGTGTGCAGTTAGTTTCCAAATAGTACAACCTTCCTGCAAAGGAATTATTGCCAAATAAATAACAGTTAAGAGGTTTCCTGTAATCCCTGTCCACCTAATATTTATTTGCTAAATACCTTTTGGGTTGTAGGGCTATGCTTTATATTATGGGGAAAATATATATTTAGTTAAATTTTGTTACAGGTATATTCTGATTTTATAATTAGTTCCAACACCAGGAAACTGCAACAAAATAGCATTTGTGTTTTGCTTAATTAATAATACATTTGACAGTTTATCATCCAGAAATGTACGGAGGCGTTCTCAACAAGTTCGAGAGGTTACTGCATCACTATTTTAGGTGGCACTGGTACTGATGTGGTGAGTACTGCATGCTCCTTCTGCTGGTTGATAGATCTGAGATGCAGAAAATATTCACAATACAGTGGATGTGTGTTTTCAAGCTCCAAGGGAGTTTTGTAGTATAAAGGTACAGCTGCTGCTGGTCGTCATTTGGATGCTGACAATGTCATTCCTTGTGCCACTAGTATTGGCAGTGTTTTGGTGCCAGCATCATACTGCAGATGTAACAATAGTGATCGAGGTGCTGCTGTCACTTGTCAGCCATATTCATTTTCAAGTATTTCCTTAATATATGCATAAATAATAAAGTATTTGCAAGTCACATAGTCGAAACAAATGAGGTTTTAAGTATGATGAGGAACAAAGTAAAAAGTGAAAAACGGGATCATTCAAAACGTTCAATCTTCATAAAGTCCTTCCCCACAGGCAAACCTTGCAAATCCTTCTCAAGTTCCTTTTCAGTCCACACTCAGACCCACAGGCATGTCGGTAATCTTACTGACACCCTTGTTTCCAGACCGCCACACTACGAGTTTACCTGCTGGGGTCGCTGCTCCCGGCAGGTCTGACCCTGCCGGACACAGCGGCCCTGGCATGCAGAGTTGCCATGGAAGCAATGGCACCGTCAGCAACAGTGCCAATGCTTCCGAGTCCCCATTCCCATAGAGTACTATGGGACTCCATGGGAATGGGAACTTACAAGATCTGCCACCTGACTTCCTGCTCCGCCGGGACTTGTAATGTCCCGGTGCCACGGGGAAATCAGGCGGCAGATCTGGTGTCACGGGGTCGAAGGCAACTTGCAGGTCACACTGGTGGGTTAGTGCCAACCTCGTAATGAGGCCCATTGTGTACTCCATGAGCTTCTAGGAGTTGTACTAACTGGTGTTTTTACCTCATTTCAATAGCCTCAGAAGGATAAGAGGCAACGTCTACCCTGCCCCAAGATTCCAATTTGTTAAGTGTATGCTGCCCTCATGCCAGAAACCATTAATTGTGTATGAACTCTCCATAAAATGCCCTGAAAAATCTACCATGCCCAATGCTATCATCCAACCTGTCAGGTCTCCATAGGTAAGTGGTAAAACATATAAAGCCCTGTGGGGGGTGGCAGTAACCGTTGCTCCCTCTCAGGACCCTAATTTTGTAACCCTCGGTGTGTTATGATTACGACGAGCTGAGGGTCTCTCATGAGCATGAAGAGGTACACAGTCCACCAGTAAGAACACAATCCACTGGTAAAGTATGACTACATATTGGAGTGTCTTACTCCTGGTGGAATTGCTACTGGACACACCTCCTATCTGTTGTAGGGTGAGACCTGAGGGGTACAGGAGCTGCAGAGGGGGACAAGGTAATGGTGTTATGTATAGTGCTGATAGGAAAGGCAGAAGAAACTGTGAGAACAGCAAGAAGCACAGCAATATAATGAAGATGATGCAGTATTCCTAACTACAGTCTGTGTTCCATACAAACAAAGTCTTGATAAATAGGAAACCTAACTAAATACCTAAGTAACTAAGGAGTAAGCATAAAGATGATTTACAATTCAGGGTCAAGGGAACAAAAGGGGGTATGTATGTAAACCACTGTGAGACTGCTTAGTGAGCATCTCCTTGCACTTAACTACAGTTGCTGGATGCAGCGGCATTCACAGGATATGAGACGCTTCTGAGGAAAGCACCTAGAATATCACATTCACTTGTGGTTCCTATGGAGATAAGGAAATTAAATAAGCCTGTCATGTCTCCAAAATACCTCTATGAGATGCAGAGATATGAGACGCTTCTGAGGAAAGCACCTAGAATGTCACATTCACGTGTGGTTCCTATGGAGATAAGGAAATTAAATAATCCTGTCATGTCTCCATGCCGTTAGCCCGGCCTCACGGCAGCATGTGGATATGGGAAGCCAGCCATGGAGTGGTTTCGCAAGTCTCTGCATCTGCAGCTGTCCCAAAATACCTCTATGAGATGCAGAGCAACGGAGCAGCCTTGCTCGCCTCTGCGCCTGCAACTGACAATGAATGCAGTGAGCGTTGACACAGTAACCCGGGAATCGGAATGGGTGGGGGTTCCTAACAGTATTCCCCCCTCTAAGGGCCCTACCACAAAAAGGGGCCATATGAGCGGGTTTATCAGGATATTTGGCATGAAATCTCCTAAGTAGGACAGGAGCATTGATATCCCTAGATCCCAACCATGATCTATCTTCCTTAGCATACCCTTTCCAATGAATGAGGTTCTGAACACCATTCCTATAATTTTGGGAATCCAATATGGTCTGTATCTCATACTGCAGCCAGGCCTCTTCCCATTTCACAAGGCTATAGATCTGATCCATGAGACATTTTCAGCAAGGAGACATGGAAAACTGAATGTAATTTGTTCTGAGTGGGGAGGTCCAATTAAAGGGTGACAAGATAAAAAATGTGATGAATGTAAAAAAGACCAATTAACCTGGGCTTCAGTTTTTTGCTTCAATCGGGTATACGGATGTGTTCTGAGGATAAACAAACGTTATCCCCTACAGTGTAATCGTGGGAAGGTTTATTGTTGCGCTCTCTTTTTGCCATTCGGTAAGTGGGCACCTATTCTGTCTCTGTTTGACAGCTTTGGAGGTCTTGTGAAATCCTAGATTCTTGTGGCCTGTAATTACTGTAATAGGGTGTTGGCTTTTCTAATGAATGTCTCCAGGTTACAAATGCTTCCTTAATGTCTAGGAGTTCCTTTTCAAAAATACCATAATTCATCTCAGCTAAATTGAAGGTGCATGAAAACTAGATAGGATACAGTTTCCCAGTCTTTGTATCCAATTTTTCTAACAATGCACCCACGGCATAATTGGAGGCATGGGTTTCTACTATGAAAGGGAGATTTGAATTTGGAAGCCTTAGAATTGCGGCTGATGTGAATGTTGTTTTCATTTCCATGAATGCTTAAGATGTGTCGAAATTTCACACATACGGTGTACCTTTCTTGAGAAGCCTGGTTAATCGTAATCGAATGAGGGAATATTCAGGTATGAATCTCCTGTAAAAGTTTGTGAAACCCAGGAAGCGTTATAGTTGTTTGATTGAGGAAGGTGCCGTCCAATTAATGATAGCAGAGATTTCATGGGGATCCTATGGGGGTTCATTGTGATGCCGTGAGGAGTAAGTATGTAGCCAACATATGCAATGCAGGTCTGATAGAAGGCCTATTTTGATGATTGATGACGCACCCTTTTGACTGTCTCTTCTCTCTCTACTGATATGAACTTCGGTTCCCAAGGGCGTTCAACCTACCAGCGCCTTCAGACCATACCAATGGTATATAAGGCGCTATATAAATGCAAGTTAACAATAACAATAACAATAACAATTTTGCATATAACCAATCGAACCTCAGGTGTTTCAATATCTCCCTTACATGAAGAAAATGCTCAGCCTGGGAGGATGAAAAAATTAGGATTTTGTCCAGATAGATTTGAGGACAAACTTGAAGGAAAGTTTTCAAGTTTTGTGGGGCTAGAACCCACAATTCACACAGTTCGAGTTATGCCCAAACTAGTTCTCCCACCCTTACACGTGAGTTGTCCACTTGGCCAATCTCTGTGTAATTTGAAGGGTGCTTATTTGAAACATATTGGGTCCAAGGAGCCTACCAGACATTGCTTTAAATACAATCTAGCCTTTTACTTTTAATATTAGTAAAGTACATTTTATTGTATTACCTTCATGTTTAGGCGAGCAAGATTTTTTATAGGCAACCCGTTGTTATGAATTATGTAAGTTCACTTGCATGCACTTTGTGCTTCATACACTTCTGCTGGTCTGGGTCACATTAGAATACGTGATGTTTCATATTTGGCCATGTATACAGATTCTTATATTTGAAGAATCTTGTGAATTCAGGTTTGTTCCATTGCACTTCCAACAAAGGCTCTGTTTTCTCTGTATCATGTTCTGCTGAACCGAAATAAAATCTAAAGCAAAATCAATCAGGAAGACATATGTAGAGGTGCAGAATTAGCTAAAATACAGCAGCTTAGAACGATTCGCATGAGTTTTGGAGGGAGGCAGGATGAACTAATAATGATGAAATAGATGGAAAAGAAATAGGTATTAATGACAGGTAAAATGAATGGTGGGAGCGTTAAGCGCTTTCCCACCTCAGGGTACAGCGGTTGGTGCGGTAGGAGCAAATAACCAGCACTTGGTTGTTATTCGTGTTACATATTTATCTTAATAATCAGATCATGAGCTAGGTATTTGGCAGGAACGTCAAGAACATGAAAGCTTCAGCCACTATATGCAAACCTCTGCCTGACAAACACACGAGATGGGCACTTCATCCTCCTTTACGTACACCATCGGCATCCAACATTCTTCTCGCTGCCATGTCAGGTGACCAGCTCCTGCAGGGCCACCTCACTGCATTGAGCAGTACATTAGCCCCAGGGAGCATGATTCCCAGGCAGAGCAGTCATTACAGCGCCACCGTTAGACACCTGTGAGCCGTTGCAGCTTCTGCTTTCTCCTCCCCCCTTTCGATCTCAGAAACTCATTAGAATCCCACGGCTGTGCCATCAGGATTGTTAAAAGTTTCCATTTAAAGTGAAACACGCCTGGCTTTGAGCGGAGGACATTTGTTCCACATAAAACCATTACTGGATGTGCTAATCACAGCATGCGGTAATGTGCAATCCCCATGGAGTCCAATGGGACCCCGAATGGGGAATAACGGAAGAGTCCCCATGCCGCTAGTAAGGCTATTTCAGTTTGGCAGTATTTCCGAAATAACAGCAAACGCTAAATGTGGCACTAAAAAAAATGTATCCATTAGTTTAGGTCTGACCTAGACTATTCCATGCAACTAAAAGCTGCTATCTGTTCACAAAAGAAAACATTGGGAACACGCACAGACTGGTAATCGGAAATAGGTCAGAGTTTTCCACAACAAGAACACTGAGACGACATGCATTGCCTTGGCACCACCTGACATTTTTTTTTGTAAAATCGGATTATGCACTCTTATATTTTGCGTATTATACAAATCTATGTATAACGCGCTTGCGAGTTGCAAGCGCAGGCATGTGTCAATGCAGGTGAGGGCCATGGGTCTGTTTTCGATTTTCCAAATTTGACACAGGGCTTCTCATTAAAAGTAGAGCTTTGAACGTTTTCATCATGTCCTAAACACACTTTGTTCACAGGGTTTTCATGTTCCCATAAAAGCCAATATTATGAAACGAGAAACGCTTTTTGTAATGAACAGATTAAACAGATTACATAACAAAAATAAACAGGCACTGGGGGTCACATGTGACCTCTCTATGCACGTGGAACACATTTCGAGTGTCAATAGGTTGAAAGGCAAAACGGGAACTTATAGTTTTCGAATTCAGATGAATCAATCTATTCCTAGATTGGCTATGATGTTAGGTAATTGAATTGACAAAAAAAAATGCAAAGATTTGAAGTGAATGAGGAGGGTGACGAAGGTACGCTACCGAATACCCGCTTTCGTAGGTTGCCTCCAAAGTTTGCCATCTAGGGCAGAAGTGTGCACATCATCCGCTCTTTCCATGCTTGTAAATCGCGTGTGAGCTCCGACTAAAGTATCTGAGCCATTGTCGACTTGTATTAGAACATTGGAATGTTGGCAGAGCCATTGCAGAAAATGCACTGGAAGAGGGCAAAAATGAGATGATATACACCGAGGCAGTAAGCCGACCCTGGCGGTAACGGGCCGCCGTCCAATTTAAGGGCCTGAGTGAAGCCGAGGGGCCCAAGTGAAGCAAGGGTCCCGTAACGCGGGCAGTGATACCCTTATCGTCACAGTCTAGTGAAAAGTAATACAGACAATGGCAAATCCAACAGTTTTGGCTTTTGTGTAAGCACTGGTTGGTTATTTTCCAGGCACGGTCATAATTGTATTTATATTTTTATTGTATTTTATATAGCACCTTAATCCAAAGCGCTGCACAACATTAAAATCAAACAGTACAAAAGCCAAGATCAACGGCATGGGTTAAACATCAATTCTGGTAGTAACAATCACGGGCAATGGAAAAGGTGAGTTTTCAAAGAAACTCGGAAGAGAGAGTAAACAATGATAGATCAAAGAGAAGGAGGAGGAGTGTTCCAATGAAGAGGAGCGAGTAGTTGAAAGGAATGAAAGCGGGACTGAGCACAAGGAGCACGGGGAACGTTCAACCTAAAAAGACAGGAAGAGTGGAGAGAACGAGAGGGAATGTAGAAAGACAAAAGTGCAGCAAGATAGTCAGGAGCTACCCCGTAAAGAAATTTAAAGACTAAGCAAAGAAAATCAAATTTAAGTTGGGAATGGAAAGGTAGCCAGCCGAGTGAGGCAAGTGATGCTGAAATAGAGTCACGATAGGAGAGAAGACAGAATAAACGAACAGAGGAATGATAAATTGATTTTAAAGGAGCAAGGCGAGAGCATGAGAGGCCAAAGACCATGACAGAGCAGTAGAAAAGATGAGAAAAAATAAGAGAAGAGATAATACGTTTAGCTGCGTGGAAAGTGAGAGAAGAGCGAACTTTATTATTATTATAAAGATGAAAGCGACAGGAACGAGACGTGAGAGAAATGTGGTGAGATGTGAGAGAAATGGGGTGAGTAAAAAAGAGATTAGAGTCCAAGTAAAGTCCAAGATTACGTGCAGTAGAAGAAATAGAAATAGAAGAAGGGGGGAAAGAAAATAGTCAGTGGTGGTGGCTGAGGGGGAAGAGTGTTAGCAGGGAAGAATAGGACCTCAGTCTTGCCGGCATTTAAAGTGAGAAAGTGAGACACCATCCATGTTTTAATGGCAGAAAGACAGGTCGTAAGGGTGTGGTGAATTTCTGGAGTGATGGACAAAAAGGATAGACAGAGTTGTGTGTCATTGGCGTAAAAGTGATGTGAAAGTCCGAAAGAAGAAATAATAGGAGAGAAGTATAAAGTGAAAATAGAAAATGACCCAAGACTGACCCTTGTGCAACACCATGCTCGAGAGGTAGAGGTGAGGAGGTCTTACCACCCCAGGAGACAGTGAAAGTTCTATTAGACAGATAGAAAGAGAACCAGGAAAGAAGAGAACCCTTAAAGGCAACTGAGGAAAGAGATTCCAGAAGTAAAGAATGGTCTACGGTGTCGAAAGCAGCAGATAGATCCAGAAGAATAAGAATGGAAGAGTGCTTAGAGTGGCGAGCTGAGACAAGAGTTTAAGCACACAGATAAGAGCAGACTCAGTGGAGTGCCGGGGACGAAACCGAGACTGAAAATGTGGAAGAAGAGATAGATCATTAACAAAAGAGGAAATTTGAGAGTAAACAAGGCGTTCCAGAAGCTTAGATAAATATGGTCAAAGTGAGATTAGACAGAAATTAGAAGTGATGAAAGGATTGGGTGGGATGACAAACCTGTGGAGGATGATGGGCGCCTGGGGGGATTCAATAATCCAAGAATTTAGCAGATTTGCTTTTGGTTTAGGTTCATGGTCAGGTCAGAAGAAACATGTTGGTGCTTGTAATTTATTGCTTTATTATTGTTTTTGACAATTCACCAGAGCAATTAGGAAACATCAAAGTGTCAGAAAATGCCAGTTGTTCAACAGAGGTGAGTGCACACAGCCGACGCGTGTTTCGACCTAAGTCTTTTTCAGGGCAGGGAGTAGTGCATTTGATTAGGTGGTTGGGTGCAGTGAATGACGCACTGACATTATTATAGAGCACAAGTAGATTGGAAAAAATCAACATTGAAAGTGAGATCAAAGAAGGCCACATGATATTGTCAGGGTATGCATGAAGTGATTGTAAAAGCAATCATGGTATATGAGCACAGTTATGTTGATTTGGTTATTAAGTGTTGATAGTGAGTGAAGGTGAAGTGGTTTACAGAAGGCAAAACAATAATATTCAATTTACTGCATATTGACATTCATAACAGATTGCAAATTATGATAAGAAAGCGCACGAGCAAGGTACCAAGGGAGAGAGAGGAAAGGAGAACAGTTAGTTATTGGATCGGCTGAGGTTTTTATTTTAGAATGGAAACAATGGTTGCAGTTTAAAGTCTGTGGGGAAAATGGAAGTAGAAAGTCAAATGTTAAAGACAGAGACAAGAAATGGTACGAGAGAAGAATAGATTTTAGGAATAAGAACAGGTGGAATAGGGTCTACAGGAGCTGCTGTCGGATGAATTTTAGCCAACAGGAGTAATAGATCACAATTGGAGACAGGAGCAAAGTCAGAAAAGAGAGTCAAGGGAGTGGGAGGGGGGAAAATACAGTATTAGAGGAGGACAAGTTTACAATGTCCTAATGTAAAGAATGGACTTTGCATGAAAAAAAAGAGAGCAAAATCTGACGCAGAGAGAGTAGAGTTAATAGAAGGATCAGGAGAAGGAGGAGAAAGAGGCTGAGTTAAAGTTTGAAAAAGTCACCTGGGATGGGCAGATTGAGTGTGGAGAAGGTCTGAGAAGTAGGTGCATACTACCTTGCTTTATGATGCCCACAGCTTGAGGACATTGGTGAATACCTGTTCACATGATGTCAGTACATGGAAAATGCGTACGTAAAAACTATTCACAAGACAGAAATGTTGTCTTTGCTATTGCTTATTTTCAACAGGGCTTTGGTGAAAAGGGGCACATGTGAGTACTCACATATTCCTTATAAATGAAGTGGCTGAAGGCACACGTTGTTAAGACATTTTTATTTCACCGGGAGGTCAGCACACCTTAAGCCCTTAAATCCCAAAAGACTGCCTAGAAAGATCACTGGCAGGCCCTATACATCACATTTTATGATACTGTGTGATGGTGCTAGCTCAAAGAGATCCCAGGGCAGTGCTTTTCTGACGGGATGTCCACAGGGATTAGCATGACCAATCCAATGCAGTCAAAAGGTGAATACAAAATCTCCTCAAGATGTGTGTCTCCCTCCCTTTCAAGGGGGAGGAAAGCCAAACCATCTAGGAGGCAGACTCACACTAAGAAGTACTTTTCTACCAAGCACTAATATTTAGTGCTTCAGGTTGATGGCATTAGTTGTCCATCTGACCCTATGTTATGCTAAATTAATTGGTCATCATTCATGTCAAATCTCTCTCTCTCTCTCTGTCTCCCTCTCTCCCCCTCTCTCCCTCTCTCTCTCTCTTCCTACCTTTCATTCTCTCTCTCTTTCTTCCTACCTTTCATTCTCTCTCTCTCTCTCTCTCTCTCTCTCTCTCTCTCTCTTTCTCTCTCTCTCTCTCCCCCCCTGTTGCCCCTTCGCCCTCTACAAATATTACTGTGCATGAAATTAATTCAGTTAAAGTGCCTCTCTGAAAAGTCTGTTCAATAGCAGAACTATTTGGATAATATATATTATGATTCCTTTTGAACACCAATATACATGTTTTAAATCTGTTTCATTGTTTATGTCATACATAGATTAAATGACAATTAAAATTCAATAATCCTTTTGCATATATCTCCTCATCAGGTTGTTAAAGTGGTTGCTAGGAACTAGCCGGCTCCAAGCAACTACCACGGGCAGACTGCTTTTTTTTCATTTTTTAGGAGATAATAGCTTTATTAACCATGCCCTCGGGCTGTACTGGGAGTTATGGGCATTGAAGACTTTGTCATACGCCATCATTGTGCTCGTGCCTTTACCTTGGTCAGAATTGTGAGCAGGGCTCAGCTATGACAGGGCAATGTGTATTGGGCCTTTGTCTTGGATGACCATTAACTGCCATGAGGAAAAATTGCCATGAAGCTGCCGATTTGAGGTTAACACTTTCCTCCAAGGGCACAGGAACCCTCCTCAGGAGATCTCATAAGAGGTGGTGCATCAATCGCTGGTACATCTAAACAAAGCCTCAATCCCACCAGAGTGCTGACCACTAGAGTAACTTTGAAATCAGCAGATATTGGAAGTGGGCAGAGCTAGAGTAGCCTGAGAGAGGGGGGCTTTCTACAGCTTCCTATCCCCTATTTCTTACAGGACAGACACTCTGTGTATGATGTCAGAAGGTGAAGGCCACTTAATACAACAGCCCGGATTGGACCCATTACAGCAGTCTAGCTTTGGACCATCCCACAGTGACATTTTACCTTTATAAGGAAGGGGGCACCCCTTCTTTTAAGATTCATGTTTGGACTCTCAAGAAAAGAAGCATTCACCCGACCGCTGTTGGGAATACAGGAAATTCTAAAATCCTCTGGCAGAGAGGTGGAGACAGAAGGCATCCAAGGCAGAGGCAATGTAACAGATATGGGGTTCCTGTGGAGACGGTTGTCGGGCATATGTCATGTCACCAGTTCCCTTCCCTAATTGACTAGCACAACTACAATGCAGTAACCCAATGTGACTGACCCTTACTGTGTGGATGTCTGTATCTAGGCAGGTCCCAGGAGCATAGGCATTAGAGTAATCCACCAAATCCAAAATGTTTAACACACCTGCCCCCAATGGAACAAGGATGCAAAAGGAAAAACAAATGGAAGGCAATGCACAATGCCACATTATAACTGGGCAGAACAAGGGCATGACTAGAATGGAGGTGAGTACCTCCCAAAAGGTGGTCCAGTAGAATAAGACAGAATTATCCAACAAGGAGATATCCTGGAGGTCATGGAACATTGGAGAAATCCAAGGCAGCAATGCAAAACCGTAAGGCAGTATCAGGTTGAGTGGATAGCCTGGTCATAACAGGAAGGCCAGGTCAGGCAGAAGAAAACGGAAAGCAAGCAGAAAGTAATAGCAGGGGTAGGAAGGTACTGGAATTGGGACCAAACAAAATGGAGCTATGAAGATATACAAAGCTTGGCAATAGGACTCACTGGTTCATGGTTGAGCAACAATGTACATTCCTTTTCTTGTTGGATTCTACAGCTCAGCAGATCATTGCAGTGGGAGCTTCTTGGACACATCACAACATTGTGCCAAATGTCTTCATTATGGTGTGCACCTGCTTCTGGGTCTTGTAGTGCGGTCCACTAGCCTCCAGAGTACGATGCACTCCTTCGATCTCCAGAGGTGAAACTTGATAGGCAAGCTGTATTCACTACATACCCAGGGTGCACTGGTGGGAGCTGCCATGGACCAAGGCCTCGCTGCTGGCTGCACTGGAACCAGGATTATGCTCATTAGAGGGGAAGGACCTCTGTAGGTGCCAGCCAACTTCCTGTAGTGAAAGTGCAGAACTGAATGACTCACCTTTTCCTGGATACCCTGCGTAGGACTTCCCAGCAATTCAGAACTTCAGAACCATATTTGGCCCATACTTCATTGCCTAAAGACGCTTTTGAGCTGGATCGACCGCACTTGGTGGACTTTGCTTTTGGCACTGTACTCAAGATGAAACCACTTGCTGCACTTTGAGCTATTCAGATGCCAGCTGGACACATTGAAGCAAACTTTCTCATCTCAATCCAATTGTGGGCTTGACACCATGGGAGCAACTGACTTGAGCAGTGTCTCGACTGCTGCCAGGCATTGCGTAGTACGTCTTGAATGCTAACTAGACCAGGCAGAGCCTTTGTCTCGTTGCTGGCTCAACCACTGCCCCAAACAATAGGATGCCATTATCTCAACCATTTTGAACTCTGACTCGATACAACATGAGCCCACATCTTCAAACCTACTCAACACCAACTGCCAGTGGCAGTGCATTTTATTTCTTTATTTTTTTGGTTATTTCTAAGGTGCTTATATGTCAAGAAAGTGTGTTGCAAAGCGGCCTGAGGGCTAAAAAGGGGCGGGAACAAGGGAGCAAAAGGCAAATAGAATACACTGATGAACAGAAAAGGGGTGGTCCTACTAGGCCTTGTGAGCATTTGGAACTTGCAAGTGCAAGGATAGAGAGAGGGGAGAGGGAAAGGGGGTAAGTGCTCGGAGTTCCACAGAGGGAAGTGCCAGGAGCCAGTTGTATGCAACAGTAATTGCCTGGCAGGGATTGCGATGGTACAGAGTAATCACCTACCAATGTAAGTGCAGGCCTTGAGAACACAAGCCAATGGGTGCCTGATGGCAAGTGCTGGGATGGGGTGGAAGGCTTGGACCCAGAAGGACGCATAAGGGCCCAGGCCACCAATATCAGCGACAGTGGGGTATTAACATAGGAGTGCTAGCGGGCAGGAGGAGGTGAAGAGGAAAGTCTTGAGGAGTTCTGGAATTTGAGGAGATCTGGCTTAAGATGGAGAGGAAGGAGCAGGCTGTTCCAGAGGAGGTTTCTAGCCGAGGAGAATGATCTTCCATCAGCATGCTGCTTAGAGAAGTGCTTGATATGCAGAGAGTTGGAGCCGGAGGAGCATATAGCATTTGGTGAGAGCAAGTTGTAGATAAATTGGTCCTCAGTGCAGACGGCCTTGTGGATGATGCAGAGGGAATTGAATTTGGTCCTTGAAGCAAACAGAGCCAGTGGAGAGATATGTTCCCTGGGCTTGAGGCCAAGGATAAGTCTCGACAAGCTCAAGGGGTGACAGAGAGAGGAAGAGGGTAGGCTAAGGTAGAAGCTGTTGCAGTAGTCCAGCCTAGAGAGTTCCAGGGTTCTACAGACATTGAGCTTCTGGGGAAAAGTGTGGAAAGGAAGGATTCTTCTGAGGAGGTGGAGTTGAAAATGAGTCTTCTTGGCAAGGTCCAAGATGTGAGGAAGGAAAGAGAGAGAGGACTCCAAGGTTTCTGGTTTAAGATGCGGGAGAAGGGGTGGGCAGTCCATTGAGCTAGAGTGAATGGAGGAAAGAGGGAGTGAGAGTCCCAATAGGAAGTGTTGCGTAGTGCATATGCTGTTAATACGCATGCGCGAGCGGGATTGAGTCTCGCGCATGCGCTGTGTGAATAAAGACAGTCACCTGGCAGTTGGAGCCAGGGATCCGAGCAGAACACACGCGCCCTGCGTGGTTCCTTGCATGTGCATGTTTGTGTGCGTGTGAGTGCGGGTGAGGGCCCTGGCCAGCCCCCACCCTACAACACTGGCGACGAGAAGGCTCAGGAGCATTCCATCCCCGTTCCGAAGGCGTCGGAGTCGGAATCGTTGCTCCGTGTTGCTATGAACTTGTGCGTACAGCCGGTGGCCATTTTGTCTTATCAAGGATCGCAGAGGTTGCGTCCCAGGAGGGTGCTCATGCGCCGACTGCGATCCCCATTGCATGACAAGATAATTTTTGGACCCTCCACAGCCCTAACTCAACGCAGGTCTGTGGCTTAAAAAAAAAAAAAACGTGGAGGAAGACAAGAAGACCAACAGGGGTGCAAAAGACTTTCCATGCTTGGCATCTTCAGGCTTTCCATATACAGCCACTAGTGTTTTGCTCACCATCATCTCCTCAGGTGCCTGGGTCCCATCCCCACTGTAAAAAGACAACCATCAGTGAGTACTCTGCCTGATCATCGTTATGGGTGAGGAATGAGAAGAAGGGGGTGCCCCTGCACACATCCCACGCAGGATGCACAGCACA
Source organism: Ambystoma mexicanum (assembly GCF_040938575.1). Classification (NCBI taxonomy): domain Eukaryota; kingdom Metazoa; phylum Chordata; class Amphibia; order Caudata; family Ambystomatidae; genus Ambystoma; species Ambystoma mexicanum. The sequence goes on from NC_090939.1 coordinate 768,377,453, forward strand.
TTAGCCCCCATGCCCGAATTTGACACTACTGGTCCACCATCCAAATTAGGGCCGAAATGGCTCCTGTGGGTCAAGAAGCTAGAAATGTTTTTCAGGGCCTCTAGGAAGGAGGATGACAATGCGAAAATTGCCATCATGGTGTACTCCACAGGTACAGAAATACACAGGATTTATGACTCCCTCAATATCCCGATGGCCACGTATGATGCCGTGAAGCAGGCCCTACAAGATCACTTTCTGCCCATGGCTAATGTGGATTGTGACAGATTTCTCATGTGTGCGGAAAGGCAGCAAGAAGAAGAGTCGCTGGACCGGTTCTGCGCGAGGCTGAGGCACATGGCAAGCTCCTGCAGGTGGGTGAATGAGGAGGAGATGGTACGAAACCAGATGCTGCAAGGGTGCAGTTCCGGGAAGCTACGGAGGCAAGTACTGAGAGGACCTGGTCTGACCCTACAGCAAATCCTGGACACGGGGAGAGCTTACGAGCTGGCGGAGGCCAGGGGGGGCAAAGATGGATGCAGCCACGCACTCTGGCAAGGGTGAAGAGGCATTTGCCATTGGACGCTCTGCTCCAGGGAGGGGATGACCCTCCAGCAACTGGTAATGCTCAGTCGTGTCCCTACTGCGGATATGACCTGCCACACGTGGGGGAGTGCCCGGCAAAGTCGAGGGTCTGTGGCCGGTGTGGCACACCAGGACATTACACAAGGGTATGCAGAGCAACCACACCGGTAGCAACCTCGAGAGGACCAGCAAGACTTGGTGGGAGCAATACCCGGAGGGTGAGGGGAGTGTCAGCTGTCGAGCAAGGCCTGCAGGACCTGAACATCACAGAGGAAGAGGAGGAGGAGGAGGAAATCTTCTTTATCTCAAGCATTGCAAAAGGCCCCGAGGAAGACGACAACCGACATGCACGGTAACATTGGAGAAGTTCCCAACCCGATCCACATAGATACGGGGGCGTCTGTCTGTATGCTAGCGACTGAGCATTATGAAGCACTTCCAGGCCCTCCCCAATTGGCGGAATCCAAGGCGCGGATATACGCCTTTGGTGGAGACACGCCACTCCCCATCCAAGGGGTGTTCGTGGCACCTGTGTCCCATGGACAGAGCAAGATAAAAGCAAGATTCTTTGTTACAAGCGTGAGCCCGCACACCCTCCTAAGTTGTGCTGCCTCCGAAGCATTGAACATTGTGCACTTCACGTTCGCTGTCTATCACACAGACCTGGAACGCCGGCTACAATGCTTTGACATGCTATTCCAAGGGATAGGTAAGCTAAAGGCCGACCCCATACAGCTCCACATCGATGGGTCAGTGAGACCAACAGCGCTCAAGCAGTGCCGCATCCTATTCCACCTGAGGGCACAGGTGGAGAAGGAGTTACAAACAATGGTTGACCTAGACATTATTGCGAGAGTGGAAGGCCCTACCCCTTGGGTCTCTCCGATCGTGGTGGCCCCAAAGCCCAAACAGCCAGGGGAAGTCCACATCTGCGTGGACATGAGGTTGCCAAACATGGTGATCAAAAGGGAACGTCACCTCACGGCCACCCTAGATAACATTGTCGTTGAGCTGCAGGGGGCGAGAGTCTTTTCTAAACTGGACCTCAGGTCTGGCTACCATCAGCTGGAGCTCCACCCCGAGTCAAGATACATTACAACATTTACGACTCACGAGGGGCTATACCAGTTTAAGAGGCTCAGCTTTAGGGTCTCGTCGGCAGCGGAAGTTTTCCAGAATGCCATCAGGGCGGCCCTGTCGGGACTCAAAGGGGTAATCAACATGTCAGACGACATCCTGGTGTTCGCAAGATCGGAAGCGGAGCACCTGAAGCGCCTGGAGAACACCCTGGAAAGGCTCCACAGCCTAGGACTGACCCTACACAAGCAAAAATGTGAATTTTTGAAAGACCGGCTGGAATTCTTTGGTTTCGTGTTCCACGCTGGGGTATTTCCCCGGATCTGAAAAAGGTGAAGGACATCCAAGAGGCTGTCCGCCGTGGTCGCCCGCGGAAATCAGAAGCTTCCTAGGGATGGTCAATTACTGTGGACGATTTATTTGCGATTTGCCCTCCCTATTGGAACCTTTGCGGGCGCTGACTAGGACTGATATGGCCTGGACCTGGACCGGTAAGAAACAGAGAGCATTCACTGCCATCAAGAACGCCCTGTCGGGGCAAGAGACCATGGCCTACTTCAATCCGGACCGGGATTCGGAGATCGTGGTAGACGCCAGCCCGGTTGGATTGGGAGCAGTCCTCATGCAGGCAGACCTGCAAGGGACCATGCGACCTATCGCTTACGCCAGCATAGCTCTCACCGAGGTGGAGAAGCGTTATTCTCAGATTGAGCGTGAAGCCTTGGCTATCCTATGGGGCTGCAAGCATTTTTGGATTTACATCCTAGGGAAGCCTGTAGTTGTTGTGACGGATCACAAGCCCCTTATCCCGATCATGTCCGGGGCGTCGTCCAAGCCACCGCCTCGCATCGAGAGATGGATGCTCTCACTCATGGAGTACGGGGTCAAGCTGCTGTATCGTCCGGGCACGCACAATCCAGCGGACTATCTGTCCCGACACCCGGGAGCTGGGCGACCCAGGGATTCGACGGAGGTGGCGGACTGTGTGGAAGCAGTGCCCCTGGTGGTGGAATCGACGCTACCCGTCGCCCTGGTGCGCCACGAGATTGCGGATGAATCAAACACAGACAAGCTATTCCTGAGAATCAAGGAGGCTGTTGCCAGTGGGGAATGGCGAGAAGTGCTCATGAACAATGCCAGAAGGGACGTCGGCGCACAAAAGGACCTGCAGGCTCTCTGTGGGCATGCCACAAGCTGTCAGTAGCAGAGGACGGTCTACTACTGAGGGGGCACCAAATAGTTATCCCACGTGCACTGGTGGGCAAAGATCTGCAGCTCGCCCACAAAGGGCACCAGGAGACGGCAAAGACGAAAGCACGCCTACGTTTGAAAGTATGGTGCCCAGACTTGGAGAGCAGGGTAGAGGAATTCATGAGGGCTTGCACCCCCTGCCAAGCAGCAACTCCAGTGGAGAGAGCACCACCCATTCAGGTCATGGAGAGGAGTGAACGCCCGTGGGGAACAGTGCATGCAGACTTCAGATCCACGGACCGGGGAATGTACTTTTTGTCAGTGCTAGACCAGTGGTCGCGCTATCCAGAGGTGGAGCTGGTTGAGTCCACGGCCAGTGACCACACCATCCTGGCCATGGAAAAGATGTTTGCCACACATGGATTTCCCCTTGAGATATGTTCGGATAACGGAGCGCTGTTCCAGGGGCAACAGTTTGCTCAATACTGTGAGGAGAGGGAGATAAAGCATCGGAAAGTCACCCCACTTTGGCCCAGAACAAATGGGGAGGTGGAACGCTTCATGCGGACGCTCAATAAGGTCTTCCGCATATCGCTGAATGGAGGGGAAGAACTCTGGCGCAACCTGTTTGACTTTCTGCACGAATACCGCACGACCCCGCACCAGTCCACTGGGGTTGCGCCGGCAGAGGCCCTCTTCAAACGGGCTCCACGAGGACTGTTGCCCGAAGTTGAAGGTCGATGTCCGGGAGAGATTGACAACAACCGCATGGGAGCAGAAAGGGCAGCCCAGAACGAGCGAGAGACTGTCTGGCGAAGATTACCGGAGAAGGTGATTGCAGTAGGGACACCGTGCTGATGCGAAATCGAAGGCTGGAAGGAAAGTTGTCATTGCCTTACGAGGCGCAGCCGCTGGGGGTGACCCACGTCAAGGGATCCATGGTCACCACAGCCAATGCCGAGGGACAGTCACCAGGAATGTGTCGTTCTTCAAGCGCATAGAGGCGGCGCCAAACACGGAAGGGAGCGACATGCAGGGGCCAGAGTATGACGCAGGATCATCCCTGAGAAACGATGGACAGCCAGAGGCTCCAGGGACACCAGAGGTGCCACCAGCAGAGGCACGCAGGTACCCGAGCGGGGCGGGGCGCAAGCCGCCGCAGAGGTTCCAAGACTATATTATGGACCCTGCCTTGTAACTGGGGGAAGACTGTTAGTACAAGTTTGAATTGGTATTGTTGATTGCATTGGTTATAACAGTTTCTTGTTTGGGGAAAAAGGAGTGATGTTGGTAGTGCATACGCTGTTAATACGCATGCACGAGCGGGATTGAGGCTCGCGCATGCGCCGTGTAAATAAAGACGGTCACCCGGCAGTTGGAGCTGGGGACTCGAGCAGAACACACGCGTCCTGCGTGGTTCCTTGCGTGTGCATGTTTGTGTGCGTGTGAGTACCGGCGGGGGCCCTGGCCAGCCCCCACCCTACAACAGGAAGGGTCTCAGTCTTGCTGGCATTGAGGCAGAGAGCTTGGAGGCACACCAGGACGGGATATCAGATAGACAGTCAGAGATTGGTAGAGGAAGGAGGGAGAAAATCAGAGGTAAGTTTGAAGAAGAGTTGGGTGTCATCTGCATAATACTGGAAGTGAGGAGAGAAAGTGGAAATAAGATGAACAAGAGGAGCAAGATAGATGTTAAAGAGCCAAGTTGAGAGGTTGGAGCCCTGGGGGATGTCACAGATAGAGGTAGGATAGGAGAAAGCCCCAGGATGACCTCGGAGGGACGGTCAGTGAGGAAGGAGGTTAGCCAATCCAGTGCCCACTCCGAGATACCGAGGGTATCATGGAGCCATTTTATGAGGATGAAGTGGTTGACCATATCAAATGCAGAGTAAGGATCGAGTAGAATGGGTACAGCTGGAGAGTTATTGTCAAGAGATGCAAACAGTTCTTCATGGGTGTTCAGAAGAGCAGCTTCTGTGCCTCTGGATGCTCGAAATCCAGATTGATTGTCATGTAGGCAACCAACGAGCTCAGTATGCTGGGCCAGTTGGAGAAAGACCAGCTTCTCCAGGAGTTTCCCAAGGAAGGCAGTGATGGAGATGAGGCGTTAGTTAGCCGGACACGAGAGGTCGGCATAGGGCTTTTTCAGAAGAGGGCGCACAAGAGACTGCTTGAGGGAAGAAGGGTAAGACCCAGTAGCAAGAGTGAATGCAGAAATCAGCAAGTGCTGGGGTAAGGGAGCTGATGTTGACCTTAATAGTAATAGACGAACATGAGGAGATCTGTTTGGAAGAGACCTTCATAGAGCAGATAACCCTAGTGACCTTGTCCAATGAGATAGGACAAAAGGAGGAGAGAAAGGCTGAGGGGGATGAGAGGCCAGGGGTGGCACAGAGATGGGAGGAGGGGGGAAGAGGAGGAAGAAAGAGTGCTCAGGATGTTCTGAGTATTTGCAGTGAAGTGGGTGCCCAGTGCGGAAGGCCTGAAAGGGAAGAGGCAGATTGGAGACTGCAGAAGGATTGGCTAGCTCCTTGCAGAGCCTTAAAGAGTTCAGCAGTGTTGTTGGAAGCTCCAAAGACACAGGCCTGTATGTGGTCCCTCTGCTCATGAATAGAGAGACGGTATTGCCTTTGGAGAAGGCAACAGGCCAGTTTTTAAGAAGATGAAACAGTGGACTGCCACTTCCGTTCTACAGATCTGAATATGCACTTCAGGGCTGTTATATCATCAACTTGGAAATCTTGAAGTTGACTACACCACAGCAGATGTGCCTAGAAGCCCAGCTTGGAGCTGCCACACACCCAAGACAAAATGTAAAGGCACTGTGAAGTGGCGCTATGCCCTCATCCATGTTAAGGTACCAACGCCACCTTTAAACCCCCCATGCACTAAATATCCTTGAATATGGGCATTTGCAGGACTCCTTGCCTGATCAACCCTGCTGATCAACGCATAGTACTCTTTCACATCAAGTTCTACATTCCCTCTTTTTCTTTGACAAGTGTGGCTTTTTATTGGCTTTAATTAGTTTGTTTGCATTCATTGTTTTAATAAAGTTAATTAATTTGTAGAAACATTCATTGGACCTTCTAGAATTTTACAACCATTGTACTAAAGCTGTTTGGTTGGAGTGCTTCTGTTTTCAGCTAACACACCCCTTGAAGATACAGCCTGCCCATTGCCTGCAGTACCAAAAGATGCAAAGGAGGCACACCTGTTGGGCTGCGCTCATTTCAACCTTATGATTGTGAAAGTGAGCATCCCCAAAAATACAGCAATCACTCCCCAATGAGAGTCAATAATGGACACACCCCAAGAGGGAATGAGACCAAGATCAAGTGTGGGTGAAGGTAAAAAGTAAGTTTATCCAAAAACCAAAATAGGGCAAGCAGAGAACTCTGTAAACTCCAAGAGCACTCTGCCAGACATCAGAAAACATTCACATTTTGTTACAAGACCACGTCACCTATGACGTGGGAACTAGGGATTACATGACTCGATGAGATTTGGCACTGGGGACAGGGCAGAATGGATTGTATAATGTCAAAGCTCCAGGATTGGTGAGGCTCCACGTGGTGTCACAATGATGCTTGGAGGTCAGCTGGGCTCATCGGGGTGGAGTGTCAGATGAGGAGATGTTTGACTTGATACATCTTAGCTGCACTGACATTTGCCCTTATGGCCACACATACTCATTCAGTGTTCATTATAATTCATAATGCCCTGTAAATCCTACAAGTTGTTAATCTAACATCACAAGAGAAATAGCACATAACTCTGGGTGCTCTTATCTCATCATCATAAGAACACTTTGCAATAAACAGGCCGCTTCATGGGTTCAGGGGGTACATGTCAGGGATGGCTCTATCATTTTGCTTTGTTAGTTCTAGTGAGGGACATCATTATAGTATGTTAGTACAAGAGTAAATGTACTGCCACCATGGTCAGTTGATGTTGGGGTGAGCTTGGATACTGTCTGGTAGGAAGGCACATGGCTGGTACATCAAAAGGTGGTGGGATGAGAGGCTTGTTGTCTATATTTCTTTTAACCAAGGTTTCGGGGTGTGAACCAAGTTTTATGGTGTTGTTGTGGGTCTAGGGGCTTAGGGTAGGGCGGATGCCTGGTGCAGGCTTAGTGGAGGGGTGATAGGTTATAGTTACAGCATCACATTGTAAATGAGAATAAGGGCCTTCAGCAGTCAATCTGACCTGAGGCGGGAGGAAGGTGGGGGCTGCGTGTGCGGCGCTGCAGGAGAGTGGAGTGTGGGCTCTGTTTGATTCTATCTCGTCTACTTTTCAGGGTCACATGCACATCGTTTAGAATGCGGGGTAGAATTAAGCCAGTGTAGTTACATGTTCATCAGACAATATGCAAGCTTATGAAAATCGTATAGGTTGCACGTTTACGTTTATCACGTTTACCATGATACAAAGTAGAATCTATCACCAATAGTCTGGTAACTTTACCGTCTTACATTATATCCATTTGGACCAGTATGCCAGTTGATCATTTTTGTGAACACACATATATTTGAAGAGCCAGTGAACATTTGGCATGTGTGCCTTGTATTACACCAAACGAGTAAATCAACATATCATACAAAAAAGACAAGATTAATTCACAGTATGGGGCTTAAACATGTGACCAATAGTTTCATGTGCATTATTCATAGGTGTGGGTCTTCTTGTTTCGTTTTCTAGACTTAGCCCCTAAATACACATGTACATGAAGGGATTTATAACCTTCACAGAGGGATCAGTAGCATGGACGGACCAGGGTGGCACACAGGCACATAATCCATATCTGTTACTTCAAAAGGAGAACAAGGTTGGGGGTTTTCCACAGTGTATGTCATAAATGTGGGGTCTGCAAGGGAACGGGGCACATTTGTGGAGATGAATTGTTTTCGTTAAGCCTTTTCCCGGTCATCCACAGGTCAGTGAAAGGTACAGTGAAAGGTGAAGGTGAAAGGTACAGTGTTTTTCATGTAGCTTGTTCGCGCCTAGTCTCCCGTGTAAACAGGCCTGCTGCAAGGATGCAGAAGGGAGGAGGGAGAGGGAGATGACAGGCTTGCTGTGCATGATCTTGAGGGGAGAGCTGCAGCTTCTGCAGGCACCCTCTCTCTATGAGGCTTGTGTTATCATGTTCAAAATGGAGTTGGGTTGTGGCACAAAATGGAGTCTGGTATCAGATTTTTGGTCAATGCGTGCATACATATGCGTCGTCCCGCAGCCATTTTACAACCCCTTGCCACAGGCTCAAGGGTGGTTGGTGGACAACTCATAATCCGCATGTGGGGTTAGAATGGATGGGAGGGGGCCTCAAAAGACCTTGCCTCCCATACAACTGCAATCCCTTATTATATAGTGGTAGTCTGTGGCTGAGTAGACAGTTTAGCCACTACTCCTTCTTGTCCTACTGCAGAGGACGGGTCATTTCGTCAAACAGTAAATTACAGATTATTTATTTGTGGCAGATTATCATTTTAAACAATGACATTGCAATTTCCATATCACCAATATTTAAACAACAGTTTCAATCTGCCCCAGTGGATCACATAGGTTCAGTGTCAAGCCAGTATTTGCAGCTTCATTCATCTGAGTGTTACCAGAGTACACATATTATCATCCTGTCCTTTTTGTTGCCACCAGGAAATTGAGATGGCTATTAGAACAAAGTTGCCAGGGACAAAACTGGAATGGTGTTGCATATGCATGCATCATAACATGTTGGCGTCAGAGTGACTGCATTTGCATTGCTACCTGAAACCCATAATACCTGTTTCACAAATGTCATGCCAGTGATGTCCTGGTAACGCATGTTTTCCTTCTAGTATCTGCATTACCCTCAAACAATTATGATACCTGCTTTAACAATTCAATTCTAGTGCTGCTTACCACAAGAAAGACATATCACGGTTCCTGCATTAAAATGTAGTGTCATTCTGGCATCTCCATTGACCCCTGAAAAATGAGATGCCAATAGTAACAATGGCATGTCAGTGTTGCACCAGTCAAGCACATTATCATGCTAGTGATACTGGTTTTACCATTTTTAAATGAACAATAACATTTGTATAGGGCAATGGGATGCATATAAACTGTGCCAAGACAATTGTGATGATAGCCCTGTTTATCTCTATGCTTTTTCTGCCCTAGTTAAGCACATTTCAATTTCACATTCTCCACTGCATTTTATCCCATTTACATCATCTCAACAACGTATTCATGTCACATTCACTACCCCTGATTTGCACTAGGTCACAATGGCATGCTCACCGATTGTGAATTGCTCTATTGCCTGCTTGTTCCCCTTAGAATGACACATAAATACTCCCATAATTCATGGCTCATTACAAAAATGTAATGTCTAGGACAAATATTTAAAGGAGTTGCTATTGCGCAACTCCAAAATTATAGTAAACAACATAGTTTCTTCTACAATCAAAAATAAAGCCCTGTACCTACCGTAGGCACTCTAACCTTGTTACTTTTCATGCAAGGAGAATGTCTACAATCTGTAGTTAATAACTCTTAAGCACTCCTTGACTTACTGGATTTATCAAAGGCCTATAACAAATAAAACTCTTCAAATTAATACCCCACTTAAGCCAGTCAATGTGAATCAAATGTTATGTGCTGTACCGCCAAAACACCTTCATCTCTGTTTGAGCCTCCCAAGGAAGCATTGGGACATGCTTATCAGCAGTCGCCATTAGTTCTTGTGGCACTCCCCACATTCAGCCCGTTCACTCTGACTGTTCAATTCCTATGTTCAACAACTATCACATACCATCACATCTTTTACAGTGAGGATTCCCAAATGCATTCAGATTGGGCATCAGCATGATGGACTATCAGAATAGACCAAACTGCCTACATATTATGTGATGGATAATGATCTGCTTCACTGCATCTAAGCAGAATTAGTCTTCATAAAATGACCTGCTCTGCCACACATACCACTCAAATGGTGCATACCACGGGCCCCAAAACCTATGTGAAGGAAGTCAGAAACCAAGGGTCTGCACCCAGTTAAATGAAGCTTCTGGATGATTATTACCAACTTTACATCCCATTGATGGACATTGTCCTCAGGGTTGAGATCACTGGTAATATCCGGCATCAACTTTTGTAACAGACTATAAACGGGAATTACTAAGAAAGCGATAAAAGGAGGGGGCGGTTTTACCAGGCCAGGTAATGTCCGGGCCATTTATAGACCCAAGCAACTGAACAGGTGCCCAGGAATTACTTGACCCATTAAAGGCTCCTGCCCGGAGGGATCTATTGTTATTGCTGTAAGCATTCCTGGCATGCTACTGGGATGCTAATAGTTGTTTCTTTTTAAGTTGAGAAAAGGCACGGTTGCCGTTTCTTGATTTTAAAAAACTACAAACCAAAATAGCCACCATGATCAAGGGAGGAGGGAATTACATGTAGTCCCTTCTTCCTTTCCATGGCAGCCATTGCTGAGACGAGGAAGCACTGAACCACAGAGTGTTGCAGGCGCTGGTGAGGAACCAGGCAGCTTAAGGCAATTGGGGAGGGGGACATGGTGCGAGATGTTAAAATTGGAGAGTTTATGAGAGGGGAAGATGGTGGGGGCAGGGACCTGTCAGGAACATGGCAGGCTTCTGCTGCCCAGGACACTCAAAACGTGGGGTTTACCATGTGGTATAGTCTGTGTTCCGAGCTCCCTGATTGGCTGAGAAGCTGACTACCCCCACAGGGTGCTAATAATAAATGACATGTCTAGACTAGCCTGCGTTTAATCATGAAAGGCCACATATCCACAGGCCTGATAGCCCTCTAATAGCTACTTGTTGATGAACGAATCATTTTTAAATTTCTGTGCATCATCCCCAGAGCCTGCTGGAAAAGTGTAAGCTTGAGAGATAACATCTAACAATTAATGTAAGATTTAAGAACCACAACAGGCATTGCTGGGGCATCTATAAACTAGTTCAAAATAGCAGATGATCCATAGCAGTCATTATCCCTAACTTGTGGAACACATTTCTGTAATAATTGAGTAAAACATTGACAAATATAGAAGGACACTTAAAATAGACCATTTAATTCCTTAATGCACAGTTCCTTTCTCAGACTAAAGCAAATAACTCTTAAAAACTATTTGCCTTTATCATGAACTTCGTTCATATGTAGCTAACTACAATACATGGTATATCAGTAACAAGGTTGGAACATTCCTGTCCTCTCAAAACAGCCTATTTATACCCTATACTTAGCTAAACTGGAATATTAGAAATAAACTTGAATGGTTAACATTTATCATTTCCTGTACACCCTGCCACACTACCTTTGATCATTGGACTCCGACCTCATCCCACAAGCCCTTTGCAACTGGAATTCAACACTTCTGTGTTCCCTGTGACGTAAAACCGACAAAACCTCCTTTCTGACTCCACATGCCTCTTATCCTTCTTTTCCACAATGGTTGACCTATCAATCACCAATACATCCATGCCTGATTGAACTCTGATTGGTGCCATATCACTCTGATTGCCCAAGGACTGAACACCATGAACTGTCCTTGGCTTTAGAACTACCTAATTTCACTTGCATTCCTTCAAGAACTGCCTCATTACTCAGTGATTTCCTCATGTCACTCCCATTTGACAATGAATTGTCACTTGATCCCTGTTATTCGTATTGTCAATGATTAACTGAGAACTGAACCATTGCCTCTGGACATGCTCGAATCTTTCTCCGATTGGTCACGCCATATCACTGTCATTGCCCCATGATCGGTGCCATTGTCCCTTGATTTGCACAGATGTCACTGTAATGTCTCCCAGGTATGCTTACATCACACTCCTCGGTAAAAGTACTTACGAAAATTGCCACCTGAAATGTCCTCAATTGCGGATCGTGTCACTTTCATTATTCTGAGAGAGGCACCATATATCCTCCCAAGTGTTCCTCATTTAGATGTGCTACTTTATATCTCGCCACTGTTGTATTTGCCACACTTGCATTTTTGCTTCCCACAGTGTTCCAAGTGTAGATTTGCTACTGTGAATCTCTCATCTGTTGTATTTTACCACACTTGCATGCTGCCTCCTAAGTGTTCCCAGTTTAGTTTTGCTACTCTGTATTTTGCCACTGTTATATTTGGCCACACCTGCCTTTTTCCTCCCAGAGTGCTCCAAATGTGGGTTTGCTACTTTGAATCCCGCCACTGTGATATTTGGACACACTTGAATTGTTCCTACCAAAGTGATCTGAATGCAGGTTTGCTACTTTGAATCTTGGCCCTGTTATACTTGGCCACACTTACATATTTCCTCCCAGAGTGTTCCACATTTAGATTTGATACATTGATATTTTCCACTGTTATATTTTGCCCCACTTGCATTTTGCCCCACACAGTTTTCTACATTTAGATTAGATACTTTGAATCCCGCCAGCATTCAATTTTTCCACACTTGCATTTTGCCCCAGAGTGTTCCAAATGTAGATTTGCTACTTTGAATGTCGCCACTGTTATATTTTGCCACAATTGTATTTTTCTTCCCAGAGTGTTCCAACTGTAGTTTTGCTACTTTGAATCTTGCTAATGCTGTGTTTGGCCACACTTTTTTTTTCTCCCACAGTGTTCCAAATGTAGGCTTGCTACTTTGAATCTCACCATTGTTATACTTTTCTAGACTTGCCTTTTGACCCCTATGTGTTCCAAATGTAAATATGCTACTTTGATCCAGCACCCATTACATTTTTCCACATTTGCTTTTTGCCTCCACATTGTTCCAAGTGTAAATTTGCTACTTTGAATCTTGCCACTGTTATATTTTGCCACAATTGTGTTTTTCTTCCCAGATTGTTCCAAATGATTGCTACTTTGAGTTTACCAGTGCTATATTTGGCCACACTTGCATTTTTTCTCTGAGAGTGCTACAAATGTATGTTTACTACTTTGAATCTCGCCAATGTTACATTTTGCCACACTTGGATTTTCTTCCCATAGTGTTCCAATTGTAGGATGGCTATTTTGAATCTCAGCATTGGTAAATTCGGCCAAACTTGCATCTTTCCTCACAGTGTTCCAAATGTGTGTTTGCTACTTTGAATCTCAGCACTGTTATATTTTGCCAGACTTGTTTTTTGCCTCCCTATTGTTCCCAATTTAGGTTTGCTACTTTGAATATCACCACTGTTATATTTCGCCACACTTGCATTTCTCCTCCCAGCGTTCCAAATGTAGGTTTGCTATTTTAAATCTTGTTACTGTTGTATTTTGGCCCACACTTGCAGTTTGCCTCCCGATTGTTCCCCATTTAGATTTGCTTTTTTTTAAATTTGATTTTTTTTTATTTTATTTTATTTATAAAGCGCAAAAAACCAGGCCCAGGGGCAACCGGGCGCATACTCTTAAACATGTTACAAAAAGCAGTAGTTACAGAAGTTACAAAAATATACAGCATATATACATGTACATACTCTTAAACATGTTACAAAAAGCAGTAGTTACAGTGAGTTACAAAAATATACAGCATATATACATGTACCGAAGGGTACCATTAACAGCATATAATACAGGGACAGAGCAGAGAGAAAATGGATATTCAGTCCTGTACCCCACATGGAGTCTGGACTGTGTCAAGGTCTCATGAGTCTTGGGAGAGCAGCCATGTTTTAGCATTGTTCTTGAAGGAGTGGAATGATGGTTCAATTCTGATAGGTGTGGGCAAGGTGTTCCAGAGTTTGGAGGCCAGGACGGGGAAGCTCACCCCACCAGCTTTTTGGAGTTTGCATCTAGGCACGATGAGGCTGTGAGTTTGGGCTGCTCTGGTAGGTCGAGTGGAGGTGTGGCGTGAGAAGCGAGCAGACAGGTAATGTGGGGTGTTGTTGCTGAGGCATTTGTGAGTCAAAGCTAGGGTTTTCAGGGCAATTCTCTGTTTTACCGGGAGCCAGCGTACGTCCGATCTGACGGAGGAGATATGAGAGCGTCTCAGGATGTTTAAGGCTGCCCTTAAGGCATTATTTTGTACAGTTTGTAATTTATTAAGGTTAGACTGACTGGTCCCTAGGTAGAGAGCACTACAGTAGTCGATTATGGCCATAACAAGAGTTCTGGCGAGTGTGATACAGTTGGTGGAATTTAGGAAGGGTCTACAGGCAGTGATAAGTTTGCAGGTATAGGCCGAAGCTGACCTAACTGCATTTATTTGTCTGTTCAGAGAAAGCGAGGAGTCAAGATAGACCCTTAGCGTCTTAGTATCTTTGGAGACTATAATGGCATTGCCGTCAATAATGAAGGACTTGTAGGTTTGGTCTAGTTTGTTGGGCTGATGATTTGATCCTAAAAGTAAGAGCTCAGTCTTATCATCGTTAAGGCAAAGTTCGTGCTGTGCCATCCAGGCCTGGATGACCGAGTAAACATCGTTAAGGGCTTTGGTGTCAGCTGTGTAGTCTCCTGTGATAGGGATGAGTATCTGGGTGTCGTCCGCGTAATTAGTGTAGGAGACACCCAGATAGTCAAGCACATTGAAGAGGGGCTTGGTGAATACGGTATACAACATAGGGGATACACATGAGCCTTGAGGAATGCCACAGTGAATAGGGGAAGGATCCGCTGATGCCAGTGGTGAGAAGACCCTCATGGATCTATTGCTCAGGAATGAGTGGATCCAGGCATTGGCAGAGTCGGAGAAGTGGGCTGCGGATTTGAGATGCTGGCAGAGTATTTGGTGGCTGACCAGATCAAAAGCCGCGGAGAGATCGAGGAGAAGGAGAAGAACTAGCTTCCCATTGTCCTTCAGTGACTCCATCTGAGTTTTCAAGTCAATCAGAGCTGACTCCGTGCCATGTTTAGGGCGGAACCCTGATTGTCTTAAGCCCAGGAGATTGTTTATTTCGAGGTAATCCTGAATCTGCAGGTAGGCTGCGCGGTCCATGATCTTGAGCAGGAATGGGACTGTAGTGATAGGTCTGAAGTTAGTTGGACATTGAATTTTGCATTGCTATATTTTGCCACACTTGCATTTTGCCCAACAGGATCTTCCAAATGTAGGTTTCGCACCACTGTTATATTTGGCCAGACTTGTATTTTACCTCCCAGAGTGTGTAGTCACCCTGAGTGGACGGGTATGTCCAGACATGGTTCCCGTGCCTGCTGGGCCTAGAGATTCAAGCTATTCCTCAATTATGTGACCCAGCAAGGTCGAATCATGTTTGGGGATGCTTGTGGTCTCGTGCAGAAGGGATGTGACCAAGCAGTTCTGGCTGGACTGCTCCTTTTGGGGTGGGATCCAGCCTGATTTGCATATGGTTTTTCCCCTTTTGTAATGGCTTGGCCGGCCGAAGAACAATATTATGCTGGGTTACCCAGAGCAATGCCAGAGGTTAAGATTAATTCTAAACCTTCCAACCTTCCAGCCATTACCTCTTTTATTTTGTTGTAGTCACCTCAAGTGCAACGGGTATGCCCAGACGTGGGTCCTGTGCATGCTGGCCGTAAAGACCCAAGCATCTCCTCACTAATGGGCCCCACAAGGCTGAAATAAGTTCAGGGATGCTTGTGGTCTTGTGCAAAAGGGATGTGAGCAAGCAGTTCAGTCTGCCTTGCCCCTTTTGAGGTGAGACCAAGCTAGATTTGCCTAAGGTCTTTTTTCCCCTTTTTGTAATGGCTCAGGAGGCAAAGAACAATGGTGTAGAGGGTTGCCTAGAGCAATGCCAGAGATTAATATTAATTCTAAACCTTTCAGCCCTCACCTCTTTTGTTTTGCTGTCTTCCACCAACACTGCCTCTCCAGATTCCAATACATACTATATAACTCATTCTCCTTTCACTTCTCACTTCTTACTTTCACCCATAAGTCTCAGCGTCCATAGCAATAGGTCACCCCATTCATGTCATCTCTGAGCACAGACATGCATTGGATACTGTGCAAATGGAGGTGTTCCCTTCCAGCCATCACTGCATGAGGACCTGTAACTCCACCTCTCTGCTCTGAACTCTATCAAGTCCACTCTTGTTAGAGTGAAAAGGGAATTCTACCTAACCATCATTGACTCTCACTCAAACCATCCTCACAAGCTAAAGGGCACCCTAAACTCACTCCACACTCCTATGTCTGTGACTATCAACTCCACTCTCACAGCTAATGATCTAGCTGGATACTTTGCTGCAAACACTTCCAAGATTAGAGACTCTCCTGACCTTCCTGACAATCCCTCCTCCTACATTTTAGACTATGCTTGCTCTACCTTCATCCACTTTATCTTCCACTTTAGCCACACTAATACTGACAAAGTGCTATCTCTACTAATGAAGGCTAACTCCTCTTGTGCACCGTCAGACCCTCTTGCTCCTGAGCTAGTCAAGCCTATTGCCCCTTTAGTGCCCTCACACCTAGCAGAACTTTTCAACCTGTCCTTCGACTCTTTTTGCTGTCCCCTCTGTTTTCAAAACAGCCACGGTCATCCCTCTCCTAAAAAAGCGAGGGGTTGACCCGAACCTACTGGCTAACTTTCACCCTGTGTCTCTCTTTCTGCAGTGCTCGAAAGGGTTGTGTTCAACTGTTTTGCCAATTTCATAGACACCCACAACCTATGGGACCCACTACAAGTAGGTTTATGCTCCTGTCACTCCACAGAAACTGCTCTCATGAAAATGTCCAACTTCATTGCCTATGCTAAGCACTCCATCATATGCCCTATCCTAATACTCCTTGGTCTGTCTACTGGCTTTGACACTGTTGATCACTCTGATCTCCTTAAGACTCTCTTTCTTCTTGGGATTCACAATCAAGTCCTTGCCTGGATTGTACCCTGCTGTCATGATGCCTACCCCCGGACTTCCGGATCAAGTTCATCAGTCCAGAGGGCAGACATCCAGCCCCTTATTGGAACCCACAAAGCCCCGGTTAGGGGCCCTATGGATTCAATCCTGGCGCCGTAGGCGCCAGGCTCATATATGGGATCAGTCCTGGTGCCGTAGGCGCCAGGCTCATACATTCAAACTTACCTCATGCAGACCATGCCGCAAGGAACTCAAGCATTGGCCTTTGTGAGGCCAGGGAAGGACTACTTTTCTTCAGGGACTATTTTTTACTTGGGTGTGGTGCTTGGAACTATTTACCTGGGACTACTTTGGAAGCGATTTAAACCACGCCCAAAGAGCAGAACACGCTTTGCGCTATTCTGCATTCAGCAGCGTAACGCTCACCATGCCTACAGCCAGCATCCTGTTACCTGCCACACCCGCTCCGAATCCGGACCGCATCCTGGGAAGAAGGGAAGAAAAAGAAAAGGTTAGAGCAAGAACCTACCTTCTAATCTTCATCAGCTCTTGAATCCACCGCATTCCTGCACAAGGAAAAAACGGTTGACAAAATAAACGCGTTGCACCACTAGCAGCTGCACCGCGCCATTCTTACCAGTCTTCACCGCATCTACACGATCCGGTGCAGCTTACATCTCTTCGTAGCTGCATTCTCGGCACCTAGAGGAAGACAAGAAAAAACAAGGTGAGCCGAGAGCAAACATAGACAATCTTGGTTACAGCCAGGCACTTACTTGATTTGCCGCCCGAGGTATAATTCTTCGGCATCCAGCATCTTCTTACGCCGCACCTGTAAAAGGACAAAAGCACATGGTTAGAGACATTTAGCATCATTATTTTCTACCGGTCAGTGCTGGGTAATACAGACTCTTACCTTAGCGCGACCTGCTGCCAATCAGGAGAATTCCTTTTGGACCAAACTGCAAGATAAATAAAGGAAAAGGGAAATTAATGAATAGCAGACATTGGAACTCTAAATACTATATAATTACGGGTCCACGCCACATTCCCCAGAGCCCTATTTCATCTGGAACTCACCCTATTCCTTCGATCCAGTGGAGTAACTGGCATTCTACGTGCCCCTGCAATCAGCGCAGGATGGAGAGCTCATCATTTCAAGCACTAAGGTGA
Source organism: Ambystoma mexicanum (assembly GCF_040938575.1). NCBI lineage: Eukaryota > Metazoa > Chordata > Amphibia > Caudata > Ambystomatidae > Ambystoma > Ambystoma mexicanum. The sequence goes on from NC_090939.1 coordinate 768,395,226, forward strand.
AGACAAAGGGAATATCGGAGGTGTTCAGTGGGAACGAATTGGGTGCAGGTATCCTCGCAATCCACGGGTGGCTAACTCCCTTCTATTGTTTTTAGGAAACTACTCTTACGGGTCAAGCAGACAAAACTAGGAGGGCCAGTCCAGTCAGACATCTCCGCCCTACGAGTCAGGCTGGTGGAGACCACTGCTGTTCAGTTCCGTTCAACGTCCCTGCGGGAACCAGGTGAGCGTAACAGAACGCAAAGCCTTAATGCAAATTCCCACCTAGGCGTTATGGAGACCTCAGAAACTGACCAACTGGCCCAGTTACTGGGAGAACTCAGGGCCAAAGTGCATTCCGCCCGCCAAGAAACCAATGCTCTCTGGAGAGAGCTGATTGTGTCTAAGGAACGCACTGACAATCTTGCTAGGCAACTATTGCAAAACCAAGCTGGGCAAACATCCCTACCTGGACTTGGGGGTACTCCAACTCACGCTCAAACAAGTAACCCTGTGCAAGTACTTTTACCAGGAAATATTCCCTTAGCACCACCTGAACGCTTTGCAGGGGACCCAAAAAGGTTTTCAGTGTTTATGAACCAGTGCCGCTTGCATTTTCTATGTAGACCTGGAGCCTTTCTGAATGACCAAGCAAAGGTAGCCTTTGTTTTATCTTATCTCAGTGGTAGTGCAGCAGATTGGTCAATTCCACTAGTCAATCAGGATGACCCTCTTCTTCGGGATTTCCAGGGTTTTCAATTAAGCATGGAAAGACTGTTTGCCCGACACTCACAAGGACAAGCTCTGGATAATGAACTTTTGTCCCTACGTCAGGGTAATCGGGATCTGTTGACCTACATCGCAATCTTCAATAGGTTGGTGGTGGAAACCGGATGGCCAGAGGCAAAGTGGATTACGTTATTTCATCGAGGACTTCGAGGTGAGCTCAAAGGCGTTTTAGCACAAGTGGTGAATCCACCTCAGGAGTGCTCTGAATATATAGATCTGGTGGTCCAGTTAGATCACAGACTTCAGAATAGAAAGACTGATCAAGCTAAATTCGAGAATCGCGTATTTGTTAAGCCCAAGGATAATGTTACCCCCAAGGTTACAGATGCATCAGAACCTATGCAGATCGGGGGGGGGGGTTAAGGGACCTCTGACTAAAAACGAAAGAGAATGGAGACGGCAGTTACAACTGTGCCTGTACTGTGGATCTTCGGGACACTTCCTACGGGATTGCCCAGTAAAACCACCCAAGAAAGTGGTAGGAGCTGCTGACAAAAACCTCATGGAGTCTGACTCGGGAAAGGACCACGCCCGACAAGCGTAGAGGTCTGCTTGCCGAGCATGAAGAAGGACGCTCAGAGCTCGCATTTCATCATACCAATGGTCCTTATTGATCCTAGGCAGCCATCTCGTATGCACACAGTAAGAGCATGCATTGATAGCAGAGCCAAAGGAAACTATATGGACCATGAATTGGCCCCAAGGATGAACCTACCTCTTTGCAAAAAGATCACAACAGAGGTCATCACAACTGTCGATGGAACTGAAATTGCCTCTGGACCTTTAACTCATTCCACTACAGAGATGACTCTGTTGGGTCAAGATGGGCATCGAGAAAGTATTGTGTTTGACTTAATCAAGGCCCCACAGTTCCAAATAATTCTGGGAATGCCATGGTTGGAAACGCACAATCCTTGTATTGAATGGCGAGAAAAGAGAATGACCTTCCTGGATTGTGTGCACACTTGTTATCCAAAAAAAACTTTGAACAAAAGCCTGGCCTCAGTCACGAATTCAACTACTCAGTTACCTCAGGAATATCTAGACTTCTAGGGTGTTTTTCAGAAGGATCAAGCAAATACGCTACCACCTCACAGATCATACGATTGTCAGATCGATCTCATACCCGGTGCCCAAGTTCCATGCAGTAGAATGTACGCCCTTACGGAACCCGAAAACCTTCACCTTTGACAATATTTGGATCAATATCTTGCCAATGGTTTTATTCACCCATCCAAGTCCCCAGCAGCCTCATTCTTCGTGCCAAAAAAAGAAGGTGACCTTAGAACGTGTATAGATTATCGCGCTTTAAACCAAATTACGGTAAAAAAACGATACCCGCTGCCTCTTATGCCAGAACTACTGGACCAAGTAAAGGATGCTCGTATCTATACTAAGTTAGACCTCCGAGGGGCATATCACCTGGTACGTGTAAGAAAAGGTGATGAATGGAAGACCGCCTTTTGCACCAGGTACGGATTGTTCGAGTACCAAGTGATGCCTTTCGGGCTGTGCAATGCACCGGCAGCCTTGCAGTATTTTATGAACGATGTCCTTCGAGAACTCGCGTCGTTGTTTATATAGATAACATCCTAGTGTACTCTTCCTCTGAATCAGACCATGTTAAGCACATTCGTGCAGTCCTTGAAAAACTATGCCAGCATAAGCTATATGTGAAATTGGAAAAATGCACTTTTCACTCTACAGAAGTGGAATTCCTTGGATTTATCCTGACCCCAAATGGAGTTCGAATGGACTCTCGAAACGTGGACGCCATCCTTAAGTGGCCTTCACCCACCTCGGATAAAGAAGCACAAAGCATGCTTGGATTTGCTAATTTCTACTGCAGATTTATCCCTGACTTCTCACATATTGTACATCCCATCACAGCACTCTTGAGAAAGAACAAACGCTTTTCCTGGACAGAAGAAGCAGAAAGGGCCTTCCAGGATCTAAAACAAAAATTCACGTCTGCACCTGTCTTAAGGCACCCACGTCCCGAGCTTCCATACGTTGTTGAAACAGATGCGTCCAGTTTAGCCATGGGGGCTGTTCTTTCCCAGAGGGATCATGAAACTGGCCAACTTCATCCAGTAGCATTCTGGTCAAGAACATTTTCGGCACCTGAATTAAACTATGCAGTTACCGGCAAAGAACTATTGGCTATCAAGTCTGCATTCAAGGCCTGGCGGCATTATCTTCTCGGTGCTAGGCATACCATCACTGTAATCACCGATCACAGAAATTTGCAATATCTAAAGACAGCCAGAGCCCAATCTTCACGTCAACTTAGATGGGCCTTATTCTTTGCGGAATTTGACTTTGTGATTACTTATCGACCAGGTTGTAAAAATGGTAAAGCAGATGCCTTATCTCGTATTGGAATGGGAGAAGCATATTCCAACCCTGAACCAGTGCCTATAATTTCGGAGAAAAGAATCCTGGGCATAACAACTCTACAAACCTTGGAAGACATCCATTTAAAGGTCCAACAACTTTTCGATCAGGCAGCCTTACAGGACTGGTCAAACAAAGGCCAGGATTATTCAGTTAACAATCATCTACTGTACTATTAAGGTCGTCTATTTCTACCAAACAAAGAATTACAAGAATTAGTTATTTCCAATTACCATGATGCTCTAATTGAAGGACACCCTGGAATCGCAAAGACAGAAGCCAAGATTAAAAGACAATTTTGGTGGCCAACCTGGCGAAAAGACGTGAAAACATTTGTGATGTCCTGTGGTATTTGCGCCCAAAACAAGTTACCGACAGGCACTTACTTGATTTGCTGCCCGAGGTATAATTCTTCGGCATCCAGCATCTTCTTATGCCGCACCTGTAAAAGGACAAAAGCACTTGGTTAGAGACATTTAGCATCATTATTTTCTACCGGACAGTGCTGGGTAATACAGACTCTTACCTTAGAGCAACCTGCTGCCAATCAGGAGAATTCCTTTTGGACCAAGCTGCAAGATAAATAAAGGAAAAGGGAAATGAGTGAATAGCAGACATTGGAACTCTAAATACTATTTAATTACGGCTCCACGCCACATTCCCCAGAGCCCTATTTCATCTGGAACTCACCCTATTCCTTCGATCCAGTGGAGTAACTGGCATTCCACGCGCCCCTGCAATCAGCGCAGGATGGAGAGCTCATCATTTCAAGCACTAAGGTGAGAACATAAAGGGAATATCGGAGGTGTTCAGTGGGAACGAATTGGGTGCAGGTATCCTCGCAATCCATGGGTGGCTATCTCCCTTCTATTGTTTTCAGGAAACTACTATTACGGGCCAAGCAGACAAAACTAGGAGGGCCAGTCCAGTCAGCCATCTCCACCCTACAAGTCAGGCTGGTGGAGACCACTGCTGTTCAGTTCCGTTCAACGCCCCTGCAGGAAGCAGGTGAGCGTAACACCTACCTTGCACCTCGCCAATTCTCTATCTCCTGGAGTAACAACACCTCTCAACTCACTCCTCTAACTGTTGGTGTTCCACAAGGCTTTGCTTTGGGTCCATTCCTTTTTACACTCTACACCTCTGCTCTTGGGGCACTGATCTCCTCCTTTGGGGTCTCGTACCAACTCTTCACGGACAACAACCAAATTTTCTTCTCTTTTTCCTGAACTATCCACTAATCTATACAAATTTCAAACTGTCTTTCTGCCACTAAATATTGGATGGCTTTGAACTCTCTCTGATGTTAAACTTTTCCAAAGCAAAGGTGCGCTTCTTCCCTGCTAAAAGCTCTCTCTCATCTATTTCCGTGCCTATCCAGTCCCCACCTGACACTCTCTCCTACTGTTCCTCAGCTAGAAATCTCTGCATCATCTCTGACCCTTCTCACACCTTCTCTACTTTCATCTCCAAAACTGGAGCAGCAGCTCGCCTCAACCGACTAAATATTAGGCAAAGTAGGCACCTCCTTCCTTTCAACACTGCCAAGCATCTCTCAACCACTCTTGTCTTCTCTAAATTGGATGACTGTTCAAGCATCCTCTTTGGTCTCCCCAACTATGCTTTCTGTCCTCTCGACAAGATCATGAACTTCGCAATCAGGACTCTCTTTGAACGCCCTTACTTCACACCTACTTCCTTGTACCGTCATCAGGCAATTTGCTCAGCCCCCATAGCTTAATTGAAGAATGATTGTAATAATATAGAGTTTGCGTGGCATGTCTCAAGTGAGCGACAATATCACATGGCCTCAAGCTTAAAACAATAACATCCCCCAAGCATTGTTTTTTAAAATGACCAATCCAAGATACCTGTCTTGCCATCAGTTTGTCCGCTGGGGAGGCAGAACAGCACTTAAGATTTATTGACAGCCAATGAGCAGATCCTGATTAGCCTGTGCATATACTCCCTCCTCGTAGGAGGCAAACCTAGGGCATTTATCAAGGCCATCACATGTAGGTCTGCTTTGAGGGGCATCAACAGTCAATATATCAACTGTGGGTTCAGGATGAGAGCACCTATAACACAGCCAATGATTCAATGACTATTGAACTAGTAACACAATCAGGGCATCTAGTCCAGTCCCCATGGCATGGATTGTATATCTTCTCCAGTGCCACACACCTATTTAACAAGGTGGTAACTCTTCCTTCAAGGGTAGAAATATAATCATTAGCTTTATCCAAAACCTCCAGCTCTCCATCTATCTTGTATGGGGTGGTTAAGGATGACCTTTTACAGTGATGTAGGTGCTACTAGAGGCTCCTTCGATCGATACTTTCCTAATAAGGTAGGAATTCTCATAGCAGTGGTAACACCTGCATATCCTCACCCCCCTCAGCATTTAGACCATCAGTTCTCTATGTTGGTAAACCCCTCTCCAGGGAAGAGAATGGAAAGTTGCAGGGGAGGTCCCAGTGCTGTTTAAAGTCTGGTGCATCCAGGGCTCCCAGAGCACTATAATGCCTTCCCTCCAGCTGATGTTGGTCCCTTGGAAGAAACGGAGCTAAGCAGTCCTGACAAGAGCTTCCATCACTACTACAATGATTGGGCAACTTGATGTTTGCTTTGTGGGCTTGATCGACTTCCTGCAATCCTACAGAGAGAAGCTTTATGTTAGAACACTCCCATTCCTGTTCACCCATGTTTTCAGGTGAAATAATAGATACATTACCAGTAACTGTATGATTAGCATGGCCACTCTGTGCACCCCTTTTAATGGCAATTCATCTGCTCTGGGCTGGGTGTTAGAGGGATTCTGAGATTTTGCACATGCTACCAGTGTCAAAGGTGCAATGAATGAATATGCATCTGAGGATAACCCCATATTCTAACCACTGAGCTACTTGGTCTCCTTTTAGAAAAGCAAGTTGTTTTCACAATGACATGGCTGTCAAAGGAGTAATGGATGAAGATGTATCTGGTAACTAGCAATGGCAATTGAACACACCATGTCTACTGATATATGTTAGTCATATGTTGTGAAAATAATCTTAAACTAAAACGTTTATCATTGTAATAAAATATTTTAAAATTACACTTTTACCTATTTCCTCCCAATGGACATCTCAATCTTGCACTTTGAGGACAGCATACCCAGGATATACTATGCATCAGTAGGCCATGTGCCCCATAAAACTGACTTTCCAAAAATGACAATCTCCAAAAGGGATGTTCACCTCAAATTATAATCTAGCCCACTAAAAAGAGGGGCTCGTCTAGGGCTGCACATAGTAAACTGTATTCAAGCTCACTTAGGGCAGATGCCCATGCAGAACTTCACACCTCATAATAGCCCCATGCCTGGTAATTAAGGAGCTTCACATTCCAACACAGAGGATTCCATAATAAACTATATGTTGCAAAATAAACATTGCTTCCCATGGTGAACATTGACATCACAATCTGCCTAAAACTCCCTATGTATTGATCTAATACAATCTCCTGTGTTCAGCAAATCCTCAATGAATGCCCTCCCAATCTCCCTTTCAGAAGAAATAATATGAAAAGTTCAGATTTAGGATACATCTTTCTAGCAGACCTATCAGGATTCAACCTGAATCTGTTGTTAATTCTATCAGAAGCAGTGCCAAATGTGATCACTGTTGCCACCACTTGGTCTGGCAGGTCTGGCAGATTTATTACCAGATTACTAATGGCAACATGCTGGTGTTAATCCCCATGTATTGGGTCCATGGTCCTCCACGAGCGATTAGTCAGATATATCATGGCAATATTCTCTTCTACAGTAAATTGAAAAATGTTTGCTGGTAAAGTGAAATAACCATTGTGTTCGAGGTATAGCCTACACTTTTACTTCAAACTGGTTATTTGGCAGTGTGGGAAAGTTGTAGGAAAGTGGAAGTGATAAAATGACTGCCTTTTCACCATCACTTGTTCCCGCTCTAGCAACCTCGAAATGAGGACCATGGTTTTTGCTGCACAGTATGTAGCACCACTGTCTCAGGAAGTTTTAGATGTGTCTATTCCTTTACATACATATTTCTCCAGTAGAACAGCAACGTACATTGAAATAAGTACATATCACTGGTCTTGAAGTAGTCCAATACAGTGCATTATGGGAGTTTTACTGTTTTTTTATCTTGAGCAGTACAAACAATAAAGACTATTGATGAAGGCTTCGGGTTAGAAATGACCTTAACATTTCAGTACTAGATCACCAAATTATGCCACCCTCTTCTAGCCATGAGCATAGATCCTAGCACATAGAGGAAACAGTGACCTATTTCTTTGTATGAGGACTTATGGGAGGGCTTTGCGAGAGGAGTGGCATGCCTGCTGAATAGCTGAGTCTTCAGAGAGTTCACGAGTAGGTAGGTAGTCAGATGATAGGGGCATGGTTGGCTTACCCCTTCTGCCTTCCCATCTTGTCACATGAACTCCTCCATGTAACAAGATACTCTTGACAGCCAATGGAAATTCGTACAACTTCTGTTAGCATCATGTGACTGGTTTTCCCATGTCAGAGGCAATTTCCTGTTGCTTTTTTTCTAATACAGTAGCTCTAGGTGAATTCAGAGAGGCCTTTCCATATAACTGAATCAAGATCTCTGTTATTTGTCTCATTTAATTGTGTTTGTTTAGGTTTCATTTTCATTATCCGGAACATTTTGTGTTACAGTTTGTCTCAATACACAGAAACTGGTATGATTACGGCAACAAGATTGTAGTACAGAAAAGATGGTTACTACTACTAATAATAAGACTAATAATGTTGTTACCTAGAAATATGATTTCTAGACATAATGAGGGTTAAAAGATTAATCAAGGGGAATAGTGGTGGAACCACACACCAAGAGGGGGTGAATGGATGACTAGTGTGTCAGCCATAAGATAAAGGGCACAGTAATAGCAAAGAGCATCAGTAACTAGGAACCTGTTCATTGTTGAAGAAATAACCACTCTGAGTTCATCATAACAAAACACGTGAACTATATAAGAGGTTGTTGCTGCCAGTGCTCACTCAATTTATGCTCCTGTCTTGTGTTTCACCCTCCCAGTTTGTGGATAATCCACAATTTACACATTTATTGAGTACATCATTCCACAAGCACATTTTAGACGACATCTGCTCCCCACTAAACTCTAGGCAGCAAGACTGATTGGGAAATGAACCAGGATTTCTATTGTATTCACCTGTTCCCTCTCAAATTATGGAAGCCACTGAGTTGCAGGACCAAAGTGAATTGCTGCTCATCATAGGTTAGTAATGTCTGTGCCATCCAATTTCTGTCTCTCCAGTACATCAGCCCCACATTTACAGGCTGTTTTTTTGCTCTTCCTACACTGCTAAATTAGAGCCAGTTGCTACATTAAAGCTCAATTTCTAAATCAGCTTAGCTACATAATGCCTTCAATATGCCCTTTGACGAATTGGCCACAGGTTGCAGCCCCTAGCATGATTTCCATTTATCCTGATCTCAAACTCGCTTCCAGTTTCTCAACTTGTACGTGTGGTTGTTGCAATTGTGATTTATATTTACTGCTGTCGTATGACGTTACGACACTTATGATGTTGTGCAATCCAGCTTTATGTAGGGGATGAGCACTGACTTTAGAATGTCATAAGGAAACACAGGGTTACAAATGTATGGGACAATGTTATGTTATGTTATTGTGCATCTGTAAAGCACATTATATACCATTGGTATGATCTCGAAGTGCTGTGTGCTGAATGCCCTTCATGGACTATAGTCCTGCTCAGTGGAAAGAGTAGGGTAGTGCTTGGGTGCACTCAGTATGTGTGCAGCCATTGCGTTTTAAATGGTGTGTAGCTGCATTCTAATGCGAGGCATGTTGCAGTGGTTATGTGAGGTCAGTGGAATGTGTGGAGCAAGGCAGTTGACCAGGGGTCTGCATTCAGATGGTGCTGGATCTAGTGTATGAGATTCTGGGGACGATTCATGGAAATGGGTGCAGAAATCCCGCAACCGGCACGCAACGAGAAGGACACTGCGCCTGCCTGCATGCAGAAAGAAAAATGCACGCTATGTGTATTCATTGAATTGACAGAAGTGGCATATTTAGGCTTTCTGTTGCCCTAGGCCCAAATAAGTGCTTGCACCCCCCCTCCAACTTTACTCCACCTCTTCCAGACTCTGCACCTTCACCAGATTCCTCCCCTTCAACAAACTCTCTCCGTGTTCTCCAAACAACACCTCTTCACCCTATTGTGTCTCCCATTTTGGCTCCATAACATTAGAAGGACGTTTTTGAGGTTGCTGGGATTAGAAAGGTATTATGTCCTCTGTATCGATTCAAGCCAGTCATCTTCTATGTTATGTTAGTTGAAAGAGTGTTAGATCTCAGCTGCCCAAGATTTAAAGGCAGCATGTTCTACAGTTTAGTGCACTACAGGTAATTGTTATGGGTAATTGTGTACTTTCGGCTAAATACGAAAACAATCTATTAGAGGAAGTGAGAAGAACATAAACTGTCTGGTAATTGGAGACACGTGAGGGAAGATTGGAATGAGGAATTTTGATTTTAACGCTAATATGTGGTTTCTCTCACAAATTGCCTGATATGGGAAACACTGAGACTGGTCGGTAATATGAATGCAACATAACTACTTTTCTACAGCCAGTCCTGCCAGATGGTAAAGTTTACATATGAAATATATGCAATTGGTGCAGGCACATTTTATAAAAATGGTGCATAAAAAGAACTGAACCCCCTTCTCTGGTTTTAGAAGGTGGCAAAATGGAAATAAGGCAAGTTACCTGCTGTAGCCGATGTACCTCCGATCACTTGGGCTGGAACACCATTAAAATATGGCAAAATCACAAGTGATGTTTGTAAACTCAACCTGGGCATAGACACCTCAGAAGAGTAAAGACAGTTGGAGAAAGTTAATGGAATCTTTGGCTGTGCCTTCTCACAGTGGAGTAATGGATAAGGGCGGCCCTGAACATTCATATGTGGGAAGCAACAGCATTGCTCATAGCTGCATGCAGGCACCTTTTTATAAGTAACAAAGTGGTACATACTGTTTACATATCATTGCTGTTTGTGCAATTGTTTTAAATACCCAACACTCTAAGAGTAAAACTGAGCAATGGATCGAGCTTTCCAGCACAATATTTCTTTTGTGGGTGTGGTTTAGGTGATGGGTCTTGCCAGCTTGCTGTTCAGGTCATTTAAAATGTTTGTTAACTCTATAGAGTTGGTTGAACTGTACAAAACATAGGAACATTTTGAGATGTGCGGGTATAGATATAGATGTCCTGCTGTCATTTGAAGTATTGCTTCACAGTAAAAGTCCTACCTTGTATTTAAAATACAATTAATGTAAAGATGACTTATAAGCATCACAGTTATGCATTGTGTGAGATACTTTGAAGTCGGTTCTCCTGGTAGTACTGAGCATGCAGCAGAATGTCATCCAAGACACATGATAACCCAGCAGGAATGTCATTTGGCTGCTTAACACTGAGCAGCTTTTGTAAAGATGGCTGAATGGATATCTTTAGGGAACAACTTTACAGCTGTGAAACAGTGCATACCTTTGGCACAGGTTTTGTTCTCAACCTTCTATGGCTTTGGGTATGCTTTCACAGGTTTCCTGATGCGCTTGCACATTCAGGTTTGCTATTTGCAATTTTAACTTCTCTATGATCTATTTCATGTTTGCACCTTTTCTGGGCGGCCACACACCTCTGAAATGTGGGGGTTGGGGAGGGAAATGAGTGCTTGTTCTTCCCCATTTTTCATGTTCTGCCTCCTTCCCAGCCACGCCCATGCTCTGCTCGGATATTCTCGCAAGGCCCTTGATGGCTCGCACAGACGTGCCGAGCCAGTGCGAACTCCACGCAAGTCCAGGGAAAGTACAGCACATTCGGTTCCATGAATCAAAGTCAGATTTGCGCAGTTCCCCCCGCAAGCACCCTATTTTCTGTCTCAAAAATTCCATATGTGCAGCTTGGCCCATTTATTTCTGTGGGGTATAGCTGCATTCTAAAGACTATTGAGGTGTTCATGGAGGCGTTTAGGTATGTGTGCAGCTATGCCGAAAATAATCGAGGGGTATCGCTACATTCATTTGTTTGTTGGTGTAGCGCAGAGAGTGAGCATGCAGGTAAGTGTGATTGTCTGTGTGGTTCTGTGAGTGTTAGTGCGGATTGGTGGGGGAAGCCAATTCCTAATTACCTTCCAGTGCCTGCTGAGCTGACTGTATTTATTCTAGAGGTACAGAGCATTTGTTCTCTGAGAGAAATTCTCTCTCTAGTGTGGAGTTTCAATGATGAATGAAACCCCCTGGCAAAGCATATTTTATGCAGGTGCTTCCCAGATGCCAGGTCACCAATTCACAAGTTATGGTGTGGCAGGAACAGGGGACAACCGGCCTTCAGGGAACTCTAGAGATCTCCCCCCCAGTGGGCCTCATGGGCCTCTGCATGGTTACCCATTTTTTTCAAAACGTTCTTGTGCGAGAACCCTCCAAACCCTTCTTGAAGGGGTAGGGCTTCCTCACAGGTTGTAATGTGGGGCTGCTTTAACAAAAACATTTCCAGGGCCACTTGTGGTTCCCAGTCAATTCCTAGGCAGCAAAGATTTTTAGATACAACAGTTGTTACCCAGCCCATTTGTAGCTCTCTTCCTAAATGATTATCCTGCCTGTAGTGGTGTCTTAGGTGAAACAAATATACCTATAGACACTTGAATTGTATTACATGCACATGTAATTAGTTAAAACAGACCTTTATTATTTGGATTCAACAAAGGTAGCAGGCACCCCTCTCTCGGAAGAACAAGGCATGATAACCTGTTCAGTGGTTGTTAACCACATTGAGAGTTCGCAGCCATCTGCTTTTTGCTCACTGTACCTTTCACAGATGGGAAATATCCATTTGCATATCAGTCTTTGTCCCACCCACATGGGCAGTCCATAATGCTATGGCAATTCCTCTCTGACCAAGAGTACCAATAGCAACCCCATACACGTGTTCAGCCTTGTTGGGCATCATCAGTGAGGTGAAGCTGAGCCTCTCTACGCACAGTGAGCAGGGAGTCCACGTCTGGTTGCCCCCAGGTAACCTAGGGTGACCAACCCCAAGTTCCTTCAAAGAATTCAACAAAGGTAGCAGGCGCTCCTCTCTCGGAAGAACAAGGCATGATAACCTGATCAGTGGTTGTTAACCACATTGAGAGTTCGCAGCCATCTGCTTTTTGCTCACTGTACCTTTCACAGATGGGAAATATCCATTTGCATATCAGTCTTTGTCCCGCCCACATGGGCAGTCCAGCACCGAAATGCTATGCTAATGGGGTTGCTTTTGGTACTCTTGTTCAGAGAGGAATTGCCATAGCATTTCGGTGCTGGACTGCCCATGTGGGCGGGACAAAGACTGATATGCAAATAGATATTTCCCATCTGTGAAAAGTACAGTGAGCAAAAAGCAGATGGCTGCGAACTCTCAATGTGGTGTGAGCAAAAAGCGTACAGTGAGCAAAAAGCGTGTGCTGCAAACTCTCATCTCAGAACAGGTTATCATGCCATGTTCTTTCTGGAGAGGAGCGCCTGCTACCTTTTTTGATATATTTGAAAGGAACTTGGGGTTGGTCACCCTGAGTTACCTGGGGGCAACCAGACGTGGACTCCCTGCTCACTGTGCTCAGAGAGACAAAGCTTCACCTCACTGATGAGGCCCAACAAGGCTGAAACACGTGTATGGGGTTGCTTTTGATACTTTTGTTCAGAGAGGAATTGCCATAGCATTTCGGTGCTGGACTGTCCATGTGGGCGGGACAAAGACTGATATGCAAATGGATATTTCCCATCTGTGAAAAGTACAGTGAGCAAAAAGCGTGTGCTGCAAACTCTCATCTCAGAACAGGTTATCATGCCATGTTCTTTCTGGAGAGGAGCGCCTGCTACCATTTTTGCTTTATTATTTGGATGAATGCATACAAACATGAAAACACAATATTTAATTTTGTGTAACAAAACTCTAAATGAAGCAAATAAATAACAGCAAGTGAAATCGGGTTTTAGGCCTGGCCACAGCACCGAAACTGCCTTATTTGACCTACAGACCCACCTGCTAGGGATCACCTAAAGCAGGTGTGCACAAATGATTTTGACAGAGGGCCGAAAGTACCTTACATGATGGCTATAGTTGGCCGAAAAGTAACAGTGGGTGGGGCGGTAGGCGTGGCATAGCGTGGCATGGCAGGAGGCTTTTTCAGCTCCCAATTTTTATTGAACACCGGGAAAAAGAATACGTTTTTGAGGTGTAATGATTTTTATTTGTATTTCAAACTTACATTTTGTACTACACATTTTCCATTGTTATCATTTATTTTTATTTAGTTAGTGCATATTGTCTGTTTAATTAAATTATATATATTTTATTAACCTTTGATTGGACATTCTGTTTTTTTGGACTGCTATAATTTGCTGTTTGGGTTGCCCTAGAGGAGTATGGCCTTTGTTGAGTCAGGTTTCCAAAAAAAGCAAAGGATGTACAACTCCTAACTGTGCCTGTTTTAGCTTTATTGTTGGGTTCACTCTTGGATTGCGACACTATGCCCCATGGCCCCCACCCCTTAACCAAACATTATGACCCATGGCGCCCAGCCCTCAACCAAACACTATGCCCCCTGGCGCCCACCCCTCAATCAAACACTATGCCCCATGGCGTCCACCCCTCAACCAAACAATATGCCCCTTGGCGCCCACTCCTCAACCAAACACTATGCCGTATGGCCCCCACCCCTCAACCAAACACTATTCCCCATGATCCCAACCCCAAACCAAACACTATGCCCCATGGCCCCCAGCCCCCAACCACCCATACAGACCTGAACGCCCCTTCCCCCAACTCAGCACACAAACTTATAAGCATACACCAATACACCATGCACCCATACAGACCCGAACACCACAACCCCCAACTCAGCACACAAACTCACAAGCATACACCATGCACCCATACACACCCAAACCCCCCACCCCCAACTCGGCACACAAATTTACAAGCATACACCAATACATCATGCACTCATACAGACCCGAGCCCCCCAACCCTCAACTCAGCACACAAACTCACAAGCATACACCATGCACCCATACAGACCCAAATCCCCCACCCCCAACTCAGCACACAAACTTACAAGCATACACCAATACATCATGCACCCATACAGACCTGAACCCTCCCATCCCCCAACTCAGCACACAAACTCACAAGCATACACCAATACACTATGCACCCATACAGACACAAACCCCCCAAGCCCCAACTCAGCACAGAAACGAGCAAGCATACACCATGCACCCATACAAACCTGAGCCCCCAACTCAGCACACACTCACAAGCATACACCATGCACCCATACAGACCCGAACCCCCCACCCCCAACTCAGCACACAAACTTTGAAGCATGCACCCATACAGACCCGAACCCCCCACCCCCGCATCTCAACATACACTGAACGTACACACAACAAACATTCAGGCAGACCCGACACCCCCCACACCCCGAGCATCCCAACATACACTGCACTTGCACACAAAAACATTCAAGCAGACCCGACACACACCCCCCTCCGCATCTCAACATAGACTGCACTTGCACACAAACACATTCAGGCAGACCCGACACACACACCCCCTCCGCATCTCAACATAAACTGCACTTACACACAAACACATTCAGGCAAACCCGACACCCCCCCTCCGCATCTCAACATACACTGCACTTACACACAAACACATTAAGGCAAACCCGACACACACCCCACCCCCGCATCTCAACATACACTGTACTTACACACAAACACATTAAGGCAAACCCGACACCCCCCTTACCCCTTCATCATCTCAACATACACTGAACTTGCACACAACAATAAACATTCAGGTAGACCCAACCCCCACACCCCGTGAATCTCAACATACACTGCACTTGCACACAAACACATTCAAGCAGACCTGACACACACACACACCTCCTCTGCATCTCAACATACACTGCACTTGCACACAAACACATTCAGGCAAACCCGACACCCCCTCTGCATCTCAACATACACTGCACTTACACACAAACACATTCAGGCAGACCCGACACACACATGATATTATATGATATGATTGTTTATTTATATAGCGCCTATACACAATGTGTTTCAAAGCGCTTCAAGGCAAGGGAGGGAACAAGGGAAAATACAACCACATTCTTACAGGCCATGAACAGTAAGGATGTGAAATTAACTACCGTACTCGGCCTGATGACATTTCAGATAGTGCAAGAGCTAAGAGATAGATAAGGAAGGGAGGGGGAGAGTGGGGAGGAAATGGAAACAGACATGTGACTATCGTACTAGGCCTGACGACATATCTGGTAGAACCGGAGAAAAACAAAAGGTGAGGGAGAGGGGTGCAGAAAGGGAGGGGAGGAACAAAACAAGCGACTATCCTACTAGGCCTGACGACATTTCAGATAGTGCTGGAGGGATGGTGGAGAGGAAAAAACAGTAATGGGAGGGTGGAGGAAACAGACGAGGTTGCTATCATATTAGGTCCAGGGACAATTATGATAGAGTAAGTGCATAGAAGAAAGTAAGGGGAGGAGATAGGAAAAGGGAGAAGAGAAAGGAGGAGAGAAAAGAGAGTAAGCAGTCAAAAAGAGTGGAGAAGCAAGTGTGGAGAGTGAATACAATTGCAGAAGTCAGTAGCAACACATAATGTTGCAAGCCAGGATACAAGATGAATATGGGAACAGCATGATTCAGGGTCATGATGAGTACACGATGCAAAGGAAGTCCATCATGAGAGTTGCGAAAGAGTGATGCACCGTGAATGAATGAAGTCCATACAAGTCAAATCCAGCATTGGCCGCAAGACAGTGATGGTGAAGGAAGGCACCAGTTGGGCGGGTCTTGCTAAGTGGTGAAAAAGAGCAGCAGGCAGGAAGGTACCAGGTGGGTGGGGCTTAGGCCAGGTGACCAATATCCACTTGCACCTGCTCCCCATCTGCAAAGAAAAAGAAGCTGGAGGGCTCCTTAAATAGGGAAACAGAGCGGCAAGCAGGAAGGCACCAGGTGGGTGTGGCTTGTAAAGTGGTGAAAAAGAGCGGGAAGCAGGAAGGCACCAGGTGGAAAGGGCTTGCTAAGTGGTGAAAAAGTGCGGCAGGCAGGAAGGCACCAGGTGGGCGGGCTTAGGCCAGGTGACCTAGATCTACTTGTACCTGCTCCCCATCTGCAAAGGAAATGAAGCTGGAGGGCTCCTTAAGTAGGGAAACAGAGCGGCAAGCAGGAAGCCACCAGGTGGGCGTGGCTTGCTCAGCGTTTGATTTGCTTGACCATCATCACCTCCTTCAAACATTAGCGACCTGAGTTAATTGCTCTAGTGAAGCCACTGACTGGTTTACATCCTTTCTGACTAATCATTTATCCAGGATACATTAGTGAGATGGTCTTTCTCCTCCTACCACCATCCCCTGCAGCATGCCCCAGGGAGCCAGTCTGTCACCCATGTTGTTCAATATGTACATCCAGCCACTCTGTGTCCTACTTGAGAGCCTAGTTATCTATTTCACCAACTACGTGGTCACAGCTGTTCATGGAATTTAGTGGGAACTACCCAGAAGACTAATCCAATAATCTGGTTGAATCATGGATGGTGGAGAATTGGATGTTTATCAATGGGGGGGGGACATGATTCCTCATCTTTGGCTCCTCACAGGCCGGGAGCAAGCATAACACATCACAAGGCTTTCTCCATAAACAAATTCCTGATATCAGTTCAGACTAAGATAAAAACCCTCAGAGTCACTCTCGAAGCCTCCTTAAACTCAGATGAACATGTCAAAATGATCAGCAAAAATTGTAACCACTACCATCGCTTCATTAATAAAATTCAACCTTTCCTAACAGAGACAAACGTGGCTACTATCGCTCGTGCAGTTATCTTACCAAGGCTGGATTACTGTAACGTGCTGCTCCATGGAGCTAGCATTATCTGTGTAAAGAGGTGTCAGCGGATACAGAATGACGCTGTGCGAATTGTTAAAAGGACCCTGTGGAAGGAGCATATCTCCAACCACAGGAAAGACCTGCACTGGCTGTCCTTACAGCCCTGTATCTATTTCAAAGCATGCACCATTGTTCACTAATGCCTGTATGGCAACGCCTACTTCTATCTCAAAACAGCAATAACTCGCTATGCCCCTGGTAGACAATTGTGCTCAAAAGACAAGGCCCTGGCCTCCTACCTAGCTTTCAAACGCACAAGGACATGGGCAGATATTTTCCAGTCCGTGCCGCCCAGTTGTGGAACTCTCTCCCTGAGACCATAAGGCAGGAAACAAAACTTTTACGTTTCAGGAAAATGTTGAAAACAACACTTTTCAAATAAATCAATCCCTTCCTACCTGACATTACCTGCGGTCTCATTTCTCTTCCTATGTTGTTGCTGTGTTTATGTGTGCCCCGATGAATGCGGGCTACTGGCGCGTTAGAAATGTCTAAATAAATAAATAAACACACGTAGAAGCAAGACATGGGACCGTGCCCATTGCGCAAGAGTAAAAAGAATGCAGCTTTTTGGGTGGGAAGGAAGGTGTGGCTCACCCCACTTGCAATGAAAACAGCCGTGCTAGCTCTCTTTAAGTGTGCAAACGCGCTGTAATCTTTCTCACTAATTAATTCAAAGCTGTAGCTGTATTCTAAACGTACGACTGTTTCCACTGTCGGCGGTTTGCTGATTTTTAGAACAATGATTCTGGTCAAATATGGCAGGATTCCCAAATATATGTGTTTGAAAAAATTAGCTATTGGGTATTGTTAGAGCTATGGAATACACAGAGAATCCTTTGAAATGTAGATACCTCCTGTTGTCCGAGGGTCAATGAATGTACTATTTAGCTGTGGAGCTCACACTCCAATTGATAACAAATATCTCTGGAAATGATGCCATGCTAGGAATGCGGTCTGCCAAACGACCAGGCAGTGTCCCCACCCACCCTTATTTTTATAATTACAGATGCAGCCACAGATCATGTAGCATTTTTCAGAGCTTCTCTGGTCGGGTCTGGCTGTAATTGAGGAAATCCGTGAGCACTACATGTTAACTGACAAGAACAGTAATTGATGACGCTAGCTGGGGTAAAAAGAAAGCTTCTATTGCATTAGGTTTTAAACAATGACGAATGTGCGGAGAGGAAAGCTGAGGGTTTCATTATGTTTTCATTTAGGGATTCCGAATAACCAGATGGGAAGTTTTCCAGTGGTTAGGGAATGGCCAAACGACCTATTCACAAATGAGACATCTGGAGGTTTCATCTTGTGCTTGCAAGATGTTTGATGAGATACTATTTTCCTTGAAAAGGGAGATAATTAAAACAAAAAAATGAAAAGGAAGATAATACAAGAAGTTGTGCACCTCTGAAGTTATTTAAATCTGAACGTCAAAGCTGTGGTGCAAATTGAATGACCTGTAAGTTGAGTTGTGCGAACTAGTTAGGGAAACTTCGGGGTGCACTTCAATGGGATACATACCCGTACACCATACACGTGTTGTTTATATCTGTCTATAGAACAGCCTCACTAAACTGTAGACGTTAAGCAAAAGAAGATGCGAATGTTAAAGTGTGGGCTTGCACATCTCACAAATTGTACAATATTTCCAAACTGCAAGTATGGAGTCAGGAAAAACTGAACTGCTTATGTGTAACAGTCTATATTCATGCAGATGTTGCAAAACGAGCAAATAACCCATGGAAATCCCCTGCAAGCACTTCAAGAAACCCACCAGAGCAACAACCCTAAAACAGGTGTCTCAAGGAAGATGACCCACCCACTGCTGCCTTCAAAAGACATGGCAGTAAATCCATAGCAGCCCCAGGGGCTAACCTGTGGAACATTGTCAGGCCCACCCTCAGAAACGAGACAGACGTCAAGCTATTCTGGAAATTGCTAAAATGTAACCTTTACTTCCCGGCCTTCCTCAATCAACTTTCACACTGCCCATTGGACTGCCTTTGCCCAACCTTCTCTGATATTCTTTGGTCCCCCCATTGTGCCTTCTATATGTCCTAAACGATTATGACTCAGAGCAAGAATAGATACAAACATTATAGGTTAATGAGTGTTGGTTTTTCAATCCACCCTATCCCATCCCTACTTATCCTTCAGCCGAAGCCATGCTTCGCTCCCTACCTCACTGCAGTTGCACACTGAATCAGTTATTCTACTGTACATGTCAGTGTGTACAAAATACCAATGAAATAATATAAGATTTTAAATAAATAATTCATGCTGTAGTGGCTACACCCACTTTTTACATCACTTACATCACAAGAAATGCCTTGGAAATCTTTCTCTGTATTGTGCATTCGCTGCAGGTACAGGTCTCTGTCCAGGGACACTGATTTACCAAAATGCAAGGGGTAGTGGAAGTGACATCACACACCTGATGACATCACTGGAAATGATGCCATCATAATTCATCAGTATCACTGATGAGTTATCCAGTCATTCCTTTGGAGGTAAAGATACCTCTTCACAAGTTTGGCCTAACATTTAAAAAAGCAAATATATTGAAATCAACATTTCTGCAAAATGCAATACTGTGTTTTTCATGTGTTATTGAAATTGTTACTACAACACAATCAGTGTCCTAATAGTATTAAAACGTAAGAGAACAAAATGTGTAGCATTACATTCATTCAACAACTCAATACAACACACTGGGGTTCATTACAGGTCCGGCGGTAACCATGCCGGTGCTACCGGCGGTTTAGCACCAGACCCGTAAATATTTACTGATGCCTGACTTCCCAGTGCCACTGGGAGATTTCAACCCTGGCGGCCCAGAAAGTCAGGCGCCGGTAAAATGATGTTCCTCATTCCCATAGTACTCTATGGGAATGGGGAAACAGAAGCACCGGCACCGTTGTTAACGGTGCAGGTGCTTCCGTGATGGGTATGCTACCATGGCCGCTGTGCCGGCAGGTTCAGACTTGTCGAGCACAGCGGCTCTGGCAGGCAGACCTGTAATATGGCGGTCCAGAAACAACAGTGCCAGTAAGCTTACCGGCACCCTTGTTTCCGGACTGGCAGGGTCAGAATAAGGCCCACTCTGTCTGAGAAATAATGTTTATATATCTATTAAGATAACAATTCTGTGTTCAATCAGAGCAACGTTATATCAACAAAAAATTGTGATTTTCCCATTGAAATGCTCCCATATTCACACCACACTACGGGTTTCAGTAACGTCAGCAGCTTCATCAGGTGTAACAATTATCTTTTCTCATAATGTAATAATAAATAGAAAGAGATGCTATTCAGATTCTAAACACACACACCATTCATCATTGAATGTTTCTGTTAATCTAAACACTAAACTGTTTGTTCTTTGACAAACAGAATAAGCCCCAATTGCAGTCTATATATGAATATTACACACAACGTTGGTTTAGAAGCATTGGAGTGGCTTCTTTTGTACAGAGAAAACTGTGCAACAAATACAATATTTGTACAAAGTCTATTGAAGTTGGCCCTGTCTAATAACTTCTTTAGATTTAAAAATAGTTTTTTTGCTCAAATATCAGGAGAATCAATGGGTGCAGTCATGGCACCCAGTCATGCCAACTGTTACGCTCACCTGGCTCCCACAGGGGCGTCGGTCGGACCCGGACAGTTGCGGCCTCCACCCACGTGATGCGTAGTGCAGCGATGACTGACTGGATCTGCCCTCCTAATCTTGTCTGCTTAACCCGTAGAAATGTTCTCCTGCAAGTGGAGAGATGGATTTAGCCACTTGTGGATTCAAGTGATGGCACCCCACAGTCCACCCCAACTAATCACCTCCGAAATGCCCTCACAGCAATCTCACCTTATATTCTTGAAAGGTGAGCTCTCCATCCTGCGTGGATTTGCAGGGGCGCGTCAATTCCAGTTACTTCACTGGTTTGAAGGCTCGGGAAAGTTCCGGAGAGCATTGACTCTGAGGTTCCTGGTGAGGACCAGTAAGTATTAAGTTCATAGAGTTCAATATGTCCGATGTTCACTCTTGTTCCCCCCTTCCTTTCTTGTCTTGCAGCTGGCTCGTAAAAAGATGCTCTTCTGGCAGCTGGTGGCGCTCAGGTAAGAGTCTGTATTACCCGGTGCTGTCCGGTAAATGTTGCACGAGGAAAACATGTTGTTTTGTCTCTCTTTACAGATGCGGCACGTGAAAATATGGAGAGTCACAAAAGGATGCCTCCGGTGGTAAATCAGGTAGGTCTATGGTGGTAAGAATTATATTTGTTGGTTCCCTCGGCTCACCTTGTGGTTTTCTTTTGTCTCCTTGGTGCCGAAGTTTGGCGAAGAAATGATGGAGGCAGCGCTGACCCGAAGGATGCTGTGAAGACTGGTGAGTATGGCGCGGCGCTGCAGCTGGAGGTGCGGCGCGTGCAGAAATGATGTTCTTTACAGGTCCGGAGGCAAGATGGATCCAGAATCAGGTGTGGAATAGAAATAAGTTTGTTTTCTAACCTTGTTCCTTTCTTCCCTCCTTGTTTTAGGAGCTCTGGATTCGAGGCGGGCCTGGCAGAAGACTGGATGCAGGCTGCAGGCACGGTGAGTGTTAGGCTGCTGGATGCAGAATAACGCGAAGCGTGTGTTGCTGGTCGGTGTGGTTTAAATAGCCTCAAAAGTAGTCCCAGGTAAGAAGTCCCTAGAACCACACCTGAGTAAAAAATAGTCCCTGTAGAAAAATAGTCCCTTTCAGGCTTCATGGTGGATTGGAGTCATTTGCAGCATGGTCTGCCTGAGGTAAGTAATGACTATAAGCCTGGCGCCTTAGGCGCCAGGACTGATTCCTACTATGAGCCTGGCGCCTAAGGCCCCAGGACTGATCCCAGATAGCCCCTAGCCGGGGCTGCTGAGGTTTTACTAAATGTCTAGATGCCTGCTCCCGGGGCTGATGGGCTTGGTCCGGATGCCTGGGGGTAGGCATCATGACAGCACTCCCCCCCAAGACCCCTCCTAAAGTTGTTCTTCCCCTGGGCCCTGGTTTGTCTGGGAAGTTCCGATGGAATCTTTTCACCAACCGAGGTGCATGGACGTGGTCACTAGGTTCCCATGATCTTTCTTGTGGTCCGTAGCCCTTCCAATCGATTAAATACAAAAGTTTTGATTTAACCATCTTGGAGTCCAGGATATTTTTTTTTACCTCGAAATCAGGTTCTCCATCTATCAAGATGGGGTTGGGTGGTTTGGTTAATCTTGTTCCTGGTTGAACTGGTTTTAAAAGAGAAACATGAAAGACAGGATGAATGCGCATATTAGAGAGTAATTCCAATTTGACGGCTACCAGGTTGATAATGGCCTTAATAGTGTAAGGTCCCAAATATCTAGGGTTAAATGTCCGAGTTACCTTCAGAGGTATGTGTTTTGTAGCCAGCCAAACTTAATCCCCAATCTGGTATTGTGGAGTTTCACTTCTATGTTGATCAGCATTTTTCTTATATTTCTCTTTTGCTTGTTTCAAATGTTCTGTTGCCTCTTTAACAGCTTGTGTCATAGTAGAATGCAAGTGACTAACTGCAGGCATTTCTAAATGCTGAGGCGATTCTAGTTCTGAGGTTCGAGGGTGATGTCCATATATGGTATAAAAGGGGCTTTTTCCGGTTCCTGAATGTACAGAGTTATTGTATGCATACTCGGAAATCCATAAAATATCTTTCCAATTGCTTTCGGTCTGGTGTAGCATGCAACGTAGGTACTGTTCAAGGGTCTGGTTGGTCCTCTCCGTCTGACCATCGGTTTGGGGATGGTGACTGGTTGATAACCTCATGTCGATTTGTGCCAGTTTACAACATTTCTTCCAAAAATGTGAAATGAATTGACTACCTCGGTCAGAGACCAATACGGAAGGAAATCCGTGTATTCGAACAATGTTTTCGAGGAACTCCTTGGCCAGAATTGAAGCAGAAGGTACCCCTTTAGAGGAATAAAGTAGGCCATCTTGGAAAAAAGATCCACAATAACTAGAATGGTGTTAAATCCATTACATGGAGGTAGATCTGTGATAAAGTCTAACGATAAGGTGTGCCATGGTGTAGGTGGAATATCCAAAGGTTGTAAGAGGCCAGCTGTTTTTTTCTTCTGACTTTTGTTTTGGGCGCAAATGCCACAAGACATTACAAATGACTTTACGTACGTCTTTTTGCCAGGTGGGCCACCAGAATTGTCTCTTAATTTTAGCTTCAGTTTTTGCGATACCTGGGTGTCCTTCCATCAGGGTGTCATGATAATTGGAGATGACTAGTTCTTGTAGTTCCTTGTGTGGTAGAAATAGTCGCCCTTGATAATAAGGTAGGTCATTGATGACTGAGTAGTCTGGGCCTTTCTTCACCCAGTCTTGCAGGGCTGTTGGATCGAAGAGTTGTTGGATCTTTACTTGAATATCCTCTAGTGTCTGTAGAGTGGTTGTGCCAAGAATTCTTTGTTCTGAAATTATAGGCACCAGTTCCGGGTTTGCATATGCTTCTCCCATCCCTATTCGGGATAAGGCATCTGCCTTGCCATTTTTACAACTTGGTCGATAAGTGATCACGAAATCGAACTCGGCAAAGAACAATGCCCATCGAAGTTGACGCGATGATTGGGCCTTGGCTGTTTTTAAATACTGCAAGTTCTCATGATCGGTGATTACCGTAATGGTATGCCTGGCACCGAGAAGATAATGCAGCCAAGCCTTGAAGGTGGATTTGATGGCTAATAATTCTTTATCGGTAACCGCATAGTTTAACTCAGGTGCCGAGAACTTTCTGGACCAAAATGCTACTGGGTGAAGTTGACCGGTTTCAGGATCCTTCTGGGACAGGACAGCTCCCAAGGCTAAACTGGATGCATCAGTTTCAACTATGTATGGAAGTTCGGGGAGTGGATGCTTTGAGACAGGTGCAGACGTGAATTTCGCTTTCAGCTCTTGGAAGGCCTTTTCAGCTTCTTCGGTCCACAAGAAGCGTTTGTTTTTTCGCAAAAGTGCTGTGATAGGGTGTACAACATGTGAGAAATCCGGAATTAATCTGCGGTAGAAATTAGCAAATCCGAGCATGCTTTGTACCCCTTTAACTGAACTGGGTGATGGACACTTGAGGATTGCGTCCACCTTTCGAGAGTCCATTCGGACTCCTTTTGGAGTCAGGATAAATCCAAGGAATTCAACTTCCGTAGCATGAAAAACACATTTTTTCAATTTTGCATATAACTTGTGCTGGCGTAGTTTCTCAAGGACTGCACGAACGTGCTTCACATGGTCTGATTCTGAAGAGGAGTACACTAGAATATCGTCTTTGTATACAACAACACAGATGTCAATGAGTTCACGAAGGACATCGTTCATAAAATACTAGAAGGCTGCTGGTGCATTGCACAACCCGAAGGGTATCACCTGCTATTCGAATAACCCGTACTTAGTGCGAAAAACAGTCTTCCATTTGTCGACTTTCTTTACACGTACCAGATGATATGCCCCTCGGAGATCTAATTTAGTGTAGATGCAAGCGTCCTTTACTTGGTCTAGTAATTTGGGGATCAGAGGAAATGGGTATCGGTTCTTAACCGTGATCTGATTTAATGCGCGGTAGTCTATGCACTTTCTGAGGTCACCTTCCTTTTTAGGCACAAAGAACAAAGCTGAAGATGCAGGGGACTTGGATGGACGAATGAAGCCATTAGCAAGGTATTGGTCCAAGTATTGTCGTAGGTGAAGGTTTTCGGGTTCCGTAAGGGCATAGATCCTGCTACATGGAGGTCGTGCACCGGGTATGAGATCGATTTGACAATCGTATGATCTGTGAGGTGGTAGGGTGTTGCCTGTTCCTTTTGGAAAACATCCTGGAATTCTTGATATTCCTGAGGTAACTGCATGACTGGAGTAGCGACTGTGGCCAGGCCTTGGTTCAAGGGTTTTTTTGGGTAATAAGTATGTGCACAATCCGGGAAGGTTATTCTCTTCACTCGCCAATCAATACAAGGATTATGTGTTTCCAACCAAGTTATCCCCAGTATTATTTGGAACTGCAGAGCTTTGTTTAAATCAAACACAATAGTCTCTCGATGCCCATCCTGACCCAATAGTGTCATCTCTGCGGTGGAATCAGTTACAGGCCCAGAGGTAATTTCAGTTCCATCGACTGTGGTGATGACATCTGAAGTGGTCTTTTTGCAGAGAGATAGATTCATCCTAGAAGCCAACTTGTGGTCCACATAGTTTCCTACAGCCCTGCTATCCTTGTATGCCCTCACTGCATGCATACGTGATGGCTGCCTTGGATCTATAAGGACCATTGGTATGATGAAGTGCGAGGTCTGAGTATCAATCTTCAAGCTCGGCAAGCGAACCTCTACGCTTTTCGGGTGTGGTCGTTTCCCGAATCAGGCTCTGTTTGATTTTTATCAGCAACTCCAACTACTTTTTTAAATGTTTTTATAGGGCAATCCCGTAGAAAATGTCCTGAGGCCCCACAGTACAGACACAATTGCATCTGCCGTCTTCTTTCTCTTTCCTTTTGAGTTAAGGGTCCCTTGACCCCCCCAATCTGCATCGGTCCTGATACATCTGTTCCTTTGAGGGTAACATTGGGTTTAACCAATACCCAATTCTCGAACTTAGCTCGATCAGCCTTTCTATTCTGAAGTCGGTGGTCTAACTGGACCACTAAGTCTATATATTCTGCACAATCCTTAGGTGGGTTCACAACTTGGGCCAAAACGTCTTTGAGTTCACCCCGAAGTCCACGATGAAATTATGTAATTCGTTTTACCTCTGGCCATCCGGTTTCCACCACTAACCTATTGAAAATGGCGATATAGATTAGTAGATCCTGGTTACCTTGTCGTAATGATAAAAGTTCGTTATCCAGGGCCTGTCCCTGTGAATGTCTGGCAAATAGTCTTTCCATGCTCAATTGAAAACCTTGAAAATCCTGAAGAAGAGGATCATCCTGGTTAACTAATGGAATTGACCAATCCGCTGCGCTGCCACTAAGATATGATAGTACAAAGGCTACTTTGGTTTGGTCGTTTGGAAAAGCTCCAGGTCTGCATAAAAAGTGCAAGCGGCATTGGTTCATAAACACGGCAAACTTTTTTGGGTCCCCAGCAAAACGTTCGGGTGGAGCTAACGGAATGCTCCCTGGTAGAACCACTTGCACAGGATTGCTCGATGAAACAGGAGTTGGATTCCTCACGAGTCCAGGGTATGGTGTTTGCCCAGCTTGGTTTTGCAGTAATTGTCTAGCAAGATCATCAGTGCGCGCCTTTGACACAATCAGTTCTCTCCTGTGGGCATTAGTCTCTTGGCGCGCGGAGTGCACTTCTGCCCTAAGTTCCCCTAACAATAGGGCTAGTTGGTCGGTTTCTGAGGTTTCCATAATGCCCGGGTGGGGATTTGTAGATAGGTTTTGCGTTCTGTTACGCTCACCTGGCTCCTAGAGGGGCGTCAGTCGGACCCTGACAGTTGCGGTCTCCACCCACGTGATGCGTAGTGCAGCGATACTGACTGGATCTGCCCTCCTAATCTTGTCTGCTTAACCCGTAGAAATATTCTCCTACAAGTGGAGGGATGGATTTAGCCACTTGTGGATTCAAGTGATGGCACCCCACAGTCCTCCCCAACTAATCACCTCCGAAATGCCCTCACAGCAATCTCACCTTATATTCTTGAAAGGTGAGCTCTCCATCCTGCGTGGATTTGCAGAGGTGCGTCGATTCCAGTTACTTCACTGGTTTGAAGGTTCAGGAGAGTTCCGGAGAGTATTGACTCTGAGGTTCCTGGTGAGGACCAGTAAGTATTAAGTTCATAGAGTTCAATATGTCCGATGTTCACTCTTGTTCCCCCCTTCCTTTCTTGTCTTGCATCTGGCTCGTGAAAAGATGCTCTTGTGGCAGCTGGTGGCGCTCAGGTAAGAGTCTGTATTACCCGGCGGTGTCCGGTAAATGTTGCACGAGGAAAACTTGTTGTTTTGTCTCTCTTTACAGATGCGGCACGTGAAAATATGGAGAGTCACAAAAGGATGCCTCCTGTGGTAAATCAGGTAAGTCTATGGTGGTAAGAATTATATTTGTTGGTTCCCTCGGCTCACCTTGTGGTTTTCTTTTGTCTCCTAGGTGCCGAAGTTTGGCGAAGAAATGATGGAGGCAGCGCTGACCCGAAGGATGCTGTGAAGACTGGTGAGTATGGCGCGGTGCTGCAGCTGGAGGTGCGGCGCGTGCAGAAATGATGTTCTTTACAGGTCCGGAGACAAGATGGATCCAGAATCAGGTGTGGAATAGAAATAAGTTTGTTTTCTAACCTTGTCCCTTTCTTCCCTCTTTGTTTTAGGAGCTCCAGATTCGAGGCGGGCGTGGCAGAAGACTGGATGCAGGCTGCAGGCACGGTGAGTGTTACGCTGCTGGATGCAGAATAACGCGAAGCGTGTGTTGCTGGTCGGGTGTGGTTTAAATAGCCTCAAAAGTAGTCCCAGGTAAGAAGTCCCTATAACCACACCCGAGTAAAAAATAGTCCCTGTAGAAAAAGAGTCCCTTTCAGGCTTCATGTTGGATTGGAGTCATTTGCAGCATGGTCTGCCTGAGGTGAGTAATGAATATGAGCCTGGCGCCCTAGGCGCCAGGACTGATTCCTACTATGAGCCTGGCGCCTAAGGCGCCAGGACTGAACCCAGATAGCCCCTATCCGGGGCTGCTGAGGTTTTACTAAATGTCTAGATGTATGCTCCCGGGGCTGATGGGCTTGGTTCGGATGCCTGGGGGTAGGCATCATGACACCAACACAGACATGGCTTACCTAGAAGAGGAGTATGTTTTGGACAACATCAGATGGAAGAATCATTTGAGATGCCTTTATATGTTTATTGATGATGTATTTGGGGTTTGGAGAGGAACATTTGACGACTTAAACCTATTTTTTGAATACATGAATCAGTTGGCACCCATAATCCAATTTACAATAAGTCATACCATGAAGAAAATTCAATGTTTAGATGTTGAACTTTACACGAAGGCAGGTCAATTGGAAACCACAATCTTCAATAAAGTAACCAACAGGAACAGGCTATTTCTATCTCTGAGTTTTCATCCAGAGCAAATGATTGAAAGTATTCCATATAGTCAATTTCTAAGATACAAAAGAATCATATCAGATGATCAGGAGTTTGTCAGTTAATCAATGAAGCAGTAGTTTGTTTGTGGCTACACCTCTTTGTGCCAAATTTCTGATGTAAATGAATAAAAGTACGTAGTCAAGTTTCTTCAAGTATATTTTCTTAATTTATTTGATATATGTTCTGCCCATATGGATGACACGTGTTGCGGCGTTTCATTGGCGCCTTTTTCAAATCCGGGCTGAATGCAAGCGTAACATGTAATAAAACAAAACACAAAATATAACATATGAAATAGCATTTTAGCATATTTTGTAACACATTTAGTAGTTAGAATAGTGACTTAGGCTGTGTAGTGTATCCTTTTAGCATTCTCAAATTGCATGAACACCTAAAAGTGCAGCACCTCTTAGTTACCTCAAATGGTTAAAAATAAATCCATTACAGTGACTATGTTAGTTTTTTAAAATTAAATTTGTGCAATCCGAAAAATAAATAAGTATGCATGAGACCAAGGATATGTAATGCGATTGGAGGATTGCAAATATGAATAGCACTTTTTACATAAATGCAATGAGAAAGATGTTACTAGTCATGCTTACTAGAGTTTAAAATATGTCTAAATATATGCCAGGGAATCATGCATAAAGAATCAATCCGATAGAAGGTTAAAAGGTTAATGTTAGCATTATAGAACAACCAAATTTGTTCTAGGTGGGATTTAACCCTGGAACTACCGTGATACACTTCAACTAAAAACTAATTCCCGGAAATACGGAAAGGGAGATTCGCACTACATTCAATAAGGGTAAGAAAACAAATTTACATGCCTTTCTGATAGCCAAAAATTGTTAGATCCATGCCATCCCATACTTATTTCTTTTTCGGATTGCACAAATTTAATTTTAAAAAACTAACATAGTCACTGTAATGGATTTATTTTTAACCATTTGAGGTAACTAAGAGGCGCTGCACTTTTAGGTGTTCATGCAATTTGAGAATGCTAAAAGGATACACTACACAGCCTAAGTCACTATTCTAACTACTAAATGTGTTACAAAATATGCTAAAATGCTATTTCATATGTTATATTTTGTGTTTTGTTTTATTACATGTTACGCTTGCATTCAGCCCGGATTTGAAAAAGGCGCCAATGAAACGCCGAAACACGTGTCATCCATATGGGCAGAACATATATCAAATAAATTAAGAAAATATACTTGAAGAAACTTGACTACGTACTTTTATTCATTTACATCAGAAATTTGGCGCAAAGAGGTGTAGGCACAAACAAACTACTGCTTACTTTACAAACGGAGCTGAGGGACTCTATGTCTCCGTGTTGACCTACATCCTTGCGACACAAGAATAAAATAATGAAATAAGAAAACCATTGCCAACCTTAATAGCACTAACATACGGGTCGCGAGAGTACACCTTATGAGATCCCCACTCAAGAAGTTCCTCACTCAGTAGATAGTTAATCAATGAAGTTACAAAGAAGATTTCTAGAAAGAACCTATTCTACAGAAGTTATAACAAGTGAATGCATCTTTAGTTACAAGAGATGAAGCATTGAAACCAGTACAAAAACCATAAGCAGACAGGTGGTGTATGTAACAGCATACTCGCAACAAAGTCAAAAGATTAAGAGAATAATTAAAAGAATTTGGGATGTTTTGAAAATAGACTCTACACTGGCCCAATGATTTGATGAATTACCCACCTTTGCATAGAGGAAGAGTAAATTGCTGTAAGATTATTTGATCTGAGCTAGATATAGTAAAGGAAAACAACAATAGTAAACATTGTATAAGGGAAAATTGGCATGTAACAACTGCCAACCTAGTCACAATGTAATAAAAGGTAATAACATCAATCATCCTTATACAGGTAAACAGTTTGCATTGTGGCACACCACCACATGTGACTCCATGAATATCATCTATGGTATAAAATGCCCATCTGGCGTGTTTTTTTACATGGGTCTTACTACAAGAAAGGCTAAATTAAGGTGGGCAGAACACAAATCATATGTGTGTACAAAGCACGAGATTCACCAGTAGCGCAACATTTCAAACATGCACATGACACTATAGCACAGATGAGATTCATAATATTGGAACAATTGAAATGCCCCAGATGCGGTGGTGATTTAAATAACCTGCTTCACCAGAAAGACATCTTTTGGATAGAGCACCTAGCGTCCTTGATTCCAAAAGGGATGAACATTGAATTTGATTTGACTTGTTTTTTGTGATGTATATTTATTGTTGGGATGTACTGTAGTATGTGTATTTGTTCATCTATTGGTTCAACTGAGATGACAGCATTATCCTATATACTTTATTCTTTAAGCAAAAATACATCAGCAAAATATGCATTGTCCATCTGACATGACATCATTATATTAAAGGGCCGATTCATGGAACAAAAGTGTGCCGAAAATCCCAGCGCAAGCAGGCGCAAGAGGGCGCAAGCGTGAGAAAGCAAGCGCACGTGCACACGTGCGATTCAAGGAAGGTGCTGCGCTACTTTCCACTGGTTGTGCGCCAAGTCCCTGCATGGGGCACGCTGGCGCACACGTCTCCAAACAGCGTGCGCTAAGTGCACAGCGAAAGCGCACATAGCACAGCGCACACAACAAAAGTAGGCGGAACAGGGGGCGTAACACGCGGAATGGGGAATAACGCGTGAAAAAGAAGGCGTAACTGGGGAAGTACTGCTGGGAAGTACACGGAACACGTATTCATGGAATCGAATAGGGCTAACCCGCGAGTGGGGTACATGTATTACAGGGGTTCGCAAGTAGTTTCACACGCGATTGGCCCTATGCAAGTGGGGTACGTGTATTACTGTACCCTGCTCATATCGCGTGTGAAACCTCCTGCGAACCCCAGTAATACACATACCCCACTCGCACAGGGCCAATCGCGTGTGAAACTTCCTGCGAACCCAAGTAATACACGTACCCCACTCGCACAAGGCCAATCGAGTGTGAAACTACCCACGAACCCCAGTAATACACGTACCCCACTCGCACAGGGCCTTTTCGCGTGTAAAACTTCCCGCGAACCCCAGTAATACACGTACCCCACTCGCACAGGGCCCTTTCGCGTGTAAAACTTCCTTCGAACCCCAATAATACACGTACCCCACTCGCACAGGGCCAATTGCGTGTGTGAAACAACCCGCAAACCCCAGTAATACATGTACCCCACTCTCACAGGGCCCTTTCGCCTGTAAAACTTCCAGCGAACCCCAGTAATACACGTTCACCGCTTGCCGTGCTGGTACAGGGTTAGCGCAGCCCTTTGCGCTGGATTGGGGATTTTGATAGCTTTTCCCTGCACGAGGGGCGTTCTTGGGGGCGTAACTGGCGCTGCTGCAGGGTCGCTGCGCCACTGTGCGCCACGGCTGGTTTTGGTAGCTAAAATCCATGAATACGCTGTGCGCGGAAATGGATTTTAGCACACAAGGCCGGTGCAGAGATTCGCACGCGCACACTGTGCGCCAGCCGCGTGCGCCACTTGTGCGCTAAATTCTATGAATTACCCCCTAAATGTCATTGTAAGCAAAACACATCAGCAAATCATGGTGATTGTCACATAGGCTAATTGAATTACTTACGAAGGATTGAGGGCTGTGATGAAAACAAAGACAACATTCCGCTTAGTCTTTAGATAGGTTCACTGGTTATGAAATACCTTGTTGCTATGTGAAGTGGCATTACAGTGATTGTAACGTGAGTCTAATCACAGTATTCAGAGTTTAATTAACATTGTCGCACAATATGGATCATTCTATCACCATTGCCAAAAAAACGAGGGTGTGATTGTTATTTTTGATAGTAGGTTTGAGTGTTTTTAATAAAGGTCAATAGAATGATGTTGTTAGCGAAGTTAAACAATAGACAATTTGGTATATAGACTTTGAAATCAGCATGGTAATTGGCATAATAGCGCATATCTGCCATTCTGATATGATCGCGGTTGGTGTTCCTAACTTTGTGAAGTACTCACGAAGTTCAATGGAACATCTTTCGTGGCGTAGTTGTCGCGTGATGGTTCCTATTTACTTTGTTTTTTGCCGGTACAGGATGGGCGGCTGTTTTACAACTGTATCCTTGTTCCTGTATCGACATGTGAACACAGATTTAAAGGTAAAACGCGGCTTTAACTAGTGAAACCGGATTTTAAAAAAGTGGTTTGTTATATCGTGGAGCTTTAATTGATATACTAAGGATTTTTTTGTTGTTTTTTTGTTGGTAGAATATATTGAACTGAGATGGATTGACGCATGGTTGTCATTGTAGTTCAGAAAAAGTAAGTGGTTGTTGTGTTTCAACTCGACAGTACTGAAGAAATTATAATTAAAATAGATGATGAATCTGATATTTATTACTGTTGTTTTCAGCTTCAGGACACTGGCTGTTGATAAGAAAGGAATCAGATTTGTTGATGGAATGGTTATGCCATTACATTATTTGCACTATGGATGCGATATATATGGTGAGTGATATGTTGATGGTGAGAGATTGTACTATTGGGTCTTATTTCGTTAGTCAAACAAAAGACAGATTAGTGTTTAGATTAACAGAAACCTTCAATGATGAATGGAGTATGTATTTGGAATCTGACCAGCGTCTCTTTCTATTTTGTATTAGATTGTGAGAAAAGATAACAGTTACACATGATGAAGGGGCAGACGGTCCTGAAACACGTAGTGTGGTGTGAATATGGGAGCATTTCAATGGGAAAATCACAATTTTTTGTTGATGTAACGTTGCTCTGATTGAACACAGAATTTGTATCTTAATAGATGTATAAATATCATTTTTCAAACACAGGGCCTCATTAAAACCTTTGCGGAATGGATTAACGGGTGCGGGTAATGGAGGCGGACCCGTTAAACCCATTCTGCAAGATCACGAGGTTCCCTCGCGCGACCCGGTAAGGACGCCTAGTAAAACCGCGAGGGGACCAGGGAGCTAACAACGGGCCGGTCATAATCGGCCCGTTGTTAGCTCCCTGCACCCGTGCACCCATTCCCATTGAGCCCTGTAAGGGCTCAATGGGAATGGGGATGGTCAGGGCCCGGGTTCCCTGAAGGAGGGATTACCGGGCCCTCCAAACTCGGAATGACCCGGTTAAGGGCATGGCTACTGCCAAAGTCGTAATGAGGCCCACACTGTGTTATATTGAGTTGTTGAATTAATGTAATGATACAAATTGTGTTATCTTCCATTTAAATATTATCAGGACACTGATTGTGTTGTAGTAACCATTTGAATAACACGTATGAACAAAAACAAAGGATTTCATTTTGCTGAATTGTTGATTTCTATATATTTATTTTTGAAATTTGACATCAATAAAGCTTTTTTCGTTCAAAAACAAAAATAACTTGTGAAGAGGTATCTTTACCTCAAAGGTGTCACTTGGTAACTCATCAGTGAAACTGATAAATTATGATGGCTTATGAGGGCACCTGAAATAATCAGTAACACATCTACTGTATCTAATAAGTATAAGGAATGTGTTTAATGTGATGTAAACACATGTATTGCACTCTAGTGGAATATAATCACTGGAAATGATGGCACATGACCTTTGACCCAGATGGCATCTGTTCCGCTTTACCCCTAGTGAGAACAATGGAAGTGGCTTGCAGGTGTTAAAAATAGTTCATAAACATCCAATTTTTTGAAATACTAAATAGGTACTAAAGCCGACAACATTTTTGTAGATACTACCCATGTTTTAACAAGGGTGCTGTGTTCATATGCCATGGTTCATGTCATTATATGAAATGATAAGACACAATAGAATCAACATAAGCACAGGGACTGTTATAGATATGGCACGCTACCATTGAATGGTCAGTTACTTCTATATTATACCAATTATGGCTGCAAGTCAGGTATTGTCATTGTATGGTAAGTAGAGCCCCTACATTGCCAGTTGCCATAAGAATACAATATCCAAAAATCCAATAGATGCCAGTTACCAACAGTGCACAGCAGCATTAAAGGTTCAACTAATGATAAATTCTTTAGATAGCACTTTTGCCAAAGTGCTGTAAATAGCACACATTTACATACAGTTTTCATCCCAACCAAACGTGGTACTCAACAGCGGAAGAATGAAAGACTGAGTTGGCTTTGCTGGGGTTCAAACCTGCGACCTGCACATCGCATATAGATTGTGAGAATGAGCCTCAATCCGATGAGCTGTCTTCCTGCTGTGCTATTAAAAAAGCAATGCCACAATAAGATCACATGCCAAAACTGGGTGCACAATGTAGGCTTGACACGTAATAACGCTTAGCATGTTTGCTGTAGCCTTGATGATGCACTGCAAAAAATGCCATGCCACAGTAAGACATACCTAGACTGGCTGCACCAAAATGCCAATCTAACCACAACATAACACTTATCAAGCTTACTATATCATGGATGCCTAGAAAAATATACAATGCTACAGTAAGAAAAAGCTAAACTGGCAGCACCCAAATGCAAGTGTAGCCAGGTAATTACACTTATGGTGCTTGCATTCTTATCGATGAACAGAGCATAATGCCATGGCACAGTAAGGCTAGACTGGCTACACCCAAATAACAGTCTAAACAGATAATAACAAAGATCATGCTTACTTTACTGCAGATACCCAGTACACATGTCATGGCACCATAATAAATGACTAGAATGGCTTATCAAAAGGCCAGCCTAATAACACATGTCATGGCTCCTCTATCATGGATGTCAATTACGTTTTAGCACAACCCTGCCTGCCCTACCATCCCCACATATCCCCTCCCACTCTCGTCCTCTAACCCCCAAAATCAGCTCCTTGTCCCAGCATTATCTTCCTCATCCCAGTACTTATGCATGAGGCACAATGCTTCATCAGCAAGTACTGGGATGGGGAAGAGTAGAATTAGGAGTAATGAAGATTACTGATAAGTAATTCAGGCATTATACACAAGCACACACATTCAAACACCATTCACTGACTCATGTACATGCACACATTCGGGAATTATTCTGCAGGGGAAACCCCACACTTTGGTGATATTCCCTCCTACTAAGTGAGGATATGAGATATATATTTCTACAAAAGGAAGGAACAGTCAACACATTCCCCTCCGATAGCAATTTCAAGACACAGCCCTTGAACAAATATAGGCTGCATTCTGTGTTTCAAATCATCATCAGAAAACATTTTCTTCACAAAATATCATTTTTAATATATTAATCTTTTGTTAAGCACAGGTAATACAAAAATTATTAAAACACATATACACAACACAGTCATATACAAAGTAAAAACACTACCACCTCACAGTATCGCAACTAGTATGCTGAAATATTCAACCAGCATACCACACTATTGGCAACTCAATAAATCTCATTTTCCATTGTGTGACAAATCCCAACTTATATAAGTTTCAGTCCTCTGTGTTCGATGTAACCGGACATTCATCAGGGGCAGAAGTAGTCCTGTGCTTTAGGTAGAATCTTCCTATTCATACACCAATTGCTATCTCTCCCTCGGGCTATTCCAAGAGTCCTCCCATCCGCAGTCAAAGTAGCGTCCTGAAGAAACTGGCCTCTTTCCTCTATCTGGCAGGGATCCCACTGGTTCTCCCTTGGGCTATTCCAAGAGTCCTCCAAACTGCAGTCAATGTAGTGTCCCGAAGAAACTGGCCTCTTTCCTCTATCTGGCAGGGATCCCTCTAGTTGTGTAGACTGAATCATAAAATTCGCCCCTTAGCTTGGTATTGCTGTCTCTCTTCTCTCTTTTCCTATCAGACAGTTTCATTTAGTGCTGTCTAGTCCTCGGATTACAATCGATGCAGAATGGAGTCCTTGATTCTGTGAAAGAATCATAAGGTGCAATTAACTCATCTGTTTCCCTGTCCCAGATTCTGTGAAGTAAGCTTGTTTCTTCAAGTCACATAAATAGTCAGACCTTTTTAAACATTTCACTCGAGATGACTTGTGAAGTGGTGATTGCGACGGGACTCGAGACGGCGCTTGAATAGATACATCGAGTGTTTTGCCAGTTCAGCGTGTGGCTGCAGTTTGTTCTCAATACTTCTCATGCGACACCGTTGCTTGTAAACAGTGCTTGCAACCTGTGCGTGGTCTCGGGAGCTCCGTATTACTTCTGACTCCATTCACTCACACACCATTCACTCACACATGCACACCCAGGCACCCATGCATCATGCACTCACTCCTTCACACCCATTACATACATACATACATACATACATACATACATGCATACATACATACATACATACATACATACATACATATATACATATACACCAGACACACACATACTTGCATGAAGACACACACATTTACATAAAATAAATGTTCTTACCTTTTTCTGTAATCTGTTGCTCGAAAGCCTCCATGTCATGCTGGGGAGAGAGGGCCTCTGATGACAAAAAGAAATGGTTTATTTTGGAAGTCATGCAGAATTCCCACTTGCGACCCATGGCGACCACCAAATGAAGTCCATGTTTCTGTCATTGCATTTTCTGGAAGCTAGTACTGTCTCCTCCTGCATTGTGGTGTCAGTGTGTTGGAGGATGGTAGTGAGTGACCTGGGGTGTAGTGTGGGTGTGTATGAACATTCCCATACTACCATGGGTTTAAGAGGATTAGTTTCACCACTTATGCCATTTGAGATGACGTCATAGGAATGCCTACCACTCCACGCAGCTTCTGCTGTTTTCCAAGAGAGTTGCAGACTGATCCGTAGGCATAGAAATGAACTCAATATTGTTCTAGTACTGCACTCAATACATACCCTAATAAAAATAATAACACAATAGTGAAAAGGGGCAAGTTGCATATCTCTCTTTCACAAACATGAAGTATTGGCTTCATTGAGACTAGTTATAAAACAACTGCTCCTTATTTGAGTGAGAATGACAAATCACAACTTCCCATTAACTCCTGAACTGGAAGGTCTATTAAACCAAGTCAGTGGCTAATCTCTTTTTAAATGCATACGGTTAACATGCTCATAGAGCTTCGATTTAAGACTATTCCAGGTCAAGGGATGATGTACTCTTGCTCCACACGACACGTGACGAACTGTAATGCTGAGGATCTGGTGGTCTCAATTTGTAAAATTCCAGGGAGTTGGTTTTTCAGGCAGAAGAGATGTTTTTCAGCCAAATTAGGTGATGTGGCACAGTAGCAGCATGGCAGACGGCATGCATCTTTACTTCCAATCCCTACAGCACTCAGAGAAAAAGCACCTATGACTGGCAAGTCTTGTTGAGGGACATGAATGTGAGCCACCCAACTTTAAGAAGCCCATAGTTTAGGGACACTCCATTTGGAACAGAAAATATGCCATATGCACAGGAAAGTATGAAGCTCGAAGCTCTTTCTCTCTCCGCAAATGAGAATAGGTTCTAAAGTGATTTCTCATATTCAAGGACATTGAAACAGGTCCTTAAATTGTACCTTAATCAATGACAGAAACAGCAGAAAGTGATGCACAATCACAGCATTCATTCATAGACATCCTAGACTGGATGGCCAGTTCAGTTTACAACTCAGTTTTGTGGTTGTTCACTAAAGGAGCTTTGATGTTTACCGCTTGAATGTGGGTGATACCTCACAGTTACCTGGAAAACCCTTGTTTGTGAACATTAAAAATTCCACCTAGGTTTC
Source organism: Ambystoma mexicanum (assembly GCF_040938575.1). NCBI lineage: Eukaryota > Metazoa > Chordata > Amphibia > Caudata > Ambystomatidae > Ambystoma > Ambystoma mexicanum. The sequence goes on from NC_090939.1 coordinate 768,433,282, forward strand.
TCACTTGACTAAAGAATTGATCAACTAAACTGCTGAACCCACATTCCTAGGCTTCCTCGGACAAGAGCTGAAATTCTTGGAAACTAAAGAGAATTGTATGTTTACCTCTCATATTTGTGTGCCATTGGCAACCCCCTGCAGCTTCCTCTCCCTTTGCATTCGAGAAATTCATGGTCCTGATAAATGTGGAAGACGGAGTACAGGGGTGTTACATCCTGTCTTCCCTGCCTGTGTGTGGATGAATGGAACCTTTGGTGCTTGATTGCTGCATGGTCTCTTAGAATGTTCCCAGGGTGTTCTGTCCTGAGTGTTCTGTGTGTACCAGTTGGTCAGAGTCTGTTGACTTTCTCTTGGATGTGGATGCACGCTTTCCCTTCATGCTCATACCTAACTTAGGTTGCCTACCTGCATAATCCTGGCTTTCTAATAAATAGCGCTACCTGAGCACGAGTGTGCTGTCATCATTGGGTCTTGCCTTCCTAATCAAGGGCATTACCTGCACAACCAGTGCACTGTCACAATTTGACACCTAGGGCTTGCAATTATTAAACAGGCTTAATGAGCTACATTAAAGAGCTACATCTACATTACCTGGATTCAACTTGTCACCAACAGAAAGTAATCATATTTTTCCTGAAATAACACCGCTCACCATTTTGCGATCTGTCCAAGAACAATATGTCAACTTTGCAAGACTTGATGTGGATGCATGGCACAAAAAAACACAATTTACATTGACCCAAGAAGGAAAGAGTGTAATGTTCAAAATGAGGGTATTTAAAAACGATCAATAGTTTGCTACTAGAAACTTCTTTTGGACAAATAAATTAGTTATGAAAGTCTTCAGGGTAAAGACTACATGTGGTCACCTTAATGTATATGACCGTAGAACAATATAGTGAAGAAGTCATTGCATATCAATGGAATTCTTTAGTAGGTTGAGGATTTTGCACAAGCCTAGGCTTGAATGTGTTTAGACTGCTAGAGACAGAGGTCATGACTGTGGCGAGCACTGTGGTGAGCACCTTAATGTTGTCTTGTAGTTCGAGGGTGATGTTTTCTCAAGCCTGCTGGATGCACATACGTCATGAAATTCTTGGATCTGCCTTTCAGGTGCTCCTTGAGTGAGTGAAAAAGTCCTTGTGTGGGAACGTGAGTTGGCCACTTATAAAGATGAGGTGACTTCTAATAAGGACATATCCAAAAAAGTCTCAACCTCCATGGCTTTGATCCATAAGGTACTCTCAGGCAGATTTCTCTTTTGAGGTAATTCAATGTCACACAATAATGTTATGTGAACAGTGTTTCTCCTTGAGAAATAATATCTCTAGAGGTCAATTTTTGAATACATTTTATTAATGATTAACTTTACAAATTAAATGATTCTTCAATACAATTTCCTTCTTAGTCAATATTGGTGATACATTGTTATTAAACAACTTAACTTCAGTGGCTATTTTCTGGAGACTATTCAATAGTTAATAACATAAGGTCCAAAGAACATCGGTTCAATATCTGGTATCATTTCATAATACAATCTGCCTTATGTTGCTGCTAAAGTTACTCTTAGTACTCATCAATGAATTTAAGCTTATTGAATGATATGATTCAAGAGATTCCCTTTTTTATTATTGTTTTTTTGCCCTACATTATAGAACAATCTCTTAGGACATACATTATGTTTACAAATTGTATTGGAGAAAAATTTCCAGGGTAATTCATAGAATTTCGCACACAAGTGGCGCACGCGGCTGGCGCACAGTGTGCGCGTGCGAATGTCTGCGCCAGCCGCGTGCGCTAAAATCGATTTCCGCGCACAGCAAATTCATGGATTTTAGCCTCCAAATCCAGCCGTGGTGCAGAGTGGCGCAGCGACCCTGCAACAGTGCCAGTTACGCCCCCAAGAACGCCCTCGCGCAAGGAAAAGCCATCAAAATCCCCAATCCAGCGCAAAGGTCTGCGCTAACCCTGGACCAGTTTACAGGGCTGCTAAACAGCAAAGCCAAGAGGGGAACGTATATTACTGGGGTTTGCGTGACGTTTCACATGCGAAAGGGCCTGTTCGAGTGGGGTACGTGTGTAACTGGGGTTCGCGTGAAGTTTCACATGCGATTGGAGCAGGGTACATGTATTACGGGGTTCGCGGGAAGTTTCACACGCGATTGGATACGGTACGTGTATTTCGGGGGTGTGTGGGAAGTTTCACACGCGAAAGGGCCTGTGCGAGTGGGGTACGTGTATTCCTGGGGTTCGCATGAAGTTTTACACGCGAAAGGGCAACGCCCATGCACGATACGTCACAGACGCGCTTATGCGCTAAGGGCCTTTCCTCGAAATACACACTGACATGCACATTTTTCACATGCCAAATCACTCCGTATCAAGCTGGCCACGCATACACACACGGAAGACCACGTTCCTGCCCTGAAGGCCATTTTCCTGCCCCCCAGAGCCCTGAGCAAGCTCCGACCTGCAATCTGCTGCTGCTGACTGTCTACTGCCCACGTACCCTGCTATTTTGTGCCTGCACATCAGCCATCTGCAGGGGTCCAGTTGCTGTGTTCACCCCTGCTGGAACAGAAGACTCCCCACTGGGATTCCATTGCTCCACAGCCCAGCCCCAGGACCCAGTTGCCCACCCACTCCTGCCTCTGGGGTTGCCATGTTGGGCACATCTCCATCTGGCACCACTGGCAACCCCCAGCCAGAGAGGCAGAGGGCCACCAGCTTCACTGCCACCGAAGTTGGTGTCCTGGTGGAGCATGTCGTGGGCCATTATGATGCCGTCTTTGGAACATCACGCACCAACAAGGAAGGACAGGAGAGGATCTGGGATGACGTAGTGGTTGCCATCAACGGGGAGGGGGTGGCAACCCGCGACATCAAGCGACTTCAGGTCCAGGACCCTCCACAAGGCCCGGCGCCTCATGGAGGGGGGCCGGGCAGGCATGAGTAACATCCAGATGAGGGGCCTGGAACGCGTAGGCCCAGCGCTCCACGCCCAGATCCTTCGGAGGCAGACCCGTCTGGAGTTGAGCGGTAAGTGGCCAAGCATTGCTGTGTGAGACAGGGCATGTTGCAGTGTGCTGGTAGTCTGATGCTTGCCTGTATGTGTGACATAGGCCATGTATGGATGTGTGTGTGCAGGGACATCATGGTCATGCATGTGAGACCAGTTATGTGTGAACCACATGGTTGGTGCATGTGTTTTAATGCAACATGGTGAGCTCTATGCGGAATGCACACATGAAAGCATGGCTGTCTCTGTTCCTGGACATGAAGGGGGGGTGAGGAATGGGTGCTGATGTCATGTACATGCATGGTGCACATGTGTGTGTGTGTGTGTGTGCCTGAGAAGTGTGTGTGTGACTTTGAAACACCATGGATGCATGTGACTTTGAAGGCAACATCTTGGTTTACAGGGCCCTTCTACATGGATGTTGATGTTGATTGCAGGCGCCAGGACTGTTTCTGCATGTGTGTTGTGTGCATTCACCCATGTGTTGTGGAATGACAGGATGGAAGTGACATTTGACAGTGCCACTCATGTGTTATTGCTTCCTGTCTAGAGTATTTTGTACTGTACCCTGATGCTTGTGTTCTATGTCTCCCTCTACGCAGCGTCAAGTGAAGAAGAGGGCGGAGATGGCGCTGTGGAGACAAGCGGCGGGGATGCCTCCACTGGGCGGCGACGCAAGGCCCAGCCACCCTCCCAAGAATTACCATCATCCGGGACCGAGGGGGCTGGTGCTGCATCTGCCACAACGGCTGTGGCGGAAGGGCCGGGTGAGCCCCCACAGGGGCTTCCAATGGCAGAAGACGGTGTGGAGACATGCAGGTTGGTGGTCTCCACAGAGGAGGAGGAGCCCACCACTGAGCCGCATATGGGGCCTGGTGGGGGTAGTACCACTGGTACAAGTGGTGCAGTCCAGGGCCAGGGTCAGGAGGCAGCACAGGTCACCGCGGAGGGGCCTGTGCATGTCTCTGTCCCTGACCCTGTGACTGCACCACCATGCACCAGCAGGGAGGCCCCATCCCAGGCCCGTCCGGAGGTAGGGGAGAGTGCCATGTCATCTGCCTCTCCACAACCTGCCGACGAGGGTTCCCACAAATGTATGGGCTCCGTCCTTATTGGTGTCGCGTTGCGCACGCGTGGTATTCGTGATGATGTGCGTTCTTCCTGGGCGGAGAACGCACGCCATCACAGAGAGCAGCGTCGTGATGTGGCACTGCTGTGCGGGGCCCTGGTTGGTGGGTTCCTACATGTGTCGCGCACTCTGGCGGACCTCTCCCCCTCTGTGGAGACTATGCGCCAGTCATTCTCCACACCGTCTTCCAGCCCAGATTCCACCAGGGCCCCCTGTAGACCTGGCCCGACCAACACAGCCAGCTTGGTGGAGCTCACATCCCTGCCACAGTCGGGAGTCGGTGGCCCAGCAGGGTTGGACACCACAACTGGAGACCAGCTGATGGAGGATGTGCAGGCACCATCAGACACGGTACATGGACAGCAGCATCAGGAGCAGGCTCTAGGTGGGAGCAATGATGGCTCTGGGACATCAACATCGGAGGGGCAGGCATCGGTCGAGAGGGCAGGAGGCCCCAGGAATGGGAGTGTCTTCCGTGTGGCACCGGTTGGGCCAGCAGATAGGTGCGGAGCAGCGGCAGGCGGAAGAGGCGCGGCTCACCATGGTCAGGGTGGAGTTCTCCATGCGTCGGGCTTTGAGGCGGGCAGAGTGCCTCGAGGCAACTCGCAGGGAGTTGGAACAGGCCATGAGTGCCTCCCTGCGAGACCTCGGGGCCAGGACAGAGGCCCACCTCCGGCAAATAGACATGGAGTTCAATGATGCCCTTGCACGGGACACCACAGAGTGAGCCGCTGGACTTGCCCGCCTCCATTGTATATAGTTAGATAGTGTCAGGTTTCCTTTCGTTTTTTCTTTATTTTGGTTGCGCTTGGACAATGCACCACGTTTTTGTACATAGTTTTATATTAGGTGGTATTTTTGATAGGTTTCATTTCATCAGTTGGGCTCATGGACCCTGGATTGTTCATTTGTACATAGATCACCATTGGATAGTTCTCTTCTTTTTTATTTTCACCATGGAGCAATGGTTTTCACTTTGTTTTTTCCCTTGGATTTGCTTTGTTGGACTGTGACTTTGGACACCATTTTTTGGATTTATTTGGATTTTGATTTTCTTTGTTTCAATTCTTTTACGGACATGCAGCTTTTCTTTTATCATTCCCATTGTTGTGTGTTGGATTTTGATTACATACATGTTGTGTTTAATACATTTTTTCTTCATACTTCGATGTGTGATATTATCTCATTGGTTTCATGCATGTCATGACATGGGTTTTCACATTCATTTGCACCCATTTTGTGTGTGTGACGGACATGTGTTCATTTACATACTTGCCATTGGGGTTGTATCATGTAATTGCCTTTTCTATGATGGTGGATGCAATACTTGGTTGGGTCTTTGGGCTGGGGAGGCTGGCCATAAGGGCCACGATTGAGGATCGTCATGACCAGGGGGCAGGGGGACATGAGTGGGACATGAGTGGGGGCCTGCTGGCAGGTGCCCTGCACTGCTGGGGGGTGGGGGTGCAGGAGGACATGAGTGGCACATGAGGGGGGGCCTGCTGGCAGGTGCCCTGCACTGCTGGGGGGTGGGGGGCAGGGGGACATGAGTGGGGGCCTGCTGCCAGGTGCCCTGCACTGCTGGGCGGTGGGGGTGCAAGGGGACATGAGTGGGGGCCTGCTGCCAGGTGCCCTGCACTGCTGGGGGTTGGGGGTTGCAAGGGGGCATGAGTGGGGGCCTGCTGGCAGGTGCCCTGCACTGCTGGAGGTTGAGGGTACAGGGGGGCATGAGTGGGACGGTATACACGCATTTCACCGCTGTATTTTTCATCGCAGGTTTTTTCATCGCGATTTTTATTTCGAAAAAAAACTCAGCATTTTTTTTTTGGGGGGGTTAAAAAATTAAATATATGGTTGTGGGTGTAAGGGAATTAAAAAAAAACGGGGCTTGGGGGGTGACCCCCCAAAAAAAACAAAAAAAATGATGAGTTTTTCCAGAAAAATACGGCGATGAAAAAACCAGCGATGAAAAATACTGCAGCAAAATAACGTAGAACCAAGTGGGACATGAGTGGGGGCCTGCTGGCAGGTGCCCTGCACTGCTGGGGGTGAGGGTGCAGGGGGGCATGAGTGGGACATGAGTTGGGGCCTGCTGCCAGGTGCCCTGCACTGCTGGGGAGTGGGAGTGCAGGGGGACATGAGTGGGACATGAGTGGAGGCCTGCTGGCAGGTGCTATGCACTGCTGGGGGGTGGGGGTGCAGGGGGACATGAATGGGACACAAACCAAAAGTCAACTATGTACATCAACACATGTCCGTCACACACATACACTGGTTGGCATTGCTTGTGTAAACCCACATTTTCACATGCATCAACCCAATGAGCGAATGCCACACATGGAACTAAAAAATGAAAATGTATTTGTACATGAAATCAAAAATGAAATGAAAGCATACCAAAATATGAAACATGAAATGAAAAGCCTATGAAAAAGATGATTGAATGAAAATGATAACCAATCCAAAAAAATTTGAAAGAAAAACAGTCCAAAGTCACCCTCCAACAACGCAAATCCAAAGGAAATGTTAAAAAAAATCTCCATTGTTTCATGTTCATAATAAAAAAAAGAGAAATCAATCCATAGTCCAACTATTTACAATCCATTGTCCGGAAAAAAATAATTCCATTGCTCCAGAATGCAAAAAAAACAAAAATTAATACATGATGAAACTATATACAATCCATTGTCCAAGGATGTAAAGGGTCCATGATCCCAACCTAACAAATGAAACCTACATACCTAACTACCTAAAATATAACTTAATACATATTTGGGTGGCATTGTCCATTGACCACAAATAAAAGGAAAATGAAAAGGAAATCTAACTCTAAAAACTATTTACAAGGGCAGCGGGCTAGTCCGACGGCTCTCTTTTGGATGTCCCGGGCCAGGGGATCATCGAACTCCTGCTCGATGTCCCAGAGGCAGTGCTCTTCAATGGCCCTGAGGGTTCACAGGGACGATGACATCTGCACCTCCAGGTCCCTGCGAATTGCCTCGCGGCACTGGGCTCGCCTCAGAGCCCTACGCATGGTGTTCTCCGCCCTGACCATCGTGAGCCGTGCCTCTTCTGCCCGCTGCCGCTCCGCATCTATAGCAGGCCTAACCGCTGCCACACGGAAGACACTTCCAGTCCTGGGTCCTCCTGCCCTCTGGCCGATGCCTGCCCCTCCGATGTTGAAGGCCCCGAGCCATCATGGCTACCACCTTGTTGCTGCTGCTGCTGTGCCTCTGCCTGTGCCCTGGCTCTTTGTGCCTGCACATCCTCCTCCGGCTGGGGTGCAGTTGTTGATGTGGCCACCCCTGCTGGACGTCCGACTCCCGACTGTGGCAGGGATGTGTCCTCCAGCAGCATGGCCGCAGGGTCAGAGGCAGCTCCACAGGGTACCCAGGTGATACATGGGTGGGAAGATGGCATGGAGAATGACTGGCACTAGGGGGTTCAGGTGAGGAGGGGGTCAGAACAAGGTCCAGCAAACGGAGGAATCCGGCCCTGGGGAGCTGTCCCAGTAGGTCTACGCGGTCAACGAGGCATTCGAGATGACGTGCAGTGTCCTCACGAAAACACTGCAGGTCACCTCGCATGCCCCGTTGATGCACGCCATCCCACTCAGAACAGGCTCAACCCGGTCCCGGATAGCCACCTCTGCAGGGAGAGGAAGGCCAGTTGTTGTAAGCGGATCCCCTCCCTGAAAACGGATCTGGACGTAGGCATCCCTGCTGGTGTGGGATGATGCAGTCACAGGATCGGGGACAGGATTACACACAGGCACCTCCGCGGTGGCCTGTGCTGCCTCCTGTCCTTGCCCCTGCACTGCACCACTAGCACCAGTGGAATCCCCACCTCCAGACCCTGTGTCTGTCCCTTGCAGGGCCTCCTCCTCCACCAAACCCCCCACCAACCTGGATGACTCCGTGCCATCTTCTTCCGTCGGACCCTGTGCGGTCTCAGCTGCCCCTTCTGCTGCCGAGGAGTCCAACTCTGACCTCTGCCTCTTGGACCTTCCCTCGGCAGCTGCGGCCTGGGATGCGGCACCGGACTCCTCACTCCCCGACAAGATGACAACCTGGGAGGGGAGCCAGGCCTTGCGTCTCCGGCTGGCGAGATGATCCCTGCCGCTGTGCTCCACAGCACCCTCTCCGCCCTCTTCTTCAGTTGACGCTGCAGGCAGGGAGAGATAAAACACAGGCATCAGGGCACTGTACAATGGACTGATACACACATGACAGTTGCACATGAGTGGCATTGTTTAACTACAGACACGGCATCACACTCCACGACACACATGTCATTTTAACTTACACACATGAACATTTCAACAGCAACATTGCACCAGGCAGCACCATCCATACACATACAACAACATGAACAGCCAAAAGTGAGCCTGACATCACATGAAACACAAGGAGTGCACTAGACATGCACACACGCCACCACACTTACATGCATGTCTACATCTCCTCCAACTGTTGCAGTGATTAGATTGCCATACATGTCACATCTGCCATTCATCCTTCTACATATCAGTGTCACATGCATCCATGTTGCATCACAGTTGCACACTTGTCAGATGCACATACATGCACATGTACACAGTGCAGATACATTCATTATGAACCATCATCCACGCCACAACCATGCCAATGCACATACACAGAAATTCAAAAATGTGTGCTCCCACACCTGCATTTGCTCAGCATGCTTACCAACACATACACCATCAATGTGTCTCACAGGTGAGAGGACTCACATGTGGCAGTCTCACGCCCATATTCATGCACATCCCTACATGCCCCTACATAAACACATGTGCAACCTGCACACTACTGGCACACCACGACACGCACAGTGTACTATCAACATGCATGTACACTTACCGCTCGACTCCAGACGGGTCTGACTCTCAAGGATCTGGACGTAGAGCGCTGGGCATATGCATTCCAGGACCCTCATTTGATGGTTCAAGAGCTGTCCCTGGCGCCCCTGGGCATCCGCTGCCTTAGCGAGGCGCCAGGCCTTGTTGAGGGTCCTGGACCTGAAGTCCTCCCAGCACTTCTTGACATGATGTAAGTCACGGACTGCCACCCCCTCTGCGTTGATGGCAGTCATGATGTCCATCCAGATCCTGGTCTTTCCTTCACTGTCGGCGCGCGAACTTCCAAAGAAGGCATCATACTGCCCCAGGACTTGCTCCACCAGGACACCAGCTTCGGTGGCAGTGAAGCTGGTGGCCCTCTGCCTCTCTGGCTGCGGGTTGCCAGTGCTGCCAGATGGTGTTGTGCCGGACATGGCAACCCCAGAGGCAGGAGTGGGTGGGCAACTGGGTCCTGGGGCTGGAATCCCAGTCGGGAGTCTTCGGTTCCAGCAGGGGTGGTCACAGCAACTACACCCCTGGCTGACGTGCAGGCGGCAAATGGCAGAGCATGTGGGCAACAGGCAGTCAGGCAGCAGCAGATGGCAGATGGCAGGTGGGAGCGTGCTCAGGGCTCTGGGGGGCAGTAATTCGGCCTTCTGGGCAGGAGCGTGGTCTTCTGTGTGTTTTTGCGTGGCCAGATTGATACGGAGTGATTTGGCACGTGAAAAATTGCACGTCAGCGTGTAATTCGAGGAAAGGGCCTTAGCGCGTAAGTAAGTCATATTACGCGCGTGGGCGTTTCCCTCATAGCACGTGATGACCGAGCACACGTGGAAAAACTGCAAGTCTGAGTGTCATCGAGTGTAATTGGAGGAAAGTGCCCGCGTACACGAGTATCTGACGTGTACGTGTGGGCCGGTTTAAAAGCTACGTGTAGGACGCCATTTCCTTGTACGTGCTTTTCGTGGAGAGCGAGTGGGTGAAATCTGTACTTCTTGTCGGTTCACATGTGATTACTTCACAGCGTTTCTAGTTCGTACTCCCTGTTACCTCTGACAGCTCTTTTCTGATTTTTTGTTGGGCCTGTTTCCTCAAACAGAGTTCACTTCTCCTTTTGTCCTGTCTCCTCAGACAGCATACAATTCTTCTTTTGGCGGGGGTGTTGCCAACGCGCACACACGCATATTTTTCACGTTCTTTTTCCAGGCAGACGGTGAGTTCCGCACGTACTTAGCAACTGTGCTTGCCCCGTGTGTCGCGTTCCCCTTCAGAGGTCATTGTAGGCTGCGTGTATTACGCGTACCCTTATTTTTGTTTTTCTGGGTGCCACAGCGTAGTGCAGGTTCATTTTTTCACGCACGTGGTCTACGATGGGTTGCGTGCACGCACATTTTTGATTTTGGGCTGCCTGTGCGTTGCGTGACCCGTCATCTTCCCCCAGGTGTCACAGACAGCCTTGTTAGAGCACTAGGGTACGAATTCGATCTGGTATCCTACCCCTTTGACCCCCAATTGCCCAGGACAATAGTTTACTGCAACTCCCATACGCACAACAACATCAGTGCCATGGATGGGAGGAGACCAAGCGGTAAGGGAGGCAAAGGTGGCCGACCCTCAAAAGGTGGGCATGGTGGGCATGGTAGGGGACGTGGCCGGGATTTGCAGGGTTCCCCTATACCCCCATGTGTGGAGAAACAATCAGGGACACCCATGACCGCCCCCCCATGGTTGAGGGAAATGTGGCTGACACCATCCAAGCTCAGCCCCTGTTGGACCAGCCCATTGTGGCACCTGACCTGGCACATGATGACTCCCTGGCTGACTTCCAGGTCAGCAAGTCTAGGCCACGTGTGGCGGTGCAAGTTGTTGTCAGCAAGCCACGTGGATCTGGGGCAGCTATTTCATCTGTTGCCCCAAGTATGCAGGGTGGGGAGGCTGCAGGGGCAGCTGGAGCTCCATCTGCCCCAGCTCTGACTCTCCCAGCCAGGACAGTGTCAGTCCCGGTCCATCAAACTGACGTACCTCCTGCCAACATTACCCTGCAACCAATGCCTGCATCAAGACCTATGGTCATTGTGCATTCCCACACTCCTACTACCCAGTCCACCGGTGATTCTGCCCCTACTGACCAGAGCGGCGTAAGCCACTCTGGCTCTGCTCCACCTTTAAAGAAGAGAAAGAAGGGTGCTCTGGCACGACAGGCTGAGACCCCAGACACGGCTACACACTCCGGTACCTCAAGGAAGCCTTGCTTTAATGATCCGGAACTTGATGCACTTGTGGCCTGTGTGTCGGCACATAGCCACGAAATGCTGGTGACTGCAGGGTCCAAGACCACACCTGGTCAACGTAAGGCACACTGGCAGACCATCGCCGACCGCATAAGTGCCCTTGGCTTTGTGAGGCGCACAGCTGATGATTGCTACAAGCGGTGAAATGACCTGAAACGCAGAGCAAAGAACAAGCTGGCCTCAAATCATGCCGCTACTCTGGTGGTGGGTATCCACAAGAGGACAACAAACACACTGATCATGACTCTGTTGCTGGGGCCTTCATCACAGAGGAACATATCCAAGGTGTGGGAGGACTACCTGATTATGATGCATTGTCCGGTGAGTGCCCATGCATGTGTGTGTAATGCATGTGTATGTTGTTTGGGTGACGGGTTCTGATTGAGTGCCAGGTGAGGGTGTGTGTGCCTGAGTGGTATGGGCCACCCATGTGCTTCATCCAAAACATTCAGCGGCCTTGGATTTGGGTGTGACAGTATCCCTTCTGCCCACATTAGTAATTTTGCACAACATTATGGCAGTTGCCCTTGAAGTGGCATCTTGCAACAACATTGTTCGTATTTTTCAGTGTTCGTTCAGGCTGTTTGTTTCAATTCTACCACTTTTGCTATGCATTCCTCAGCCCTATTGTCACATTTTTGACATGCTTCTGTCATTGATGAACCCCACATTGGCCCACATGTGTTACCTTGTTAGGTGAATGATTAGACCATTCAGGCTGATTGAGTATTGGCCTGATCACAGAAATTCTTGGGGCCTGTTTGAATTTGGAACATGATAGTTGTTTCCTGTCATGTTGAAGTGCACAACCATTGATGTGTACATCGGCCTGCAATCACTGTATTTTTGTGCACTGGATGTGTTGCAGTGTGTGGCACATGCCTATTTTGTCACACTATGTAGCATTTTTCATCTCATCATGTCCATCTCACATGGATGGCTGACAGTATTCATTCACTGACATATGGATGTACTTGTGGAATGTACCATGGCTATGGTACATGCCATCTGTGTGATGGCATGTGTCATGTATGTGTATTGGACATGCCACTCACAGGCCAATGTGTGATGGCAGTGCTACCCAGCATGCAGCAAATGTGTTGCTCTTCCATCTTGGTGTCATCAGTGTCTGCCTTTTGCCTCCCCTTCCAACTCAGTGACAATGCATGCATGGGAGGGTTATAGTCATGTGGGACATGTGTAAATCATGTACTGGTTCTGTAGCTTGTCAGGCCTATTTGTGTGCTATGGTGCTAATGCCTGTTTCCATTTTTTGATTTTCATGTTTTTGCAGGGGATGACGCACTTGATGCTGTTGAGGTTGAGGAGATGGTGCAGACCCAGGAGGAATCTCAGGCACGACCTGGCACCAGTGGGGGGCATGGTGTGGTGGTGGGTGAGAACCCAATCTTGCTGCAGACCATTCTGTCGAGGGGTGCCTCTGGGTGCACCTCCCCAGACCTCTATTCAGGTGCTGATTCGGATGATTAGACCTATGTGCTGTCGCAGGTAAGTGTTTCTGGCAGGGATTCTGTTCTGTCCAACCCACCCGCACCAGGGGTAGAACCCTCTATGGGGATGTCAGTGTTGGTAAGTCCGCCTTTGGCGGTTTCGGATGCAGGGTCACACTCCACAACACATGATCCTGTTCCTGGGCCAGCAGATCAGAGGGGGAATGCAGTCCTGCAGCCTCAGGCAGTGCCGGCACAGCAAGGCACAGATAGCCTTGCCCCAAACAGGTGTGGGGCCCGCCGACGCGGTGGCCGTACGCCACCAGGCAATACCTCATGGGAACAATCCATGTACAGTATGGCAACCCAACAGGCAGCATCAGTTGAGATGATGGCTCAAGCAATGGAGAGGGTGGCCACTTCCATTGTCCCCCCTGAAAGGCAGATGGAGCAACTACAGCAGGCAACAGACTCCATTTGCCAATCACACAGGGACGACATGTTGGCGTCCAACAGGGACAGACGGGCGGCACTGGAGACTCTACACCAGTTGATATCAATAGAGTCCCAGGGCCACAGGGAAGCCCTGAGGGTAGAACTCCATCACCTGAGGGAGACTCTTGTTGCCCTTGAGGCTTCCACTAACTTGAGGACAGAACAGCAGCTGGAGCGGCTCACACGTTCGCTCTCAGCTGATATGCAGGCAACTCGGGAGGAGATCCGGGCATCACGTCAGGTGCTGCATGGGGATCTCCGCACTATAATCCTCCAGAACGAGACCTTCCACACCCGCATGCTTGCTGTCATGGAGGACCATACCAGGGCTTTGCGTGGGCTGCCTCCCATAGCACCACCACCTCCTGTGGCAGCAGCAGAGGGTGATGAGAGCGACAGCAGCAGTTCTCCCACAATGGCATAGCCGTGCAGGCCAGGAGCCCATGGAGGTGTTTGTTTTCCCAACATCCACACAGGTGGGTGTTGGGGCGCACCTTGTCCTCGGACCTCCTGGGTGGCCTCCCCCCATGGCCATTTTTGATTTTAGATTTTAGATTTTTTTTTTACAGTGTGTTGCCTTGTGTGGCTTCCGTGGGCATCCACTGTATTCCGGTTGGGCACAGGCAGGCTTGTCCTGAGTTTGGGTTGGATACTTGGGTTCGTGAGACACACACCCCTCCTGCTTCCCATTTCCATGAGCTTGCAAACGGTGTAGCCAAGTGACAGTGACTTACACGGTGACGTAGGACTCCCATGAGCTTTGTGGGCAGTCTGTAGTCAATACTGTGTATACATTCCTAGTGGATATTGTTGTTGTATTGTACACTGCATGGTGTATTGTTATGTGCTTGTGCATCCATGTCTTTCTCCTAATTTACAGGTTAATTCCTCATGTCTTCACAAGGCAGTCTACTTTGGAGATGGAGTTCATGTTGTAAGCAGTGCACTTAGACATTTGCGTGGCAGCAGCACTGTACAGTTGGAAGTGGCCGATGTGCTGGCATAATCAGGTTGTAAGACTACCACTACTTTAACTTAGTACTGTCATGTTTATGCTATGTTAGAGGTTGTGTAGCTGCATTGTATTGTTGGTAAGTATTTGGTCATGTGTGTTGTTAGTTCTAATTACTGGGAGCATATTGTGTGTGGGCAGTTTCCATTAGGGACGCTGTACTTTTACACTTGTGTCATGTTTTGGGGATTGCTTTGTTTGCTATCACATAGCATGACATGCCATGGTGTGTTGGGTTTCGGTGCTCGGGAGGGGTTGGGTGTCATGGCACTGTTGTCATGTTGTATTTTGCAAGGGGGTAATGATTTAGCAGCATAGAAGTGTGTCTTTTGATGACACAGCATTGGTGGTGTTTGTGTAGGTAGGGATGCACACAATGTAACACTTCCAGGTGACCAATCTCAGGCTGGTATGGTTGTGACAGTTGACCGTCCCTTATGTCATCATCATTGATTGTCAGATGGTATGTGCCAGGGCTGTGTGCACTCCACAGGGGTGTGATTTTAGTTGAAGTAATTAGCCACCAGATGCGTACGGGCTGCCTCACCCCGTGCCCTTCCCCTCCCATGCGCAGCGGCCGTGCATGTGGTTGGTGATGTGGGGGCACCACCATGTCCATTGGCAGTCCCCGTCATGTTGCAATGTTGTGCAGGACACTTGCTGCCACTATGATCCTGCACACTACTGGGGGAGTGTATAACAGCTGCCCGCCAGAACGGTCAAGGGAGCAAAAGCGTGACTTGAGCACTCCGAATGTGCGCTCCACTATGCCCCGGGTTGCAATGTGGGCTGTGTTGTATCTTACCTCGGGTGGCGTGGTGGGGTTCCGAATTGGCGTCATCATGTGGGTGCTAAGAGGGTAGGCACTGTCCCCTGGGGAGGTGGTGATGGGTATCATTAGTGGGGTTGTGACATTGCTCAGTATCTGACATGCATGCATGTGCTGTGGCATTTATACTCACCGAGCAGCCATGTATCGCCATGCTGACCAGCTTCTAGGTCCCAGTTTAGGGTTGACATTCTGTAAATAAAACTGTCGTGGGTGGACCCTGGATAGATGGCATATACTGAGGTGATGATTCCCTTGGCATCACATACTACCTGGACGTTGATGGAATGCCAGTGCTTGCGGTTTCTATAGATATGCTCAGATGCCCTGGGAGGACGCAGAGCCACATGGGTGCAGTCAATGGCACCTAGCCCTTTGGGGAAGTGTGCCAGTCCATAAAAATCCTGGACGACAGCCTGCCTTTCTGCAAGTGTTCTGGGCAGGTATATGTGCCTGCGGACTGATGGGCGTGCATTGATGATGGCCAAGACCTGGTGTAGGCAGCATGACTGTGTGGCCTGTGACACCCCCCCACTATAGCAGTTGTCCGCTGACATGATCCAGTGGCCAAGAAGTGCAGTACATTGAGGACCTTATGCAGGGGGCTGAGTGCTTGGGAGCACAGGGTGGGTAATGTGAGGTCATCCTCCCACTCACTGACCAGGTTGAGTATTATGTGAGGTAGAAACCTGTACCTCCCATACACCTGGTCATCAGGCATCCCAAAAAGGCTGGTTCTGGGTGTAAAAATTCTGGGCCTGACTATCCTCCCCCTCCTGCGGTATCCCACGACCACTGCTGCTAGGAACGGTATATTCATCCTGGTGTCTGTGCTTCTTTGTTGTTTGCGCGCACTTTTTTGCTGCGCGGGTCCACATACGCCTGCTTCCTGCTGGCGTACGTGTTTCCTGATTAGCGCGTCTTTTTTGGCGCACGCGTTAGCCCCGTTCGATTCCATGAATATGTGTTTTGAACGTGCGTGTGGGCGTTCCGCGCACTTGCCTCCTGTACTTCCCCCGTGATGCCCACATTTTCACGAGTTGTTTCCCATTCCGCATGTCACGCCCCCTGTTCCTCCTACTTTTGTTGTGTGCGCCGCGCTATGTGCGATTTCGCTGTGCGCGTAGTGCACGCTGTTTGGAGACGTGTGCGCCAGCGTGCGCCACGCAGAATTTTGGCGCACATCCTGGGATTTACACGCGCACAGACTTCCATGAATCGCTGTGTGCGGGTTTCGCTGCGATTTTCGCACTGGCACTGCGAATCGGACGCTTTCGCACGGTTTCACACGCTTGCGCTGAAAATTTCAGCGCACATTAATTCTATGAATCGGCCTCTTCATTTATATATGTAATGGTTATTAAAGTTTATTTAAATATTTTTGATTTATAGATATTATTTCTTCTCGAGAAGAGTGCAAAATTGCTCACATTAAATCATTTTTTTGACATTGAATTACTTTGTAAGGTCTATGCTTCAGGCCAGAAAGTGCCTGCACCCATATATGTCCATTGAATATTGTTATGAATCATATAACTAGGGAATAGTGATGTTAAATTAATTGTATATAGCATTGGAGTGTGTGCAGCCCTGCAGCCCACACATTGTGTTACAGATTGTTCTTTGTGACCCAGGATTATGATGGCTTCTTCTGCTTGAACTGGAGTCAAAACCAATATCATGAAGGTTGCTTTTGCAATTAGACAATACAGCCCTTTTGACAACAGTGTTGGTAAGCTATATGGCAATCTCTAAAATACTTGCTTAAAATCATGTTGTTAATGTTCCATGTGACACCAAACAAGATCACTGCTTGTCAGGACTAACAATTCTGGTTTCTGGTTGTAACTCGCTTTGCCATTCTAGGCCTGACTAACCATCTCTAAATAAACAAATCCTGAAAATGTTTTTTCCTCAAGCCTGCAACATTTGGAACATGAGTGAGCCCGTCACTATTTTTCAATGTGTGAAGTTGCTGGCTTCAGGGCTTCAAGCAGCTTGCACAAATATCTTCCAATGATAATCCACAGATCTGGTTAGTACAATGTTCTTATATTCATGACTAGAACAACTGTCTACTCAAGGCAACACCAGCCACTCCTCTTGAAGTGCTGCCCCTGGTGAGAATTGGAGACCGGACTCTGGCAAATCGAAAGGCTGGTCACAATATCTCATCCCACCAGATCTGGCAACACCTCAAACTCATCCTGGAGAATTTAGTCATGACAAGGATGTATTTTAAAAGGTAATGCTGAAAAAGGAGAGGGATGGGGCTACAGTCTCTATTTCTCCCCCACTCTTCCATCCCCATCCCTCATCTATCACGATTAAGTACTAGAGAAAAAGAAGATGATGGACCCTATGGTTCCTGTGCTCACTTGAAGAACACAAAATGGTTAGAAATCACTCAAATCATTTTCTTATTGCAATTCAGCAGTTTTTATTGTTGTATTCATTAAATTAAATAGTTGCTGAATTGATGTCATTCAAAAAAATATAGTTTCCAAAATGTTATACATAATTGGGTCCAGATTATAAAAAACAAAAAGCTTCACAGCGTAGGAACAACTTGGAAATATACTGCTTATTCTCTTAGGTACTCAAACTAGTTAGTTATGCCTATCCCTTTTCCTTATTGTTGTATTCATTAAATTAAATAGTTGTTGAATTGATGTCATTCAAAAAAACAAAAAGCTTCACAGTGGATGAACAACTTGGAAATATATTGCTTATTCTCTTAGGTATCCAAATTATTTAGTTGTGCCTATCCCTTTTCTGACACGTGTTTCTCCGTCACACATAAAATGGTTCATTAGGGAATTTAGGGGGCTAGTTGTATGTGCTGATCATTTGTACAACATGGTGTTTTCCCAACTGTGGTGTTAATAAAGCTGCGAAAAAATGGGAAAAGGACATTAATGAAAAGCTCAAAAAGGTGAACACGTATTTGGGGAGGTTATTAGCTGTCTTGAAAAATATGATAGATGTACTTACAAGGTTTCTACTGTGATCTTATGTATCTCTTAGGTGGTTTTCAAAGTGGATCAATCTGTAAGGTGGACTATTTAGACCAGTCCTCAGTGAAGGTAATAGTTCTGTTTGAAACATAAATAGTAGTAAGTGTAAATAAATGGTGGGACGTCCCGTGCTAGGTTGTAGAAACATATTATAATGGCCAATGCTAACAATAATCTAGCTTGACATTTTTAGCACGTGGCAATACCCTGAGGTGATGCCATATTCAAAAGGTATGGATGTACCGCTGACATAAAATGGTCTGTTTATAAGCAAGGTCAGTTATGCCTTAAAGATTAAATCTCAAACCTGCCCACTGCTGCCATGTGGACAAGTAACTATTCAAAAAATATTGTAGTCAGAAACACAATCTAAAGTAAAGTTCTAGGCGGCTGCACTTGTTGTAAGCGAGCCGCTTGCAAAATCTTGCGCTCACCTGGATTGACGGATTAGAATTTTGAGATTCTTTGCAGTGCGGTGCGATTGCCGGCATTCTGCAAATTGGACGCGCACTTCCTCTGTTTTGGTTAGACAGAGAGATGTTTCACAAATCACATGTGCGATGTGATGACATCACACGTGGTGTTTCCGTTCGCCATGTTGGTTTGGGATCGCGTATGATTTAAAGTAGTTGGTAAAAGGTACAATCACTCTAAATTAAATACTTCATGGGAATGGGTGATGATTATTTGGGCCAATTCAAAAACCAAACTGGCTTTTGGTTGGAAATGTGGTGAATGCGCAGTATTTTGGTGCATGTGATGTTTTAATTAGCCTCTATAGAGGGTGTCCTAAATACATGTATGATCCTGTGGTTGGAGATACTAGTATAGTGCATTAGAAATAAGAAATTACGGTTTGTTTTGGTAACTTACGTAATATTTTTCTGCAATTGGCTTTCCAGTAATTACTTAATCTATCTGCCTACAGAACTGTATCTGGCATTGTCCTACTCTAAATGTGGAGTTCTTATTGCTGCAACTTAAGGTACTTATTTTTAGAATACATTACAGTCTTTGATTTAAGACTTAGCTTACTAAGTGGAACTTGATTGCGCTGCTATGGCCAACTTTTGTTTCTAAAATTATGTTTCTTTTTCTCTTTTTGTTTGTCTGTCAACGGACTACTACAAATGAAATTGGTTAATTTGTGGTAACTTAATTTCTACTTTTTTACTCTTCCTACATGTGATGTACATGTGTTATATTTTTTGTGGTTGCATCGCGCCCTGGACTGCTTGCTCACAACTTGTGCATATGTTCTTTATGTAACAATTCTTTGCACAAAACAATCATGTGTATGTTTTATTTTTAACTTTACCCAATTTGTATGGAAATGATGTACTATGCAATTTTAGCCTCTGATGAAAAGCTGTACACAGCTTGAAACACGTGTCAGGCTTCTCTTCGCACAAACAATAAAGGCTTCTCTTTGCACAAACAACTAATTATAATTTCTTGGCGCAGTGAAACTGGGAACATCTTTGTTTTTCTTTAATCCAGTGTAGGTCGCATCCATCATGCATATCAAAAATGCTTTGAGTTTTCGTAGCTTGTTCATAAGATTGCCACCTCGGGGTGAGGCTGAAAGTTTTTCAATTCCAAAGCATTTTATATGTGATAAATCGTTTTCTTGATGGTTTCTCCAAAATGCACAGCAATTGGGGATTTGGTGTCTCGTTTTATGATGGCTCTAAGTTGTTCACTTATTCTGACCTTCATTTTCCTAATGGTACTTCCTATATATCTTTCTGCAGATACATTCTAGTGCATATATAATGTATGTACTGTTGCAATTGATGTGTTGTTTAATCATAGTCTTGGTGCCATTTGGTTTCATAATGTCTTTCTTTGTGTTGATCATGTGGGGACATGTTCTGCAATTTCCACTTTTGTAATTGCCTTGCACCGGTTGCTTCAGCCAACATGCATGTTCTTCAATCTGTTTTTTCAAAAAGAGTCGATATCTGGTGTGGTCAAAGTGTGAAGGACTAAGCATCTTTTTGAGAGTTTTGCATTTTCAATAGCATATGTTCGACACCTTGTGAAGTATTATGTCCATATCTGGGTCTGCTGTTAGAATGATCCAGTTTTTTCTGTAGAATTTGTCTGATTATTTTGTTGTTAGTACTGTATGTTGTGATAAACCTAGGTTTATCCGGTTTGGTTACTTGTTTTTGTTTGTCTTTCATTAAATCCGGTCTTGGCCTCATCAAAGTTTTCTTTACACTTTTCTTTAGATGTTTCGGGTTGTAGCCTCTATTTTTGAACTTGTGAATTTGTTTTTCTTGGTGTTATTTGAATTCTTCTTCCGTAGTGCAATTTCTTTTGGTCTGGAGAAGTTCTCAGAAAGGTAGGTTATGTATGATGTGGTGAGGATGATTGCTGGTTGCATGAAGAATGCTGTTCACTGCTGTACTTTTGGTGTAGAGGGTTGTATGAATTGTATGGTCTTTTATGTATAGGTGAAGATATAGAGAATCTATTTCTTTTTGGCTGTGCGTGATAGTGAATTTCAGGTTGTAGTCATTATTGTTGAGAAACGTGTAGTATTCCTGTAAATGATGTTCTGAACCATTCCATATGATAATAATGTCATCTTATTGAGATCTGAGAAAAATGGATGTTGTCATCAAATTGTGTTTCAAAGTGGCCCATGTACAAATTAGCATACGAAAGGGCAAATTTTGTGCCCATTGCCGTTCCCTGAATTTGTTTGAAAAGTTTATCTCCGAAGCAAACATTTTTATTTGTGAGGGTGAAATGAATAATTTCCAGTATCATCATGATTTAATCTTGAAGAAAAATTGAACGGGTTTTCAAATAATTGTTAGTGTTGGAGATTCCTTTCTCATGTATGATACTTGTATAGAGAGCCATGACATCCAGTGTTACAAACCAGTGGTTTTCTTCCCAGTAGGTGTTATCCAATTGTTGGATGGTGTGGGTGGTATCTTTGATGTACGAACTGAGTCCAGATGCAAGTGGCTGTAGATGGTAGTCTATGTATTCAGAGATTTTTTCCATGAGTGATCCAATGCCATTGATAATGGGCCCACTTTGCGGTAGGTTTTTAAATAGTTTGTGAATTTCTGGCATGAAATATATGGTTGGAATGATTGGGTAAGAGGTATTCATGTATAAATGCTCCTCCTCTGTGATGAGACATTGGTCTTTCCATTGTGTACTCATCAAATTACAGTCTTTCTGTAGGTTCTTAATTGGATTGCCTGTTAGTGGTCATAATTAAGTATGTTGAAGCCCGACTTCATTGTCCTGTTTCTCAACCCAAGCCAACATCTTACTCCATGATCTTTTTCCATCAATTGCTCACTCCATTGAATTCACCTTTACTTAATTCAACTCTGCCTTGTCTGCCCCCTTCAATGGCCACTATCCTGCCTGCTCCTTTACCCCTTACTGTCTGCATCCTCAACAATGGATCTCGCACACCATGCAGCTGCTGAGGACAATGATACATTGCTGCTTATGCGTTGGAGCAAAGACCAATTCCTCACTCTTCTCACTGCCTGCAAGGAATCGCTAGTGACCCTGATCACAGCTCTCAACCCAGTCAGATGCTCTTATTGCACTAATATTGTTTCATCTCTCCACTCACACCCTTGTAAACTATCCATGACCCTCCAAGCTATGCTTCACCCCTCAGGAACTGCTCCATGTCCTCCTCTCTCTCCTCCAATGACTTTAACTCCTTTTTCTCCACTAAAATCACCAATACAGGACATCTTGTCAACCCTTCTTTCTCTCCTATAACTCTTAATTCTTCCCTCACCTCATATTCCCCACCCTCTCCTCTCTATCAAATTTCTTCATCAACTTCCCCACTGAATGTCTACTCATCCTTCGCTGTGCCAACTCATCCTGGACACCAATTGACCCTTTTGCACCACAGATTCTTAAGGAACTTGCACATACTACCTTCACCCACCTATATTATTGCTAAACCTGTCATTGTTAACTGGCATCTCCCAGCATTCTTTTGGATTTGCCACCATCAAACCTCCCCTAAAGAAACCAACTGCTGACACCAGCCACTTCTAATTCTAGAGATGTGTCTCTCTTCTTCCTTAGCACTCAAGAATCCTCAGAAGGGGTGTCTTCAACTTCTTAATGAACTATATCTAGGGAAACTTACTCACTGAACACCTCCAATCTGGATTCTGCTCCACCTTTCCCACTGAGAATGCACCCATACATATCACCAATTATCCTGTCACTGCACACCACTCCCATCTCTCCTCCATTATCATTCGTCTAAACCTGTTGGCTGCCTCTGCTACCATGGATCATCCCCAGCTCCTTCATACTCTTTCCCTGCTTGGCTTCAAGGAGACCATACTCAACTCATTGTCCTCCCATCTCTCTAGCCTCTCCTACTCCATCGCATGAGACTTCAGCACCTCCTTCCCAATAGCTCTTTCATAGATGTCACTCAAAGATTCTTCCAGAACCCTCTTCTCTTCACGCTGGATACCTCCTCCCGTGACAAAATAATGTTCTACTTTGGCTTTGAGCTCTGCTTCTTTGCTGATGATACTACGATATTCTTCTCCTTCCCCTCCTTCATCCCTGCAATGTGGCTCTCAATGCAAACATCTGCTCTCTTTAAATTCCTGCTCCTCGTCTATGAATCCATTTATGGTCTTGACCCTACGCTACCTCTTTGAATCTGTCTCATGGTACTCTCCCCCTCAAACTATCTACTCCTAAACTCTTTACAAGCTATCAATACTTTGCCCTCCCTGTGCCTTCTCTCATTTTCCCTATTGACCTTCTCACCTGCAATGCCCCCCACCATCAAAGCCATTTATTCAGTGGAACTCTTTCAAACATGTCTCAAACTCCACCTGCAAGCCATAGAAGGAGAACCACCAAACACTTCCACCACCCTATCTATAGTAACCGTCAACACACCTCTCCTGCAATTTGCCCTCAAACTACTCTGTGCAATTTGTCAATATGTAAGTACTGGCCACAGGCTCCCAATTTTAAACAAGTGATAATGTTGTTCAGTTGTTTCCTTGTGTCTGGTGTATGCTCCTATTTTTATCCCTAAACATTAATTCCAAGGTCCAGCCTCTAAACACAGGACTGTGTATTGAACCCATTCTGCTCAATGTTGTGTTGCTTCTAAGGCAAGCATGTTGCACCTGAGCTATTCTGTCTGATGCAATAATGTTCTTATGTTCAGGCACCTCACACTAGGACTGTCTCTGTTTTCTCTTATTGCCTATGTTGTAAGTCATTTTTGTTCAAAATGGCATTCTGTTCTTAAATAAAGAAATACAAATGTAAAAACAATCTGCACCTCGCTTATGGGGCACACGAAGGACAGGATATGTATGGGGTTGCATCAATTTCTGCGGAGAGGAGTTATGACTTGGGAAGCCAGACTGGATTGATCTCATTGGGAGCAGAACAAAGATAATATGCATATGCTGGTCAAGTGGCACAGCGAGTAGAGCAGAGCTTGCTAACACAGGTTCGAATCCCAGCAGGGCCAAACTCAGCCTTTCTGAGGTTGATAAATGAGCACCACACACAGTGGGTGATAATAAGCAGTGCTCAGATACCTGAGGGTTCATAGCGCTATATAAATGCAAAATTATTATTATTATAGTTAATTCCCGTCTGTCATGGTGAAGGTCAGTGACAAAGGACTTCATGGTGGTTATGTTTAATTTGAAGTTTTCAACAAATACATGCTTTTTATAGATTGGGTGCCTAACAACCGACCACACAATAACTATTCATATATTTAGTTTATATATTTTACCACTGCAAAACCTGACATCCAATATATTTAAAACAAAAGAAAGAGGGGGGAACACTGGTACATACCATGAACTAACAAAGAGGAGAGGTATTCACACAACAGAGGAAAGGTGATGTGTTTTCTTTGTGACCAAACACTAGCATTTAACACTTCTTTCACTTCTTTTCAAATGATGCCATATTGGTGGTGGCCCCTGACCTCTGAGAGCATGCGGCTGAACCTGAGGGCCAAATAGTGAGTTTATCTAGAGATAGTTCAATGTTTTTGATTTCCTGGTGAGAAGTACATAGTGAACTCTAAAAGGACGCTACACATATCTGTGACGTGCGTATATGCATAAAAGACTTTGCATCCAAGGCTTGGTTGGTGGTTTCCTTTAACTCCATAGCAATCTATATCTAAATGTAAATAATATTTACCGAATGAGTAGCAGCTTTGGACAAGATTACTTCAACGTAAAATATGTTGTAGGAGACTTGTACATGAACCTAAGCGCAGAACCTTCTTGGACATAGGTGAAAAGTCCCTGGCGTATTGTCAAGAGCTCTGGAAAAGGTTGACATCATTTTCAAGTCTTTTATACTTTCAACATGTGTGATGGAATTCCTGCACCTTTATGTTTCTGCTCTTTTAATCATTTCAGTATATGAAGGGTCATGGCTGAATCCTATTTCCACGGGGAGAGTGAGTGTAGATATATATGTGGTATAATTAACAGCTTTTGCACAGTACCCAAATAACTTGAATCAGCAAAGTTTCTGTGATGCACCCCATGCTGTGGTAGTTGGCGTACACCTCAGGGTGTCTAGTGAGCACTGACATACTCGTGGACTGTGATGTTCAGGTAGGCTATCTATACATTTGCATAGATATTACGGCTCGCACTCGCAGGTATTTTGGTGGTATTTTTGGTTGGTGGTATATTGGATATTTCATGGTACAGTGTGAGTCTAACTTCAGAGCACCGTGTAATCATTTTTCTTATACAGGGGTCACTAACGGTAAGCAAAGACCTGACTAAGTACACTCTAAATGATAATTGTATGCCCTTGCAGTATTTTATTTACAATACCACATTATGCCCATTTGGCTTGCATCTCAGAATACATTTACGATGTACATAAAATACTATCATTCACACAAAGCTCCAGAGAAAAGACCCACTTCACTGTGACCAGTTGGTTTTATATTTTACCACATGTGATCAAATAAACTGCCTGCAGTAAAATTAATTTACCATTTGTTCTTAACTCAGTCTGTATACTACCACAAATTACCAGGACATATAATAAACAGACCAAAGCTACTTATTCCTTTTGCAAGCACTTTATAAGTAATTGAGATTCATGAATAATATATAACAGCACATTTAATGCAGTAAAGAGATATGTGCCTTTGTTCACTTACCCATGTTGACTTCATAGTCTGTTAGAATAAAACAATGTGTTTACAATTCCAGCAGCAATATTAAGCACAAGTTTTGTTCTCTCCCACCCAAGGCGATGATCCCTCCAGAGGTTCAGATAATTACTGTAGACATTTCTCCCACCTCTAACTTGGCAGAGAACATTACGCAACAACCTTGAGACTCTTAGATGTGAGAGTGATAAATTCTATTCTTTGCAATTATTATTTTTTGGCGACTGATTCTGCACTGGGAAATACACTTCACTTCAGTATTGTGGGATGTTCTGACCCACTGGATCTGCCCTGCAACGTCATTGTGTGTTGCTTTCATCAAAAACAACAGAAGGGCCACCAAAAAGTGTGATCAAAATCTGTGAGAAGTGCGCAGGGAAACCTGAAAAATAGGCTGCCAAATCTATTTTTGCCTATGTCACTGGTAAAACAGGAGACCACACTGCCAAAACCTATCATTGGGCTGCCCACAGAGTGAAATAAAACTGCTTGAAAAGGCAGTGCTACATTCCAAGGAAAACCCAGAAGTGTTTTAAAATCTGTTTTCCTTAGCAGTTGAAAGTGCAAAATCATGGTTCCCAAACAGCAGAGAAGATCCAACATCCGTGTGTGGTGTTCACTATCACCTTATTCAAAGAATCCCCATAAGCACAATGTCAGGAGAAACAACTTTCATCAAAACAAATCCACATTCAAAAGGTGCTTGCCTTGAAAAATATGTCAGAAATGGGCACAGTACTGTTGCTCACCTGTATCCAAGCTGTCATTTGCCTATACTATCAGTTTAAAACTTGTGTCTTTAAATCAAATTGTAGACAAGAAGAGACTTGCCATGAAAAGCAATATGGGTTGCTACAATTCAATTTCTATGTTTTAAAAAGACTTGAATGAAGAGATGTGTGTGTATATTTGTAGAAAATGTAAATTGTATTTTAGAAAAGCCCATTTTTTAAACAGTGTTTTAAAGTGAACTAATGTCAGCTACATTGGACTTCAAAGACATTCCACAGCTTTTCCCCAAATAAAGGAATCTTCCTCCTGTTCTCTGCTCAGGGACTGGCATTGAGTTGTTAAGGGAAGTGGGAGGAGATTTTGGCCTGTTGCTCTGAGTAGGGAAAAAAGACTCCCTTGACTGAAAGGAAATGCAAATGTGGGCATCAACAGAAACCAACTGATAAGGAAGGGAGGCTCAGGTTGCTCTTGGCCCAGCCAAACCTTGGAGGCGGAGCTAGACTGATATGTGTATCTGAAACTTCAAGGAAATATCTTTTTGGAAAAAGATTCATAGAAAATTGTGAACAATTTGGAAAAACCTGTGTTTTATAAGTTGTTAATATAAAAATGCTGCTCACAATTTGAAACTACTCTGAACCCTGTGTGATATTCAGAGAACGGACTATCAAAATGTTGATATTGCAGCAATTGTGATCATGCTAGGGATATGAAAGTTTACAAGATTATGCCCAGATGTCATGAGCATGTATGTGGAAAAATGTGTACAGATCTAACACTGGGTTACCAACCAAAAGCACGAAAAAGTGTCCATTTTGAATCGAAACTCTCAAGAAGATGGGACTCGGACAGATACATGCTTTATTAAATATGTGACATGAATATGTATTATTAGCAAGCTGGTGATATTGTAGATATGCTTTCTATGAAAACTAGATTTTCTGTGTAGAAACAAACGGGAGGTTTTTCCCTGGATTGTAAATTGCAGCATCACTTGATTTCCTGATCAAATAAGGAGAGGGAAAATACTCTGACCAATCAGATTCCTAGAGGGTGGGCTTAGTATAATCAGCCTCCCCACTCCTTTGGGAAATACATAAATAGGGACTGTTTTAGGACCTGTACACACACACATTCACCCATCAACTGATTTACTGGTGAAGCGCTCTGCAGGAGAAGCCAGATCCAAGACTCCAGAACTCTGAAAGCAGAAGGCCCAATTCCAAAGCTGAACCTTTCTCAGCTTGGCCTTTAAAATCTTGCAACCTAATTTTAACCCCAGACTTCCAAGGGGCACATCAAAAATTGAAAAGCCTGGCTGTGCTGTTTTCTGCTTCTTGCCAAGAACTCTTGCCAGAACCCAGAGATCCAAACCAGTAGGGCAGAGCTGAAACCAGATAGCTGTAAACTCCAGAAGATCAGAGGCCAGAGTGCCGTGCTGAGTGCATAACCGGGTGCCTGATTCCTGTCTGGTGGGCTAGCAGAATTCCATTCCAAAACCTTTGACCAGATCCTGAAGGGCCTATTCCAAAACCATAGTTGTGAGTATTTAGCATAGAATTGTCCATAGCCAATCTCTTAGCCTTACGTAATCTAATCCAACCCATTCTAACATATCCAGAACTGCATTGTAGAATCTCTTTTGTCTGTTCTGAATCTTTCCCTCATCCATATAGTCTTTTGTTCATTGTAGAGATAAATTTGTCTTTGCGGTAATATATTACTGAAGAAAGACAAGTGTCTTGGCGGGCAAAAGTCATAGCGGAGGCGCCCTGTTCTGGTGGCTGTACCGTTGGGTATCTTGCATCTTCATAGCCTCCTTAGTGCCAAGAAAATTATTGTTTGTAATATTCAAAAGCGCATCTTTCATTGAAAACCTTGACTCTTTCTAGAAAAAATGACCTCTACTAAAACCTTCATAACTTCTGAACCTTACATGTTAGAAACGTGTAAGATTGAAGCTAACATCCTCAACTTTCAAACGAATCTAAAACCGCATTCCAACTCCTTATAGTTTTTCTGTAATTGTGTTTCTCGCACACTGAATAGTTTGCTGCAAATCTGCATTTGGCTCAATTTCATCACATGTAAAATAGCTATTTCTTGCATTCAACCTCTGAATTCAGTTTCCTATCTGCCAGTCATTCAATACCCATTGCTAGTGTTTACCTGAAGCTAACCAAAGCGGCTCCCACTAGTTTTGAATCCGATTTAGAGAATTAGATCAATTTTTAGCATTTTTCCCATTAATTTAAAATCACATTCAAAAGCAATTGACCTGTTTTGAAATCATTCCTGTTTCTCTCTAAGCTTGCTGGGGGAATTGGGATTGAAACTGCATTTGTAGAGTGTTTATTCCTGAAACCTGTTGTCTCTCCTTTTATCTCTATATTGCATATTAGGGGGGATTGAGTAGTATCAGGGGGAAAGAGTGATTACATTGTATTTGATTGAACACACAAACGCATTATTTACGTACTGCATTAATTTCCTATCATTGCATTTGACTGAACCCACACAAAGTTGTATTCTATGCTACAGTATTCTTCTCATCCATACTCCTACTGATTAAAGAGAGTGTTGATTGTAATATCACCCAACGCTGATCATTATATCAATATTATTAGTGTGATATCTAGATATTGTTCAAATTCATAAAAGTGTTGTATATATCTTGTTCAAATACATAAAATAAATCTTTTTACTTTGCAAAACAACCTACTTCTTGGTTCAGTAAGACCGGGGGGATTCAAAGAGAGGGGCGTGGAATAAGGGTACATCATTCAGAAATAAAAGAACTTTAGACATAAAAATATATAATTAAGGGTTCCAGCTGGGCATCACACGCTAGGCATTGACTTAGGTCGAGTGATGGTTTGAAACCACTTACAGTATAAGGGGGATCAAACCGACTTTGGGATGCTTGATATGTAGAGCCCATGCAAAATAGATATCTATACTTGTCATTGTAAAGCTACACGCTCATCAATTAACCAGACACTCAACAAGAATGAAGCTTAATTATGTGCACCCCCCGGACTGCTCACTTTCCCTATCTATCAGGATAACGCCTGCACAGGAGGGTCCCTTCATCTGTCTCTATTCTCCTCTGAGCTTGGAAGGAGCCCACAAAATATTTTCCCCAGCCTTCCTCTCAGAACTTGTCGCACGCCCTGAGAGTCAGACAGAGATTAGAGTGCCTGAGACTGCCTGACTCTTCTGAGATACCTGCACCAGCCCAAGAGAGCACGCCAGCCCCCTGCCAGCCTTTTTAAGCTCTCTCCCTAAGCCTGCTGTTAGGCGGAAACCTGTGCAGTTCTCTCTGGGACCACTGCAAAAGGCTTAGGATTACAGGTGTTTGGCAGTAAACCCACTTGGTAGCAGTGTTTACCACACAGATTCACTTGGTAGCTGTGGCTGAGCAGTCAGACTTCTCTCAAGAAGAGTTACTGCCAAACACCTGTAGTCCTAAGCCTTTTGGACAAAAACACGCTAAGTGGTGAGCGGGGTGGCTCACCACTTGGGCCAATCACACCAGAGTGCGACTTGAGTTGGCAAGGCAACTCGGTCCAGGGTGCCTAAACACCCTCCCACACCCCCTGTGGTACCCAGACAGAATGGCACCACTTTGGAGGACTTCTGTGTAGAAGCCCGCCAAAAGTGGAACAAAGGGCTCAAACTTTGGTTTAGGAGTCACAGAGACGAACACAGATGCCATTTTAAAAACCAAGTTCTGGCAGAAAATACCAACCGATAGATTTGTTTAAGACAAATAAACAGGTGGTATGTTAGAGATTAACGAGAAAAAGTATTAACCTCCAACAATGGGAAGAATCCCATAGGGTTATATTCAGGGTCGAATATAACAAGTAGTTTCCACTGCCACCAGCCAAAACTTGAGGAGGGGGGACGGGACAGTGCCCCCTCGAATAACAGACCCAGGAGTAATCGAATTACCCCTACTAGTACGTCCACAATAGGATGGTTTGTACTTGTTCTGTTAGTAAATTTAGGTCTAGTAAAGCCAATGGTGACAGTAGTCAGTCCCCGGGTATGGAGTCTATGGTGGGGATCCTCTAGGATGCCCCAGTGTTACGGCACGGAGGGTGCGGTGTAACACACATAGCAAAACATATGAGACCCTATGGAGTAAAAGACCCCATAGCCCATAGAACACATTGACACTCAAAGGAATTACACACATTCATGTCCAAGAGTGGGAGAAAAAGAGTCTCACTCTTGGCAGGATGGAAAAAACAAACTCCAGAAATCCAGCAAAGCTGCTGGGGGACTCACTAGGTTAGGAAATTCAGCCTAAACAGAGAATTCTCCCTAACACTCGCCCCCCCCCCAGACTAAGGGACAGGAGGATTTAATCCACTCCTGGATGAATCTCATACCTCTAGTCGATGACATACATCCTAGAGAGACCATCAGCATTTTGGTGGTGACACCCTGACCTGTGCTCAATGGTGAAATCAAACCCTTGCAGGCAGATCGACCATCTCAGTAGTTTTGGGTTTTCCCCTTTCATTTGCATTAACCATCTCAAGGGTTGGTGGTCAGTCTGAATGACAAAAGTAGAACCATACAAGTATGGCCTAAACTTCTTCAGAGCCCACACGATAGCAAAGCATTCTCTTTCGATTGTTGCCCACCTTTTTTCAGGATCCTTCAGCTTGCTCCCTAACTTTCCAATCCAGTTGACTAAGTACTGCACCTATTCCTACATTTGAAGCATCTGTCTGCACAATGAAAGTTTGGCGGTAATCAGGAGCTCTGAGTACTGGGGCTTGACAAAGAGCCTTTTTCAGGTTTTCAAAAGCCTGATTGAACTCCTCGTTCCATCTAACCTTTTTAGGAAATGTGGGCGAGGAGATGACATTCAGTGGAGAAGCTATGGTCCCATAGTTCTCAATGAAATTCCTGTAATACCCAGTGAGGCCTAGAAGGCTCTCACCTCGGTCTGAGGTGAGTAGGTGTTGCCCAATTTTGCACAGCTTCAATCTTACTGAGCAAAGGCCTTATTTCTCCACCTCCTACCTCATGTGCAAGATAGACTACCTTACTCTGTCCAATTTGGCATTTACTCGCCTTTATGGTCAGATTGGCTCGTCCAAGAGCCTGCAAAACATCTCTCAGGTGGGTTACATGTTCTTCCCAGGAATTGCTGAACACTGCTATGTCATCCAAGTATGCCATGCAGAAGTCCTCCATCCCATTCAGAATCTGGTTTACCATCCGTTGAAATGTAGCAGATGCATTTTTCAATCCGAAAGGCATTACCTTAAACTGGTATAAGCCAACGGGGGTAGAAAATGCAGTCTTCTCCTTGGCATGGTCTGTTAGGGCTATTTGCCAATAGCCTGACTTCAAGTCAAATGTGTTGAGGAACTTGGCGGCACCAAGTTTATCCACCAACTCATCTGTTCTTGGCAAAGGGTGGGCATCAGTCTTGGTGACTGCATTAAGAGCTCTATAATCCATGCAGAATCTAAGTTCTTTAGATCCAGCCTTTGGTACTAACACAACTGGGCTAGACCATGGACTAGTAGAGGGCTCTATTACCCCGAGATCAAGCATCTTACTGACCTCAACTTTGATGTGGGTTTGTACGTTTTCTGACATTCGGTATCCTCTGCTTTTGACTGGCAGACAGTCACCAGTGAGTATATCGTGCTGGCCCCAAAGGGTCAAGCCTGGTGAAAGCGAGAACAGAGAGGCAAACTGATTCAACATAGATTTGCACTCTTCTTGTTGCTCGGGTGTCAGATTTGAAGAGAGATTTACTCCTTCAATTTTTTCGTCTAAAGGTAAGCCTCTGAGGAGATCCGGAAGAGCTTCACTCTCTTCTTCTTCCTCGGATGATGCTAGAAGCAACGCTCCTACACCAGGTCTTGACACATACGCTTTGAGTCGGTTGGTGTGGAAGACTGTCGGAGCCTCCTTGGGATTGCCCAAGTCCACCGGATAGTTGACCTCTCCAGGTTTACCCACAAGTCTGAAGGGTCCCATCCATTTGTCTTGCAAGGCCCTCTGCCTTGTTGTTATCATAACGAGAACGAGCTGGTCTTGAGTGAACTCAACCATGTTAGCCTTTTGATCATGCCAGTGCTTGACCAATGCTTGTCCAGCTTTCAAGTTATCGCTTGCTTCTGTCATCATGTGCGACATTCTCCTCCGGAGACCTATCACGTAGTCAGTCACTCTGACTGGCTTGGGGGAAGGAGCACTCTCCAACCCCTCCTTAATCAGGGCCAATGGCCAGGCGGACACGGTACCTTGTTTGTGGAGAAACAGCTCCGGCGGGGAGATCTCCTCTGTCGTCGGGAAGTGGTGAGTCGGTTCCGCAGGGCTCCACCGGAGGTGTTGTCGTTTGCAGGTCGGCTCAGCTTTACCCTCGTCAGATCCTTAGGTCCTGTGACGACTTCTCAAGATCCAGTCCCAAAAGCCCTGCTTTTATGCAGAAAACCCCATTCATTCAACCTTAGCTGTCAATCAAAACACGCTAAGTGGTGAGCGGGCTGGCACACCACTTGGGCCAATCACACCAGAGTGCGACTTGAGTTGGCAAGGCAACTCAGTTCAGGGTGCCTAAACCCCCTCCCACACCCTGTGTGGTACCCAGACAGAATGGCACCACTTTGGAGGACTTCTGTGTAGAAGCCCGCCAAAAGTGGAACAAAGGGCTCAACCTTTGGTTTAGGAGTCACAGAGACGAACACAGATGCCATTTTAAAAACCGAGTTCTGACAGAAAATACCAACCGATAGATTTGTTTAAGACAAATAAACCGGTGGTATGTTAGAGATTAACGAGAAAAGGTATTAACTTCCAACAATGGGAAGAATCCCATAGGGTTATATTCGGGGTCGAATATAACAAGTAGTTTCCACTGCCACCAGCCAAAACTCGACGAGGGGGGACGGGACAGTGCCCCCTCGAATAACAGACCCAGGAGTAATCGAATTACCCCTACTAGTACGTCCACAATAGGATGGTTTGTACTAGTTCTGTTTGTAAATTTAGGTCTAGTAAAGCCAATGGTGACTTTATATGCCCGGGGAGACAGTAGTCAGTACCCGGGTATGGAGTCTATGGCGGGGATCCTCTAGGACGCCCCAGTGTTACTGCACGGAGGGTGCAGGGTAACACACATAGCAAAACATATGAGACCCTATGGAGTAAAATACCCCATAGTCCATAGAACACATTGACACTCAAAGGAATTACACACATTCATGTCCAAGAGTGGGAGAAAAAGAGTCTCACTCTTGGCAGGATGGAAAAACAAATTCCAGAAATCCAGCAAAGCTGCTGGGGGACTCACTAGGTTAGGAAATTCAGCCTAAACAGAGAATTCTCCGTAACACCGGCCCATGTATATAAGTTGTACTTATTGGAAATGTAAAAGTGCAAGCCGTTATCTGTGATGTAATGTGTCAATCAGAACCACTTACCCTGAAACTCAGCCAACCCTCTTGAAAGTTCTTACCGTGTTCATCCTGACTGCTTAGAATGCCAGCAACGGATGCAAAAGTTACATTTAACATATTAAACTGCTCTGAGGTTTTTACACTAAATGATGGACTGATTTGCTCTAAATATTAGTAGGGATTAGAGGATAGGGACTAAGGTTTAACAATTGTTAGTGGTATGGTTAATTGCAATTCAGTCTATGATTGTGATGTAGGGTGCAAAATGACATGTTGTGCACTATCAAATATAAATTCATGTTTAGCTGGCATGGGTTTTTCAATCGGCAATCCTGACATATACTAAATTCAGCCTGAGCCTCACACTCTTGCTCACATGTTTTATCATTGTTGAAATGTGGAGCCCTAGCTATAATTTGGAGTCACCATTTAAATTCAGAGGCACCTCTCCCTAAACTCCCTTCTACTGCTCCCTCTGATTACAACATATTCATACATTCCTAGGTTCCCTGCACTCTAAGCTTCACATGCCCAACTTGTACAAATAATTAATCTTGAATCATTAGATCTACGAATAGGTATGTTATAACCACCTACCTTTTCTGTTATTCTACAGCCACAATAATCCTTATGTTACTTTTCAATCAACTCCCTGATACATTGTCTTTTCTCTGGTTAGACTAAAAAACACACAGGAAATGCATCCCACCTACTCTTAATATATAAATATGGAAGAAACTAGGAAAACCACTTTATTACACAGCAATCATTTCAATTCAGGATATCCTGCTACTTTGGACTAATTCAATGTTATTAATGATTGTATCCTAGGTAAAACAAGAGGACCTTAGGCTTACCAATTAAGAAGAGTGTTTCTGTCTCCCTTCACATACACAAGAGGGTGTGATCACATGGACCGATCTCTGATGGGAGTAATGACCTACCTCACTCTATTGGACGATTTCCCAAATCGTCTGACTGATATAGGCAACCATTAATATCCAACAGTCCCATTAATATGCATAGGTCCCGTAGGAAGGTGTGGCACATTGCCTGTACCCACGCTGAAACATTTCAGCTAGACACTGTAGGTGCAACTACGTCGACATGTACACATGATCTTTAGAGATAAGTACAAATGATGTTCAAACAATTTATCTCACATCGCTCATCTTTTTCAGGAATTTGAATACGTGTATTGCACCTTGCTAAACTGAAAGCATTGTCAAATTACCCTTATGCCGAAAGATACTGTATATTTCCCTATAATTGTTCACATTTGTTAGCTATTTTGTCTTTACTGTCATCACTGTTTCTAGTTTAATTTATTTTGCTAAATAGCACCGCTGTTTTCCTGTACATAAAATAAGAGTGATCAATATTATACTGGTTCTCATGCTTGTCTATTGAACAGAGCATGTGGTGTCTATACTCTGAATGTGATTAAATGTGTACAGAATCCTTTTAAGGTCAATACTGACAACAGCAATAATCCTTCTTCTGTATGATGTGCTTGTGATGAGCTGTGGGCTGTAACCCAGAATAGGGTTTTGAAGGGTATCCTACTCAAAGTAAGGTGTGACTAATCCAACCAAATTCGGTTATCATCCAAATTTGCCACTGAATGGTTTCGCTCAGAATATGAAAGAGAGCAGAAACATGTCAAAGTTTTGGAGGAGAAAACATGAAAATGTTTCCCCTTTTCAGTACTGTTTAGGGCATAATTGGTATGTGTGCAGTACTGTTTAAAATATTTAGGCCAGGCCCAGTGGCTATTTTGGGTGGTATGGGCGGCAATGCTCAGTGGGCTCTGTACAGATGATTTTGTAAATCATTAAAACCAATAGAAAATCTGTGGAAAAGCCTTGGCAAAAGGAATTTATTCTTAAATTGGCCTGATATAATCCTATGAAATACAGTGAAAAAGCGTCATGAAGGGCATGTTATGTTTGACGCACAAAAAAACAAAACCACTACAGAAATTGCTGTTCATGGTATATAAATGCACCACCATCAAACACAACCACAACTCATTTACTACAAGGCACTCCTAATGACACCACATATGCAACACAAATGGAAGGTACCAAATCAAACTCTGAAACAAACAACGAAATAGACAATAAAAACACATTATGCTTGCTTATGATCAGGGTTGGACTAGCCTATAGGGAACTCTGGAGATTTCTCAGAAGCCTCTGCACCCTAGGACTCTTTTGTTTGCTAACCTATTTTATTTCCACATGTTCTCATAAGAAAAGGATTGGGCTTGTTGTAAATGTGTAATATGGGGTCACTTTGAACATTATTTCCAGGGCCTTTTTGGTTGCCAGTTATGATTTGTTTAAAAGTCCAAAAGGGCCAAAATGTAACAAAACAAAAACAAGGAAAAACGTGCTTATGTTTCGTTTTACATTTCATGAGAGGGACAACAACACCATTCACCATGACAACTTTAAAAAAATATATTCCTTACCCCATTTTCCCAGAGGCCGTTGAAGAGACGTCACGAGCATTGGTTGTTTTCCGATGGCGCAGTAACGGTCATGTTTCCTTCAAGACCAGAACGTTGTTTTTTTTTTCTTTTGTTTTCTTGCCATGCAACCACAACATCCAGACGGATTTACCCCTGAAAATGGCAGTGTGTTCTACGAACATAGTGTGG
Organism: Ambystoma mexicanum; assembly: GCF_040938575.1. Lineage (NCBI taxonomy): Eukaryota > Metazoa > Chordata > Amphibia > Caudata > Ambystomatidae > Ambystoma > Ambystoma mexicanum. Next base: position 768,469,429 of record NC_090939.1, read on the forward strand.
CAACTGAAGAGAAGAAAGGTGGTCCTTTCAGACTAACCATGGTTGTAAACAATCCTTGGTGTCTTCCTCTCTAAAGCCATGGTTCCTTCTAACATACTCCTTTCTCTTTATATGTTAAGCTGAAATTCTCATACCGAACTTGATACTTTGGAAACATTGCCAACATTTGCCATGTGGTCGTTCAATCAGTTCCCACGTGTCTTTCTTATTTATTTATTTATTTATTTATTTATTTATTTATTTATTTATTATGTATTTATTTGCTTGTATCGCACCCCTCGCCCAAAGACATCAGGGCGCTACAAAGAGACGATAAACTCTTAATGTGGTTGTTTGTTCTCACACTCTCTTAAAGATTATATGATGGCCAGTTATTTGTGTTGCAATCTTGGTACGCATAGTCTCAGTAATCGTAGTAAGTGGTCGAGTTGCACTCTTGTGTCCTATTCTCCTGTTTATCATGAGACTTGATGCATTATTACAGCATGTGTGGAAGTCACGGAATTCTTGTGCATTCACAATTTTCAACCCTGCATGGCTTGTAGTGTTTCACTCAACGGGTGAGAAAGCCTCCTCCTTGCCAATCACGCGGGTCTAACCAAATTGCTTGCGTTTGCTTCAGTGGACCGACGAGATTTTGAGATTTTGTGATATTCATCAGAAGACCAAAACTATGGTCCAAGTAGCACGCTAATTTATTTGTATGGGTTTCACTTTGGTGGGATAATTAGAAACGCTGAATCACTTAGGCTGATTATGCAGGCTCTGGGGTGTTGTTTTGCTCTATAAAGGTACTAACTCACTTTTACTTTTGTTTTGGGGTTTTGGGAATTGACTTCAAATGTGTGTTTTAGAGGCGCATTAGTGGCCAGTTTTTGGAGTTTGGAAGTCTTTTTTTTTTTAGTGTATTATTTTGTAGCGCTAAATAATTCCTATCTTCTACCATTGATCTGTTAACTTGCTTATTAGGCCTCCTTTGATGTCTTTCGGTCCAGCAAATACTTTCTCACATGAACAAAATCCTTTCTGTGTTTAATTCAGTTTCCCAGGTGTGTTTGAGAACCCTTTCCACTTGTCTCTGTGAGACTAATGTAAATGCATTTGTTTACCCCATTTGGTCAATTTCATTTTTTCTTTGTGGTTTTTGTCTAGTTTTAGTTCCTAGAAAGGAATTAGAACATGAAGTGGGACTGGACATTGTACTCTGAGGGACAGTCGGAAGCGGACATTGATATGTATTGCCAGGTCTTGGAGGAGAATCTCATGCCTATTGTGCTTGTGTCAGTACGTGCCAGAGCACAATCACAGTTGCTTGGGGTTGGAGAGTAGTTGGGGTATGGCTCAGGGTGAGGGAACGAGGCAGATCTGACAAAGGAGAGCCTGACACTTCTATAGGAGAAAGAGGAAGTGGAGGAGGAAGAAGACGCTGACTGAGGAGAACATGTTGGTGCATGCAGTACTGCAGAACACATAGGATGGACATCCCCTTCCTCACAGGCATCTGGGGAAGAACCTATTATATTAACCAGAAAGTGATGCCTTACGTAACATGAATCAATACATCTCTATTTAATTTGCGGACTCTTGTCAACATGAAGAAGCAAGGAATCAGTGTACATTGATCATATCATAAAAACCATATACTTTATATTAATTTTGTACATACTCTCTTAATAAATCACATACACAACAATTCCTTGACACCACTTAAGCAGTCTGGGTTAATCCTTAAGCATTTTCCAGATTCTCCAAGCTGCATATAACACATCTTTTATCAATTTCATATACAATTGGTCATCCTCTAATGAAGAGCAATATTCGTATGTGCAACAAATGTAAAGGTCATCCTCTAATGAAATGAGAAATTAGCTTGTGCAACAAATGTAAAAATGTTATCGAAATTGCTAATAACAAAAAAAATTGCTAATACATAATAACTTTTAAGATAAGTAAGCAGACACCAGGCAGGGTCTCCTTAACAATGTCAGAGTTTCTAATCCTTGGAGCTGGAGAGGAGGTGTTGATAAGTTAGATTGGTTAGGGTGCAGCAGAGATGTGAGAGAAGTGTGGCACCCTGTCGAATGATGAAGTGAGGTGCACGTGATAGTGCTGTGGGAGAGGGAAAAGTAATAGGTGGAGAAGACATAGGTAGTCCTCCAGCAGATGGCTTAACAGAAGGAAGAGACTGAAGTATCTGCACCTGTTCCTGCCTTTTAAGAGGTAGCAAGGCAGGCGCAAGTTGACCTTTTTATGTTTTGGACAAGATGTTGTACATATTTTCCACCAGCGACAGCAGCAATATTGTCTTTATTCTAGATGTACTATAGCTATCCAGAGAGGAAGTCCATCACAGGGGAGAAAGGCACTGTAAAATGCAATTGTAAAGAGGTCTGGGAGCCCCTCTACTGAGAACAAACACAGACAAATAACCGCTTTTATGGGAAGGTATCCACTCTGGAGGGTCTGCAATCACTATATAGCCCACTATACCTTTCACAGAGGAGAAATATCAATTTCCATGTCAGTCTGGTCCCATCCACTTGGGCAGTCCAGTGCCGAAATGCTAGGCAATTCTTCTCTGAACAAGAGTACCAACAGCAGCGCCAGACACATGTTTCAGCCTTGTTGTGCCTCATCAGTGAGGTGAAGCTATGCCTCTTCGAGCACAGTGAGCAAGGTGTCCACATCTGGATTTCCCTGGGTAACTTAAGGTGAAGCGCCAAGTTCCTAAACATTCATAAAGAGGTCTGGGAGTCTCTCTACCAAGAATGAACATGGCGAAATAACCTTGTCTATGGGAAAGTTCCCACCCAGGATGGTCTACAAACATAGTTTATCTCAATGTACCTTTCCCAGAGGAGAAATATACATTTTCATATCAGCCTGCCCCACCCACTTGAGCAGTCCAGCATCAAAGGGCTAGGCAATTCTTCTCTGAACAAGAGTACCAACAGCAGCGCCAGACACATGTTTCAGCCTTGTTGTGCCTCATCAGTGAGGTGAAGCTATGCCTCTTCGAGCACAGTGAGCAAGGTGTCCACATCTGGATTTCCCTGGGTAACTTAAGGTGAAGCGCCAAGTTCCTAAACATTCATAAAGAGGTCTGGGAGTCTCTCTACCAAGAATGAACATGGCGAAATAACCTTGTCTATGGGAAAGTTCCCACCCGGGATGGTCTACAAACATAGTTTATCTCAATGTACCTTTCCCAGAGGAGAAATATACATTTTCATATCAGCCTGCCCCACCCACTTGAGCAGTCCAGCATCAAAGGGCTAGGCAATTCTTCTCTGAACAAGAGTACCAACAGCAGCGCCAGACACATGTTTCAGCCTTGTTGTGCCTCATCAGTGAGGTGAAGCTATGCCTCTTCGAGCACAGTGAGCAAGGTGTCCACATCTGGATTTCCCTGGGTAACTTAAGGTGAAGCGCCAAGTTCCTAAACATTCATAAAGAGGTCTGGGAGTCTCTCTACCAAGAATGAGCATGGCCAAATAACCTTGTCTATGGGAAGGTTCCCACCCAGGATGGTCTACAAACATAGTTTATCTCAATGTACCTTTCCCAGAGGAGAAATATACATTTTCATATCAGCCTGCCCCACCCACTTGAGCAGTCCAGCATCAAAAGGCTAGGCAATTCTCAGCTGAACAAGAGTACCAACAGCAACCCCAGACACATGCTTCAGCCTTTTTGGGCCTCATCAGTGGGGTGAAACTGCGCCTCTCAAAGCTCATTGATCAAGGGATCCACGTCTGGATTACCCTGGGTAAGTTCAGATGAAACACCAAGTTCCTAAACATTCGTAAAGAGGTCTTATAGAGCCCCTCTAATTGAGAACGAGCAAGGCCAAATAATTAGTCTAGGAAGGTACCCACTCTGGAGGGTCTACAACCATGGTAAAATGTGAACTATGCATGCTACTCAAGCAGGGTATACCAAATAAGTGTTGTATATTAGGAAGCATGGCACACCAAACAATGGAAGCTCTGACTAGTGCTACAGCATTAAAAAGCCATTGGAAAGAGGCAACATGGGTGTCAGATTGACGCGTGAGGCCAGTTCCTGTTATTTTAAAGACTGAAGAATAAAATTACGTTTTAAATAGTTTTGTCTGTGTAATGCCATTTTATGTCTAGGGAAACTCAAATGCATGTGGGGGCACAATTGCTACTAAACACAGCTTATGTGTTCTGCATTCATCTCCTGCAGCATGGAACCCGGTATCATATCTCCTCCGTCAGATTGGACTTACGCTGGCTCCCGGTAAAACAGAGAATTGCCTTGAAAACCCTAGCTTTGACTCACAAATGTCTGAACAAGAACGCCCCACCTTACCTGTCCACTCGCTTCTCACGCCACACCTCCACTCGACCTACCAGAGCAGCCCAAACTCACAGCCTCATCGTGCCTAGATGCAAACTCCAAAAAGCTGGTGGGGTGAGCTTCCCCGTCCTGGCCTCCAAACTCTGGAACACCTTACCCACACCTATCAGAATTGATCCATCATTCCTCTCCTTCAAGAACAATGCTAAAACATGGCTGCTCTCCCAAGACTCATGAGACCTTGACACAGTCCAGACTCCATGTGGGGTACAGAACTGAATATACATTTTCTCTCTGCTCTGTCCCTGTAGTATACGCTGTTAATGGTACCCTTCAGTACATGTATATATGCTGTATATGTTTGTAACTCACTGTAACTACTGCTCTTTGTAACATGTTTAAGAGTATGTACATGTATAGATGCTGTATATTTTTGTAACCTCTGTATCTACTGCTTTTTGTAACATGTTTACGAGTATGCGCCCGGTTGCCCCTGGGCCTGGTTTTTTGCGCTTTATAAATCAAATCAAATCAAAATGCTCTGCCATGTCACATTGTGTGGTGCCATTTTGCGTGGATGCTAAACATATATTACCAGATTATACAGGCACTGTTATCCTCATGTCAATAAGTACTCTGTTGCAGTGGTTGAGGTGAAAGAGTAGGAGATTGAAGAAGTGGTCGGGGGGGATGCACAATTGAGCAGCCATTATTGTATCCTTGTGTATTGATGTGTTTAGCGTAACATACATCTTACAAGGTTAACTGAATATACATTGTGTTTGTCTATATAACGTCCTTACTGTTGTGTATTGCAGTACTACCAGATTGCTAGGCAGGGCCATTTGCACAAGGTGTCATCATTTTGCAGGGTAGGCATGCAGATGATCTGCATGGTTAATAACCTGACTGTAATAAATGCTAACACATTTAGCTATGCCCTTGACTTGCTAGTTATATGGACATAGCCAGGCTGCACGAAGTGAGTTGTCCTGTGACCATGGAAGACTCACGGACTCCTCAGGCACTCAGGTGTGTGCTAATGCTGTAAGGTGCATGGGGGTGGAATGTTGCTGGTCTCATGGCTCGATGTCAACCACATACTTCTCCTGAAATGACATCATTATGCAAGCGGCTGCACAGCGGCTGACCATATGTTCAACTAAGGTGAGTGCCGATGCAAATGCTGCATGTATTCACCATGTGGGGTTGTCCAGACTGTCTTTGGTATCTGTGCCTTTGCTTTGTCCAACGTTTGCAGGACCTGAGTGGGCACAGATGAAGGTGAACTGATTCTTTATAACGTATATGGTCATGAATGGGCCTGTGCTGCAGGTAATGCATGTTGGGGCAATTATGTCACTATGCTTGATGGGGCCACACTGCAAGATTTAGCCCCCTTGTTGCGCTCAAGTTCTTTGATGTGGTTTTGAATTGTGAGGTAATCTTCTGTTGTACTCGGATTCAGAGGTGACAGTTGGGCACATACTACACAAACAGGCATACCACACAAACTGTTCCCTCAACACATGTCATGGGCCTGGGGGGGTGTCTGGCAATGGTAGTGTACCTTCTTAATGTTCCTGGATGATGGACACGAGTTGTGCTAAAGAACACCTTCCAAGTAGGTCACGCTGCTGTGTGAAATGAAAAGAAAATCTACAGCACATTTTACCATGGCCTTAGGGCTGCACGTATGCAGCTTGTATGGGCGCAGTCCAAAGTATGCATGTGGCCCGCGAGCTAAAGTAAGAAACTTGAAAATTCAGACAACATACTAAGTCTGTCCTCCTATACCCCACAGTGGGTTTCAAGTCTGCACATACTCAGTCTGTCCTCCTATACCCCACAGTGGGTTTCAAGTCTGCACATACTCAGTCTGTCCTCCTATACCCCACAGTGGGTTTCAAGTCTGCACATACTCAGTCTGTCCTCCTATACCCCACAGTGGGATTCAAGTCTGCACATACTCAGTCTGTCCTCCTATACCCCACAGTGGGTTTCAAGTCTGCACATACTCAGTCTGTCCTCCTATACCCCACAGTGGGTTTCAAGTCTGCTCATTCTGGCCACTGGTACATTTCTGTGTGTCAATGTGTTCTGCGAGTGTGCATTGCTGTCTTCACAACATGGGTCTCGTGTGCATGTGTATATTTGGCTTGCAGACAGAGACATGTTAAATGATCATGGGACAGAGTGTTGTGTATGTGTGTTCCTTCGATGTGTTTCCATGCCCACAGACATCTTTACATAGGCGTTTCAGTAAAATAATCGGCCATTGTGCTTCAGCCATCTCTCATAAATCCAGCTACAATTTGACATTTCCAAAGCCGTGGATTCTGAGATAAAGAAGTTGTGTACAAACTGGTCCCTCACTGGCACAGCATTGTCCCAATGGTTGACAGCTAGAAGTGGACAAGAAAGCGTCAGGGGCATGAGGTCAGGTACTTGTTCAATGTGCTTTGCTCTGCACACAGCTTTGTTGTGTAGGCACAACAGGCAAGGACGATGTCATCCTCGAAGTCAGGCCAAGATAGGAGCAACCCCTCTCCCCTTATTGGTCGAGGCATCTGAAGAAGGACTTCAGGGTGCCAAAACGGTGCACACTGATGCCCCTTTTGACCTAGTGTGTTGTGTTGTAGCTGTGCTGAAAAGGTTGGCCATATAAAGGGTTTCATGAGACAAGGGTAGAGAGGGCAACTAGCATCCCCTGTGTTTGGAATTGACATGATTGATGTAAGGGTACAGTGAATGGCACTTAGTGTTTTGCAATGTGCGGTCACTTCATTCTATTTGGGAATTCTGTAATAGGGCTTTAAGTGGGCTGGGGCTAACTGGGGCCAAGCCCCGGCAGGCTCAGGAATCTTGTTCTGATGCAGGGTCCTGCCAGAGTTTACTAATCTCCCCTGGTAGCTCCGACCACTAGAGGACAAGGCTTTTTTTAAATAAATGCCCGAAGCTCTCACTCATGTGCCAGAGCTTTGGGCTTCAGAAAAAAAATGTGTTTAATCCATAATGGTGGTGCCGCACCTGCAAATCATCCCTTTAAGCAAAAGCAAGAGATTACCGTGGGCTGGTGCCACTATTATGGAAGAAAGGAGAGGCTGCTGGAAGCAGAGGCATTTTTGTCTAAAGCCTGATTCACAGGAGTTTCAGGGTTTAGGAAAAAAGGCTTTGCCTTCCAGCAGCCTCGCCTTTTCAGCCTTAATAGCCTGTTGAGGGTCAGCGTCACCATTAAGGCTGAAAGGCAAGAGATCCCCCAAGGTTGAGAGGCTGCTGATCTCTACAAAAGGCAGCCTGGTGGGGGTGCATGTAGTCCATTGAGCCAGGGCTCGTCAAGAGTACATGGCATAACAAGCCCGCAGGTGAAACCCCTGCCATTAGTCTACGCCCCCTTGATGATCCCCAGCTCATTTTCCAGTGCCACTCAAGGCACTAGTAATAGTCAATCCATGGTCAAGTATTTTCTGACCTATATGCACATGTGCCCATGATGGATTGACAATGCATGCAGGTATCTATGGTGCAGCTATTGATATTGTTTTGACACGTGGCCACATGTCCTCATAGCAACTATGCACACCCTGTTGCACTGTTAAACACTGTAAAAAGGAGCTATCATGTGAAGAAGCAGGACAATTGACATCATGGAAGTGACCACGATCATCACAGATTATCTGCACATTAAGGGATTGCCAATGGTGGCAATTGGGGGAGACATATGCTACAGCCTGCAGAACGCAACATAAGTGCAGTTTACAATACCTAGTAACCATGGAAACCTTAACACCCATGGAAAAGTGTGCTACTTGTCACCTTTCCTCCACAGATTGTGACATGGTGATGTATTGGTGCCTTTGTTCTGTGATGCAGTCCAGTATTTGATGACCTGAGTTTGACAGGCTGGACTGTGTTATGCCACCAATTATCCCACTTTTCCAGTGTAATATCCAGAGGCAAAGTAATGCAGAGCTGCCAACAGTTTCACATGCGCCTTAAAGTCATGAGAACATGCATTAGAGGATTGGATGTCTCCCTCCCTCTACCGCAATATGTCCACGATCACAAGAGTAGTAAAGCAATGCCATCTTAATACCCAAGGTTCTAACCTAGCAAAGAAGGAGATCACGGTATGGTATTATTTGTAAAGCGCCTTTACACAAAGCAAGTGTTTCAAATCGCTCAAAGAGGGAGGGAACACAGGGAAAAAAACAACAGTCTTTCAGAGCTCTTGAGTTTCTGAACAATACAAGTCTGCACTTGGTTGAGTAGTTGCATGGAACAAGTGCATATAATACATACAAGTGCATTCATCCTGACAATAGCTACCTCTATGTTGCATACATATTACCTTTTAGCTCTGATTGCTAAAATTCGAATCTAGATACTCCACTGTTTGTGTTTACTGTAATTGGCCTCACTTTAGCCCTGATTGCTAAAATTCGAATCTAGATGCTCCACTGTTTGTGCATTCACAGCTCTTTAGCCTGCATATGTCTAGTATTCAAGCTTAGACATAGCAGCATTCTATATGCCTTCTTTGATTACCAGTATTGTACTTAGTCTCCTCTATACACCTTGAAGCTTTCCCTGTTATCTTGCCTCAATTGCATATCAGTATACTCTGCATATATCATACCTGATGCAGCATTTGATTAGCTACTGCTGCAGTGCACCAAGCGTCAATGTGCCCTAAATGTGTCAGATATCCTAAATTTGAGTTGCCATAGACGCTACTAGCCCTAGACCATTTTTACACCTTGTGTGATACTTTCCCAGCCTCCATTGAATAGCACTTGGTCTCTACATTTGCCTTGTGTTACACCTATGTTATTATGTATGGACATCTGCTATACTTTTCTTGATTCCTTACCAGTTCTCTGCATACAATGTATTTCCCAATGCTTTACACTGTGCGACTAAGAACTCTCCTCTACATTACTAGCCTACATGACCACACCATGTCCTTTAATCCACCCCTACCTGCTCCAGAGCAGAATGTCCTCAAACAGGTTTCCATGATTACCATACCCTGCACTGTTTCACAGAGGAACCTTAAATTAAGTGCTAGACTACCTAGGCTCTATGACCCTCCAACCAAACTAGCGCACAGTAATGCCACTCATAGCCTGCGTAATTCAAGCCATCACCGGTACCCGCTCCAACTTAACAGCAGACTCTTCTGAGAACCTATCCTTCTCCAAAAATGCATACCTAAAACACAACTAGCAATCTTGAAACCAGTTCAGTCTGGGATGAGAGCTGCTCTTATAAATGCACGCTCTATGGTAGCTCATGCTACTGACATGGCTGACTTACTACACAATGAAAACTTAGACTTCTTAGCTGTTACTGAATCCTGGCTCCACCCAGCAGCCGGCCAGCAATTATGCTAGCCGTGCCAGACGACTACACCCTCCTAAGACTCGACCGTACCACTTCTCGAGGTGGTGGCCTTGCTATCATAGCTAAAACCAACTTATCAGTGAATCTCTCACCACCACACAACATAAGTTCTTGTGAATCCCTAACAGCTAAGTTAACTCTATCTAATATGCAGACTGTATCCATTCACCTAATACACAGACCTCCTGTTCCACTAGGATCCTTTGAAGATGACCTAACAAACATTACTTGGCATAATCTCAAGAACTCCTCCCAAAGCATTATATTAGGAGATTTTAACCTTGGTCTTAGCGACCCGTTAGACACTATAATCAATAAAACCGTAGAGGAAATAGGTTTCACTCAGAAAATCACAGCTCCTACCCATACCAAAGGTAGAACCTTGGACTGGCTAGCTGTGCATAACTGCCCACTTACAGTCTCATCTATAATTCCACAGCCGTGGTCTGATCATCACCTGATCACATTCTCACTAGAGCCCACACCACCGCTACAATCTAACAGCATAGCTCCAGCTGTCCCAACTAGAAATAAGAGAAACATCACTCCTGAAAACCTTATTCCTCTGATCCTACCTACTCTTAACACTATTCCCGACCATACAGATCCCTCAACCATGGTAGATCTTTACAATAAAGTAATGCTATCCTCCCTTTATGCCATAGCACCTCTCAAAGTGAGAAAGAGCAAACCTTGCAAACATGTGAACAATTGGTTCTCTCCTCACCTTAAGGCTATCAGACAGGAGAAACAACGCTATGAAAACATTTGGAGATCAGATCCTTCTGAAATTAATAAGATAAACCAAAGTAATTTAGCTTCCCAGTACAAAAAAGAAATTATCCTTGCAAAACAAGCCTCTTATTACCTTCAAATCTCTCAAACGAAATCTAATACTAAAGAGCTCTTCTCAATTCTGAAAGAAATAGGAACTCCCGTCCAGCCACCTGACTCATGCATCAAGGACAAAAACTGGTATACAGATATTCAAAATGCTCTTGCCAATAAAATTACTTGTCTGCAAACTAAAATCAGTAACAAAAAAGATTCCCTTCTCTCCATCTCCAAATTGAGTAACACCAGTTCTACCCCACCTCATCCCACCCGGACGTCACCTCCTGTGCCCACCCCCCTCTTCAACTTCAGCAAAGTCTCTACGAAAGAGGTTGAAAAGGTTATTCTTGCACTCAAACCTTCGAACTGCCATGGAGACCTATGCCCTGCACAACTGATAAAAATGCAGCTTGAGAACTCTCACAATTTATTACTAAACTAATAAATGCATCCTTTACAGCCGGTACCATACCTAACAATCTGAAACAATCCTGGGTCCTCCCACACCTTAAAAAAACAAATCTAGATCCTGCCATCCCTACCAACTACCGTCCCACCACTACAGTGCTGTTTCTTCTCAAAATCCTTGATAAAATAGCATACCAACAAATTCAACAATACCTTGAACTCAACCACATCCTAGGAGTCCGACAGTCAGGCTTCAGACCGCAGCACGGGACTGAGACTGCGCTTATCGATCTTAAGGCACAGATAGATGAGCTGAGAGATGAGGGCAAGACAGCACTTCTGTTACTTCTCGATCTCTTAGCTGCATTTGATCTGGTCACCCACAAGATCCTCTGCACACACTTACAGTCGGCAGCTTATTTCTCCCAGGAGGCAAATTAATGGATCCAGTCCTTCCTCAACAACCGCACTATGCAAGTTTTTTCCCCTTCAGCGGCCGCTGACCCTATGCCCATTACCTGTGGTGTGCCACAGGGTTCTTCCGTCTCCCCCACTTTGTACAACATTTTTACAAAGCCCCTTTTCGATGATCTAGATGGCCTGGGTATCACCTACACGAACTATGCTGATGATACCCAGATCCTCATCCCGCTGACGGGGGATTATGACAAGGATTTGGCCTTTGTAAATCGAGTGTACCTCATCATCCAGGCATGGATGGCCTCTCATGGTCTATGCCTGAATGATGACAAAATTGAACTCCTCATCCTAGGCACCGCACCCAACCTCAATAAATTAGGCAAAAACTACTCCTCTTTTGTCATTGACAATAATATTATCACCGTAGCTAAGGAAGTTAAAACCTTAGGATTCTATTTAGACTCAACGCTCACCTTCAATAAACAAGTCATTGCCATGGCTTCCGCTACATCTTATACATGCAAACTTATTAGGGCATCCAAATCGTTCCTCTCACCAAACAACTGCATCACTCTAGCCAGAGCATTGATTCTATCTAAGTTGGATTATTGCAACACGCTCTACGTAGGCAGCAACAAATACATTACAAATAAAATTCAAGCCCTACAAAACAATGCCTTAAGAGCAGCCCTAAGCCTCCTGAGGAAAGCACATATCTCAGAGACTAGAAGACTGTACAATTGGCTTTCTACAAAAGATAACATTTTCCTTAAATCGGTCTCTCTGACCCATAAATGCCTACACCAAGCGGCCCCTCAATATTTGATAACGAGATTCACCAGACCCACTTCCTGCCGCCCCTCTAGAAAGGCCAACTCAAACCTCCTCCTTGTCCCAAGATTCAAACGTACTATGTCTGGAGGGAAGAGCTTTCCTGTCAAAGCAGCACAATTCTGGAATTCCTTACCACCATCTCTTAGGGAAGACCTTCCCTACCCACAATTCAGATCAAATACCATCCGCTGGATCAAGGAACATGACACCTAATGCTATGACATCTAATCTCTTCCACTGCCGTGCCTACTGTAAATTGTGTATAAATTGTATATCCCCTCACCTCTATGCCTAGATATATCTACAACTTTTAAATTATGTATATTCACCTATAATTTATACTTTGATGTATTGGTCCAAACGTTTGATTCTTCCAACACTGTAACCTAGTTGGATTCATTTACTGTGTGCTCTGTAACTTAAGTTGTACACTCCTCTTGTTGCTTTGCGCCCTGCTACCCACGGATTAGGTGTGCTTTACAAATAATAAAAACAAACAAACAAACAAACAAACATACAAACAGTGTAGATAACAGCAAATAGGTCTGACGACAATTCTGTAATTTTTCCAAGTGCATTGAGGAGCCACCATGGAAGGAGGACAGGCAAGGGAAAAACAGATAGACACTCTTCAAGGCATGATACATTCTGATCATGCAAGTTTGCAGACAGGTGCAGGAGAGGGGAGAGGGTGGGCGGGAGGACCAAGTGCACCCAGTCAGTCAGAAGCTCAGTAAGTGCTGAGAGATGCCAATCATATAGGTCATTGACCAAGTGGAGTAACGATGATGTAAGTGATAGTGGACTGGCGAGGGTGCCAGGGGCCTACGAGACTCTGAGGTAGACCAGGTGTCCAGTCAGCAGGCTGTGTGGAAAAGGAAGGAGAGAGGGGAAAGAGCGGAGAGTGAGGTTAGCAGGGTAGAGGGAGAGAGAAGGGAGAGGAGAAGAGAAGAGGAATGTCTTGAGGAGTTTCCGTAACTTAAGGAGATCCGGCTCAAGACGTAGAGCAGCAGGGAGGCTATTCCAGAGGGAGGCCCCAGCAGATGATGGAGATCTTCCTCCAGATCTCTGCTAGGAGAACTGGCTCACTTGCAGAAGGTTGGAGGTAGATGAGCGGAGGGCTCGGGAAGGACAGTATTTCGGCAGGCATTGTTGCAGATAGGTAGGTCCTAGGCCCCAGAAAGCCTTGTGGACAATGCAGAGGGTCTTGAGCTTGAGCCTTGCAGCCACAGGGAGCAAATGATTTCAGTGCCAGAGAGATGCGGTCCCTGGGCTTGAGGCCAAGGATAAGTCTTGCTGTTCTGTTCTGTATTAGTTGTAGAGGGCGCAAAGAATAGGCAGGGAGGTTGAGAAAGAGGCTGTTGTAGTAGTCCAGCCTTGAGCAACCAGGGTTCTGGAGACAGTGAGACTCTGGGGGAAGGTGAGAAAAGGAAGAGTACCTCTGAGGAGGTGCAGCTGGTAGTTGAACTTTTTGGAGATGTCCAAAATGTGAGTGGAGAAGTAGAGAGACGAAGATGACTGCAAGGTTTTTTGCCTCACAGGTGGGTGCGGGCGCAGGTCCAAGGGAGGCTAGCCAGAGTGAGAGTGGGAAAGCGAGAGCAGGTGTCCCAATGTGAACGATCTCAGCCTTACTGGCATTGAGGCAGAGGTCATTTGCAGCCACCATGACTGAATTGCGGACAATCAGATATGAGCGAGGCAGAAGAGGTGACTGAGGGTAGTCTGAAGGAGAGTTGCGTGTAATCCGCATAACACTGGAAGTTAGAGATGAAGGTGGCAATCACCTGTGCCAAGGCAGTCATGTCGACATTGAAGAACGAGGGGGATAGGTTAGAACCCTGGGGAACACCACAGGTTGAAAGAGTGATAGTAGAGAGAAAGGACCCAAGTTCCACCTGAGAGGGGCGGTCGGAAAGGAAGGAGGTTAACCACACCAGAGGCTGACCTGTGATTCCCAGGGTGTCACAGAGACGTGCGATCAGGATGTTGGGGTTTACAACATCAAAGGCAGAGGAGAGGTCAAGAAGAATGAGGACAGAGGGAGTGTTAGTGTCGAGATTTGAGAGCAGGACCTCACGCGTATTCAGAAGTGCAGTTTCCTTGCCTCTGGGTGCTCTAAAGCCAGACTGATGCTCATGGAGGCAACCAGCAGATTCAGTGTGGAGGGTGAGCTGAGTGACGTTCCTGGGCAAGCAGCGTTAGTGCAAATTCACACGTGAACATTTTGTAGAGTGGGCTGTGTGCTTGTGTGAGGCCTGTCTTATTAGTGACACAGGTGCTGGGTCAGGGTGTGTCAGCAGGTGTGGTCAGTTTTACTTGTATGTGCGCCCCGGGGTGTGTTTGTTGCAGGGCATGAGTTGAGCTATGCTTCTGGTGTGGGTTTCAAGGGAGCATGGTCGAGTGGAGTTTGGTCCGTGTTGGCATGATGTGTGATGTGCCGCATGCTGCCTTTCTGAGTGAAACATACCTCTGTGTTTCCATTGATATTGATTTGGGCTGACATTCAGCACGTTTGAGAGTTTCAGAGGCATTGGACATTGTGTGTTCGCTGTTATTTTGGGGTTTATTTGTAGTGTAGTTTTTTTCACAGCTAGAATGATTGTTGTGTTGTATTTTTTTTATTTGGTGCCATATTTGCAAAAATGTCCCCGAACGGAGTAATTTCTGGTATAATTTCCAAACGCTTTCTGATTGCAATGTGCCTTACATTGTATAGGATGTAAGTATTGTTTGTGAATCCAGAGAAGTTTCTTCGGCATAAATGACACAGATTTTTTTTTGCGTAAATTACACTTACACCTTTTCTTGGTTTAGGGAATTGTCCTGATGTATTTATATTCCACCTACTAATATTAGGCCTTTTTGTTGTTCACTAGTAAAACACAATCTCCTCCAGTCTTTTAGATAGCATAATGTAATTTGCTTTTAACACACACAAAACTCTCTTGTACCAAACTGAAAAACCGTTCTGTTTTTGTGAATGCTCGAGTGTAAAACATGCCCATAATTAGAGATGTGAGGTCCTTGTGATTAACAGGAAACACTAGCTCTGTTCTTTGTTATATGGTTTTTACAAGGTTCTCAGCCAAAGTGTGAAGTTTACAGGCTGTCCTTCCTGCTCAGGATATCTAACACAAGGGTCCCGCCATTATCTGATGATCCCACACCCCGGGAGAACAAAGCCCGGGTTCAAGAGTCCACTTTCACAGCGCGGCCACCGAGACTGTTAAAACATGTCTGTAGTGAGAAACCCGAGCTGATAGGCCCTGGGAGTCACAGAGCGCCGGACACATGTGGAAGCCATTTCATGCTCACAAAGAGATCTTTATCTCTGCTGCGTAAGTGTCCGTAGACTCGACGCTAAATCACTGCGTTAGAAATCTTTTGTGAAGGCTTTTTTTTTTTTAAATGTCGTCGTGCTTTTTAAAAAGCAAATGGAATGTCAAGACTTGCACGCGCGCTGAAATGGGCCGCTTTACGGAAAGAACATACGCGCATTCCTCGCAATCATGTAAATCTCCTGCTGAGGAAATGTTGACTGAATATAGAAAACTGATGCGTTTTTTTTTCAGAACTAAATACAAACCGCTCAAAATAAAAAAATACACATGGAAGTACAACCGTGCAGGATTCACCAATTGCCTGGCAGCTCTAATCAACGTTCAAAATATGCACGCAATGTTTTGTCAGGCTTTTATTTGACTAAATAATGCAAACCACACTTTTTGGGTTCTGATTTTAGGACGACTAAGAAAACTGCCAAACAATAATTCTAATTCCTTCAGATGCTTTCTATAGATGACTTGCGAAGTTTGCTGATGGGGAAACTGATGTCGTGCTGTTTGAACAATGTGTGGGAAATGTTTTGCTACCAACAGTTACGGTAAGAAATATAGGTATTGACAGGCTACATGCCTTTCAAGAATACACGTCACTTTTGGGGATTCTAGCGCAGCCTGCTCAAGATAACACGGGTGAAAGAGTTGCCGCCGGCTTTAGAAATCATTGGCCGACACACATCTTTCTGTTTCAAACTGGCTTGTGATTTTTAAAAAAAAAATCGGAACACATAACTAAATGATCTCTTGCAGAGATGATATATCAAATAATTATTACACTTGCACCCCCGGGGCATTACCAGGCCCGGCACTGAACCCCCCGCCTCCCCTGACTGTGTTATACAGCTATTAGTACCCCGGGACTATGAACGGGGGTATTTATAGTCCGTTTTGCAGAATAAAAAAATAAAACCAAGATGGCTGCCATGGATTTGGTGATAATGGACTACGTTGGCCCTTCTCCCTTTCCATTGTGACAAGTCGCGCATCAGGACACGCCCCAAACAGCGCAGGACGTGAAAAGAGAAAATAAGTGGGGTGGGTGTGGGAGGGTGCAAAATCGGTGGGAAAGGGGACGTGGGAGCAGTTACCTTGTTTCCCGACAGGGAAGATGGTGGCCTCCAGCACTATGGTAATACCCCCGCTCTGAGAACACTCATTGACTGGGAGTACTTAGTCATGCCCCCACCGGGTACTAGTGTGTCCTACAAATTACTTCTAAAGATATTAAAAGTGAATTAAGAATGAGGTGGTTTCCTCAGTTTTGTAAAGACATAGGCCCCATGAGTGACTTGTGAAAACCTCATAATACATGGCAGTCTGCAATATGTGTATAAAAGCCTTGGAAATAATGTTCATTTTACAGGCTAATTGTCACATCACAATTGACCTGTAATAAAAAAAATGACATCACAACTGCTCTGCAATCAGTGATTATGACGTTTCAGTTGTGACCTCACACTGCCTCCCAATTGAGTCAGCAGAGAGAATTTCAGCAGTCACTGCAGCACTTAAAGCTGTGAAAAGCTTTTCAAATTCCTTGCTTGCAGAGTAGTTTCCTGTGACACATTGCAGCAGGAAATTGACAAGGAACTGTTTATGGTAGAATGTTTAATTTGTACACTGCTGGTTTTTAACTCATGTGAGCAAGAATCTGCATGGTATTACTTATTCTAATGCACATAATGAACTTTTTTTAAACAATACATTCAGTCAAACTGCTTAAACATACTTGCAACATATTAGAAGCTGCATTTCTGTTTTTTTTTCAAATCCAGGTTCTATATTGATTATATGGATCACCAAATGGAAGATCTCTTGCATTATATTAAGCAAGAGACAAGGTATTAAAAGGAATGACAGTGTGTGGCATGCATTATATGGAATAACACGCCCCGTATGGTTTAGGTTTTTGTGTAGGCTTGGGAAAGGCCCTTTCCAGGCAAAGCCAGAGTGGTGTTAACTGCCCATTGATGGCAGCAGGTGCAAAACGGTACAAGTACCTAGGCATCTAATGGTAGTGCCGGGCAAATACCTAATACTAATACATAAGACAAATCAGTTGGCTTTGCCGATGCCTGTTTTTAACAGGACTTCAGTGAAGTAGAAGCAAAGGGCTTATGCATCAAGTGGCTGAAGGCAGACCGGAGCTGGATGTAATACTGACACCCTACCGGCAATAATACCATGTATTACCAGCATTGGTATTACTGGTACTCGTAATAAAGGCAAATCCCTATATGGAGTCCAATGAATGGGCATTTACACCGTCACCCCGGCACTCGGAATCTGGTGATTATTCTGCCAGACCGAGTGCCAGAAACGGTAATAAAGTTTGACGGTATCCTGGTGGATTTACCCCAGGATACCAGCAAACTTGTAATGATGCCCATTAACTCTCAGCAGACTGCTTTTAAAAAACACTGACCTGGCACTTCCAGTGCAATGTTTGATTGTAAGGCTTGATTGAAGCAAGCTCACACAGTTCCCATGAGGAGGTGTTTTGCGTGGGCAGGGGCAGGAACTGGATCAGGATGGTCATACAGATGAGTATGTCCATGGCCAGTCAATGGGTGGGTAAATAACCAAACAACACCTACAAGCTGTGTCTCCTCCTGATATGCCTTCTCTCCCTATCTGTACTCTATTGAACTAATTTCGGGCACATTTTATAGTCCAAATTAAAAAGGAGATTGCAAGTCACCTTGGAGTTCTGTGACTTTATAAAGGAACTCAGCATTCCAGCTGGTTCTTCTATAATAATAATGTATTTATATAGTGCCTTCATCCAAAGCACTTTACAGAGCACATATTTACATACAATATCACCAAACCGAAATTGGTACTCATTTATCAACCTCGGAAGGATAAAAGGCTGAGTTGGACTTCCCGTGACTTGAACTGCGACCTGCAGACCTTGCTCAGATCACAGCAGCGAGCGCTCAACCCACTGAGCTACCTTACTAGCTTACTTGGCTGCACAACTCCTCAGAGACTTGCAATATGCTTATAATGTATAGTAGGGTGTACATTATCCCATATGTAATACATATTTTGTAAGTATGATATTGGTACTCTCTCTACTACCAAGAAAAATACAATAACATGAAGTACACATTTTCCAAAGGGATTATAAAAAATTGCAATGAAGTGCAAATACCCTTTTTTGAAGCATTTTAGATAAAACATAATTGTACATAGTTCCCCACTTCAGAAGTGGGCTTCAAAATGGGAATGGTCCTCACGCAGGAATGGCACTTGAAGTTGTGCTGGGGCCCACAGCAGGCAGGGGCTTAGGAAGGACCTCTGAGTGGTAATAGGCTTTATAGACAAGATGGGCCGTAAGACAGGATGTGTCTTGAGTTGGGACGAGCTTCTTACTGTGGATAACCCTTGGGCAGTGAGAAAGGTCATCCCTACGTGAGATACAGTGACAGGCCTACTACGAATGTTTGTTAAGGGTGGTGTTGGCTGGGGGAGAGTAGAACAGTGTTTCTCGTGTGCAATGTGATGATGTCACCCATAGAATTATTTTAAAATCGACTGTATAGTTGACATGTCATGACAAGATGCTTAGAAGGATTATCAAAACTAAACATTATACCTACTCAGTGTTGTACCTTTATTAGAATACTTCATAGTGGTCGTTGCCTTCTTTCCAAAGCACAGATGTCCTTTGACCGGTCTGTGCAAGATCTCATGCTTTTTCCGTGGTTTTGCAAGATGTACTTTGCACCTTAGTAAGATTGTACATTTTGTTCAAAGATTAAAAAGAAAGTGTCTCCCGGCTTTAACTCTGACTGACCTGCCTTGGAATCTGCTCAAGTACTACATGTTTTACAGATTCTTTTGAAATGTGAACTTCAAACTAACGAGCCTGGAATGCTATGCAGCAACAAGAACATTGTAATAAAAAGAAGGAAAAAAACGAATTCAGTAAAAAAAAAAACATTTCCCTTTATTACAATTACCACTAAAACAGCACCAAAATGTGCCTAGAAGAAAAACCTGAATACGAAGGAGGATGAAATATGTAACATTTATCTTAGAGCAAGACATTATACAGAGATAACAAGCATTGGCAATGCCATCAGTTTGGGCTTTTGTGTAGGCACGGGAAAGGCACTTTCCAGGCACTGCCCTAGTGGTATTAACTGGCCATTGATAGTAGCAAAGGGAAAACAGTGGGAGTCCCTGGGCATCTAATAGCAGTGCCTGCCAAATGCGTAGTACTTATACAAAATCAAAAACAGTTGGGTTTGCCAGTGGTTGTTTTTAAACTGGACTTCAGTGAAGGGCACCCACAGTGCTTATACATCGAGTGGGTAAAGGCAGACCTAGTTTGTGACATTTTTACAACACCAGTAGGGTATTTAGTGCTTCTATGAACTCATAAACCCTCAGAAGAGTGCTTTGAAAATACACTGGCAGACATTTCCAGTGCAAAGTTTGATGATAAGGTTTGTTTAAACCGAGCTCAAAGAGTTCCGACAATGAGGTGTTTTGGGTGGGGTGCGACAGGAACTGGGTGGGAATGGCCATAGGAATGTACATGGCCATGGGCAGTCAATCTGTGGGCAAATAACCAAACAACTCCTCCAAGCTTTGTGTCCCTCCTCATTTCACATTTCTCCACATATGTAAATTAATACAAGAGTTTCCGCTTATACGAGGCTCTGACATCAAATAGCTCAAACTAAAAATAAAAACGCATTTTAAATGCTTGCTGAAATTCGGATAAAATGAGCGCATTCTAATCTCATCTGGAAGTTGATTTCTGATAGAAACAGCATTCAGATAGAAACCCCATCATGCATTCTTTATTTTTTCTCTTCAATTGCTGAAGATCGTTGTCCTGCAATACCCTAGAAGATCGTGAATGGCGTTATCTTGTGAAGGATGTTACAGTAGGCGTCACTGCAATTCCCGCTGCAATGTGGTGCTTGCGTGAGAGCAGTGTTGCCAACTCCTCAGTGAAGAAAGTAGCTATTGGCTCCCCTAGAAGTCGCCAGAAGTAGCTAGATGACGTCACTGCCTAATTTGCATAATTACCTCCACTTTGCACCTGCGATTTATGGCTTTTACTGTGGCCCCCTCTCATTTTAACACCTCCCTTTTAAGTTATCAGTGTGTTTTTGCATTACTCCCATTAGAAAACCGGCGAATGACCACACTTTTTTCAATAGTTTTGGAAACTTGTATAAATGAGCAAGTCTCCAAACCAATTGAAAAAAGTAGCTAGATTTCTCGCTAGCCGCTTTTCAATGAAAAAAGTCGCTAGGGGGGCGTACTTTCTCGCTAAAGATAGCGAGAAAGTCGCTAAGTTGGCAACACTGCGTGAGAGGAGAGCGCCACACACCATCGCTGTCACAGCCCCAGCTCATCACGTGGTATTCCCGCAGGAGAGGGAGCATTGCAAGAACAACTCTTGACCCGCCTCCTTTCACTAATGGACTCGCCCCCATCCATTGCCCGCTCCAGGCATACAGCCAGGGATAAGGACTGACTCCCACCTAGTCGCTTACCCCAACTTTCACCTAGCATACTGACATGCATAGGCTGGGCCACTCCTAAAACACATAGCCCAGCCTGAAACGTCCATGTGCCCACCAAGCTGTCATACAACCCCCAGACCATTCTTGAGGCTGCTCCTTGCATACAAGACTTGGGTCGCAACTCTGTTTGGAGGCCCCCTACTGCTGCTGCCCTGCTCTGGCCTTGTGCCACCCAGCAAACATGGCCCAGGCTTCAAACACTGTCAAGGAGAAAGACAGCCATGTGGAAATTCACCTAAGCAGCCATGGCTGGATTGCCTGTTACAAGTCCCTTGATACATATGTATTTTAATAAAATGCACCTTATAGAGATTGTATAATTTAAAGACTATTTGTGTACTTTTAACCACAGGTGCCTACTTAGGGATAGGTTGAAAAGTAGGGACAGTTAGGTTTTAATCTCTGTGTCTTAAACTCCTTTTTTATAAAAGCTGAAAAAACTGCACGTGTACTGGTGCAGCTTTTTCCCTTGCAAACACAGGGGCAAAGATGGAGACAGTATATAGTATATCACATGACTAAATGTTGCAGTTTATTGTATGGCAACACCCAAGTAAGGGAGCTCCTTTCCCCACAATGAATGTGTCGCACAAGAAAGCGCTTTGGATTTTTATTGGGTTCTTTTTTTTTTATAAGGCCTCCAACCCGTCTTGCACACAACCTCAATAAATACCCAGTGCCGCAATGGACTAGGAACAAGGCTGGTGTGTACGGACAAGATATGTGTTAATGTATTTATTAAGTCAATTTAGAATACACAGATTACACCAGCCACCAATTTTATGGCAACACCAATCTAAAAAATATCATTTTGAGTCAAGTACCGATACAGAGATGACAACAGACTATACAGCTACAATAGCTAGCTTTTACATCACCCCACGCCCCAATGTAAGCAAAGAACAGTTCAAAGCACACAAGAAAAATTAACAGAGTTATGCTGTTCTCCCAGCACCCCTGCTTCTGCCTTTGCCCCCCCCTGCTGATCTGCTCTCTCTTGGCACTGTGCATCTGGCCACTCTCTGTCCCCTGGGCCCAGGTATCTGCTCACCCTGCCACCCTCCTGCACTGCCTCCCGGCCACCCCTTGCACTGGGGACTGTATCTGTACCCATACAGCAGCCCTATTTTTCTATTCTTCTTTTTCTGCAATTATCAGACTACCCAGTCTGCTGCCTTAAACACAGCAGTTGCCACTTGCCGGCTGCACTACCACTGTTTATTGCCCCAATGTTCTATTTATTATTTATTCTGCTCTCCTCTGCTCTGCACCTTCCACTCTCCCCCTTCCATGCACTTTTTCCCTTTTTCCCTTTCCCATGCACTTGCGCGTTCTCAATGTCACTGGGCCTAGTAAGATCGCTGTTGTGTTATGTTCTCCCGTGTTCCCCTCCTTTGCATAGTCGCGCACTGAAACACTTGTGTACGAGCGTGATACAAATAAAATATCATATCACAACCAGACATCCACTAGGCTTGACTCTTCCTAATAAAAGGCAGTGGCAGGGAGTAAGAATGCAAGGGGACTATCGTTTTTTTTTTGTTTGTGGCGCTCACAGAAACAATATGGGAGACAGAAAAGAAAGGGGAACATTTGTTTTGCAAAGCACAATGGTACTGTGGCTTTTTAAATTATTTATTGCAATTGCTATGGGAAAGAATAAAAAGGAAGGGAATTCGTTTTTCTTACACTTAAAAGGACAGGCAGGGCTTTTGGGAATATTAATCAGCACACAATGGGAACATTGGATTTTTGAAGACTTGATCACAAAAGCAATAAAGAGGAGACAAAGATGCAATGGGAAAACATTGTTTTGCCAGACCTGACAATAACACACATGGCTTTAGGTTTATTATCAGGACAGAATGGGAACATCAATTTTGGGATGTTTAGCACAAGGGCAATGTGAGAAAGAAAATGCAAATGGGAATTTGTTTTTCAGAGCGCAATGGACACAGTGACAATTTTGATTTTATACCCTGCACACACACGTGGAAGCAGGTTTGGAGTTTAATTCTTTTGGCAAATTTTTATGACTATACCAGCTCACAACACACTGGGAAACGATTATTGGTTTGAATGCCACCAGTACAGTTCCCATGATTTCAATGGGGGAATTAATTGATTTACTTTGAGAAATATGCTAAGGATCTCCAAAGGCAAACAGGGATTTTTCAATGGAGAAAGAACTAAGATACACAGGCAAGCAGGTTTTATTTTCAATGGGGTAAGAACTAAGATACACATGCAAACGGAATTTTGCAATGGGGAAATATCTAAGGCAATGCTGAAAGAATACAGGGCTTATACAATCTATGGCTTGGGTATTTCTACTTACAGGAGAGGTCAGGATTGGACATCAGAGCATGTCAGGGCACACTGCTGGGAAAGTGAAAGGGGATCAGTCAAAGGTCTCCTCTCCTGGCTCCAAGGGTCCCAATCAGTCTCTATATCTCCTGGCTCCAATGCAAGCTAGGCCTCTCTCTGTTGGGTTGTTCATGCCAGATTTTGACAGAAGGCCACCTCATAGGGTTAGTGGGAAAAGTCCTGCTGTGAGGCAGGTTAGCTTAGTTATAGGGCAGATGACAACAAAATTGGGTCATGATTCTCGCAAAAGGGATTGGCTAGTCTCCACTACCCCACTCCCCCCTCTGTGCTGATAGGACAAGGGAATGTGGGAGTGCTTTAGGACCCTAGTGGAGGAAAGCACTTCATCATTTTACTTCGACAGGTGAGCTTGGTCATGTTTTTGCACTTAAAATCTCACTACCTTGCAAGAACCCTTAACTTCCAAAACTTTATATGTATGAATACATTTTTGACAACTATGTTTTACTGCGAGTCAATTGACTCTAATAAGAAGTCGGTATATCATTCCTGTGCAGAGCTACAGTTTTTCTTCATTTACTGCGGAGCCATATCATTGAAAAACATGGCCCTTTATGGGTGTTATACTAATCATAATGTACATGCTGTATCAATTTTTTGCATCACTGGTAAACACAAGTAGGCCCAAATTACATATTCATGAATAACTTTAGTTGTATTGATCCCATCAAAATCATCTTGGCATGGTAAGAAGGAGTTTATTGTTATCTTTCCAAAAACCCTACAATGAGTGTGGTGCAATGAATATTGTCAATTCTACACGATAACATACATTTCTCCCATTGTAGTCAATGTGCAATCTCACTCCTCACCTGGCTAGGCCCCCACCCTCCTGGAGCACATGACGTCAGCGGAGGGTCTTTGTTTAGATTATCCTACCCATTCCAAGGACCTGGGGTCAGAAAGGCCAGAGAACAGACCCACTCTTATCTGGTCCACCCCGTGTCTCCCATCTCAAAAGTATTTAAGGTTGTATTTTTAAGGTAAGGCACCGAGGTTTGAAGTTGCAGGCTTAGATTTCCAGGACAACAGGGACCATGGAATGCTATTTCACATCTTGAAGAAATGGCAAGCAGCACAAGGCCTTTGAAACACAGCCGCAAATTGCCTTTTAACTCACGTTTCACTTTTAAATAAACTCTTGCTACAGCTGTTAATTAAGAGCATCATCATCACACTTTCAGTGACTTTGGTGAACATTTTGCTTTGCAGATTGTCATTTTAGAGGGAAAACAAAATGACATTTTATTTATTTCACCCATGAAAGAAAATCCATTTTACTGCAGCTGCTAGAACCCAGTTCAGCTTCGCATTATAGATTCTGTGCACTGCTGTTTCTTCTGTGATGGGCTCATGACAGACAGAAAGCAAGTTCACATTCGGAAAGTCTTGTGAACATTTTGCTGAACATATTATTAGTCTTGGAGGGAAAAACGAAATGACATGCATTTATTTATTTGCCATGCAAAGTGCTTTGTTTCACTACGGCGGCTTGAAACATAATTCTGGAATTTCACTTAAGATGCTGGGTACTGCTGTTTCTGGGAATGTCATTGCAGCTCTCCAAGAATTTGTCATACAGTGCCACATGCCTTTCCTTCATGTGACATTTTGAACACATTTTAGCATCTTTCATCGTCTAGACGTTTTTAGGGCCAAATTCTCTCCTTATTACTTTGGTTCCATAGGCCTTATGTTGGACATCATCTCTGTACAGGCCTGGGAATTTTGCGAGTCTTCATAACTGACTCTGGCCTCTTTATTTCGCACATCAAGGGTAATTTCACCCCACATAAAGAAACCATACATCAGCAAATATTTGTCAGAATATACGTGTGTCATTCCGTGAATTGAATGGAATATTGTATAAAAGTGTCTTCAGTGTTTTCCTTCCTTTAGGGGTATGGGCCCTTCCCTTGTTACCCACCTACCCTCTCCCTGACCGTGCTACCCTTTATTAACTAAGCATAAACCTGGGGTGCTATGCGCTACAAGTTGAGCTGAGTCCGTTTTAGACAGTCAAGACCATGTTACGTTTTCTAAATATAGAAGTATATATAGAAACATGTTTAATGTTTTATCTTCCCTGCCGCTTGCCTAGTGTTGCACACACCATCTCCTCATTACATTTCTGGAGGCACCGCTGCCATTGCCCTTTATGGCGATCTCTACCCTACTTACCTCACTTTTCCTGCATGCCTTCCATCCTCCATCCTTCGGGCATAATATAAGTATTGTGTAGCCAGTGTAAGTTTCCATTTGATTATTTGAGTTATTTAGTGTGATTATGTGGATGGGATTGATTTGTATCTATATATAATAGTTTGATTTGATTATTGCAGACTTGCCACACACCACACAGAAAGGTACCACCCTCATGGATCAGACACTAGGTAATCAGTTGGGCAGAGGGTAAAGAAATTAAGCTAGAACATTTCTTCCCGATAGGTTATATTTCATGGAGCACACCCATCTACCAGGTGCTCAAGTGAACAGAGTCCATAGAGTCCCTCACTCGCCAGGTTCAGTGTTTGGGATAAGCCCCTGCCCTAGCTGGGACTAGTATCCTGATCAGCTGTGACACCCGTGAAGTCAACCTACACCCACTGTCCCTCACCATCTTGTGGTAATTCCTGATAGTGACTGTCACCGACAGCTGACACACCCATGTGTTGAAAGCTTTGCGCTCCTCACTGTTCCTGACAGTGATGGAAAGTATATACGGCCGTGTGTACATTTTCCTGCAGGCACAATAGGAAAGAGTCAACACGGCAAGGGCGAAGGACTGACCATCGCAGACAAGCACACCCACCTCCTGTTCCCTGAAAGAGAATGGATTTATTTATTTATTTATTTATTTATTTATGTATTTATTTATGTATTTATTTATTTATTTTGTCATTTATATAGTGCACATAACCCAGAGGCATCTAGGTGCTTTTTGCTTAAGATGTCAGTTACAGTGGTTACTTGTAGCAGAGGATGTTATAGTCATTACATAATTGTACAATCGCATAATTATGTCACATGGGTGACATATTATAGATTACATTGTTCTCTTGCATTGGTTACAGGTCAATTTATGTTTTACAAATACTTCTGCTTATACACTCCCTCTTATCTGTCTTCCTGAGAAACATACAATGGGATGCTGACAACGTATAATGTATACATATCACACCCAAACTGTAATAAAGCACTCCTGTTACCCGCCTCTGCATAAGCCTGGTCTCCTTGATTGTGACATTTGGTGCATTGGCCGGGAAGCCGCACTCGATGACACATCTGAATGAGACTCCAAACGGCCTCCTACAAACCTTCAAACAGACCAGGAAAGTGTCCTTTTGAACTACTTATATACTTTTGTGGAGAGGTTACAATATGTTTTCAGGGTCGGCAGGCACTTCCCTCTGGTCACCTACTGTGAGGAAAGGATTGGCAACCAAGTGAAGTAATACAGAAAAAGATAACAGAAGTAAAAAAAGGAACCTGTACGTGGAAAGACATTGATCATCCATCAGCAACAGGATAGGATCATGTTGAAGAAATAGTTAGGTTAGTATAATAAGGAGTAAAAAAAGTGAATATTATTCCCACACTTCTTACTGCATTGTGGTGAGAAGTGAGATGGCAAAAAATGAAAAGGAAATGGAAGAGAAAGAAATAGCACATTTAAAAAGAGAGATTGACATACTGAAACAACAACTGACTATGGCCAACATGACCTGTATTCAGACAGCGATTACAGTGTTAAGGAAACACAGTGAAAATGTAAATTTGCAAGAGGAATTAATGGATATACAAGGGGAGGTGAATATACTGCAACAGCATTTGCAATCATCTACATGTGGGAATCCCGCTCCGATATGCCCCATGAACATAGGGGTGGGAGCGGACCACACAACAGTTTTGACATATGGAGAATTATGTGACTGCTACAATGTGTCCTTCCAAATGGATAAAGATGATGGACAGACAAACGCGAAGAAGAGACACACGCACACAACAGCACTCCAAAACAGCAAAGACTATTAGAAGCTAATATCAGCCTATGAGAGGATTAAATGAAATGTTTACAATGCAGCAAGGGACCACAAGAGAGAGGGTAAGGGAGATAATAAGATTAAACACAAGTGCACATCCGGATAGGTCCTTAAAATGCGGCAACTGGCAGATAAACTTCCAAAATATAATCATTCATCCACCATGCTATTGCTTAGAACGCTGTATGATACTTACAATACTATGGATGAACACAGGATGGATACTGCATTGGTAGGATCACTGGTAAAAACAGTACTTGGTTCCACCAACAGGTACATCGCTTTCATCGGTGCAGCGTTAGTAAGAAATGGGAATGACAAGTTCCGATTAGACACAGAAGAAATTGCTGCCATTTTAAAAAGGGTCTTCAAACTCAGATCAGCTCCCGCAATAATAACTGCACTGAAAATGGAAGGGGATATGTCTCCTGCTGAATTTTTTTTTTGATATATATAAAGTTATATTGCCCTCCAAGAGTCAGGATGGTAGGAAGGAGCATGTGCACCAATATTGACCCAATTTCTGCAGTTCATCACAGATGAAATAGAGCACAAAGGGGATGCTAATACACTCTTGACCTCAGAAGCATGCTGGGACCGACTGAGGGATATGGTTCTGGAAATATGGCAAGAAAAACAGAGAAAAATACCAATTAGGGAGTGCCAGATGCTGACAGACAGAGGTCTCTGAGAAAAGGAAAACAAAAAAGACAGACCCCCTACTTTTGAAGAATAATGATATAGTGATGAGCTTATACCCAGAGGGGTATTAAGAGGGCCAGGTAGGAGACCAGCATTTGCAAGTAGAGGAAGGAGAAGAGTAGGAAGAGTACTGTGGTATAGAGAAACAGGCATGAGAGTGTTCTACACTGCTGAGAGAGAGATCAAACAATGGAAGACTATCTACACAATAGAACAGGAGAAGGAGGAACCAACATGATAAGCAGCACAACTGAGGGAACAATTGTGGCAACAGAACCTAGTACCAGTAGCCAACCTTGAATATACCAATATAACAGATCCCACTGCACCACTGCCCCCGCAGCCAGAGACATGGGGTTAGGACAGAGGTAAGCTGATGCCTCCCACTGATGCTATACACATACAGTTAGATGGGTGGGGTAGAGGACACGTCCCTGTGATAATGGGGGTCAGTGGAGCCATGCAGAAACTACACATGTTATTGGACAGGAGTACATCAATGACACTGAGCCCTGATATCTGGCCAAAACCGCTGCCCCAAATTGACACTGTGAATTTACAGGGACTATTGGGACCATCTATAAACATCTCCCATAGTAAAGGCGGAATTGAACGTTGGTAGCACTAAATATGAACTACCAATTGCAGTAACATGACAGGAAGGTATATTAGGGACTGATGTTATCAAACCGAAGGGATGGATAATGGATCTGGTGAACAGGAAGCTAATCACATCTAATTCAATGCATCCCATGCACACTATGACTATCGATATGGCAGTATGTACCTTCAGTACAAAGGGAATAAAAGTATATGATATCAATGTCGTGCAGACCATAGTGGGAAATATGTATTGTAAATACCCTACAGTGTGGGCAAAATATGCATTAGATTTCGGCAGAACAACTGACTGCATTAAATTGACATTAGCAACACAGCCTCCAGCAATCACCCCATAGCCTGTACATTCAAAGGCTGCACCCCATTTATTACCAGTAATTCAAACATTATTGGAAGGAAAGGCCACCAGAGAAACAAACACCTGAGAACTAATGCAATTTGCAAGCCCAGTATGGGGAGTGCAAAAACCAGACCATTCATACAAGTTAACCATTGACTTCCTGATTGTGAGCAAATGGGTGCAGACTTACCAGACCTTAAGAACACATGTAAAAAAGGAGCACAGTGGTACACTGTCCTCGACATCTCAAATGGCTTCTTCAGCACACCACTACACCCAGACAGTTACCACATGACCACATTTGCATCCCATGGTAAATACTACCAATTCACTGTCTTACCAAAGGACCGCCGAGACAGTCCAACGATTTTACATTATGTGACAGTATTGCCTATCAGGACAACATATTACTATATGTGGATGATATCCTAATATTGAGTGAAACACTACAGGTACATCACAATCATGTGGAAGAAGTACTGAAAGCATTTGAAAAGAGGGGGTCTCAAGATCAACTCAAATAAGATACAATGGAAACAAAGAGAAGTAACATACTTAGGGCTGATGCTATCAGCAGATGGAAAGAGTATTGACTCAAACCGAAAAAACCTTATGCTACAACTGCCCACGGACAAAGTGGCAGTATAGTCGATGTTGAGGCTTACGGGCTTCTGTAGATTGGTTACTCCCTATTTTGCTCAAATAGCAGCAGCACCCCTGTACTATTTACTAAAAAGGGAAGTGATTGCATGGGAACTGGTCTACCAAGAGGCATTTGATGCATTGAAACGCTTGTTGGGCTCAGCCCCACGCCTGATAACACCTAACCCACTAAAATGTTATATTTGGGCTTTGGTCTCGGAGGAGAACATTGCTGCCATCCTTACACAAAAGGTCCAGGATGGTGACCATATGGTGCCCTGTGTTTCATGGAACTTGACACAAACCGAGAAGAAATACACGTCATGTGAAAGAGATTTGTTGTCCACATATTGGGACACACAAAAAAATGATGTATATTGTTGGGATGGCACTGTTAGTGATAAAAACACTGCATCAACCCCTAAAGGTCTTGCTGTCCCCAACACTCTATTTAGGAAATGTTACCAATCACTGAATAGCAACATGGCAAGCACATTTGACAACCAGCTGTTGACCTCTTGGCAGGTAAAGTCCTTAAATCAGTTCCCCCAAGATGGCGCGAGCGATTGCAACTGCGATGCCGGTGCGGAATTGTACTCTGCATGTTCCGATTGTTAACGGAGCAGCCAAGAGTAAAAAGCACTCTGGCGAAGGGAAGTTTTCTCCCAAGCAGGGCGAAAAAGCGACACATTTGTTTTTTGTTGCCATACTCCCTAGACCGATCGGACCAGGTGAGCGGGTTTTACACAGATGGGAGGCAAAGTGTGTTTGTTTGTTTTCTTGATAGTTACAATGGGCATTCATGCCGTCTCTAGTGCCCAACCCTAACAGGCATCCCTCATGTTTTCTGAAATTGAATCAACAGGGGTTTGGATCTCCGCGTCTCATGATTGGGTCCGTCAGAACTGTAGACTCACATTAATGATGACCAGTGAAGTCGGGCTGAAGCCATCTAGGTAAGCGTATTTCCGGGTGGAATTGAAATGTGGTTTTGATGAGAGCATATGCCCACAGCAGATTAGCTGGGTGGACAGCATGTATGTTCGTGGTAGACATTCTTAAAGGATAGTTCCGGGACTTTTTTTTTATTGTCCCTACGGGTCGGCCATGTGTTTGTAAGCATAAATCGGTAGATCGTAGGAAACTTTCCTATGGACCTTACCCGACTTTTCGCCCATTATCGCACTCGAAATCAGCCTCCATTTTGTGATAATCCTATCATTCCGCCGCATCGACCTGGCTCACCTGCCTTTGCGGCACTAAATCAAATCCCCCGCCCCTGAGCCTGACATCAGCAGACGCGTTCCGCCCATTTCAAGCACGTCTCGTGTCAACAATCGCTGCGCCTCAGCTATTGACGTGTTGCCATGGAAATGGCAGGACGCCTCTTTCCCCAATAAGTATAAACAGACCGTTTCACAACATACAGCAGCAGATTTTCGATTCCATTCCTCTCTCTGTGTTACTTTGAGTATTCTGTGACTCGTTTCAGTGCTCTGGTCAGCTACCTTCGCCGCTTGTAGCCCGTGTGAACACCTGTAGCATCTCTGTAAATTATTTTACTATCTTTACCGCACAATGGCCACAATAATGCCGTATATGTACGAGCCCGAGTACACCGAGGAGGAACTACTGGAAAGGCAAGCACGCGAAAACGATGGGGATTCGGACGGCAGTTGGGAGGACCAGTCAACGGATGAAGAGCCTGGACCATGTCGCATGGACGGCGTCTCCACCTGGTGCACGTGCAATCGGTGCGAGCTAATGCCAACTGAGGAGGAGAACTGCTGCTGCCGTGAAAATTCCGGGTGCTTGGCCTACATTTCGGAAAGCGAGCAAAGTCTGCAGGAAGGCGAGCAAAGTCCGCAATGCATCACCGAGCTGCCAGAGTTCAGGGAAGCCTGCCTCTCACGGACAGTGTTGAGGATGATGATGGTGCTTATGCACGAACTTCGTGGCACTGTTCGTCCGCGTAATCCGAGTAACGAGTAAGTATACTCTGTTTGTGATGTCAGTGATGCCACCACTATTTCATGGTCGTCTCCCACATATAAAATTACATTTACATATCATTCGAACGCATGTAAATTGGTTCCATATAGTGCATTTTCTAGATATAATTTTTTTCTAAGAAAAATGACATGTGTTACCTGAATCGACATTGATAAGAAAGTTTGGTCAGTTTAATACAGTTTGCATCTTTTTTTTTCACAGGTGGTACAGGCTGGTGGCCTATCGTTGCTTCACTTGGTGGCTTCACGGGAGGCTCGGACACCGCGTTCGGAGAGTAATACCTGCCTGTGCGGTACTTGCCATTAGACAACATTTCCCCAGTGACAGTGGACAATACCGCGGATTTTCCCTCGATGTGCTGCAACCTCAACTTTACAATGTGTAATGTTTATTATTTACGTTTAATTAAAATCTAAAATAAAGCACAACATATATTTTAACAATGGTTGTTTTGATTTTTTAAATGAATCTAGTGTGTCTCCGTTGAATAGCCTTCCAGTGCCTTGTCTTGTCACACCACATGTCTCCGGCCAGCATCCTCCATCACGCTGGCCGCACACCTTCAATCCACATAACCGTTGAACCCATATATTCAGCAGTCATACATATATTCTTTTGTGGGTTGGCATCAAGCGTTGGCAATAAAAAGCTGTTGGATTTTATTGATACAAAACATGGTTATGGGTAAATAATAAAAATGGTTGATCATAATAAATCCTCTTTTTGGGCACCGGGTACAGAGATGACCCCCATATATTCTCCTGGGAGGGTGAGGTATTTATAAACTCACCCCCCTGCCTTCCATGTAGTAGATCCTGCAGCCATCCTCTTACGTCAGGGAGCGATAAAGGCCAAGAGGTGCCAAAGACCATGTACACTTCAAAGTGGTCTATAGAGCATGGGTTGTTGTTCCCATGTCTACCTCCAGACCCCGTGTCTCCTGCCAAGCATCCCCCTCACGATGGACGCCCCCCTGCAATCCACATAAGTGTGTCTCCATTCACAAGTCTTCCTGTGTCTTGTCTGCACGACCACCGCCCCGATCCACCCCCCGCCCTATCAAAGGCAGTTCGCACCGGGGTACTTGCGCTGCTGGCAAGTGGAGCTGTCAGGGAGCGATAAAGGCCAAGAGGTGCCAAAGACCATGTACACTTCAAAGTGGTCTATAGAGCATGGGTTGTTGTTCCCATGTCTACCTCCAGACCCCGTGTCTCCTGCCAAGCATCCCCCTCACGATGGACGCCCCCCTGCAATCCACATAAGTGTGTCTCCATTCACAAGTCTTCCTGTGTCTTGTCTGCACGACCACCGCCCCGATCCACCCCCCGCCCTATCAAAGGCAGTTCGCACCGGGGTACTTGCGCTGCTGGCAAGTGGAGCTGTCAGGGAGCGATAAAGGCCAAGAGGTGCCAAAGACCATGTACACTTCAAAGTGGTCTATAGAGCATGGGTTGTTGTTCCCATGTCTACCTCCAGACCCCGTGTCTCCTGCCAAGCATCCCCCCTCACGCTGGACGCCCCCCTGCAATCCGCATAATGCCACGACATATACACGTCATTCATTCACAAACACACCCCTGTTTCGAATTCTTTATAACCCACTTCATATTTCTAATGAGAACTTCTTTGCGCTTTGCTAGTCAACCCGTGAAGGTGCTGGTTATCTGCTCTTCGTCTCTGTGAACTTCCGTGACCACTTTGAGCAAACTCGTCAGTTTGCAACCTGTGAACTGCTCCCTGTTCTACGACAAGAAACTACTCTGATCCCTGCATCTAACTGTTTGTTCGTCAAGGTAAGTCCATGTACCATAATCATTTTGCGTCCAATTTTTTAATTTATATCTATTTGCTAGTAGTCATCAAATTGCATCCATGTTTTCTTTTCGTTCACGACAGTACATGCAAGGAACTAGTCACATGTTCTGAGTTTAGTCAAATTACTTTTTCTATTTTTTGAAAGTTATTGAAATACTTATCCGCATGTGAATAACGTGTATAGTTCCAAGAACCAAAACGGACCTTGCATTGAACCTTTTATGTGTCATTTAATGTTTTAACACATTGGTATTCATAGAGAATTGTTGATCTTTACTTTTCAGAACTTTCCATAATGCCTGCCTGTTCCATTGGCGGTTGCCCTTCGAAGACCCATAACAAATCTGAAGATACTATAATGCATGTTTTCCCTAAGACAATAGATCAGATAAGAGAATGGGTCCGATATTGCGGATATCCAGCCTCTGAGCTAGAAAGTAGAGTCCTAGAAGTCTTTGCGGACAAGAGGGGTGATCGATACCGCATCTGCAGCAGGCACTTTAGCCCAGACATGTACTCCACATCATTGCTAATAAAGAAGAAAACACCGCGAGCGAGGCGAAAATTGCTCTCAACCGCTATTCCCACTCTATTCGTCCACATCCCTCCACTGGTGAGTCAAGTTTACGTATTTGTCTCTCGGCCTTGCGGTAGTGTGTAGCATTAGCTAACAATAATTTCCCCATTTATGTATCCACTCAATATGAAGGCGGAAGATTCTCCATCCGTGTCGTTATTGCAGTCATCAGCCACTTCAAGCGCCTATCGGGTAATCTTACTTAGCTACTCTGACACTGACTTGTTTTAGGCATGTAAATCAATAGTTTTAATTGATCGTGTAATTATTTTACCTAATGGTACACCACAGTACTCGTCCTCTAGTCTTTGTTTTCAGTTATAATTATTGTTATCCAAAATAATGCAAGTACTGTCTTTCAGGGAGATGCTGAGGAGTCCAACGCATTGACGACAACCGTAGATGTCACTCAGATGCTCGAGGTACGTTTCCGGACAGTTCCATCGATGGAGATCATCAGATCTTGCATTCTTGTAGCGTGATTGTTACACACAATGTTTCTTTCGTTTTTAGCCATTGGTATGTCCTTCTGTCGTCGCCCTCCTATGTGTCTTCTTTTTTCAATATTGTGTTCATTACTAATGAAAGTCCTATGTTTCAGGGAGTCGATGGAGCATTAGTCCAAGAAGAAGGGGGAGCATGCAGTTACGGGTCGGCGCAACAGCTTGCAGAAGTGTGCACCGCAGTTACAGCGTCCCTTGATGTTCTTATGCATTTTGAGGTATGGATACTGACAGATCAATCATGCGAGATCAAATGACGTGATTACACCCGCTATACTTCCTTCTTTATTAACGCAAGTACTATGTTTCAGGGAGCTGACGGAGCTTCTTCAACAAGAACATCACCCCTAGTAGTTGATGCAGATCTCTGGGTGGTGACACTTCCAACGATGGAGCAAATCGAATCATATTTAGATATCCATTATTTATTTTAGACAACTGATCATTTGTGCAGGTCTATTTAGATGAGCCGTTGACGCCTGCAGAAAGTTTATGTTCTTTTAAACAAAATAGAAAACCATACTAATGCAATTACTGTGTTTCAGGGAGTTGCTGAAGCGTCATCTTCAATAATATCATCAATGGAAGTCTATGCGGAGCCCGAGGTATGGATCTTGACAGTTCAATGTAACTAGATCAACAATGCGTGAACTATTGTCGTTTGAATGTTCTACACAATGCGTTCATTCGTGTTTTGCTATTGAGATGTCCGTATGGGTATTGGTCCCCAAGTACATTTTGTGTTTTCAATATTATTATACATACTAATGAAAGTTCGATGTTTCAGGGAGTCGATGGAGCCTCAGTGAGTGATGGATGTGCTTATCATGAAAATATAGTCGTTGCAGCGCGAGAGGAAGTGGAGACATGCACACACGAGTCGGAGCAACAGCGTCCAGATGTTGAAGTTCGAGGCAAGAAAGTTTCAAAGAAAAGAAAGCAAAAGAAGGTTAGTGTCCTGTTCACTATTTTATGTTGTCTTTCACTGTCAATAGTTCAATACTGTAAGTTGTGTTTAAACTGAACATCCCTTTTCTAATCTGTCCTCTAGTTGCGAGTGGGTGTAAGAACTAGATCTACACAGACAGTGAAGCGAACGAGAGATGTTGCTTGTCAAACCTTTTGGCAGGGACTTGAGACTGGAGATGCATCGTGCCAATGGGAAGAATATGAAGTGATTGACAACGGAGCTATACCACCACCAGCCATTGATAGTGAATGTCCTCCTGGTAGTTTGGATGCAGTCGGAGATCAATTCACAGAATCCACACCCGCAAAAAATAAGAGCTCGCGAAAATTGAAGACATTGTTTTTTTCTCCCATCTCCGGACAAGGAACAGATGTTGCAATGGAAGAGAATGAAGTGGACGACAATGAAACACCATCAATATCACTCAGCATAGCGGAAGACGATATCAGAGATTGTACCTTCCATGCGAGTGACATGTCCTCAACGTTACAGGCCGAACCAGCTGGGATGCAGAGTGACAGTATAAGGAAAGAGGCCAAATTCATTGTATTCGATAGCTGTTTGATGGATATTATTATGATGATGAAATGTGGGCATTGGGTTGGTGGGGAAGTATGTGGGGAGCCATTGATTAATGTGACTCGTGCAATTCGAGGCACTAACCTTAAAATACATGCCACCTGTACACAATATCATCCGTTCGCATGGTCTGCACAACCCATGCTGGGGCAACTGCCAGCAGGCAATCTACTTTGTGCAGCGGCCGCACTTTTTAGTGGTTCAAGTTTTAAAAAGTTACAGTATTTCTTTCAGTTTGTGGGAATCCATTTCATTGCGAAAAGTCAGTTCTACAAATACCAAACCGATTATCTATTTCCAGCCATCAGCGAAGCTTGGAGAATGGAAAAAATGTCTATTGATAGTACATTCGCGGGCAAACGGTTCAGGCTAGCTGGTGATGGACAGTGCGACAGCCCAGGATTTTCAGCCAAGTACTGCACCTACCACTTTCAGGACATGGAAAGTAAGAAAATTGTGAGTTCGGTGGTCGTGCAGGTGTCACAAAGTACATCCTCAGTGGCCATGGAGAAAATTGGCTTTGTAGCATCATTGCAAGAACTACAATCGCGGGGAATGGTGATCGACCTGATAGCCACGGACAGACACGTTTCAATTGCCAAGACAATGAGAGAACAGTACAAAAATATAAATCACCAATTTGACGTTTGGCATCTTGCAAAATCAATCAATAAAAAATTGTCGGCTGCAGGTAAAAAAAAGGAATTGCAAGGTATTTCACAGTGGTCCAAGTCAATCAGCAACCATCTTTGGTGGAGCTCAAAAACATGTGAAGGGTCGTTGGAAATTCTACTGGAAAAATGGCGGTCAGTAATTTTGCACTGTAGCAACGTACATCGATGGTCGACAAATGAACATTTCCACAAATGTGAACATGGCCATTTGTCCACAGAGGAGGCACGGAAGAAGAAGTGGTTGATTCCTTCATCACCCACTCACAAAGCCATTGAAAAGATTGTATTTGATAAAACTATAACAAAAGCTTTGAGGGGACTCACGGAATTCTGCCACACAGGAGATTTGGAGGTGTTCCACAATATGTGCCTCAAGTACAGGCCAAAACGATTGCATTTTGGCATGGAGGGCATGATAAATCGGACTCTTTTAGCGGTCTTGGCACATAACCATAATGTTGGCCGTCAACAAAGTAGGACGACCGGAACTTTAGGGACGCTTCGCTACAATAAGGCCTTCACTAAAAGAAGTAAACAATGGGTGATCAAACCAGTGTTTGAGGATATGCAATATGAGTTTATTGAGAAACTTATCGTTGACGTCCTAGATAGGCACATACATGGAGTGGTGAACGAACCTATGCAGGGGACAACTGCATTGCCACCCAACATTGCCTCTGTTCCATGTCCACCTAAAGCAGAGCTCATTGAGAAATACACATCACGGTTTAAATGATTGTAATTTGATTGTCTGTTCTCTCGAGTCTCCTCATGTTGCAGGCCCATTGCAATTAAACCAAACAGTAATATAAATCATTTTTACAAAAATTATAGAATGTTTCCGTATTACAAACACATGGCCGACCCATAGGGACAATAAAAAAAAAGGCACGCAGACAAGATGTCCCTAAAACTAACCGCAGCTAACTAGAAATGTGTGCTCGCTCAAAGTGAAGGTCAGCTGCTTTGATGTTTTGCTCGGGTGGCGGAACGGCCCACGACCGAATATAAGGTTCTATTGTGATTTGACCTTGACAGGCCGGGACCATCCTGAAAGACTAAGAAAAGATAATGAATAAAATTTCAGAAACGAAACGATGAGCCACGTTCATTAGAAGAAGTAACGTCGGCAAAGAAGGAGTGGTGTTTCGGGTCTGCCCTACACAGAGACACAATGGAAAATGCAAATATAATGTAAGTAACTTTTGATGAGTTTATACCGCAATTTCATTACTATACAGTGGCTTTAAAGACGGGTTCAGTTGTACTTGTTCGTTCTATGTGGCATATTGTTTTCTACCGCGCACTATCTTGAGGAGAAAGATCTGCTTTTACTGAAGCACCTCAAAACCTTCCTCTTTGCTTCTGCTTTCTCTCTCCCTCTCCCCTGCTACAACTGGTCCACTGTCTGCGACCTCGGTCCTGGGCCCTTCCACTCTCCACCTGCACTGCCTCCCTGTCAACCCCTGCACTGGGGGACTGTCTCAGTATCCTACAGCCCCCCCTTCCCAGCACTTGTTCTGCACTTACCTTGCACTTGCCACCAGCTGGCCCTATTTATTTATTATTTTATGCTACTTACCTTGTACTCCACTCCCCCCCCTCCCTGCCTCGCCACGCCTTTAAACACTTGTGTACACCCAGTAGCGCTGTCCTCGCTATGATTTTAATAAGGATCTGATGGTGAGACTAATTTCATTTTTTATGTTTTTAGGTACATCATTCACTACTGTCTGTGTCACGAGTACCAGACACCGGCGGACGGCTTCTACAGCCGCCAGTTGCTTCTCCGCGTGAACAACGTTACCACCCTGACCATTTTATGGGACGATCGCCAAGTACAAGTATGCCCTTACGCGGTACTAACGGTTAGATGCAACATACCTACCGTTGTGGTGGCCTAGTGCCTCGTTGTTGGAACAGCCATGCGATTATCAGTGCGACCGAAGAGCTTATTTTTATCGTAAATCAACACCCTGTGTACTGCACACGAACATCGCTTCCCTCAAGACGAACTAATTTGGATCGAGAGCAAATAAAAATGCAAATCGCTGAATATTCTCTAAACATTTGATGTCCAATAAACGTACTTTGCCAAATGTACAATCTTGCCGTTTGCTTTTAAACCACGGTTTCACATTCCGAATTGTGGTGCTGTATTGTGAGATGCTCTAAGACCCTGTGTACAGGAAAGGACCATCGCGTTCCTCAATACGAACTTTTTGGAACATGAGCAAATAAAAATGCAAATCGCTGAATATTCTCAAAACATTTGATGTCCAATAAATGTACTTTACCACATTTACAATCTTGCGGTTTGATTTAAAAGTACAGTTTCATATTCCCAATTGTGGCGCGCTGTGTTGTGAGCTGATCTGTGTTGATTTCCGGGTTCTGTGTGGAGTCGCGTAGAAGACGCCTGGGCGCGTTTGCCTACGCAGCACAGTCACGTCACGGATAGAGGCGGGGAATATGAATGTTTTGATAAAGTCTGTTTCAGGGGCGGGGGATTTGATTTAGTGCCGCAAAGGCAGGTGAGCCAGGTCGATGCGGCGGAATGATAGGATTATCACAAAATGGAGGCTGATTTCGAGTGCGATAATGGGCGAAAAGTCGGGTAAGGTCCATAGGAAAGTTTCCTACGATCTACCGATTTATGCTTACAAACACATGGCCGACCCGTAGGGACAATAAAAAAAAAGTCCCGGAACTATCCTTTAACACGATTAGAGAAGTGAGCTCTATACAGTGTAGATGTTTCTAAAAACAGGGCTTTTCAGTAGCCGCACGGGTGACAGTTTCCTAGCAGTAAAGTGTATATTCGATCAGGGAGGTTTTTCCCTTGTTAGCCAGTCTAGCTAGTGCAGGAGAGTAGACTGTTCACATGTTTCATGGTGATGAGTAGCTCCCCACAAGCGGGGTTCAATGGGATGTTTTGCCCATAGTTGCCTTGTGGTATGTAGTAGTTGGTTCGGAGAGGGAAGTCTGATATTGAATCTATTTATTTTTACAGATGACTGTGCCAACTGATATTGGGGTAGCAGTGGAACTGGAAGAATAGTTTACTCCAGTACCCTTTCAAGATTTTCTTCCCCCACTCGCACACCAGGTAAAGAATGTGTTCTGCTCCTCGTGTCTGACAGATTTATACTGTCTTTAGTTTAAAAAAATTATGGGTTGATGTGACCCTCCCTTTTTTATTTTTTTCACACCCACAGCGTACCTAAGCCTGAAGTGCAGAATGATGGTTGCAGTTCAGTCAATGGGCCTCACTAGGAGTTTGGAGGTAGCCGTGCCGCTATTTGCGGCATGGCTGCCTCCAAACTCGGGTCCAGGTCCGGGATCCTGGAATGAGGAATTACAGGTCCATTCCAACCTTGGAGGACCGGGTAATTCCTCATTCAATTTACCCATCCCCATTCCCATTTGAGCCCCCATAGGGCGTAATGGGAATGGGGAGGGAGCTAACAACGGGCCTGTTAGTAACAGGCCCGTTGTTAGCTCCTTGGTCCCCTCACGGGACCTGGAATGGACGTCTGACCTGACCAGATGTCCTTTCCGGTACCCGCGAGGGAACCTTGTAATAAGGCGGAATGGGTTTAACGGCACCAGTACCATTACCGGTGCCGTTAAACCCATTCTGCCAGTGTCCTAATGAGGCCCAATGTGTTCTTAAAATTTAAATGTCAAGGTCCGAGTGACGAATTGTGATTTTCCGCCAGAAGAAAGTTCTAAACAAAATAACATGAACTGAAACATGTCGAGGCATTACACTAGTGATTTAATAAGCTCGTTTTTCAATCAAGATCCAAGTGTGGATCATATTCCATATCTATATGCAAATTGAATCAGAGGGGTGCAAGAAACCGAAGTCAGATTGACATCGGGGATGAATTGTTGCGACTCATATGCCTAAGTTTGTTGTTGTCACGAGCACTTTGTACATTGTTGATTGACTTTTTATTAAATGGATTAACTTTTTTACAGTGTTTTTATGTATATCTAATACAATCTATATGTTTTGCTAAAGATTGTGTGTTTATGGGTATTAGCTGTTGGTGGATTCACCTACCTTGCTGCTCTTTATAGTTTCTCTAATGTATCCCCCCTTTCTATATTGATATCCCTCACTGGCCCTCATCAGCCTGCATGGTAGAACGGCTCAATCAAGAGATCAAGAACTAACTAAACAAACATGAGTCCACAGAAGGAGGATTCTGGGATGTCCACATTCCATGTGTTCTCCATGGCCTTCGGTCCAGAGTACACTCCACTACCGGATACTCCCGATGTGAGATCCTTTTTGGCAAACGGATGCCCTCCACTGAAATATTGCTGCTGTCCCAAAACAAGGGTCCTAACTCATACCATTTACATCAGGAGGAGTACATACCAGCACATGGTAGACACGTTACACAGCTTTTCACAACAGGTGTCCGACTTAAGGCATGAAAAAGATACACTTGTAGCAGAACACATTTACCCAAAAACAGCGATCTTACAAATAGGAGATACTGTAATGGTGAGGAATGAGAACAGGGCAAGGATGTTTCAGCAGAAATGGTTAGGGCCATATTTTGTGACAGACAGGACCTCAGCCATGCTATGTGCTGTAGGCATGTATGGCCATAAAGGTATCATATTTAAGCACTTGCACCAACTAAAGAGGCTATCGAGAGGAAAAACAGAACTACACACAATAGTCAGCAATGAACCAGAACGGGTTAATAATACTCTTGTTTTGCAGACCACAACAGATGATGAGGGTACCGGTACAACAATGCCTCAAGCAGAGTGGAATAAGAATACAGCATTGGATCTCGTGAACAATGTGATTAAAGTGGTGTCTGACTGCTGGGTATGCATACACACACCTGGCCATTTACACCACATGCCTTTGATGACCTACCGTCTGCATACTTTTTTCAGTGAATACAACAGATCTGCTTGTTTAGTGCCTAGGATCAGGAGAACTGCAACACTGATTACAATTAAATATGCCAGATAGGCAGAGCTATGTGTTTCCATTTCCTGCTCGGGGGAACAAGCTATCACATTAGAGGGAAAATGCGAGGTCTCTGAGACAGAGGTCTCTGAGAAAAGGAAAACAAAAAAGACAGACCCCCTACTTTTGAAGAATAATGATATAGTGATGAGCTTATACCCAGAGGGGTATTAAGAGGGCCAGGTAGGAGACCAGCATTTGCAAGTAGAGGAAGGAGAAGAGTAGGAAGAGTACTGTGGTATAGAGAAACAGGCATGAGAGTGTTCTACACTGCTGAGAGAGAGATCAAACAATGGAAGAGTATCTACACAATAGAACAGGAGAAGGAGGAACCAACATGATAAGCAGCACAACTGAGGGAACAATTGTGGCAACAGAACCTAGTACCAGTAGCCAACCTTGAATATACCAATATAACAGATCCCACTGCACCACTGCCCCCGCAGCCAGAGACATGGGGTTAGGACAGAGGTAAGCTGATGCCTCCCACTGATGCTATACACATACAGTTAGATGGGTGGGGTAGAGGACACGTCCCTGTGATTATGGGGGTCAGTGGAGCCATGCAGAAACTACACATGTTATTGGACAGGAGTACATCAATGACACTGAGCCCTGATATCTGGCCAAAACCGCTGCCCCAAATTGACACTGTGAATTTACAGGGACTATTGGGACCATCTATAAACATCTCCCATAGTAAAGGCGGAATTGAACGTTGGTAGCACTAAATATGAACTACCAATTGCAGTAACATGACAGGACGGTATATTAGGGACTGATGTTATCAAACCGAAGGGATGGATAATGGATCTGGTGATCAGGAAGCTAATCACATCTAATTCAATGCATCCCATGCACACTATGACTATCGATATGGCAGTATGTACCTTCAGTACAAAGGGAATACAAGTATATGATATCAATGTCGTGCAGACCACAGTGGGAAATATGTATTGTAAATACCCTACAGTGTGGGCAAAATATGCATTAGATTTCGGCAGAACAACTGACTGCATTAAATTGACATTAGCAACACAGCCTCCAGCAATCACGCCATAGCCTATACATTCAAAGGCTGCACCCAATTTATTACCAGTAATTCAAACATTATTGGAAGGAACTAATGCAATTTGCAAGCCCAGTATGGGGAGTGCAAAAACCAGACCATTCATACAGGTTAACCATTGACTTCCTGATTGTGAGCAAATGGGTGCAGACTTACCAGACCTTAAGAACACATGTAAAAAAGGATCACAGTGGTACACTGTCCCCGACATCTCAAATGGCTTCTTCAGCACACCACTACACCCAGACAGTTACCACATGACCACATTTGCATCCCATGGTAAATACTACCAATTCACTGTCTTACCAAAGGACCGCCGAGACAGTCCAACGATTTTACATTATGTGACAGTATTGCCTATCAGGACAACATTGTACTATATGTGGATGATATCCTAATATTGAGTGAAACACTACAGGTACATCACAATCATGTTGAAGAAGTACTGAAAGCATTTGAAAAGAGGGGGTCTCAAGATCAACTCAAATAAGATACAATGGAAACAAAGAGAAGTAACATACTTAGGGCTGATGCTATCAGCAGATGGAAAGAGTCTTGACTCAAACCGAAAAAACCTTATGCTACAACTGCCCACGGACAAAGTGGCAGTATAGTCGATGTTGAGGCTTACGGGCTTCTGTAGAATGGTTACTCCCTATTTTGCTCAAATAGCAGCAGCACCCTTGTACTATTTACTAAAAAGGGGAGTGATTGCATGGGAACTGGTCCACCAAGAGGCATTTGATGCATTGAAACGCTTGTTGGGCTCAGCCC
This sequence comes from Ambystoma mexicanum, assembly GCF_040938575.1. Lineage (NCBI taxonomy): Eukaryota > Metazoa > Chordata > Amphibia > Caudata > Ambystomatidae > Ambystoma > Ambystoma mexicanum. The sequence continues at coordinate 768,513,265 of NC_090939.1, forward strand.
CACGCCTGATAACACCTAACCCACCAAAATATTTTATATTTGGGCTTTGGTCTCGGAGGAGAACATTGCTGCCATCCTTACACAAAAGGTCCAGGATGGTGACCAGATGGTGCCCTGTATTTCCAGGAACTTGACACAACCCGAGAAGAAATACACGTCATGTGAAAGAGATTTGTTGTCCACATATTGGGACACACAAAAAATTGAAGTATATTGTTGGGATGGCACTGTTAGTGATAAAAACACTGCATCAACCCCTAAAGGTCTTGCTGTCCCCAACACTCTATTTAGGAAATGTTACCAATCACTGAATAGCAACATGGCAAGCACATTTGACAACCAGCTGTTGACCTCTTTGCAGGTAAAGTCCTTAAATCTGTTCCCCCAAGATGGCGCGAGCGAATGCAACTGCGATGCCGGTGCGGAATTGTACTCTGCATGTTCCTATTGTTAACGGAGCAGCCAAGAGTAAAAAGCACTCTGGCGAAGGGAAGTTTTCTCCCAAGCAGGGCGAAAAAGCGACACATTTGTTTTTTGTTGCCATACTCCCTAGACCGATCGGACCAGGTGAGCGGGTCTTACACAGATGGGAGGCAAAGTGTGTTTGTTTGTTTTCTTGATAGTTACAATGGGCATTCATGCCGTCTCTAGCGCCCAACCCTAACAGGCATCCCTCATGTTTTCTGAAATTGAATCTACAGGGGTTTGGATCTCCGCGTCTCATGATTGGGTCCGTCAGAACTGTAGACTCACATTAATGATGACCAGTGAAGTCGGGCTGAAGCCATCTAGGTAAGCGTATTTCCGGGTGGAATTGAGATGTGGTTTTGATGAGAGCATATGCCCACAGCAGATTAGCTGGGTGGACAGCATGTATGTTCGTGGTAGACATTCTTAACACGATTAGAGAAGTGAGCTCTATACAGTGTAGATGTTTCTAAAAACAGGGTTTTTCAGTAGCCGCACGGGTGACAGTTTCCTAGCAGTAAAGTGTATATTCGATCAGGGAGGTTTTTCCCTTGTTAGCCAATCTAGCTAGTGCAGGAGAGTAGACTGTCCACATGTTTCATGGTGATGAGTAGCTCCCCACAAGCGGGGTTCAATGGGATGTTTTGCCCATAGTTGCCTTGTGGTATGTAGTAGTTGGTTCGGAGAGGGAAGTCTGATATTGAATCTATGTATTTTTACAGATGACTGTGCCAACTGATATTGGGGTAGCAGTGGAACTGGAAGAATAGTTTACTCCAGGACCCTTTCAAGATTTTCTTCCCCCACTTGCACACCAGGTAAAGAATGTGTTCTGCTCCTCGTGTCTGACAGATTTATACTGTCTTTAGTTTAAAAAAATGATGGGTTGATGTGACCCTCCCTTTTTTATTTTTTTCACACCCACAGCGTACCCAAGCCTGAAGTGCAGAATGATGGTTGCAGCTCAGTCAATGGGCCTCATTAGGAGTTTGGAGGTAGCCATGCCGCTATTTGCGGCATGGCTGCCTCCAAACTCGGGTCCAGGTCCGGGATCCTGGAATGAGGAATTACAGGTCCATTCCAACCTTGGAGGACCGGGTAATTCCTCATTCAATTTACCCATCCCCATTCCCATTTGAGTCCCCATAGGGCGTAATGGGAATGGGGAGGGAGCTAACAACGGGCCTGTTAGTAACAGGCCCGTTGTTAGCTCCTTGGTCCCCTCACGGGACCTGGAATGGACGTCTGACCTGACCAGATGTCCTTTCCGGTACCCGCGAGGGAACCTTGTAATAAGGCGGAATGGGTTTAACGGCACCAGTACCATTACCGATGCCGTTAAACCCATTCTGCCAGTGTCCTAATGAGGCCCAATGTGTTCTTAAAATTTAAATGTCAAGGTCCGAGTGACGAATTGTGATTTTCCGCCAGAAGAAAGTTCTAAACAAAATAACATGAACTGAAACATGTCGAGGCATTACACTAGTGATTTAATAAGGTCGTTTTTCAATCAAGATCCAAGTGTGGATCATATTCCATATCTATATGCAAATTGAATCAGAGGGGTGCAAGAAACCGAAGTCAGATTGACATCGGGGATGAATTGTTGCGACTCATATGCCTAGGTTTGTTGTTGTCACGAGCACTTTGTACATTGTTGATTGACTTTTTATTAAATGGATGAACTTTTTTACAGTGTTTTTATGTATATCTAATACAATCTATATGTTTTGCTAAAGATTGTGTGTTTATGGGTATTAGCTGTTGGTGGATTCACCTACCTTGCTGCTCTTTATAGTTTCTCTAATGTATCCCCCCTTTCTATATTGATATCCCTCACTGGCCCTCATCAGCCTGCATGGTAGAACGGCTCAATCAAGAGATCAAGAACTAACTAAACAAACATGAGTCCACAGAAGGAGGATTCTGGGATGTCCACATTCCATGTGTTCTCCATGGCCTTCGGTCCAGAGTACACTCCACTACCGGATACTCCCGATGTGAGATCCTTTTTGGCAAACGGTTGCCCTCCACTGAAATATTGCTGCTGTCCCAAAACAAAGGTCCTAACTCATACCATTTACATCAGGAAGAGTACATACGAACACACGGTAGACACGTTACACAGCATTTCACAACAGGTGTCCGACTTAAGGCATGAAAAAGATACACTTGTAGCAGAACACATTTACCCCAAAACAGCGATCTTACAAATAGGAGATACTGTAATGGTGAGGAATGAGAACAGGGCAAGGATGTTTCAGCAGAAATGGTTAGGGCCATATTTTGTGACAGACAGGACCTCAGCCATGCTATGTGCTGTAGGCATGTATGGCCATAAAGGTATCATATTTAAGCACTTGCACCAACTAAAGAGACTATCGAGAGGAAAAACAGAACTACACACAATAGTCAGCAATGAACCAGAACGGGTTAATAATACTCTTGTTTTGCAGACCACAACAGATGATGAGGGTACCGGTACAACAATGCCTCAAGCAGAGTGGAATAAGAATACAGCATTGGATCTCGTGAACAATGTGATTAAAGTGGTGTCTGACTGCTGGGTATGCATACACACACCTGGCCATTTACACCACATGCCTTTGATCACCTACCGTCTGCATACTTTTTTCAGTCAGTACAACAGATCTGCTTGTTTAGTGCCTAGGATCAGGAGAACTGCAACACTGATTACAATTAAATATGCCAGATAGGCAGAGCTATGTGTTTCCATTTCCTGCTCGGGGGAACAAGCTATCACATTAGTGGGAAAATTACACAAATTGTCACATGACTATCAATTGTACATAATGTTACAGGTTCCAGGTCTAAGGGGTCTGAAAAATGGGTGAATAAAATGGGGAGAGAAGTGGCAGACAACAAAGTTCCTTACATCAAGGATTCGATATATATATTTGGCCCATTCATCCCTGTTCGGCAGTGCACACCAATAACACTGCCAGAGGCATAATATGTGTGTGGTAATAAGGGATACAAGTTACTTCTGTCATTATGGACAGGGTGCTACACCTTGGCTACTATTATACTATGGGTCAGTATTATCAACAGAAAAGGCCCGGAACAAGCAGGGGGTAGAAAAACAAGGATGATAAGTACACCCACGAGTGAAGTCTTCCTAGCAGAAGTTCACATGTAGAATCAATGCACAGGGACCTATGTATCGCTTTCCTTTGGGCAGGGGAAGAACATCACAAAGGGCTATACTGAACATATAGATCATTGTAGAACGTATGGCAAATGAAACAGCAGATGCACTGACCTTATTACATGAAGGACAGAAATCAATGGCCCAGGTGATTATAGAGCACCGGGAGGCCCTGGACATGATCCTAAGTGAAAAAGTGGTACTATGCGTGGCACTGAACCAAACATGCTGCCTTCTGGTTGATCATAGTGGGAAAATAGAACATAATATCAACAAGATACAAAGGTTGGCAAGCGAACTACATGAGGTGAAAATGTCGTTCGGCGACACGATGTATACCTCATGGTGGTCGACGTTTATGGGCATGTTCCCAGGGCTGAGACATACTATCATGTGGTATGTTATTTACATTGCTGGCAGACCTATATTAATCCTATTAATCACTGCATTGATGAAATACGTATGCTTCACTGTAGGTAGGACCATAGTGCCTATACAGGTGGTCATTCCCTTAGAGGACCAGAACAGAATTACAGGTACATTGTACATACCAATGAACAGGGGTACAAGAGAGGAGGAACATTACGATGCACTCCAGAGCTGAAACAGGGTTGATTGGTGATGACTCGAAGGAAGTGCCGAAAAGAGCTAGGTAACGGTGTGCTTTTATCATTCAGACCGAACACAGAAGAACAGAAAGGGTGTGGACTGTCCCTGACAGCTGACATGCCTTTTTGTTGGATGCTTCGTGCTCCTCACCACACCTGATGCTCATAGAAAGTAGATATGGCCATGTGGACCGAACTGGTCCTTCTTCACGGTCTATATTTCTCATCTGATAACAGTCAAACAATAATATTGCAATAACTAGGTGCACAGGTACATTTTCAGCATTAGTTAGTAACACAATCATACCGGTGTGCCACATGACAAATGCACACCGAACACAACATATAAGAAAAAATATAAGAAAAAACGTAATAAAAAAATAAGCAAAAAAGGTAAACAAGTGCGATTAGCAAAACATCTATCACAATACACGCCATCATTTCCTGTTTTGTCATTACTGTTGCAGCTTAAGTCTTGTATTTTGCTTTAGGGACTTGGACACTAGACAAATACCGTTGCCTTAAAATTGCTAAAGCAACTGGTTCTCAAATGTAGTTCTGGTGAGGTGTGCTCCTGTAAAACTAAAGTGTAACAAATCTATTGTGCAGTATCAATCACACACATGCGCAGTGATGACCCAGTGTGGGGCATTCCAGACGGACCGGATAAGATCACTAACCTGCAGGTAAGACGCATGAATCATGTCCACTCAAATAACTTGCTTGCTCGTAATTTGTGACAAAGGTATACCTAATATCAGTATTAAAGTGATAAAGTGGATGTCGAACTAAGAAACATTCTATTCAGATCAGTATCAGGATACTCTTACCTGATCGTATGAGACGAATTAACAGAAGTCCCCTTCATGGTGCAAAGCCGCTCAAAGAAACAGCGCTTGCGACGCTGCAGGTTACAGATAAACATACTGGTTGCCATGGCGAGGGCATAAATGAGTGCAATGCCGCAATTCTGTGTAACAGAAAAAGCAAGCGGCCATCTTGTATGAGTGTATTATAATACTTGAAGCTAGTAATGGTGTACAGCTTATACCATGCGGCAGTGACTATTTGAGCATCATCCTATTTTACCCATGTAAAACACCCCTAACCTTCCTAAGATTTGTGCACGCAAATGAGATAATAAAATTATAATAATTGAATTAATACAAATAAAATAGAATACTGGTACAAATCGTGGGACTAACCATTAATTGAATTAAAAATACAAATGAAAATAAAAACAACAAAGGTCAATTTACATAGAATTGACTGTGAAATGGTAATGAAAGAGAGTAGCCTACATGGAACTAATGTCTGAAATTGTGCTTTCCTTAAGCGGTGTCAAAAATACAGTGCACCCCGTGGTCAATACAGTGTACGATATCAATCTATCTTGCACCTCATCATGCATATCATTTCCTGATTATCTTCTGTGATCTGAAAACAGATCTCTATGCAAACTATTATGCAGTTACAAAGTGTTACCCTTCAACGGTATCACGAAACCTAACCGGGTTCTTAATGTGAGCTAAACCACATGCCATGTCAAACAACTAGATTGTTGATATTCCAAAGTATATGTTCCATAAACCTGGTCAGACTCTAACACAAGCTAAACATTTAATAATACTACTTGTCTTCATCATTGCATGAAATGTATGTATGACCCAAGAACCAATATCTTACAAAAAGCATTTATCTTGCACAAACAGTTTAAATCCAAGTACTCATTCATCCCATCAGTGGAGAAGGAATTCAATCTGTCTATTGAGAATGCTTTGCTTTGGGCTCTTTTCTTTTTGATGTTCCGTCGCTGAGTGTATGAGTGTATACATTCTAGGACCTGGAATTTCAATTGGTTAATATTGTGTCCTTTTCCCGCAAAGTGTCTTGCTACTTCTGAGAGAGCGTTCCTGTTCCGAGGATTTGTGTTCAGTCATTCTTACTCTTATTTTTCTACCATTATCCCCTAAATAATAAATGCCACATGGGCATCATATGCAGTACACTACACTTTCAGTAAGCCATGTGGCAAAGCATTTCAACTGGATCTTCTCTCCAGTGCTTGGGAAACAGACATATTCGCCTTTTGTGACATTGTTGCAGTTACTGCAGTTGAGACACGGAAACGTGCCTCATATCCGACTTTTTGCATGCAATTTCCATCCTCTCGTGTTGACCAACAGATATCTAAGGTTGTTACTCCATTGGTAGGCAAACACCAGAGGCCTTGGGAATAGATATTTAGTTCTCACATCACTAGTAAGGATATTACAGTGTTTATTAATGCACCTCTTGATTTGGTTACTCTGTACCGAGTACTTCGGCATGTACAATATTGGTGGTGTGATTTTCTGTGCATTGCCTTGCAAAAGACTTTAACGTGTTCTTGTAGTTCATTTGGTTTTTAGCAGATGATAGATCTTCAGGATAACCTCTGTTGCTCAGTTTCTCACATAGTTTCTGTAGTTCAGTTTCACATTCTGAGGGAACGCTAACAATACATTTGATCCTCAACATCTGCCTGTGAGGTACATTTTTGAGTGTATTCTGCGGATGAAAGCTCAGTCAGTGTAGAAGGTTGTTCCAATCCGTAGGTTTAGTGAATAATATAGTCAAGATCTTATTATCTTGTAATTTGATTTGCACATCCAAGAAGTGGATGCCTGGCTTGCCGACCTCGGCTGTAAACGGAATTCTTGTGTTGATAATATTGATATATCTCAAAAACTGGTCAAGTGTTGTTCTCCTTCTGTGACAGATGCCAAAAATGTCATTGATGTATGGTATCCATGCTTTTATGTGTTGGGTCCATTGTTTATGTTGCAATGATCAAATGCAAGTATGAAGAATCTATCACAATAATAGTGCCGCTCTTGTCGGCATGCTTAATTGTCAAACGTCTTTCAGTTTCTTGATCGATCAACAGCAGCTGTTTGTTTTTTATGTTAGTAGGTGTTTCTTTCTGAAAGTTAATCCTTTTTATCTCATAAAAGAACTTTTCTCTCAAATAAATTCAGAGCAGTACAGTTGAATATAGAACTAAAAGTACTCTCAGGGTGTAGTTCCAGGAGATCAAAAGACATTGATTCTTCTTCAACTGGTAGTTGCATATCAAAAAACATTTGAAGCAACATTTTCTGTAACAGTTTGAACAAGCAAATCTTTTCAGCAAAAATACTTATATTAGATGTCGTAACAAAAGAAGAGAACCCTATTCAAACGTGATATAAAATGATCTCAAATAAAGTGATCTGATATAAAGTGATCTGCTGAACTGATAGGGATTTATTTGAGATGTTAACCATAATATTCTGTTCAGGAGTTATTTCAAGCAGGGCCTTAGGGGTCTTTTTGCCTCTTCTTGTTTTTTCTTTGGTCTAATAAAACTGTCCTCTCAGATGGAGTAGGAGAAGTAATCACCCTAGAAGTAGTGGCCAATGGAGTAGCATTAGTGGGCAATGGATCAGTGGTGTCACTGATTGCTACAGTATATTCAACATGTTTATTATTCCCTGAACTGCTTTCACTGCTTCGATCAGAATCTGAACGGGCCTGATTATACCTTTTGGGTCTATTGTTTGATCTATGCGCATAGATTTCATGAATTTCTTGCCATGTGTAGACAATGTTGTTCATGCAATTGAAGGTATCTTTTATACATTTCCCAAGCTTTATTGATTCAATGTGCTTCTGATAACTATGTATAAGCAGCCCAGTAGCACTTTAAGTGGAATTATAGTGAAGATGATATTGTAACTCCTGTTTTATTATCAACCTCAAATTCTCTGTAGCTTTTCTGCAGTGAGGCAACAAAAGGAGAAAAGAAATGGACACAGGCGCATTCATTCTGTGCCCTCCATAGTAGCCTTAGCAATATTTTTCAGTAACACCAAATAATCAATTTAGCCATCAAAACCTGATATGTGTGCACATAGGAGAGGGTCATATTCCTGCTCAGACGGTTGATTGTGAAATGCTCTATGATATGTATCGCTCTATAATGCACAGTCATTTAATTTGAATCTGATTAATAATATGTCCATATGTTTTTCATTATGATATAGCTAAAACACTTATGACATATATTCTTTCGCAAAACTATGTTTCTGCTACTACACCAACAAATCAATTGCTGAAGATCTGTGCTACCTCATTGTGTTATGTACTCTATCTTTAAATGATTTTTTTCAGATTCAACCTTCTCCTAAATAAATTTAAAACTTGAACCTGTGATCCTGTATGGGCACTGTATATCTACAGATAACAAAAGGGATTTTTAACTATAAAAATGTGCATGTAAATAAGGTTGAAGATGACATTCCCATGAGCTCATATCAATGATAATATTAAAGCCTATGTATACCAAAGTCAGTCAACAAAAACTAAATATCCAGGAGGTTCACCGCTGTTTACCTTATCATGGTTTAAGTCAAGTAATTTGTTTAGAGGTGTACATTGTCTTTGCCTCCTGCTGACTTGAAAATGTAGTTTCCTCTTGTCATATACTTTAATTTCTGCAAGACAAACTAGAAAGACTGAAACCCTCCTAATCTATTGAAGACATAATCAAAATTCTGTCTTTTTACAAAAAGTATTTTAAAAAAAAATCACATTCCCTGAAGATGAATAATTGTTACCAGATATTTGTGTGAATCAGTCTAAAAAGCAGCATACTGCAACAAATTATAAAAACCCTAGCACAGCTGGCAAGAAATCTAAAAGGCGTCAGAAGCTGCATCACATGACTTCCTCCTTGAAAACTGCGCAGGAGATGAAATCTGAGGAAAAGTAGACTGATATTCAGTGAAGCCAAAATGAGGTTAGGGGACCAATGTAGACAGCCATCATCAAATTCCCAAGAAGCATATATATAACACAATAGAAAGTGCTGAGAAATTGAATTTTGGTTAAAGGACTATTAAGAAAGACTTTGGTAGTAGTAGTAATCGTCATTTATACAGCTCCTTTTCCCATTAATATGGTCTCAATGTGATTGTGGTGGGAATACCCTTAGTCCATAGTACGCAAACATTCTCAGAAAAGGCTTAGAATGCATGTTTAAATGTGTTTAAGATAAGGAATTAGATGGGCTGGCCAGGCTCCAGTAAGCAACCCAGGGGACCAGGCATGTGGAAGGGTGCTGAGGGGGGTCAGGAGAGGGTGCAAGTGCAAGAGACTCTTTATGTGTCCAGCTGGACTGAATTTTCGTTGTAGTTTGCCACTGTATTCCGATGGCACAGGTGTTGAGGCTTAGTCTGGTGTAACAGAGGCAAACATTATTTGCCCAGCTAGACCAAATTTGATGCAGGTCATTGCTGCATTCTGATGTGTGTGGGTGGGTAGCCATGCCAGTGGCAGATGTCCACTGAAGTGGTGCATTTTTTGCGCACTTTAAGGCTAGGATGGAGCTTTCTTGGTGATGCCACTTTTTGATTAGGTTGTCTGTGTGAGAGAGTCCTCTAGACACACTAGCTGGGTTGCCTTATAGGTCTTCTAAGTGTCAAAAACAAGCTATCATAATGCATCTTGAAAGCATGATAGACTGGTTGCCCTGTTGTCTTCTAGGTGCAATATCGAGGCTGCTCGCTTAACTTTAATTGCAATTCAGAGGCAAATCTTATACATAAAGCATAGTAGCTGGGCTAAAACCATGGGTCTTCTAGGTGTAATGAAAGAAGTCATTGTAGAGGACAGGCTATCCCTATACTAGGGTCATGTTTATGCGAGGATGTCTTAAGGCTTAGCATGCAGGTGAGCTTAGGATGATATAAGCAGTTAGGAGGGCTGGCCGAGCTACAGTAAGCCTCCTAAGAGGCCAGCCATGCTGAAGGGTGTCGAGGAGGCTGGGAGTGTGTGCGATAGCAGTGGGTTCATTTATAGTCTGTAAATGGATGTTGTGCTCTGTGCATTTAGTGGGTTGCGAGTGTCCCTATGTGGGGCCATCACGATTACAGCCGGCGTTCACATATGGGAGCATGACGAAATTCAAGATTGAGGCACTACATTAGTTCTTACAAGATCCCAAATGGCTCGTAGACATGTCTGTAGTCTGTGGATGACTGATTTGTGGTATGTATTTAAAGTTTTTCTATTGAGAACCTGAGTGCCATTCTGATGGGAATTGGTCCTCCCCCATTTAAAACCTGGAATGGTGATTGCTGTGAGGTCAAAAGTCCTAAAATAACACTCCTGAAAAAGACTAATGTGATTGTTGTATTTTCTCTGATCAGCATCTCAATGTTTCCCTGATGAATCCTTAAAAAGGTCATCAGGGGCATTATTGAGAGAGTGCCCCTAAGCATCTCAGGTTCAGGGTACACCAGATACCTTGCTTTGTTTGGTCTGACTACCCTCACACCGCTGTCTATGAGTGTGCTACAGATTGTAAGCAGAGTACCTCATTATAGTTGGGGCAGTAGTGATTCACCACATGTGGTTCTACAGAGCATCTTAGTAAAACACACTATGGCGCACTACAGGAAAACCTGGTTTGGCTATGTGTGGGTGAATATAATACATATGACATGTGCCAGTATGCATGGAGCTTTCCTTACTGACCTGATGGCCTTCAGCTGGAAGAGATAATCAGCCCTTTATTTAAAAAATAGATGACACATATGTAGCCATATAATGACATTTCCTGACTGAGCCTTGTTGCTGTGTTATCTCAGAATCTTCCAAAAATGACACTAGTGTATAGAGCTATCTGGGGCCTTGAATGCAAGTACACAGCCCAAACCAAACGCCCAAGAACCAACCTTCAAAATTGTATTGTGGCAGACCCCAATAATTGTCAGGCCACCAAATGTTTTAAGCAAAAAACAAGGGGGATCCTGGGAGTCCCGCTGCCTACATTAGTCCCGGTTACGAGAGCCTTACCGAGATTCTTTAGCTCAGTATATTTCACAAAACCAAATGTTTTAATGCATACATCTCTTGAATTGACTGCATCGGCTCCAAATTTTCCAAAAAGTTGCAGGTTCTTCTCCATGACACTGTTCAGTGCTGGCACAAGTCCAAAAAGCAGGAAATAGATGGTTCCACTGGATAAGTACTATGCAAAAGCTCTACGGGATTTACAGGCCATGAAAAAAGAATGCGGATAGTGAAGCCTTGCTGGTGCCTGGAGATACCATATCCTCTAAACCAGACAAGGACCCTTCATAAGTGATTTGTTCACTTCACTTGGTGGGACCTGCTGAGTCAACTGATGACTCCCAATGAGACTGTAATGTGTGACCCTTCATTGTAGTCGAGAAACGGTGAAGAAGTCATTGAGACACAAGACCACTGGTAATTTAGCAGAGCAGCAGGAACATGGTTCCCAATAGTTAATTGGATTGCAATATTGTTAATAGTTGTTGCTAACAGAGAATGACAGTATTTGGGAGGTAGTTCTGTTCTCCTACTGCCAGTGTTTGTCTTCTGTTGTGCTGTTCCATCACAAGAGCTTCTGTTTCAACTGTTCTGGATACTCCCCAGAAGAATCAGACTTATTTTCCTCCTCATCAACACTTTATGGTGGCTCTTTGGCCCATGACAGCAACTGTAGTGTTTTAATGTCAGTGGAACCAGCATGAAACTAACTAGGCCCTAAAGAAGTTGCTGTCAGGTGAGAGGGGTCTGAAATGAGAGGTGGACACAAAGGTATAGATTTCACAGTTTCAGACATGTTTTTTTAAACTGAAATTAGTTGGATGAAAGCCTCTCTAGCCCTATCCTGAGGAGAGATTTTCTGCCTAGGAAACTAAAACTAAAGATCAGTCTATGTCAAGTCATTACACTTTAAAAACTGTCCTTGGGTTCTAACCATTCTAACCTCGCCCTCACACTAGAATTGAACAACTAAGAATGTAAGGAAATGTCTCTGACTTAGAGTTAGCAATAAAAGTGGTCATAATCAAAAGAAAATCAATAAATCCTACAGAAAAGTATTTTCAAAGGAGAAACCCTTGGATCCAAAGGATAGTTCTTTTTCCCTTGATTATTTGGCAGAATGTTCAAATAGCAATTTCTTTATGTTCAGGTAGCAAGCAAAAGTGTCTCTTTCAGAAAACAATTTCTTTATTTTCAGGTAGGATGGCAAAAGTGTCTCTTTCAACCAACAGTTTCTTGATGTACAGGTGGGATGGCAAAAGTGTCTTTTTCAAAGAGCAGTTTTGTCTACTCTTTAAATTAGGTTTGGAATGGTCTTGTGCAAACAGTACATTCCATAAAATTCAACTCTTTCTTGATTGCTTTGTACTGGATTCACAAAAGGGATTTATAACATTCAGTTCCTCCATGGTTTCTTGATAAAGGAGGTATAAGAGTTCTTATTCCGTTGAGAAATTGCACACACACAAGTTTGTTTAACTTCTGTATTTTGTTGGATTACCTGATGTGCTTCTCCATCAGGAAGCCACTTGTGTGTTCTTCAGATTTCCTAGTGTAACCCCATACCAGGTATCTTGTCCCAAAAAGTATTTTTTCAACTTCGCTACTTCAAACGTTCAGTGCCTCCACTCACAAAGACCTCCTCTATGTGCTTTCTAGATTCCCTGGTTTACATCTCTGCCAGGTATTTTGCAACATTGGTACATTTCCTTTTCAAAACTTGAATGTCCCTCCTGGTATTCTCCCCTGTACTATCCTCCCAGGTATCTTCACACCAATTGTAAAGTTTGTATTCAGTTCCAAACTGCCTGGTATATTTGGTTGCCAGGACTTTCTTTATAGACTTCTTAGATCCCCTGGTATAGTCCCCTGCCAGGTATGTTGCCACAATGTCTTGCAACTTTCTATAATTTTGGCGGATGGCATGGTATACTTCCCTATCAGGAAGATCCTTATCTGGGGTCCTGCAGATACTGTGGTACACCTCTCTGCCAGGCACCCACCACCCACCCAAATGTCAATTGCCTGGTGTATTTTTTTCACCAGGACTTCTCTCAATTTCACTATCCTTTAAGACTGCCACAGTTGTATAACTTCAATGTGTTTCTATTTGCTTGCTTAAGGTAATACTTGTTCCAACGTTCTCCACATTGACATCTCATACATGGGTACTTGTTCAAGTTTTGTTGTTGCACTTTATCGGTCGGTGTTTAAATGTTCTAAATTCATTTACATGTGTCCATGTCTGTCAGTACGCCTCAGGCACCTAATGCCTCTGGGCAGACCAACTGGTACTTTGCAGTGTTCCCGACTTGTGGTGTATCTCGGCGAGGAAGCTTCCTCTATGGGAAGGCCGCCTGTGCACTGCAGATATTCCTCCAGTGTTCCTTTCAACTCTGCGTTCTCCCAGCGTCTTCTCACCATGACCTCGAGTGGAGAATGCTGCTTTTCGACATGGCCGTATCTGTAAGAGCTCTTCTGGTGCTCCTAGGACTCCAACTGTACTCCAAAGGTGCCGGCTGCATCTCTCCTTCCTTTCCGCCATGTCGGTTTGTGATTCCTGTGTTTGCACGCTGCTGCATAGATGTGCACGTTCTGTCAGCCTCTTTCGGCGCGGTCCTCTCCCGTTCTGTCTTTTCTTGGTGTGTGAATGCCATTTTTAACTGACCTGCATGCTTGAGATTTAACCAAACAACTAGTCTGCACAATCAACTTTGGGTTTCTTTCAATCTGCATCAGCCCCTCCTTCCTCTTCCTTGTCTCAGTACTTGAGTCTTTATGGGAGATGAAGTCCCTAAAGTCTATGGTATTTCTAAAATAAGGTTGTTTAGAAGATGTATTTAGAAAAACACCAGAAACAGAAGATGTTATGCATGTGTGGTGTATCCTGGAGGAAAGAAGGAGATTTTGACTACAATGGCAGCTGCTATACGAAGTTTGGGTGTGATAGAAATTTCTCCAGAAGAAAGGGGGGAATACAGCATCCCTTTCAATGGAGTTACCACCTCCCCCCAACAGCCGTCTCCTCCCACATGACCCTCTCTCCTATTATCACCCCCAGGGTCAGGATCAAGTAACGACTGCCATGGACTGGCCATATGGGAGGAGACCACAGCCGGGAAATTATCAATGACTCCACAGTCACACGGAAGTAAGCCTGTCTGAGGACCAAAAGACTTTCAAAAGCCAAGGAACAAAACAGATAATAAGTTGAATTCAAGAGAGAGCGAGAACCTGGAAGATTTCACACATTAAGCACAAAACCAGAACATTGCACGGTATCAAGTAGAAAACGCTGGCATAAAACCTTTTCTTCCTGGTAAGAAAGACCATGTGGAAGTAAGACAAAACCTACAGAAAGGTTAAGAACTGATTTGAACTGTATTACGAACAATTGATGAACTGCTAAAAGACTGAACTGGAGAAGAGATCAACGGATTGGGCCAGGCGAAGTGAAAAATGCAGGCTATTGCTCTGGCCTCCTTTTTTCTGTTATATATTTCTCTTATGTCATAGGGATTAGGTAGATAATAGGATTTGGTCTAAGAACTATTTCATTTGGAACTTTGACAAGCACCCTTACTTTGTAGTTTGTTAGACAGGGAACTTCCCTCATTAAAAGAAGGTTCTTGATAGGCATTTTCTTTGTATTTAAATAAAAAATCCTTAACAGATGGAAAAATGTCCATGTGTGGTTGGATCTTGGCTCTAGCCTGCAGGATGGATGCAGGGGGAAGGTCTCGGTACCAACAACATTTTCATCAAGTTTACAGGTGAGTATCAATTAGGTTTCCTTGGTTAAGGAGCCCAAAAAGGGGTGTCCATCCCAGTGTAGCTCAATATAGACCTGGGAGGCGATTCAATTATCAGCTTAACTGCAAGTCTCTAAAGCACAGGAGCAACAAAGCAGCCAAAAGAATTAGGGGCTGAACAGTATCTTGCAAGTGAAGAAGGTGGTATAGCCAGATGCTCCCCAAGGAGAGTCAATAAAAGACCCAGGTTCCGTATTCTTGGCGACTGAACAAAAGAATTTTTGATGGACCTGGACATTGCTCTTGAGCAGTTGGATGCCCAGCAGAAGATATTTTCAGTATTAGCTTGTTGGTGCCTATTTCGATGCTCGGTTGAAGGATGGTTGTTGTCGGGTGGAGTGTGTGCCCTTTCTCAGTCCTCGTCTCAGCTGAAGGGACTTTCAGGAACAGGATCCAGTCAATGGAGGTTAAGAAGGGTGCCTACTCAGTTTCAGACAAAACTAAGCTCCAGAAGATGTCCAAATGGCACAGGACCTGGGCATTGAATTATTGGAGGTTGCAGCTTGTCCAGGGATGGCACAGAATGCAGTTTACCTTGGGTCTGGTTAAGCACACCAGTCCAAGGGAGGAAGTCATCTGCTTTGGTGCTTTCCTGTCACACATAAATTGAAGTTGGGACTGCAGCAATCACTCACCCATCTGGCGGTAGCTGGAAGTGGCTGTGGACATCCTTCTTCTTTTTGTTCTTGTTCTTGTTCCTGTTTTTCTTGTTCTTTGGATCTTTAGTTCCAGTGGTCGACTGTTCTCGAGTTTCTGCCCCAGGATAGATGCCTTTTATATAGGAAAACTGGCTGAGCCCACAAATCACCAGACATGCATTCATTCAAACTTCGTCTAATGGGGACAGCCAGCCTTTCAGCACAAACTGGCTCCAGGCAAGTCAAGTCCAGTCAGGCACACTGCAGGACCAATACCAGGGTGGTTTCGGGTCACCTTCACCACTGCCTCTCCTTTCAGACACTCTGATTCTTGACAGGCTTTCCAAGGGAAGCCCGCAAACACACAAGACCCATCAAGACCTCCTCCACCCAGGCAGGTAGAACAAGGCTCAAGAACCAAATCATCAAGAACAAGGCTTATAAAAGTACAGCCACCATTTTAGGTAAATTATTACTCCTGTGTCCCTTGCAGCAGCTTTGAAGGAAGTCTGTGACAAAAGTCCACAAAAAGTCATGAAACAAGGTACACTGCCACCAGCCGGTCAGATGAAATTGGAAACATAACTAAAACTCACTGGGACAGTGAGAAAAAAGGCAAACTAATGGGCCTCATTGCAAGTCTGCCAGTCCGGAAAATAAGGGTGCCTGACACAACGTACCAGAACCCTTTCCGGACAGGCAGAATACAAAGGTGCCTGCCGGAGCCATTGCAAGCAACAAGCCTGACCTGCTGGGTGCAATGGCCCTGGTAGGCACAGTTGGCACGGAAGCACTGGCACCGTTTCAAACGGTGCCGGTGCTTCAGAGTCTCCATTTCCATGGAGTCAAATGGGACTCCAACAGAAATGGGACTAACATTTTCCGGTGCTTGACATCCCGGCCCGCTGGGCTTGTAATGTCCCGGTGGCACCATGATATCAGGCACTGGAAACAGTGTTACAGTCCAGCAGCAACCAGCCGGTAGCACCAGTGGGTTACCGCCAGACTTGTAATGAAGCACAATGATTCCCCTCACCACACCACTTAAGGTGGGATGTACTGATAACTATAGGAGGTAGTCAGTGAAATAAAGAAACAATAGTGGGGGAGCTCAAGAAGCCTTCAGCAACACTGCACAGAAGGTGTGGTGTACAGCCTTAGTAAATTGTAGATTGTATCATATTGTATTGTAGTAGTCATTTATATAACACCTTTTCCCATTTTTATGGCCTCAAAGTGCTTTGTGATAAAAATGCCCTCAGGGACCGAAGTCCAAGTATGGGAAAGTTCAAAGCTGAGGCATATGATGCGTGTGTGCATTTGGCCAAGATTGGGATTTAGGGGGGCTGGCTATGCTTCAATAAGCAACTCAAGAAGCTAGACATGTGAACGGTTGCTGTGGGAGGTCACGACAGGGTGCCAGTACAGTAGACTTGATATATACCCAGCTAGACCGAAATTTGTCATAGGTTGTTGGTGTATTCTAATGACAGAGGTGTTGAGGTAAGTCTGGTGTTTCAACGCAAGGCGTTATGTGATCAGTTAGACTGAATTTTTCATAGTCATAGGTGCATTCTAAACGGAGTGAATGGATAGCTGTGCCAGCGGCCAATGTCCACCAAAGTGGTGCATTTATACATACCTGAAGCCCAGATGGAGCTTATCTTTGATGCTGTGGTGTCATCCAATATTCTGTGGGGAAGAAAAAGCCAGCTACCTTTGTAGACTTTTCTATGCACTGTGGACAGGCTACCCTGAAGTCTGCCAAGTGCAATATGCTGGATGTCCTAGAGTTTCTTCGAGGCGGTACAGAAAGGCTGCCCTAGAAACTAGGATAATGGGAATCTCAGAGTGCAATCGACGGGTTACCTTGGTAGTCTTGATAAATATCTTCCAGTTTCAACAAATGCTGGCAAAAGGAGTCTACTATGAACAATATCAAAGATACCTGAATAAAAACACTGTGCAATACAATGGCTAACCTAAGCATTTATAAGTGCATTGGGGAGTTACAACATGTATTAGGCATAGATGTTCTAAGTGTGACACATGTGTTAACCTGCATTTGTTTTCTTCGAGTTGCAATGCCCAGCTACCCTCCTACCTATTTACAACTCCATGATTCTCCTTTCAGGTGTTGTAAACATATAAGCAGGTTGGTATCAAGAACCTGATAGGTCCAGTACCAAGACCCTGGAGCAGTTACAAGCTATCCTGACAGGTGATATTCTAAGCACAGCAGTGCCAATCTACATAGGACTTCTTGGCACAATTAGCAGTCTGTCCTGAAAGAAATGTGGGTGCCTTGGACTGGATCTCCCTATGATCTTCAGATTGCTGAGAATATCCTCCTTTTACATCTGTTTGATATGATATGATATGGCATTTCTAACGCACCTATAAACAAGTGTTTCAAGGCGTGACGAGGCAAAGGGGGGGAACAGAGGCAAAACAGACAACAATCCAACTAGGCCAGGTGTCATTCAGATCGCGCAAGTGCATGGCAATGGGGAAGGGGGAAAGTGCGGGGGCGGGGGAGGGGACAGTGCAGTACATGGGATAATAGAATAAATAAGCAATTAGTGAAAGTGCAACCAGCAGGTGGCAAGTGCAATGGTTAATGTAGACATCAGGTGTCAAGTGCTGGTAGTGGGACTATGGGGATACAGGAACAGTCCCCAAGTGCGGGGGTTGCAATGAGGGCAGTGAAGGTGTGTGTGAATGGTGGGGGAGGTACCTGGGCCTGAGATCAGAGGGTGGCCAGGTAACCAGTGCAGTTTTGGTTTCAGCCAGGAGGTCAGCAGGGGAGAGGAGGGGAAAAAGCAGAGGCCAAGAGAAAGGTTTTGAAGTGCTTCTGGAACCAGAGATGGTTCTCCTCAAGTTTCAGAGAGGCAGGGAGGCTGTTGCAGAGGGAGGCCCCATCCAAAAACAAAGATCTACCATCAACTCGTTGCTTGGAGAAGCGACTAACCCTGAGGGAGTTCGAGGCGGCTGAGCAAAGAGCTTGAGAAGGAAGATATTTGGGAAGGGAGAGTTGAAGGTATTGAGGCCCCATGCCCCAGAAGGCCTTGTCGACAATGCAGAGGGTTTCGAACCTAATCTTTGCAGCCACTGGGAGCCAGTGCAGAGATTTCAGTCCTGGAGAGATAAGATCCCTGGGCTTGAGGCCAAGGACAAGTCTTGCAGTCCTGTTCTGGATGAGTTGCTGAGGGCGGAGAGTAGTAGCAGGCAGATTTAGAAAGAGGCTGTTGCAGTAGTCCAGCCTAGAGAGAACCAAAGCTCTGGAGCCAGTGATCTTCTGGGGGAAGGAGAGGAAAGGAAGAATACCTCTGAGGAGGTGCAGCTGGTAGTGTGACTTCTTAGAGATGTCAGAGATGTGAGGAGTGAAGGAGAGTGTAGAGTCAAAGATGACCCCGAGGTTTTTAGCCTCACAGGTGGGGGCAGGCAGGGGTTCAAGAGAGGCTGGCCAGAGAGTGACAGGAAAGGGGGGAGCGGGCGTGCGACAGAGATCATTGGTGGCACACCACTCTTGGATGGCAGACAGACAGTCAGAGATGAGAACGGGAGAAGAGGTGGCTGAGGGTAGCCTGAAAATGAGCTGAGTTTCATCTGCATAGCACTGGAAGTTGGGGCGTAGTGCAGAAATGTGGTGGGCAAGAAGTGCCAGGTATTGGTTAAACAGCCAGGGAGAGAGGTTAGAGCCCTGTGGAACACCACAGGTAGATATAAAGATAGAGGAGAGGAAGGACCCAAGTTTGACCTGGGAGGGTCGGTCAGAAAGGAAAGAAGTCAACCAAGCCAGGGCCTGACCGGTAATCCCCAGGTTGTCATGGAGACAATTCAGCAGGATGGAATGGTTAACCGTGTCAAAGGCAGAGGAGAGATCAAGTAAGATGGGGACACAGGGGGTGTTGGATTCAAGGTTGAAGAGCAGGTCTTCACAGATGTTCAGGAGAGCAGTTTCTGTGCTTCTGATGGCTCTGAAGCCAGACTGATGGTCATGCAGACAACCAACAGATTCTGAGTGAAGGTTGAGCTGGGAGATGGCCAGCTTTTCCAGGAGTTTGCCCAGGAATGGATTGATGGAGATTGGGCGATAGTTAGGCGGGCAGGAGGGGTTGACAGAGGGTTTCGTAATGAGGGGTGCACAAGGGAGTGCTTCAGGGGTGACGGGAAGACTCCAGAGGTGAAGGAGTGGTTGCAGAAGTCGGCCAGGGCAGGAGGCAGGGAGTCGATGTGGTCCTTCATGGTTTTGGAGGAACAGGGTGACTCTGTTTTGACGTGACATTCATAGATCGGACTTGTCTAGAAAATCTAGTCTGGGGAGAACAGGGGAAAAGTAGAGAAGGAGGGAGGAGAGGTGGCTGCAGAAGGGCCAGATGAGGAGCAGGGAGTAGAGAAAGGAAGGTGAAATGATGAGAGAGAGGACGGGATGTCCTGAGTTTTAGAGATGAAATGAGAAGCCAGTGCAGTGCAGAGGGCCTGGGAAGGGACAGGAGAGGTAGAGACTGTGGAAGGTTTGGCCAGTTCCTTGCAGATTTTAAACAGTCATCCGAGTTTTTAGATACTGCAGAGATGTGGGCTTGGATGTGAGCTCTTTTCTTAGATAGGACAGAGAGCCAGCCGGTATTGCCTTTGGAGAAGGAGGCAGGCCAGTTTGTCAGAGGGTGTACATGAAGCACGCCATTTCCTCTCAGCCACCCTACCCTACTTTTAAGGATGACGAGGTCTGAGTCGTACCAGGAGTTGCACTTGGCTTTGAAATTCAGGTGGATCCTCATGACAGGGGCAAGAATATCAAGAGTATCAGATATAGCAGAGTGGAGAATGAAAAGAGCTGTGTCCGGGTGAGATTCAGCCGAAGGGGAAGGGATAGGTGAGAAAGTGCCAGCGAAAGCCTCAACTGACATGCGCTTCATGGGTTTGCTTGGCCTGAGGGGTAGAGAGGGTGAGATGGGAGGAGAGGAGAAAGTGATCACTCCAGGAGAGAGGAGTGGTGAGCGGGACAGAAAGGGGAAGGTCTGAGGAGACCTACCCTATGGTGCCCTGTCGTGCCTATCTTTTCTAACTGCTTCTCTATCGACTGCACTGCTCTCCTCACTAAATCTGGTAGGAAGAAGTTTAAAAAGTATATCCAACCCAGGCCTCCCTATTGCTGATACATACACCAGTGTTTCCACCGAGGTAATTCTCACCAACATCCTCTTTGTCGTTCCTTCGCCTGACATATGGACCCCTCATATGCTCTCTGTGCTCTCTCCTTTCTCCTCTTCTCCCATTAATGGTGGCACCAGTTGGGAGGCCCTCCTGGCCTCCTTCCACTCTTCCAAGGTCATCATTAATGTTTACTCGAACAGGACCGTCTTGGTCCAAGGCCCTCAGGCCAACCTTCACCTATTTGATAGACACTTCCTGCGCCTCAATTTCCTTTCTTCTCCCGCTGTCCACACCCCCCTTCCTCAGCTACCTCGCATCCCCCTTCTGCCTCCTCCAGGGCTACCTTACCTTCTCCCTCCCTCTCTGCCACCTCTCCGGCTCCCTCTACACCTCTGAAGGGCCTACCTCTTATCTGTACCCCTCCCCGGAAGTCCCGTAAGGATGGCAACCTTCTCCATATTGCCACTCTTAACTCTCGCTCTGCTGTCAAACACTCCCCCGACATCTGCCGCCTTCTAGAAGAACTTGACCTTGATGTCCTCGGTCTCACAGAGACATGGTTCACGGCCAGCTCTGTCACTAGCTTTGACATGCTCCTACCTGATGGCTACAAGATCCTTTCCGCGCCCAGGTCCAACTGCTCTGGAGGGGGTGTAGCTCTGATCTTCCCAGAATGGATCCCTGCCTCTGTCATTCACACGCAGGCCTACTCCTCTTTCAAATGCCTCATCTGCAGGCTCTCTCTCTCTCCTAGCCATTCCCTTACTGTGGCTACTATCGATCGGCCACCTGGTCAGATCTCCTCCTTCCTCTCTGAGTGGTCATACCTCTCCTCTTCACTCCTGGCCTTGATTACTCAACTACCCAACTCCTCCTTCTTGGATACTTCAACATCCACCTGGATGCCTCCTGTGCTCCCTCCGGACTCTTCCAGGACCTCTGCGACTCTCTCTCAGTCACTATTCTCCCCTCAGGCCCGGCTCACTCTGCAGGGCACACTCTTTATGTTCTTATCTCCTCTGACCTTTCCCTCTCTGTCCCCCTCTCCACTCCGCTCTCCTGGAGTGATCACGTTCTCGTATCCTCTCACCTCACCTTCCCTACCCCTCAGGCCAAGCTACCTCCATCACTGTCACCCACCTTCTCGGTCATCTGACCCATGAAGCGCATGTCATTTGAGGCTTTCGCCACCACCTTCTCACCCCCTCTCCCGCTTTGGATGACTCTCACCCTGACACAGCCCTCTCCATGCGCCACTCTTCTATATCTGATACTCTTGATATCAATGCCCCTCTCATGAGAATCTGTATGAAGCCTAAAGCCAAATGTAACTCCTGGTATGACTCTGATCTCGTCCCCCTAAAACGCAAGTGCAGGGTGGCAGAGAGGAAATGGCGTGCTTCATGTTCATCCTCTGACAAACTGGCCTGCCGCCTGCTGCAAAGGCAATACCGGATCTCCGCCCTCAACAAGAAGAGAGCCCTTATCCAAGCCTGCATCTCCGCGGCATCTAAAAACTCAGCTGAACTCTTTAAAATCTGTAAGGAACTTGCCAATCCTGCTGCAGTCTCTACCTCTCCTGTACCTTCCCAGGCCCTCTGCAAGGCACTGGCTTCTCACACCTTCCCCTTACTGTCCCCTCTCCGCTCCGCTCTCCTGGAGTGATCCCTTACTCCTATCCTCTCACCTCACCATCCCTACCCCTCAGGCCAAGCTACCTCCATCACTGCCACTCACCTTCTCGGTCATCTGACCCATGAAGCGCGTGTCAGTTGAGGCTTTCGCCACCACCTTCTCATGCCCTCCCCCCCTTTGGCTGACTCTCACGCGGACACAGCCCTCTCGATACTCCACTCTTCTATATCTGATACTCTTGATATCCTTGCCGCTGTCATGAGAATCCGTATGAAGCCTAAAGCCAAATGTAACTCCTGGTATGACTCTGATCTCGTCACCCTAAAACGCAAGTGCAGGGTGGCCGAGAGGAAATGGCGTGCTTCATGTTCATCCTCTGACAAACTGGCCGGCCGCCTGCTGCAAAGGCAATACCAGCTCTCCGTCCTCACCAAGAAGAGAGCCCTTATCCAAGCCTGCATCTCTGCGGCATCTAACAACTCAGCTGGACTCTTTAAAATCTGTAAGGATCTTGCCAATCCTGCCGCAGTCTCTACCTCTCCTCTACCTTCCCAGGCCCTATGCACAGCATTGGCTTCTCACTTCATTTCTAAAACTCAGGACATCCTGTCCTCACTCTCCTCCTATCACCTCCCTCCTCCCTTTCCCTGCTCCTCCTCCGGCCCTCCTGCAGCCACCCCCTTCCCTCCTTCTCTGCCTTTCCCTTTTTCTCTGCAGACAAGGTTTCTAGACAAGTCCGATCTATGAAAGTCTCGTTGAAACAGGTTCACCCCTGTTCCTCCAAAACTATCAAGGACCATATCGACTCCCTGGCTGCTGCCCTGGCTGAGTTCTGCAATCACTCCTTCGCCACTGGAGTCTTCCCATCCCCCTGAAGCACTCCCTTGTGCACCCTCTTCTTAAGAAACCCTCTGCTGACCCCTCCTGATGGGCTAACTATCGCCCAATCTCCATCACTCTCTTTCTGGGCAAGCTCCTGTAGAAACTGGCCATCTCCCAGCTTAATCTCCACACTGAATATGTTGGTTGTCTTCATGACCATCAGTCTGGCTTCAGAGCTGCCAGAAGCATGGAAACTGCTCTCCCGAACATCTGTGAAGACCTGCTCTCCAACCTCGATGCCAACACCCCATGTGTCCTCATCCTGCTGGATCTCTCCTCGGCCTTTGACACTGTGAACCATGCCAAGCTGCTCAACTGTCTCCATGATAACCTGGGTATCACTGGTCAGCCTCTGGCATGGTTGACCTCTTTTCTCTCCGACCGACCCTCCCAGGTCCAACTCGGATCCTTTCTCTCTGATATCTTTTTCTCTACCTGTGGTGTCCCCAGGGATCTACCCTCTCTCCCTGGCTCTTCAACCAATATCTGGCACTCCTTGCCCACCGCATCGCCACTCTCTGCCCCAACTTTCAGTGCTATGCGGATGATACTCAGCTCATTTTCAGGCTACCCTCAGCCTCCTCCTCTCCTTCCCTCATCTCTAACTGTCTGTCTGCTATCCAGGAATGGTGTGCCGCTAATGACCTCTGCCTCAACACCAGTAAGACTGAGATTTTACTCATTGGCACTCTCACTCCCTCCTTCCCTGCAGCTCTCTTGCCTGCCTCCCTCAGCCCTTCCTGCTCCCACCTGTGAGGCTAAAAACCTCGGGGTCATCTTCGACTCCACACTCTCCTTCTCCCCTCACATCTATGATGCCACTAAGAAGTCACACTACCAGCTGTACCTCATCAGAGGTATTTTTCCCTTACTCTCCTTCCCCCAGCAGCTCACATTCTCCAGAGCCCTGGTTCTCTCTAGGCTAGACTATTGCAACAGCCTCTATCTAAATCTGCCTGCCTCTACTCTCTGCCCTCTGCAACTTATCCAGACCAGAACTGCAAGACTTGTCCTTGGCCTCAAGCCCAGGGATCGTATCTCTCCAGGACTGAAATCTCTGCACTGGCTCCCAGTGGCTGCAAGGATTAAGTTCAAAACCCTTTGCATTGTCCACAGGGCCTTCTACGGCCTGGGGCCGCAATATCTTCAACTCTAACTTCCCAAATATATTTCTTCTCAAGTTCTTCGCTCATCCGCCTCCAACTCCCTCGGGGTCCATCGCTTCTCCAAGCAACGAGTTGGTGGTAGATCTCTCTCCTCTGCAGGGGTCTCTCTCTGGAACAGCCTTCCTGCCTCCCTGAAACTTGAGGAGAACCATCTCCAGTTCCGGAAGCACCTCAAAACCTTCCTCTTTGCTTCTGCTTTTTCTCCCCATCTCCCCTGCTAAATTCCTGGCTGAAACTGCACTGGCTACCAGGCCACCCTTTTTGACCTTTGGCCCAGGCCCACCATTTGCATACCTGCACTGCCTCCCTGGCAACCCCCGCACTTGGGAACTGTATTCTGTATCCCTACAGTCCCCCACCAGCACTTATGCCTGCTCTTACCTTGCACGTGCCACCATTCGGCCGTTATTTGTCCTAATATTCTACTATCCCATGTACTGCACTTTGCCCTCTCCCATGTACTGCACTTTCCCCCTCCCTTCCCCCTCACACTTTTCCCCTTCCCCCTTCCCATGCACTTGTGCGATCTGAATGACACTTGGCCTAGTAAAATCGTTATCTGTCTTCCCTCTGTACCCCCTCCCTTGCCTCATCGGGCCTCGAAACACCTGTGTATAGGCGCGTTATAAATACCATATCATATCATATATCAGAAAATCCAGAGTGTGCCCTGCAGAGTGAAGAGTGAGAGAGAGTCACAGAGTTTGCGAAAGAGTCCAGAGGAAGGACAGGAGGCATCCAGGTAGATGTTGAAGTCTCCAAGAATGAGGAGTTGAGTGGTCGAGACCAGGAGAGAGGAGGAGAGGTCTGCCCACTCAGAAAGGAAGGAGGCGATCTGACCAAGTGGCCGATAGGTAGTCGCCAAGATAACGGAATGGCTAGGAGAGAGAGAGAGCCTGCAGACAAGCCATTCGAAAGAGGAGTAGGCCTTCGTAGGAATGACAGAGGCAGGAATCCACTCGGGGAAGATCAGGGCTACGCCCCCTCAAGAACGGTTGGACCTGGGGGTGGAGAGGATCTTGTAGCTGATACTCCACTCTTCTATATCTGATACTCTTGATATCCTTGCCGCTGTCATGAGAATCCGTATGAAGCCTAAAGCCAAATATAACTCCTGGTATGACTCTGATCTCGTCACCCTAAAACGCAAGTGCAGGGTGGCCGAGAGGAAATGGCGTGCTTCATGTTCATCCTCTGACAAACTGGCCGGCCGCCTGCTGCAAAGGCAATACCAGCTCTCCGTCCTCACCAAGAAGAGAGCCCTTATCCAAGCCTGCATCTCTGCGGCATCTAACAACTCAGCTGGACTCTTTAAAATCTGTAAGGATCTTGCCAATCCTGCCGCAGTCTCTACCTCTCCTGTACCTTCCCAGGCCCTATGCACAGCATTGGCTTCTCACTTCATTTCTAAAACTCAGGACATCCTGTCCTCACTCTCCTCCTATCACCTCCCTCCTCCCTTTCCCTGCTCCTCCTCCGGCCCTCCTGCAGCCACCCCCTTCCCTCCTTCTCTGCCTTTCCCTTTTTCTCTGCAGACAAGGTTTCTAGACAAGTCCGATCTATGAAAGTCTCGTTGAAACAGGTTCACCCCTGTTCCTCCAAAACTATCAAGGACCATATCGACTCCCTGGCTGCTGCCCTGGCTGAGTTCTGCAATCACTCCTTCGCCACTGGAGTCTTCCCATCCCCCTGAAGCACTCCCTTGTGCACCCTCTTCTTAAGAAACCCTCTGCTGACCCCTCCTGATGGGCTAACTATCGCCCAATCTCCATCACTCTCTTTCTGGGCAAGCTCCTGTAGAAACTGGCCATCTCCCAGCTTAATCTCCACACTGAATATGTTGGTTGTCTTCATGACCATCAGTCTGGCTTCAGAGCTGCCAGAAGCATGGAAACTGCTCTCCCGAACATCTGTGAAGACCTGCTCTCCAACCTCGATGCCAACACCCCATGTGTCCTCATCCTGCTGGATCTCTCCTCGGCCTTTGACACTGTGAACCATGCCAAGCTGCTCAACTGTCTCCATGATAACCTGGGTATCACTGGTCAGCCTCTGGCATGGTTGACCTCTTTTCTCTCCGACCGACCCTCCCAGGTCCAACTCGGATCCTTTCTCTCTGATATCTTTTTCTCTACCTGTGGTGTCCCCAGGGATCTAACCTCTCTCCCTGGCTCTTCAACCAATATCTGGCACTCCTTGCCCACCGCATCGCCACTCTCTGCCCCAACTTTCAGTGCTATGCGGATGATACTCAGCTCATTTTCAGGCTACCCTCAGCCTCCTCCTCTCCTTCCCTCATCTCTAACTGTCTGTCTGCTATCCAGGAATGGTGTGCCGCTAATGACCTCTGCCTCAACACCAGTAAGACTGAGATTTTACTCATTGGCACTCTCACTCCCTCCTTCCCTGCAGCTCTCTTGCCTGCCTCCCTCAGCCCTTCCTGCTCCCACCTGTGAGGCTAAAAACCTCGGGGTCATCTTCGACTCCACACTCTCCTTCTCCCCTCACATCTATGATGCCACTAAGAAGTCACACTACCAGCTGTACCTCATCAGAGGTATTTTTCCCTTACTCTCCTTCCCCCAGCAGCTCACAGTCTCCAGAGCCCTGGTTCTCTCTAGGCTAGACTATTGCAACAGCCTCTATCTAAATCTGCCTGCCTCTACTCTCTGCCCTCTGCAACTTATCCAGACCAGAACTGCAAGACTTGTCCTTGGCCTCAAGCCCAGGGATCGTATCTCTCCAGGACTGAAATCTCTGCACTGGCTCCCAGTGGCTGCAAGGATTAAGTTCAAAACCCTTTGCATTGTCCACAGGGCCTTCTACGGCCTGGGGCCGCAATATCTTCAACTCTAACTTCCCAAATATATTTCTTCTCAAGCTCTTCGCTCATCCGCCTCCAACTCCCTCGGGGTCCATCGCTTCTCCAAGCAACGAGTTGGTGGTAGATCTCTCTCCTCTGCAGGGGTCTCTCTCTGGAACAGCCTTCCTGCCTCCCTGAAACTTGAGGAGAACCATCTCCAGTTCCGGAAGCACCTCAAAACCTTCCTCTTTGCTTCTGCTTTTTCTCCCCATCTCCCCTGCTAAATTCCTGGCTGAAACTGCACTGGCTACCAGGCCACCCTTTTTGACCTTTGGCCCAGGCCCACCATTTGCATACCTGCACTGCCTCCCTGGCAACCCCCGCACTTGGGAACTGTATTCTGTATCCCTACAGTCCCCCACCAGCACTTATGCCTGCTCTTACCTTGCACGTGCCACCATTCGGCCGTTATTTATCCTAATATTCTACTATCCCATGTACTGCACTTTGCCCTCTCCCATGTACTGCACTTTCCCCCTCCCTTCCCCCTCACACTTTTCCCCTTCCCCCTTCCCATGCACTTGTGCGATCTGAATGACACTTGGCCTAGTAAAATCGTTATCTGTCTTCCCTCTGTACCCCCTCCCTTGCCTCATCGGGCCTCGAAACACCTGTGTATAGGCGCGTTATAAATACCATATCATATCCATATCATATATCAGAAAATCCAGAGTGTGCCCTGCAGAGTGAAGAGTGAGAGAGAGTCACAGAGTTTGCGAAAGAGTCCAGAGGAAGGACAGGAGGCATCCAGGTAGATTTTGAAGTCTCCAAGAATGAGGAGTTGAGTGGTCGAGACCAGGAGAGAGGAGGAGAGGTCTGCCCACTCAGAAAGGAAGGAGGCGATCTGACCAAGTGGCCGATAGGTAGTCGCCAAGATAACGGAATGGCTAGGAGAGAGAGAGAGCCTGCAGACAAGCCATTCGAAAGAGGAGTAGGCCTTCGTAGGAATGACAGAGGCAGGAATCCACTCGGGGAAGATCAGGGCTACGCCCCCTCAAGAACGGTTGGACCTGGGGGTGGAGAGGATCTTGTAGCTGATACTCCACTCTTCTATATCTGATACTCTTGATATCCTTGCCGCTGTCATGAGAATCCGTATGAAGCCTAAAGCCAAATGTAACTCCTGGTATGACTCTGATCTCGTCACCCTAAAACGCAAGTGCAGGGTGGCCGAGAGGAAATGGCGTGCTTCATGTTCATCCTCTGACAAACTGGCCGGCCGCCTGCTGCAAAGGCAATACCAGCTCTCCGTCCTCACCAAGAAGAGAGCCCTTATCCAAGCCTGCATCTCTGCGGCATCTAACAACTCAGCTGGACTCTTTAAAATCTGTAAGGATCTTGCCAATCCTGCCGCAGTCTCTACCTCTCCTGTACCTTCCCAGGCCCTATGCACAGCATTGGCTTCTCACTTCATTTCTAAAACTCAGGACATCCTGTCCTCACTCTCCTCCTATCACCTCCCTCCTCCCTTTCCCTGCTCCTCCTCCGGCCCTCCTGCAGCCACCCCCTTCCCTCCTTCTCTGCCTTTCCCTTTTTCTCTGCAGACAAGGTTTCTAGACAAGTCCGATCTATGAAAGTCTCGTTGAAACAGGTTCACCCCTGTTCCTCCAAAACTATCAAGGACCATATCGACTCCCTGGCTGCTGCCCTGGCTGAGTTCTGCAATCACTCCTTCGCCACTGGAGTCTTCCCATCCCCCTGAAGCACTCCCTTGTGCACCCTCTTCTTAAGAAACCCTCTGCTGACCCCTCCTGATGGGCTAACTATCGCCCAATCTCCATCACTCTCTTTCTGGGCAAGCTCCTGTAGAAACTGGCCATCTCCCAGCTTAATCTCCACACTGAATATGTTGGTTGTCTTCATGACCATCAGTCTGGCTTCAGAGCTGCCAGAAGCATGGAAACTGCTCTCCCGAACATCTGTGAAGACCTGCTCTCCAACCTCGATGCCAACACCCCATGTGTCCTCATCCTGCTGGATCTCTCCTCGGCCTTTGACACTGTGAACCATGCCAAGCTGCTCAACTGTCTCCATGATAACCTGGGTATCACTGGTCAGCCTCTGGCATGGTTGACCTCTTTTCTCTCCGACCGACCCTCCCAGGTCCAACTCGGATCCTTTCTCTCTGATATCTTTTTCTCTACCTGTGGTGTCCCCAGGGATCTAACCTCTCTCCCTGGCTCTTCAACCAATATCTGGCACTCCTTGCCCACCGCATCGCCACTCTCTGCCCCAACTTTCAGTGCTATGCGGATGATAGTCAGCTCATTTTCAGGCTACCCTCAGCCTCCTCCTCTCCTTCCCTCATCTCTAACTGTCTGTCTGCTATCCAGGAATGGTGTGCCGCTAATGACCTCTGCCTCAACACCAGTAAGACTGAGATTTTACTCATTGGCACTCTCACTCCCTCCTTCCCTGCAGATCTCTTGCCTGCCTCCCTCAGCCCTTCCTGCTCCCACCTGTGAGGCTAAAAACCTCGGGGTCATCTTCGACTCCACACTCTCCTTCTCCCCTCACATCTATGATGCCACTAAGAAGTCACACTACCAGCTGTACCTCATCAGAGGGATTTTTCCCTTACTCTCCTTCCCCCAGCAGCTCACAGTCTCCAGAGCCCTGGTTCTCTCTAGGCTAGACTATTGCAACAGCCTCTATCTAAATCTGCCTGCCTCTACTCTCTGCCCTCTGCAACTTATCCAGACCAGAACTGCAAGACTTGTCCTTGGCCTCAAGCCCAGGGATCGTATCTCTCCAGGACTGAAATCTCTGCACTGGCTCTCAGTGGCTGCAAGGATTAAGTTCAAAACCCTTTGCATTGTCCACAGGGCCTTCTACGGCCTGGGGCCGCAATATCTTCAACTCTAACTTCCCAAATATATTTCTTCTCAAGCTCTTCGCTCATCCGCCTCCAACTCCCTCGGGGTCCATCGCTTCTCCAAGCAACGAGTTGGTGGTAGATCTCTCTCCTCTGCAGGGGTCTCTCTCTGGAACAGCCTTCCTGCCTCCCTGAAACTTGAGGAGAACCATCTCCAGTTCCGGAAGCACCTCAAAACCTTCCTCTTTGCTTCTGCTTTTTCTCCCCATCTCCCCTGCTAAATTCCTGGCTGAAACTGCACTGGCTACCAGGCCACCCTTTTTGACCTTTGGCCCAGGCCCACCATTTGCATACCTGCACTGCCTCCCTGGCAACCCCCGCACTTGGGAACTGTATTCTGTATCCCTACAGTCCCCCACCAGCACTTATGCCTGCTCTTACCTTGCACGTGCCACCATTCGGCCGTTATTTATCCTAATATTCTACTATCCCATGTACTGCACTTTGCCCTCTCCCATGTACTGCACTTTCCCCCTCCCTTCCCCCTCACACTTTTCCCCTTCCCCCTTCCCATGCACTTGTGCGATCTGAATGACACTTGGCCTAGTAAAATCGTTATCTGTCTTCCCTCTGTACCCCCTCCCTTGCCTCATCGGGCCTCGAAACACCTGTGTATAGGCGCGTTATAAATACCATATCATATCCATATCATATATCAGAAAATCCAGAGTGTGCCCTGCAGAGTGAAGAGTGAGAGAGAGTCACAGAGTTTGCGAAAGAGTCCAGAGGAAGGACAGGAGGCATCCAGGTAGATGTTGAAGTCTCCAAGAATGAGGAGTTGAGTGGTCGAGACCAGGAGAGAGGAGGAGAGGTCTGCCCACTCAGAAAGGAAGGAGGCGATCTGACCAAGTGGCCGATAGGTAGTCGCCAAGATAACGGAATGGCTAGGAGAGAGAGAGAGCCTGCAGACAAGCCATTCGAAAGAGGAGTAGGCCTTCGTAGGAATGACAGAGGCAGGAATCCACTCGGGGAAGATCAGGGCTACGCCCCCTCAAGAACGGTTGGACCTGGGGGTGGAGAGGATCTTGTAGCTGTCAGGGAGGAGAGTGTCAAAGCTTGTGACAGAGCTGGCAGTGAACCATGTCTCGGTGAGACCGAGGACATCGAGGTTAAGTTCCTCGAGAAGGCGCCATATGTCGGAAGAGTTTTTGACAGTTGAACAAGAGTTAAGAGTGGCAATATGGAGAAGGATGCCAACCCTGAAAGACTTCCGGGGCGGGGTACAAACCAGAGGTATGCCCAGCAGAGGTGTAGAGAAAGCCCGATGGAGGGCAGAAAGGGAAGTAGGGCAGGGCAGGATAGCAAAGGAGGAGACATCAAAGGGAGGCAAGGAAGTCAAAGAGGGGAGAGAGGGGACAGCAAGAGAAGAAAGGAAATTGATGAGGCGCGGGAAGCATCTATCAAAGAGGAGAAGGTTTGCTTGCGCGCCTTGGACCAAGACAGTACCATTTGAGTAAACATTAATGATCACTTTGGAGGAGTGGAAGGAGTCCAGGACAGCCTGCGATCGTGTGCCACCATTAATGGGAGTAGAAGAGAAAGGAGAGAGCACCAAGACCATATGTAGAATCCATAGGTCTGGCGACGGGACGACAATATCTGTGAAAGTTTGCCGGGAG
The DNA here is from genome assembly GCF_040938575.1 of Ambystoma mexicanum. Taxonomy (NCBI): domain Eukaryota; kingdom Metazoa; phylum Chordata; class Amphibia; order Caudata; family Ambystomatidae; genus Ambystoma; species Ambystoma mexicanum. The sequence goes on from NC_090939.1 coordinate 768,545,036, forward strand.
GAGGCACTGGTATAGTTGTCAGTGATAGGGAGGTCTGGGTTGGAGACCAGGATGTTATTTTTAAACTTCTTCCTACCAGATTTAGTGAGGAGAGTAGGATAGTTGATGAAGAAGCAGTTAGAGAAGATAGGAGAGACAGTGAGAACCATAGAGTAGGTAGGGAGAGGGAAGGATGCAGGGCAGGGTGCAAGCAGACGAGACAGCGGTGAGAGGGTTTAACAAAACGACAAATGCTTATATTTTAAGAGACTATCACAATGCAATTTGTGAGAACAGGAGACAACACACCTAGGTTTGAGAGTCCTGAATAGGGGGAAAAAGGCCTAACTGTCACAATGCAATCTTAAACATTTTCACAGTCCAATTTGTGAGAACAGGCGAAGAACACATGTAGGTTTGTGTATCTGCTAAGTGGACAGGTGTCAGCAGCGTCTATCAAAGTGTCAACCCTGGTGCGAGGCTGGCAACTGGCTTCCCCTGCAGACACCTATAGACACAGTCAGGAGCCGCCTCAGTGGGAGCCGTCCTTTACCTTGGGGTCCTTACCCGCGGGGGCTGCTGAGCAGAGGGCTGCCCAGGGAAGGACAGTAATGACTAAGAAAGGGCCAATCAGGGTGGTGTTTGAGCAGGTAGGCAGGGAGGGAAGTGGGAGGAGAAATCAAAGGGAAAACATACAGAGGGAGCAAGGAGCAGGGGGGAAGGGGTCACCAGGAAAATACAAATTCAACAAAAAGCAAAGGCCCAAGGAGGGTCTCACCCAGTGGAGTCCGGGCCCGCAATCACTCGCTCAGCCTCACTGAAAATGGTGAGCGCGGTGTGCAACGGCTCACCAGACCAACACAAGGAAGTCAGAGGAGCCAATGAGGGTGGGGGTGGGCGGACAGGCAGGGAGGGAGGCAGGCGGAGGGAGCACAGAGAAAACACACAGTGCTATTTCTATAAGAGAGTTAGTGATGAAGTAGTCAAAAGAAGAAGAGATAAGGGAAGAGGTTGTATTCTGAATGAGAGTCGGGGAGGTAGAGAGAAGAGGGTTGTGATAGTGTCAAACATTTTACAGATTTTAAAGATAAAAGTAGTGAGCAAATAAATTTGCAGAATGGGAGGAGGTGATGGATTTTGTCTTGATTGGTGTCAGCAAATTCTAGAGGGAAGTTTGTGGGGGTGACTGCGATGGGAGGAGATTAGGTCTGTGGAAGTTAAAGGATTTGGCAGGGTCCAGTGCAAGGCTTGAGGGCATAAAGGGCATTTATGATGGCTAGGAATAGGGTAGATGTCCCTGGTTTAAACTTGAATTGTAGGACCCCGTACTAGGTTGATTAGAGGGTCTGAATCTCAGAAGTGATGCCATGCTGAGGACAAGAAGGTGTGAATGTACGAGCAGGGTATTTCATATTGGGGTCTTAGATTATCAACATAGGTTGCCCCAGCGCTATAGACAGTGTTGCATGCTGGTGAAGTTATGGAGCAAATACCTCTTGCTCCGTGAAAAATGTACCAACAACGGGAGGCAAACCTTCTTCACTTGTTGTTGCAGCGCCACAAAGGTTCATTCAAACAATGATTGCAGTTATACCTAGTGCATTCCAATATTGATTGGGTAATAAGTGACGTTGCTTGGTGATGTCTGATAGATTGCACTTTGTGAGACACATGTTTCGGCAAATTAATGCCTTTTCAATCAGGGCCAGTCATAGCATCAAATTTGCTTGGTTATAATGGGGCCATTCACGCATGAATTTATGGGTCTAATCCATGTCAATGATCTATCTGCAGGTTCTTTTCAAACTCAGAGGTTTACCCCATTCTCACCTTCGCATCATGAAGCACCCTTTATCTAAGGGTAGTCCCTGCATGAGCTCTAATTAACTGAGTGTCAACCAGTCAAAGACATCATTAGGAATTGTTATTGTAAAAATCCATAACACAAGCCGCTACGTCCTATTCAAAGGCCTGCTAAGACAATTGCATTATTAACAGACAGCATGCTATGTCATGCTGAGAATTATCCTCAACTGCTTCATGTCGCGCCTAGCTGAAGTGATCCACGTCACTGCCTTTTCAAGTTGCTCTCTCGTGCTCTTTAGGAAAAGCCACTCTCTTCTTGCCGACACGCACTCCTACACCTTACCTCATGCCATTATTGGTGCTAAACATATCCGTTATAGACCCACCCCTTTGCAGCTCGCCCTCAATCCATTGCAGGCATTTCAAATGCTGATAGCAATGCAGCACATAATCTACCTAATTCCCTCAAAAAGGGTCACCATGCTCCAGTTTTCAGAAACATCTATTGGCTCCCATTTCATTCAGGGATCCCCTTTATTGCCATGAAAATTTCCCACAAAGCCATTTAGAGTCAGGCACCCTTCCATCTCACGTTGGACAGACATTCTCAGATTGTACTCACCTCAAATTTCTTGAGCCCAAGTAAAAAAATACAAGTTTCACATCCCAGGTTAAACGTACACTAGCTCAGAGCAAATTGCTTTACTTACAAACAGCGAACCTCACTAACACCCTTCTTGCAGACCTCTGCAACGAGAAATTAGAAGATCTAAACAACAGCTGAAAAACCATCTGTTCTAGTTCGAGGGTCAAACTCAAAGTGCTATGCAAAATCATGAGTTAACTGGATAGATAGATAGATAGATAGATAGATAGATAGATAGATAGATAGACTGTCAGAGCTTGCGTTTTCACTGTTTCCCCTAATTCATCGCACCCTTCTGAACTGAAGGAGGTGAATAACTGCAAGGTAGTGTTTCATAGTGCCATGTTGGTCAGCTATGTCCTGGCTCTCGGACCTGACAAGCCTCTCAGTCCATCCTCTGATTCATTTGCAAGAATTCCCAAACATCCTCCATCAAAACACCAAGCAGGTTTGGCACCCTTCCCTCAATTGCTGAACTTAGCAGTCTGTTCCTGAGATCAGGTCACTGGCGCACATGGACCTTTCTGAAGATGATCTTTACACCGTGCAAGCCGTTCACAAACCATCTTCATATGCTCAGCATAGGAGAAAATGGCTCTGCTTCTGCCATTAGTGTTGAGCCAAGGGGGCAACTCTCTTTTGTCTACAATTGACAATAATCAATTTCAAATTGGAACTGCCACAAATATATTACTGTAGAATGTATCTGTCAGTCATTGGCGCCTATCTGAATTCTGATTCTTGCACCTTCACCCAGTCAAACCCAGTGGTAAAGTGGCATTTTGACGGATTGCTTCATCTATACACTCCCATTAAACCCCCCCCCCCCAAGCCAAATGCAAACTTAATGTGGTTCACAATGTGCTTTGTCAAAAGTCTTTTAAGCCCATGATCACCCAAATTCCTTTCCTGGAAGGTAGCCTTCCTGGTCGCCATCACCTCGCGAGGAAGCTTGGTGACGTACAAGCTCTTTGCATCGAGGAACCTTTGGTCTTTTCACAAGGATAAAGTAGTTCTTCGCACACATCCTTCTTAACTCTCCAAGATTTTCAGATTTTCCTATCCACCAATCTATTGATTACCTGTTTTGAAGCAAAAGAAATCTTACACAACTTGGATGTGAGAAGGGCTTTTAAGTTCTACCTGAAAAGACAAAGCGCATTAGGACGTCCTCCAACCTGTTTGTGACATTTGGGAAATCCACAAAAAAGAGCCCAAGCTACTAAGGCTACCATTTCCCATTGGATAATTTCCTGCTTCATGGAATCTCACTCTACTCAAGGGCTTCACGTACACAAATGTCTCCATGCTCATCTTGTGTGAGGAAAGGCTGCATCAGTGGATTTTTAAAAATATGTGCACTTGGAGACCATAGCCAAGGCAGCCACTTAGGCCTCCTCATGAGCCTTCTGCAAGCATTACTGCCTTGATCTCGGCTCAAGAGCGGATACTCAGTTTGGTAAAGCGGACCTTCAAAACCTCTTTAAGTAGGGAGTTCTTTTTGTATCCAGATACTCAGTATATGTTCTCCTGTGCTTGGAAATCTCCCATAAGTATGGAGGAAAGGAAACAGGATGTAGGAGTAATGATATTATTCACCACAGAGAGTAAAGTACTTCTAGCTCAGAGTCCCCCTTTCTCCATACCCCGCCCACCATCCCCTTCAAAAGCTTTCTTCAATTGCTAAAATGTCTACCGACCATGGCGATTGAAAAAGAGTGAGGGGCGATGGACGAGGCTAGGGAAGGCGTGGCTGAAGCCGGGTTAACGATGGCCCTTGCGTAAAAATTAAAGAGACCATTTTTTGTGCTGCACAAAAGTTCCCTGCCCCTGTCCTGATGGATGGAATATTCCATAGGTATGAGGAAGGGGGACTTCAGACTAGGAGTAAGTTAGTCACTACAGTGAATAATTTGTTCTACTTTGCCATAGGCTCTAACGTCTGCCTGGTGGTTCCGGTAACTTCTGGGGACTGATGGCCTTGTGCATGCTATTTGTTCCTCTGGTCACACTCTGAATGAGACCATTGTAGTTTACTAGCAAGATGGGACCAACTGTTGGTTGCTAAGGAAATCTGGAGTTTTCAACCTTGTAAATCTGCTTAATATTTGGTTTCTCGGAGTATAACATTTGTTTTTTCTAAATCGAAAAAAGGGCATGCACAGACATATTCCTGTGACACAATCCCCATCCTACACATGAATGTCCTCAGATTTGTTTTCTGCCATCAGTTGGCAGCAAAACCTGTAGAGGGGAGACACATTTTAGAAGCCATTACATGCAGATAATTGAATTTGACATCTAAGTAGAGACGGACGGAAGAGTTCTTCTACTGCGACTCGACAAGGTGTACATTAGATGGGGAGGGATATGCAAGTTATATGATTTCATGATGGCCTAGAAGCAGTTGTTGACCACTTACGCTGCAGAACACTAGCTTGCGTAGTTTTTCTGATGCCCTGAAGTAGAATACACCATTTAAATGTCCAAAGCGACATTTTAAATTATCCTGGAGAGGTACGCACAGGGTGTATAACAGCGGTCTCCTAAGGGACCACACTGAAGACTGCTCTGGGTTTGCCAACAATTTTAAATGAAAACCCTTCAGGAGCACACATTTTTACACCATGCATGCTGATTCAGAGATGGAAGAGTCTGGTGCCAAAGCAACGGAACTCTAGGTCAGACTTTCAGATGCATGGGTCGAGACCAGCCCTCAACAGCTAAGCATAGAATCTCTTTGAAAGAAACCGCAGTGGCAAATCCACGTATCCAACAGCTCAAACTAAGGGTGACTCGTGGAGGAGTCTACTGGAAATCTAGAGACTGCAAACATGTTCAAACTGGGCACAAGGGAAGTAAAGGTATCATGTATTTGATGTTTAAGATAAAGGACACAACACATATGATGTTGTATGGCCCCCCTACAGACAAAGACAAGAGTAGAATTCAGCCGATTCCAAAATAGGTATCCAGTTAAAATTTCGAATGAACAATTTCGAATGTCTTTTTGACGAAAAACAAATGTCGAAAAAAAATGGCGAATATATATTTTTTTATTTTATAAGATTTTTTTTGGGTTTAGTTAGTAAAACAAGGGTCAAATTCGACATTTTCTTTGGCATTTTTCATTTGAGAAAAAGTAATTCAAAATTGTGACATTCGAAAATGTCACTATAAACCTCCAAAATACACATACAGAAAAAGGTCCAACAAACCAACCACCACCCATTATGGCCATGTCAAGGGTTGAATTGATGCCAAAGGGAAAAAAAAATCCAAAGCTTTAAATCGGGAAATGTTGGCAGATATCTTTGACTCTGAGGAGGAAGGCAATATGGCCGATGACCAGGGCATCAACACTGACATTTTATCTTCCATCTATCTAACGTTCAACCAATTCAGAAATGACCCCGAAATGTAACAATTGTCAGTGCAGGAATTTAGGCACACTATGACCAAAATTATGGTTATTAGAAAAAAATATGTGCGACACTTAAAGGGAACGTTTGAAGCTAGGGGTACTTGGAGCATAGACGGCTTCCACTGGACCCGTAGGGATTTACCGGCTCCGGACTTGCCGGAATTACTGGGTCATGGCAGTCCCGGTGGTCCGGTAATTCCCCTAGGACTCCACGGGAATGGGTGCCAAGGAAACACCAGCAGCATGCGGTAATGGTGCCAGTGTTTCCATGTCCCTCTGCAGCCAGTGGTGTTATGCCTGCCAGGTCAGACCTGGTGGCTGTAACACCACACGGCCACAGAAGTCGTAGTTAGCCAGTCCTGAAAATGGTGCCGGTACGGTTTTACCTGCACCATTAAATCCAGACCGGCTAACTTGTAATGAGGCACACTGTATTGAAATTAGGTGTATTTTGAGCATAGTCATTGCATTGAAAATAGGTATACTTTGAGCATAGCCGCTGCATTGAATCTAGGTGCATTTTGAGCATAGCCACTGTATTGAATCTAAGAGTACATTTCAGCATAGCCACTGGTTTGAGTCTGGGTGTATTTTTTAGCAAAGCCACTGTATTGAATCTAGGTGTATTTTGAGCATAACCACTGTATTGAATCTAGGTGTACTTTTGAGAATAGTCATATTGAGTCTCAGTGAAATTTTAGCATAGCCACTGTATTGAATCTAGGTGCACTGTCCCAAATGTAGGTGTAGCTGCCTGTTAAGTCACCACTGTTTGTGATTTGCAACTATCTGCATCTTGCCCACAGTGTTACGATGGTGGATTTGCGTTTTGACACACTTGCTATTTTCCCACCAAGTCTCCCCTATTAAAAACTCTCTAATACTCTGCATACGCAGCCTCAAACACTGAACAAATCTCACACATACCTCCTCCACTACGGAAAAAAACTGCAAACTACGAACACCCACAACACCCAACAGGAAACTAAACCAATCCCACACAAAGCACCCCATATACAAGCATACACCAAAACAGCACATAATGTCTAACAACTAAAAACAAACCAGCACACAGTGAACTAAAGCTACCAATAGCGCATAAAAGCTCTCTTCCTACTAACTAAACCTTCTGAACCCCCTTTACTTTTCAAATCCGCCAGAGTGCCTGGAGACCATGAAAATTGCAGTAGCGGGTGCTATAAATCACAATGACACAACCTAACATAGGCAAGTAGATAGATAGATAGATAGATAGATAGATAGATAGATAGATAGATAGATAGATAGATAGATAGGTAGATGTTCATAGATAGGCAGATAGATAGCTACATAGATAGATAAGTAAGTAAGGCAGTTTGGCTTTTTACAGAGCTGGTCTAATGGGCGACTCGTCAATCACAAAGATATCTCAGCAATCATAGTATGCCAATGTAAAAAATGGATGGAATTGGTTAGTGTTATCAACTATCACCATGTGACAAAGTGTTGCAGTTCTCTGGAGTGTAGCGGTATAAAGCCTAACCCATTAGTTTAAAGTGAAAAAAAGAGAAACTCCAGGACTCTGCACCAATTACTGGCAAAAGTTCAGTGCATTTATTCCGTACAAGTGCTCTTAATGATAACACGTATTTCGGCTCAACAGAGCGTTTCTCAAATCCGGGCTAGTGTTCACAACTAAAGTTTATCAAATTGCATTGGAACTGTACTCATCATAAAAACAAGTGGTATAAATCATATTAACCATAAAAGACAAACCCAATGTCCAAAAATTCAACAAATGTAAACCATAATTTGGAAACAAATCAAATCATATGGTTATTATTAGTCGGCATGACATGCAAAAAATGTAAATCAAATCATATTGTTGTTATTAATCGGCATAACATGCAGAATGTAATTATGGCGACAGATAATGAGGGTTGGCATTGGGGAGGATTGTATAGGTAATGAGAAAGTCATATATAAATCATTAAGTGGGGAGGGAGGGAGTGGGAAAGACAAGTCGGAAAAAATAATAAAACAAAACAGGAGAAAGCAAAAGAAAGAAAATGACTCGTTAGTACATTATTACAGCCATCATATCATTTCTAATCTACATGTAGAGTGATCCTGCACAGGAGTGGGTAACTTACCCAATGGAACATCACAGCTTTTTTGTCCATTCAATTAGTAGTGTTCTTTAATATGCAGGATTGAACCCATAATTCTTTCCTACAAACGATATGTTAACAATTGTTTCCATTATTGGCTATTCTACCATTCCATAGTAGGTTGTCTGCACTATCTGCCTGTTATATTCACTGATTGGTGTCGGCTATGTTTAATTTGATGGTGCCTTGCATTGTTCAATTCATGATATTAGCATATTGTAAACACCCTCGTTACATGTACTATAAAGAAAACGTATCACACCATACATATTGGGCTTTAAATTATCTGAGGATTTGCACTGTTGACTAAACTTGGGTGCATACATTTGGATTGCATAGATATGAAAGTAATCGTATGTATAAACGCTTACCGTAATGCAAAAAAATCACTTGTGTCAGCTGCGCTCGAAGCGGAAGTGCAGCCGGTGCCATTTTGGGACTCTTTTGTTAAGAAGTTACCATGGCAACGCGCTGCGGTCATGTAATTTGTGTACTACGGACCGTTGCGCATCACATAAACTTGTATCATAGTATTATTAGTGTGTCAGTCTAGTGTAGAACATGATTCTTAAAATTATTTGCAAATCTACTTGCACACATGCATGCTCGCAGATCTGTGCTCTCCACAACTTATTGTGATTAAGTTTAAATCTTAGTCATGGGGACTGCCGCCATCTTTTGGCTCTCGCTTGCAGCGTTGTTATGACAATGTTGCATGGTAATTACTTGAGATCACTCTCGGTATTACCAATTTATAAGATTATCTTATATTAGTCACATGGGCATGCTTGCAGAACTGTGCGCTCAGCAAGATTAAAGTAACTTGGTAAAGATCGTAATCATAGTGACCACTGCCAACTTGTGGCTCTCTGTTGTAGCATTGGTATGACAGCGCTATGCAGTAATTGCTTTAACTCGCTCTCTGTATTATCAGTTTGTGGGATTTTTGGATATAGTTACACACAGTTAAAATAGTAATTCACCATTAATTATACTGTGATTGAATCCTAACTAAGTAGCAAGATGCCTCCATTATTAAAAGTAGGGCATTCAAATGTTTGGCATGCAATAAATCCAATTAATATATTCACACTTGGAGAGAACAAAAAAGGATACACATAATGGTGCAGGCAAGTCGTACAGAAACACAGTACTTGTGTATAATCTTCATAGCTTAATTCCCTAGTAAAGTAGTTTAAGCACTTTTAATAATGATGAAGACAAAGATTTGGCTGAAGCTTGGGAGGCAAATCTGAGTAACAGCTCCATGAAGATGTTGGACCTGCTAATTGAGCATGCCTCAAGAGAACATAAAAGAGCAGTGGAGGGATTAGAGGATATTTAAAAAGAAATAACTGAGATGAAATGAAATGAAGCAACTAAATTGAAAAATTATGATAAAATGTATGAAATCCTGCAAATATATCGAGATGAGATCAAAATAAGAAAATTAAGGAAAAGCTACCGAGATAATCGAGTATTAAAAAAAGGGCAAGATCTACACCTTCCAGGCCAAATATGATGTTAGTTACAAAGTGTCATCCAAGACCTCTACACCCAACACCGTGTCAGCAAACTCAGTTGTGGAATCTGATCCGGATAATGCTGATTTGGAAGTGATTAAAGATAAAGTAGACAAGGGATACAAGAACCAAATTAAACTATACAAAAAGGGTAACAGAAATACCATACAGAAAACAGTCCATTTTCAATTACCAATAACAACAAGTACCACCAATCCAATTCACTGAGGAGAGGAAGGAGGGGGGAAGGAACAACGGGAATCAAGAAGTGACAACAGATAACAAAAGACACACAAGGGCCAGTTTGAAAGAGGCCAACAGGACCAAACAGTAGAAGATTTAGTGTTGAATTTGTCAAGAAGAACAATTACAGAGGAAGAATGTAAATTATTGAACAAGAGTCTTTCATTAGCACCATCAAGAGATTTGAAAGATGTTTATATAAATATTGACTTATATAAATTCATACGAAAACTCAAACTAAAGGAATTATTTGCTACAAAAGGACCAGAAGACTATGTAAGAAAAGAATCACCACCAGTAATCAGTGATCTCTCAATACAAGACATAGAGGCCACATATATGCTACGATCATTGACAGAGGATGACAATTTTGGGATAAGGAATCTGATACATGAATTTCGAATACAACCAGACCTCCTAACGACAAAAGAACTCAAAACCAAATCCAAATTTGTCCCACAATAACCGATGGACAACATAATAGATTTGTTTTACAATGCAGTTACAAAAGAATTTTACAAAATGTCCGGATGCACACGCAATACTATCAGCAGCTTTCCTTTTGAAAAAGACAACCTAACATTGGGGGAAAAGAGAGCACTTAAAACCCTATCAGTGGACACTTCAATTGTGATAAAAGAAATTGATAAAGGGGTAAATATTGTGGTAATGAATAGGGAAGATTACTTGAAAATGGCATCCAATCACCTGACAACTCCCGTTGTTATAGTAATTTGAATGCAACTGATAAACAAGACATTCTTGCACAAATTGAGGAATCCATCATAAATTGGCACCGGAAAGGTCTACTTACTGATGAAGAAAGAACATACTAACAGGGTAATTCATGGAATTTCGCACAAAAGTGTCGCACGCGGCTGGCGCACAGCGTGCCCGTGCGAATGTCTGCGCCAGCCGCGTGCGCTAAAATCGATTTCCGCGCACAGCGTATTCATGTATTTTCGCATCCAAAACCTTCCGTGGCGCAGCGTGGCACAGCGACCCTGCAGCAGCGCCAGTTACGCCCCCAAGAACTCCCTCGCGCAAGGAAAAGCCTTTAAAATCCCCAAATAATCGCAAAGGGCTGCGCTAACCCTGGACCAGTTCACAGGGCTGGCAAACGGCAAGCGGGGAACGTGTATTTCAGTGGTTTGCGGGAAGTTCCACACGTGATTGTCCTGTGTATGTGTATTTCAGGGGTGCGTGGGAAGTATCACACGCGATTACATCAGGGTACGTGTATTCCAGGGGTGCGTGGGAAGTATCACACGCAAAAACAGCAGGGTACGTGTATTCCAGGGGTGCACGAGAAGTATCACACGCAAAAGCAGCAGGGTACGTGTATTCAAGGGGTGCACGGGAAGTATCACACGCAAAAGCAGCAGGGTACGTGTATTTCAGGGGTGCGCGGGAAGTATCACACGCAAAATCAGCAGGGTACGTGTATTTCAGGGGTGCGCGGGAAGTATCACACGCAATTCCATAAGGGTACGTGTATTCCAGGGGTGCGCGGGATGTATCACATGCAAAAGCAGCAGGGTACGTGTATTTCAGGGGTGCGCAGGAAGTATCACACGCGATTCCATCAGGGTACATGTATTACAGGGGTGCGCGGGGAGCACCACATGTGAATTGCACGTGTGGGTCCTCCCAGGTGTTCCCTCTACACCCTCCATGGCCCCTGCAGGTGGCCCACACCACAGGGGACAACCCTGCACATGTCCTGCAGGCACCCCATACACCATGGCCATGCCCCCAAGCCAACCCACATGTCACCTTGCACTACTGCCCACCAACGCATGTCCCCCTGCACCCCCAGCCACCAGGGGCAGCCTCCACCAGGCCCCCACCCATGTCTCCCATCACCCCCACCCCCCAGCCACCAGGGGCAGCCTCCACCAGGCCCCCACTCATGTCCCCTATCACCCCACCCCCCAGCAGTGCAGGGGCAGCCTCCACCAGGCCCCCACTCATGTCCCCTATCACCCCCACCCCCCATCCACCAGGGGCAGCCTCCACCAGGCCCCCACTCATGTCCCCTATCACCTCCACCCCCCAGCAGTGCAGGGGCAGCCTCCACCAGGCCCCCACTCATGTCTCCCATCACCCCCTCCCCCCAGCCACCAGGGGCAGCCTCCACCAGGCCCCCAATCATGTCCCCTATCACCCCCACCCCCCAGCAGTGCAGGGGCAGCCTCCACCAGGCCCCCACTCATGTCCCCTATCACCCCCAACCCCCCAGCCACCAGGGGCAGCCTCCACCAGGCCCCCACTCATGTCCCCTATCACCCCCAACCCCCAGCAGTGCAGGGGCAGCCTCCACCAGGCCCCCACTCATGTCCCCTATCACCCCCACCCCCCAGCAGTGCAGGGGCAGCCTCCACCAGGCCCCCACTCATGTCCCCTATCACCCCCACCCCCCAGCCACCAGGGGCAGCCTCCACCAGGCCCCCACTCATGTCCCCTATCACCCCACCCCACAGCAGTGCAGGAGCAGCCTCCACCAGGCCCCCACTCATGTCTCCCACCACCCCCACCCCCCAGCCACCAGGGGCAGCCTCCACCAGGCCCCCACTCATGTCCCCTATCACCCCCCCAGCAGTGCAGGGGCAGCCTCCACCAGGCCCCCACTCATGTCCCCTATCACCCCCACCCCCCAGCAGTGCAGGGGCAGCCTCCACCAGGCCCCCACTCATGTCCCCTATCACCCCCACCCCCAGCCACCAGGGGCAGCCTCCACCAGGCCCCCACTCATGTCCCCTATCACCCCCACCCCCCAGCAGTGCAGGGGCAGCCTCCACCAGGCCCCCACTCATGTCTCCCACCACCCCAACCCCCCAGCAGTGCAGAGGCAGCCTCCACCAGGCCCCCACTCATGTCCGCTATCACCCCCACCCCCAGCCACCAGGGGCAGCCTCCACCACGCCCCCACTCATGTCCCCTATCACCCCCACCCCCCAGCCACCAGGGGCAGCCTCCACCAGGCCCCCACTCATGTCCCCTATCACTCCCACCCCCCAGCAGTGCAGGGGCAGCCTCCAAAAGGCCCCCACTCATGTCTCCCACCACCCCCACCCCCCAGCAGTGCAGGGGCAGCCTCCACCAGGCCCCCACTCATGTCCCCTATCACCCCCACACCCAGCCACCAGCGGCAGCCTTCACCAGGCCCCCACTCATGTCCCCTATCACCCCCACACCCCAGCAGTGCAGGGGCAGCCTCCACCAGGCCCCCACTCATGTCTCCCACCACACCCACCCCCCAGCCACCAGGGGCAGCCTCCACCAGGCCCCCACTCATGTCCAACTCATGTCTCCCATCACACCCACCCCCCAGCAGTGCAGGGGCAGCCTCCACCAGGCCCCCTCATGTCTCCCACCACCCCTACCCCCCAGCCTCCAGGGGCAGCCTCCACCAGGCCCCACTCATGTCCCCTATCACCCCCACTCCCCAGCAGTGCAAGGGCAGCCTCCACCAGGCCCCCACTCATGTCCCCTATCACCCCCATCCCCGAGCCACCAGGGGCAGCCTCCACTAGGCCCCCACTCATGTCCCCTATCACCCCCACCACCCAGCAGTGCAGGGGCAGCCTCCACCAGGCCCTCACTCATGTCTCCCACTACCCCCACACCCCAGCCACCAGGGGCAGCCTCCACCAGGCCCCCACTCATGTCCCCTATCACCCCCACCCCCCAGCAGTGCAGGGGCAGCCTCCAGCAGGCCCCCACTCATGTCTCCCATCACCCCCACCCCCCAGCAGTGCAGGGGCAGCCTCCACTAGGCCCCCACTCATGTCTCCCACCCCCCCACCCCCCAGCAGTGCAGGGGCAGCCTCCACCAGGCCCCACCCATGTCTCCCACCGCCCCCACCCCCCAGCCACCAGGGGCAGCCTCCACCAGGCCCCCACTCATGTCCCCTATCAACCCCACACCCCAGCAGTGCAGAGGCAGCCTCCACCAGGCCCCCACTCATGTCTCCCACCACCCCCACCCCCCAGCCACCAGGGGCAGCCTCCACCAGGCCCCCACTCATGTCCCCTATCACCCCCAACCCCCAGCAGTGCAGGGGCAGCCTTCACCAGGCCCCCACTCATGTCTCCCCCCCAGACCCCCCAGCCACCAGGGGCAGCCTCCACCAGGCCCCCACTCATGTCCCCTATTACCCCCACCCCCCAGCAGTGCAGGGGCAGCCTCCACCAGGCCCCCACTCATGTCTCCCACCACCCCCACCCCCCAGCCACCAGGGGCAGCCTCCACCAGGCCCCCACTCATGTCCCCTATCACCCCCCCAGCAGTGCAGGGGCAGCCTCCACCAGGCCCCCACTCATGTCTCCCACCACCCCACCCCTCAGCCACCAGGGGCAGCCTCCACCAGGCCCCCACTCATGTCCAACTCATGTCTCCCATCACACCCACCCCCCAGCAGTGCAGGGGCAGCCTCCACCAGGCCCCCACTCATGTCTCCCACCACCCCCACCCCACAGCCACCAGGGCCAGCCTCCACCAGGCCCCCACTCATGTCCAACACATGTCTCCCATCACACCCACCCCCCAGCAGTGCAGGGGCAGCCTCCACCAGGCCCCCACTCATGTCTCCCACCACCCCCACCCCCCAGCAGTGCAGGGGCAGCCTCCACCAGGCCCCCAGTCATGTCCCCTATCACCCCCACCCCCCAGCCACCAGGGGCAGCCTCCACCAGGCCCCCACTCATGTCCCCTATCACCCTCACCCCCCAGCAGTGCATGGGCAGCCTCCACCAGGCCACCACAATCTAGATCCCTGGCTCTTATGGTCAGCCTCCAAATGCCAAACACCCCCCGAGTATTGCATCCACCCACTTAGAAATGGCAAAAACATGATAGAACCACAATTGCAAGTTTGCAAATGAACACATGTCCCTCACATACACCCAATGGGTGTCAGTGAATGTCAAAACCCATATCATGATATGCATGAAACCAATGAGATGATACTACACATTGAACTTTGAAGAAAAAATATTTATTAAATGCAACATAAATAGAATCAAAAATAAAGAAACAATAATTGAATTTTTTTAAAATAAACCAGCAGGTACGTGAAATAATGCAAAACCACAAATCATAATGCAAACGAAAGGTGTCCAAAGTCACAGTCCACAAAAGTTAATCCAATGGAAAATTCAAATCGAAAACCATTGCTCCATGGGGAAATCATAAAAAAAATGAAAATCCAAAAGTCAACTATATACAGATAAACAATCCAGGGTCCATGATCCCAACCGAAGAAATGAAACCTATCTAATAACACTATCTAAAAAAATAAACTATATACAAAAATGTGGGCCATTGTCCAAAAGGTCCAAAAAAAATGCTAAACCAAAGGAAACGAAACACTAACTACAGAACTATTTACAAGAGCAGCGGGATAGTCCGACGGCTCACTTCGGGATGTTCCGGGCCAGGGCATCATCGAACTCCTGCTCAATGTCCCGGAGGCGCTCCTCCTCCATGGCCCTGAGGGTTCGCAGGGCCGTCCACATGTTCCCCCAAGCTCCCTGCGGATTGCCTCGAGGCACTCGGCACGCCTCAGGGTCCTCCGCATGGAGTTCTCCGCCCTGACCATCGTGAGCCGTGCCTCTTCCGCCCGCTGCCGCTCCGCATCTATGGCGTGGCCCAACCACTGCCACACGGAAGACACTTCCAGTCCTAGGTCCTCCTGCCCTCCGGCCGATGCCTGCCCCTCCGATGTCGAAGGCCCCGAGCCATCATGGCTCCCACCACGTTGCTGCTGCTGCTGCACCTCTGCCCGTGCACTGCTTCCTGCTGCCTGCACATCCTCCGCTGGCTGGGGTGCAGTCGTTGATGTGGCCACCCCTGCTGGACATCCGACTCCCGACTGTGGCAGGGATGCCTCCTCCACCAGCCTGGCCGCACCGTCAGAGGCAGCTCCACAGGGCACACAGGTGACTGATGGGTGGGAAGATGGCACGGAGGACGACTGGCGCATAGGGGGTTCAGTTGAGGAGGGGGTCTGAGCAAGCCCCATCAAACTGAGGAATCCGTTGACCTGTCCCAGTAGGCCGACGCGGTCAACGAGCCATTCAAGATGACGTGCAGTCTCCTCATGAAAAGACTGCAGGTAACCTCGCATGGCCCATTGACGCAATGCCACACCAGTCAGGACAGGCTCAACCCGGACCCGGATAGCCACGTCCGCAGGCAGAGGAAGGGCAGTTGTCGTGAGCTCATCCCCTGCCTGAAAACGGGTCTGGACGTAGGCATCCCTGCTGGTGCAAGATGATGCAGTGACAGGATCAGGGACAGGATTGCACACAGGCACCTCCGCGGCGACCTGTTCTGCCTCCTGTCCCTGGTCCTGCACTGCACCACTAGCACCAGTGGAATCCCCACCTCCAGACCCTGTCTCTGTTGCTTGCACGGCCTCCTCCTCAACCAAACCCCCCACCAACCTGGATGACTCCGTGCCATCTCCCCCGTTGGGCCCTGTGGGGTCCCAGCTGCCCCCTCTGCTGCCGAGGAGTCCAACTCCGACCTCCGCCTCTTGGACCTCCCCCCGGCAGCTGCGGCCTGGGACGCGGCACCGGACTCCTCACTCCCCGACGAGATCACAACCCGGGAGGGGAGCCGGGCCTTGCGTCTCCGGCTGGCGGTGCGATCCCCGCCGCTGTGCTCGACAGCATCTTCTCTGCCCTCTTCATCAGTTGACGCTGCAGACAGGGAGAAATGAAACACAGGAATCAGTGCACTGTGCAATGGACACACACACACACTTGACAGTTGCACATGAGTGGCATTGGCAAACCTCAGACATGGCATCACAATCGGCAACACACATGTCATTTCAACTTGCACACATGAGCCATACCACAGCCACATCGCAACTGCCAGCACCATCCATACACATACAACAGCATGAGCAGGCAAAGGTGAGCCAGACATCACATGCAACACAGGGAGTGCACTACACATGGACGCACACCACCACACTTGCATGCATGTGTACACCTCAACCAACTGTCGCAGTGTTCCGATGGGCATCCATGTCACATCTGCCAATTAGGCTTCCACATCCCGCTGTCACATGCATCCATGTTGCATCACTGTTGCACCCTTGTCAAATACACACACATGCACATGTACACAGTGCTGATACATGCTGCTGAAAACAACATACATGCGTGACATCACGACCATGCCCACTTACATACACATTCATCCAAACATGTGTGCCCACGCAACTGCATTTGGCATGCAAGCCTACACACACAAGCACCATCCATGTCTCATACATGACAGCCCTCGCATGTGTTAGCCGCCCGGCCCTGTACATCCCCACCCATACTCGGCCCCATACAAACATATGTGCAACCGGCACACTACTGGCACATCACCACATGCACAGCTTACAATCATGATGCATGTACACTTACCGCTCAACTCCAGACGGGTCTGCCTCTCACGGACCTAGATGTGGAGCGCTGGGGATATGCGTTCCAGGACCCTCATCTGATCTTCCGACAAGTGGCCTCTTAGCATCCGCTGCCTTCAAGAGGCGCCAGGCCTTGTTCAGGGTCCTGGACCTGAAGTCCTCCCAGTGCTTCTTGACATGTTGGAAGTCGCGGACTGCCACCCCCTCCGCGTTGATGGCAGTCATGATGTCCGTCCAGATCCGAGTCCGTCCTTCCTTGTCGGCGCGCACACTTCCATAGTGGGCATCATACTGCCCCAGGACTTGCTCCACCAGGACACCAACTTCCCTGGCACTGAAGCTGGTGCCCCTCTGCCTCTCTGGCCAGGGGTTGTCAGTGGTGCCAGATAATGCAGTGCCCGACATGACAACCCCAGAGGCAGGAGTGGTTGGGCAACTGGGTCCTGGGGCTCGGCTGTGGAGCGATGGAATCCCAGTCGGGAGTCTTCGGTTCCAGCAGGGGTGGTCACAGCAACAGCACCCCTGGCAGATGTGCAGGCAGCAAATGGCAGGGCACGTGGGCAGCAGGCAGTCAGTCAGCAGCAGATGACAGGTGGGAGCGTGCTCGGGGCTCTGGGGGGTAGTAATTCGGCCTTGTGGGCAGGAGCGTGGTCTTCCGTGTGCTTACGCGTGGCCAGCTTGATACGGAGGGTTTTTGCACGTAAAAATCCTGCACGTCTGCGTGTAAATCGAGAAAAGGCCCTTAGCGCGTATGCACGTCAGCACGCATATGCGATTTCATTGGACCAAAGGCCCTTAGCGCGTAATCGCGTCTGTGACATGACGCACGCGGGTGTTTCCCTCATTGCATGTGATGACAGAGCACACGTGGATTTCCACCAATCACGTGTGAAACTTCCTGAGCACCCCAGAAATACACGTACCCAGGCCAATCGCCTGTACGCTCACTTCCCTCCGATTACATGCGATGACACTCGGACGTGCAGTTTTACCACGTGTACTCGCATATGCGATTTCATTGGCCCAAAGGCCACCATGCGCAGCTGTGACGTCACGTGCATGGCCGTAGAGAATGGCACGTGTAAAAAAAAAGAGATACACGTCTGAGTGTCAAAGCGCGTAATTGGTGGAAATGGCCTCATCGCGTATGCGCGTCTGTGATGTGTGTATAAAAGGTACGTGTAGAATGCCATAACCTTGTACGTGCTTTTCGTGGAGAGCGAGTGGGTGAAATCTGTACTTCTTGTCGGTTCACACGCGATTTACTTCACGGCGTTTCCAGTTCGTACTCCCTGTTACCACTGACAGCTTTTTCTCTTTTCCTCTTTTTCCTGGGCCTGTTTCCTCAAACAGCGTTCCCTTCTACTGTTGTCCTGTCTCCTCAGACAGCGTACAATTCTTCTTTTGGCGGGGGTGTTGCCAATGCACACACGCGCATATTTTTCACGCTTTTGTTCCTGGCAGACGGTGAGTCGCGCATGTATTTAACATCTGTGCTTGCCCCGTGTGTCGCGTACCACTTCAGAGGTCATTCTAGGCTGCGTGTGACACGCATACGTTCATTCTTGGGTTTCTGGGTGCCACAGCATAGTGCAGGTTTATTTTTCCACGCACGTGGTCTAGGAGGGGTTGCGTGCACCTTAGTTCCCTTTTTTAGGGTGCCTGTGCGTTGCGTGACCCGTCATCTTTCCCCAGGGGTGACATACAGCCATGCTAGAGCACTAGGGTACGATTACCATCTGGTACCCAACCTCTTTGACCCCTATTGCCCAGGACAATAGTTCACATTGACTCCCATACGCACAATAACATCAGTACCATGGCTGGGAGGCGAACAAGCCGTAAGGTTGGCAAAGGTGGCCGAGCCCCAAGTGGTGGCCATGGTGGATCCAGTAGGGGACGTGGCCGTGACTTGCAGGGTTCCCCTAGCCCCCCATGTGTGGAGGAGCAATCAGGGACACCCATGCCCCCCCCCCCTGGTTGAGGTTAACGTGGCTGACACCATCCATGCTCAGCCCTTGTTGGACCAGCCCCCTCTGGAACCAGACCTGGCACTGGGTGACTCCATGGCTGACTTCCAGGTCAGCAGGTCTAGGCCACGTGCGCCGGTGAACGTTGGTGTCATCAGGCCACGTGGATCAGGGGCAGCTAGGTCATCTCCTGCCCCGCGTAGGCAGGCTGGGGAGGCTGCAGGGGCAGCTGCGGCTCCATCCACCCCACCTCTCACACACCGAGCCAGGACAGTGTCGGTCCAAGTCCATCATGCTGACATTCCCCCTGACACCATCACACTTGATCTAATGCCTGCACCAACTCCCATGCTGAGTGTGCAATCCCATACTCCTAGTACAGAGTCCACCGGGGCTCCTGCCCCTAGTGTCCAGAGCGGCGTAGGACACTCAGGATCCCCACCACCTTCCAAGCGGAAGAGGAAGAGTGCTCGTCCAGTAGAGGCTGATGCCCCAGACACGGCTACACAGTCCGACCCGTCAAGGAAGCCCAGCTTCAATGAGGCCGAACTGAATGGACTTGTAGATATGTGTCTGCACATGACCGCGAAATGGTGATTGTTGCAGGATCCAAGACCACACCTGCACAACGTCAGGCACACTGGCAGACCATTGCGGACATCATAAGTGCCCTTGGAATCGTGAGGCGCACAGCTACTGAATGCTACAAGCGCTGGAATGACCTGAAGCGCAGGGCAAAGAATAAGCTGGCCTCAAGTCATGCCGCAACTCTAGTGACTGGAGGTGGGTCTCCAGCAGACGACATAGAACTCACTCCACATGAGCAGGTTGCTGGGACCTATGTCACGGAGGAACAGATCCAAGGCGTGGGAGAACTGGCAGATTACGAGGCATTGTCCGGTGAGTGCACATGCATGTGTGTGTCATCCATGTGCATGGTGTGTGTGGGAGGGCTTCTGATTGGGTGCCAGGTGAGGGTGTGTGTGCCTGAGTGGTTTGGGTCACCCATGTGCATCTTCCTATACATTCTGCGCACCAGCATTTGGGTATATCAGCATCCCTTCTGCCAACATTAGACATCCAGCCCAACACCACGCCAGTTGCCCTTGGAGTGTCATCTTGCCACAACATTGTTGCTTATTTACCTCTGTTTATTCAGGCAGATTGTTTGCATACCACCACTTTTACTCAGGATTTCTCAGTCCTATTGTCACATGTCTGACAAGGCTATGGTACAGTGGACTGGCTTTGTTTCATGGACATGATTTGTTTAGACATGTCCCTGTGCTATAGGACCATTTTGGACTGGCAGCTGCAGGTTAAACATTTGAACCATTTCAATGAAAAAAATCAATTACATTAGCAAACTGGACTGAATGAACAATTGGTGACCTCCTCTCCCTCTTCACTTCCAGGCTAGGGTACATGCCATCTGTGTGATGGCATGTGTATTTGACCTGCCAATCACTGGCCAATGTGTGATGCCACTGCTAGGCAGCATGCAGCAAATGTGTTCATCTTCCATCTTGGTGTCATCAATGTGTGCCATCTGCCTCCCCTTCACACGCAGTGACGGTGCATGCATGGGAGGGTTTTAGTCATGTGGGACATGTGTCAATCAAGTGCTGTTTCGGTAGCCTCTCAGCTCTAATTGTGTGCCATAGTGCTAATGCCTGTTTCCATTTGTTTTCTTTTATGTCTTTGCAGGGGATGACGCACTTGATACTGCTGGGGTTGTGGAGATGGTGCAGACCCAGGAGGGGTCTGAGGGCCGACCGACCATCAGTGAGGGACGTGGTGTGGTGGTGGGTGAGAACCCACAACTGCTGCAGGTCGTGCTCTCAAGGGGTGTCTCTGGCTGCACCTCCCCCGAGCTGTATTCATGTGTGGATTCGATGATGAGACCTATGTGCCGTCGCAGGTGAGTGTTCCTGGGAGGGATTCTGTTCTGTCCGACCCACCAGGGTTAGAACCCTCAATGGGGATGTCAGTGTTGGCAGGTATGCCTTTGGTGGTTACGAATGCAGGGTCACACTCTGCGACATCTGATCCTGTTCCTGGGCCAGCAGATCAGAGGGGGAAGGCAGTCCTGCAGCCTCAGGCAGTGCCGGCACAGCAAGGCGCAGTTCACCTTGCCCCAGACAGGTGTGGTGCCCGCCGACGTGGTGGCCGTCAGCCACCTGGCAATACCCACGGGAGCAATCCATATACGGTATGGCAACCCAACAGGCAGCATCATCAGAGATGATGGCTCAGGCCATGGATAGGGTGGCCACTTCCATTGTCCCCCGAAAGGCTGATGGAGCGACTACAGCAGGCAACCGACTCCATCTGCCAGTCACACAGGGAGGACATATTGGCGTCTGACAGGGACAGGCGGGCGGCACTGGCGACTCTGCAGGAAGCCATTTCCATGGAGTCCCAAGGCCACAGGGAAGACATGAGGGTGGAACTCCTTCACCTCAGGATGACTCTTGTTGAGCTTGAGGCTTCAACAAACAGAAGGACAGAACAGCAGCTGGAGCGTCTCACACGTACTCAGCTGAGATGCAGGCAACTCAACTAGGGCGGAGGTCCGGGCATCCTGTGAGTTGTTGCATGGGGACCTCCGCACACTTATCCTCCAGAACGAGACCTACCACACTCGCATGCTTGCAGCCATGGAGGAACAGACTAGTGCTTTGCGTGGGCTGCCTCCACAGTGCCACCACCTCCTGATGCAGCTGCAGAGGGTGAGGAGAGCAACAGCAGTGATACTCCCACAATAGGGTAGCCGTGTAGGCCATGAGCCCATGGAGGTGTTTTTTTCCCGCAAGATCCACACAGGTGGGTTTTGGTGTGCACCATGTCCTCGGACCTCCTGGGTGGCCAGACCCCCCCCGGACCCATTAATGGGCATTTTTGATTTTTTTAAAAAAAAAATTTTTTGGACAGTGTGTTGCCTTGTGTGGCTCCCGTGGGCATACGCTGCATTGTGGCTGGGCACATGCAGGCTTGTCATGAATTTGGTTCAGATGCTTGGGTTTTTGTGACACACACCCCTCCTGCTTCCCGTTTCCATGGGCTTGCAAAGGGTGTGCCCAAGTGACATTGACGTACATGGTGACATTGGACTCCCATGAGCTGTGTGGGCAGTCTGTAGTCAATACTGTGTATACATTCATAGTGCATATTGTTGTTGTATTGTACACTGCATGGTGTATTGATATGTGCCTCTGCATCCATCTCATCCTCCTAATTTGCAGGTCCATTCCTCATGTCTTCACAATGCGGTCCACCTTGGAACTGGAGTCCATGTTGTAAGCAGTGCACCTACACTCTTGCGTGGCGCTAACACTGTATACTTGGAAGTGTTCGGAGGGCTGGCATCTTCAGGTAGTGAGGCTAGCAAATTTTTAAGTCTGTAATGTCATGTTTAAGGTAGGTTGGAGGTTGTGTAGGTGATTGGTATTCTTGGTAAGTATTTGGTAATGTGTGTTGTAGTTCCTGCATTACTGTGAGCACTTCATGTGTGGACATGTTTCCATTAGGGACACTGTAGCTGGTGACACTTGGGGCATGTTGTGGGGATTAATTTGTTTCCTCTCACATTGCATGACATGCCATGGTGTGTTGTGTGGCCGTGCCGGGGAGGGGTTGGGTGTCATGGCACTGTTTTCATGTAGTATTTTGCGAGTGGGTATTCATTTCTGCAGCATGGAAGTGTCTTTTGATGACACTGCATTGGTGGTGTTTGTGTAGGTAGGGTTCACACATTGTGACACTTCCACATGAACAATCTCAGGCTGCTATGGTTCTGACAGTTGACTGTCCCTTTGTTCGTCTTAATTGTCAGGTTGAGTCATCATTGCTTATCAGATGGTATGTGCCAGGGCTGTGTGCACTCCACTGGGGTGTGATTTCTATGTGAAGTAATTAGCCACCAGCTGCGTACGGGCTGCCTCACCCCGTGCCCTCTCCCCTCCCATGCGCAGCGGGCGTGCATGTGGTTGGGGATGTGGGGGCACCACCATGTCCACAGCCAGGCCCCGGCATGTTGCAACATTGTGCAGGACACATGCTGCCACTATGATCCTGCACACTACTGGGGGCGCATATAACAGCTGCCCGCCAGAACGGTCAAGGGAGCGAAAGCGTGACTTGAGCACTCCGAATGTGCGCTCCACTATGCCCCGGGTTGCAATATGGGCTGTGTTGTATCTTACCTCTGGAGTTGTGATGGGGTTCCGAATTGGCGTCATCATGTGGGTGCTCAGAGGGTAGGCACTGTCCCCTGGTGAGGAGGTGATGGGTATCATTAGTGGGGTAGTGACATAACTCTGCATCTGACATGCATGCATGTGCAGTGGCATTCATACTCACCAAGCAGCCATGTATCGCCATGCCGCCCAGCTTCTAGGTCCTGGCTTAGGGTAGACATTCGGTAAATGAAGCTGTCGTGGGTGGACCCTGGATAGTTGGCATATACTGAGGTGATGATTCCCTTGGCATTACATACTACCTGCACGTTGATGGAATGCCAGTGCTTGCGGTTCCTATAGATGTGCTCAGATGCCCTGGGGGGACGTAGTCAATGGCACCTAGCACTTTTGGGAATTGTGCCGCACCGTAGAAATCGAGGGTGGCAGCCTGTCTTTCTGCAGGTGTCCTGGGCAGGTATATGTGCCTACGGACTGATGGGCGTGCAGTGATGATGTTCAAGACCTGGTGAAGGCAGCGTGACTGCGTGGCCTGTGACACCCCACCCACTATGGCACTTGTCCGCTGAAATGATCCTGTGGCCAAGAAGTGCAGTACATTGAGGACCTTCTGCAGGGGGCTGAGTGCTTGGGAGCACAGGGTGGGTGATATGAGGTCATCCTCCCACTCACTGACCAGGTCCAGTATTATGTGTGGTGGAAACCTGTACCTCCCATACACCTGGTCATCAGGCATCCCAAAAAGGCTGGTTCTGGGAGTGAAAATTCTAGCCCTCACTATCCTCCTCCTCCTCCTTTGATAACCCACAGCCACTGCTGCTAGGAACGGTATATTCATCCTGGCGTCTGAGCTTGTTTGTTGTTTGCGCGCACTTTTATGCTGCACGGGTCGATGTACGCCTGCTTCATGCTGGCGTACGTGTTTCAGGATTGGACCATTTATTTTTCGGCGCGTCGTAGGCAAACGTGTAAATCTTCCCGCCCACCCCAGGAATACACGTAGCACGCTCTCCCAGGCCCAGTCGCAAGTAAATATTCCCGCCCACCCCTGGAATTCACGTACCCCACTCTCACAGACCCAGTCGCGTGTAGAACTTCCCGTGCACCCCGAAGTACACGTACCCAGGCCAATCGTGTGTGGAACTTCCCGCGCACCCCAAAGTACACGTACCCAGGCCAATCGTGTGTGGAACTTCCCGCGCACCCCGAAGTACACGTACCCAGGCCAATCGCGGGTGGAACTTCCCGCGCACCCCGAAGTACATGTACCCAGGCAAATCGCACGGCTGGGGGGTGGGGGTGATAGGGGACATGAGTGGGGGCCTGGTGGAGGCTGCCCCTGCACTGCTGGGGGGTGGGGGTGGTGGTAGACATGGGTGGGGGCCTGGTGGAGGCTGCCCCTGGTGGCTGGGGGGTGGTGGTGGTGGGAGACAGGAGTGGGGCCTGGTGGAGGCTGCCCCTGCACTGCTGGGGGGTGGGGGTGGTAGGAGACATGAGTGGGGGCCTGGTGGAGGCTGCCCCTGCACTGCTGGGGAGTGGGGGTGATGGGAGACATGAATGGGGGCCTGGTGTACGCTGCCCCTGCACTGCTGGGGGGTGGGGGTGGTGGGAGACATGAGTGGGGGCCTGGTGGAGGCTGCCCCTGGTGGCTGGGGGGTGGGGGTGGTGGGAGACATGAGTGGGGGCCTGATGGAGGCTGCCCCTGCACTGCTGGGGGGTGGGGTTGATAGGGGACATGAGTGGGGGCCTGGTGGAGGCTGCCCCTGGTGGCTGGGGGGTGGGGGTGGTGGGAGACACAAGTGGGGGCCTGGCGGAGGCTGCCCCTGGTGGCTGGGGGGTGGGGGTGGTGGGAGACATGTGTTGGGGGCCTGGTGGAGGCTGCCCCTGCACTGCTGGGGGGTGGGGGTGGTGGTAGACATGGGTGGGGGCCTGGTGGAGGCTGTCCCTGGTGGCTGGGGGGTGGGGTGGTGGGAGACATGAGTGGGGGCCTGGTGGAGGCTGCCCCATGCACTGCTGGGGGGTGGGGGTGATGGGAGACATGAGTGGGGGCCTGGTGGAGGCTGCCCTGGTGGCTGGGGGGTGGGGGTGCAGGGGGACATGAGTGGGGGCCTGGTGGAGGCTGCCCCTGCACTGCTGGGGGGTGGGGGTGGTGGGAGACATGAGTGGGGGCCTGGTGGAGGCTGCCCCTGCACTGCTGGGGGGTGGGGGGGTGGTAGACATGGGTGGGGGCCTGGTGGAGGCTGCCCCTGGTGGCTGGGGGGTGGGGGTGCAGGGAGACATGAGTTGGACATGTTTGGGGGCCTGGTGGAGGGTGCCCCTGCACTGCTGGGGGATGGGGGTGATGGGAGACATGTGTTAGTGATCAGTAGTGCAAGGTGACATGTGGGTTGGCTGGTGGGCATGGCCATGGTGGATGGGTTGCCTGTGGGACATGAGGAGGGGTGCAGGGTAGTCCCCTGTGGTGTGGGCTGCCTGCAGGGGCCTTGGAGGGTGTAGAGGGAACACCTGGGGGGACCCACATGGCCAAATCACGTGTAGCATTCCCCGGCACCACCGAAATACACGTACCCTGCTGAAATCGCGTGTGAATCTTCCTGCGCTCCTTGGAATACACATACCCAGGCCAATCGTGTGTGGAACTTCCCGCGCACCCCGAAGTACACGTACCCAGGCCAATCGCGTGTGGAACTTCCTGCGCACCCCGAAGTACAAGTACCCAGGCCAATCTCGTGTGGTACTTCCTGCGCACCCCGTAGTACACGTATCCAGGCTAATCGCGTGTGGAACTTCCCGCGCACCCCGTAGTACACGTACCGGGGCTAATCGCATGTGGAACTTCCCGCGCACCCCGAAGTACACGTTCCCAGGACAATCGCGTGTGGAACTTCCCGCATACCCCGTAGTACACGTACCCAGGCTAATCGCATGTGGAACTTCCCGCGCACCCCGAAGTACACGTACCCAGGACAATCGCATGTGGAACTTCCCGCGCACCTAGGAACACACGCACATGCTATTTTTCACACAGCGGGTGTCCGTGTTTGTCGGTACCCCTTTGCACCTCTTTTTTCCTAGAGGGCCACAATATGGCCCATTCATCATGACTGTAAATGGGTGCTTTTTGTTAGCGCACATTTTGGCGCACATTTTTTTCAGTCGCAGGGGTGCTACCGCCTGCTTTCTTGTGGCGTACTTGTTTGGCCCTGTGCGCATCTTTCACCGTTCGCTGGTTTGCCCTATTCGATTCCATGAATATGGGTTGTAGGCGAGCGTGTGGGCGTTCCGCGCACTTGCCTCCTGTACTTCCAGCGTGACGCCCATATTTTCACGCGTTGTTCCCCATTCCGAGTGTTACGCCCCGTGTTCCGCCTACTTTTGTGATGTGCCCCGCGCTATGTGCGATTTCGCAGTGGCCGTGGCGCACGCTGTTGGATGACCTGTGCGCCGGCGTGCGCGGCGCACATTTTTAGCGCACATTCCAATGTTTTTCTCGCGCACGGACTTCCATGAATCGATGTGCGCTGGTTTCCCTGCGATTTTCGCACTTTTACTGCGATTTTCGCACTTTTACTGCGATTCGCACGTTTTGGCACCTCTGCGCGGGAATTTTCGGCGCACATTATTTCCATGAATCGACCCATTAATGGTTAGGGATCTGGTAACACTGACAATGTACTTTTTACCTAAAATCCATAAACATTTCAACACTATACCGGAAGGTCGCCCTATCCTGAGCGGCATCGGGTGGGTGACGGAGAATCTTTCTGAGTACCTAGATGGAATATTTAAGTCAAGTGCAAGCCTTGTAATATCATACTTACAGGATTCTACTAGTGTCATTTGCATGTTACAAACATTCAAATGCATGACTTTTTCACCCTGGCCACCAAAGACGTAAAAGCGTTATATACATCGATTCAACATAAATGGGATTAGCCGCAATTGACTTCACTTTCAGGAATGACTCTGCCTCGTATTTCCAACGGATATAGATGTTAAAGGAGATGCGACAACCTGCACTGGAATCTAACATGTTCACTTTTGATAACATTACATATCAACAAATGAAAGGGTAGCAATGGGGACCAAATATGCCCCAGCTTTGGCAAACCTCTTCATGAGTATGCTAGAAGAGCAAATAGTATATCAAAATCCAGACTACAGCACCAGAATAAAATTATGGAAAAGATATATAGACAATATTCTCATTATTTGGGAAGGAACAGAAGAACTTTTTCTAGAATTCACGAAAAGACTAAATCAGAATACATTCAAGATTGAATTTACAGGGGAATGTAATGCTAACCAAATCAACTTTCTAGATCTTACCATCAATGCTGTAAATGATCACTTAGAAACCTGGAAATTTCGTAAGGAAACTGAGGTCAATTCAATATTGCATGCCAAGAGTTGCCATCACCGCATGACTATTCAGAACATACCTTTGGGGGAGTATATTCGAGCAAGGCGCAACTGTCAAGAGCAAGATAAATTTGAACAGGAGTGCAAACTTTTGAAAACCCGTTTTATGAACAGAGGGTACCCCAAAAGATGTGTGCAAAATGCATTTGAGAAAACAAAACATTTGAAACAGGTGGATACATTGCAAAAGAAGACCAAAGCATTTGATGACAAACCGATGGAAGTGATGTTCATAACCCAATTCAATAAGGATCACAACAGAATCAAAAAAGCAATACAAAAACACTGGTATTTACTTAAACTTGATGAACACATAACTAAATGTGTCGGGGATAAACCTACAATGATCGACAACAGAGCAGATACCGTCAGGTCACTAACAGCCCATCATTACTACCAGACATCAAGGAAATTAAGCGATTCACATGGTTAACAACAGAAGACACAGGTTTTAGAAAATGTGGTAGTTGCTCCATGTGCAAATATGCTACCAAAGGAGCAAACAAATTTAAGGACATCAATGGCAAAACTCTCAAGATCAAACAAAGAATCAACTGTAAAAGTAAGTATGTTGTGCATGGCCTTCTGTGTGTATGTCAGAAAGTATATATAGGCAGCATGAAAAGGGAACTTAGAGCAAGGATTTGTGAACACATGACGAAGATTGGGAGTCAAGACCCATCATTGCCAATGGCTGTACATTGGCAAAATGTCCACCAAATGGATGATAAATCACAGATTAAGTTCATTGGCTTACAACATGTGACCTTGTCCAAAAGGGGTGGGTACTGGACTAAAGCATTGCGCCAGGCAGAGGCAAGACTTATCTGTTTTCTAAACACAACAGTACCGATAATGAGATGGTGTCGTTCCTCTAAGTGTAAGAGGGAAGGGAAGACCAAGTTTTTTCAACAAAAATATTGTTTTTTCAAAAAAGATGTTTGTAAGCATTATGCCAAAATTGTTGTAACAGAGTATGATTTATCAATGCAGCAAAATATACTTCAGCATTATCGAAGTGCTTAAACTTTACTAGGAAATTAAGCTATGGAGATTATACACAAGTACTGTGTTGCTGTACTACTTGCCTGCACCATTGTGTGTATCCTTTCTTTTTCTCCCCAAGAGGAGGGTGAATACATTAATTTGATTTATTGCAAGCCAAACATTTGAACGCCCTACTTCTAATAATGGAGACATCTTGCTACTTAGTTAGGATTCATTCACAGCATAATTAATGGTGAATATCTATTTTAACTGTGTGTAACTATATCCAATAATGCCACAAACTGATAATACTGAGAGCGAGTTAAAGCACTTACTGCGTAGCGCTGTCATACCAATGCTACAACAGAGAGCCACAAGCGGGCAGCGGTCACTATGATTACGATCTCTACCAAGTTACTTTAATCTTGCTGAGTGCACAGTTCTGCGAGCATTCCCTTGTGACTAATATGCGATAACCTTATAAATTGGTAATACCGAGAGCGATCTCAAGTAATTACTATGTAACGTTGTCATAACAACGCTGCAACAGAGAGCCATAAAATGGCAGCGGTCACCATGACTACAGTTTAAACTTAATCACGATAAGTTGTGGAGCACTCAGATCTGCGAGCATGCATATGTGCAAGTAGATTTGCAAATAATTTTAAGAATCATGTTCTACGCTAGACTGACACACTAATAATACTATGATACAAGTTTATATGACACACAATGGTCCGTAGTACACGAAGTACACGACCGCAACGCATTGCTATGGTAACGCCTTAACAAAAGAGTCCCAAAATGGCACTGGCTGCACTTCACTTCGAGCGCAGCGACGCAAGTGATTTTTCGCATTACGGTAAGTATTTATACATACGATTACTTTCATAACTTTGCAATCCCAATGTATGCACCCAAGTTTAGTCAACAGTGCAAATCCTCAGATAATTTAAAGCCCAATATGTATGGTGTGATACGTTTTCTTTATAGTACATGTAACAAGGGTGTTTACAATATGCTAATATCATGACTTGAACAATGCAAGGCACCATCAAATTAAACAGAGAGGACACCAATCAGTGAATATAACAGGCAGGCAAACTACAATGGAATGGTAGAATAGCCAATAATGGAAACAATTGTTAATCTATCGTTTGTAGGAAAGAATTATGGGATAAATCCCGCATATTAAAGAACACTACTAATTGAATGGGCAAAAAAGCTATGACATTACATTGGGTAAGTAACCCACTCTTGTGCAGGATCAATCTACATGTAGATTTGAAATGATATGATGGCTGAAATCATGTACTAACGGGTCATTTTCATTCTTTTGCTTTTTCCTGTTTAGTTTTATGATTTTTTCCAACTTGTCTTTCCCACTCCCTCCCTCCCCACTTGATGATTTATATATGACTTTCTCATTACCTATACAATCCAACCCTCATTCTCTGTCACCATAATGGCATTCTGCATGTTATGCCGATTAATAACAACAATATGATTTCATTTGCATTTTTTGCATGTCATGCCGACTAATAATAACCATAAGATTTGATTTGTTTCCAAATTATGGTTTACATTTGTTGAATTTTTGCACATTGGGGTTGTATTACATGGCTAATATGATTTATACCAATTGTTTTTATGTTGAGTACAGTTCCAATGCAATTTGATAAATTTTAGTTCTCTGTTGTGCCAAAATACGTGTTATCATTAAAGGCACTTGTACGGAATAAATGCACTAAACTGTTGCCAGTAATTGGCGCAGAGTCCTGGAGTTTCTCTTTTTTGACCAGATAGATAAGTAGATATATATATATATATTCAATGAAAAAACTTTGTTAAGTGGACATTATGGTTAAGTTGCACTAATAAAAACCTTTGAAATTCACTGAAAAAACGTTGTTAAAGGGACGCTATGGTTATGTTGGACTAATAAAAACCTCTGAAATTCAAAGAAAAACCTTTGTTAAAGGGACGTTATGGTTTCAAGTAAAATCGGAAAACCCCATAAATTTGCCAGTAAGCTAAACAACCGTATCTCGCGCCACCACCGCCGTGTACTGCTAAGACTAACACCCAGGACATCAAAGAGGACATCACAAATGTGCAAACCTTTGTGTAGATTTGTCACATGGCACCAAATGAAGTGTAGATTCATCAAATGGCACCTCATTTATAAGCCTTTATATTATTTTGGGACCCCCCTCTAATTTTGCCCCCTCTCCACAAAATCTCACCAAACTTCGGAAAATCATTCATATCTAAATATATTATCAGTTTCCCAAATTAAGTGTAGATTTGTCAAATGGAACCTCATAATAAGCCTTTACATTATTTTGCCCCCCCCCTCTAATTCTGCCCCCTCATGACAGAATCCCACCATACTCACTCAGAATCAGCTCAGAAATATACATGCAAAATGTCATGCAGTTCCATTAAGTGGTGTCAAAGTTATAAGCCATCCAAGAACTGCATTTCACCAACCCTGTAATGCTGAGGTGTTTGCGAACTTCACAGGACTGTTCACAAACATCCAAACTGTTTGCAGACTTTCGCAGCAAAAAACACATGTTTATTTGCTTCTTGCAGCCATATCCCATCCCATCCTCATCACCCCTCTCCTCCCCAGAGATTATTTGATAAGTTTGACAAGTGCAATGTTGTGTTTTTTAATATGCTTTTACCGCGATGTCCGCGGACAGCGGCGAAGTGCGCAAATCCATGATGGCGGGCGTTTCCATAAATCTGACCACTTCATGCTCGTCACCATCCAATCAGTGAACACGTTGCATGTCTGCAGACATGACGCAAGCCGATTAACCACTCGGTGTCCTGTCCGCGGAGCGAACAGGGAAGTGTGCCCGCGGAGCGGGCATAGATATCACTAACATTTTGTGACCTACATTCTGGTTGTTTTAAAAAAAAAACTACTAGATGAATTTTCACCAAATTTACAAAAGCACGCTTTCGGGACCAAGCCGCTGCTCCTGCTGCAGATTTGGTGAAAATCCGTCCAGCAGTTTGGGCTGTAGGCGTGAGCAAAGTTTTTTCCCCATTCAGTCCATGGGGAAAAAAAAAATTTGGGATCCCCCTATAACTTTGCCCTCCACTGGACCAAACCTCACCAAACTTTGCAAAACAATTCAGATTGGGCCATATACTTTTTTTGTTGGAAAGTTTGGTGTGGATTCCTCTGGGAGAGCAAAGTTATAAGCCTCCCAAAAAGTGCTCTTCCAATGGGTTTAGCAACTTAACCATAACTACACTGCCACTACCGTGGACCGTGTAATATAGATACATGGATGGATACGTAAATAGCTGGAAAAGCAGATAGGTAAACAGATACGTATGTAGATAAATAGATATAGAGATTAGATGAAAAGTAGATGTAGATATATAGATAAGTAAATTGATGGATAGATAGATAAGTTCATAGGTAAACAGATAAACATGTAGATAGATAGATAGATAGATAGATAGATAGATAGATAGATAGATAGATAGATAGATAGATAGATAGATAGATATTATAGGGAGGTGGTTGACACCCTATAGTTAAGGTGATTAGTGAGTTCGATATGAAATTGAAAAAAAATGAATAGCAAAAAGAGAGCACATCTCTGAGATAAGAAGATAGAACAATTGGCTTTCTACCAGTGACACAATCTTGCTCAAAACTGTCTCGCTCACACACAAGTGCCTCAACAACGCTGCTCCTCGATATCTCATGGAGGGAATCAAGAGAAAACCCTCCATCGCCCACCAAGGACTGCAAACACAAACTGTCTAGTGGTACCTAGGCTTAAACTGACTAAAGTCGGAGGAAGCAGTTTTCCAGTTAAAGCAGCGCAGACAAAGAACTGACTCCCCCCATCCCTTAGGGCGGACCAAACTTACCTGAACTTCAGGCATAACATCATAAACTGGCTTAAAGAAAATGACCACTAACGTACCCTGTTTTGTCCCACCCTCTTGAACATTGTACTAGCCCTTAGCCTGCACTATAACAGTTACAACATTGCCTAGTAGTTGCTGTACTGCAACATTGTATATTACGTAATGATTGACCGTCTGATTGTATGTATATATCTCCCCAATATGGCTGAACTGTAATATTGTATATTATGTAATGTTTGACCGCTCTGATTGTATGTATATTCCTCCCCAATAGCTTACTGCCCGCTAACCACTGTGCAAACACCTGTTTTTACCTGTATGTAAATATGTAACCTTTAGCTGAAAATGTTCAGGTTTCCACTGCACCCTGATAGCCCTGGGACTGGTGCGC
Source organism: Ambystoma mexicanum (assembly GCF_040938575.1). Taxonomy (NCBI): domain Eukaryota; kingdom Metazoa; phylum Chordata; class Amphibia; order Caudata; family Ambystomatidae; genus Ambystoma; species Ambystoma mexicanum. The sequence continues at coordinate 768,578,112 of NC_090939.1, forward strand.
ATTACAAATAAATAAACGAACAAACAAAATAATAACTTTTGACTCATGCAACAGATTTGACTGAAATTGTGCAGACAATGTTGTACTTCTGGACTGCTCCTCTCATCAAAGAGGAAAGTTTGGGAAAGATTTGTTAAAACATTTAAAATGTAGTCCCCATTAATTTTTCCATAGACAGAAAAGGAAAATGTTTGCTCCACCACAGAGCCCAAAATCCACCTATTTTTTCCTCCATCCAAATTGCTCAATTGTTTACATCTTTTTTTTACTATACAGAATGGAAGCACGGGTGCTTCCCTTTCACAGAGTAAAACCTGGGTTTACAAATGGCCATGTTGAGGGGTTACAAGGTGGGCATCGCTGATTGCCTCCTCTCACATCGTACCCATGTAATGCATAAAAGGGCCATAATTTACCAGTTTTTGCATAAAGAAAATCAACGTAGTGATATGAGCCACTACTGTACATAATCCATTTATCAATTCACATTGATCCTTAAAATGGCTGAAAACATGTTTTAAAAACCTTTTTACATTGCTGCCATCAGAGGTGGTATTTCTAAAACATTACTGGGGGTACAACAGAAATACCACCTTTGCTGGAGATCAACTTTGAGTAGGGCGAATTTCCAGAAATACCACTGTTGAAACTGGTAACTTCCTTCTGCAGTATTAAAAAATCCACCCAACTCTGAATGGGCCCCTTAGTTTGCAGTCTTCTAATAATTAATACATTAATATCACATCTTTCTATGAGGAGTATTTTTCAACTGTGTCCAAAAGTACATACCACAAACAGTCCAACAGCCATTTCTGTAACCACTATATAAGTAACATGCATGGGTGCTGTTCAGGGTGCTGTTATACTCTTTGTATGAACACACTGGTGATCAAGAAATTCTCTAGGAAATAAGGGAAGCATTCTCAAAGAATCAAACATAGGACGCATTCTATTAAGATGTTCACCTTGTCAAGTAGGAGCTGTGAAAAGCTGACGTGGATTGCAACATACCAATGGTGTATGGGGAGCAGTGGGGCCAACCGTCGAGGGTCTCAGAATCTGTTTTTAAAATGCATGCATTGCGACTGGCCGGTATGTTCATGCCGCTGCAGCCTACACCCACTCGCTCTCCTTCACTGTGGGGGCCCATGTTTGGGGGCCATCCAAGCCCATCTACAACATTGCTGAAATCCAGCTGAATGCCTCACCTCATTTCAACAAAATTGGAGCAGGCTCTGCAACACTTGGTTCCTTTGTGACAGGCTCGATTCTGAAGTATTTCATCTTTTTCTATTATTATTTTTACATTTTGGAGCTCTGGCCCATGGGGTAGCAGCTCGGCCAGATTGCCCCTTTTCCCCTCCCTTGTGAACGAGACAGGGGAAGAGAGAGTCAGGCAGACAGAAATAACCCGAGTGAGTAGAGGTGTCAGGTGGACTTGCCAACGCTCATGTTTTTTGTGGCTTCTTTTTAATTCCGGCTTTTAGGTGGCTGCCCCACCTAAAAGCTGGAGCTATTGCATTAAAGTACAGATAGGGAGAAATGGCATATGAGGCGAGACTCAAACCTGTAGGTGTTTGGTTATTTGCCTATCCGACTGCCCATAGCCATGGCAATCCCTATGTCCATTCCCACCCAGTTCCTGCTCCTCCTCGCTCAAAACATCTCCTCTTGGGAACTTTATGAGCTCACTTTAATCAAACATTACCATCAAACATTGCACTCAAAGTGCCTGCCAATGTTTTCTAAACCAGTCTCTGAGAGTTAATGAATTAATGTGAGTTGTAAACCTGATACTGGTGTCCTAATTCCCATACATATCCAATGTAATGCACTCCCCTCTTGCCCCCTCCCCTCAGCACTTTTACCCCTCCCCCTGCAACTGCACGATCTCAATGTTACCTGGCCTAGTAAGATCGTTGTCTGTCTTCCCTCTGTTCCCCCTCCCTTGCCTCGTCGCGCCTTGAAACACTTGTGCACAGGCGCGTTATAAATGCCATATCATATCATAATATAATGTTTAAATCAGGTCTGCCTTCAGCTATTAGATTTATAAGTACTGGGTGTGCTTGTCTTTCACTGAAGACCTGCTTTTAGACCTGTTTTTAGATGCCCAGGTAGTCGCATCATTTTGCATCTGCTTTAATCAATGACCAGTTAATCCCACTATGGCAGTGCCTGGCAAGTGCCTTTCCCATGCCCGGCAATGCTTGTTTTTATTAGGTGGTCAGCTGCATGTAGAATTCCGAAAAGGCTGGCACTTTCAGTTTTCGAAAAATAAGATCACCAGCAGGTTACACACAGCTTTCAACAGCAAGTGGTCAACCCACCAAGCTATCTGAATGACGAATATACTCAGAGACAGACTGGATTTAGGGGCAATGTATAGATTGCTCAGCAGGCATTGCTCAGCAGGCCAGAAGCACTGCGCTGATTTAGTCACATGTCAGACCCTAAGAGGATGGCTCCCTTACCCTTGTCCACATCCCATACCCTCCAGCCCAAACCTGTAAACAGCGCCAAGCATACCAGATGATGTTACGGAGATGGAATTGGTGGTTGTGATCTTAAAGGAAAAGCGGACCCTTGCGCTGGTCTGGTTCTCAAAACGTCTGTCATCTTCCTGCTGCCGTATACAAGGTTTCAGTGCAGCAAGCTCACAGATGCCATACCAGCTGATGTTACAAAGTTACAGATTTTAATAACTGACCGGTTTGCTATAATGTGGGTGCGTATTTGCAAAGTTGTCTGCCTGTCGCTGAGAGAATTTGGCTGACCATATGATGTGACATCAGGCCTCTGTTCGCAGGGTCTGTTCCCTTTAAAGACCTACATTGTGTGCATAATGATATGATATGATAGTTTATTTATATAGTGCCTATACACAATGTGTTTCAAAGCGCTTCAAGGAAAGGGAGGGAACAAGGGAAAAAACATGACATTCTTACAGGCCGTGAACAGTAAGGATGTGAAATTAACTATCGTACTCGGCCTGACGACATTTCAGATAGTGCAAGAGCTAAAACAGATAAGGAGGGGAGGGGGAGAGTGGGAAGGAAATGGAAACAGACAGGCGTCTACCGTACTAGGCCTGACGACATGTCTGGTAGAGCCAGAAAAAAACAAGAGGTGAGGGAGCGGGGTGCAGAAAGGTAGGGGAGGAACAAAACAAGCGACTATCATATTAGGCCTGACGACATTTCAGATAGTGCTGGAGGGGGGTTGGGCAGGAAGAAAACAGTAAGGGGAGGGAGGAGGAGACAGATGAGGTTGCTATCATACTAGGTCCAGGGACAATTCTGATAGAGTAAGTGCATAGAAGAAAGTAAGAGGAGGAGATAGGAAAAGGGAGAAGGGAAAGGAGGAGAGAACAGAGAGTTAGCAGTCAAAAGAGTGGAGAAGCAAGAGGGGAGAGTGAAGACAATTGCAGAAGTCAGTAGTAACACATAATGTTGCAAGCCAGGATACAAGATGAAGATGGGAACAGCATGATTCAGGGCCACCATGAGTACAAGATGCAAAAAAAGTTCAGCATGAGAGTTGAGAAAGGGTGACGCACCATGAATGAGTGAAGTCCATAAAAGTCAAATCCAGCATTGTCCACAAGACGGTGATGGTGAACCCAGAATGTATCAGGACAGACTCCTGCAGAAATAGGCTTGAGTGGGGGTGAGGGGGGAGCAGGGTAGAAGAATCAAGCAAAACAGGCAACACCTGTGTGCGAGAATGGGGGGGCACAAGGGAACATCACGGGGGGACCAGAGGGAGTAACATATGTTGGTGCATGCCTACCTGCTGTCTGAGCAGGGGGTCGGGTCCTGGGTCCTCCTGGTCCGAACAGGTCCAAACAGGAATTCCCCTTTTCTTCGTCTGCCCTTCGCTTAGGACGCCCAGGCGAGACACGGCCTTTATCTAATAGTTAGGAGCAGGAAGGAAGAGGCAGGGCTAAGAAGGTGGGTGGTGCTTGCTAAGTGGTGAAAAAGAGCGGCAAACAGGAAGGCACCAGGTGGGCGTGGCTTGCTAAGTGGCGAAAAAGAGCAGTAAACCGGAAGGCACCAGGTGGGCGGGGCTTAGGCCAGGTGACCTAGATCCACTTGCACCTGCTCCCCATCTGCAAAGGAAAAGAGGCTGGAGGCCTCCTTAAGTAGGGAAAAAGAGCTGCAAACAGGAAGGCACCAGGTGGGCGAGGCTTGCTAATTGGTGAACAAGAGCGGCAGGCAGGAAGGCACAAGGTGGGCGAGCTTGCTAAGTGGTGAAACAGAGCGTCAAACAGGAAGGCACAAAGTGTGCGGGGCTTAGGCTCAGGCTCATGACCAAGTGCTGCTTTTGTGCAGACCTGGAATAGGCGTTTGCCGGGCACTGCCATAACGGTACTACCTGGACATAAGATGGCAACAGCTGGAAGTGTGAATACGTGATAGCTGTGCCTGCTAAATGCCTATCCAATGTCTGCCAAATAACTGCACACAAGCCAAAACGGTTGGCTTTGTTAATGTTTCTTTTGATTGTTTTAATAGGACTTCAGTACAAGGAACAGTTATATATCTAGTGGCTGAATGCACACTAGTTTAAGACATGTACACCAGTACCTGTTTACAGCAATTAAGCCCTTAACTCTCAGAGCACAGCTTTTAAAAAATGACAAAGCAAAGTTCTGATGGTACTGCATTTTAGAACTTGCTCCAAAATACCCCAGGAAGATGTGGTGTGTGTGAGGAGAGGCAGGTAGTGGGTTGAAATGATTAGCATGGCCATGGGCAGTCAATGGGTAGGCAAATAACCAAACAAGACCTTGTTTTTTTTTTTGGTTGTTAGATCATGCGTTAACTTCAAGGCCTCATAATGACTACTGTATTCCTTTGCTCGCTTCCTGCCTCGAAGCGCTTTGAAGAACTTCACCTGTGTATAGGCGCTGTACAAATAAACAATAAACAAACAAACAAGCTGTGTAGCCCACCTCACGTTATCGCACTCTCAGCTGTACTATAATCCAATCGTTTTGGCTAGTAGGTAGAGCTTTAGTGCCACCTGCTAGCCAAAACCAAAAATAGGCTAGCCACGACCCCACAATGCCATGCCCTGCCCAAGCCTAGCCAACCACTTCTTCCATCTTGCCGCTAACCCTATTCACGCCTTTCTTAGCTTTTCAGCACAACCCCAGCCTGGCCCTTGCACACTTTCCATTGTGGATGGAAAGTGTGCATGAGAATGGCAGAACTCCAGGTGCTCATAGTCACTTTTTATCAATAGGAGTATAAGTATTGATTGCATGTACAGATCTACATATCTGCCAGTCCTGCAGCTTTCCCTTCTGTCTACGACGTTCTGACTCTACCAAGTTTCGAGCGCAGTCTTCACTCTTAAACTTTGTTTGAAATATGCCTTTTTCAAATCCTCAACAGCCCTTGTCCCCACTAGCACAAATTGTTGCTGAAAGTTAAAAATAATAACATATACGCACATTATTGTGTGAGCCTCCATGGACTACATACATGGACAGACAGAAACGTGCTGGCCTGGGAGATGGAGAAAGGGCACTTCGACACCCATCTGACTGCTTTCTTCTCAGTAGGTGAGATGTACTCGCAGGCTACAATTGGCCGAGCTCACTGTTTTACGCAGCCTTCCTGTATAAGAGAACTGACCAAGAAGCACAGTGCACAAAATCCAGGTTATTTCCCACCTGTGCTTGAGAAACTCCACCCGCCACATACTATTTCTTTGCACATTTACATTTAAAACAATACGTGTAAATGTACGCTGAAAAAAGACGTATGTATCCCTGCTGCATAAAAGCGCGTTTCATTACAGGCGAAGAAAATAGACATGTATAAGTTATGCAGAGCAGAACATGCTATCTTGTTTGGACGAAATAGGCGCTACCATTTAATCAACTGTTTAAAAAGTCAAACCAACAGCATCTGCCTGCGCAGGTTAGAATCCCTTCTCTAGTGAATACATTGACTATCCTTCAGTTACATAAAGCAAGCAATCCATACTGCGGTAACAGTACTTTGCGAAGGACAATTCTCACTAACACATTGCATCACTATATTTGGCCCAATGTATCTCTGATACGCGCCAAGCACAGCCTTCCAAGACACTGTTTCTCATTTGTGGAGTAGGTGTCTGCTTGTCATTCGCTGGGGCTGAAGCACAACAAATGTTTTCTTTGTGTCGAGTGTGGGAGTTTTGCGCTCAAAGTCCAGGTGGCAGCCCTGATGCAACGTACTGGTCAATGACGACTCTGTTCCAATGCTTGTGGACACTGGCGCCTCTGTAAACGTAATGGCCAGGGAACATTATGATGCCATGCAATCCCTGCCTGGCCTGTCCACGCCCAAGGCTTGCATTTTCACCTTCGGGGGGGCACAACCGATCATGCTTGATGGTGCGTTCATCGCAACTGTGAGACATGGTGGGGCAAAGATTTGTGCAAGGTTTTATGTCACGCCGGTGAGCAGCAACACCCTACTGAGCTGCGCGGCGGCCGAGGCCCTAGGTATTGTGGCCTTCGCATACTCGGTGTATGTAGAGGACATCCAGATGCTGCTGGACAAACATTCATCTCTGTTCGAGGCCATCGAGCAAATGGCGGGAGACCCTGTCTGTCTACACATTGATGACTCCATCCAACCTGTGGCATTGAAACATTGGCGGGTGCCGTTCCACCTAAGAGATCTGGTGGAACAGGAGTTACACAACCTGGTAACGTGCTGGCCCTGGCCACAAACTCACTGCAAAACGAAAGGAGTGGATGGCAAAAGCACAAACAGCCTGACGCTGGCTTTACCATATCACCACCACTGTCTCCCAACACATGTATGTTGCCAAAACAACAGGTGCCCATGAAATCAATGCATTAGTCTCCAAGTATTTTGTGGCTGTATTTCTCCTCTAAGCAAATCCCTCCTCAGTTGGTTGGGGTGCTATCTCAGACACTCCAAACATCTACCAATAACTCCAGTATTGCGTATAACCTCCCTCAAAACTATTTTAAGGTGCTTTAAAAGCAAATGCGTGTCTGCTACTTTCAAGTAATGTGTAGATGTGTGTTCAATCAAGCAACTAAACACATTCTTCCTCTAAAGACAGGCAGTGCATAGTGCCATACACCTTGCGAACTTGCGAATAATGCCAGTGCATTATCACCGCCACCAATCAAGAGCATGGTGTGAAAGACGAAAGCAAGTTGGCCCACCATATCCTTACAGAGAAGGTAACATTTGTCTCCCGAAAATCCCCAAAACGTCTAGGCTATTTTGCCTTACCTTGAAATCAAGACGCAAGATTCCTTTTAGATGTTGTTCTTTTGCCCTGGGTAAAAGGAAATATTTAATATGATATTCCCTTTCTAACATGATGGAGCCTTAGTACTTTACTCTAATCAAATATTTCCATTTCAATATAAACTTATTAAATATAATTCAGTTCTGTAAAGAACAAGTCTAAAAATAAATCCTGCCAGCCTCCCTGGCTCTTCAATGCTCCCAACAATGATATATGTTATTTATAACATGCTTAACACCCAGAGATTTCTAAGCGCAGACCCAGGGGATCGAACCTGTGTTGCTCCGTGCTTGCTTCCAAGGTGAGCATGTTGCCCCTGAGCTATCCTACTTGTGAAACAAAACTCAAATAGAGTGAATGTCTAGTTGATTCCGGGTTCAGCTAAACGTACTGGCCCATGCTTAGTTGCCACTAGGAAGACCACATATTTTATAGTCATTTTGCATTTGCAACAATATAAAGTATAATATTTGGCGTTTTTATGTGTGTAGCAAAGGTTTTGATATGCTTCTTAAAATGAACAATTTATAGCATTTACACACCTGCCACTTATTACAATTAGTTTGATCCACATATTCATCCAATTTCTGATGGCCTGTGTCAACAGCATCTGTGCCGCAAAGCTCTACACATCATTGATTTCAAGAAACCTCCTATGTGAGAGATTTCTTTCAATTGTTAGGCAACATAAATGTATCTAGAATGGAATTTAGTAGCCACCTATATGTTTCCGCAAACCATAAAAAGATGTGGTTATTTGTGCCATAATACTCCCTTCATCGTTCAGCAACGTTTGGAAATCAACTCAAAAGTATCCGGGGGTGGGTGAGTGGTTCGGGGCTTACTAGGAAGAGGTGGTCTAGGTTTGTAAGGTGAAGAAACACCTCACAAATATCCTCAGCATTTGCTCCTGATTTTATTTTTATTCATTGAATATTTATAAGATGTTATATACAGCACAATGGAGTTTCCAGGTGCCACAAGACAACAAAGGCAGGGGGTGTGGAAGGTACCAAGAGAGATATACAATAATAACAGTCGTACTAGGTCTTGTGACATTCAGATTGTGCAAGTTCAGTAACAAGAAGTGCAGGAGGGGGAGGGGAGTAATGGAGGGGTGCAGGGGATGGTGACGGTCAGAGGAGGGGGCATACATATGCAGGGGTGAGGGGGTGAAGGAAGAAAGGGCCCAGTGGCTACGTAAGAGCTGGGGGAAACTCAGGGTGGCAAGTGGCAGGGGATGCAGGGGACAGACCACCATCTAAGTGTGAGGATGGGGGGTGGACCAGACTTGGGAGGAATGCCCAACCCACCAGGCTAGTCAGGGAAGGGGGCCCGGAAGGCCAGTGCTGGTTAGGGGTGGGTGCTGGTAAGACTGGTCAAGAAGGGCTCAAAGAGGGAGGTATTTAGGGAAAGAAAGTTGGATGTAGTGGGGTCCCAGGCACCAGAAAACCTTGTGGATGATACAGAGGGTCTGGAATTTGATCCTCACAGCAACTAGGAGCCAGTGGAGAGATTTTAGGGCTGTAGAGAGAACAAACATGTCTCACTGCACCCTTCTTAGAGGAGAAATATCAATTTGCATATCAGTCTTTGTCCCACCAACAAGGGCAGTCCACCACTGAAATGCTAGTCAATTCCCCCCTGAGCAAGAGTACCACAAGCAACCCTAGACACATGTTACAGCCTTGTTGGGCCTCCGCAGTGTGATGGCACAGTGAGAAAGGGGTCCACGTCGGGATTACTAGTGTGACACCCCAAGTTTTACAAATTAAGCAACAATCTGAAAGCCACTCTACTGAGAACAAACATTGTTCAAATACCCTGTTCTATGGAATTTTTCCACTCATGAGCGTCTACAACCACATTTTAGCTCACTGCACCCTTCACAGAGGAGAAATACTCATTTGCATGTCAGTCTCTGCCCCACCCACAAGGGAAGTCCAGCACCAAAATGCTAGGCAATTCTCCTCTCAGCAAAAGTACCATCAGCAACTGCAAGCACGTTTTAGGTCTGGTTGAGCCTCCTCAGTGAGGTGAAGCTGAGCCTCCATAGGCGCAGTGAGCAAGGGGTCCATGTCTGGATTCCCCAAGGTCACTTAGGGTGAAACCCAAAGCTTTAGAAATGAAGCAAGGATGTGGGAATGCCTCTACTGAGAACAAACATTGGTCAAACACCCTGTTTGATAGAAATTCTTCCAATCACGTGGGACTAGAGCCACATTTTAGCTCACTGCACTCTCCACAGAGGAGAAATACTTTTTGCAAATCAGTCTCTGTCCCACTCACAAGGGCAGTCCAGCCCCGAAATGCTAGGCAATTCTCAACTGAGCAAGAGTAGCATCAACAAACCCAGACACAGGTTTCAGCCTTGTTGGGCCTCCTCAGTGAGGTGAAGCTGAGTCTCTCTAAGGCACAGTGTGCAAGGGTTCACATCTGGACTACCCTGGGTCACTTAGGATAAAACCCCTAGTTTTACAAATTAAGCAAGGATGTCAGGGCTCATCCACTGAGAACGAACATGGGTCAATGACCTTGTTCTATGGAATTTATTCCACTCATTCGAGTCTAAAGCCATGTTTTAGTTCACTGCACCCTTCAAAGAGAAGAAATATCTATTTGCATATCAGTCTTGTTACCACCCACAAGAGCAGTCCAGCACTGAAATGCTAGGCAATTCACTTCTGAGCAAGAGTTCCATCATCAAACACAGACATGTGTTTCGGCCTTGTTGGGCCTCCTCAGTGAGGTGAAGCTGAGCCTCTCTAAGGCACAGTGAGCAAGGGGTCCACGTCTGGTTTCTGGGAAACCAGACGTGGACCCCCCTGGGTCACTTAGGGTGAAAACCCAAGTTTTACAAATTAAGCGAGGATGTGGGAGCCCCTCTATTGAGAATGAACATGGGTCAAATGCCCTGTTCTATGGCATTTCTTCCACTTATGCAAGTCTACCACCAAGTTCTAGCTGACTGCACCCATCACAGAGAAGAAATAACCATTTTCATATCAGTCTTTTTCCCACCCACAAGAGCAGTCCAGCACCGAAATGCTGGACATTTCTCCTCTTAGCAAAAGTACCATCAGAAAACCCACACATGTGTTTCGTCCTTGTTGGGCCTTCTCAGTGAGGTGAAGCTGAGCCTCTCTAAGGCACAGTGATCAAGGGGTCCACCACGTCTGGTTTACCCTGGGTTACTTAGGGTGAAACCCCAAGTTTTACAAATCAAGCAAGGATGTGGGAAACCCTCTAGTGAGAACGAACATGGGTCAAATGCCCTGTTCTATGGCATTTCTTCCACTCATGCGAGTTTACAAACACGTTTTAGCTCACTGCACCCTTCACAGAGGAGAAATACCATTTATATCAGTCTTTGTCCCACCAACAAGGGCAGTCCCACACCGAAATTCTGGTCAATTCTCCTCTGAGCAAGAGTACCATCATCAAACCCAGACATGTGTTTCGTCCTTGTTGGGCCTCCTCAGTGAGGTGAGGCTGAGCCTCTCTAAGGCACAGTGAGCAAAGGGTCCACGTCTTGTTTACCCTGGGTCACTTAGGGTGAAACCCTAAGTTTTACAAATTAAGCACGGATGTGGGAGCCCCTCTGCTGAGAATTAACATGGGACAAATGATCTGTTCTATGGCATTTCTTTCACTCATGGGGGTCTACAACCACGTTTCAGCTCACTGCACCCTTGACAGAGGAGAAATATCCATGTGCATATCAGTCTCTGTCCCACCGAAAAGGGCAGTCCGGCACCGAAATGCTAGTCAATTCTCCTCTGTGCAAGAGTACCAACAGCAACACCATACATGTGTTTCGACATTGTTAGGCCACCCCGGGGAGGTGAAGCTGAGCCTCTCTAAGGCACAGTGAGCAAGCAGTACATGTCTGGATTACCCTGTGTCCCTTATGATGAAACCCCAAGGTTTACAAATTAAGCAAGGATGTGCGAGACCCTCCACTGAGAACGAACATGGGTCAAATACCCTATCCTATGGAATTTCTTCCACTCGTATGGGTCTACAACCAGTTTTTAGCTGACTGCGCCCTTCACAGGGGTGAAATCACCATTTGCATATCAGTATTTGTCCCACCCACAAGGGCAGTCCAGCACCGAAATGACAGGCAATTCTCCTCTGAACAAGAGTACCATCAGCAAACCCAGAAACATGTTTCGGCCTTATTGGGCCTCCTCAATGAGGTGAAGCTGAACCTCTCTCAAACACATTGAGCAAGGGGACCACGTCTGTATTACCCTACGGTATAACCCCAAGCTTTACAAACTAAGCAAGGATGTCAGAGCCCCTCTAATGAGAACGAACATGGGTCAAATACCCTGTTCTATGGAATTTCTTCCACTCATGAGGGTCTACAACCACGTTTCAGCTCACAGCACCCTTCACAGAGAAGAAATAACCATTTTCATATCAGTCTTTTTCCCACCCACAAGAGCAGTCCAGCACCGAAATGCTGGGCATTTCTCCTCTTAGCAAGAGTACCATCAGAAAACCCACACATGTGTTTCGTCCTTGTTGGGCCTTCTCAGTGAGGTGAAGCTGAGCCTCTCTAAGGCACAGTGATCAAGGGGTCCACCACGTCTGGTTTATCCTGGGTTACTTAGGGTGAAACCCCAAGTTTTACAAATCAAGCAAGGATGTGGGAAACCCTCTAGTGACAACAAACATGGGTCAAATGCCCTGTTCTATGGCATTTCTTCCACTCATGCGAGTTTACAAACACGTTTTAGCTCACTGCACCCTTCACAGAGGAGAGATACCATTTATATCAGTCTTTGTACCACCAACAAGGGCAGTCCCACACCGAAATTCTAGTCAATTCTCCTCTGAGCAAGAGTACCATCATCAAACCCAGACATGTGTTTCGTCCTTGTTGGGCCTCCTCAGTGAGGTGAGGCTGAGCCTCTCTAAGGCACAGTGAGCAAGCAGTACATGTCTGGATTACCCTGTGTCCCTTATGATGAAACCCCAAGGTTTACAAATTAAGCAAGGATGTGCGAGACCCTCCACTGAGAACGAATATGGGTCAAATACCCTGTCCTATGGAATTTATTCCACTCGTATGGGTCTACAACCAATTTTTAGCTGACGGCGCCCTTCACAGGGGTGAAATCACCATTTGCATATCAGTATTTGTCCCACCCACAAGGGCAGTCCAGCACCGAAATGACAGGCAATACTCCTCTGAACAAGAGTACCATCAGCAAACCCAGAAACATGTTTCGGCCTTGTTGGGCCTCCTCAATGAGGTGAAGCTGAACCTCTCTAAAACACATTGAGCAAGGGGACCACGTCTGTATTACCCTATGGTATAACCCCAAGCTTTACAAACTAAGCAAGGATGTCAGAGCCCCTCTAATGAGAACGAACATGGGTCAAATACCCTGTTCTATGGAATTTATTCCACTCATGAGGGTCTACAACCACGTTTCAGCTCACAGCACCCTTCACATAGGAGAAATATCCATTTGCATATCAGTCTTTGTCCCACCCACAAGGGCAGTCCAGCATCGAAATGCAAGGCAGTTCTCCTCTGAGCAAGAGTACCATCAGCAACATCAGACATGTGTTTTGTCATTCTTGGGCCTCCTCATTTAGGTGAAGCTGAGCCTCTCTAAGGCACAGTGATCAAGGGGTCCACCACGTCTGGTTTACCCTGGGTTACTTAGGGTGAAACCCCAAGATTTACAAATACCCTATTCTATGACACTTCTTCCACTCATGAGGGCTGACAACCACATTTTAGCTCACTGCACCCTTCAAAAGGGAAAAAATACCATTTGCATATCAGTCTTTGTCCCAGCCACAAGTGCAGTCCCACACCGAAATGCTAGACAATTCTCTTCTGAGCAAGAGTTCCATTATCAACCACAGACATGTGTTTCGGCCTTGTTGGGCCTCCTCAGTAAGGTGAAGCGGAGAGTCTCTAAGGCACAGTGGCCAAGGGGTCCACGTCTGGATTCCCCTGGGTCACTTAGGATGAAAACCCAAGTTTTACAAATGAAGCAAGGATGTGGGAGCTCCTCTACTGAGAACGAACATGGGTCAAATGCCCTGTTCTATGGCATTTCTTCCACTCATGCAAGTCTACAACCAAGTTTTACCTGACTGCACCCTTCACAGAGAAGAAATAGCCATTTTCATATCATTCTTTTTCCCACCCACAAGAGCAGTCCAGCACCGAAATGCTGGGCATTTCTCCTCTTAGCAAGAGTACCATCAGAAAACCCAGACACGTGTTCTGTCCTTGTTGGGCCTCCTCAGTGAGGTAAAGCTGAGCCTCTCTAAGGCACAGTGATCAAGGGGTCCACCACGTCTGGTTTACCCTGGGTTACTTAGGGTGAAACCCCAAGTTTTACAAATCAAGCAAGGATGTGGGAGACCCTCTACTGAGAATGAACATGGGTCAAATGCCCTGTTCTATTGAATTTCTTCCACACATGTGAGTCTAAAACCACATTTTTAGCTCACTGCACCCTTCACAGAGGAGAAATATCCATTTGCATATCAGTCTTTGTCCTACCCACAAGGGCTGTCCAGCACCGAAATTCTAGGCAATTCTCCTCTGAGCAAGAGTACCATCAGCAACCACGGACACATGTTTCGGCCTTGTTGGGCCTCCCCAGTGAGGTGAGGCAAAGCCTCTCTAAGGCACATTGTGCAAGGGAACCACGTCTGGATTACCCTGGGTCACTTAAGAGAAACCCCACGTGTTAGAGATTGACCTAGGATGTGGGAGCCCCTCCACTGAGAACAAACATGGGTCAAATACCATGTTCTATGGAATTTCTTCCACTCATATGGGTCTACAACCAGGTTTTAGCTGACTGCACCCTTCACAGAGGTGAAATAACCATTTGCATATCAGTATTTGTCCCACCCACAAGGGCAGTCCAAAACCGAAATGCTAGGCCATTCTCCTCTGAGCAAGAGTACCATCAGCAAACCCAGAAACGTGTTTCGGCCTAGTTGGGCCTCCTCAATGAGGTGAAGCTGAACTTCTCTAAGACACAGTGAGCAAGGGAACCACGTCTGGATTACCCTATGGTATAACCCCAAGTTATACAAACTATGCAAGGTTGTCGGAGCCCCTCTAATGAGAACAAACATGGGTCAAATACCCTGTTCTATGGAATTTCTTCCACTCATGAGGGTCTACAACCACGTTTCAGCTCACTGCACCCTTCACATAAGAGAAATATCCATTTGCATATCAGTCTTTATCCCACCCACAAGGGCAGTCCAGCATCGAAATGCTAGGCAGTTCTCCTCTGAGGAAGAGCACCATCCGCAATCCCAAACACATGTTTCGGCCTTGTTGGGCCTCCTCAGTGAGGTGAGGCTGAGCCTCTCTAAGGCACAGTGAGCAAGGTGTCCACGTCTGGATTACCCTGAGTCACTTAGTATGAAACCCAAAGTTCTACAAATTAAGCAAGGATGTGCGAACCCCTCTACTGAGAACGAACATGGGTAAAATGCCCTGTTCTATAGTATTTCTTCTACCCATGTGTGTCTACAACCAGGTTTTAGCTCACTGCACCCTTCACAAGGTCGAAATACCCTTTTGCATATCAGTCTCTGCCCCACCCACAAGGGCAGTCCAACACCAAAATGCTAGGCAATACTCCTCTGAGCAGGAGTACCATCAGCAAACCCAGACACGTGTTTCAGCCTTTTTGGACCTCCTCAATGAGGTGAGGCTGAGCCTCAAAGGCACAGGGAACAAGGGGTCCACGTCTGGATTACCATGGGTCACTTAAGGAGAAATCCCAAGTTTTAGAAATTGAGTAAGGATGTGGGAGACCCTCTACTGAGAACTAACATGGGTCAAATATCCTGTTCTATGGAATTTCTACCACTCATGTGTGTCTAGAACCAGGTTTTAGCTCACTGCACCCTTCACATTGTCAAAACAACCATTTGCATGTCCCACCCACAAGGGGAGTCCAACACCAAAATGCTAAGCAATACTCCTCTGAGCAAGAGTGCCACCAACATCCCCAGACACTTGTTTCGGCCTTGTTGGGCCTCCTCAAAGGGCTGAAGATGAACCTCTCTAAGACGCAGTGAGCAAGGGGTCCACATCTGGATTACCCTAGGGTGAAAACCTAAGTTTTACAAACTAAGCAAGGTTGTGGGACCTCCTCTACTGAGAACGAACATAGGTCAAATGCCCTGTTCTATGTAATTACTTCCACTCATGTGGGTATACAACCAGGTTTTAGCTCACTGCACCCTTCACAAAGTCGAAATACCCATTTGCATATCAGCCTTTGTCCCACCCACAAGGCCAGTTCAACACCGAAATACTAGGCAATTCTCCTGTGAGCAAGAGTACAAACAGCAAACACAGAAACGTGTTTCGGCCTTGTTGAGCCTCCTCAATGAGGTGTAGCTGAGACTCTCTAAGACACAGTTAGCAAGGGGCTCACATCTGTATTACTCTAAGGTGAAACCCCAAGTTTTACAAACTAAGCAAGGATGTTGGAGCCCCTCTACTGAGAATGAACATGGGTCAAATGCCCTGTTCTATGGAATTTCTTCCACTCATGAGGTTCTACAACCACATTTCAGCTCACTGCATGCTTCACGGAGGAGAAATATCCATTTGCGTATCAGCCTTTGTCCCAACCACAAGGGCAGTGCAGCTCCGAAATGCTCGGCAATTCTCCTTTGAGCAAGAGTACCATCAGCAATCCCAGACATGTGTTTCGGCCTTGTTGGGCCTCCTCAATGAGGTGCAGCTGAGCCTCTCTAACGCACAGTGAGCAAGGGGTCCATGTCTGGTTTACCCTGGGCCACTTAGGGGGAAAACCTAAGTATTACAAACTAAGCAAGGATGTGGGAACCCCTCTACTGAGAACGAACATTTGGGTCAAATACCCTGTTCTATGGAATTTCTTCAACTCATGAGGGTCCACAACCACGTTTTAGCTCACTGCGACCTTCACAGAGGAGAAATATCCATTTTCATATCAGTATTTGTCCCAGCCACAAGGGCAGTGCAGGAACGAAATGCTAGGCAATTCTCCTCTGAACAAGACTACCAACAGCAACACCAGACATGTGTTTTGGCATTTTTGGGCCTCGTCAGTGTGCTATACCTGAGCCTCTCTAAGGCACAGTGAGCAAGTGGTTCTTGTCTGGATTTCCCTGGGTCAATTAGGGTGAAACCCCACGTTTCACAAATTAATCAAGAATGTGGGAACCCCTCTACTGAGAACAGACATGGGTCAAATACCCTCTTCTCTGGAATTTCTTCCACTCATGTGGTTCTACAAACACATTTTAGCTCACTGCACCCTTCACAGACGAGAATTATCCTTATTCATATCAGTCTTTGTCCCACCCACAAGGGCAGTCCAATACTGAAATGCTAGGCAATTCCCCTCTGAGCAAGAGTACCGTTAGCAACCACAGACATGTTTTGGCCTTGTTGGGCCTGCTCAGTGAACTGAAGTTGAGCCTCTCTAAGGCACAGTGAGCAAGGGGTCCACATCCTGATTACCCTGGGTCACTTAGGGTAAAACCCCAAGTTTGACAAATTAAGCAAGGATGTTGGAGCCCCTCTACTGACAACGAACATGGGTCAAATACCCTGTTCTATGGTATTTCTTCCACTCACGAGGGTCTACAACCATGTGTTAGCTCATTGTACCCTTCACAGAGGAGAAATATACATTTGCATATCAGTCTTTGTCCCACCCACAAGGGCAGTCTAGCACCAAAATACTAGGCAATTCTGCTCTGAGCAAGAGTACCATCAGCAACCCCAGACACATGGTTCAGCCTCATTGGGCCTCCTCAGTGAGGTGAAGCTGAGCCTCTCTAAGGCACAGTGATCAAGGGGTCCACAGCTGGATTTCCCTGGCTCGCTTAGGGTAAAACCCAAAGTTCCAAAAAAATCCACAAAAGGTTCTTGGAGCCCATGTACTGAGAACAAACAAGGCCAAATAACCTGTACTATGGGAAGGTGATTGGTCAGTTGGGAGAAGACCAACTTCTCCAAGAGTTTGATCAGGAATGGGGTAGTTGAGACAGGGTGGTATTTAGCCGACACGAGGGGTCGGCAGAAGTTTTTTCAGTAGAGGATGCACAAAGGAGTGCTTTAGGGATAGTGGGAAGGAGCCAATGCCAAACAAATGGTTGCAGAAATTCACTAAAGCGGGAGCAAGAGAGGAAATGTAGCCCTTGATAGTTCTGGAGGAGCAGGGGAGCACCTGTTTGGAGGAGACTTTCATAGAGCAGACAGCTTTAGAGACCTCATCAGGTGCTATGGGAAAGAAGGAGGAGAGTATGGAGGTGGGGGAGAGGTGGGCCAAGGGAGACCTGAGAGCAGGTGGCAGAGTAGAGGCAGGGGTAGAGGAGAGTGAGGGCACGATGTCCTGGGTTTAGTTGTGAAGTGGGAGGCCAGTGCAGTACAGATGGACTGGGATGGAAGAGGAGAAGTGGAAACTGCAGTAGGATTGTCTAGTTCCTTACCGATTTTGAACAATTCAGCTATATTGTTGGTGGACCCAGAGATGCTATCTTGGATATGTGCCTTCCTTTTGGAGTGGATGGAGTGATGGCATTGCCTTTGGAGCAGGCCACAGGCCAGTTTGTCAGTGGATGTGCTTGAAGCCTGATACTTCCGTTCAGCAACTTATACTAGCATTTCAGAGAGACTAGGTCACAATAATACCAGCTGTTGTGCTTAGGGGATGGCTTCATGAGGATCCTCATGACGGGCTGTTGGCGATGGAGAGTTGAAGGTTAGCGAGGGCTGTGTCGTTGGAAAAGTCAATAGCATGGGTGGGAGGGGGGATGAAAGTGACAGTAAAAGCACTGACTGAAGCTTGCTTCATTGGTTGAATGACAAAGAAGGAGACTGGCAGTGTGGAAAGAGGCTAAGCCAGGGAGCTCAGGAGCTCCAGGTGAGAGGAGATCATGGTCGAACAAGGAGAGAGGTGTAGTTACAGCATTAGAGAAAGAGATTTCTGCTAAAATGAGCGCATCCAAGGGTATCCGGCTGAGTGGGTTGGACCAGAGGGAAGAATGGAGAGTGAAAGAGAGTCACATAGGTCATGGAAGAGTAAAGTGGCCACATCAGAAGAGTCAAGATGAATTTTGAAGTCTCTGAGGAGGAGAAGCTTGGAGGTAGAGCTCAGGAGAGAAGAGGTGAGGTCAGCCCATTTAAAAGGAAGAGGGAGACCGGGTCTGGGGGCCTGTAGATGGTGTTGAGAGTAAGCGAGAGGGTATGAGAGACACCAAGCCTGCAGACAAGCCATTTGAAGTAAGAGTAGGATTGAATGGGTTTGATAGTAGCAGGGACCCATTCAGGGAAGATCCAGGCCACTCCGCCTCCAGACCGGTTGGGGCTGGGTTTGGAGAGAATCTTGTAGCCCTCAGTAAGAAGAGTGTCAAGAGCAGTGACATATCTCAGTGAGGGCGAGAACATCAAGGTCAAGGTCTTCAAGAAGGAGACAGATGTCAGAAGAGTGTTTAACAGCAGAATGAGCATTGAGAATAGATAAGTGAAGCTGGTTGCCAACTTTCAAGCGTTTTCCAGGGTGGGGTACAGGATGTGGTACACCCATCGGAGGTAGTGAAAATGGGTGAGGTGTGTGTCAGAGGAAGACTGGCAGGAGAAGGAAGGAAGTTGATGAGAGAAGGAAGATACCTATTAATAAGGAGGAGGTTAGACTGAGAGCCTTGTGCCATGACAGTGTCATTATGATAGACATTAATAGTACACCTAGAGGAAGAGAAGTGTGCCCCACTTCCCACCTGGATCCAACATTATTGGGTGAAGAAGAGAAAGTTGAGAGGATTGAGACCATATGGGGAGTCCATAGGTACGGAGAGGGGGTGACAAAGAGAATGTCTGTGATAGTGTGTCTGTAGTAGCACTGACGTGGTGTCAGTAATGGGCTGGCCTGGCTTGGAGACCAGGAGCACTTTTTTAACCTTTTTCCTTCCAGGCTTCGAGAGAGTTAGGATAGGTGATAGAGTAGCAGTTAGAGTAGACAGGGGAGAAGTAGAGCACCAAGTAGGCAGGGGGGAGTTATACAGACAGAGGCACTGCACAATGCATGAGGGATACACCCCAGGCAGCCTAGCAGCAAGACAGGTGCAGACAAATGAGATACACATCACACAGGTCAAAAAAACAAGGGGCTGCTAGAAATTGCATTCCCTTGTGAGAGCCAGAGCAGAGCTCAGAGTTTGTGGCTTTGAAGTCTTTGATGTACCATATCAAGGCACCTAAAACCTGCGGCATGAAACACCATGACCTTGGCCTGCATGGTTTTCACCTGTTTGGTTCACCAGTTATTAAGTGGTGGTCCATGCAGCTGGTTCCCCGTGTGTGAGTAATCCTTTTCACAATCAGCCTTCTGATTTCCTGTACTAGCAAAGTGACCTAGCAAATGTCCAGCATATAATCTACGTTTTCGGCGGTGCTGTGCATCAAAGCAGGGTTTATCCCAATCTGCAGAGCAACCCTAGAGGATAATAGTACAGAGGAAAACTATGTGTTGCTTCCCATCTCTTAGACTTTATAGTTAATGAAGCCCCTTCCCCTGGACTCTGCTGGTTTGATCTGGAGAGCAGAGCTGTCCTCGTGTCCCCTCTGGCTTTGAGAATGTAAAAAGCTATCAGTCTCTGGATTTGGTTGGACACTTTAGCTCGGCCCCTGCCCCATGCATGGGCGTCTGGGCACACCTTTATTATTGTACCCCTTGGCTTCCCAAAGGTAGATTTGTGCTCAATGAGAAAAAAAAAGTTTAATGAAAGAATAAAATATTGCTATGTTCACATCTGGGTAGGTTTATGCGGGAAGCATCTTTTAATCTTGGTTAGAAGATACTGGTATTGATTTTTGCTAGAGTAGCTATTATGGACCAGATGCACGGTGAGACTCAGCTGGGACTTCAGTAGATAAAAACAATATCATAACAGCACAACAATGTAGACATTGGGCCTCATTACAGCTTGGAATGTGCAGAATGAATGTGCTGGTATTACTGTGTACTGAAAAAGTAACGTTAAAGTCCACTCTGCTGAGAACGAAGTTCAAAATTATTTATGATCATTCAAATGTGTGTATCATTTGCGATATCACTTCAAATACGATTTAAGCCATCTCAACCTTAAAGCAATCAATGTGATCATATTATGTAGACTCTAACCTTTGATTTATTTAGGTTCAAAAAGAAATTTCAAAGTTAAAAAACAAAGAAATACCTTTGTTAAATAACATGTTAGGACAAACTTTTGAACAAACTTGCAATAAGGTGTGAGACAATTAATAAATAATAATCATTACAAATTAAATCAACACATTTTGAACTAAAGAGAAAAAGAAAATGAATAAAGACCACTTATTACAAGTAGTAAAGAAGCACGTTTCCAAGGTGCTTCCTAATGTGCCAATTTCTCTAATTTTTGAATTGGCTTGTTACTCAAGAGCGGGTCTGCCTACGTGTGTGTATCAATTACAAATCGATTTACAAACAGTTCTGAAATTAAATAGACATCACAAACACATTTTGGCAACATAGTCACCTGCTGGGCTGTGAAATCGAGAAATGCCTTACTCAGGGCGAAAAACAACTGAACCCTGTGGGGAAGCAGATATAGAAGAAAGTGTCTGATGATTGCTTTCAGAATATACTTGGCTGCTTTTGCAATTGCTGATTATTTAGACTGTGTTGTAACTTTGAAATCCCAAATGGTAAGCTTACACGAATTTGGGGGCACAGCCTTTAGGGAACAAGCTGGAGGTAACCTCGACAGCACAGCATGTGCAGGGAGGGATGAGGCACTAAAAACAACTCTTCTGACCTTGTCAAATCTAGGAACAAAAAGTAATGGGACCTAATGTTAAAGTGACGTGATTTAGTGAAACATATTCGACACAAAGGTATTTAATTCTTCAAAAGGTCTTGCTGGGCAACAATATGGCTCAAAGTGCTGATGTGAATCTTTATAATATATGTGTATCCATGTGTTTACGCACCGGCCAAGTGCAGGTTTGTCGGTAGGGTGGAGGAATTCCCTCCAGATAATAGCAGGAGGTAATTCCACCACCCTACCAGAAAGAAATAGCTGGTATTACTGGCACTGGAATTACCGGTGCTTGTAATGCTGCTGGTAATACCATCAACTACCCCATGGAATGGGGATTTACCACAATTACTTGCACTTATAATGGTAATTCCGCCAGACTGAATGCTAGTAACAGTATTACTATTTGCAGGTATCCTGGCAGAATTACCACCAGGATACAGGCCCATTAAGTCAACATTGTTTAAATGGCCTACCTGTTTATATTCCATTCATCCTTCTCACACTCTCACACTTTTAATCAAAACTGATTTGCATAAATGGTTATTTCAGGATTATTGCGGAGCAACACCAGTTTCTTGATAAACTACTTCTTTTCACAATCCTTAACTCAAATTATAGGTTAGCACTTACAATCAAACCTGAATTGCTACAAACCTCCAAGAAGATAGTAGCAGGCCAATCATCAGGCCTTTCAGAGATATTTTTTATTGAAACCCAGTTTGAATCAATAATTAACTCATTCACTTCAATTTTTCCCTGAATGGTTAAATCTAGAGCTTGAGCCCAGGTTTAACTTAAGCAGTTAGCTCTGTGATATCTAGTCTACTGTGGGAAAAAGGGATACATGGAAATGTGTAAACATCTATATACATATAGACAATTATAGCAGTTGTATTAAGTTGCTCTGACCTCATATCACAATATTTCCCACTTAATTTTCTGCCTGAGTGTCTACGAATAAATCAGGCTGCTTGTAAAGGAGGTGACAACTAGAAATGTCAAGAATACTATTAATCTGGCAGTAGCTCTCAGACAATGTCAGGGAACATTTGTCATTGATTTATGGGATATAATGCTCCCTACCATGCATTGTAAGGCTATTGCAAGCCATCGAAAAGTTCTGTGACCAAATAGAGGAATGAAGCTGAAGGTTCCCTTTATCTCACAAGGAATCCATAACCTTTCACCTCATCTATAGACCAGATGTCCTGATCAGGTCATAGAAGAGAAATGAAGCCTAAGAATTCGTGGGGGCTGATGTGAAACTGAGGGACTTGTGGTGCATTGCCATTGATTAAAATTGAATACATTTTCTTGAATAAAAAATGCATTGCGTGTCCCATCAAGCTCACCCCTGGTTCATTATAAAGGGGATAAAAAGCCAATTGGGATTGTGTAAAAACAACATGTGACTGATGTACATAACTTAAGTTATGATCAAAACTATGATTCTGGCATTTTCATAAGTCTAAGGGACTGGAAAATTGGTGAAGTGGTAGACAGTGAAAATAATTTTGGAAGTATGTAGTGTCAGAGTTGTAACTATTATGGCACAGCCACAAAGCGTGAAAAACAGTGGCTCCACCCAGGAAGGGCGTTCCAAAATAAAATGATTATTTCCGCTCTTGCCATAAAATGTAGAATTTGAAAATATATAGATGTATGCAGTTATCTGACAAAAATTGTATAGCTGCCAGGTTGTTAGATTTGCAGAACCCAAAAAGGTAAAACCCACCTGTCATTTTTGGATGATGTATTTTTCCTCCTCCCTCAGATTCCATAACCAATTGCCTGTCAACTTCTGGTCCTATCAGCAGCCAGTGGGCGTCTTGATGGGAGGTGAAGGGAGAGTGCTAGCCAATCTTTATTGTGGGAATTATGATAATGTAGGAGTGTCATCAGCCTTATAAGAGGTCAATTTTGCATCAGAAGAGGGCTTTTTCACTATATTCCTGGAGGTAGTCTACAGATATTTTTGATGAACAACCAGGAGAGAGGCCTCAATCCTTGCATTGAAGACAGTGACAGGGAAATCTAGAAGCTAGCTGGGAAGTCTGCGTGCAGGTGAAAATCCTTGACTGAAACCCTTGACCAGATCTGTGCTGTCCTCCGAGGAGCCCTGCTGTTTCCCTGGATGCCCCACAATCAAGGCCTCCCATGTAAGTAGATTAATCCAAAAGCCATCAATTATGTGGGGAGCTACCTGACTTTCTACTTTTCCATTAGTGGCTAAGGGGGGTGAAACTGGTTAGGCACTTGGCACATTGTATTAAATCTAATTCAGAATGATTCCTCTATAGAAAATCACCCTATCCATTTCAATTGAATTAGCGCTTTGGGAACTGTCTGTCTTAATCCTTTCCTTAGATTGTGGAGAGGAGGAAAGCTGTATAGATCCTTTGCACATTGAAGTGAAGTTAAATCAATTAATTCCCATTTAGAAAATCACAGGATGAGTGTTGACAGAGTTAGCAACTAACAAAGTTCATGCCCAGTGTGTTAGAGCCGGTATAGACAATAAAGTACTTGGGTGACTCTACCTTTTTGAAACCCCTGTCTTCTGTACAGAAGGAGGATGTCCATAATCCGAAAAGAAGGAACCCTAAAATGCTACCATTCAAGAGAATGTAAACAGTGCAAAATGCAATTTTCCATTTATTTATGCGCATCCCCAAACTAGAATCCCAAAGCACTGAATGTCCTTTGAATGTGTGTTGAAAAACGATGTTCCCATTGAGTTCCTTTCCCAACATTGCCTTTCAAATAAAAGCCTAAAAACGATTTCCCCACTTGAGTTCCTTTTCCAAACATTGCCTTTCTAAAAATAAAGCCAAAATGATTTTCCCATTGAGTTTCTTTCTCAAACATTGCCTTTCTCAAAATAAAGCCAAAATGGTTCTTCCATTGTATTGTGAATATTTTCTATTTGTTAATTTTCAATGAAATCTGATGTACATTTGTGACTGCATATTTCAAAATTCTACCTGTGTTGTTTAATAAGAAAAAGTAATTTGGAGTTGTGATATTGTGTAATGCCACAGCATTGGTGGTTGATGTTGGTTGTTACTCTTCTGTGTCAAACCTTAAATAAATAATTATTCTTAATATACACCGGCCTGCATCCTACCACATTGGTGGTACAGAAGGTACTTGTTGGGGTTGGTGTGAGACGGGTTAGAGGCCTCACTAAAGTTGAATCTGTATAAGCGCTTTGGGTGCATGCCACCTTGGTTGGGAGGGAAAGGAACTCCTTGAGTTGAGTGTGACCACCTAATATAACGCGACACAGTAGCTTTGATGATGCACAGAACAAAATACCATGCCACAGTAAGACATACCTAGACTGCCAGCACCAAAATGGCAATCTAACCACATAATAACTCTAATAGTGCTTACTTTAACATAGCTGCCCAGAAAAATATACAATAACACAGTAGGGACTGGCAGCACCCAAATGTCAGTTTATCCAGGTAATTACAGGTATCATAATTGCTTTATCAGAGATGCCCAGTACAAAATGTCAACCCACAGTATGAAATGGCTAGTCTAGCTGCAGCAAAATGCTAGTCTAGACACATAATGACATTTGATATGATATGATATGATATGATATGGTATTATATGGCATTTATAACGAACCTATACACAAGTGTTTCAAGGAACGACGAGGCAAGGGAGGGGGAACAGAGTGAAGACCGACAACAATCCTACTAGGGCAGGTGTCATTCAGATCGTGCAAGTGCATGGGGAGGGGAAGGAGGAGAAGTGCGGGGGAAGGGGGAGAGGACAATGCAGTACATGGGATAAGACAATAAAGAAACAATAAGTAAAAGTGCGGCAGCAGGTGGCAAGTGAGAGGGTAAGTGCAGACGTCTGATGTCAAGTGCTGGAAGTGAGACAGTAGGGATACAGAAAACAGTCACCAAGTGCGGGGGTTGCCAGGAGGGCAGTGCAGGAGTGCGACTGGCGGGGGAGTGGACCTGGGCCCGAGATCAGAGGGTGGCCAGGTAACCAGTGCAGGTTCAGTGTCAGCCAGGAAATCAGCAAGGGAGAGGAGGAGAAAAAGCAGATGCAAGGAGAAAGGTTTTGTGGTGCTTACGGAACCGAAGATGATTCTCCTCAAGCTTCGGGGAGGTAGGGAGGCTGTTCCAGAGGGAGGCACCAGCCAAAGAAAGAGATCTACCACCAACTCGTTGCTTGGAGAAGCAACTGACCCTGAGGGAATTGGAGGCTGTTGTGCAAAGAGCTCGAGAAGGAAGGTATTTAGGAAGAGAGAGTTCAAGTTATTGAGGCCCCAGGCCCCAGAAGGCCTTGTGGACTTATGATGTTTACTTCATTGTAGATGACCAGAAGAATATGTCATGAAGCAGTAAGACATGGCTATATTGACTGCACCCAAATATCAGTCTAGACAGGTAATAACACTTATCATGCATACTTATTATAGATGCCCTGTAAAAATGTTATTCCACAATAAGAAACAGGGGTCACATCCTAAAAAAGAAAATGGGGGAACTCATTAACATATGAAATTGGAGGTGATGTCACAAAAAATTAGCACATCAAAGTGAAATATGCACATTTTATTCAATTGGCTTTGCATAACCATACAATTTGCACAGGACAAATGGCATTTCCCTTTCTTAAAATCAACACAAACAAAAAGCCAAGAGAGCATATTTCCAATAGTGTTTTGAAAACATTAAAACTTGTGCATGATTTAAACTACAAGAATATCCAGGGAGCACAGTGGATAGCCTGCATCCTCGGCCACATGCCACGCCTTTCCCGGGATATTGTCAAATTGTGGGCTCAGTACAAGTGCAGAAATCAAATAATAAACCTGAACAACTCCTCAGACCCTCCAGCCATCTCCTCCTACACCGCTCCCCCAGAGACTGCAGTTATTCCCTCGTACACAACTCACTCAAACCCCTGTCATACCCTCCTACACAGCTCCTCCCACCCTAGACATCACCACACAGCCCAGACACCCCTAATAAGCCTGCATACACAGCTTACTGACACCCCTAATTTGCCCTCAAACACAGCTCCCTCATACTCCGGCTGGCATACCCTCATACACAACTCACTCAAACTCCCGACATGCCCTCATGCACAGCTCCTCTCACCCTAGATGTCACATCATAGCCCAGACACCCCCAATAAGCCTGCATACACAGTTTACTGACACCCCTGATTTTCCCTCAAACACAGCTCCCTCAGACTCTGGCGGACATGCCCTCATATACAGCTCGTTGACCCAGCTGACATCCCCACTCACACATATTACATCAAATACATATACATACACACACACACACACACACAAACACACCCTTTCATGCATACATGAGCACATATTTAAAAAAACAATGTCTTACCTTTATCCAAATCCACTGCTGCTCAGAGGAACTCTTCTGCAGGCAGGCCTGGCCTCGCTGGCTCCCATGCTCAATGCATGCAATGACCCAGCTCTGGTTCCAGTCATGCATAGAGCAGGGGAGTCAGAGCCTTCCATATGCTGTGGGGGTTGGGATTTCATTTTGTAGTAATTCAATTTTGACTTCATAAAGACATTATTTCTGTTACGATTTTCTGTAACAAAAATAATGTCTTACTTCAAAGTATGATATATTTTATTTATAGCGCACCTATACCCAAGTGTTTAAAGGCTCGATGAGGCAGGGGAGGGGAACAAGGGGGGACAAGACAATGATCTTACTAGGCCCAGTGACATTTAGATCGCGCAAGTGCAAGAGCGAGGAAAGGGGAGAAGTGCTGGCGGAAGGGGAGGAGGAGCAAGTGCAGGACATAGGATCAAAACAGCGAGACAAAAGCAAAACAAATCAAGAAGTACGGCCAGCAGGTGGCAGTGCAATATTTAATTGCAGACAGGAAGTGTTCGACAGTGCAGGTAGGGGGACTGTAGGGTTGCAGATACAGCCCCAAGTGCAGGGTTGACAGGAGGCAGTGCAGTTGTGTAACTGGGAGGGCAGGGACCTAGGCCTGTGGTTCAGAGGGTAGCCAGGTAGCCAGTGCAGTTTCAGAGAGGAGATCAGCAGGGAGAGGAAGAGAGAAGGCAGAAGCAAAGAGGAAAGTCTTGAGCAGCTTCCGGAACCGCAGATGGTTCTGCTAAAGTTTCAGAGAGGTAGGGAGGCTGTTCCAGAGGCAGGCACCAGCCGAAGGGAGAGATCTGCCCCCAGCTCGTTGCTTGGAAAAGCGACTGATCCTCAAGGAGTTGGAGGTGGAGGAGCGAAGAGCTCGAGTAGGAAGATACTTCGGACATGAAAGCTGGAGATATTTTGATCCCAGGCCCCAGAAGGCCTTGCGGACAATGCAAAGGTTCTTGAACTTGATCCTTGCAGCCACTTCGAGCCAATGGAGAGATTTCAGTGCTGGAGAGATACCATCCCAGCACTTGAGGCCAAGGACAAGTCTCGCAGTCCTTTTCTGATGAGTTGCAGAGGTCGGCGAGTAGAGTTGGGCAGATTTAAAAAGAGGCTGTTACAGTAGTCAAGCCTAGAGAGAACCAGAGCTCTAGAGACAGTGTGCTTCTGGGGGAAGGAGAGGAAAGGAAGAATATCTCTGAGGAGGTGCAGTTGGTAGTTTGACTTCTTCGAGACGTCGGAAATGTAAGGGGAGAAGTAGAGTGTGGATTCGACGATAAACCCGAGGTTCTTAGCCTCACATGTGGGAACAGGAAGAGGGCCAAGGGAGGCTGACCAGAGAGTGATGGGAAAGAGGGGTGCAGGTGTGCCGATGAGGAGGATCTCCGTCTTGCTGGCATTCAGGCAGAGATCATTGGCCGTGCACCACTCTTGAATTACAGACAGACAATCCGGGATGAGAGAGGGAGAAGAGGCGGCAGAAGGGAGCCTGAAAACAAGCTGGGTGTCATATGCATAGCAGTGGAAGTTGGAGCAGAGAGAAGCAATGCAGTGGGATAGAGGTGCCAGGTATTGGTTCAACAGCTAATTTGAAAGGTTAGACCCCTGGGGAACACCATAGGTGGAGAGGGAGATGGAGGAGAGGAAGGACCCAAGTCAGACCTGGGAGGGTCGGTCACAGAGGAAACAAGTCAGGCCAGAGCCTGATCGGTGATACCCAGGTTATAACAGAGCCAGTTGAGCAGGATGGCATGGTTGACAGTGTCAAAGGCAGAGGAGCGATCAAGTAGGATGAGGACAGAGGGGAGATTAGAGTCAATGCTAGAGAGCAGGTATTCACGGATGTTCAGGAGATTAGTTTCAGTGCTTCTGGCTGCTCTGAAGCCAGACTGATGGTCATGGAGACAACCAACAGATTCAGTGGGAAGATTATGCTGGGAGATGGCCAGCTTTTCCAGGGGTTTGCCCAGGAAAGGAATGATAGAGATCAGGCAATAGTTAACCTGAAGGGAGGGGTCGGCTGAGGGTTTCTTGAGAAGAGGGTGCACAGGAGAGTGCTTTAGGGAAGAGGGGAAGGTTCCAGAGACGAAAGAGTGGTTGTAGAAGTCAGCTAAGGCTGGAGCAAGAGTGTCAATGTGGTTCCTGATGCTTTTGGAAGAACAGGGAAGAACCTGTTTTGATGAGGTTTTCATAGATCGGACTTGTCTAGAAACCTTGTCAGGGGAGAAGAGTGGAAAGGCAGAGAAAGGAGGGTATTGCTACAGTGGGGCTGGAGGAGGAGGAGAGACTAGAGGGAGAAGCAGGAGAAGATGAGAGGGTGGACAGGATGCCCTGGGTTTTAGAGATGAAGTGAGAAGCCAGAGCCGTACAGAGGGCCCGGGATGTAACAGGAGAGGTAGAGACTGCAGCAGGATTGGCCAGCTCCTTGTCGATTTTAAAGAGTTTGACCGAGTTTTTAGATGCTGCAGAAACACAGGCTTGTATGTGAACTCTCTTCTTAGTGAGGATAGAGAGCCGGTATTGCCTTTGGAGCAGGCGGCAGGCCTGTTTGTCAGAGGATGTACAAGATGCCAACCATTTCCTCTAAGCCACCCTACACTTGTGTTTAAGTTTGATGAGATCTGAGTTGTGCCAGGAGTTGCACTTGGCTTTAGGCTTCATCCAGATCCTCATGACAGGGGCAAGTGCATCGAGAGTATCAGAGATAGCAGAGTGGAGCTTGGCAAGGGCTGTGTCAGGCTGTGAGTCAGCCAGAGGTGCAGGAGGGGGAGAGAAAGAAGCTGCAAAAGCCTCAACTGACACATGCTTCATGGGTCTAATGACTGAGAAGGTGGGTGGCAGTGAGAGGGTAGGCTTGGCCATAGGGGTAGAGAGAGAGATGAGAGGAGAGGAGAAAGTGGTCACTCCAGGAGAGAAGAGTGGTGAGACGGTTAGAGAGGGGGAGGTTTGAGGAGATCAGAAAATTGAGACTGTGCCCTGCAGAGGGAATCGGGCTAGAGGGAAGAATAGAGACAGAGAGAAAAAGAGAGTTGCAAAGGTTGCAAAAGAGTCCTGTGGTGGGACAGGAAGCATCCAGGTGGATGTTGAAGTCTCCAAGGAGGAGGAGTTGAGTGGTTGAGGGCAGGAGGGAGGAAGAGAGGTCTGCCCACTGTGAGAGGAAGGGGGAGATCTGACCAGGTGGTCAGTAGATAGTAGCCACTGTAAGTGAGTGGCCAGGAGAGAGAGAATGCCTACAGACCAGGCATTCAAAGGAGGAGTAGGCCTGCATAGGAATGATCGAGGCAGATATCCACTCCGGGAAGATCAAGGCTACACCCCCACCGAATGGTTGGATCTGGGAGCAAAGAAGATCTTGCAGCCATCAGGAAGGAGAGTGTTGAAGCATGTGACAGAGCTGTCCGTGAACCACATCTCGGTGAGACCAAGGACCTCCAGGTCGAGTTCTTCCAGGTGACAGCAGATGTCAAATGAGTGTTTGACAACTGAGCGAGAGTTAAGAGTGGCGTGTTGGAGAAGGTTGCCATCCTTGAAAGACTTCTGGGGAGGGGTACAAATCAGAGTTACTCCCTGCAGAGGTGTAGAAGGAGCCCGAGGGAGGGCAGAGGAGGTAGGAGGAGAGGGAAAATTAGCCAAGGAGGAGGAAGAGGCCGCCAGAGTAGTGGCAGAGGGTGGAAGCAAGGACACCAAAGTAAGAAGAGAAGAGATAGCGGGAGAGGAAAGGAAACTGATCAGGGGCGGGAAGCTTCTATCGAAGAGCAGGAGGTTGGCTTGATGGACTTGGACCAAGATGGTGCCATTGAGGTAAACATTGATAATGATCTTAGAGAAGTGGAAGGAAGCCAAGAGGGCATCCCACCAGGTGCCACCATTAATGGGAGAGGAAGAGTGAGAAGAGAGCACAGAGACCATAAGAAGAGTCCATAGGTCAGGCTAAGGAACGACAAACAGGATGTCAGTGATGGTCTGTCTGGAGGAAGCACTGGTGTAGGTATCAGCGACAGGGAGGCCTGGGTTGGAGACCAGGATGTCCTTTTTGAATTTCTTCCTACCAGACTTAGTGAGAAGGGTAGGGTAGTCGATAGAGAAACAGTGGAGAAGATAATAGAAATGGAGAGCACCATAGGTGATGGGGAAGAGGAGAGAGATTGAGAGGGGGCGGTGGGTGGGGAATGAGGGAAGAGTGGAGGGGCGGTGGGGACACTGGGGATGAAAACAGGGGGGGTGCAAGCAGAAGAGATGAAACAAGACAGGAACATCAGGGCAGATGAAAACAAAAGTGCAGCCACTGGGCACAGCTAAATTAGAAACTAGCAGGACAGATGAAAATACAATGCAGCCACTGGGCACAGCTACCTTTGAAACTAGCAGGATAGAAGAAAACAACAGTCCAACCACTGTTCACAGCTATATTTGAAATTAGCAGGACAGATGAAAACAACAATGCAGCCACTAGGCTCAGCTAAATTCGAAACTGGCAGGACAGATGAAAACAATAATGTAGCCACTACATAAAATGAATGTAAAGAGGGCTCTTGGATGAGAGCCCTCTTTACTTATGGTTTCTCTCTTTCTCTCTGCTTCTGTGGCTCCTTAACTAGGGGTCGCAGATGCAGAGTCATGGGTTGCCCAGGAGTTGGCAGGAGTCACAGTTGTGACCCCTGGTGATCCCCATTTGAAGTTGCTGCTAAACGCCCCCTCACTCAGTGCTGCTCATTCAAAACCTTCCCAGTCAATGAGCTAGATCCAAACTTTGCAGACTTCCACACCATAGGGAATGCCTTGGTACTTCTAGTGTTATTCAACAACTAATTTATGGAACAGATAAACACACATGCCCCCCCCCTAATAACTGGCTGCACTAAGACTAAAAACATCTGCCCTTTTGAACACCTCCAAGCTCGCCTCCAATAAATGCTCAATCAGTGAACTATAGATTCAGTGGCACAAAAACTGTAGCCGTGGAGATCTCACCAACCTCAAATCTGTTTGTGACAACCTTGGGTGTCACATTACCAAAGACTATGCTGCTTACTCCACCGTCATTATGGCAGCCTTTACCAGGAGCAAAGCCCTCTTTGAAGTGGTAAATCACTGTACCAAATCCTCACCCGGCACTCAGGTATCAGCAACTCAAGGAAAATATGACAGTAGACAGTATACACACTTTTTCTATTGAAATAATAGACAAAATCTGAGAGCTCATTAAATAAACCTCAAACAGTATTATCCCGACTGCACCCCAGCATCCACACTGCCCTTCTGGGCAACATGTTCTCCTCTCTCTCCTCCAGACCTCCTATAATAATAATCTCCCACAAACATACTTCCTACTCTGACAATATCATGCCGGCTGGAAAAAAGTGGTTGTTCCCAAAAATTAGGGAACTCCCGTCCCCTGCACACTGTCTGATATCTGTAAATATAGATCAATAATTATATCAGATAGTAAAGAGATTTTGCTAATAATTTGCAAAGCATTTTACAAATAGTGATTAATAACAGTAGGTCCAATTTAAATGACAAATTCACAAGGAAAATTTATATCAAAAATTCAATTTATTATTTTTAATGTGTATAGTACAGCCCAACGCGTTTCAAGTCTTTCACTCTTCTTCAGGGGCAATAGCTAATTTCATCAAGTTTCTACAAAGACAAAGAAATATATATATTAGCATATTAAATACAAACATCTGTTGCAAATTTACACAAATAACTCAAAACATTCTTTAATGATCAATAATTCAAATTCTAGAGTCTACTGGGTCCTATGAAGACAAATATCTTATCGAAACTTACATATATCCAACATGTCAGTGTTTCATTGAACAAAAAGTACTCAATAACTCATTTGTTGTCTAATACATCCTTTTCAATAAAGGTTTTGGTGGTTTGATTAGAGTGTATTTTCCGGAAATGGTCCTACAGTAGATATGTTGGTTGAAAGATATTGCTGCACTCAGTAGGGGCAATATAGCACAGGGGTAAGAAGATAACTTACCATCCATGGTAGGATGATGAGAAAAATAATGAAGTAGGAAGAGGTTGTAGTAATTCCCAGTGTGCAGGCTACTATGGCCATCTAAGAATCTTCATTCTCTAGGGTACAGCTAAAAAGTTCAAAAATTACAGATAGTAAGGAATGGGTACCAGCTAAAGATGTTAGTTTAAAGGAGTACTCTATTAACAAGAAGCAACTTACATGTAAAAAAATGTAGTTACTCTTTGAATCGCAGGTAATAACCACCCCAGTTGAGGGATCCAGTTATCGGGCGTCTTCGGAAATACTATTTCGTAAAAAAGGTGCGTGGTTGAACAGAATTCAACTAGAAGATCAAAAGAAGAAAAGAAAGGAATACATGAAATGACTTAGTAGAGAATGTCTCGTCCAAAGATTCATAAACGGGTAGAATGACTTACTTGTGGAACTAGGTCTGAAGACTTGAGGGTCATCACGGTGGATCACATCCACCAAACGAGGATGTGATTCCACCATGGTGCCCTTCTGTTTAAGTACTGGCTGCACAGTGACGCAAAAGCGTCCATGCGCAGCAGTATCCGGAAGTAGTGTGCATGTGTACCATTCTTAGGATGACCCTGACTGGTTAGCGTCAAACTCATGACGTAAGCAATGTACATGCATGGTTAACGTTAAAACAGATGACGTATGAACGCGCATGCGTCCTGTCCTGGTTGAGTTTCTCCCCCCCGCACCTCAAATTACCTTCAAAGTGCCTACATTTCTATACTACTTGACTAAATAATTAGCCTTGATTTTTATTGAATATAGGTGTACCCCTGGGTTCTACACATTTCCCTTAAATATCATCCCAGCTCCCATTGTTTAACAATTAATGTGCCTGGAAATTAAGAGACTTTTAAATAATAATTATGTATTATATTTATTTATGTACATTGGGAACAATTCACTTTTGATCACAAAAGAACGTGCAATGGATAAGAAATCAGATTTGATTGGAAGCAGTGACTTTCTTACAATGGGGTGGGGTTTGAGGAACATTCTGCACAGGTTGTGAAGGGGAGTAAATGGAACAGTCATATAACACATAATTGCATAACTGGACACACATAGATTAAGGAAAATGAACATTTGACATTTCTAATTGCATGTAGGTGGAATAACCAGCTGTGCTCTGGATGTGACCATGATGGGTAAAGTGCTAGAGTGGAGGCAGAGGAAGTGAGGGATGGAGACAGATTAAAGCTGAGGGAAAGATGAAGGTAGCAGGCAGATGCGAGGTAGGTTACGAGGGTAACTCAGAGGTCGAGGAGGTAGGCTTTTAGTTTGGTTTTTAACAAATCTGTGTTGACTGTTTCTCGTTGTAAGGGGGTAAGAGATTTCCATACAAGTGGAGCAAGAAGAGAGAAGAAGCAGAAGAAAGAGAACGCAGAGGGAGGGTGAGGAGCCACAAGGGTAGTTGAGGAAGCAGAGTGGAGATTACGAGAAGGCTTGTAGAGTTGGATAGAGAAGGATAAATGCACTGGTGCCTTACCGTGGATATATTTGTGAAACAGGAGAAGAAATTCAAATCTAGCCATGTTTCTCATAATCAGCCATCCAGCCTGGTGACAGTACGAGGAAGTAGGTATGAAGTGAGGGATTTCAAAGAGAGTCCTAGTAGCAAAGTTAATTATTTTGTTGCGAGGACCGAAAGTATAATTGCGTTGACCAAAAAGGATGCTGGCACAGTAGTCCAGTTTAGAGAAGACAAGAGTGGTTAAACGATGCTTGACAGTGTTCAAAGAAAGGAGGTGCCTGATTTTCTTAATAATTAGGAGTTTGAGGTGAGCAGCTTTTCCAATTTGGAGATGAAAGGAGAGAAGGTGTGAGAAGGATCACATATGACAACAAGGTTTCGAGCTGAGGAAGAGCAGGGGAGAGTGTCAGGTTGGAATTGGATAGGCAGAGGAAGAGATGAGAGAGAGCTTTTTGTAGGGAAGAAAAACACCTCTGTTCTGGTATAGTTTAATATCAGAGAATGCAATGTTATCCAATATTTAACAGCAGAGAGAAAGATGGACATTTTGTTAGAGAGATCAGAGGAGAATTCAGCAAAAGGGAAGAAGACCCGGGTGTCATATGTGAAGAGTTGGCACAAGAACCCAAAGGAGGAGACTAGTGGCCCAAGAGCAGAGGTGTAGAGCGTAAAGAGAAGCAGACACAAGACAGAGCATTGTGGAACACCAACAGTGAAAGGGGTGAGTTGAGAGGTGTTGTTGCTCCAGGAGACAGAGAATTGGTGAGCTACAAGCTAAGATTCAGTCCAGGCATGTTTCAGCATCAGAGGCGTTGCTAGAGGGGGTCTAAGGGGGCTATAGCCCCTGGTCTTTTGGTTGTAGCCCCGGATAGAATCTCAGGAGCTACACCCAAAAGTCTAGCTAGCCCCCAGTCCTGACATTTCTGACAGCAGCGTAGCCCCGGGTCTTTTCCAAACCTAGCAACACCCCTGTTCAGCATCATTAACACTTCCCTCACTGAATGGTCATGCATGGTCACCCTCAATACTGCTCACTTACTACCTCTATTGAAAATGCAGACTAAAATCCCAGATTACCCGGCCACCTACTGGCCCATTACAAACCTCCTGTTGGCAAAATGCTGGAAAATGTTATCACTACACAACTACTCGCTAGAATTGAACAAATACACGTTCCTAATGTCTATCAGTTGGGGTTCTGTCCCAAGTGTAGCACAGAGACAGCCACCATCTAGTTGGTGGATGATACCCTCCGAATCATGGATAAGGGTGACTCATGCCTCCTGGTCATCACGACCTATTGGCTGCATCAAACACCATTGACCACAGCATCCTTCTCTCCATTCTCACTGAAAGGATGGGATTCCCTGACACTGTCCTGAATTGATTTAACTCCTAACTCTCGGGCAGACACCAGGCCATCCAATAGGCATGTCACATTCTGGCCAACTCCCAGTGTCCTCTGGAGTCCCATATGGGTCAATCCTCACACCAAT
The DNA here is from genome assembly GCF_040938575.1 of Ambystoma mexicanum. Taxonomy (NCBI): domain Eukaryota; kingdom Metazoa; phylum Chordata; class Amphibia; order Caudata; family Ambystomatidae; genus Ambystoma; species Ambystoma mexicanum. The sequence goes on from NC_090939.1 coordinate 768,613,635, forward strand.
TCTTTTTTTTACCTTTACATGGAGCCTCTGGACACACGTCTCAAAGATTCAAATATAGCTACCCATCGACACATGGATGATACTCAGTTGAACATGAGAGTAAAATGTCCACAAGACATCAGTAGTGTCTGAGAGTACTTAGCCACCATCCATCCCAGGATGTCGAATGCCTACCTTAAATTTAATCCATACAAAACTGAATTGCCTTCATTGGCCCTCTCGCTAAACAACAACTTATCCAAAATTGGCCCAATGAAATATGCCTGGGAGGATGTGACATGCAACTCTCGGATTCATCATCCAAAGGCTTCACCATTCACAGCAGCCTGTCCTTCCAGAAACATACAGCCAAGAAGGCCCAAATGGCCTGGCTCCAAATTGCCACCATTCGCAAAGTCAAATTCTTCATCCTGCCACAGGATCTATGGACTGTAGAGCAGAATCTTGTGGTCTTGCACATCAATAGGGGAAATACCCTCCCGATGTGGCTCATTCCCACTTATTTGGCTCCCTTAAAACCAGTCCAGCATTTCAGCACTTTCTATTACAGGTGCACAAAAATTTGACCAAAACACCCACATCTTATGTGAGCTACGTTGGCTTCCTCTTCAGGCCAGGATTAATGTTCAAGACACCTACAAAGCAAGCAGTCACGAGGTGCACAACAGCATACATGTTGGCTAAGCTGCTCATATCTGGTGGAAGATGCTCCTCGCACAGCAAATACACCAATCACCTGGAATTACAACATGTCCAAAAAGAGACAACCCCCAAACAATGCTTCCCTTGTCACAATACCACACTCTAGAACTTGATCCTTGTATCGGCTCGGAATGTCACAACAATTCTCCAATTTCCCAAATCTCTCAAAACCTAGGTTTTTCAGCAACACCGGACAAGGGTCTAATCCCAAATTATGCACAGACCTGCACACAGACCGCATCTGACAGTACTACACATTTGTTGAAAGATGCTAGCCCACACTATGGCTACCAACACCCTATAGAGCCCTTTATTGCTCTCGAGCTAGCTTTAAAACATCAAATAAAATAATCTAAAGTAAAAAGGTGAAGTTCCTTTATAAGTTCACAAATTGTAAAGTGACACAATAGTAATTATACATACTGTAAGGGGTATGTTATTCCTTATAATATATGGCCACACACTGTTATCCCTTTTAAATCCTGGCCTCTTTCTTAATCTCATGTAAGTGATCTTCCATTTGCTGATCCATATAATCCATGTGCAATCTGTTTGGATTTTTAAAAAAGCAAAAATACAGCTCCTAATGTGTTGCAGAAAAATAGTTTAAGCAGTTTAATAAAATGCATCAAAAAAACGTTTTCAGTTTGTGCTTAAAAATAAGTAACAACATGCAGATTCTTGCTCACCTATGTTAAACTCCAGCAGTACACCCATTAAACATTCTACCATAAACTCTACTTCGTCAATTAATGGATGTAAAGTGTCAAAGGCCACTATTTTACAACCAGAGAATTAAAAAAGTTTATCACACTTTAATTTAGCGCTGCAGAGACGGCTAGACATTTGCTCTGTGATGGCTCAAGCAGCAGACATTGTGACTTCACAACCACATCGTAATAATTGATTACAGAGCAGTTACGATGTCATTTTCTCATTACAGGTCAGTTGTGATGTCACAACTAGCCTGTAGAAAGAACATTATTTCCATGGCATGTATACAGATATAAATGGGTGGCTATCAACCACAGGCATACATTCCACCGTTGGGTTCCAGGTAACATGTGCTATACAGCACGATTGAAGCCTGACTTGTCTATGATGTCACACAGAAACTTGACGAGGAATACACCACATAGTTGCTATCTACCCAGCTACAAGTTGTTGCTATGTAAACCCCCTGCATTCCTTTTCCTTCGGCCTTTACAGTGCAAAATCTGTGGTTCACAGAAAGTATCAAGCTTGCAGCACCTGCACTGTCTGGAAGCTGTGCATTCCTGCAAGTAGAGTTCTGTGCTTTCTCTGCTTCCCTCGGATCAAGGGAGTCCAGGGGAGGCAAGGAAATGGCATGTATCCCTGATGTATACCATCGTGTTACAGAAGTGTTCTTTTTACCAGGGTCACTCATTGCAACCAGGTACTGGACTTGGTACATTCAGTGGTGTAATTAGTATTGCCACCTCACATCATTTTATATACAATGCTGCTGTATTCCCTGATGGACAAAATGCAAAATATATAGATAATATCATAAACAAATAATTGTATACACTTGCACGTCTGGCACTCCTAAAACTCACATATCAGAAAACAATCTACTTCAGATTTTACCACATGTGGCAATATGAATTACTGCCTAGGGTAAAATAAACCTATCCCCTGTTGGACCTTAGTCTATGTGCTATAAAAATGCAGTTACATAATAAGAGCGTAACCCAGTTTGTTTTCAAACCTTTTGGTTTTTATATAATGTTAAAATCTAAATCTGTTCAGACAGTTACATAATGTGATACAAGTTACTTGGACATGAGAAAGCAAAATGCTTTTCATTAGAGTGTTCGCAGAAATTAACAGAACCAGCTGTGCATAATCTTACCATCCAACCTTGCACGCAAGAAACTTGGTAAGAAATGCACTTTGAGAGAGAGAGAAAGATCAAAACTGCAGATACTTTCATGTAAATTTGAAAACACATACAATTTTAATATTACACATGAAATGATCTATTCCCTGTCTAATTGCTTGACAGGCACACTCCAACCCCCTCACCTTTTACCTGTATTACCTAGAGACAGCAATTTTCTTGGCTTTACTGGAACTGTAGCATCACCCTCTGTCTGTTTGCCCACAGGTAAGGATTGCCATGACCCCAGGAAGTCTGCCAGCACTGGACTCTTCCAGATAACCCGTCTCAACCCAGCATTCGAGGATCTCCCAGAATGTCCCTCTCTCTGGATGTTTCTGAATGTCTGCCTAGCCTACACCCACTGAAGTCCTTATATTACCTCTTGCTGCCACTCAAAAGAGAATACCTCCCATCCAGATCTTACCACTGGAACCCAAGTGATCTTACTGTTGGAAAGCAATAAGATACATCTCTTCCTGTATTTCTTGCGCACACAATAGCTTGTCTTTATTTCTCGCATATTTCAGTTTGTCGCACAAGCTCATGCTGCACGTTTCAGAACTCCATGGAAACAGAGTCACAATTATTTTAAATCTGGATTCAGAACAGTTCCATATAACTAATTTGCACTTAATGTAAAGGATACAGGATTAAGTTTGTTCATTGGGATTCAATGAGTTAGTATGTTAATGTACATTTGTTATTAAGTTTGGTGCAAATTCAATCAAATGGAATATTACCCTAAATAATACAATTTTCAAAACATGCTCGGCATCTGAACTCTGTGCAATTTCCATTATGTGTGTGATGGTTGCACTGGCAACCTATTACCTGTGCATATGTCTGTATTTTTGTATTTCTGTATAAAGCCCTGTATTGCTCGCCCAGAGTGCACAGACAGTCATTAATCACCAGCGCAATTGCAGAGCCATTACTTTAAACGCAGGTAGACAACGCAATGACTTAAAACCACACACACGCTTAGAAAATAATGAGCACTTATACGGCTATTTATTCAAAGCTTGGAAGCAACAAGTGATAACACAGAAATAAATCACAGAAAAGACAGAGAATTTAAAAGAAAATACATCACCGTGGGGGTAACTGAATCCCTCATCTCGCCAGAAGCAGCTGGAAGACTCCGATAACAGCCAGGCCGAGAGCACAACTGCCAACAGGTATGCCGGACAAAGGCGTCCCCCTTCTGACTGAGGTCTTTGTACTTGTCCCGTCTGACCGTTGAGGGGGTCCGCATATATGCACTCCTCAAAAAGGGGTGGTCATTTCTTGAACCTTCTGGCAATGCACTTGCGCATTGATGGGCAACCGTTGGTTGCCAGCAGGGTCAACCGACAGTAACCTCAAGGAGCAAAGCGCTTCCCTCCTCTAAGAACAAGAGCCACAGAAAACAATCCCATAACTCATAACAAGACATAACAAAGCCAGCTTTCCCAGCAGAATGTCCTTGACTGCATACCAGGTTTGGAAAGCATGTTTTCTTCAGCAAAGTAAATTCAGCTCTCAGCAAAATGAGTACAGCTTTTCACTGAGGCATGAAGTAAATATCCATTATGGCTCTGAGTGCCCCCAGAATACACAGCGCACCAGCGCCATGTTTTAGCTCAAGCATAACAAGCCCACACTAAACATGTGCATACTAAGCTAATAAACCCCTGTAACTCAACCCCAAGCCCTCCGCTATTCATATTCCCCCAGCTATCCCTACAGGTGCTTTTTAAGCACACCATTCTGGCCCTATGGCCATTATATCACCATGTATTGATTTTGTAGAGTAGGCTGGTGGTACATGTAATTTAGTTTTGGCTTCAACACTGGTGTAGTCAATTTTACAACATTAGTAGCCCAATGTGCCTTTTGGTAGCCATTGGGGTACTAATGTATTTTACTTACGGTCCTGCTATCAGCCATTTGTTTTTAGGTCTTTTTGTTGTCTGTGAAAACACCAAGCAGGTCAAACATGGCCATTGTGCAAACCTGGGCAGCCCAGCTCTACAACCTTTATAGTGGTCTGGATTGGATTAGACTGGTTCCCAGCAGGGGTGAACTGCAAAATAAAAGATAACCTGGAAATAATGTTCAACGAGGCCCAATATTACACATTTTCAGCAAGCCCAACCCTTTTCCTATGAGAACATTTGAAAATAAAATAGGTTACCTCAAAAAAGAGATACAGGGTGACAAGGACTACTGGGAAATCTCCAGAGCTACATATAGGCAGCCACCTCTGGTTCCTAACCCTAAACAGAAAAATACACAAAGTGTGTGGCTGGACCTGAGTATTTGCCATTTATCAGGGCCATCAAGATTGGCTGGCTGCCAAAACCTTTGTGTGCCTGCATTTTTGTCTTAATGGAGGCATGGCTTAGGCCAGCTCATAAGTGAATGGATTTATTTAGGGGATGTGCTGACCTTTCGTTGATTCTGCTTCTTACCTGCATTTTTGCCACAAAGCTTTACTGCTGCAATATTAGCACTGTGTTTGGCCATAATGCTGTGCCTCGTGCCTTTATCTTTAGCTCTGGTTCCTCGTCTGTACTTTATCCTCCCCTGGGCCTCCTAACAAGGTGGGCTGGATGTCCCATGCTGGGATCATATTCAAGGTCATGTTTCTGCCACCTTCTTGAATTACTCTCCTGGTCATCTCAAGGTTGGAAGCTTCCATCGATCACAATGGTTGTGGGACATCAATACCCTACTTCTGCTGTTAGTCCGGGTTATCCTCGGTGCCTTCACTGTTGATTCCATTAGGGTAACATTTTCTGCTGGCTGACTGCCCCTCCTTACCCTTTGAGCCATCCAGATCTGTTTGGTCGGGGTTCTCCATCTATCTTGTGCATTCATGTCTGTTACTTTCACCCCTGGCTGGGGTTCAGTACCCGAGATGACCAGATCCTGTAACTCAACCTGAAACCGAACACCTTTACACACTGGATTCGTTTTTTTGTTCCTGTGGCATGTTCTCCAAAACTAGTCCAGTGAGTACTTACCTCTGGGGCTTGGGCTAGGGATCATTTCTTTTAAATGTGCCCTCGGGGGTACCCTGAGTCTGTGGTTATGGGTTTCTTCAGGTCCCCTTCCACTGTGTTTTGCTATAGTGTTCCATCAACATGATTTCTGCTTTGCTTCCTTTCTTCGGGGTGTTTCCAACTATTGAACCTCCAACTGTAACATTTCAAAAGGGTACCCCTTGGCATTCTCTTGGTAGTTTGTTTGCTGCCTTCTCTGCACCTGTGGGAGAAAAAGCAGATGCACCTGTCTCTTCCCCATAATCATTGCTGTGCCTACTACAGTCTTTGCCCCATTATTTCCTGGGGGAACTTTTACTGACTTTGAAAACACCACCTAAATGACTGTTAAGCATACTTTCCTGAACACTGGCATTTGTTCTGTCCCGCACTGGACCTAGAATTTAGAACAAAGAACTAGAACATTAACTTGCACCACACATTTTAAATGCATGTTTAAAGTTCTGCATCAGCCTCTTGTCAATGAACATGGTTAAAGCTACATTGTTTAACTGCTAATTATTACTGTATCGATTTCTAGGATTGTAATGCTACTTTATGGGTCTGGTACTAAGACCCTAGCTTTTGGTGACACTCTGGGATTGTCAGGTAAAGTACCAACTCCTTGTCCTCCCTTGTGGGCCACACATGTAATGCATGTGACAACATTTGTAATATTCATGTTAATATGTACTAGAGCTTCATGGTAATATTATGACATGACTTGTATGGCATTTTGGGTCCTGATTATCACTTGATAAATGTATTTTTATTGTTGTTTAGGTTTCCCTTTTCTTCCCTACCCCTTTGCCTTTTATTGTGTCTACCATCAGGTAGTTGGCAAAACATTTACAGCCACATCATGAGTTGGGCGTTGGCCCTTAAATGCGGTGGTAACGCTATTACCGCCACATTTCAGGGCTGGCCTTACCATGAGTTGGGCGGTAAGTGGGACTTTTACCTCCAGCAAAAAGCCAGAGGTGAAAGGTATGATCACGGATTTGGGCGGTAGCTCTTAAATGCAGCAGTAACAGTGGTAACATCGCATTTAAGGGTCCGCCCAATCTCGAGCCTGGCGTGTTTACCTCCAGCTAAGAGCAGGGAGTAAACATGCTGGAAAAATGCCCAATTTTGGTGCAATTACTGCCGGCAGGATTACCACACAGTAATTGCGGTGAAAAACCTCCAATGGACCCAATGGGAAATGGGCACTACCAGTTAGTGCCCAACCCATGATCTGGCAATAATACCGCCGGACGGGTGGACGCTAACGCTAATAAAGTTGGGCGGTCTCCCAGCTGGGACACCGCCCCACTCGTGATCAGGCCCTTAGTCCTGGAGCCATTGGGGTCTTTACTGACCATTACTGTTTTCATGCATACACTGTGACTGTGTTTTACTCTGTGTAGTGTTAACCTAAGTACTTATTTGACATAATAGATATTTTATGTGTGATTTTACATTAAAGTGTATAGTTTCCAGTAGAGTGGAGTGTTCTCTGTGGGTAAATGTGGAAATTAACTGTACTCATGGCCAGCATTCCTTGAATTTATTGACTTCTCTGCCACATCGACCACTTCAGAGAGTTTGTTCTACCCTTTGGCTGGAAACCCTGTTGCAACTTTAGGTAAGATCATATTACATCCCTGAACACTTTTAAAATGATAAAACGTGGCCTACAGAAAGGCAGGTACGGTTTAGCACAATGAAGAGGTGACAATAATGAGCTATGGTGACAGATTCACCAGATCGCTTAAAAATTATGTCAGCATGTATTTTGTATTGCATTTTCTTCTTTCGAAACATACATACATTTTTGCTAATTACGAATGAAGCTTGGCTGCTTGCACGTTTTGTTTTCTTGGGTTGGCAAACATGAAACCCTGTTGCATTAACATAAAAGGAGTCATGCTCAAATGTACTATCAAATCATTTTGCAAGAGAGTTATTTCTGCATGTTAGAAATGCATCAATCATCAGTTTTAAGGGGATAGCGAGCAGAAAGAAGACTGGAGTTACAGTCATTTGGGTGATGCAGACTCCACTCTGTTCGGAATGGAAACATTCAGTAAATGCTCCTTGTTGCTGCGGCAGAGCCAACTCACTGGGTTCAAGAATGATGAACTGAACATGCTTTCAGAAAAACATTAAAAACCCTGCTGTTCGTTTAGCCATCTGCTCCTCACGCCAACATGCAAGCTCATAACCATTGCTAACTCTGCCTGTTAAAATGTGTAACGCATGAGCTGTGTATCACTGCCTGTAACAATGTACATCCTATGATCCTTTGTTCTTACCCTCACCCATGTAACTAAGTCACATTCTTGAAACAGCGCTGCGATGCCTCTGGGCTGCCAGTCGCTTTACAAATATAAAAATAAATAAATAAAAATAAACATGCTAGTGAAATGGATTTCCTGTACATTGGATTTGCTGAAATCATCTTTTCCCCCATTCTTGGCTCAGTATCACATTTCTTCTGACAAACTGGGTGCCTGAGACCATCACAAATCCAATACATCGTTTTACAGCACATAAAACAAAGTTCACCATCCTGTCTCCGGCAGCGGAGATGAAAAAGTCTCTCAGGTAGTAAAGTTTAGCGGAAAGATAAATGTGCCGATTAAACGGGTTTATGGTAAACTCCAACACAGAAAATGTGCAATGAAAGAACTGTTCTCGTGCAGGACTGGGCGCCGGGAATAAATCGCTAGAACTTGTAAAAAGCCATCTGACAGTGTGCAGTCCGTGCTGTCAGCAGAACTTCTGCAAACACCTCTGCGGTGTCATCAGGATCTTCAATGACTCTGACCTCTGAAGGGCAGGGATCACTGATGGGCATCTGCAAGCCTTGGCTCTCCAGATGTTTTAGATTACAGCTCCCATAAACCCATGCCGTAATAATCTATGGTGAACTGTGTGCAGTGCAGGTACAAGAAGTATTTCTTTTGGCGTGCACAAGCTCACGTAAACCCAGACCCAGTTTAAATTCGGGAAAAATGATTTATACACTGGGGTTCGTGATGTCTTCGAAAAAGCACAAAAATATAACTTGCCCTGAGTATTGAATGTCACTATGTGATCAGTTGACAATATGGTTTCCTCAGTGGATTGGCCCTTGACGTTTGGGATTGCACTTCATTTTGTATAAAACGTCCCAAGTTACTCATTCCGAGTCTTCCCAGTTTGCAACTTTAGTCACAGAAAAAAATGCTCTTGAGTGGCGACCTGGTTTGTGTGCACTGCAGGAGTTTTCAAACGTGTGGTTGTGTTACCCGAGTCAATTTCATGCCACTAAGATCACATCCTGATGCCAATGTTGACTCTGCCATTGTGCGTCGCCTGCCGCGTGTTGCATGGATATTGATACAGATGATAAACATACCAGACCCTTTTCTATACAAGAAAATAAACCTTCTTATCCTACCATCCCAGGTTGTTTTTCCATACACAGTAATGAATGGAACACCGTATTTGCATAAGTTTGGGACTTCGTTGATGATTACTTTACAAAGTTGATTTAGCAAACATTTTGAGCAACTATATTTAACTGCATGATTGAAATGGGAAGAAGTATAGGCATTCTGCTACATATATTCCCGTTTTCATAGGTAACACATTTGCCACTTACACACCTGTGCCTACCAAGTATATCGTGGCCTTTCTAACAGGGAATATTATTTTGGGGAATTTCAATTTCCAATATGACGCTTCATTACTGCAGCCACCCCCTTACCCCTTGAATTAATCTTTTCTACTTTTCTGCGCTCTACAAGATGGATACATTTTAATATGTGTGTCATTTTAGAAATGTATTTTTTTATTTTTTATTTGGCTAGTTCAATTCATTGAACCATTCAAATGTTACAATAAAATCAGATATCATCATTACATTTTGCATATTCTTATACATCTTAAAACCAATATATCTATACGTTATAGAGAATTGCTAATATTCTTTTGCTTTGATTTTCTGATAAATTCATATATCAAATTTGAGCTTACCACATCATATATACACCATAATACAGTAACTTTACCGTTCAGCATCAATCTCTATGTTTCATTGATATTATTCAACAGACTTCGGATTTAAATAATTCATCCAAAAATTGAACAATGACAATTTGTACCGACAATTTCATAGTCGAAAATAGCCACCGCCAAGCTTCCGAGTGTTTCATAGGAAGTAACTCGGAAGTCATTCTGGAGAAATGTTTCTTTCGCAGATCATTAAGTTTTGGACATTCAATTATACAATGGTTCAACGTTTCTTTTTGCACTTTTACTCTACACCATCTGCAATAATTCTCATTTTCTGATATTTGTTTTCTTTTTGCCAAAACTGATCTTGTATGCCAAATGTATTTAATTCAATAATGCAATAATTTAATCACGCACGTATATTATAGTCTATCAAGTTATATGTTGAAAGTGTGCTCATAGCCAACAAACACACGAAACATGCGGTAATTATGTTTGTATGAGCATACACCTCTTCCATGCTGTCTAAAACTCGACAATGTCATTCCAGTGCTGCTGTAAGACAGTCACACTCTTAAGATAGTAGACATTTCACACCAAAGAGGGGACTGATTCCAGAAACATTATTCTGTTGGAAATTCAATTTTACACAGTATTCACACTAGGGAAAAAAATGAGATCAGTGCAAATACATATTCTTTCAATGTATTTTTCTGGGACCAGGGCAATGCTTGCCCTATTGCTAATAGTATGTCCTATTAACAATAGACAATTGTGCTGGTGTAATAAATGCATTGAAAGAATATGCTTTTTTTGCAATATTACTGTCCAAAATTGCACTGACCAGTGAAAAATGTTTAAAGCAAGGCACAAGGTTTCAACAGTGTTGCCTCTCTCAGTAAGAGGACAGGCGCTTCTGACAGAGCTCTACTCTCAGCTTTATGATGTGATGGCCCACTCCGCTGTCCCCTTGCAGTCAGAATTCTGCCATCTCGTAGGACAACACAGCCTCACTTTTCAGCTTTATGCCCCTTCCTTAACACCCGAACCATGAGCTCTTTAAGTCAGACGCAAGGCATCTGAGGTCCGATTGGACATCATTCAAGACTCATAAATATATATGCTGCATTCTAAGATACATACATTATATGCTGATATGTATATATCATATGTTGAGATGTGTACATTATATACTGAAATGTATACACTGTACACTGGGATGCACACATTTGATATTAATATGTATATACTTTATATTGAGTGACATACATTATATATTGAAAATTATTCACTGCACACTGAGATAGGAAGCATTTGGCAGCTTGAGGTCACTCTTCCATTTGTACATTCATTTTCTCCTGAGAACAGTCCCAAATAGTAATTTATCCTGCACTCCCAGGAAGCCGGTACACACTTGCCCCCTAGCAATTCATAATTGTTTGTCTCTTTCACCAGGACCAGTTCTTAACATATTCAGTGGTGACAGTAGAATGTCTCTGCTATGCTTCTGAGACACTCTCAGTTCTATAGTCATGTACAGCGTGTTGCCTCAGTACTCACCAATAAAAATTACAGAAGTAATCCAAAAAAGGAGTGTACACCAAGCAAGAGGTAGGGCATTTATTCTGGGCCCAGGAGCAGCTGGGAAAGCAAAGTTCACACAGAATGCAGAACGGAACTGCATGAAATGCGCTGTCAAAGATACACCCCTAAAACACAAGCTTTTATAATCATAATTAGCATCAAACCACATTGCAGCATCAGGTTAGTCCTCCATGTGAGGCTAATTGGTTGAGCTACGTCATTCACCTATAGTGGGACATACATTATCCTGAAATTATTTGGTCCTGAAAACCTTGCAACACCACCCTTGACCACCTCTGTGATGTCACAGTCCATCCCACAATTCCCACATCATAGTGCCAAAACATTGAGACATTTGAGATTACCAGTGGATATTTATTCATCTGCCGTTGGTCATCTCCACCCGTTTCTCATGGGAAGGCAACCCATCTTTACACCAGTGGAGCCTTGAAACATTGACAAGATACAGTTTTAATCTTGCATTTTAGGAACTCTTCGAACCTCTTCCCAGGCTCACATGTGCAAAGGGACAATTTGAAACCGCCATGGGACATTTTGAAACCATAGACTAGTTTCATAAACTAATATGCCTGATTATAAATAATTGTGCATTCACTGCCTTTCCCCGGCACCCATGAGCTTTGCTTCCTGACCTCAAATGTATCAAAGGTGGTTAATTTCTTACCATATGATCCTCGGAACGTGTAATTTGCAATCTGCTGCCAGCCTCTGGGCTCTTAGGCAAATTAGTAAAATGTGAATTTGTTTCTATTGAAAATCAAGCTCTGATGCCTGTTTACAGTGCCTCGGCCTAATGTTAATCACTGTATACTTACCTGTAACCCAAACTTTATTGCCTATAAGTTATTTTCTTGAAACACAATTATTTAGGGCATTATCCAGCTTACTGCATAAAACTGTGTGGTTATCAACCAAGCCCCCATCCCTTTTAGCGGGCTAATCCCGCAGTTTATATGTTCGCACATTTTTACCACACTGAACTTGCATTTTACCACATTATGATATGATATGATATGATTGTTTATTTATATAGCGCCTATACACAATGTGTTTCAAAGCGCTTTAAGGCAAGGGAGGGAACAAGGGAAAATACAACCACATTCTTACAGGCCATGAACAGTAAGGATGTGAAATTAACTATCGTACTCGGCCTGACGACATTTCAGATAGTGCAAGAGCTAAGACATAGATAAGGAAGGGAGGGGGAGAGTGGGAAGGAAATGGAAACAGACAGGCGACTACCGTACTAGGCCTGACGACATTTCTGGTAGAGCTGGAGAAAAACAAAAGGTGAGGGAGAGGGGTGCAGAAAGGGAGGGAGGAACAGAACAAGCGACTATCATACTAGGCCTAACGACATTTCAGATAGTGCTGGAGGCGTGTTGGGGAGGAAAAAAACAGTAATGGGAGGGCGGAGGAAACAGACGAGGTTGCTATCATATTAGGTCCAGGGACAATTCTGATAGAGTAAGTACATAGAAGAAAGTAAGGGGAGGAGATAGGAAAAGGGAGAAGGGAAAGGAGGAGAGAAAAGAGAGTAAGCAGTCACAAAGAGTGGAGAAGCAAGAGTGGAGAGCGAATACAATTGCAGAAGTAATTAGAAACACATAATGTTGGAAGCCAGGATACAAGATGAAGATGGGAACAGCATGATTCAGGGCCACCATGAGTACAAGATGCAAAGGAAGTCCAGCATGACAGTTGAGAAAGAGTGACGCATCGTGAATGAATGAAGTCCATAAAAGTCAAATCCAGCATTGGCCACAAGACAGTGATGGTGAAGGAAGGCACATTCTGCTAGACAACGTTGAACTTACCTGTTTGTAAGCTAAAATATTGGCGAGCCAGTCAACTGGGTACCAGTGATAAACACAACCTCAAACTAACTACCATGAAATCATGCTGGTACATCTTTACAACAGACTGCTTTATTAATAGTCAGCAGCATCACAAAAGGCCTTTGTTAGCATGCTGCCAAGGCAATTCACACACTACTAATAACCCCTGGGTTTAGGGGATCATTTTCACAGCTGGGGAACAATATGAAAGGGTAGCTTCAGATGTCACTTTGTCAGAAAGGGTATTAGCCTTAGCGATGTCACATTTGGAACTTAATGGGTGGTGCATTTCACTACTACCTGATTTGATTTTGATTTGATTTTTTTTAATTTATTTGTATTTGTAACACGCACGTGACGAACTTGATCGTATATTGGCACAGATGACATCAGCAGAGGGAGATGATATAGATAAAAGCAAGGTCCCAAAAAATAGGGGCCATCTACCTGAAGAGAAAGGTTTTCAGTGCTCAACGAAATTGCAGGAGCGAGCTCATGGTCCTAAGTTGTAGAGGTAGAGAATTCCACAAACTGGTACCAAAAACAAAGAATCTTCTGTCACCTCGGGATGTGTGAGCTGAGTGAGGAATGATCAGGAGATGACTGTCGCTGGAGCATAATTGTCTCATTGGGTGATATGGCTGAATTAGCTCTCTTAGATACAGAGGAGCAATGCCATTTATACACTTGAAAATAATGCAGGCTGTCTTGAATTTAATGCGGTCAGCAATTGAAAGCCAGTGTAGCTCCTAGGGGACACATGAGTAGATTTGTTTAATTTGAATATCAGTCTGACAGCTGCATTCTGTGCTCTCTGAAGCCGCTGGAGCTGTTTGGAAGGGATGCCCAGCAATTGACTATTGCAGTAGTCAAGGTGGGCACTGGCTAACGCCCCTACCACAGAGGCATGATCCTCTTTAGGAATGTAGGGAACTGCTTAACTTAGCATTCTCAGGACAAAATGGACTGCTTTGGTCTTTGCTCCCACCTGTGTTTTGCTGCCAAGATCCTCTTGCCACATACATCCCAGAATTTTTATTTCTGATACAAATTTGAAACTTTTGCCCAGCAATGTTGGGACAGGCAATTTCTTGGCAGCCATCAGCAGATGCTTAGGTCCGAATAATATAATTTCAGTCTTGGCAGCATTGAGCTGTAAATAGTTTTTCGACATCCAGCTGCTCACTTCTGCCAAATATTGCCCCAGTTTGCTAAATGCTTCCTGAAAATTGATGATTTGTATGAAAATCTGGGTATCGTCAGCATATGAATGGAAATCCAACCCGTAGCGGCTTAAGATTTCCAGAAGAGGTCGGATATAAAGATTAAACAACAATGGAGACAGGGAGGATCCCTGCGGGACTCCACAGCTCAAACAGATGAGGTCCAACAAGAACTCTCCCAGTCGTACACGCTGCTGATGATTAGTCAGAAAGGACTGTAGTGAAAATGATGGCTTTAAGAAAGGCATCTACATGTAAAGCATTTTTAATCAGTGTACCAGCTGCAGAGAACACCACCTCCTCTCTCACCACAAGTGACCATAATCACGTACTATGTCCAAAGGTACTGCGAGAATCTGTGTGAATTGTATCTCATTTACAGTATGATAGACTGCATGCTCCTGCTAATGCCATTGGTTCAGCAATGTGGGTGGAATATACTTTAGGATTTGGGCACTTTCAATCACCTCATATGTAAAGTAAGCAGCATAACCTTTCCCCAACTCCTCCTATTCACGTCTCAAACAAAAGCCAAATATGAAATATATACTCCCATCTGTGAAAGGCACAATGAGCAAAAAGTGTGTGCTGCAAACTCTCACCTCAGAACAGGTTATCATGCCATGTTCTTTCTGGAGAGGAGCGCCAGCTACCTTTTTTGAAATATGAAATATATTATGACTGCATTTGGAAGTGGTACATCAAAAATGTCTTTCTGGGGTAGCAGTTAAAGTCATGCAATCATTAACTTCCCCTCTGCCGAGCTTGTCAAAATTGAAGTAGGATTCAGAAATGGGCATCAGATTAATGTTACATTGGTAGAATTCAAAACAATAAGCCCACATTTTGTGAGTCATGAAACAGGTAGATGGTGTGTGTTTGTTTTGAACAAAGGGGTTGTTACTTCATGGAGCACTGCTACACCGAGAGCAGAAGGAAGAATCACATTTTTCCAGTACTGGAATGCTAGCATAGCCACAGCGTCTCACTGCAAACAAGGTGGTACTCTCACTGCAACTATATCTAGTGCTGTACTGAATAGGCTATTGGATGGTGCTCATCACCATCCTTTTGTGTCAGCACTGCTTAAGCAAAACAGTTTTTTTTTATGGCAAACCAAAATGAAATTCTTATTATAGTTTGGAATACCAAAGGTTGGAGCACTGTCAAATGCATTTCTGCCTCAAAAAATGACTGCTCGGATTGTGGGGACCATTAAGTTGCTTGCTATAGAAGTATAAGCATTATATATTGTCTGCAATATCCAGTTGCACCTAAGAAATATCAAATGTGTGTTATCATTGTGGGCATAACTAGCTTCAAAATGGTTCCTACTCAGGAGTCAGTAAGGTTACACACAACTGCACCAATGCTGTGACTCAAATTGTGTATCTTAGATTAAAACAATATATTTTTATTTTGTCAGGATATGTTATGCCCTTTTTCAGCCAATGCAGCATATCTTGTTTACATGCTTTGTGTAAAGTAGGTGCAATTACCATGTCATTGACTTACTGTACTGTTACCTATTCACTTGGGAGCATAATTTCACACAGGCCCTTTATTGGGGTCTGTAAAAAGAGTGTAGGACTCTCAGAATAGCCCCTGTGGAAGCCTTGCCGAGGTATTTTGTGAGTCAGAATGTGTAAAGGTGAATACATATTACATGTACATATTATGAATACATTTTATCTGCCTGGATGTATTGTGCTAGAAAAGAAAGAGGAACATACATCAACAACAGTAAAACACACTGCACTAGATAGAATGCAAGAAAGGATAGTTGGCAAGTTTGGTATTACAGGGAACATGGAAAACACACCAAAATTAAAACCTAACCTCAATGGTCCTGCACAAAGCAGTACCTGTCCATGCCCATTTGTTTACCAGCAGCATTGGTGATCAGTGTATCGCATGAGTTGAAAATCGTGGCAATAATACCTTATTTTAGCAAAGTTTCAATTACAACTGGAATAAAAGAAAGGACTTGGGGTTCAAAGGATTCCAAGGCTGTCCAGACTTTCCATGGATACAAAAAAATCTGTGTCTTTTAAATGAATCAATCTTTATTTGCATGCTGTGAACACAAACACTCAGGCACCTTAGACAAGAGTGCAACAAGATATGCACCCAATTCATCCACTCAGCAGGTGCCTGGTAGACCATACACAATATCTGCATTTTCATCATTAATGTCCACGATCACACCTTACGATGTACAATAAATTGTGAATCATAGTTTACAGGAAAAGTCATGCAATAGCAGTGTTACTGGGGCAGATGTGCTTAATAAGAATGGAATATGATCTGTGATTTAACCGAAGATTATCGTAAGAGAAACTGCTACAGGATGCAATTCAGTTTTATTGGAAATACCAACAGCCTTTGCACTTACTGAAGATAGTGATACAGTAGAGAAATCCATGGATCGTGCCAATGAGTGACTTGCTTCTTATCTGCTAAGCACAGGACAATATGATCAACAATTTTGCAATCAACAAAAAACCCTCCTTAATCTCTAGGTTAGTTATGCTTGCATACACAGTTACCTTGTCCCTAGGCTGTCTTAGCCTTCAGCCCAATTTACCTCTGGGTGAAAATTCTTCCCATTCACATTTGGAAATGGGGGCTCTGTTGGGACAGAGGCTATAGTCTTTTGGATCATTACAATGGCCAATGCCCCTCTTTCTCACACTAGTGGCAGGCAACATTGCTTGTCAAAACTCATTTTCAAAATGTGGTACATGCAGAGGATAGGGGCAAACACCATCCCACCCGCTGCCACTCCCCCACTCTTGACTCAGAACTTTGCTGTTCATACTTACACCTGCGTTTATATGGATACCTCTGTCTAGTCCTTGTAAATTCTGTAATTGCAGTGACATAAACTTGTATTCATTAGTTTCAGGTTTCTATTTTTGACAAGACACACAGTGATTTTCAACCATGCCCAATTTTGTTTGCCACCCCACACAAGTGCTTTTCAATTGATGGTCACACTTGGGCATCAGCCTTTCGAATAATGCAGTGTTCATGATGTACCAGACTGGTTTGTTTATCCCTAAATGCTGTGGAAACACAATCTTCAATCAATCCAGATGATTTACAGGTGAGTAATACTTATTTTGCTTATACTTATATATCTTTACCTAATCTATTTTATCAAGCATCATGGGTCTTTTATGAGACACCCAGCATCCTGTGTAAGTCGCTGGAGCACCCCTGTGGGCATAATTACCCTCATTAACTGATTCATGTCTGCCTAAACCAGATTATTAAACTGTACTAAAGTTTTGAACTCCTTAATAAACTTTTCTGGTTCTTCTCTTATGTTTGGAAAATATTTTCAGGCCGATTCATGGAATTAATGTGCTCGACAATTTCGGCTCAAGCGTGCGAAAACGTGCGATTGGCAGTGAAAGAGCGAAAATCGCAGTGCAAGTGCGAATATCGCCGGCACACAGGTCATCTAACGGCGTGCGCTAAGGCCACAGCAAAAGCGCACATAGCGCGGCGCACATAACAAAAGTAGGCAGAACACGGGGCTTAACACTCGGAATGGGGAACAACTCGTGAAAATGTGGGCGTCACGGGGGAAGTACAGGAGGCAAGTGCGCGGAACACCCACACGCTCGCCTACAACACGTATTCATGGAATCGAATAGGGCAAACCAGCGCACGGGCAAAGACGCCCACTGACCCAAACCCGTCCGCCACACGAAGGCAGGCGGTAGCATCCCTGCGCTGGAAAAAAATGTGTGCCAAAATGTGCTCTAACAAAAAGCACGAATATACAGCTCTGATGAATGTCCCATACTGTGGCCCCCTAGGACAAATGACGTGCAAAGGGGTACGCGACAAACAGCGACACCCGCTGTTTGAAAAATTAGCTTGTGCGTGTATTTCGTGTATGCGCGTGAAGTTTTACACGCGATCGGGCCTGGGGGAGCGGGGTACGTGTATTTCAGGGGTGCGCGTGAAGTTCTACATGCGATCGTGCCTGGGGGAGCGGGATACGTGTATTCCAGGGGTTCGTGGGAAGTTTCAAACGTGATAGGCCCTGTGAGAGTGGGGTGCGTGTATTCCTGGGGTTCGCGTGAAGTTGCACACGCAATTGGCATGGGTACGTGTGAATCTCATCTTCACGGGAAGTCTCACACATGATAGGCCCTGTGCGAGTGGGGTGCGTGTATTCCTGGGGTTCGCGTGAAGTTTCACATGCGATTGGGCTGGGTACGTGTAAATCTGGGGTGTGCGGGAAGTTTCACATGCGATTGGCCTTGGTCGAGCAGGGTACGTGTATTTCGGGGGTGCGCAGGAATTATCACACGCGACAGGCCCTGTGCGAGTGGGGTACGTGTATATCTGGGGTGCAGGGGAGTCCTACACGTGAATTAGCAGTGTGAGTCCTCCCAGGTGTTCCCTCTACACCCTCCACGGCCCCTGCAGGCAGCCCACACCACAGGGGACTTCATGTTCCGCAGGTAGCCCATCCACCATGGTCATGCCCCCCAGGCAAGCCACATGTCAGCTTGCACTACTGATCACCAACTCATGACCCCCTCCACCCCCACCTCCCAGCAGTGCAGGGCACCTGCCAGCAGGCCCCCACTCATTTCCCACTCATGTCCCCTTGCACCCCCACACCCCAGCAGTGCAGGGCACCTGCCAGCAGGCCCCACTCATGTCCCCTTGCACACCCACCCCCCAGCAGTGCGGGGCACCTGCCAGCAGGCCCCCACTCATGTCCCCTTGCACCCCCACCCCCCAGCAGTGCAGGGCACCTGTCAGCAGGCCCCCACTCATGTCCCCTTGCACACCCACGCCCCAGCAGTGCGGGGCACCTGCCAGCAGGCCTCCACTCATGTCCCCTTGCACACCCACCCCCCAGCAGTGCGGGGCACCTGCCAGCAGGCCCACACTCATGTCCCACTCATGTCCCCTTGCACCCCCACCCCCTAGCAGTGCAGGGCACCTGCCAGCAGGTCCCCACTCATGTCCCACTCATGTTCCCTTGCACCCCCACCCCACCAGCAGTGCAGGGCACCTGCCAGCAGGCCCCCACTCATGTCCCCTTGCACACCCACCCCCCAGCAGTGCGGGGCACCTGCCAGCAGGCCCCCACTCATGTCTCCCTGCACACCCACCCCCCAGCAGTGCGGGGCACCTGCCAGCAGGCCCCCAATCATGTCCCCTTGCACCCCACCCCCCAGCAGTGCAACGCACCTGCCAGCAGGCCCCCACTCATGTCCCCTTGCACCCCCACCCCCCAGCAGTGCGGGGCACCTGCCAGCAGGCTCCCACTCATGTCCCCTTGCACCCCCACCCCCGAGCAGTGCAGGGCACCTGCCAAAAGGGCCCCACTCATGTCCCACTCATGTCCCCTTGCACCCCCACCCCCCAGCAGTGCGGGGCACCTGCCAGCAGGCCCCCACTCATGTCCCCCTGCACCCCCACCCCCCAGCAGTGTGGGGCACCTGCCAGCAGGCCCCCACTCATGTCCCCTTGCACACCCACCCCACAGCAGTGCGGGGCACCTGCCAGCAGGCCCCCACTCATGTCCCATTGTACCCCCACCCCCCAGCAGTGCGGGGCACCTGCCAGCAGGCCCCCACTCATGTCCCCTTGCACACCCACCCCCCAGCAGTGCGGGGTACCTGCCAGCAGGCCCCCACTCATATCCCCTTGCACCCCCACCCCCCAGCAGTGCGGGGCATCTGCCAGCAGGCCCCCACTCATGTCCCCTTGCACACCCACCCCCCAGCAGTGCGGGGCACCTGCCAGCAGGCCCCCACTCATGTCCCCTTGCACACCCACCCCCCAGCAGTGCGGGGCACCTGCCAACAGGCCCCCACTCATGTCCCCTTGCACCCCCACCCCCCAGCAGTGCAGGGCACCTGCCAGCAGGCCCCACTCATGTCCCACTCATGTTCCCTTGCACCCCCACCCCCCAGCAGTGCAGGGCACCTGCCAGCAGGCCCCCACTCATGTCCCCCTGCACCCCCACCCCCCAGCAGTGCGGGGCACCTGCCAGCAGGCCCCCACTCATGTCCCCTTGCACACCCACCCCCCAGCAGTGCGGGGCACCTGCCAGCAGGCCCCCACTCATATCCCCTTGCACCCCCACCCCCCAGCAGTGCGGGGCACCTGCCAGCAGGCCCCCACTCATGTCCCTTTGCACACCCACCCCCCAGGCAGTGCGGGGCACCTGCCAGCAGGCCCCCACTCATGTCCCCTTGCACACCCAACCCCCAGCAGTGCAGGGCACCTACCAGCAGGCCCCCACTCATGTCCCCTTGCACCCTCACCCCCCAGCAGTGCAGGGAACCTGCCAGTAGGCCCCACTCATGTCCCACTCATGTCCCCTTGCACCCCCACCCCCCAGCAGTGCAGGGCACCTGCCAGCAGGCCCCCACTCATGTCCCCCTGCACCCCCACCCCCCAGCAGTGCAGGGCACCTGCCAGCAGGCCCCCACTCATGTCCCCTTGCACACCCACCCCCCAGCTGTGCTGGGCACCTGCCAGCAGGCCCCCACTCATGTCCCCTTGCACACCCACCCCCCAGCAGTGCGGGGCACCTGCCAGCAGGCCCCCACTCATGTCCCCTTGCACCCCCACCCCCCAGCAGTGCAGGGCACCTGCCAGCAGGCCCCCACTCATGTCCCCCTGCACCCCCATCCCCAGCAGTGCAGGGCACCAGCCAGCAGGCCCCCACTCATGTCCCCTTGCACACCCACCGCCCAGCAGTGCGGGGCACCTGCCAGCAGGCCCCCACTCATGTCTCCCTGCACCCCCACCCCCCAGCAGTGCGGGGCACCTGCCAGCAGGCCCACACTCATGTCCCAATCATGTCCCTTTCACCCCCACCCCCCAGCAGTGCAAGGCACCTGCCAGCAGGCCCCCACTCATGTCCCCTTGCACACCCACCCCCCAGCAGTGCGGGGCACCTGCCAGCAGGCCCCCACTCATGTCTCCTTGCACACCCACCCCCCAGCAGTGCGGGGCACCTGCCAGCAGGCCCCTACTCATGTCCCCTTGCACCCCCACCCCCCAGCAGTGCGGGGCACCTACCAGCAGGCCCCCACTCATGTCCCCTTGCACACCCACCCCCCAGCAGTGCGGGGCACCTGCCAGCAGGCCCCCACTCATGTCCCCTTGCACACCCACCCCCCAGCAGTGAAATGGCAATCCCACGACACAAACCAAAAGTCAACTATGTACATCAACACATGTCCACCACATGAAGGCAGGTGGTAGCGTCCCTGCGCATTAAAAAAATGTGCGCTAACAAAAAGCCATATATACAGCTCCGATGAATGTCCCATACTGTGGCCCTCTAGGACAAATAACGTGCAAAGGGGTACGCAACAAACACGGACACCTGCTGTGTCAAAAATAGCCTGTATTCCGGGGGGGCGTGGGAAGTTTCACACGCGATTGTGCCTGGGCGAGCGGGGTACGTGTAATTCAGGGGCTCGCGGGAAGTTTTACACGCGATTGTGCCTGGGCAAGCGGGGTACGTGTACTTCAGGGGCTCGCTGGAAGTTTTACACGCGATTGGGCCTGGGCGAGCGGGGTACGTGTACTTCAGGGGCTCGCGGGAAATTTTACACGCGATTTGGCCTGGGCAAGCGGGGTACGTGTACTTCAGGGGTTCACGGGAAGTTTTACACGCGATTGGGCCTGGGCGAGCGGGGTACGTGCATTACTGTGGTGGGCGTGGAAGTACAGGAGGCAAATGCACACGCCAAAAAAGACGCGCTAATCCGGAAACACGTATGCAAGCAGGAAGCAGGCATACGTCGACCCGCGCAGCATAAAAGTGCGCGCAAGCAACAAACAAGCTCAGACGCCAGGATGAATATACCGTTCCTAGCAGCAGTGGCCGTGGGATACCGCAGGACGTGGAGGAGGATAGCCAGGGCCAGAATTTTTACATCCAGAACCAGCCTTTTTGGGATGCCTGATGACCACGTGTATGGGAGGTACAGGTTTCCACCTCACATAATACTCAACCTGGTCAGTGAGTGGGGGGATGACCTCACATCACCCACCCTATGCTCCCAAGCACTCAGCCCCCTGGTGAAGGTCCTTAATGTACTGCACTTCTTGGCCACTGGATAAATTCAGCGGACAAGTGCCATAGTGGGGGGGTGTCACAGGCCACGCAGTCACGCTGCCTACACCAGGTCTTGGCCATCATGACTGTACGCCCATCAGTACGCAGGCACATACAACTGCCCAGAACACCTGCAGAAAGGCAGGCTCTTGTCCAGGATTTTAACGGGGTGGCACACTTCCCCAAAGTGCTAGGTGCAATTGACTGCACCCATGTGGCTCTATGTCCCCCCAGGGCATCTGAGCACATCTATAGAAACTGCAAGCACTGGCATTCCATCAACGTCCAGGTAGTATGTGATGCCAAGGGAATCATAACCTCAGTATATGCCAACTATCCAGGGTCTACCCACGACATTTTCATTTACAGAATGTCAACCCTAAACCGGGACCTAGAAGCAGGTCGGCATGGCGATACATGGCTAATTGGTGAGTATAAATGCCACAGCACATGCATGCATGTCAGATACTGAGTATGTCACAACCCCACTAATGATACCCATCACCACCTCCCCAGGGGACAGTGCCTACCCTCTGAGCACCCACATGATGACGCCAATTCGGAACCCCACCACGCCACCCGAGGTAAGATACAACACAGCCCATATTGCAATCCGGGGCATAGTGGAGTGCACATTCGTAGTGCTCAAGTCACGCTTTCGCTCCCTTGACCGTTCTGGCGGGCAGCTGTTATACGCTCCCCCGGTAGTGTGCAGGATCATAGTGGCAGCATGTGTCCTGCACAACGTTGCAACACGCCGGGGCCTGCCCGTGGACATGATGGTGCCCCCACATCCCCAACCACATGCACGCCCGCTGCGCATGGGAGGGGAAAGGGCACGGGGTGAGGCAGCCCGTATGCAGCTGGTGGCTAATTACTTCACCTAAAATCACACCCCTGTGGAGTGCACACAGCCCTGGCACATACCAGCTGACTAGGAAATGATGATGAGTCAACTGACAGTCAACTGTCACAACCATACCAGCCTGAGATTGTTCACCTGGTAGTGTTCCATTGTGTGCATCCCTACCTACACAAACACCACCAAAGCTGTGTCATCAAAAGACACACTTCTATGCTGCTAAAATCATTACCCCTTGCAAGATACAACATGACAACAGTGCCATGTCACCCAACACCTCCCCAGCACCGCCACCCAACACACCATGGCATGTCATGCTATGTGAGAGCAAACAAAGGAATCCCCAAAACATGACACAAGTGTCACAAAGTACAGTGTCCCGAATGGAAAATGCCCACACACAATATGCTCCCATTAATGTAGAACTGACAACACACATGACTAAAGACTTACCACAATACAATGCAGCTAGCCACCCCAAACATAGCATTCACATGACAGTACTAAGTTAATGGATACGTAGACTTACAACCTGGTGACGCTAGTACATCGACCACTTCCAACTGTACAGTGTTGGTGCCATGCAAATTGTGGCACCAACACTGTACACTGTACACTGTACATTTACCACGCAAATCTGGAAGTGCACTGCTTACAACATGAACTCCATCTCCAAAGTTGACGGCCTTGTGAAGACATGAGGAATGAACCTGCAAATTAGGAGGGAGACATGGATACACAAGCACACATCAATACACCATGCAGTGTACAATACTACAACAATATGCACTAGGAATGTATACACAGTATTGACTACAGACTGCCCACACATGTCATGGGAGTCCAACGTCACTGTGTAAGTTACTGTCACTTGGGCACACCCTTTGCAAGCCCATGGTAATGGGAAGCAGGAGGGGTGTGTGTCTCACGAACCCAAGCATCTAACCCAAACTCAGGACAAGCCTGCATGTGCCCAGCCGGAGTACAGTGGATGCCCACGGGAGCCGCACAAGGCAACACACTGTAACAAAAACTCAAAAACCAAAAACCAAAAATCAAAAATCAAAAATCAAAAATGGCCATGTGAGGGTCAGGGGGGGTGGGGGAGGCCACCCAGGAGGTCCGAGGACAAGGTGCACACCAACAGCCACCTGTGTGGATGTTGCAAAAAAAAAAAAACCTCCATGGGCTCATGGCCTGCACGGCTACGCTATCGTGAGAGATTCAGAATCGCTGTGGTCACTCTCATCACCCTGTGCTGCTGCCGCCACAGGAGGTGGTGGTGCTATGGGAGGCAGCCCACGCAAAGCCCTAGTCTGGTCCTCCATGGCAGCAAGCATGCGGGTGTGGAAAGTCTTGTTCTGGAGGATTATGGTGCGGAGATCCCCATGCACCACCTGACGTGTTGCCCGGACCACCTCCCGAGTTGCCTGCATCTCTGCTGAGAGTGTACGTGTGTCCCGCTCCAGCAGATTTTCTGTCCTCATGACAGTGGAAGCCTCAAGCTCCACAAGAGTCTGCCTGAGGTGACAGACTTCTACCCTCAGGGCTTCCCTCTGGCCCTGGGACTCTAAAGAAATGGCTTCCCGCAGAGTGTCCAGGGCCGCCCCTCTGTCCCTGTTGGATGCCAACATGTCCTCCCTGAGTGATTGGCAAATGGAGTCTGTTGCCTGCTGTAGTTGCTCCATCTGCCTTTCTGGGGGGACAATGGAAGTGGCCACCCTCTCCATAGCTTGAGCCATCATCTCAGATGCTGCTGCCTGTTGGTTTGCCATACCGTATATGGATTTCTCCCATGCGGTATTGCCTGGTGGCGTATGGCCACCGCGTTGGCGGGCACCACACCTGTCTGGGGCAAGGTGAACTGTGCCTTACTGTGTTGGCACTGCCTGAGACTGCAGGACTGCATTCCCCCTCTGCTGGCCCAGGAACAGGATCAGATGTTGCGGAGTGTAGCCCTGCATCCGTAACCACCAGAGGCGGACCTACCAACACTGATATCCCCATAGTGGGCTGTACCCCTAGTGCAGGTGGGTCGGACAGAACAGAATCCCTCCCAGAAACACCTACCTGCGAAGCCACATAGGTCTCATCATCCGAATCAACACCCGAAAAGAGGTCTGGGGAGGTGCACCCAGAGACACCCCTGGAGAGAACGGGCTGCAGCAAGAGTGGGTTCTCACCCACCACCACTCCCTGTCCACCACTCGTGCCTGAGATCCCTCCTGGGTCTGCACCATCTCCTCACCCTCAACAGCATCAAGTGCGTCATCCCCTGCAGAAACATAAAAGACAAAAAATGGAAACAGGCATTAGCACCAGGGCACACAATTAGGCCTCACAAGGTACAGAACCAGTACTTGATTGACACATGTCCCACATGACTATAACCCTCCCATGCATGCACTGTCACTGAGTTTGAAGGGGAGGAAAATGTCAGACACTGATGACACCAAGATGGAAGAGCAACACATTAGCTGCATGCTGGCTAGCAGAGCCATCACACATTGGCCTGTGAGTGGCATGTCCAATCCACATACATGACATATGCCATCACACAGATGGCATGTACCATTGGCATGTCACATATCGTTTGACAATAGGGCTGAGAAATGCATAGTGAAAGTGGGGGGATCGAAACAATCAACCTGAATGAACAATGAGAAATACGGAACAATGTTGTTGCAAGATGCCACTTCAAGGGCAACTGGCGTGATGTTGCACACAAAGTCTACTGTGGGCAGAAGGGATACTGAAATACCCAAATCCAGGGGTGCAGAATGTTTTGGATGAAGCACATGGGTGACCCAAACCACTCAGGCACACACACCCTCACCTGGCACTCAATCAGAACCCCTCACACACACAACATACACATGGATCAAACACACATGCATGTGCACACACTGGACAATGCCTCGTAATCTGGCAGATCTCCCACACCTTGGATCTGTTCCTCTGTGACGTAGGTCCCAGCAACAGACTCATGTACAGTGAGTTCAATGTCCTCTTGTGGAGACCCACCTCCAGTCACCAGAGTAGCGGCATGACTTGAGGCCAGCTTTTTATTTGCCCTGTGCTTAAGGTCATTGCAGCGCTTGTAGCTCTCACCAGCTGTGCGCCTCACTGATCCAAGGGCACTTATGATGTCCGCGACGGTCTGCCAGTGTGCCTGACATCAGGCAGGTGTGATCGTGCACCCTGAAGTGATCAACATTTCGCTGTCATCTGCGGACACATCCTGCACAAGTGCATCACGTTCGGCATCATTGAAGCTAGGCTTCCTTTGCGTGCCGGACTGCATAGCCGTGTCTGGGGTATCAGCCTGTAGTGGACGAGCACTCTTCCTCTTTTTTTTGGAAGGTGGTGGGGATCCTGAGTGGCCTACGCCGCTCTGGCCACTAGGGGCAGGAGCACCGGTGGACTGGGTAGTTGGAGTGTGGGAATGCCCTTCTGAGCATGGGACTTGGTGCAGGCATTGGCTGAAGTGTTACGTAGTCAGGGGGAACGTTAGCAAGATGGACTGGGACCAACACTGCCCTGGCTGGGAGAGTCAGAGCTGGGGTGGATGGAGCTGCAGCTGCCCCTGCAGCCTCCCCACCCTGCCTACTCAGGGCAGTAGATGACATAGCTGCCCCTGATCCACGTGGCCTGGTGACACCAACTTGCACCGCCACACGTGGCTTAGACTTGGCGACCTGGAAGTCAGCCTGGGAGTCACCCTCTGCCAGGTCAGGTGCCACAATGGGCCGGTCCAACAAGGGCTGAGCAGAGATGGTGTCAGCCACGTTTCCCTCAACTATGGGGGGGGCATGGGTGTCCCTGACTGGTCCTCCACACATGGGGATTTGCAGGGTACCCCTGCAAATCCTGGCCACGTCCCCTACCGCGCCCACCACGGCTACCTCTTGAGTCTCGGCCACCTTTGCCACCCTTACCACTTGGTTGCCTCCCAACCATGGCACTGATGTTGTTGTGCGTATGGGAGTTGCAGTAAACTATTGTCCTGGGCAATTGGGTGTCAAAGGGGTAGGGTACTAGATGGAATTCGTACCCTAGTGCTCTAGCAAGGCTGTATGTGACCCCTGGGGAAAGATGATGGGTCACGCAATGCACAGGCACCCCAAAAACAGAAAATAACGTGGATGCAACCCCTCGTAGACCACGTGTGTGGAAAAATGAACCCGCACTATGCTGTGGCACCCAGAAACACAAAAATGAATGTACGCGTGTTACACGCAGCCTACAATGACCTCTGAAGGGGTACGCGACACACGGGGCAAGCACAGTTGGTAAATACATGTGCGACTCACCGTCTGCCTGGAAAATGAGCATGAAAAATACGCGCGTGTGCGCGTTGGCAACACCCCCGCCAAAAGAAGAATCGTACACTGTCTGAGGAGACAGGACAAAAGAAGAAGTGAATGCTGTTTGAGTAAACAGGCCCAACAGAAAATCAGAAAAAAGCTGTCAGAGGTAACAGGGAGTATGAAATAGAAACGCTGTGAAGTAAATCGCGTGGGAACCGACAAGAAGTACAGAATTCACCCACTCGCTCTCCACAAAAAGAACGTACAAGGAAATGACGTCCTACACGTGCCTTTTGAACCGGCCCACACGTTCAACGTCACTTCCGCGTATACGCACTAAGGCCCTAACCTCCAATTTCACGAGCTGACACTCGGACGTGCAGTTCTTGGACGTGTAACATGCACCCGGGTTCAGGGAAACAACCGCACACGCACGTCACAGACGCACTTACGTGCTAAGGGCCTTTGGTCCAATGAAATAGCGTACGCATGCTGACACGCTTACGCGCTACGGGCCTTTCCTCGAATTACACGCTGATGTGCAAGATTTTCCCGTGCCAAATCACTCCGTATCAAGCTGGTCACGCGTACACACACGGAAGTCCACGCTCCTGCCCAGAAGGCCGAATTACTGCCCCCCAGAGCCCCGAGCACGCTTCCACCAGCCATCTGCTGCTGCCTGTCTGCCTGCTGCCCACGTGCCCTGCTATTTGGTGCCTGCACGTCAGCCATCTGCAGGGGTCCAGTTGCTGTGTCCACCCCTGCTGGAACAGAAGACTCCCAACTGGGATTCCATCGCTCCACAGCCCAGCCCCAGGACCCAGTTGCCCACCCACTCCTGCCTCTGGGGTTGCCATGTCGGGCACATCTCCATCTGGCACCACTGGCAACCCCCAGCCAGAGAGGCAGAGGGCCACCAGCTTCACTGCCACCGAAGTTGGTGTCCTGGTGGAGCATGTCCTGGGGCATTATGATGCCCTCTTCGGAACATCACGCGCCAAAAAGGAAGGACGGGAGAGGATCTGGGACGACGTAGTGGTTGCCATCAACGCGGAGGGGGTGGCAACCCGTGACATCAAGCACGTCAAGGAGCGCTGGGAGGACTTCAGGTCCAGGACCCTCCACAAGGCCAGGCGCCTCGCGGAGGGGGGCGGGCACACCTGAGTGCCATCCAGATGAGGGTCCTGGAATGCGTAGGCCCAGTGCTCCATGCCCAGATCCTTCGGAGGCAGACCCGTCTGGAGTTGAGCGGTAAGTGGCCAAGCATTGCTGTGTGAGACAGTGCATGTTGCAGTGTGCTGGTAGTCTGATGCTTGCCTGTATGTGTGACATAGGCCATGTATGGATATGTGTGTGTGCAGGGATATCATGGTCATGCATGTGAGACCAGTTATGTGTGAGCCACATGGTTGGTGCATGTGTTTTAAAGCAACATGGTGAGCTCTATGTGGAATGCACACATGAATGCATGGCTGTCTCTGTTCCTGGACATGGAGGGGGTGGGTGAGGAATGGGTGCTGATGTCATGTACATGTATGGTGCACATGTGTGTGTGTGCCTGAGAAGTGTGTGTGACTTTGAAACGCCATGGATGCATGTGACTTTGAAGGCAACATCTTGGTTTACAGGGGCCCTTCTACATGGATGTTGATGTTGATTGCAGGCGCACGGACTGTTTCTGCATGTGTGTTGTGTGCATTCACCCATGTGTTGTGGAATGACAGGATGGAAGTGACATTTGACAATGCCACTCATGTGTTATTGCTTCCTGTCTAGGGTATTTTGTACTGTACCCTGATGCGTGTGTTCTATGTCTCCCTCTATGTAGCGGCAAGTGAAGAAGAGGGCGGAGACGGCGCTGTGGAGCCAAGCGGCGGGGATGCCTCGACTGGGCGGCGACGCAAGGCCCAGCCACCTTCCCAGGAATTACCATCATCCGGGAGCGAGGGGGCTGGTGCTGCGTCTGCCTCAATGGCTGTGGCAGAAGGGCCGGGTGAGCCCCCACAGGGGCTTCCAATGGCGGAAGACGGTGTGGAGACATCCAGGTTGGTGGTCTCCACAGAGGAGGAGGAGCCTGCTACTGAGCTGCACATGGGGCCTGGTGGGGGTAGTACCACTGGTTCAAGTTTGTGCAGTCCAGGGCCAGGGTCAGAAGGCAGCACAGGTCACCGCGGAGGGGCCTGTGCATGTCGCTGTCCTTGACCCTGTGACTGCACCATCATACACCAGCAGGGAGGCCCCGTCCCAGGCCCGTCCGCAGGTAGGGGAGAGTGCCATATCACCGGCCTCTCCACTACCTGAGGACGAGGGGTCCCGCGACAGTATGGGATCCGTCCTGGTGGGTGTCGCGTTGCGCACGCGTGCCATTCGTGATGACGTGCGTTCTTCCTGGGCAGATGGGGAGCAGGTGCAAGTGAATCTAGGTCACCTGGCCTAAGCCCCGCCCACCTGGTACCTTCCTGCCTGCTGCTCTTTTTCACCACTTAGCATGCCCCGCCCACCTGGTGCCTTCCTTCACCATCACTGTCTTGTGGCCAAGGCTGGATTTGACTTTTATGGACTTCATTCATTCACGGTGCGTCACTCTTTCTCAACTCTCATGCTGGACTTCCTTTGCATCTTGTACTCATGGTGGCCGTAAATCATGCTGACCCAACTTCATCTTGTATCCTGGCTTGCAACATTATGTGTTACTACTGACTTCTGCAATTGTATTCGCTCTCCACTCTTGCTTCTCCACTCTTTTTGACTGCTTAGTCTCTTTTCTCTCCTCCTTTCCCTTCTCCCTTTTTCTATCTCCTCCCCTTACTTTCTTCTATGCACTTACTCTATCAGAATGGTCCCTGGACCTAATATGATAGCAACCTTGTCTGTTTCCTCCATCCTCCCATTACTGTTCTTTTCCTCCCCACCACCCCTCCAGCACTATCTGAAATGTCGTCAGGACTAGTATGATAGTCGCTTGTTTTGTTCCTCCCCGCCCTTTCTGCACCCCTCTCCCTCACCTTTTGTTTTTCTCCGACTCTACCAGAAATGTCATCAGGCATAGTACGGTAGTCGCCTGTCTATTTCCATTTCCTTCCCACTCTCCCCCTCCCTTCCTTATCTATGTCTTAGCTCTTGCACTATCTGAAATGTCGTCAGGCCGAGTATGATAGTTAATTTCACATCCTTACTGTTCATGGCCTGTAAGAATGTGGTTGTATTTTCCCTTGTTCCCTCCCTTGCCTTGAAGCGCTTTGAAACACATTGTGTATAGGCGCTATATAAATAAACAATCATATATCATATATCATATAACGCATGCCATCACGAAGAGCATCTTCGTGACGTGGCACTGCTGGGAGGGGCCCTGGTCGGAGGGTTCCTACATGTGACACTCACTCTGGTGGACCTCTCCTCCTTTGTGGAGGCTATGGGCCGGTCGTTCTCCACATCGTCTTCCGGCCCAGATTCCACCAGGGCCCCCTGTGGACCTGGCCTGACCAACAAAGCCAGCTTGGTGGAGCTCACATTCCTGCCACAGTCGGGAGTCAGCGGTCCAGCACGGGTGGACACCACAACTGGAGACCAGCAGATGGAGGATGTGCAGGCACCATCGGACAGGGCACATGGACAGCAGCAGCAGCAGCAGGAGCAGGCTGTAGGTGGGAGCAATGATGGCTCGGGGCCATCAACATCGGAGGGGCAGGCATCGGCCGGAAGGCAGGAGGACCTTGGACGGGAAGTGTCTTCCATGTGGCAGCGGTTGGGCCATGCGATAGATGCAGAGCGGCAGCGGGCAGAAGAGGCACGGCTCACGATGGTCAGGGCGGAGAACTCCATGCGTAGGGCCCTGAGGCGGGCCGAGTGCCTCGAGGCCATTTGCAGGGACCTGGAGTTCCAGATGTCATCGTCCCTGCGAACCCTCACGGCCATGGAAGAGGACCGCCTCCGGGACATCGAGCAGGAGTTTGATGATGCCCTGGCCCGGAACATCAACATGTGAGCCGTTGGACTTGCCCGCTACCCTTGTAAATAGTTATTCAGTTAGTATTAGGTTTCCTTTGTTTTTTTCTTTACTTTGGACCTTTTGGACAATGGACAACGGACCACATTTTTATTAGGTAGGAGTTTTTGATAGGTTTCATTTCTTCAGTTGGGATCATGGACCCTGGATTGTTCATCTGTGTATAGTTTACCGTTGGATTCTACTTTTTTGTTTGGATTTCCCCATGGAGCAATGGTTTTCCCTTGGATTTCATTTTTGGAACTGTGACTTTGGACACCTTTCCTTTGGATTATGATTTGTTGTTTTTCATTATTTTACAGACATGCAGCTTTTCTTTTTTAATTTCCATTGTCCTTTGTTTGATTTTAATTCCATTCATGTTGCTTTTAATACATTTTTTTCATCAAACTTCGATGTGTGGTATTATCTCATTGGTTTCATGCATGACATGATATGGGTTTTGAGATTCACTTGCACCCATTGTGTGTGTGTGAGGGACATGTCTTCATTTACATACTTGCCATTGGGGTTGTGTCATGTAATTGGCATTTCTATGTGGGTGGGTGCAATACTTGGGTTGGTCTTTGGCATGTGGAGGCTGGCCATAAGGGCCAGGGATCTAGATTGTGATGACGTGTTGGCTGGGGGACATGTGTCAGGGCCTGCTGGCAGGTGACCTGCACTGCTGGGGGGTGAGGTTGCTGGGGGACAAGAGTGGGGACCTGCTGGCAGGTGCCCTGCACTGCTGGAGAGTGGGGGTGCAAGGGGACATAGGTGGGATATGAGTGGGGGCCTGCTGGCAGGTGCCCCACACTGCTGGGGGTGGGTGTGCAAGGGGACATGAGTGGGGGCCTGCTGGCAGGTGCTCTGCACTGCTGGGGGGTGGGTGTGCAGGGGGACATGAGTGGGACATGAGCGGGGGCCTGCTGGCAGGTGCCACGCACTGCTGGTGGGTGGGGGTGCAGGGGGACATGAGTGGGGGCCTGCTGGCAGGTGCCCTGCACTGCTGGGGGGTGGGAGTGCAGGGGGACATGTGTGGGACATGAGTGGGGGCCTGCTGGAAGGTGCCCCGCACTGCTGGGGGGTGGGTGTGCAAGGGGACATGAGTGGGACATGAGTGGGGGCCTGCTGGCAGGTGACCCTCAGTGCTGGGGGGTGGGGGTGCAAGGGGACATGAGTGGGGGCCTGCTGGCAGGTGCCCTGCACTGCTGGGGGGTGGGGGTGCAAGGGGACATGAATGGGACATGAGTGGGGGCCTGCTGGCAGGTGCCCCACACTGCTGGGGGGTGGGTGTGCAAGGGGACATGAGTGGGGGCCTGCTGGCAGGTGCCCCTCAGTGCTGGGGGTGCAAGGGGACATGAGTGGGGGCCTGTTGGCAGGTTCCCCACACTGCTGGGGGTGGGTGTGCAAGGGAACATGAGTGGGGGCCTGCTGGCAGGTGCCCCTCAGTGCTGGGGGTGCAAGGGGACATGAGTGGGGGCCTGTTGGCAGGTGCCCCACACTGCTGGGGGGTGGGTGTGCAAGGGAACATGAGTGGGGGCCTGCTGGCAGGTGCCCTGCACTGCTGAAGGGGTGGTGCTGCAAGGGGACATGAGTGGGGGCCTGCTGGCAGGTGCCCCACACTGCTGGGGGGTGGGGGTGCAAGGGGACATGAGTGGTACATGAGTGGGGGCCTGCTGGCAGGTGCCCTGCACTGCTTGGGGGTGGGTGTGCAAGGGGACATGAGTGGGGGCCTGCTGGCAGGTGCCCTGCACTGCTGGGGGTAGGGGTGCAAGGGGACATGGGTGGGACATGAGTGGGGGCCTGCTGGCAGGTGCCCCACACTGCTGGGGGTGGGGGTGCTGGGGGAGATGAGTGTGTGCCTGCTGGCAGGTGCCCTGTACTGCTGTGTGGTGAGGGTTCAAGGGGGTAATGCGTTGGTGATCACTAGTGCAAGGTGACATGTGGCTTGGCTGGGGGGGCATGCCCATGGTGGATGGGCTGCCTGCGGGACATGACCAGGGGTGCAGGGTAGTCCCCTGTGGTGTGGTCTGCCTGCAGGGGCCGCAGAGGGTGTAGACGGAACACCTGGGAGGACCCACACTGCCAATTCACGTGTAGGACTCCCCTGCACCCCCGAAATACACGTACCCCATTCGCACAGGGCCTATCGCGTGTGAAACTTCCCTGCACCCCAGAAATACACGTACCCTGCTAGAATCACGTGTGGGACGTCCCGCGCACCCCTGTGATACACGTACCCTGCTGTAATCGCGTGTCAAACTTCCCCGCACCCCAGAAATGCACGTACCCTGCTGAAAACGCGTATGTAACTTCCCACGCACACCAGTGAGACACCTACCCTGCTGAAATCGCATGTAAAAGTTCCCCGCACCCCAGAAATACACGTACCCTGCTGAAATCGCGTGTGTAACTTCCCGTGCACCCCAGTAATACAGGTATCCTGCTGAAATTGCGTGTAAAAGTTCCCTGCACCTCAGAAATACACGTACCCTGCTGAAATCGCGTGTGGAACTTCCCGCGCACCCCAGTAATACTGGTAGCCTGCTGAAATCGTGTGTAAACATTCCCCGCACCCCAGTAATACACGTACCCTGCTGGAATCGCGTGTGGAACTTCCCACGCACCCCTGTAATATACGTACCCTACTGTAATCGCGTGTTGAACTTCCCCGCACCCCAGAAATACAGGTACCCTGCTGAAATTGCATGTGTAACTTCCCGCACACCCCTGTAATACACGTGCCCTGCTGAAATCGCGTGTCAAACTTCCCCGCACCCCAGAAATGCACGTACCCTGTTTAAATCACGTGTAAAAGTTCCCCACACACCAGAAATACAGGTAACCTGCTAAAATCGCATGTGTAACTTCCCGCGCATCCCAGTAATACAGGTACCCTGCTGAAATCGCGTGTAAAAGTTCCCCGCACCCCAGGAATACACGTACCCTGCTGAAATCGTGTGTGGAACTTCCCACGCACCCCAGTAATACTGGTACCCTGCTGAAATCGCGTGTAAAAATTCCCCGCACTCCAGTAATACATGCACCCTGCTGGAATCGCGTGTGGAACTTCCCGCGCACCCCTGTAATACACGTACCCTGCTGTAATCGCGTGTTGAACTTCCCCGAACCCCAGAAATACACGTACCCTGCTGAAATCGTGTGTGGAACTTCCCGCGCACCCCAGTAATACACATTCCCCGCTCGCCATTTGCTGTTTGGCAGCCCTGTATACTGGTCCAGGGTTAGCGCAGCCCTTTGCGATGAATTGTGAATTTTGATGGCTTTTCCTTGTGTGAGGGCGTTCTTGGGGGCGTAACTGGCGCAGCAGCAGGGTCGCTGCGCCACTCTGCACCACGGCTGGTTTTGGAGGCTGAAATCCATGAATACGCTGTGCGCGGATATCGATTTTAGCACACGCGGCTGGCGCAGACATTCGCACGCGCACACTGTGCGCCAGCCGCGTGCGCCACTTTTGTGCGAAATTCTATGAATTACCCTGTTTGCCTTAGCTGACCTTCCCGTCAGAACCATGGCTTTCAATGAATTTGCACATTACAGTATAGACTTTGCCAACCAACAGCCTTTACTTCGAGATCACTGAGTACTAACTGATTGCCAAATGAAAATATTATAAAGAGTTCTAAATGCAGCAGCCAGACTCCAAAGGTAGGGATTTTTCAACAGTACTCTGAACACTACACTGGCTGCCACTAAATTGTAGCATCCAATCCCAAACCGTTTGTATACAACACACACCCATATGTCACTACAGAAAACCACTTAAAATCATAATGGCCTGCATGCATCAACACCTCAGGATTTGCATTTGACTCCACCTCTACCCGACCTACCCAGACACCTCGTTTTGTAAAGTAACTTATAACGAGGATACCAAAATGGCTGACCTACCCTGCCACTGTGGTCAATAATCTCGTTTTCAAGTTCTCTTTCGCTCTATCTGATGAGGCGCAGGTGAGTGCGGTCTTCGAGGCAGGGCACTTCAATCTAAAGTTGTTTCAAAAAATTCTTCCTTTTCTACCCACTCAACTACATGCTATTTGGGTGTCTTCTTTTCTTATTGGGACTCTCGATTACTGTAATTCTTCATATCTGGCTCACACTCTCTATCTTCTTCGCCGTTTTGAAATTCTTCAAAACTGTGCCACTGACGCAGCCACTACTACCTGTTTACCCTATCTTATTAGCCCAGTTCTTTGTATTCAACATTGGCTTCCTGTTCTGCAGTGCATTGATTTCAAAGCCCTGTGTATTGTGCCTTCTAAGGAACTGGTCCCGAATACTTGCAGGTTAAATTGCAGCCTTATGTGCAGTCACTTGCTCTATGATGTGTGGATGTGCTTTTGGTCACGGTGAAGTGGTTTAAGCTGAGCAGCCGGAGAGCTGGGCTTTCTCTGTCACAGACGCTGTGCTGTGGAACAAGGTACCACGCGCCATTCGTACTACTGTTGACCACTTGTCCTTTCATCAGCTGTTAAAAACATTATTGTTTTGGGTACTATCTTTGGGGAGGGGCTTGTTCTCTGCTTCTACTATTCCAGTTGTCAGCGGGAGGATGCCCTTATTAGTGATAGCTGTGCTTAATACATTCATATAACATAACATTCACTATACAATACCTCTTTCATTTACATTACATTATACACTCATCCACTTTAAGGAAGATCTGTGGCTAATCCACAAACATGCAATGACCAAAGTTTTAGATATGCAGAATATTGATATGCATTATAATGCATGACTTGAAGAAGATTTGCAATAGTACTGTTCCTTGTGCCCGCACATGTAATTCTATTTATTTCTGATAGCAAGAATCCTAATTTGTAATGATGTGTGCCGTTTTTGAGGAAGGACATGAAAAAGGTTAAGGTTGTTCTGCTTATCCTTCCATTCTGGGAAAGGTCACTGAGCAGCATGTTGTGATCCTCTATAACAATGCCCAGCAATATCAATCTACCCAACATCCCCTATACTCTAGCAAGCAGCAGCTCTACAATGGTACTTAGCATGTTGTTATTTCAGTCCTTGGTTGAGATTTGAAGCCTGATTGGATGTTGCTTAAAAGGCCATTTGGAGTAACATGATAGAAGACAACGATTGTGACAACCATTACAAACACTTTTATAATGTATTGCAACCATGAAACTGGTTTATAATTTGATGAACAATCAGAGCCCATTTCCTCCAGGAATCCGAGGATCATTAAAGGTTGTGGGATTTCTTCACTGGTGTGGATATTGAGTCAGTATTGTATGTGTTCTACTACACACTGAGTGTGTAGTTTGTTTCAAGCATGGCAGCACTTCAGCCATGATTATTGATATGATGTAGCTAAGCCGCGCAGAGCTATAATTGTTTGTGCGGCTGTGACACACACCCATGCTGAGGCAGATAAGTGATACGTCCTTTATGAATCGTGGCCTGCTTTCATCTGAAAAATGAAGGGAACTTCACTTGGTGCATGAGTTACCAGGCAGCAACTGATTATGTATCAGTGGAATGATCTACCACTGGAAGACACAGTGTCAAAAGGCAGGGGGAAATTAAATTGTACAACCAGGAGATATGGACATATTGACAAAGTACCCAAGGTCAAGGGATGTTCACCTGCAAGGATTCTGAGGTTCTTGACCATTGCAATCGGTTGTGTGCAGGTTCCCCATTCTTCAGACAAGAAGGGTTTGTGGTTGGGGCATTACACACCTCCTGCTCAGATTCATTTAGGTTAAGTTTCTGTCTGTTTCAATTAATTCTTACTCAACATTGCCAAGGCAAGTGATACGATCCAGGTTATTTGATCTAAAGTTATTTGAAAGTTTGCAGATGATTAAGGCATCATCTGCATATTTAAAACATGCACTGCCTTAATTATGAATATGTTCCAAGAGGAGGATGCGAATAAGATGAGTGGGGATCAATGAGACGGATAAACCAAAGTGGCTATTTAAAATGGGTTTATTTCAAGTAACACAAGTTAAGGGAATCAACTCAAACCAAGGGACAAACACGCAATATGATGGTGTTTCCTTGGGTTGAAACAAGTTACATGAACATCATTTTCTGTGTTCAGTTACCACAAATTCAGGGTCTCCCCTTCCTATTAACCCACAATAGATCATAGTCACTCACAGTGTGAGATGTACCAAGTGCCTTCAAAACATCTTTCCACAAGTCTAGAAGGTATCACCTTTTTCTTCCTCACCTGCCCTGTAGGCATTGATCCATGGGTCACAGACTGCTACTGTGACAATATGGGCGACCACTGGAAGAAGGCAGAGGGACACCAAGTGTAATGTGACAGGTCTCTACCCGGTCTTTGGCAGTTTTACTGGTGTCAGAGAATGAGGCACTGTTATCTCTGTCTCAGGGTTCATTTCACTAACCCCCAATGCCCGTATGGCTATCCTCACACATCCAGAACAATTGTATTCCTTGCAGTATATGTTTTCCTTTCACTTCGACTCCAATGTCCATTCTTTCCTCACTCTTGTCACTTTGCCATGTGCCAGTACACCCAATCTGGTCCGCCAGGAGTAAGACATATCTGGTCCACATTTCCTGTCAGGCTCACCTTCTTATCATCTCCTCATCCTGAATACTCTTTGGTCAATTATTTCATTTTTCTACCTCCACTTATTGCTCTTTTCTGCATATTGCTCCCTTTTTGGTTAGTCTGGGCTCTTCAATAACTTATGTGGTACTTTTACGACCATCTGCTCTTAATACACTTCTCACAACCACTCTACCTGCACCTGGTCTTTACGGCCTCCTCCTTTCTACACCCACCTGTCCTGTTGTTCGCCAACATCTTCTCTCTCCCCAGCCTCCCGGTTTCTCTCTGCACAACCTCCTAAGTTTCTTTTATCTTTTTTTCCTTCTTCGGTTCATGTCCCTCTCACCGCTATTCAGGATCTTCCCGTCCCATCCTCCTAGTTAACTCTCTTCCTGGATTTCTTTCGCCTCAGTGTCCTGAGTCTCTCCTGTCCCCAGTATCCTGGGTCGCTCTCTTCCTCCTCAACTTGGCCGCTCGATTACCAGCCTACTGGGGTTATCTCCACCAGAACTCATGGATATTACTCCTCACAAAATGCTGGGGTTCTCTCTTCTCAAACACCTAGGTCTCCCTCTTCCCAACCAAACTTGCTGCTTTCTTCCAAGTCTTCCCCTTCTCCTTATTCTCAATCACATCCTATTATCTCCCCCAGCTACATCTTTCTCAACTCCAGTGCAGTCTTTCACTTTGACTCCACTCTCTCTAAACTACCAGACTGTTTTGCCAAACCAGGCCTCTTTTATGGGTACATAGCCACTGCCCTTAGGATTGCAGTTAGGCATGTTTAAGGATTAGTGGCTATACTTCATTGGTGTTTTTGAATGGGTGGGTGGTACTTCACCAACCCGATAGGCCCCTCCTGCTTCCTACACAGCACAACAGAGTGTGGCAATATCATGAATGAACACTGGGTTTGCGGATTATAGTTGGACAAGAGAGCACCTGAGTATCTATTCTCTGCAACGCTTGTATTTCCAGTGGTTTCAGTTAAGGCATCTCAGCTGATTCACAGACTGACATAACACTCTTATAGAGGCTATGTTGTAGATTCACCCAATGTGGCAAGTCACTACCATGATCTCTGGAGATGGTGGGATGGGTTAGGGGATTCCCCCCTATCCCTCTCAGGAACCTGCACCCTTTAATATGAGGCAGAACACCATTTCACAAGGGTCTTGTACATATTGAGGTGAAGGGATGAAAGGCTGCTTCCTTTGAGTACTCCTCAGGGGATTCTGTGAGGATGTTATTTGAAAAAACAATTTGATTGTTTTTTTTTTTCTCCTGGCATTGAGGAACAATGCAATCCAGCGTAAAACTTTTGCATTTCATCCAATGTTTTACAATCTTTTCACCAGAAAATGCCATGACTGATATGTCGAATGCAGTGGAGATGTTCATTAGTATGAGTGCACTTGCTGTGTGAGTGTCAGATTCAGGAAGGAGGTCATTGGATTCCACATGCTCACAATGTTGTGTAGATACACTTTAAGGATGTTTGCTTTCATGTTGGAGGTTGTGTGGGCAGCCTGCCAGATCATGAGCGTCCGGTGTGCATTTTTTAGAAGAAGCTTGACAGAAAATGTTTTGAAGGTACATTAGGAAGGGAGTAAAATACAAAGGTGAGTCAAGCTGCTGGACTATTGATGTGCAAATGTTGGGCTTACTACCCTTGACAATGGTCAAGAAATCATGTGTACAGAAGGGGTACAAGTCCATCAGTGAAAATATTGGTTTTCTGATTGGGGTTGGAGTTAAAATAACAGCTGGACTATCGAATATTTTGGACGTTGGTTTAACAGTGGAAGTGATAGCATTTTCCTCCGTTTCAGTCTCAGTAACAGTGGCGGTCTTTGCCCCCTTTCCTTGGAGCAGACTACCCAGGATACTCGAGGTGCCCAAAAACTGCTGTATGTTAGTGATCAGCAAGTGGGCATTCCCAAAAGGGACCGCAGCAGTAGTTACACCCGGATCAGTCAAAAGAGCGCACCTGGGATAATCAGAGTGGGTGGCTAAGTGACTTGCAGTTTCCTATTTACAATCAAAACGATTTTCCGTTGAGGGCCAAGACCAAGCTCAGAGGCCGATCCATGCCCACGCCCATGTACAGGGTGTGAAATAAGTGTGTCCAGAAGTTCCTCAGCGTTTGCAAGATTCCCTGGCAGATGGGGCTTGCATCAACAATTTAAGTCAAGACTTCAGATATTCAAATATGTTTTAGCGAAAATGCAATGTATCCCAGCATTGGGCTACTGCCAGCAGTTATTACCTTCCGTAGTGGGCTCATTTGGTCCTTCGTTGAAAAACACATAACCAATATCACTAGCAAACGTAGATGCATACATTCTGGCCAAAATCTGGCCTGGCCTCCTTGCATCAATAGTAATATATTAAGGACCAGCAGGAGGTGTAAGGCAACACGGGGGAATAAGAAATGTTAGACAGGTGTGGAACATCCTACATCACACCTCAGTCAAATGGATTAGCAACGAATAGTTTGCCACAACACCAAAAAGGTCTTGCAAAAAAGACAAATGGCAAAAAACATTCAGCATCCTAAGATTAATAAACTTGGGCAACTCCTATTCAAGAATATAACAACAATGATAGAAAAGAGATACAACTGACCATTTTAAGATATTAACACCGTAGTTTTAATATTTGGCCAAAATAATGCACATTTGTATTTCTTTGGAGAACCGGGACGCCAATTCCGTTCAGAAATTACTTACAGTAACATCTTTAAAGATGGCAAAGGCATTTCCTGGAAGGGCGCCTGTATAATTGCACAAAGAGGAGAACAAATGGTAAGATAGTTTCTGAGGGTGTGAACAAAAACATGAGCCAAAACAAACAAAACAAACAAAAAATATAAGAAAGAGGACTGTACAAATACTAAAAACTACCTTTTTACGTTGTATTGGGGTGTGTAATGGGGTCAGGAAGGGAAAATGCAGGATTGGGAAAAGGAACTCCCTCTTTGGCAAATAAGGGAAGTTAAAGCTGAGCTTTGAGGAGATCCATAATCGAAGTGGCTTTGATAGTATGATATGATATGATATGATATGGCATTTATAATGCGCCTATACACAAGTGTTTCAAGACAGGACGAGGCGGGGAGGGGGAACAGAGAGAGGACGGAGACAACGGTCTTACTAGGCCGCGTGTCATTGAGATTGCGCAAGAGCAGGGGAGAGGGGATGGGAAAAAGTGCCAGAGGAGGGGGAGGGGGGCAGTGCTGTTCATGGGAAAAAACAATAACAAGTAGTGCAGCTAGCAGGAGGCAGGTGCAAGGGTAAGTGAAGACAGCAGGTGTCCAATAAGTGCAGGTAGGCAGACTGTAGGGTTACAGATACAGACTCAAGTGCCAGGAGGCAGTGCAGGTGTGCAACTGGATAGGCATTGTACTGGGCCCGAAATCAGAGGGTAGGCAGGTGACCAGGGCAGTATCAGACAGGAGATTAGCAGGGGAGAGGAAGAGAGAAGGCAGAAGCAAAGAGGACGGTCTTGAGGTGCTTCCGGAACCGGAGATGGCTCTCTTCAAGTTTCAGAGAGGCAGGGAGGCTGTTCCAGAGGGAGGCCACAGCCGAAGAAAGAGATCTACCCCCAACTCATTGCATGGAGAAGCATCTGACCGTGATGGAGTTGGAGATGGAGGAGCGAAGAGCTGTAGTAGGAAGGGATTTACGAAGAGAGATTTGGAGGTATTGAGGACCGAGGCCACAGAAGGCCTTATGGACAATGCAGAGGGTCTTGAACTGAATCCTTGCAGCCACTGGGAGACAATGAAGAGATTTCAATGCTGGAGAGATACAATCCCTGGGCTTGAGACCAAGGACAAATGTTGCAGTCCTGTTCTGAATAAGTTGCAGAGGGTGGAGCGTAGAAGCAGGCAGATTTAGAAAGCGGCTGTTGCAGTAGTCCAACCTAGAGAGAACCAGAGCTCTGGAGACAGTGAGCTTCTGGGGGAAGGAGAGGAAAGGAAGAATACCTCTGAAGTGGTGCAGTTGGTAGTTCGACTTCTAAGAGACGTCAAAGATGTGAGGAGAAAAGGAGAGTGTGGAGTTAAAGAGAACCCAGAGCTTCTTAGACTCACATGGTGGAGTAGGAAGAGGGCCAAGGGAGGGTGGCCAGAGATGACAGGAAAGGAAGGTGCAGGTATGCTGGCATTAAGGCAGAGATCATTGGTGGCACACCACTCCTGGATAGAGGACAGACAGTCAGAGATGAGAGAAGTAGAAGAGGTGGCAAAGGGGAGCCTCTGGAGTAGGCATTGGGTGCATAACGAGAAAGTGCAGAAGCACACGGAGGTACAGGGCTAATGGACAGTGAGGTTCAGTGCAGAGGATGAGCAGAGGGAACAAGATGGTGAGTAGACAGAGATACACTCAGGCAGGTACTAAGGAGCAAGTCCATTGAGGGCTTTGTAGACTAGGAAAGGGAGTTTGAACAGGGAGCAGTTCCACATGGAGAGGAAACCAGCATTGTATTGGTCGCTAGAAGTAGGGGGAATTTGGGTAGGTTGTTGAGAGTGTGGGCTAAGTTGAGGACTTTATCTAGACAGATGAAGGAGAAGTGAGGAAGGTGAAAAGTTAGGCACAAACAGTATTCAAGTATGCTGAGCACTGGTCTGGAGATTAGATTTCTGAATGTGGAGACGATTTATACAAGCAGCAAAGTTCGTGGTAGTTATGAATTGCTGCAGATCTACGTCACTATCACATAGGACCTGAAGGTTGTGACCACCCACTCAAGGACCTTTAAATAATGGGAAGCAAGGAAACTGGGCAACAGTTGGTTGGGATGTTTAGGTCAGCCGAGGGTTACTTCACATTTGGTATGACAGTTGCAGATGTGAAGGAGGAAGAGAACACTCCAGCAGAGAGAGGGAGAAAGAGAGAGAGAGAGTGGGGAGAGAGAAAGAGAGAGAGAGAGAGAGAGAGAGAGAGAGAGAGAGAGAGAACAAGGCTAACAAGATAGGGGAGGTATGGTCAGGTGACTGAGATTAAGTATTTCACTGCTGGATGGGATATGTTGTAGGGTATGAGAAGAGAGGGGATCCATGATTTGTGCCAGCATTCAAAATCATGACACATGTTTGTTTCGGGGGTCTGAATTCTCAGAGCTGAGCCAGGCATGAAGACATGAAGGTCTGAATGTACATGCAGTATAGTGTTGGTCAAAGAGAGTCCAAATTGGATAGTGAAAATCTGAAGAAAAAAAACATGGTCAATGCAAGAGGCATGAACAGGGAAAGAAATAGGAGAGAGGTGCTCATATCATCAAGGTCAGGGGCAAGAGAGACCCGCTTGACTTTAATTTTGATCATTCTAGAAGGGAGAGGGGAGAAGGTGGAGGCGCTGATATGCTAAAGTGAACAAAGGAATGATCATGTGGAACAGAGTCAATAGGGATGTCAGAAAATGAGAGAACAGTGTAGAGAAAGATATGGTCATGAGAGTTTCCACAGGAATGGATAGGCTGGTTGTGGAATTAGCATATGGAGTCGTCAGATAGGAGAAAGCTAATTTCAAGGCATGTGGCTGCAGAGGGCTTGGGAATGTTAAAGCACCCAAGCATAATTTTAGTAGAAAGTAACTCAAGGAAAAGTTCACATCATGGATGGTGTAGCGAGGATCAGAGTGTTACTAGAGAGAGAGAGAATAGTGCGAAGAATAGGATGGTGGAGTTGAATAGTGGCATATTCAAAGGCGGACGAGGTGTTGTCAGATGTGCACAGGAGGCCTCTGGTGAGAGCCTTATTGATAAGGAATCCCACTCCACCACCCTTTCCAACAGGTTGAGTAGAGTGGCAGAAGGTAGCAGAGTGTTTTTAATTTTTATTATTATGATTTAGCAGATACAAATGACTTTTTGTAACATATAACATTACATTTAAATATTGATCCTTCATTTCATTGTTGCATTGCAAGCATCAAGTTATTCAAGAAACAAATAAAACCAACACCCTAAAAACACAAGACAATGCAAATCATAACATTTGTTTTTACAGGTAACTAAACAATACAAATCATGTTGTCTTGCTTTTAAAAGTAACTGGATCTAATTTATGGAGTGTTCATATGACTTGATTAGTCAATAAGGTTTCGTGTCCTGAGATTATTCTTTCCCAGAAATCATCTGTGTGTATGTCTT
Organism: Ambystoma mexicanum; assembly: GCF_040938575.1. Classification (NCBI taxonomy): domain Eukaryota; kingdom Metazoa; phylum Chordata; class Amphibia; order Caudata; family Ambystomatidae; genus Ambystoma; species Ambystoma mexicanum. The sequence goes on from NC_090939.1 coordinate 768,657,931, forward strand.
GGGTCCTATGGACAAACTGTTTGGAAATGTTTTAGTCTTAGGTCCACAGTGACAGTACACTCGAGCATTATGTGTTTCAATGTTTGATTCAAAGGCAATTTGCACAGATCACATTCCACAATGTTGGATTCTAATAACTTTCAAATCGATTATATCTCTGCAATAGGTAGCAAATTAAGACGAAATCTTAAAAAGTTTTCTCTGCTGATTGTGTTTGGGGATTTCCTCAGATATTTGGTGAGATAACCTCTGGGTTTGTCAAAAATAGATAGTGGTTAGGACACCTTAGATTTTTGAACCAACAATATAGTTTTTATCCAATCATTTCTCAACATTTTTGTTTTGATTCTCAGTGGATTGGATTTCAAGTCCTCTTCTGAACTTTCACCGCTTTGTAGGGTGTCACAAGCCATCTTCCTCAAGTTATTTAGGCAGTTTCCGGATTGGATATTTAAGGTGTTATTGATCTCCTTTAAGATTGAACCCTCAGGAGCCGACCAATGTGTTCTGAACAGTGATAGAATGTTCCAGTCCACATGAGTTTGCAAAGATGGTAGACCCAACTCATATCTTAGGCAACATATCTGGAGGCTCAAGGGGAGGCCCAAGGATGTTTCCAAATGTTTCCTTCTAATTTGGCCCAATTAATTCCATTGGTCATTAGATTATTTTCAACCCTGTATAACAGGGTGGGAATGACCTTTGACTTCTAGGATTTAACCAATTGAAGGATGGAAAAGTGGCAGAATGTTGACAAGATTGTTTTCATTTGGCAGATCAAATGGTCTGCCTTGGTGTTTAAGAGTTGCTCAAATGCCACCACAGTGGAAACATCCTTTATTCTGAATAACAGGTATGTGATCTCATTGGCAATCGGAATCAATTGTTTGCCTAGTTTCCAGCTGAAGTGTGGTGAATGCTTATGAATTCTTTTGAATTAAAAAAATTGAGATTTTGCTGGATTTATGATTAGGTCATTTTTGACGGCATATTGTTCTAGTGCATTAGCATTCTTTGCAGTCCCGTAGTGGGGTAATCCAGCAGCACAACGTTGTCTGCGCAGGCGATCCAATTAAGTTTTTCTGCCGCAACTCTTGGACTATTAAATGCCGCAGGACTGAGTGCGTGGCCTACATCAGCCAGGTACAAGTTGAACAGTAGCAACGCTATTATGCACCCTTGGCAGACCCCTCTTTTGGTAATTATGCTTAGTGTTAAGAGTCCTTCCAAATTTAATCTGACTTCAAGTTTCTAGTTGTTATGTCAGGAGACTATAATGGCTAACAGAGACATTGGGATTCCCCATGCCTTTAAATTGTGCCACAAGTGCTTTCTATGAATTGTGTCAAACGCTTATAAAAAGTCAACCCAAGCACTGTACAAAATGGGACCCCCTTTGTCCCAAGACTTCTCACAAGCTATGTTCATGAGTAGGCCATTAATCTATGTGCCACTTCCCTTGTGAAAGCCCAATTGGAGTTTAGATATAATTCTATTTTTTATAGCCCATGCTTCAAATTCCTTACGAATAAGGCCAGAGAATATGTTGCCATTGACATCCAGTAGTGTGATCAGATGGTAATTCTTCAGGTTTACTTCAGGTTTACCTTGTCGCCCTTTTTATATATAGGTATGATGACAGCATGTGACCATGATTCTGGAAGGTTTTTTTTGTTTCAATATTGTTCTGAATAATGTATCCAGAACAGATGCCCATAAATCAATTTCAAGATTCAAAGTCTGATTTGAAAGGCCATTGGCGCCAGTGGCTCGTGAAGGAGAAGATTTCTTAATGAGATGTATAATGCCACTTTTGGTGAATTTCAGTTGACACAAAATGGATTCTTCTATCTGGAATACGTCACAAGACGGTTTTTCATACATTTTCCCAAAATAATCACATCATGTTGGTTCTGACACAACGTTGCACTGCATCAGCCTTTGAGGACATTGGAGAACTTTTAATTAAGGCTCAAAGGTATCTGGAGTTATTTGGTTGGAGTGACTGAAGCATAAGTTTGCCATCATGCTGGAGCCTTAAATGTCTGTTGTTTCTTGAACAATTTCGGTAGGATTTTTTTAGTGCTTTTAGTTTTTTTGTCAAAGCTGTCCGGCTGTTGTTGGACCTCTTACAGGATCGAATATCGTTTCTTAAGTTTTGTTTTTCCTTTCTGCTGTTTGACGTTTGTATGCATGATTGTACTTACAATGTGACATTGTTTTACCTGGCCTTGGTGGATCTAGTTCAGAAAGGATACTGGTGAAGGATCTTGGTGTGCACACGTATTTCTCCCACAGAGGCTGTTGCCCAGATATGTTAGATTTTTATTTACTCAAGATCAGGCCATTTTGTTTACATTTTCTGGTCTGATTACGACCCCCATTCACATCTAGCTCAGATGTGTAGAGATTAGTTGTTGTATTAAACTTGATTGTGAATTTAGCTTTCAGCAGGTTATGGTTGCTAACTGTCTGTTGCAAGATTTGTTTTTTTTTGCATTTAAAAAATAAGTTATTTGATAAAAACTTGTAGTCAATGATGGAACTAGTTTTGCCTTGCTTACATGTTTGAGCCCCCATTCATCCATAAACGAGGCCCATTTTTTACCTTTATTGTTTATTTGATTTAAGTTACATTTCACAGTTGGTTCTTCACTACAGACACACTGAGAGTTTAAGTCCCCAGCAATCATGAGAGAGAAGTCCTCATATTTATTTTGGATGGAGGAAATAGTAACCATCTGGGATTAAAGAAAGAGTGTCTGAGATATGATTGCTGGATTCCAGTATATACATATAACTGCCATTTTCATTATAGTTGAGCTTTCATGAAGTATTAAACCAACAGCAAGAAGACCAGGGAAATCATTGGTGATCAGAAAGAAACTTGGTGAAACTGAGTTACGGATTGCAATTAGTAAGCCACCTACCGGGCAGTCGCTGTTCTCCTTACGAGCTAATTGATTAAATGTTGAGAAGGCATCTATTGTTACGTCTCTCAAAAGCTATGTTTCCTGGAATATATACTTCCATGTCGTTACTGTTTTGAATGAGCTGGACCATCGTGTATTCCAACAGTCAATTTTTAACTCCTCTTTGGCTAGAGGGACACAGGTGCCAGTCCCAGTTTCGTTACTACCTGGGCTATGATTTCCAGTAACATCGGATAGAAGTCTTGCTTATGATCTGACCATTCTGATATTGTTTCTTTGTTTATCTGGCTAGGTCCCACATTGTTTTGCGGCTGTGCTTTATTCTACTGACGCTCTTTATATTCACTCCAATTCAGATCATCTGTGTCATCATATTCTTTTGCAGGAGGAACGTAGGAATGTCAGACACCTAAATGTTTAGTTTATTCAGTTCATGATTGCCACCCATCAATGCACTTGCCATTATCCATGATTTTAGACCAACTTCTTCTATGTGTGCATGTTTTATGTACGGAAATCTCACATATTCCAAATCTTGAGAGGAGAAAAAATACAAAGTGGGTATTTTTGATTGGCTCAACCATCAGCTTTCCCTTCCATCCAAATTCTGGGAATAGCAAAATGATTTTCCTTTGCCATATGCACTAAACTATTTAAATAGTGATCTTCATGGCCTACCTGGCTATTAGTTAGGGGCTGTGAGTGCAACTCATTAATCAGTTCATCTTTAGTTTTGTGACCCACTGAATCCCGAGCACTGATTTGATCACTTATCTTATTCACATGCATGTTTTTTTTTGACTGGGTGCTGTTATATTCTCAGCAGCATAACTTATCAGTTCAATTTGAGTCGCTGGATCTTTTTCTTTTTCATAAAGATTGGAGCCGACTTTGGTAAAGGATTTTCTGGTAGGCTATTTGTTCTACCTGTGGTAGGAATTTGTGTGGCTAAATCCATTGAGGATTGCCTGTTGTTCTCCACAGATGGATTAAGCTAATCAGTTTGAACTGCTTGATCTACCAGATTTCCTATAGGTACTTCTACAATCGTTTTCATTCCTGTCAGAGCTATTTTGAAGACATGTTTCCCTATGTGAGGGGAGGACTCTTCTTTTTGTGGTAGTGTTAATTTGTTGAATAAGGGAGAATGTTTTGATCTTGTATTTTGTTTTTTTGCGTCAATGCTTCAAAATCTGTGTTTTACCCAAAATGACTGATGAAGATTCTTTTGATTTAGTTTTTGCTTCGGCTGCAGGTTCTACAGCAGGCTCATACTCTTTGGACTTTTTTTTTCTTTTTCTTTTTTAACTGTGATTGGAAATGGAGGCTTCTTGTTTGGGAATTGTCTCCTAATTGGGCTAGTCTCATAGGATTCTACCGGTACTGAGTCTGACGATGGTGTGTCTTCCGGCTGATTATAAAGCACTACTTCAGTTTTGGGTTCTTGATCAGGTTCGTGCATTGAGGTTGTACTGATTTTCCCCTCCAATGCAAGTATTTTCTGTTCCAAAAATTCTATATGCTGTTGCATTGATTGCACAGTTATATGTATTTTTTTATATTCATTGTTTCTCTAATAGCCTCATTCTTGAGGTCTGTAAGTGTACTTATGATTTTTGTACTAAGGGTTGACTGAATCGTGATTGGATTGATGTTGTGCTTCGTATTTTACTAATTCAAATATTTTCACCAATGAGGAGTTAAGGATGGAGCTCAGAGCTGACAGTGTATGACTGTTACCTCCTCCTGTTTCTCTGTCGTCTCTTCTTTGAGATGACATATGGCCAGGGGAATTGGAATCACAATCTGATGTTCTTTGAACTTGAATTTCTTATTCATTCACCTTTGTTGTAACTTCCTGTTCTGATGAAAGAACCACAGACTGAGAGCTTGTTTTTGTCAGGAGTGCATTGGACATGCGACACACTTCTCTATGGTCCATGGCCTTCCTCCTCAAGTCGTCCTGCTCATTGTTGTCATTCACATGGCTTACTATAGGTTCTCAGACAGGTCTGAGCCGTCTACATCTCCCAAAATTAGACTTCTTCTGATTGGAAAGTAATCATTAATGTTAGCTTTCAGAGTTGTTGCAGTAAACGTGGATTCAGGGTTCAAGAGTGGTGCTGGGGAAGCTTTTACTGTTATTTCATCTGCTTCTATAACCCCTTCTCCTGCAACATGAGCTACATCACTCAAACTTTCATTTGAGGAGCTTTCCAATTTGTTATGTATAAGTTTACCTTTAAAGGGTTTATTGCATTTCTCCCTGTTGTTACCTTTGATAGGGGGCTGGTCCCAACTCTGTTCCAAAGGCACATGGTCTATTTCTGGCGCCCTTAAATCATCCTGAAAAGGGCCACTCCCAAGGTTGTAAGAGTAAGACATAGTAGCACTGGTGGGAATTTTTCTCTTATTTTTCTCTTGCTTTTTTTTCTTTCTCGTTGCGTCTCTTTTCTGATTTTCTTCACCACTCCTTATATTTCTTTTTTCCTTTCCTTCCTTTCTTACCCTGAGTTCCATTCCCTTTTTACTTGTGTGCTTATATTTATATTACAATCTCACTTTGCAAGGTTCCACTTTAGTAACCCGGCGCTGGTTCAAAGGCTCATCCGGCCTGCAGACACCAGCACAGAGCCCATATGAATCCACACGAGCTGGGCACTCTGCTGAAAATGGCCTGCAGCTCCCTCGGCCGACAACACACAGCCAGCAGAGAGGACAGGCGCCTGCATTCAGTCGTCTCAGCACAGCTGATAGGAATTGATATAAAAAAACTAACCTGCCAACACGACTCCATCAGGTGAGTTCATTACCTCAGGTAGCTTTTTACGTGTACAATGGCCAAACATCTGCTGACGAAAAAGATGTTACTGGTTTGTTCTGGCTTCAACGGGGCTCAAAGGCTTCTTGCTAGCAGTCGTTGTGCCTAGGAAGAAACTGAATGTGCATATTTGCTTTCTTGTTGCCAGCAGAAAAAGGCAATCAGATGCAATTGCAAAGGTCTATATGACAAACAAGGTGGGTATTCAAGGATATACTCAAACTCGGCTGAAATCACACCACCGGCTGGTAGGGTCAGCCGCCTACCGCCAAGTAGTTGGAAGTCAATAGATATCCGCTGGAGGATTCAAACAACAAAACCTGCACACTCACTGTTGCACTAGTACAGTACACTGCTTCAGGAGGAAAACGACTTTAAGCTTTACTGCAATAGTCTTATAAGCCACCTACCACTCAGTGGCTGCCAGGGAAAGTAAGCTACCAAGTTACAAAAAGTCAAGACTGAGACTGGAGTTGCATGCTTACCTTTGTAAGCTTGTCATAATATCAATCAGGGCATTTTCTGTGCCGAAGCAGGTCCTGCACATTTCCGTTCACGTCCGACGCCCAGCATACAATGTGGTTTAGTGATTTGCTGCTGTGTTGCCAGTAGACCTGCTCGGCTTGCAAGGACTGCTGCACTCGTTCCGCTCTGCATACTTCTGGGCTTTTTAGAGTCTTACTGTGCCTTAACATGACTGCCATGAAAGGCAGACCAATGTCATGGGCGTAATTTTAGGGGGGACGAGGGTGTTTGTCCCCCCCCAACTTTCATGGCACACTATTTTGTCCCCATTCATTTGAATGGGGCACCTTTTCTTCAGTTGTCATGTCCCCCCCCAACATTTTCAGCAAAGTTTCTCCACTGCCAATGCCGCACCACACACTGCAAGGACTGCTCCTCTCAGCACCACTCCACAAAGTCAGTGCAGAGAGCCAATAGTGTAGCCGAGTCGTGTGGGGTTATCTATATTTCTAGGATAGCAACAGGTGAAAGTTGAGGGTGATGAGAGTCAAAGTAGTCTGTGATGCAGGAAGAGTTGTATGAGTGGGATTGTGCATTCCAGAGGGCAAGCAAAAGAGTGCTAGGATAAGGTGGGGAGTGGAGCTGGTGTTGTGCGGTACGCGCGGGAGAGAGATGAGGATGGAGATTCTGGGAGGATAGGAGCTTCAGGTTTGTGGGGGTATGATACAGCAGAGAGGAGGGAGATGAGGAGGGTGAGTGAGGTAGATGATGGGGGAGAGTGAGATAGAAGTTAGACAAAGTTGTGGCTTAAGGCTAGGGCAGAGGAATGAGTGATATGATATGTGGAGCAGCATGAAGGAGCTTGATGGAAGGTGAAAAAAATGGTCAAGTGATGACAGTGAAGGAAGCGTGCAGCCTAAGAGGGAGAAGGTAGGTGGGCAAGTGGAGAGAAAAAGGAAAAGGACATTGCTGGGAAGGAGCAGGTGTTACAGCTGAGTTGGGCAGGAATGTGCCATTAGGTAACCAAACGACATTTTAGAATTCCAAAAAAGGCATTTTCCTGTTTTGCTATATAAAGCACAATCAGAGCGAACACCTTGCCATTTCTAACATACACTTCTGAAACTGACAACAGTAAACCTTTACCTTTGCAAAGCTAGACTTATTTCGCTTGTCTATCCTTATTTTTTTAGAATTCCCAAAGTTTCTACTCCTCATTGTCTGACAGACTCCTGAGCTCTCTGTTTTCTCTTCAGCCAGAACTGCCTTTTTTTATTTCTCTGGCAAGCACCTATCTTCAACACTCCAGAAATCAGACATGTCTCATTTCCATAGTTATAAAGCCCTGCTGGGGGTAGACACTGCTGTTTTCATCCCGACAAGAAATATCTGAAGCTCCTTCAACGAAAGTGATGCGCACACTGCCGACTCTCAACACCTTCAACAACTTTGTAAAAAAATACACTGGGCCTCATTACAAGTTTAGCAGTGTTTGAAAAAAGTGGCTGTAATTCCGTTATTGCTGTTTTTCCCACAGCACCAAATTTTTATTTTGGCAGATTTATCACCGGCGGGATTATCATGCAGCAAGTCCACTGAATTGCAGTGGGAAAGTGGTGGATTCACCTGCAGCCTGTGGATGAGGGTAAGTCATCAATTGAAGCTCCAAAAATCAGCAGATTTGCCATGCAGTAATTCCACCAGCAGAAAACTGCCAAAAATCCCCATGCAGTTGACTCCAGAAATGGGAATTACCATCACTTGTAATCCTGTGGTAACACAGTGGGACCAAGTGGCAGTTACAGTAATTGGGCCTCATTACGACCCAGGCGGTAAGGGGTTTACGGCAGCGTAAACAGCGCCGACCCTTACCGCCTGAGTACGAGGTCCCTTAGCGCCATGGCGGATTTAACACCTGCTTTTAGCAGGTGTTAAAATCCATGGCGCTAAGGGACCATGGAGTTAATTACGCCACCGTAATTTACGGTGGCGTAATTAACGCCTTCCCCACTCCCATTATGCCCTATGGGGCAAAAATGGGAATGGGGAAGGGAAAATGGGGATTGGGGACTTACCGCCCCGCCAAGGTCGGAATGGGGCGGTAAGTCCGCCAACCACCATGGCGTAAACATAGTTTACACCATGGTGGTAAAGTCACGGCCCAGGCGGTAACTTACCGCCTGGGTCGTAATGAGGCCAATTGAGTTTGGTGGAAATACCACTGCATTACTGTCAAACTCGTAATGAAGTCCACTATTTTGTAAAAACACTAATCGTAAATTGAAATGTGGCCCTGTAATGTAGAGATTTAGGGCCTGATTCATGGAGCGTTTTCCTATGGGATTGCACCATTATAAAAGGGTTCTGTGAATGAGGCCCTAACTCACTATAATGTGGGGTTACAGTGCATGCCAAGCTCAAAACTATCACAAACAAGGCAAATATACACGGCAAAGAAACATTATCATGGGGATGACAGACACAAGAAATGGGTAGCATTGTCTGGAATGCCCTACCATTCCAAGATGGCACTGTATACATCCACTGGTTTATGGTATGGTGCTGTTATGATCCGGTTGTTTTTGATCTCTAAATTGACATCCAGGAAGTGTTGTGCTGGCGTCCCTGCTTCCATAGTGAATTTGATATGATTGTGTACTGAGTTTAGATAATTAAAGAAGGAATCCAGCTCTTCTCGGGTTCCACACCAGACGCCAAAGATGCCGTCTATAAAACACTTCCATATTAGTATCTTGCATGTCCATTCCAGATGGTCCAATATGTGGCGATGTTCAAACATGTACATAAATGTATTTGCATACATTGAGGCCATTGGTGAGCCCATAGATGTTCCTGTAGTTTGTTGGTAATAATTCCCTTGAAACGAGAAGTAACTATTATACAATATGAGTTCCAGTAGTTTCAAAATTAGTTTAGTGTGTCCTCTAGTTGTTGTCGAGTTCCAAAGGAGCCATTTGACCGCTTTGATGCCTTCTGCATGTGGGATGGATGTGTACAGGCTGCACACGTCCATACTGAAGATGATACATTCCATGATCAGGGCTGAAATGTCATTAATACAGTTCAGAAAGTAGGTTGTGTCACGTAAGTATGTCAGAGTTTCTTGTACTAATTGTTGGAGTGATCTGTCAATGTATTCTGCTAGCGTATCAAAGATACTGTCTGTAGCAACCACTATTGGTCTCAATGGAGGATTGATTGGGTTCTTATGAATCTTTGGGAGACCATAGAAAACTGGAGTGATGGGATGTGGGTTTCTCAAAAATTCACCTGCTTATTCATTAATCCAGTTATTATCAAGTGCTTCTTCAATTCTATTATCAATCAATATCTTGATTTTGTGTATGGGATCATTGTCAAGTTTGATGTATGTATTCTCATCATTGAGAAGTTCCAGGTACTTCTGTGTATATTTCACAGTGTCCATTACTACAATTGTGCTGCCTTTATCGGCTGGTTTAATAGTCAACTCCTCATCCTTTGCTAGTGCTTCAATATGGTCTAGTTGGCATTTTTTCTGCATTGAGTGGTAATGTTTTCTTGAAATTGATTCTCTCCAGATCAGATAAGACTGTTTTCTCAAACAAGTTTAGCATAGAATTTTGAATGTAGGGCTCAAAGTTACTTTTAGGGAGAAATTCCAGGGTGCCCTCATCCGAGATGGACTTTCCTTTATCCATATCATCATTGAAGAACATTTTGAGTCTAAGTTTCCTTGATAGCTTATAGAAGGATACCTTCTCTTCAAACAAGGTGGTGTTGCTGGTTGGTACAGACGAAAGCCCATGGTTCAACATGTTTAATTGATCACTAGGAAAGTTTTTACTGGATATATTCACCACTAGGTTTTCAGTTATTTGTTTCTCTTTTTTTGCATTCCCTTTGCCTCTCCTCGTTTTTCTTTTGGTCTGTCCTGCGTTCCTAAAAAACACCTGATGTTCCTGGACTGGTGGATGTCTGTGGTGTTTCTAAATTAATGGAAGTAATCTCCTCTGGTCTGTTGTCTCTGTTATCCCTATCCCTGTTGGTGCTTGTGTTTCTCCCCGTTGGATAGCGTCCCAGATGCTACTGTTGCTGCTATCACTACCTGAATTATTTCTGTTGGGATTATTCAATTTATTCCTTTGATTGCGATGATGGTAATACTCTTGCCATGTATATACGATATTGTTAAGATAATCAAAAGATTCCATTTTGAATTTTCTAAGTTTCCATTGTTCTATTTCGGATTTATAGTTCTCCAATTTTTGATTGATCTCAAATAATAGATCTGCAAGTTCCACTGATGATTTAAATTCGGCTAATTGAGTCTTCAGGGTGGTTATTTCAGTGTCAATAGAGGATAATGATTTAGACCGTTCTTCAATTGTGAGAAGAATTAAGTCTAATGAACATTTGTTGAAGATTTGATCCCATTTCTCCACAAATTTCTTGCTTTCACTACATTCAGTTGGTCGCAGATAAACTCTAAGTCCCACAAGTAATGGGTAGCATTGTCTGGAATGCCCTACCATTCCAAGATGGCACCTGTGAAAATACTATTTAAATTAACAGGTAACAGTCTAATGAAACAAATGGCACTCTGCATTAGATACATGCTGATTGTGATGGGTTAGGACTAGCCGTCATGTTATTATATTAACGCTCAATGTATCAAAAAGCATATATAAAAATATTAGAAAGAAATGTAATGCAACCCAAAAGATAAACTAGTGTATCAAATAGCATGTGAACATAATCAGTTCTTAAACCAACATTTGGAAATTCTCTCTCCAACTTACACATTTCCACTGGTTTCTACACATAGGGACAGTGTAACAGAGCTTTCCCCGTACTGTATCTTGTCTGCATCACGGATCAGGTGATTGTCACCATGGTGCCTCTAATAAGTAGCTTCCAGATCTCTGCTAGAAATACAATGCTGTGCAGACCTAAACAAAAAGAACGTAAATATGAAACTCTCGCAGCATGCATGGCCGGCAAAAATCGTACCGCCTGGTACTGCGTCGTGTTGCGTAATACGCAGATGTTGTGAGCATGCGTGAGCCTCGTTCCGGCTCACACATGCGAATTAACAATAAATGAGGACCCGGGATGGCAGTTGCCGCTGGGACCCCATACCGACAAGACCTGTCCTGCGTATACTTACCTGGCATGTGTGTGTGTGTGAGTGGGGGGGGTCCTGGGATGTGGCTCAAGGCTAACACTGGTGACGAGGCGGTGGTGCATGTGTGGATGCAACACCTTTTGAAGATGCTCACAAGTCGGAAAAAGCATTCTGTCATGCTACTGTAAGGATATTTGGCATGTTACAGCACAGAGTACAGCACTACTGCACAAGTAGCATTACAGCACTACTGCACAAGTAGCATTACAGCACTACTGCACAAGTAGCATTACAGCACTACTGCACAAGTAGCATTTTTTTTTGCAGCACCACCACAAGGGTGCGGTGCATTGCTATATGGGTTAGCAGATTAACAAGGAAAGACAGGCTATTCAGTCAAAAAACGATTTTAACATATAAGATGCAAAGCTATTTTTACAGTTAAAAGCACACGTGTTCATTTAAAAATGCACACTATTTTTCACCTGAAATGCCTATATTGCTAGAGACACATTTGAAAATTAACAGCTAACATATTAACCATTAACCTGACTAATAAAACCTTATTTTATTATAACTCACTAATAAAATGTGTTCTCTACTGCAGAATTAGGCATATTTTGAAAACCAGTTAAATGAGTGTGCAGATTTTTCCTCTCTTCTCTGCCTGATTATCCGTGTTGTTGTGCACAGTAACTGCAGGAGGAAGGAAGTCAGATTTGCAACAATTGCAAATGTATAAGCGAAGCTATTGTTTAAAAGTAGGAGGATGAGAGATGATGGATTTCATTGGAACACGTCATAAAGAGGGCTGAGAGGAAAGTTTTAGTGGGCAGTAGCAGGGAAAAAGACAGGCAGACATCTTTCTGCACTACTGGGGAGAAGACCTGGCTGTGGGGGTGTCCTGCTGCAGTCGAGACTGGGGAAAGCTGAAAGAATTACATTTCCACTGGCAGAGGCTGTCCTATCTGAAAAAGCTGAGAATTCCAGGCAATGACCCCGGCTTGAGAAGGCAAGCGTCCCTTTTCGTTGGAGTTAAGCCAAGAGAGCCACATTCACAGAGAGAATCCTCTAAACAGATAAGGTAATTACCTAACTGGGGGAGCTGTGTGTGTGCACGAAAGTATGCAGTCAGTGTAGAAAAATGAAAGTCCCGTGCGTGTCTTAATCAAGTGCTAATGTTGCAATTTAAGTTCTGTTCTCCGCCACTATAATTGCAGCGTGTCATTGAAAATGCTTTGATTGTTCCCTTTTATTGCTGTAAAGAATGAGATTATGTCTAAATGCAAATTTTATAATACAGAAAATATTTGAAAACAGACGGGTGGTTTATTTTCTATTTACCATTACAATGCCAATGATGTGGGGAGATTTTTAAACAGTGCAATGGTCATTTTAAGACAGATGTGTGTATGTCAGAATCAGTATGAATAATTGTGAGTGACTGTAGTATAACTTGTTGGAGGTACATGAGCCAACGGGAAGAGAGACTCTCTGAACATAGCTCCCTACCGTATATAAGGTAGTGGAAATTACCACAAGACTACCACATATAGCTCTCTGTCGTAAATAAGTCAGTGAGTTTGCCCATGGTGGCGCACCAACACTATCCCTGGAAATTGTGGTTTCCCTAGAATGCAGGTCTGAGGTCTCTCTAGTGATCACACGAAAAATCTAAGCGAAGATAAGGGATTCTGGACATTGGGGCCACAAATAAAACAAGGGAATTATGCTCACCAAAATACCACCAACCACGTATACCAAATATGCAGGTCTGGGTGCTGAAATAATGCATGTCCATTGTATTATTGTTGCACATGGCCAAATCTGAATACAAAGAGTGATTATTGCTAAGTTATTTCTCAGCGGTAATAAAATACCGTCAGGCCCCAAATCTCCACAAAATACCCTACATATTTATGGTGCGTTGCAGGCCGGGAAAGTGATCATAGAGTACCTACTGGGCGTGGCAAGCGTGTCTCACACTGCCATTTGCACATTAAAGGGAACCCATTTTATAATAGCAGTGTGCCACTAAAAACGAATTTCAGAATGTCACAAAGGGAAACCACATTCTCAGATCTAGTGCAATATTTAGAGGCAAAGTTATTTGCACATGGGAATTGGTCTTCGAACAGTACCTTAGAATGGAGTAACCGCATTCAGGGTGAGGTGCAGAAAGAAAAACTAGACAATATTTTTGCAGAAGGCAGCATAATTCAGGTCTGCCTTACAAGATTATTGAATGCAGCCGATAAAAGTGCAGAGAAAGACTGTTTAATACGGCTATGCGGCAAAATATGGTTTATTTTAAACAAGTCACTGCGAATGCAAGAGAATGATACTCAGCTAATTAACAGGTTAAAGACTGAATTAGATGGGGCAAGTAAAAATCAGGAAATGTTGAGAGCAGAATTGGATGTATGCCAAAAAGACATGCAATTAAAATGCAGAGACTTTGATACTCAGTTATCCAAAAACAAGAAACAATTTGAAGATAGTGAGCAAGAATTGACACACTTAAAAGCCTTAGTGGATCACATTAGGCAGGATAAAGATGAGGTTGTTTCAGAAATGCAGATTTTACAAAAAGAACATTGCGAAAAAGAAGGTGATCTCCAGAGTGTAGAACAAGAAATGATTAAAATGATCCAAGAAAGAGACAAGAGAAGTAAAGAGTTCAATGAATGCCAAATGCAAATGTGCGATATGCAGGAGGCAATTAATAAAATGAGTGATGAAAATAATTATTTGCATGATGAAGCCAACAGACTCCTTAAAAAGTGTAAGGACTTAGAACAGCAAATGTGCATTCCCAGGTCCCAGGAGAGGCGGCAGGGCACCACATTCAATGGAGTGGAGGTGAATTCTAGCTCTGCCCAAAGAGCTAGTGCCCCAGTGACTGGGCCGGTGACTGAACTTGGTTGCAGCGCCCTTGGGGGATTTGATACTCCCATTGGGGGCAGCCACCAATCTCATACACCTGAAAACAGGATTGAATCACAAAATAGTGCAATTCCATGCATTGCAACAAGTAGCCCCATAAAAATAATGAAATCCATTAAAGCCCTGATCAAACCATTTAAAAAGGGAGGTGAATGCTGCATTGAGGATCACTTAGAAGCGGTGCATGACATTTTTAAAGCGCTCCAGATACCTAAGGAACAGTACAGACAATATTTTCATTTAACTTTAGATGCCCCGACGGCCAGCATCATAAGGGGATTAAATGAACAGCAGAATATGACATGGCTGGAGTTTGAAAAAGAAATTAGGCGCCATTTTTCTCCTTTTCAGTCATTGCAGGAGGCAAAGAAAGTTGCGTACACTATTACTGCTGGACCTAATACATCACCTCGCCAATTTTTACAAGACTTAAAAAGAGCATTCTCTCGCTTTGATGTATCTTTTGACTCAAATTCCAATGAGTTTAAAACCGCATACTTCTATGGGCTACAGAAAGACATTATATCCCAATTGGTCCGTGAATTTGACCGTGACAAGTCCCTTGAATGGATTGTACATCAAAGCACCAAGCTATATGAGGTACTCTATTGTCAGGGTAGAGAAAGTGATAAAATGAAAGATACTAGGCCTAAATCTAAAGAACCCTCAGCCACAGTAATGGAAATCAGGTCAGCCAAAATGTCCCTTGAGTCTGCTCAAAGCCAAGGTAAAAATAATGTGACACCTGAACAAAGGGGTAATCAACAAAGATCGCCATTTACTGTACCAATATTCCAATCACATGATCCTAGTAATAGAGAGAGCTACATCAGCCCTAGATATTTAGGAGATAGACCCCGGATAAGATACCGGTCTGATATGGCAGGTATGAACAATAACCAGAGACAAAATCAAGATCAAAGAAATGATGGTCCCTACCAGTCATTGGGGACACAGAGCAGATTTGATCCCAGCACCATGATATATGGTAATCAGGATAGGCCCCGATATGTGGATCGATTTACTGATAATGGAAATCAATATAGGGGCCAGTACCCACAATCTGAGAAACAGGACATGAAGCAAAACGTGAACTACAGTCCACGCCAGTACAATGATTCCCCACCAGGGGACTATAATCAAAGGATGGGTGCAACCCGCTCCCCTCCACAAATGAATCAAGAGTTCAGAAACCATCCCAACCGGTATCAATCACCTGAGAGGTATCAGAATAGATCCAATCAGGGGGAAAACAACCAATATCGACCTAGGCCACAGAAAGAGGATCCTAGAGAGGTGGAAAGGTTCCAATGCCTTGAGGCCCAAGTGAAAATGTTAGCTGAGCAAATAGGAAAGCTCTATACAGCGCAAAAACAACCTTCCAAAGAGGGGGCTGATGGCCATAGCAATGACCGGGGGGCTTCCGAAAAGTGACTAAGTACTCATGATAACTGCAGTGCCAAAATGACAGATTGCTCTGATATAATTTTGCATAACGACTCTGAGATGTCTAATGGATTAAAAATGAAAGTACCAGTAAATGAAATTGTGACAGAAAGTGCAAATACTTCTAAAAAAGAGGTACGGTTTAACTTAGAGCTAAATAAAACAGTAAAGATTTGCACAAATGAAAAAGAAACATTAGGAATTCCAAAAGAACAAAGGGACAGATTTAAGAAAAATGACTCATGCATGGGGAATACCAGTGAACAGGGAGTAAGTGGGGATGCCATAGCTCCTTCCCTGGGCAAGCAAAACAATTACCAAACACAGACAGAAAAAGGAAATACTCACAAGGAGGGTACAAGTCAATCACCTGAAAAATTCTTTGAGCCACATATTTTTGAAGAGGCTGAAAGGGCTGGTATTACACTAAATGATCACAAATGCACAGAATTAAAAAATGACAAATTGCTGAATGATGTTGTGACACATGTTCAGTTGGAAGGTTGTAATGTGGTCTCTGATGTTACCCAGATGGATGGGCGAACGGTGGCCACACTCCAAAAAACCTCTGAACATGGAGAAATGAATAAAATATCTCGCACAGAAATGGGTAAAAAGGAGGGAAAAATGTCTTTTCATTTACCAATGTGCTTAGCCAAAAGTGAAAAAGACCTGAGAAAGGTGAGCCCTGAAATCAGTAAGAATTCACATTTCTTATGTGTATTAGAGGAAGTTGAGGACAGATATTATGCACCCATCACTGTAGAAGAAAAATGCCACACCTTTGCTATGATTGACACTGGCGCACAGGCCACAATTATGTCCAAGGAGCTGGTAAAGAGTATCAATGAAGGGAGGCCTCCACAGAGTCAGATCACAGTGAAGGCAAATCAAGGCCCAGTGCATAACTTTAATGGGGAGGAGGTGCCCATCATAGGTGTAACTGAGGTTGACATAAAAATAGGAAAGCACAGAATGAAACAAGAGGTATTGATCACATCTATTTGTGAAATTCCATTTCTGATGGGGACAGATTGCCTGAAAAGATTGTCTCCTCTCATAGATGGGGTGAATGGAGTGCTGTGGTCCTTAACCAAAAAACCATTGAGGCCTAAGAAACTAAAATCACAAAACAGCAATATAAAAGAATGTCACACCGTTGCCAAAACAAATGATGCTGTGGAGGTATATCTCCAGAATAGCTGCATACCTAGTGTCACTGTTATATTAAGGTGTCAAGACAAAGATCAGAGCGACAATGAAAAACTACCTGTACAAATATACTTGGACCCAAGGAAAGATTGGCAGACTGCCATAGACGAACACACATTGCGT
The DNA here is from genome assembly GCF_040938575.1 of Ambystoma mexicanum. Taxonomy (NCBI): domain Eukaryota; kingdom Metazoa; phylum Chordata; class Amphibia; order Caudata; family Ambystomatidae; genus Ambystoma; species Ambystoma mexicanum. The sequence continues at coordinate 768,675,005 of NC_090939.1, forward strand.
TTCTATTTAAAAGAGAATACATGCAAACAGAATATTGTTCCTAAAACAGATTCAGAAAAACACATTACCACTCTGGCAGAGATACACATGGAAGATGAGCAACCATGGGTTCACGCTGGTATAAATGATTATCTTAAAACAATAAAAGCCACTTTAGCGCTTGAACATGAAAGGAGTTTCATTAATGAGAAATTGTTGCAAAAAATTATGGAGAGGGAAGAAATCCCAAAATTTAGGATTAAAAACCAATATGTTTCTGGGTTGGACAGTCCAGACTTTGAAAACCGAATTACAGGCAGATGCATGCTTAAAATTAGCATTGGGCAGAAAGCAATTTACCATAATGTATGGATAGTGAGTGGAGCACAAAATGAATTTTACATGGGCAATGACATCATGCACAGAATGTGTATGGTGTTAGATTTCCTTAATCAAAAAATATGGTCACGCCTAGGGGGGCCGGCGCCTGAATTTGAAGACAAAAGAAGGGCTTATCATTGTGCACAACTAGTTCCTTATGCAGTCGAATTACAGATGAGGAAAAATACTATTGTTCCTGCATTTACAAAACAGTTTGCAATAACACTGAAATGCAAAAATGGACAGCAGATGAAAGGCTCTGATGCATTTGTATGCCTGAATGAATCCATAAAACAGCAAGGCCTGGATTATGAATACATTCCATTGGTAGACATTGGTGAGGGATCTGTAAAAATCATGGTAAATAATAAAGGTTGTCAGGACGTTCATTTAGAGGAAAACTCCCCATTAGGAATGGCCATACAAAAATCACATTATACGGCAGATTTAAATAACATGGTGATTGGGAATATTCCTGAAAAATATGTAGATGCCAGGGGCGAGTTACCAGAACACCTGGACTCTCAGCCCAAAGGAATATTTAAAATTCATTCTGTGTATCCTTATGATGCAAATGAGACAGTGTGCTGCCATCAAGAGGATTGCATAATATTTAATTTAAATGAAAATGAAACAGGAAATCAGCCCATTGAAGTGGAAGCTGATCTGCCAAAATATTTGAAAGTGGCAGCTCTACAAAAAGACACAGCCACACAGTTAGAGGAAAGCGCTGAGATTCCTTTACCAGAAGAGTTTCCAGAATTTTCCAGAATGGTAGAAGAGCAGATCTCCTTAGCGGATGCATGTAACAGCGATGAGGATCGACGCAATCTGAGGGAAATATTTATGGAGTTTAAGGATGTATTTGCAAAAGATGCTTATGATTGTGGTTTAACTGATTTACATGTGGCCACACTACCAGAAGGTTGTAGCAGAAATCCAGTGTTTGTACGCCAGTATAGACTACCGCTGGCATGTTTAGAATCATTGGCAGAGATTATTAAAAATTTGGAATCACGGGGAATAATTAGGCCCATTCATAGCACATCCAATACGCCTATTTTAGGTGTGTTAAAGCCAAATGGTCAATGGCGGCTGTGTGCAGACTTAAGAGAGTTAAATAAAAGAGTACCAGTATCTAGATGGCCACTACCATTCATTGATCAGGGCCTAGCTCAGATACATGGTTCAAATGTATTTACCACGTTAGATCTCACATCTGGATATTGGTGTGTGCCATTGGCAGAGGAGATACAACACCTATTTTCCTTTACATTTGACAGGACTCAATATGCCTGGCTTAGAGCTCCGTTCGGGTACATCAATAGTGGGAGTGAATTTGGCATATTTTTGAGAAAGGCCATGCCGGATGCAGCGGAAAGAGGGACAATAGTTTATGTGGATGATGTCTTGATAAAAAATGAAAACCTTAAAAGCCATTTTGATGAAATAAGACATGTGCTTGGCCAATTGCAGAAAGCAGGCGCCAAAGTATCTTTGCAAAAAGCACAATGGTGCAAGAAAAAAGTGAACTTTCTAGGGCATGAAGTGACTGAACATGGGCTAAATCCACAAAGGAAGAAAATAGAGGCCATACAAAGATTAAAAGATCCTAAAAATGTGAAAGGAGTAAAAAGTTTATTAGGGATGACAGGCTATAACAGAAAGTTCATTGAGAATTATGCAGAAATCACTCAACCATTGACTAAACTGCTTAAACTAAATACTCCCTGGAAATGGGGAAGAGAGCAGTCTGATGCAGTGGCTAGATTGAAGGAATGTCTTGTAAAGGCACCATGTTTAGCATACCCCATAAAGGACAGGGATTTCTTTATAGAAATAGGCTTTTCTGAACATTGTATGTCAGCAGTGTTATCACAAAAACACGATTTGAATCACAAAACCATTGCATATGCAAGTAAGGCATTTTCCCAAGTTGAAATGAAATTTAATGAATGCGAAAAGGCCCTATTAACCACTGTGTGGGCGCTACAACATTTCCGCCCCATTGTTCAGGGAGAAAAGGTGATTATTGAAACAAATCATCAACCTTTGCAATTTTTAGAGAGTAAAAGAATTAGATCAGGCAATCTAGCGCAATCCAGAATCACTTCATGGACGCTGGCATTACAAGGTTTTCCCGTAGAAGTAAGATATGGACAAAATAAAAAGAGCCCAATTGCTCAAGGGTTAGCTGACTTACATGACTGTGCAGCTGAACAAATACCAAATGAAATGGAAGTGGAAGCTAGTTTGCAGGAATTTGAACAATCACCACACAAAGCTTTTGATGAAAAAACATGCAAGGATTTGCCAACTGTATATGTGGATGGTTGTGCTTTTCACATTGAAAATGACAGTAATAAACAATTAGTGGCAGGAATAGGAAATGTCTGGTTGAAATGTGAAGGCGTTCCTAGTATAGGGATGAGGATTGGAGATAGGAGCAGTCAGGTGGCGGAATTGGCAGCCATCTATAAAGCAATTGCTACTGCAGTTGATAAAAAGTTCAGTGAAATTGTCCTGGTGACTGATTCTGACTATGCACGGAATAGCTTTGTGGAGTATTTGCCTGGTTGGAAAGCAAGAGGCATGATTACATACAACAAAAAGCCACTTAAACATGGAAAAATGATACAAGCCATAGACAAATTGGTGTCAGAAAATAATTTAACAATATACTGGAGAAAAATTCGTGGGCATTTAAAAACACCAGGAGAGGATAAGGAGGGAAATGATAAGGCAGACCATCTGGCTAAGATTGGGGCTGTGATGGGAGAATTGCTACCTATTGATTATTTAATGGGTGAAATACAAATTGATGCAGTCACACGTTCTAAAGCACCAAAGGAGGTAGATCAACCGGTGGTGCAGTGGAGTCATGACACGCCAGACCAAGATTTGATTGAGGCACAAAAGAATGATCAAATTTTGGGAATCTATTATAATCATTTGATAGATCCTGAAAAAAATCCTTTAACAGAAAATGATTGTATGGGAAAAGAAGAGTTGAGGGTGTTATTAAAGAACAAAACACGAATTAGATTACAGGATGGGCTCATGATTAGAGAGTCCATAACAGGGCAAATACAGTGGGTAGTACCCCTTTCATTCAGAGGACTAATGCTACACCATGCACACGATGCCATAACTGCAGGCCATAGAGGTTCACAAAAGACATTAGAAATACTAAAAGATTATGCTTACTGGCCACATATGTCCCAAGATGTGGAATTATATACTAGAGGATGTCTAGTATGCGCCCAATTTAAACCTGCTTCACCAATGCATAGAGCACCATTGATGAAAAGAGGCCTAACTCTCCCATGGTCAGATTTGCAAATAGACTATGTAGGTCCTTTAAAAAGGTCGAGCAGGGGACACCGCTATATTTTGAGTGTGGTATGTTTGATGTCAAAATGGATTGAGTGCATTCCCGCACCAGATTGTAGTGCGCAAACAGCAGCCACATTGCTGGTGAACCATGTGTTCTCAAGGTTTGGGTTGCCACAAAGAATTGAGTCAGACAGAGGAAGTCATTTCACAAGTACTCTAATGAGTAAGGTATGGCAAATACTAGGTGTAAAAAGGAAACTACATATCGCATATCGGGCGGCGTCTTCAGGTACAGTTGAAAGAAGCAATAGGTCTGTTGTGGACATTTTAAAGAAATTTGTGGCAGAAGCAGGTTCCAGCTGGGATTTGCGTTTACCATTGGTTTTGATGGCAATCAGGTCGACTCCTGCCAAAGCAACAGGTGTTAGCCCCCATGAGGTATTAACAGGTAGGAAAATGGTGTTACCACAACACCTACTATACAGAACACATGAGCAAACTCTAGTGAGTGCATCCACAGTTCATGAATATATTGATGAACTGAGGAGGCATTTGCAACATGCATTTGCTTTTGTGCAGAGAAATCTGGAAAGAGCTGCTGACAGTGCTAAGTCATATTATGACAAAAAGACATCAGTAAAGGAATACAATGTAGGGGATCAGGTGTACAAGTTTCATTTTGGAAAAAGTAAACAGAAAAATTCTAAATTTCTGGCAGCCTGGCAGGGGCCATTCCGAATTATAGATAAAGTCTCTCCTGTAGTGTATAAAATTTTGAAAAATGAAGGTGAAACAGCAATAGAGCAGTTTGTCCATGTAAATCAAATCAAACCATGCAATCCCAGACATGAGATCAGGCAGCTTGAGCATGTGGAAACGGATAGAGTCCCTTGAGAATATAAATGGGTGTGTTCAGGAGGCAGTGACAAAGAAGTTAAAAAAAAAAAAAAAAGTTGATTGTTATGATGGCACATAAACACTGTAATATATGTGAAAATATATAATATAAATAAATAAATAAATAAATAAATAGATAAATGCACATATAACGGAAGCTCGTGGTTGGTGTGCAGAGAGAAAGTGTATTAAATATTGAATGTTGTTTTATATGTGTTTGTTTACTTTTAACTTGTGTTTAATTTCAGAAAAAAGAAAAAAAAAACGAAGTATTTTTACCAAGCATGTTTTATTTTTGGCAAAAGGTGGAAATGAGTATTGTGCTGTGTACTTAATCTGTTTATTTTCTATCTTGATTTAGACAATTAACATTATTTGGTCGGAGGTTCCGGGATCAGAGGCCACGGGAGACGATGGAGTCCTGGAGTCCCCTGGATGAAGACCAAAAGATGCCTGCCTCCAGGTGGAGGTGAAGACAAAATAACCGGAATGCCAAAAGAGATGACTACTGTGGATTCAAGATTGCCAAGATGAAAAAGTACTCGAATGAACCGAATAACATCGCTGGCCGGGACATACCAAAAGAGACAAAGCAAAAGTTCCGGCATATGAAGTTCCACGTATTTATTATTTTAATTATTTATTTTAACTTGTTATATTACTTATTTGTTTTAGTTAATTGTTTTATTTCATTGTTTTTAATTGACTTGGAAAATTTAAACTTAAAGTAATGCCACTTCCACTGAGAAGGCAAATGTGGAACATTTTATGAACTGATGGACTCAGATGAAATGTTAATTGCAAATTTTCATTGATGCACATGAATATTCATTTTGTTGGATTGCTATATTGTAAAAAAAAGAAAGAACAAGTTGTTTTTAGAGATTGGCTTGGATTATAGCCAAGTTCTAAAAACAAAAGGAGGGTATATGTAAGGATATTTGGCATGTTACAGCACAGAGTACAGCACTACTGCACAAGTAGCATTACAGCACTACTGCACAAGTAGCATTACAGCACTACTGCACAAGTAGCATTACAGCACTACTGCACAAGTAGCATTTTTTTTTGCAGCACCACCACAAGGGTGCGGTGCATTGCTATATGGGTTAGCAGATTAACAAGGAAAGACAGGCTATTCAGTCAAAAAACGATTTTAACATATAAGATGCAAAGCTATTTTTACAGTTAAAAGCACACGTGTTCATTTAAAAATGCACACTATTTTTCACCTGAAATGCCTATATTGCTAGAGACACATTTGAAAATTAACAGCTAACATATTAACCATTAACCTGACTAATAAAACCTTATTTTATTATAACTCACTAATAAAATGTGTTCTCTACTGCAGAATTAGGCATATTTTGAAAACCAGTTAAATGAGTGTGCAGATTTTTCCTCTCTTCTCTGCCTGATTATCCGTGTTGTTGTGCACAGTAACTGCAGGAGGAAGGAAGTCAGATTTGCAACAATTGCAAATGTATAAGCGAAGCTATTGTTTAAAAGTAGGAGGATGAGAGATGATGGATTTCATTGGAACACGTCATAAAGAGGGCTGAGAGGAAAGTTTTAGTGGGCAGTAGCAGGGAAAAAGACAGGCAGACATCTTTCTGCACTACTGGGGAGAAGACCTGGCTGTGGGGGTGTCCTGCTGCAGTCGAGACTGGGGAAAGCTGAAAGAATTACATTTCCACTGGCAGAGGCTGTCCTATCTGAAAAAGCTGAGAATTCCAGGCAATGACCCCGGCTTGAGAAGGCAAGCGTCCCTTTTCGTTGGAGTTAAGCCAAGAGAGCCACATTCACAGAGAGAATCCTCTAAACAGATAAGGTAATTACCTAACTGGGGGAGCTGTGTGTGTGCACGAAAGTATGCAGTCAGTGTAGAAAAATGAAAGTCCCGTGCGTGTCTTAATCAAGTGCTAATGTTGCAATTTAAGTTCTGTTCTCCGCCACTATAATTGCAGCGTGTCATTGAAAATGCTTTGATTGTTCCCTTTTATTGCTGTAAAGAATGAGATTATGTCTAAATGCAAATTTTATAATACAGAAAATATTTGAAAACAGACGGGTGGTTTATTTTCTATTTACCATTACAATGCCAATGATGTGGGGAGATTTTTAAACAGTGCAATGGTCATTTTAAGACAGATGTGTGTATGTCAGAATCAGTATGAATAATTGTGAGTGACTGTAGTATAACTTGTTGGAGGTACATGAGCCAACGGGAAGAGAGACTCTCTGAACATAGCTCCCTACCGTATATAAGGTAGTGGAAATTACCACAAGACTACCACATATAGCTCTCTGTCGTAAATAAGTCAGTGAGTTTGCCCATGGTGGCGCACCAACACTATCCCTGGAAATTGTGGTTTCCCTAGAATGCAGGTCTGAGGTCTCTCTAGTGATCACACGAAAAATCTAAGCGAAGATAAGGGATTCTGGACATTGGGGCCACAAATAAAACAAGGGAATTATGCTCACCAAAATACCACCAACCACGTATACCAAATATGCAGGTCTGGGTGCTGAAATAATGCATGTCCATTGTATTATTGTTGCACATGGCCAAATCTGAATACAAAGAGTGATTATTGCTAAGTTATTTCTCAGCGGTAATAAAATACCGTCAGGCCCCAAATCTCCACAAAATACCCTACACTACGCAGCTACGGTCCCGACGCGGGGAGCCGGCGGCCATCTAAACTTCTTTGATGATGACGGTTGCGGCCTGAAAGGGTTCTCATGCGCTGTTCGTGGTTGGATGAAATGCACATTTTAGCACACCCCACGGCTGTCATATGTCTGATGGCCATGGCAACGACTTTCTGAAGGTGTTGCCGACACCCCACATGTACTGGCTGTCAAACAACCTGTCACTCAGGCAAAGCTTCCATACAGAGCTGGTGGATTCCTGTCATTTTGCCTCATAACTCAGAGGAAGAGAAGGTCAGTGGGGACACACTTTTGCTGGGAGGCTACCACTGTGGAGGAGGAACCACAAGAGACTCCATACACCATATCAACAAGGGTGTGTGGGCACCTGGCAGTTTTGGGACTGGTAACACAGTGAGGTTTTCGTGCAGTTCACTGATATGGGTGAGCAGGATGATGGAGCTGTCACACCTGCGCCAGTACCATGCAGGCAACAAGGTACTTTGGCGCCCATGCCAGAGTTCGACACGTCAGGGCCCCCTTCCAAACTTGAAATGTTCTTCAGAGCCACAGGGGAGACAGAGGACGATGCAAAAGTGGACACACTTGTGTACTCATCAGGAACAGAGGTACACAGAATATTTGACTCCTTTGACTAAACCTTTAGGTGACCACATATGCTGCTGTCAAACAGGCCCTCCAGAACCATTTCCTCCCCATGGCGAATGTGGATTTGGACAGATTTGTTATGTTCGCTAAGAAACAGCTGGAAGAGGAGTCCCTAGACCAATTCTGCGCAAGACTATGGTACCTGGCAGGCACCTGTAGGTGGGTGAATGAAGAAGAAATGGTGCGGAATCAATTAATCCAAAGTTGCAGATCAGGGAAACTGCAGAGACAGGTCCTCCGAGAGCCTGGCCTGACACTAACACAGATCCTGGACACTGGGCGGGCATATGAACCTGCTGAGAACAGGGGAGCTAAGATGGATGCTGTGGTGCACCCAGGTAGGAGTGAGGAAGCTTTCGCTGTTGGTCTGCCCAAACTAGGGAAGTCACGTTGGTGCCAGAAAGACATGAGGGCCCTCCGACCTCTTTAAGCCCGCAGCCCTGCCAATACTAGTGGGTATGATCTGCCTCACGTGGGAGAATGCCTGGCAAAAGCGAGAATTTGTGGCAGATGAAGCACGCCCAGACATTATGCAAGGTTGTGTAGAGCGGCTGTTCCAGTGACCACATCGAGGGGCCAGCGAAAGTGAGTGGAGGAAACCCCAGAAAATTTAGGAACGTAGCTGCCATCGAACAAGGGGTGCAGGAACTGGACATTGCAGAGGAAGAGGAGGACTAGGAGGAAGTCTTTTTCATCTCAAACATTGCCACAGGGGCAAAGAAGAGAAGACAACCGACATGCACGGTAAACATTGGGGACATACCGATGCCTGTCTTGATTGACACGGGTGCGTCGGTCTGTGTCCTGGCAGCAGAACACTATTAGGCCCTCCCAGGCCCTCCAGAACTTGAACTTTCCAAGGCTAGAATATATACTTTTGGGGGGGACACACAGCTGCCAATCCACGGTGTCTTCTTAGCACCCGTCTCCCATGGACAGAACACAATCAAGGCAAGGTTCTTTGTCACCGTTGTAAGCCCACATTCTCTATTAACTCATAGGCCTTAGATATTGTCCATTTTACCATGTCGGTGTACCAAACTGGTATTGACCACCTTCTGAACCGGTTTGAAAGCATATTCCATGGAGTAGGCAAGCTGAAAGGAGACCCGATCAGACTACATATCGATGGGTCTGTGAGGCCGACAGCCCTAAAACATCGAAGAATACCATTTCACCTAAGAGCACAAGTAGAGAAGGAACTCCAATCATTGATTGACATGGACATCATTGAAAGGGTAGAAGGCCCGACACCATGGTTGTCCCCAATTGTAGTGGCGCCCAAGCCCAAACAGCACGGAGCAGTCAGCATCTGCATGGACATGCGGCTACCAAACGCCGCCATCAAAAAGGAAAGACACCTTACACCCACATTGGATGACATCATAGGGGAGCTGCAAGGGGCCAGAGTGTTTTCCAAGTTAGATTTAAGATCGGGATATCATCAGCTGGAACTTCACTCAGAATCCCGTTACATTATTACCTTCACCACCCACAAAGGGCTCTATCAATTCAAAAGTCTGAGCTTTGGAGTCTCGTCAGCAGAAGAGGGTTCCAAAACGGACTAAAGGGGTAATCAACATGAGCGATGATATCTTGGTCTTCGCGCCGTCTGAGGCCGTACATCTGAAAAGGTTGGAACGTGCACTGGACAGACTCAAAGGTTTAGGTCTGACGCTACACAGGAAGAAGTGCAAGTTCTTCAAAGACTGCATAGAGTTCTTTGGTTTTGTCTTCCACGCTGGAGGCATCTCTCCGGACCCGGAGAAGGTGTGAGACATTCGCAACGCGACCCCCCAGAGTCACCATCCAAGATTAGAAGCTTTCTGGGCATGGAGAGCTACTGCGGGAGGTTCATTTGTGATCTGGCGTCGCTATCAGAGCCCCTGCAGGCCTTGAAGAAGAACGATGTAGCATGGACATGGACTACCAAAGAACAAAAGGCATTTACAGACATCAAGAACGTGCTGTCTGGCCAAGAAACAATGGCCTACTTTAGCCCAGACAGAGAGTCGGAAATCGTTGTAGACGCCAGCCCAGTGGGACTGGGCGCTGTACTGATGTAAGCTGACACACATGGACATATGCGCCCCATAGCGTACGCAAGCAAAGCTCTTACGGAAAGGGAGAGAAGGTACTCAGAAATTGAGAGGGAGACTCTGGCCACATTATGGGGGTGAAAACACTTCCAGCTGTACATCTTGGCCAAACCCGTGGTGGTTATCACCGATCACAAGACACTCATACCTATCATGGCTGGGGCATCTTCCAAACCACCGCCGCGAATTGAACGGTGGATGTTGTCCTTGATTGAGTACGGAGTAAGACAGCAATATCGGCTGGGCACCCACAACCCGGCAAACTACTTGTCCAGGCACCATGAGGCTGGTCGGGATCGAGACAAAATCGAAGTGGTGGACTGCATCGAAATGGTCTGCAACATTGTGGAGGCTGCCTTGCCAGTAGCACTGTCACGTCAGGAAATAGCTGAAGCATCGACAGTGATGAGATATTATGTGCAAAGGCGAGTGGAGAGATGTGCTAACCAACAATGCCAGGTGGGAGTCCGGTGCACAGAAGGACCTGCAGGCGATGTGGAAAGCACGCAATGAACTCTCGGTGACAGAGGATGGTCTCCTGCTACGAGGTCCCGCGAGTTCTAGTGACCTGGGTGTTGCAGATAGCGCACAATTGGCAGCAAGATACGACTAAAACAAAAGCGTGCCTGAGACCGAAGGTTTGGTTCCCCGACTTGGAGAAGCGTGTAGAAAAATTTGTCCGTGCCTTTGTACAATGCCAGGCTGCCAGTCCGGCTGAAAGAGGTCCACCGATAAGGTCCATGGAGAGAAGTGAACAGCCATGGGGAACGGTGCACGCCGATTTTGGGTCCACGGGAAGAGGGATGTACTTCCTAGCTGTGATTGACCAGTGGTTCGAGATACCCAGAAGTTGAACTAGTGGAATCAACGGCATGTGATCACACCATTTTGGCACTAGAAAAGATCTTTGCCACCCATGGGTTCCTGATATAACTGTGCTCGGACAATGGCCCGCCGTTTCAGGGACAGCAGTTTGCCAAATATCTGGAAGAAAGAGGCATCAGACACAGGAGGGTCACCCCACTCCGGCCAAGGGCGAACGGAGAGGCCAAAAGGTTCATGCGAACTCTGAATTAAACCTTCAGGATTTCAATGAATGGGGGAGGAGAACTACGCCAGAATCTTTCGAGTTCCTGAGAGAATATCGGACGACCCCACACCAGTCCACAGGGGTTGCACCGGCAGAAGCATTGTTCAATCGCTGCCCCAGAAGGCTATTGCCAATAATCCAATGTTGATAAAATGAGTATCATTTGCTTAAGTGATGGATATAATACTTTAAGAGACTAAAACATAAAAGTCAGCTCCTTGGTCAAGCACACATTGCAATAATCCTATGATTTGAGACGGTGGCCTGTAGGTTTCCAAGGTCTATGCAGCAGAAGCTAAACCTACTTTAACCTCTCAACCCATATCTAAAATTGAAAATGGGTAGTCATGTGTGCTGGAGGATGAGGGCTGGGAGTTAGCACTGCCTCAGACTGCCTTGATGCCTCATGCCAACTGAGAGACAACAAGCACCCTTCCTCAGACCTACGCAACCACTTTCACCATTGCCATTAAAGATCTCCTGTTACCTCCACAACATCTCCCTATTTCGCCAGGGATATCCGAACACTCTCTAAGGGCTGAAACGCAAGGGTAATATACCAAACTGCAATCATTCTCATAATGTCGCAGCATTCTGGATGAAAAGTTTTTGTGGCACAGTGTTCTGAGGGAAATGTCTATATTAGACCTTAGTAAATGAATTTTAACCATGGAGATAGAAGCTTGTCTCATGGGCATTTCCTGCCTGGCATAGTTTTCTGAGAGGCATCTCATCATTGGCATAATATCATCATTACTATGTGTTGTTGCAAAGTATTCTGATGAACATTTATTCCATGGGGTTATTATTGCTGTTTGCTTATGATAGATGCTTCCTATAGCACATTTTGCAGAGGACTAAACTGGATCTTAATGGTTGTTTCTACTTGTTATTGACCAGCCAGCTGCAGCATAATCGTTGAGTGACAGGCAAACTTGAGAGTGTCTACTAAGGATCGGATAATAGAAGAGGCCCTTGTCCATGGTAAAGCATGATAGGGGATTTCCTGATTCCCAGCTCCTCCCTTACTCTTGATTGGGCAACCCCTGCCAGCACAGTATTGTGAACAGGTACCTCCTTCTGGAGGCAATATGTGTGCCATTACCTAATAGGACAATGCTACTGGCATTCCTCACATTACATAATGGAGGCCGTGTTCTCATATAATGTAGCAGTGTACACTGACAGGCTTTACATTTATTGGGATCTATTTACGCATACCTATATTGGCGACATCTGCTATCAGTGTGGGATCCAATGATATCACTTTATTTGAGGTTGTAAATTATTCCAATACCAAATTGCCTGGGAAAGACAGAGGGGCCTTATAGATAGTGTATCTTCACATTCTGATAGTGACATAAGAAAGTGCACTTACTCAGAAACAGAGACTCATAGTCAAAGTGTAAACAGTGTGCATACATAACCCCGTTGCCTCTTTAACCTAATTGTGGGAAACATTGCCCTAGTATACCCTGCATTGCTGCCATTTCCCTGGCCTCCAGGGACTCTGGTGCACCTGAAAGAGAGGGAATGGGTTAGGTAAATGGGTAGAGAGGCGAAATGCAAGATAGCTTTGCGGTTATATTGGTTGTGGAGACTAGAAGTAACCTGAGAGCTCCATGCGATGGAGCAATTGAAAAGAGAATGCTTGCAAACTAGAATGCCAAGCTTTAGAAATGGAAGGCTGAATCCAGTAACGCTTGTGCAACTGTGCAAAAGAAGATACTAGTAACAGATGTGGGGAGTCGGCATGTGAGAAGACAGAGACTCAGATTACACATACATTGTTGATGATAGAAGCTGGATGATTCACGGGTTTGAGTGGATTATAAGATGGGTGGGAGAGGTTGTCACAAGTGGACTGGTCAATTGGTTTGTTGGTTAATCGTGCATTGTGTTTGTGGATTGTATCCTTACATCTTGACCTCTAAGGGCCTCTTCACGAGCTGGGTGGTATCCCGGCGGTAATACTGACCAACTGTAATTGCGTTATTCCCACCCAATGGGGCATTTTTGGTGCAAATACTGCACCCTAATACAGCCGGTGGTCATTGTGCCGAGAACAAGGTGTTAAATGAGGTTTTCACCCGCAGAAAAAAGTTGGAGGTAAAACAGCCCATTTATGTGCCCAACTCGTGATCGAGCCAGCCCTTAAATGCGGCGGTAATAGCGCTACCACCGCCTTTAAGAGCTACAGCCCAAGTCGTGATGAGGACCTAAGTGTGCATTTTGTTGGGTAAATCTGTTTGACCTGTCCCCAATTTAAATTGCTCTATTACAAATAGTGTAAAACATCGACCTATGTGTCACATGTGACTGTTGGCAATGTTAGTTCACACAATGGCAGTCAAGTACTAAAAAGGCAATTGCATCGCCCTGCATGCATCTGAATATTGCATTATATTCATGTTTGGCGGATGGAGTGGTCTCCTTTGAGAGACAGAATTGTGTTTCACTAAAATGTACAGTGTGTTTTTTAGGAGGATCCAAGGTAATGGTATTAGCTCACTTGTACCCATCATTATACAGTCCTATTTCTCCTTGCAATTCTTTTGACTAGAAACAGTGATTATCGTGGGTGCATTGTTGGCATCTTCTCTTGCTTCACATGATACAACTGCAGCAAATCCTTGCAAGGTGTGGAACTGAAATGAGGTTCCTTCTCAGCCCTTTAAGATGGGTTAGCAATACCTTAGAGATGGACAGTGGATGCAAAGTTTACTCAACCATCAATCAATAATAGAAACAACTCAGGTAGTTGGCAAAATATACTGTTTTAATATCAATTATCTAAAACGGAGCACAACGGATATAAACAGACATCCCTCATCATGATCTCTCTCGAGACTTCTCAAAGCATTTCATAACAAATTACATTCGAATAGTAAGAAATCGTCATAGATGATGTTTAACCTGGGTATTACTAACGTCATCCTATGTGGCAATCTACAAAAACCTAATGGTGAGTGTGATAGATTCTACAAGGATCATCTAGGTATATGATCCATACTCGTTTAGGGCAGTGGAAGAAAATGATTTGTTTCTTAACATCAGGGGGGGCAACTAAGCCCTTCCCTTAAACTGTAAAATGTGTCACTATGAACGTCACTAAATATACAACGTTTAATTGGCTACACAACAATAGGACCCTTGATCATTCAGTCCTCTATCATTGGTTACTTTCCAACCTCCGTCAGTACCCTCCCAACCTACGTTTTTGGTACGCAGGCTGAAAGTCCAGGTGCAGATGAGCTTGTCTTAACCATAGCTTCCCACCAATTAGCATATCCATCCATCATCACCTCAGTGGTCCACTGTCAATTAGTTCTTTGAATTCGGCCTTGAACATGTTCTTTGCTCCGGGAGAATTCAGGGGAGTGAAGAAATGTTCTGCCCTCGTTCTTAGGTGTGACCATCATGCACGTCTCACTTCTTCTCCCCACGTGACTAGAGACCACGACTTTGAGGTTTCAGTATATTAAAACACTATTCTTTAATAGACCTCTGACATCTTCTTGTTTTTGTCCATGCCTTCTGAACAGGAGCTTTGCTCTTCCACATGATTTACATCCAATGTCTGTTTATCCCAGTCTGATGTGGCCTTGGTTTCTTGGCTCATCCAACCTCGCCATTCTGAGTTTCACCCTTGTTAATTCACTTGTTTTCTAACTGCGCCACACTTGGAAACTGGAAAAAGCAGCCTTCCTTTTGTTGCTCAGCACTGCTATTGTACATGGTGGAAACATCCATCTTCTACTAACTTCAATATATATATATATATATATATATATATATATATATGTATATATATATATATATATATATATATATATATGTATGGTCATGTTAGCGCCTGCTGTAATCTATTTACTATGAAGCTAGCCTTTAAGAATAGTTAATCTGCTTGTGTTTCTTTGCATGCGTATACGGGTGAAATAGATTGATCTCTTCATTATGTCTGCAGCATAAGTTTCTTCATCTTGATCCCAAGATGTCATTCATCTCGATACTTTCTTGATGCCTTATAGAATCATGTACATTGTCTAGTCTCTGCATCTCTTCCCTTATACGTCATCCTTGCTCTGACAGTGGTGGTGATGATGTCACAATTCATCTTCATCATTCAGACGACCATCATATTGTCTTTCATCCAGCATAAAATGGCATATGAAAACTCATTCTTGCCAATATTATCTACAGGTCCATTTGTGGACCAGTAAAAAAATGTATAACTTTCTACTGACACCTTACCTTATACATATTGACTGTATTGTTTGACAACTGTACGCATCGCATCCATTGGATTTGAATCCGAAAATAAATCCTGCACAACTGTGGAACCCTAGGTGCAGAAGGACTCGACTCTCTAAGGTGGAAGATATCCCTGCTGCATTAAACTCCCTAATATGCTTTGAGGCCTATGGTCGATTTAACGTGTAACAACAATTATAAATAAATAAATAAATGCTGAATCGCGGAACATTGTGGCCATCCGCTTGCCCACAATTGGAAAAATAACAATCACAGTTATCCTGTCAAAGAACATTTTGTTCATGGAGCCTTGTGCAGAAGAGGTTTTAAGGAAGATATTGAACAGCTGTTAAAGGAGTAATTTGAGAATACGTGCGCGCAAATTAATGACACTTTTGCAATGATAGGGGGCACCATATATGCAGGGGGGATGCCTTCTCTCATTGGTCCGGCTGCATGGATTTGCTTACATTGGTACATGATACACCGGCTGAATTGAATCACACTTCCTGTGTACTAAATGGTTGGATGGGGAAATGCACCTTTTATTATAATTATCCGTGATTCTATTGGATTGGAAGTCTCATAAATATTTATATAGGATGTTCCCTCTCCACTGTGGCTAGCTGATTTCAATATTGACATTAATATTTGAAAACAATGGTCACAAAAACAATGAAATGTGGCACAAAAATCAGCTCTTACAAGCAACATTCAAAAATGCTCTGCCCTACTTGAACATGTTCACTTGCTTCCATAAAATGGAAGCCACTATACCAGAGCTTTCGCCATGTTGTCCTCATCCCACATCATGGAGCAGGTGATTGATGCAAGAGCACCGCTAATATGTATATCTCTAACCAGACCTAAATCAGGAATTATCAAGTCTTGGTGAAATCAGTAACACATCCAGTCCCCTTTGATAAACCAGAAGAACAGAAAGCAGAGACATTTGACAAAACTGCGCAATTGAGAAATGGCAATGCAGTCCAGGAAGATGACCTGAGCTTTGATTACCTTCCCACTTTAGCCCATCAGACTGGACGGCAGAGACTGGAAGTGCTCAGTGACGAAGAAGAGCCAACAACCAATACAAAAGTGATACTAGTGTGAACAACTAGTGAGAACCGGCCATGAAGCTCTCCACCAATGAGGTGAAGTCATGAAAAGGCAAAGAGACGCAGCATAGTGGGAGAACATTTGGAGATCTAAAAGTGGAATGGAATTGGTAGCTGCGAAAGTCTTGATGAGTACTGTGTTCTGGACATGCTCTGACTTTGTTTGCGCTCGGCCCAGGTGATACAGGGCACAAGATAATCTAGGTTGTTGGACGAGTTCTGAGATCTGCAGGCCAAATGGGAAAGTCCTCAGAGTCTCCAGGAAAAAGAACCACCTGAGATTTGAGAGGTTCTACGAGAGCTGGTGATACATGACTGATATCTAGAAATCTGAGCGGTGTGCTGTGAGAAGCCAGGTAGCAACTTCACATTGAAACTCTGCCGGAAAACCTGAGACAGAACAAAGAAATTTCAAGAAGGAGGCCAAGTGGATGAGGGACCTGGATGTCTGAGTAAATGAGATGAGCCTGACACTGCATGTTGCGAAATTGTGAAAAAAGGACAGCACGTTCACTAAATTCTGGGTATTTTAGTCAAAGTACCAACGTGTCTAATAAAAACTGTGAGATAAGGAAAGTTCAGACACTGAATTGGAGGGATTGTACCAAATGTATCCAAGTGTCTAATAAAGGCCATTTGAGAAAAAGAGCTCAGACACTGAATTGTGGGAATTGTAGTTCAAGTGTGAAAGAGACTGTAAGGAAAGAGTTCAGACTCGGCATTGTGGGAAGCATTGTCCTGATATTAAAGCATCACTTAATGACTGTTAAAGTAGGAAAACCCAGACATTGCATTTTGGGATTCACAGTCCTGAGATGTTTATAAAGGACTTTGTACACCAGCTAAATTATCATCCAGACAAAATTAATATTTTCATTTTAAAAGCAAAATAAAATACTTGCAGATGGATATTTTTACATTTGACATCAACAACTTCTGCCAGTGCACCACATATTGCATCTGAAGTCAGATCATCAGGACTGTAGCATTAGTTATAAAGTTTAATTATGTATATGAGTACTTCAGTCTTGAGACCAACAACATTTACAATTTCAACATCAGAAGAAAAAGTTGCTGTAGAGGTTTAACTAAAGATGCAGGTAGTCGGGTAATTGCAACTGCAACCAGTTCAGAGAGAACAGATGCACGTCTTGAAGTAGGCAATACAGTTACTAGCATGATGGCAGCTGTAGCAAAACATCAAGATGTTTCTCTGAATTTGTGAGGTGTTATAGCCTCAACTAGAGTACACCCAAATGTCCCCGGCTCACTGTTGCAGAAATATCAACTTGGAGATGGCATAAGAAATTTTTTCTCAATCTTCAAGAGGGTCCCCCACGCCAACCTTTCTGGAGTATTGATGGCCGCAGTGTATTGGTCTTTCATTAATGAAATGCAGGCAGCTGGCATACCAATCACAAGCACTGCATGGGGATGCTCCATAGAGCATCATTAAAAAGACCATGCTGTAGTGGTTGATACTGGACCAAGAGACTTACAGGCAAAGGTTAGTAGCCCTGAAGCTGGACCCACATGATCAACCCAACAATTATTCCATATAGACCATGAAATAGCAGAGAAGAGGATATAACAACCCTTTGATAACATCTAAGACATCATTGAGAAGATCATTATGGGACAATTCTGCAAATCATTACCACAAGATATATTCAGAGATGGACTAGACATCATGATTTGATGGTTCTAGAAGAAGGCGAGGAGACATTGATGCGTACCAGAAAGTTGAGACAGGAAGTCCAACATTGATTATGGAGTATAAGAATGAAATCCCATGACTGACAAGACAATTGACTCTATGCCTGTGGAAGGAAGACCAACACCTGTACTTCACAGTAGTTAACCAGTGAGATGTTTTGTGTGTGAAGATTTGGGGAATACCATCATGCATTGTTATGTTACTTTGCATTTATATAGCGCCTTATATACCATTGGTATGGTCTGAAGGTGCTGGTAGTTTGAACACCCTTGGGAAACGAAGTTCAGGTCAGTAGAGAGAGTAGAGAGAGTCAAAGGTGCGTGTGAGCACCAGATATGTGTGCAGCTGATGTGGTATTCATGTGATAGCTGCTTCTTAGCGGTAGGTGTGGTGGTTGAGAGATCAAGAGTATGTGTTCGTTCTGGCAGGATTTATCCAGACCGATTGTGGCTGCGTTAGGCCTGAGGAGAACGCCTGGTTGGGGTGTGTAACCAGCAGTGTTTAGATAGAGTGATGGGGAGTATGAGGCAGATGTTGGTATGAGAACAGTTATACCGAATGGTGTCATAGTATCTCTGTGTTCTAGTTGAATGGTGTTGTAAAGAAGAGAGTAAGCGTGGTGATGGGTTATATGCTCTTCAATGTTCCATGCATTCCAAATCATTTCATGTAAGTCGCGCAATTCTATGTACTCCTGTCTGCTCCATGCACTCCAGTCTGCTCCATGCACTCCAGTCCGCTCCACGCATTCTAGTCCGTTCCACGTACTCCAGTCCACTCCATGCACTCCAATCCGTTCCATGCACTCCGATCCGGTCAGTGTATTTCTAAGTTGTTTTATCCACATATTTCCCTTTCCATCCACATTTTTCACCCGTTTCATCCACATCCATCACTCGTTCCATCAAAATACGTCACCCGTTCCATCCACATACATCACTCATTCTATCTACATATGTTACCCATTCCATCCATAAACTTCACTCGTTCCATCCGCTGTAGGCACACAGCGGCTCTACGTAGTCTCATCCGCTCTGCATGCTCTACGCCCTCATCTGCTCTAGGCACTCATCTGCTCTCTGCACTCATCCGCTCTACACATTCATCCGCTTTACGCAGTCGTCCGTTCTACACAGTCATCCGCTCTACGCAGTCATCCGCTCTACGCACTCGTCTGCTCATTGCACACGTCCGCTCATGGCACTCATCCGCTTTATGCTCTCTCGTGCTCTCCGCATTCACCCGCTTTGCACACTCACCTGCTCTGAGCATTCACACACTTTTTGCACTCACCCGCTTTGCGCAGTCACCCACTCTGCGCACTCACCCTCTCTATGCACTCACCCACTCTCATGCACCCCTCCACTCTCATACACCTCTCTGCTTTCACACACTTATTCATTCTTACGCACTCGTCCATTCTACGTATTCATTCACTGTACACACTCCATCATTCTTTCACACTCCTCCGTTCTACACACTCTTCTGTTTTGTGAATTCTTCCACTCTGCATACTCTACCGCTCTGCAGACTCTTCCGCTCTGCATACTCTTCTGCTCTTCACACCTATCACGCTCTGCGCACCTGTCACGTTCTGTGCATTCATCCGTTCCGCACACCTATCCGTTCCTGACACTCATCTGTTCCCGACACTCATTCGCTCTATGCACTCGTTCTTTTCACGTACTCATCTGCTATAAGCACTCATCTGTTCTACAAAGTCGTTCGCTAATACGCACTCATCCGCTCCATACACTCATCCGCTCAAAAACACTTATCTGCTCTATACATTCATCTGCTCTATACATTCATCTGCTCTATACATTCATCTGCTCTGGACATTCATCTGCTCTATACATTCATCTGCTCTGTACATTCATCTGCTCTGTACACTCATCTGCTCTATACACTCATCCGCTCATACACTCATCCACTCAATACGCTCATCCGCTCAATACACTCATCCACTCAATACACTCATGCACTCAATATACTCATCCGCTCATACATTCATCCGCTCAATACACTCATCCGTTCAAAACACTCATCCGCTCAATACATTCATCCGCACTGCACATTCATGTGTTCTGTGTACTCCTGCGTTCTGCATACTTCTCCGCATTTATGCTTTCATCTGCCTTATACATTTGTTCGCTCTACACACTCATCCGCTCTACACTCAATACAGTCCAAAATGATGCCGCCACTTACAAAAGAAGCACAGTAAAGGAAAACTCCTTCCGTCTTAAAGAACACATTTGGTGTTGAAATAAGAAAAGTGAAGCTCTAGAGTATTAAGGCAGCAGACAAGTAAACCTGATCCCAGATTTTCTAGAACCGAAGGCGTTTGTGAAGGGATCTTTGGTGGCAACGGCTTGGGTGCATAGGGACAAGAAAACTTACAAACTGAAGATGTATTTTGGGAGATAAACGGCTGGCACATCCCATGGAGAGTAGCAGTGTTAGCCCAGTGATCTGAACCTGTGGTAATAGGTGCACTTTCTGAATGTCCCAACACTAGCAACTATCTGTATAAACTAAGTAAAGCTATCAGTGATGCTCACATGGAAGAGGATTCTGAGCATTTTGAGCACTGGCTGGAGGTAGGGTAGGAAGTTGAATAATTAGTGGGCCATCTAGACGGTGTGGGATTTTCCAAAAGAAGTAAAAGCACCATCTATGAATTACTCACTTCTATGGATCATTCAGTGGGCATGTGGAAGCTAAGGGATATGGTGTGTGATGAAGTGCCTATATCTAGCAACACTGACATACATAATGGGAATGAGGAGGGGCAGAAGACTAGTAGACCAAAGGAACTAAGTAGAACAAGTCATTGGTTTCCCTATCAATGAATACGTTTGAAAAGGGCAAGACACGCAACAGAGGGGGAGAAGATGTGGCTACCTGGAAAAGATGGCATGAAGGTGGAAGCTGCAGAAGCCTGGAGAAGTGAATGCTTCGAGATTGCTGTGAGCAGGAGAAGTTCTGACGTTATTGGGGCTGGTCAATTTGTACACTTTTAATTGACCAACAGTTGGCTCTTACAGATGTTTTCTTCTTCTGCATTCTATCAGGTATGTCCCACATTCAGAGCTTGTCCATGTAACTCCATTTGTGCGCTGTGTACATTCATTAAAATAGCATTCTTAATTCGGGGTCAACCTTGACTCATCGTCCGTTCTGCACACGGGACTATTCTTCCATGTCTCCTGATTCTACAGTTTTGGTCTATCTCTAAGGTAGCTTGGTTGAATTCAACATGAGCCACTGTCCATATTCCAGTTATGGCCGTTCTTGCCACGTTGTATATTCCTCTATAGCCAGCCGCTAAATATTTTCTTTCTACCTTGCGTTACTGCGTATTTACAGTTAGTGCTCAGTAAGTTACTTAATCTTCTTTGTTTTCATGATAACTTTTGCTTTAGGTATATGTTTCTCTTGGTGCTTCATTTAGATTATTACTTCTTAAGTATTTTCATATCGTTTCATATCGTTTCAGCATAAGTTCATATATTTCCTTTATGACATGACTCTGCCCATGTGTCATGCCGTGGCGGGGATGGCGGATGTGGAATCGCTGGCGGTTCTGTCCGCCGTAGCATTCCACTCCTCGTCTTCCGCGTGCCACTCTAGTCGTTGTACGCGATCGTGACCCGGAAGTATAAATCACTTCACTTCCGGGTCGCATACGCGTTGCAACGTTTCCGGGTTCCCTCCTGTGTTGCTGCCGCTCCCGTAACTGGTGATATTCCTGCCTTTCTGACTATCGTTTCGCTGTTTCCACACAGCTGTGTTCCACCCTTTATTCTCTGCCTTGCGCATTGCCTCGTCCTTGTCTAACCTTCCATTCTCCTTTTCCCCTTTCTTTTTTGCCTCTTCATACCTCTTCCTTTACCCCTTTCTCTTTTTCCCCTTCCTTCCCAGCATTTTCCTTCTTTACTATCTCTTTTCTCTTAATTGGAACTTCCTCCTGCCAGACCTGTGCCTACCTACCGGACTGCCTGTGATTTATCCCTTGTGCCTATTTGGATCTACTTCCTGCCAGACCTGTGCCTGCCTACCGGACTGCCTGTGATTTATCCCTTGTACCTATTTGGAAATTCCGTCTACCAGACCTGTGCCTGCTTACCGGACAGCCTGAGTTCAATCCCTTGTACCTTTATTGGTATCTCTGCTCGCCCGATCTGCGCCTGCTTTTCGGATTGCTCTCCCATCAGCGAACTCACCTTCTGTGATCATCCACCTGAAATACTACGTCTAGGGGGTTTTTGTGCCTTCCGGCTTTTTTCCCCCTGTGAGGCGCTCTCGGTAGGATAACCCCCGTTGCCCCTATCTTAGTGGCACGGTGGCATCCTATCGAGGGCGTCCTTATCTTCACAAGAAAAAAGAGAAGCCTCCACGACATAAGGACGGAAAGATCAAGCAGAAAGAGGAAGGTGAGGAGTTGGGGGAAGGGGGAGAATCCGCCATTTCATCAGAAGAAGAAGATATAACCGACATTCGTGACACCATGTCAGATTGTACTTAACGTTCCATGATGTCAATGAGAACGTGGTGACATCCTATCATGTGGCATCCTTCCACACTTTCAGTGCGAGGGTACTTTCTGCATGGCTGTCTGATTGCATAATATCTCTCATACACTCGATGCCGAATAGAAACAATACAGGGGTTCCCATTTACTGCTCTCCTGCGACTATTCCAGCATGACGGCGGTGAGGGAGCAGGAACTGGTGAGAAAGCGTCTACCTGCTTCTCTACAATTTATTTATTGTATTAAAAAAATAGGTTATGTAAAAGCAAAGACGGCACCCTGAATTGTATTGAAGAGCTTATTGTGTGTGAGGCCATATGTGCTTTGAATGTTTATGAGCCTTTGAGGCACTTTTTCCCACGTTGCTCTTTGACACATAGTACACATATGGTTTGTAAAAACATTGAACACGTGCTCTTTTATAATCTTTTGCTTAGCACCCTGTCCAGATTGTCCTCTGAAAACATCACTGCAGGACACTGTGCTAACATTTCTAAATATATGCTATGCATTTGCAATGCTAATCTACAGAGGCAACTTGCATAGGTGCACGTGGACATTTGGCATAGTTAACATGCACACCCCTCTCTGCACGCCATCTTGCAGGGCTATACAGAGAGATGTCATTTGCAATATTGTCCAAAGTAACTTTTGATGTTCATAGGGTGACACCCACAGGTGAAGATGCTTCTGTGGCACTGCAGATGGTATCTCCTTCTGCTAATTCGGGACTTGGTAGCTCAGTGTCACAAGGAGGTCCTTTCAGTGTGCTTAACAACCTCTTCTAAGTTGTTACCACTTCCACTGTGTATATACTGTGTATGTATGTTGTGCTTAATACACTTGAAGTGGTCTGTGTGTTGACTGGCTGCACATTTGAATGCCATAATCAATATGACTGTTGTATCTAGGACATTGGTGACACACCCACTGTTTCCCTGGGAACCAATGAAACATAGCTGCTGATTTCCTGTACCTTACTTCATCTGGCATGTTGATCATTGTTTCTTTTTCATCTTCTTGACTTGAGAGTGACTTTTGGTCATACCACTCTTTTTTTCTCACTGGTAATGCTCTTCGGGGCGATCTAAATACTTAATAAAAATGGCAAATTTGAACAGGTATTGCGTTTAAGACATGCAGTGACGATCATTAAGATGGCAGCTTCCAAATGCTGAGCATGATGATATCAGAAAAGAAAGCATGGTTCCTCCACTTCTGACTCAACGACCTTACATTCCCCTGTTCAGTCACAAATGTAAACAAACATTTTATGAATGCAGAATAGTCACATTTGAACTAACAGCCTCATATCGCTTCCTAACAACAGAATTGAACCCTACATAAACACAATAAAACATGTAGTTATAAATGCACACAGCGTTATGCATATTGGCATATGTTGTGCACAATATTTGATGAAACTTACATTACAAAGTGGCAACCACTACTCCACAAGTTTTTTTTTTATTTTTTGTTTATTGTAGATGAACATTAGAGATAACAAAGAAAGATGGTTCTGCAAGCGATATGCCGCTGAATGCACTGCAGCATGGAGAACTTCGTGGCTAGAGTGAGAAAGCAAATATTGAGGGTGGGCGCTATAGCAATCATCTGGCAATTTCACGGTTATTCCTAAACTTCTGTTATACCTTGGTTATTGCTTTTTCAGTAATGACCGGGTGTGCTCCGAGGGTGTAGATATGCTGGCTGGCAGACACCACTTTTGACCATGATGTGCAGTGACAATTGTGTTTCCAATCATTCTCATCAATGCAGGATATTAGCTAATTTTGTTATATTATTTGTATTTTGCAACATCGTTTGCCCGGTGGTGCTAAATCTGAATTCAAAAAGGGTGATTGGTAAAATGCCAGATTGTGACTGTCTTATCTACCAGTAGATGTCTTAGGTGAATCAAATGTTTTGCGGCAAGGAGTTCCCGAGAAAGCAGAAGCATTCATCAAAGAAAGACAGGACTGAGTCAATCAATCAGTCAATCAATACAAACTTTATTTCAGTCAAATGTCCTTAAAAGTGTAATACAAAATAAATCAAGTTGTGAGACAATGAATTGCATTCAATCCATTTAAAAAAAATATAATAAATAATCAATATCAATATTCATCAAAAAGCTACAAACAATGTGCAGGTCTGTTTTTCGCTGATCAATTCTTTTTTTTTTTTTGACCGAATCCGCCAAGCCTAATTCAGATAACTGAAAATTGCAAATGTTACATCCTTAAGGTTGGTCTTTTTAAATGAAGCATACACATCAGTCTCTTCCTGAGATTAACATATGCAGGGCAAGTCAGTAAAAGTGCTGACCTTTCTTCCTCTTTGGAGCTGCCCCCATATCCCCCCTTGCTCCCTGATCTCTACTAGTAACCCCCTGCATGTGTCACCTTTTTATGACACTGCGGCTTCCGAGCTAGGCTCACACTGTATAAATCTCATAGATACATACATGTTAAAAAACATGTATTGTATCCCTATCACCTCTACATGGGTCTTGTGGTACTGAATCTTATTAAAAGGGATAGTATATTTTGCTTCGAGATAGGTAAAATCAACCGTTTTCTGTGGAATAAAGGAGGAGCAGTGGCAGGAGAAATGAGAGGAGGGAGTAGGCTACAACTGACATACAGATGGAGTGATATTAACTGATGTGCTTCTTTCAATGAAAATAGACCTGGATATTCTTTCCTTTACTCCTCTTGAGAGAAAAAAAAAAAGGATTCCATGCTTCTTGGACTCCTCGTCTGTACCCTCTACGGGCTACAATTTCAGAATGTAGGAGGCAGTTCAGACCTTCATCATTGTGAGATTGCTAAAAGGAGCACCATTAAAAGGGTTACAACTAAAATATATAATTACAGCACTCAGATGATAGAGAAAACCAGAATGAGTTCTGCCATATAAACACCTGATATTAATAGTTCTGAGGGAACTTTACTTGGTTCAAGCGCAACTCTTGATCCAGTTTAAGGTATGGACTGTTCAGCAGGGTTGGCTGGAATCCCTCCATCCTCTGGGAGAGATTCATCTAAGATGGCACTAAATGCATCTGTTCCAATGACATGGTCTCAGCGATGGGTCTTTCCTGAGTTTGCATCTTGATAGTTGTCTGATGTAACTCGGGTCCCCTGATGCAGTCACTGTTGTGTGTATAATAAAGAGACCTCAGGTGGCTACAAGAGGGGCACATGCCCACGAAGAAAAACCTAAAAAGTGGAAATACTGGTGTCAGCTGGTACGTGGAAGATTTCAGGATGCAATTGGAAAAAGCAGAACAGCAGGAAGCAGTTCCCAAACAATCCACAGGAGAACGAATGAGGAGCGAGGAATGAAGTGAAGAACAGCTGAGGAGGGAGATGGCAAGGAGCGGGAAGAAGCAAACAAGCAGAGGTAGCAGGTAAAAAAATTGTAGGAAGGCAGCAAAGTGAATATCAGTACAAAGCACATGGAGAAAGGGTCTGGAAGCAAGGACAGAAAGGCGTTTCAGCACAACAAGAAAAAACAGGGATTTGAGACGCACAGGACTGCTCGGAAACTTCCCTTATGTTTCTTTCCAGACTGGTTTCTGACGTTCCTGATATGTCACAGGACTTGCACTATGTCACTGGACGTTGCCTGTGGCTATTTTGGTGATGTTGAAGCTGACTACCACAGGTCCAACATTGCCATAGCGACCAGTAAAGGTGTCTTCTCTGTATTTTCCAGACACTTGGACACGTTCTCATAAGAATCATCCCTCCTTGATCAAGGACAAGTTTTGCAGTGCTGTTCTGGATAAGTTGTAAAGGACGAAGAGACAGGCAGATTCAGGAAGATGCTGTTTCAATAACACTTGGACGCTTTCTCATAAGAACCTTCCCACGTTGATCAAGGGCAACCATTTACCTATGTTGATATGATAATTCATTTATAACTGCCTGCACACAAGTGTTTCAAGGTGCAACAAGACAAGGAGGGGGGGACAGAAGGAGGACAAAACAGCGATCTTAGTAGGTGTTTTGTCATTCAGATCGCGCAAGTGTGGGGAGGAGGGATAGGGAGAAGTGCCGCGTGGTGGGGGGAGAAGTGCAGGTAGCTCAATAAGTGCTGCCGGGGGTGTCTCATAAGTGCAGAGTGACCAGGGACTGTAGGATTGGAGATACAGACCCTTAAGTGCTGGGGGAGTCCGGAGGTGGTGTGAGGGCAATGGGACATGCAGATGCCCGGGCCCAAGTTTCAGTGGGTGGCCAAGGTTACTAGTGCCCTCAGACTGCCTCTGGACTCCCCCAGGTTTAAGGCTCTGATGTTCTTGATACGTCTCAGGACTCGCACTACGTCACTGGACATTTCCTGTGGCCATCTTGGTGTCAGGAATCAGCGTGTCAGCCTGCGTGGGACTCGCCGCAACCGGCCTTCCATAGTTGCTTATGGTTCTGCTATACCCACCAATGTACTCACGAGCCCGTACAAACACAAACACTGGGGAATTCGCTTTCCAGACTGTGGGAAGCTGCCTTCCTCCTCTCCACAAGACAGGCTTTCCCATTTCTAGCCCGTTGGCAGTTGCCATGGCGATGCTGGAAGCCTTTCCATATGAGTCATCACGCCAGGAAATGGCGCCTGAAGCCCTCTCACGTGACCACTGATGAATAAAGGCCACCTCTGAGTTCTCCTCAGCACTTCTAATTGAAGTTTACTGAGTTTTTGCGTTGCTGCCTGTTTGTATACTTGCCTGTTAGACCGCTGCTTTGTCCTCGGATTTCGCCTCTTTCTTGACCCTTCGGCCTCAGTACTTGCCAGTTAGTTGCTGACTTCGCCTGCTATATATATATTCTCTGGATTACATTTGGACTCTGTTTGTTGTCAGCCGTTGTTGGACCTGCTTTCTCACTGACTCCTCGCCTCGCTGTTCAGTCTTCACTTTCTTGATTCCGGAAGGTGCCAGTCTTGCTATTAGACTTCCCTTTGCTCTCTGCATCACCTGCTGCTTGTTTTCAAGTTACTGGCACCTCACACGCTTGGGACACATCCTCGTGCACACGCCCTGAAATACCTTCACACAGACTTAAGACCCTTATTGTTTTTGTGTGCATGCTTGTAGGCGTCCTCGTGCCGTTGGGATAGGTCTAGGTACTCTGTCTGGATTATTGGACACATTCATCTAAGGACACTATCTAGGCATCCTCGTTTCGTCGGGGATAGCCTCCTGTGTTTCTGGGTTCAGGACTGTTCTTTCCAACCAAGGGAACACTTCTGGTAAGAACCTTTGTTCAATTCTGATTGTTCACTATGCCACGTTTCCCTAACTAGTACTTAGTGTTCCTTGTAATTACAGGAACGATCCTTCTAAGAGGGGAAAACCAAGGATATTATTCTGCCAGTTCCACGCCAACACTTGTCACCTGGGTTTCATTCTGTCTGTTGTGAGGTGGGTGTGTCTTGATCTGTGGTTTGGGGGACTACAGCAGGCATAGGCAAGCAGTGTAACTAATCGAATCTTGTGTTTCCACAGCCGGTGTGATCCTGGGTGTGTGTTCCGTCTTCCAACCAATAGACCCCTTTGCTTGTTCTTCTTACTAAGCAGAAGGTTACATTTGTAGGTAGAACTCGTCGGTTACTAACTGTCTTCCAATGGCTCCTCCTTACTCTGTAAGGAGGAACTCCGCAGTGGATCCGAACACTTGGTGAGGTCGAAATTGAATACCCCAGGCCCAACGTTGCCACAGCGAGCAGTGAAGGGGCCTTCTCTGCATTTTCCAGACACTTGGGCATGTTCTCATAAGAATCATCCCACGTTGATCAAGAACAGGTCTCGCAGTCCTGTTCTCGATAAGTTGTAAAGGTTGAAGAGTAGAGGCAGGCAGATTCAGAAAGACGTTGTTGTAATAGTCCAGCCTATAGAGTACCAGCGCTCTAAAGACAGTGAGCTTCTGGCGAAAAGTGCAAAAAGGTAGAATACCTCTGAGGAGGTGCAGCTGATAGTGGGATTTCTTGAAGACATCGGAGGTGTGAGGAGAGAAGGAGAGGGTGGAGTCGATGATGACACCACAATTCCTAGCCTCACAGGAAGGAGAAGGAAGAGGGCCCACGGTGGGCAGTCAGAGAGAGAGAGAGGAAAAGAGGTAGCAGGTGTCCCAATGAGGAGGATCTCAGACTTACTGGGATTAAGGCAGAGAACATTGACACACACCATTCGTGAATTGCGGCCAGCCAGTCTGATATGAGAGAAGGAGCAGAAGTGGCTGAGGGGAGCCTGAAGGAGAGCTGGGTGTCATCCACATAACAATGAAAGTTAGAGCAGATTGTCGCGATGCAGCAGGCAAGAGGTGCCAGGAGGTGGTTAAAAAAGGTTATGTTCCATTTAGTGGGGTTAAGGGTTAACAGCTTATGGTGCTCTGTGCCCTCTTTGATTCATTTAGGTTTTTATTGTGTGAAAGTATACAGAGAATTGTTTACCCTACTCTGTGAGAGTTAATCAAGAATTATAAGGGCCTCATTACACGGAAGGCTAGACCAGCCGTTAAAGTAGGGACCCGCAAAGGGACTCTCGAGGTAAGTACGGTACCGCAATTTGCGGTACTTACTTACCGCCTTCCCCAGTCCCATTGAGCCCTATGGGACGAAAATGGGAATGGGGAAGGGCCAATGTTCAATGGGGAATTACTGCCCCGCCAACCTTGGAATGGGGTGGTAATTCCCCATTGAAAATTGGCGGACTCGTTACAATACTGGTACCAACCATGGTGCTAATAGCGCCATGGTTTAGCGCCGGTGTTGTAATGAGGGCCATAGATTGTGCATTGTATATTTCCTCTGTGCCACGTATGAGTTATTTAAAATGACATACTCGTGCTCAGCATATGCGCCTAATGTTGAGAATTCATTGTGTGTACCTATTAATGGTATTGCACTTGGTCAAGTGATGCCGCACCCTTCAGATCTGTCTGCATTTAAGGGCTTACCTGCAAAGTGTCTGCTTCCAAATCCCTCGCGTCTGCTCTCCAATAGTGACAGAGACACTGACTTCCCGTTTCTTTGTAAATAGACGTTGTCATGGTTATTCACGGCCCTTTCTCTGGCTCTAGTGCCCAATTTGCAAAGGCAGCCATATTTTGGGAAGAATGTGTAAGCTAAGTCATGCGGTATAAGGTGTTTCATCCCATAGTCTTATCCAAGTAAAAGTTGTTTAAATCTAGTACGTGCAATTGCTAATGAGTCCAATGCCAGAGAAAAGGCATTCACCCATATCAAGACAAATACGAGAGAAGGCTGTTTTACAAAAAGAAGCATTTTCGCTCCATATTAAATTGTTACGAAAAACAGCACGTGATATTATCCCATATTGATTAGGTGAGTGTAGCGATCATTTGTTTGTCAAGCTCAATGAAAATAACTACCAATTAATTAACAGGAATACTGCCTTGGTCTGATATGGTCATGGAACACAGAACGCAATCCATTTACTCAAGTGGATTGCTGCTGTAAGTGCATATATTTATCCAGTTTTAAAACATCCTGCTCAAGGCTAATTGGTCAAGGCTCGGCCGGTAGTTCCTCCTAAATTGGAATAATGTAGGTGTCTAATAACTCCAGTCCATACAGGTTAAAATCTTTCCAATGAGTAAATATAGTGTACATCTAACCATGGTTTGCCCATTCTCTGCTTTAGATATATAAACAAAAAAAATGGTGCCTATTCATGCTTGATACACATAGGAATATGGAGAGATTAATTACACCCTTCGAGTCTGGTTGTGGGTTGAATAGAGATTTCCCCAAACAACACAATCTTAGATACAAACACTTCTGCATTCAAATGCAATCACATTCAAATCTCTAGGTGTCAATGGGTGGCCCCTGTCTGTGTTCACAAATGTTCAGATTCTGCAGGAAAGATGACATTTCATTGTATGTGTTTAGTCTAATTTCCACTGATCTGAATCTAAAGATTAACAGTGCTTCTTCTTGTCTCAAAAGCAGTTCCCTGTTGCAACCCCTTCGACCTAGGGTGACCTTCTGTAGTCCTATGAACCTGATCTCTGTCTTATCGTTCATTTGATGATTTTGTTGCCAGTGTTGTGCGAGAGGGAGTGTTGCAATTTGACTCCCAATCAATGATATGTGTTCCTGTATGCAGGTTCTCAGTTCCCGAATGGTACTACTCATATAGATTTGTTTGCAAACACACAGTGTGGCGTAAACTACACATTTAGATCTACAATTAATATTCTCCTTAATCTTGAAATGTGTCCCATTCAAATCTTTCAATCTATCCGTGCTGTTGTGTGCATATCTGCACATAGTACACACACGTGCCACATTTTCTGAAACCTGTCCCCTTCAACGGCAGCGATGTAGTTGCCTGTTGCTTGTCGACCTCTGGAAGTAATGACAGACTTAGATTCATCTTGAGGGTCTTAGTCCTTCTGTAAATTACACCTGGATGATCCGCCACAAAATTACAAATATGTGGATCCAATTTTAATGAATGGCAGTTTTTTTTAGTCTTCCTGTTGAAAATTTGACTTTTTCTGTTTCCCTTGCATTTGTTGGTGTAGCCCCTCTCTCTCTGAACCTTTTAAATAGTAGGTCACATTCTTGTTCAAAAACATTCGGGTCGCCACAATTCCTCCGTGCCCTGATGAATTCACCTGTTGGAATGTTTGTTTCACCGGTTCATAGTGACAACTCGTGGTGTAAAGTGTTGAGTTCACTTCTGTCTCTTTGCAATATGTCTTGGTCATCAGGCAATCATCCGAAACGTATATTTTTAAATCCAAGAATTGTATGCTTATTTGGCTGTGTGTCCCTGTAAATTCTATTCCTGCCGTGTTTTGATTTACTCTAGTCATGAAGTCCTCGAGTTGCACAGCCGTTCCTTTCCAGATCAAGAACACGTCTATGTAACCTGACCATAAAATGGCATTTTCTATGTAAGACTTATCCGTGTACACATGTTGGTCTTCGAACATTCCCATAAGCAGGTTGGCAAGAGCTGGGGCATATTTAGTTCCCATTGCTACCCCCCTTATCTGTCTATAGAATTTGTTGTCAATTCTAAAAATATTGTGCTCCGAAGTTGCCAATAGCATTTCCTTTATCATGATTACATAATGATATTGAGATGCAGAATCATCCCTGAAAACATAGTCAATAGTTGCCATTGCTAAATCATACCTGATTGAAGTGTACAGGGCTTTTACATCCCAAGTGGCCAATAAGAAATTGGGTTGCCAGTGTATCATTTCCAAACTTTTGATGGCGTCTTTTGTGTCTTTCAAGTATGCTTTTACCTTGGGCACTCTTGGTCTTAGTGCATTGTTGATATATTCTGCAATCTTTTCAGTAGCCCATCCGATACCGCAGAATATTGGTCTTCCCTTTGGTACATGGTCGAATGGTTTATGGACCTTAGGTAGGAAATATACTGTTGGCAAAACAGGTTGCTTAATGAATAAATATTTTCTTTCTTCATCTGTTAATAGTCCATTTCTATGCCAGAATTTAATCATATCTTCTAGATATTTGATAATCTCTTGCCTGAGGTTATTGTGCAATATTTCATAACATTCTGATGTATGAAGGTGATTGTTGGCCATTGTAATGTAATTGCTCCTGTTCATAATAATGATGCTCCCGCCTTTGTCTGCTTCCTTGATGACTATTCCTTTGTCTTGTTTAAGGTCTCGAAGTGCCTAGTATTCTCTATGTGTCAAATTATTCCTTTTTATCCCTTTTCCTTTATTCCTTATGTACCTGTCTGAAATGGCATTGAAGTCATTGGTGGCAGATTTATAAAAGGCATCAATCATGTTTTCAGGTGCAAGTTGCAGTGTAAACTTGGATTTTGGTTTCATTTCCTCTTGCAAAATGCTTGTAGGTGAAATTCTTCCTGTAATGTGTGATTTACTTGAAATGTGTCAGATTCCTGTAGAGATCGTAGGATATGTATATTGTCCAATTCTTCAATAGCTAGTTACAGCCTGAATCTGGGGTTAAAATTGTCTAGTGACTTGCGTTGCAACAAATGTTTTCAACTGTAATTTTCTTACAAACTTGAATAAGTTGATATGTACTTCTGTGGCATCATAATCACATGTGGGTGCAAATTATAGTCCCTTGTTCAAAAGGGAAATTTCTTCCGTAGTTTGATTCGATCTGATAAATTCATCACCAAATTCCTCATTTGTTCTTTCTGGCTGCTTCCCTTGTGCCAGCTCTTATCAGTCTTCTGTAATCCTCCAAGGCATCTAGGTTGCCTGCATCTACAGGACCCCCTCCTTCCTCTCCTCATAGTGTATGTTGTTTCTAGTCCGTGTTGCTTGGCAGCTGAAAAGAGACCTGCTTAGGGGTTGTATTTCTGTTTCCCTTTCTATATCTTTGAATTTGGTTAAGGAAACCTTGTCTCACCTTGTCCTTCTCACCTTCACCTGATGTTGCTTGTTCCTTTTCAGGTTCCGATTCTACGTCCAAGCTTCCAGACGAGGTGTTCGGTGTGCTGCCTCTTGATAAGTATTTGTTGCACTGATTAAATTTCTCTTGAAAGGTGTAAACCCTGTCCTCTTGGTAGTCTCTTTCGTCCATGAAAAATGTTTTTCATTTTCTCATCTTGATTTCGGCTTGGTACTCCTTCAGGATCTCATGCATTTTCTGATCATTTTTCTCTTTGGTTACTTCCAATGCTCTTGTTTCCACTATCTCTTTCTTGATGACTTCAATCAATTCT
Organism: Ambystoma mexicanum; assembly: GCF_040938575.1. Classification (NCBI taxonomy): domain Eukaryota; kingdom Metazoa; phylum Chordata; class Amphibia; order Caudata; family Ambystomatidae; genus Ambystoma; species Ambystoma mexicanum. The sequence goes on from NC_090939.1 coordinate 768,708,460, forward strand.
GTTGCTCTTTTGTGTTCCCTAGTAGCGTGTTCAACAAGGAGTTTGAGCATATTTTGGAGCATGTGTTTAGATTCTATTCCCATAGTTTGGCTAGGTCTTTATTCTCATCTTTGGTGAAGTCTGTAAATATCAATATGCGTAAACCTCTTGGTATTTGTTGGTTAGTTAAGTAATGGTTTAATGAGATCATCTCCAAGTATTATTTGATTTCTTTTCTGGAAGCTCTTTCTAGTTTTGATGAATTTGTATCTGAGGTCCTCTCTTTTCGGGTTACTGTTAGTAAAAGCATGTAGAGTACTTCCCCTTGGGGAGAACATGTTGGTTGCTTCTTGTTCTCTGTTCTGGAGGTATTCAGCCATGTCTTGGGTTGAAAGGCAAATTATTCTGGTCAGCAGAGCAGCTGTTAATGACTTCCTAAATATGTTTGTTTAGTGGGGTTAACGGTTAACAGTTTAGGGTGCTCTGCGCCCTCTTTAATTCATTTAGGTTTTTATTGTGTCATGTGTGCATGAACTTAAACAGAGAATTGTTTCCCCTACTCCATGAGAGTTAATCAAGAATAAGTCTTTCACACAAATGCTGCACTACTGTTTATAAAAAACACAAATATTGTTCTCAGATTTGTTGTTCTTAAGGGTTCTTATACACATTTTTTGAGATTGGCCCTCTGTGAGACATGTGATTTTCGTCACAAAAAGTGACTTCTTCAAATCAGGGCAATATCTGTTCCAATATATGTTAAATTGTCACATATAATCTAGTCAAAGAAATAATTAGTGAACAACAAAACCAAAATCCGATATGTCAATGTGTCAGAAACAGGGTACATTGACAAAATCATACATTGCAATAAGAAATAATAAGAACAGAGATACAAAAATAATAATAAATAAACAATTAAAAACACAGAGATGAAAGGATGGGGAATGGGTAGGGGGTTTGTGGGTCAGACCACTGGGAACACCACAAGTAGAGAGAGAGAGATAGAAGAGAGGAAAGACCCAAGTTGCACCTGGGAGGGTTGGTCAGTGATAATGGAGGTCAACCAGGCCAGGGTCTGACCAGTTCTACCCAGGTTGTCACAGAGGCAATTGAGCAGGATGGCGTGGTAGACCATGTAGAAAGCAGAGGCTAGATTGAGGAGCATGAGGAGCATGAGGACAGAAGAAAAGCTAGAGTCAAGATTAGAGAGCAAATCTTCACAGGTGTTCAGGAGAGCAGTTTTGTGCTTATCACAGCAGATGGCCAGATTTTCAAGGAGTTTGCCCAGGAAAGGAGTGATGGAGATCGGGCGATAGTTAGCCAGAGAGGACGGATCAGCAGAGAGCTTCTTTGGAAGGGGATGCACAAGGGAGTGCTTAAGGGGGAGGGGGAGGGGAAGGTTCCAATGGCAAAAAAGTGATTGCATAAATCAGCCAAGGCTGGAGCAAGGGTGTCGATATGGTCCTTAATGGGTCTGGATGAGCAGGGGACAACCTGCTTTGATGAGATCAGTCTTGTCTAGAAATATCTTCAGGGGTGAACAGGGGAAAGGAGGAGAAAGGATGAGGGTGGTAGAGGAGGAGGAAGGGGAGGTGGACAAAGAGAGGGTGGACAGGATGTCCTGAGTTTTTCTGGTTTAATGAGAAGCCAGGGCCAAGCAAGCACAGGGCCTGGGAGGGAACAGGAGAGGTAGAGACTGCAACAGGATTGGCCGGTTCCTTGCTGATTTTGAAACGTTCGGCCGGGTTATTAGATGCCACAGAGATGCGGGCTTGGATGTAGGCTTTCTTCTTAGAGAGGGCAGAGAGTCTGTACTGCCTTTGGATCAGGCGGCAGGCCAGTTTGTCAACGGGTGCATCTGAAACCCTCCACTTCCTCTCAGTCACCCTACGCTTGCATTACAGGGTGGTGAGGTCGGAATCATACCAACAGTTGCACTTGGATGTGGGGTTCAAACAGATGCTCATGACAAGAGTGTTAGAGATAGAGAGATGAAGGTTGGAGAGGGATGTGTCAGAGTATGAGTCAGCCAAATGTGTAGGAGGAGGAGAGAAAGTAGCAGCAAAAGCCGCAACTGACACACGCCTCATGGGCCTGATGAATGAGAAGGTGGGTGGCAGTGCTGGGGTCAGCTTGGCCTGAGGGTAGAGAGAGAGTGAGGTGTGAGGTAAGAGAGGGTTTGATATGGGGGGGGGGTGAAGAGATCAGAACATTCAGAGTGTGCCCCGCAGAGTGTGTCGGCCAGTAGGAAGAATAGAGAGAGAGGGAGAGAGAGAGAGAGAGTCACAGAGGTTGTGAAAGAGCCCAGGAGAGGACTGCAAGGGTCTACAACCACACCAATCCCAAACCATGTGCCCATTTGGAAAATATGCAGGGCTTGTTTCTTCAACTCCCTATGGAGGTCACCACACGCTAACCCCACAAAATGCATCTAAGATCTGGTGATCGTGTGCATTAAACAAACATCAGGTTGCACCACATCACAATAGTACAACAAAACATAAAATGTAATCCAATTGTGAGTGCCAGTGTTATCCGAATTGTTGATGTATTTTTAATATGATAAATCTGAGAACAATTGCCGTGTTAATGCTTGTATTTCAAATTCATTTTGTTATGCGGATTTGCTATGCCAATATGCTGTTCTGCCTGTGCGGTATTACCTTGGCAGAGTCTGCCTTCTGTGTCCTTCTCCGTTGTTCTTTTTCTCTACAGCCTGAGAGAATGTGAAAACCTCTTGCTCACTAAATGGAAATCCGAGATCAAAGAAATTCGTTTTTGCTCTAAAAGGTTTGCATTATGATTTTTTTTAGCTTCAACTACATTGCATTCAATCATTACATTTTAAAAAAAAGTCGATTTGAATATGCTTTGATGGATGCCACCTGGCCCTGCGTTTGCACACAGCACCTTGCTCTTGGGCACGTATGTGTATTTTAGCAGCAACATAAAAGAACATGTTTACAAGGGCACCTTTTTGTTCATTAGATAGAGGCCACAGGAACACACAGCCACGTTTGTCTAGGACTGCTGCCCAGTGGATTGTAAATCAAATACACAAAAGGCAGTGCTGCTTTTCTTGTCCTTTGTGTTTTTTTTTTCTTGGTGTCGAGTTAGGAACATGAGCCATTATTCAATTGTGAGTTCACTGTACCCTCTCTGTCGCTTATTTCAACATCAGTCATCAAATACTCAAAGAAAAAAGAAGGCACCGTCAAAATAGCCAGAGAGAAAACGAATTGCTGTCAATATCATCCACCTATTTAGGTTTTAGACTCTTATGTTTTGTTATAATGTTGTGATATTAAAAGAGGGGAAAATGAGAAATTAAGAAAGGATTTTTCAAACAGATGAACTATGGAACAGACTAATCTCTGGTGAGAACACAAGATGGAGCCAAGCCCTGGCCAAACTGATCGAACTTGTGTTTGATCAGATAAACAGCCTACAGCCTGAGGGTGGCCCGGTCTGGGGTTCTGATCCAGCGGAAAGATGACTTAAATCGGCCATGTCAGCTGTTTCTCTCCTGCTACAGAGGCCTGGCCAGCCCCCCCTGGGGAGGTTTTTGCATGACCCTCCTTTTCCTGTCGCTACTAGCGGAACCTAGAAGGTTTAGACAAAACTTAGTGATAACTGAGTAAAGTTCAAATAAAAAAAAAAAAGAAAAAAAAAAGAAAGAATTGTGTTGAGCTTCAGAAAACAAGGTCATGTCATGGGAGCACTAATAAACCTTTCTCTGCCTGCCCATCCAGTAGAGAGAAGATTTTAAAATACTTTGCACCACTTGGAAAGTAGTCTGGGAATCGGGTAATAACTACAACTCCAACCACTCCACAAAACAATTGCATGGTAGATTTCTCCACTGCAGCACTGCTAACAACCTAAATGTGTTAGAAGCTAACCGGCAGTAGAAGGACCAAATCTGCAGAACTCTACCCATTGAGTTAAAATTGGAAACCAGACACCTACAATTCAGAAGAGACTTAAGAAACCCTGCTATTCTGGAAGGCATACCCGCTCTAACTGGATGTAAATGTTGTGGCACCTAGATGCCATATTCAGCAGAAAACAAGATTCCTTTGAATATGGTACAAAACAGTGATGTAAACAAAGATGAAATCTGCTTCCTGTTCATTTTAAACCTGTTGTTGTCTACTCCCCTGTTACCAATGCCATATGCGAACACCTCCACACTTACACCTCTGTACGCTAAAGTATCCTGTACACATGCACCGTGTGCTCATACAATAACAATGTAGCAGTCACCCCCACTCAGGGGTGTAGAGGGCCATTAATAGCCCACCAGCCCGAGCGTGGGCATGCCCCAGCCATGCAAGGGCCTGAGCTAGGGTTCAGGGCAAATGATGGCCCTGTATGCCCCCTGAAAGGGGATGATAGCTGTTCACACTCGGGGCTCCGTCCAGGGTGTGAATAGTTGTATTTATTTATTTTTATAGAGGAGAAAGGCTTGGCGCGTATTGAGCAAGACCAATCTCCCGTGGAAAAAAAAACAACAAGATGGCTAATGTCATAGAAAATAGAAAAGAGACCAATTCTCTTTTCTATTTCTATGGCGGTGGCCGAAACGGGAAGGAGTGCTGAGCCAGGATCCCCAACAGGTTAAAGGGGTAGGGGCAGTGGGTCGTGGGAGCTGGCGGAAGCCAAGGTCCGAGGCACCTAAGAAAAATGGCAGCATGCAGAGAAGGGCCTTGGGTGGCTGCAAAAACTCAGGCTGCCCACGGTCTTCTCTCACTAGGATTTCAAGCAACCTGATAAGCTTAGCGCCCTTCCCCGGGAGCAAATAAGTACGTACACAAAATAAATATATATTGATTGTGGCTCTGTCCCCTGGCTCTGTTCACCTGGCCTCTGTCCTTCCCTGGCACACACTTATCCCATGGGCCCTTTCACCCTGACCTACACTAACCCCTCCCACTCTCCCCTGCACTTCTTGTTACTGCACTTGCACGATCCGAATGTCACAAGGCCTTGTAGGATCATTTTTGGTTTGTCATCCCTGTCCTGCCCCTTGTCTTGTTGCACCTTGAAACACATTGTGTATAGGTGCTTAATAAATGCACAATAAATAAATAAGGAATTGGAAGGACTGTTTCTGAAAGAGAAAATAACAAATCTTCATCGTCTCTATTTAGAGTTAGGTTAAATTAAATAAGTACACATCTGTTCGTAATTTGAACATTAGTGTTTATTGGATGACAGACATTGGTGATACTGCTCTCGTAGATCCTATAATAAAATGTGCTTATATATCCCATCTCATGGTTGGTTTGAGTTCTGTAAACCATGTCTCTGTTTCATGGTTGGCATTGCTTATCCACTCCCTCTTTAGATGAATTTTGGCTATTCGACTAGCATAGCAAAATAGCTGCTTCTGGGTTGACTTATGACCTATGATTTCCTGTGGAAATTGACGTCAGGGTTAGTAATATGTGGGTTTCCTTAAGTATGTCCAAATATTATAATATTTCTGAGCAGGTACACATAATGTGCTCAATTGATTCATTTTACTCACACCCCTTAGACACAACTATATTTATATTCCTATGATCTTGCTTATCCTGCCCGGTGAGTAATTGAACCTTTAAAATGTGAATTTATTGTGTTTTTTTCATACTTAGTTGGTCTCAGTACTGGTGGTGTTAAAGTCATGGAAAGGTCCCACGTTCCATTTCTATTATACTGTTCATGTTTGTTTCCCAACTCATTTGGATTTCTCATAACCCAAGTTCTTTTTCAAATTTCTCAGTAGATAATACTATCAACTAAGGCTTTACCAGGATCTCCTCAATGAGGAGTGAGAAGCTGTGAGGGCCCCATAACAGTAAACATCTCTGTGTCCAATTCTCAAGAAATGGAGCATCAAAACATAGCACATAGCAGGCGTTTTTTTTAGGTGCCACATTTCTGGATATTCACAGGTCATCATATTCCAGACAGCCAATATGTTCATTCAGATGCACACATCCATCAAACAATACAAAAAACAAAAACAATATATGATATTAAAAAAAACAATGCAATAAAGACATCAATACATTTTAATATACAAACTAAATGTGTAGCCCATGCTAGACCAATTCCCATCCCATTACCCGCTACCCTAACTTGAACGTCTCAAAACATCACTAAAGAGCTTATCGTCCCCTTGCTCATCTCTCGCTTACCAGAACCTCCCTTTGCGACTGACCATACCATTCTTGCTGACCTGTATAGCAAGACCTTGACAACCATCATGGACACTATTGCCCCGCTTAAACTACGCTAGCTCAAAACCTCAGTGCATAGAAACCTGTGGTTTACCCCTGAACTTCAAGCCCTTAGATGTAAAAAAAAATCAAGGTGAAGCTGACTGGAAGAAGTCACCTTCAAAGCCCAAGAAATTACTGTTTTCTCTTGCCGCCAAACATTATAAAAAAAAGCTATCTCACTGCCAAATCCTCTACCTACAATACCGGCATCGCCAATGCAAAATCTGACACTCATGAGATGTTCAATATTCTAAAGGAATTGGAAATGCCCACCAACCCCCAGTCTCCATCCTGAAAGACGTCTCCTGGTGCGCCGATATTCAAACTGCCATGCTGCAAAAAATGTAATCCCTACACAACAAAATTGATACTAAACCCTACTTAAACACCAGCCTGCCTCCATAATGGCCAGGACCGCCTCTTCCCCCCACCCCCAAGACCGGCCTTTGTTTCCATTCACCAGTGTCACAGAAGACAATGTTATAATCACCCTCAAAGGCCTCAAAACCTCTCAATGTAAAGGTGACATTTGTCCTGCAAATGCCATCAAAGATTGTGCAGAGCTCCTGGCATCAATTATTGCTTCATTCATGAACGCCTCCTTCACCAGAGGCATTGTCCCATCTACCCTCAAAGAAGCATGGGTCCTCCCTCTCATTAAAAAATCATTGCTCGACCCTTCCATTCCCAACAACTATCACCCAATAACTACTGTCCCCTTTTATTAAAAATTCAGGACAGAGCACCCTATTGCAAATTCAGAGCTACTTGGAAGCAAACAACGTACTGGGGATGTGCCAGTCAGGGTTTCGCCCTGGCCATGGGGCAGAATCGGCATTACTGGATCTAAAGATCCCAGATCGATGAGATCAGGCATAATGCTTATCCTGCACTACTGCTATTCCGAGACATGTCAGATGCCTTCGACTCGGTGGAGCACAAATTCCTTGCTCATCACCTTTCCTCAGCTGCTAATTTCTCACCAGAGGCCATAACCTGGATCGATTCCTTCTTGAGTGATAGAGTAATGCGGGTATTCACAGAGAATGCCAGCACAGCCCCTGCTCCCATCACTTGTGGGTTACCTCAAGGCACTCCTAGACTCAATCCGCATTTCCTACACAAATTACGGGGATAACACACAAATTCATCTCCCCATTTACAGCAATTATCTAAAGAACTCTACCACCCACAACTCCATTTACACCACCATCCAAGCTTGGATGGCCACCCATCACCTTTGCTTAAATGATAAGACTGAGATCCGGCTAGTGAGCACCCCGTCGATGATCAAGAAGCTCAACCCTCAATACTCCTCCTTCATTATTGACGGCACTGTGATACTAGTCTCACCCTCTGTGAAAACACTAGGAGTATACCTGGATGACACGCTTTCCCTTACACGACAAGTAAACGCCATTGCCTCCACAGGGGCCTACTCAACTAAACTAATCAATGCAGCAAGATCTTTTCTCTCCCCAGACAGCTGCCTCACCATCACCAGGGTCACAAATGGATCAAAACTTGACTGATGTAATGCCCTTTTCGCAGACATCCTCAAACAGCAAAATAAAATGAATGCATGTTATTCAAAATAACGCGGTCAGAGCTGCACTAAACATTCCCAAACTGGAGCATATTTCAGCAGAAAGAAAAAAAGCCCATTGGCTCCCTATTCATGAGTGGATTCTCTTCAAAATTCTCTCCATCACACACAGATGCCTTACCAATGATGCCCCCTTACCTATCCCAAACATTTTCAAAAGTGGTCTCCTCTAGACCAACGAGAGCGCCCTGCACATATCGTCTCATCCAGCCCAAAGTCAAACGGGCAAAAGTGCAAGGCTCCAGCTTCCCTTCCATGGCTGCTAAACACTGGATCCTTCTTCCTCCTGCCATGAGAGCCGAACACTCCTACTGGACCTTTTCGCAAATCGCTGAAAACACTGCTATTCAACTAACTGCCCCTTGCCCTTGGTGCACTCCAACATCAGGGCATGACCCGCCTTGTAAATTTCACAGACTACATACTTTGTTCTAGCTGCTTGTAACAGCGCCTCAATGCCTCCACGCTTAGCACGCTTTATATAAATGTAATCATTATAAATACATAAATAATACATAAATAAATATAAGCAAATAACATTTCACATACAAATTACCCTATATAAAAAACAAATGAGCCCTCACAGCACTGCCAAGACACCCTTCTCAGATACATCGCTCTTTTTAAAAGAGACAACAGGGCCCATGCAGCACGTGCTGAATCGGCTGACAAAAGAAAAAGCAAAATTAAAAAGTCTAACAACAGGTAAAATAGTAGACTTTCTGATACCCCTACAGGCTGGACAAAACAAAATAAAATGCTTTAGGTCCTCCCTGGCTTCGCCACATGCTGGACAACACGCAGTATCAGGAAAACCCTTCCAGTTAACGATATTTCCCCTCAGCAGCAAGCAGTTCTATCTGGCACAGCCAACGATCCACCCTTTTGGAGCTGAAAAGACGGTAAGGCTGGATCAAGTCCACCCTACTGATAAGTGCAGGAGCTCTATCTGAGTGGGTGGCAAATGTTCTGCTTTCCCTCCTTTCAACAACCACTGATGTAAAGAGGAGCTTATAACGAAGTAGGTGCCCAGAGGACAACAGGCTACGAGGGGGAAACAAGGCCAAAACATTACTCTTCGTCAGAAAGTCACTGATAAAAAATAACCAGGGAATTGTATGCCAATTAGCCCTACCCACCAAAGACCTGATGATGAAATGGCTTAGGCTTGCATATTCATTTGAGCAAAGACCAAGCCAAAAAAGAATCAGAGCCAACTCCCACTGGTCCTCCAGAAAGCCCATACCCGGTCGCCAATTTCTCAAAGGTTACTTGTGCATTTCCAGGGGGCAGTTTTGCAGTGCAAATTATGTGCTGGACAGGCCACTGGAAAACCTGACTAATGAATTACAGGCTCCTATCCCCCTGGCAGCATATTACACTATGATGGACAATGTTAACCAAAAAAAGGCATTTTTAACTTTGTATGAAGGATAGAAAAACAAGTGAAACAATCCAGGTCAGGGTCAGGAACCAACCTGCGATGGTATGCACATCTTCCTGCACCTGTTCCAAAGAGGCACAGCGCAATGTCTTCGTTTTCTGCATTTTTATGAACATACCATTTGTGAATCCCAGATGTGCTTTAAGGGGTGAAAAAATGCATCAGAATGTTTGCATCTATGAAGCACACATTTGTATACCCTTTGTCGATTAAAATTGCATTTTTGGGGCAAGTGATGGCATTTTGAGAACATCCTCTTGAGAGTTTAGGCAGTTGGTTTCTAATCATGATACCCTCCCATGATATTGCCTCACATCTGGCACATGCACCACATAGTCTGTAAGCAAAATATTTGATGGTACAATAGGTTGTCAAGTTTTCTAATGTATCCATATGTTGGATCAAGGCTAGTCGTAGCTTCTGATAGTGGCTTATTTAAGGACCAAATTGCCCTTTCTCTTGCTAGAAAAGCTTATATAATCTTCACCTGGCCAGCCCAGAAATGTTGTCCATTACCTACCTTCCTGGAGTTTAGTCCAACTATCATTCCTTATTTTTGGGGGGGAAATACCACTAGATGGAGAGGTGTGGTTATCATATTAAATGGGAAGTTGAATTTTGGGAGAATCTTTCATCTTTGAGAATGTTTTTCTTCCTATCAGTCCCAATGGGAAGTTTTGACCTTCCCTTTTAAGTCTTTATGAGTACCTTAAATTTGGTAATAAGAACACAAGAAATGCCAGTGCTTTAAGCAATTTAGAGGACCCAGGTAAGTGTTTGGGGGTTGACAGTGGAAATGGATCCAAGCTCGGACTCCAACTCACCTGCCTCCTCTCCCCCTTCACTCTGTCTTCCTTTGTCCATGTCCCCTGTTTCACTGTTTTAACCTTTATATTTTTCATGATCAATCACTGGGTAAACTTCCTGGTGAACTGACAGATTTTTCTACCCAGGAGATGCGAGAAGGATGGGGAGAAAAGAAGGAGAACACACCAAATGGACAGAAGCCACGGTTAGTGGCTTTTCCAGGTTAAGTGGCTAAGGTGAAAGAATACTCACCTGTATACTGTCCATCAGTGCCATCACCACTCACATCTCCATTGCAACAAATCCACATCCTTAGAGGGGATATCACGCGGGCAGCTTTTGTGTTCTTGAGATTTTCCTGGCCCGTGTAGCAGTCTCTTTTTGATAGGAACGGGGAACCCAAATTGCCATGTAGCCTACCTGGTGCCCACACTCCTTATCGTTTCCCATGAAGACTTCAGGCAGGTTTGACTTTCGGATATATAAGTGTGCAATGCCAGTGTCAAGATTTCCTAACAAAACGTTCATTTAAATAGGTAGGGAAGGGGGAGTGGCTTGCACTACACAAATTGCACACGTCGCCAGTGATGAGGAGCTATCTATCCCTCAGACAATGTTTTGATATTCCTCTAGGTCGACTCATGCCTTCATCTTTCTGACGTTATCAATTGAACACCACAAATATGGGTAAGAGTGAAGGTAATAAGTAAAAACCTCTTAACTTGCACTCTGAAAATTGAGTTTCCAGTATGCAATGCTATAATAAAAAACTATTATTATTATTATTATTATTATTATTTTCGCTTTTACATTCACTACATGGTGTAGAAAAATCAACTGATGTCAGAATGCAACTTCAAATATAAAAATATAGGCATTTACTAACTATAAATCATTATGAATACAGTCCGGAATCACAACGTGCTATATGGAAACTTGTGGTCACATGATAAACGCGTTTGTCATCATTTGCCATCATTTCCTCTTTGGGATAAAACAAAAAAAAACGATTGTTATCCATTAAGTCTGTTCTAAAGGCTGTTAATGAAAACTATTGTCTGTGCCCCTGGTTGTAGGTGGTATTAAGCCCACGGTGTATTGCTTTATTGTACATCACGTAGACTTTGCTTGCTTTGTGGTTTTGTGTTCTCAATATTTAAACAACCCAATCACTTCAAATCGCCATTCATCTTAAAATCGATGTTTGGTTTTTTTCAGGTCCTAGTTATGGGAAAGCTGTTTCCTTAAAGTGCTGAAGCTTCAGTGAAAGGATTTTATTTTTTTTTGTAAATGGATGGTTTCGACATTTGCTAATTATGACTGATCTTTATGAAGGAAGTGTGCAGGTAACCTTTGATAACATTTGTCTCGTGGCAGAACACAATGAAAAAAAACAAGCATTGGCAATACCAACAGTTTGTGCTATTGTGTAGGCATGGGAAAGACATTTTTCAGGCACTGCTGTAGTGGTAATAACTGCCCATCGATGGTCGACGCTGCAAAATGGTACAAGTACCCGGGCATATAACAGCAGTGCCTGGCAAATGCATAATACTTGTACATATGTAAAAACAGTTAGCTTTGACAATGCTTGTTTTGACCAGGATTTCAGTGAAAGACTCACATAGTGCTTGTAAATCAAATGGATGACGACAGTCCTGGTTAAGTCATTTTTATTACACCAGTGGTAGGTTTACAGCTACAAATAAGTCATTAACTCTCAGGAGACTGCTTTGAAAAAATAATGGCAGACACTTTGAGCACAGAGCTTGATGTTAAGGTCTGATAAATCTAGTTCAGAGAGATCCCAGGAGGATGTGTTTTGGACAGGGAGGATCAGGAAATGGTAGGAATGGCCCAAGGGATAAGCATGGCCATGGGTAGTCAATGGGTGGGTATATAACCAAACAACACCCAGACACTTTGTTTCCCTCCTCATAGGCCATTTCTCCCTAGCTCTACTCTAATGCAATAGCTTTGGCTTAAAAGTGGTGCTTTAGCACAACCTAAAAGCCTAAAACAAAGAAATATTTTTTAAGAGTGTGTTTTAGCAGTGTAATGTCAACTGATTTACTTTAATGAATTCTTCCTATTGTCCTTCTCACCTGAAATGATTACATTTCATGGATTCAGAAGTCTATAGAGCACCGACAGAATGGCCATCACTGCGTGCTGGTCACATTTCTTTCTTCTAATACAAGAGGACTTCCAATCAATCGAAGGACCGAAGCATAGCAGTGATGTTCCAAGGTTTTGAGCTGAGGTCTTTTGGGATCATCGATAATAGTATAAATAGGAAAGAGGGTTTATGCTGCATATGCCATATTGGTGACTGGGGTAAACGTGATGTTAGTACGATGTTGCGATTTAGCATGTGTCTAGTGTAGTTATTGAGAATGGGATGAGTGTTACTATTAGTGATACTTTGTGTATAGTTGATACATTTTAGATATGCACACACCTAGCAACATAATGACAAGTCTGCCGATACAATATGAACACAATGTAGTCGCGTGGCGTGCTGTGTTATGCTCAAAGATCAGAAGCAAGGAGCTTCATATGGGCATACGAGAAAGGAAATTCACAGGAGAACCACCGTGAGGGGACACAGTAGTCTTGAACATACTTGCACAGATATATGTACACAAGGGTTTTCCAGGAAAATGTGTTTTGGACAGTTCTGAAACAAGGGGTACATGGTGAATACACACATTTTTATACTTTCAGCCAAATCAATGGTCACACAGGGATTCTCTGGGGCTATCCTGTTGGTTCCTGACACTGAGGATCTATGTATTAAGGTAGGTACACAACATGTATCTGATCCATTGTTGTATTGTACAGATACCTCAGTGAATCTCTTGGGCAGAGATCTCCTAAGCAAGCTGAACATGATGATCACTTTCACGGAGGAAGGGGTAGTTGCTCTACTTCAGGTTTGTATCCGGTCAGAGAAGCAGCGCTTTTGCATGCATGTTATAATGGGAGCATGACAAGGGGGTGCCTATACATTCAGCATTGTTAGGTTGGATCCTTGGGATCAGAGATCGGACATGGCGGATACCAGTTGGGTTTTTGTTTCGGTCTGCTGAGCCACAGGATGTAACACCATTCACCATTGTCACAATCCTTCTGGAAGCAGTGGTCATTAAAAAGGACATGGTGTTCTCTCGAGTGCCTATGTGGAAGGTGGAGAGTGGTGGACTATCTTGTGCATCAATCCAACCTTATCTCTAAGGTACATGTCTGACAAACAATTGTTCGAGGACATGGACGACACAGGTGAGATGGTTTTGAGAATGGGGTCCCTTGTCCAATAGAGATAAGACAAAGGGAAGTTCCACAGACCATGTTCATTGTTATAAATACATCAACTTATTGGAAGGAGAATTTGGAGAAGGTGCAGGACCACTTGTGGACCAGCAATCCTCATGATGTGGAGCTTTTAAAGAGTGTTGCAGCAGTGCAAATAAAATGTAAACCTGGTTCGATGTTGGCAGGTGTGAGGCAATACCCAATGCCTAGAGTGGCTGATGAAGGGATGTTTTGAGACCATTAGGGCATTGTTGGAGCAAGGCATCATACAACCTTCTGTGTCCCCATGTAATACATCCATCTACCCTGTGAAGAAAGCAAAGGGGTCCAGTTGGAGGATAGTTCAGGATTTGCACCATGTGAATACTATTGTTGAGGCAAAGTTTCCCATGGTGCCAAATCCTGCTGCCATTCTTTGTAACATCCCTTCCGGGTCAACCCACTTTACTGTGATTGATTTAAAAAATGCCTTTTTCTCGGGCCTCTTACAACCTGATTCCCAGTACCTCACTGTGTTCATGAATCGAGCCAGAGGTTTGAGCACACAAGGTTACCCCAGGGGTACTGTGAATCTCAAAGAGTTTTCAATAGGGCAGATCATATGGAATTGGGGAATTAACATGAGTCCAGTACGCTAATACAGTACAAGGAGAATGTACTAGTCTGTAGTATTTAAGAAGAGTAGTGTTGAGGAGATTCAATAACACTGCTCACCCTGCTTGAAGAGAAGGGTTAAAACTTGGACATCGAAACATTCCAATAGTTCCGAACAGAGGTTGTATATTTGGTGGAAATTGATATCCACAGGAAGAATGGTTATGCCCGAGAGAGCCACTGCAGTTCAGAATACACCCCAGTCAGTTACAGTGAAACAGATGCAGCAGTTTTTGGGACTCTGTAACTATTATAGATTGTGGAACTTTGACTACTCTAGTTACACAAGGCCCTTTACTGCAGGGACTTAAGGGAACACAAAAGGTGAAAGGTCTGATTGAATGGTCATATGAGATGGTAACTTGTTTTTGGGAGCTCAATGCTGTGATCAGCAATGCTCCGGTCTTGGTGACCATAGATTAACAAAGGTTATTCTACTTATTCTCACATTCAGATGTGCAGGCGATGGCAGCGGTACTGGCACAGAAAATATTATTACACATAAACCCTTGGCTTATTACAGCGGACTCCTAGATCCAGTTATGCAAGTCCGATTTCCGTGTGAACAAGCTCTAGCTGCAGTGATTCTTGTGCTACAAAAAGTCTTTGACCTTTACTATGGGTTTGCCAGGTGACATTGAATGTGGAGCATGCAGATTTTTGGATTTTGGAAAAGTCCAAGTAGACGTTGACAACCCAAAGAGTTTCCGGGTATGAAGTTATTCTATTAAATGCTTCCATACATCCAGTACAGCGTCACCTAGTCAGTCCTGCAACATTTGAATTTAACCAAGTGAAACCTGACGACATTTTCCATGACTGTGCGATTTATGAGGGAGAAGAGGAAGAGAGGTGAAAGGTCAAGGTGGATGCCTTGGAGGGAGGTGAGGTACTCTTTTATGTTGGTTCTTCAACAGTTAATTAGGACCCTGGTGAGAGGCATATGGGTGCAGCCGTTGTGGGTCTTGTAGATGGGGGATATCAGATCAGAAGAAGAAACGGTTGCCTTCTCATTACTCCACTCAAGCAGTGGAACTAGTGGCATTCATAGAGGTGCTATAAATGAGTAAGGAGAAGGTAGTCATTATTTACTCAGACTTTGCCTATGTAACCTCCATGGTACATTCAGGCTTGTCAAAATGGCAGAGAAGAGGGTTTAGGAGCTCTGATAGGACACATTTACAGCATCCTATACTATTATTGAGACTAATAGAAGTGATTACACTATCCACAGAGGTAGGAATAGTTAAATGCACTGTGCATACTTACTGTACTCACCCAATAGCACTTGGAAACAATGCCATTGACAGAACGGCAAAAGAAGCCGGTATTTGCCATTTACAGATCCCAGGAAATGGAAACTGTGTCCGAGCAGGTACAGTTGCAAGCCCCATACCCTGCAATCCCATTGCTTAAGATGGTGGAAATGCAGGAAAGAGCACTTAAAGACGAGAAGGCGCTCCGGCCTCTGATCTACGGATTTGCTGTGTAGACAAGAGCTTACAGGAAAGGCAGAAATGCCTGTAGAGCTGCTTCATGTGGCTCCAGAGCAACTACACTACCCATCGCACACTTCTTGTTGACTAATCACAGCAGAAGACCAGAAGGAATGGTTTATACCAAACTTCCAAGAACAGGTAAGTACATTTATAGGAAACTGCATAGTTTGTTGAGAATGTAATCCTGGAAACACCATGAAAACAGTAAGAGGAGTTTGACTCTGGTTTTTTGCACCTTTTCGGGAGCTCCACATAGATTTTGTGGATATGATACAAAGATGTAATCATTTTTGATATCTCATTGTGGTGGTTTGCCCATTTTCCCGATGGGTTGAGGTTGGTCCCTGTGTACATCCAGATGAGAAGTCTGCAGCAACATTTTTGGTGAGGGAGGTATTTCCACAGTGGGGAATTTGTGAGGTCCGGAAGTCTGTTAATGGGACTTACTTCTTTAATGCCTTGTTTTAAGAGATCACTTTGCTTTTAGAAATCAAGCATAGGTTGTGTACATTGTAACACTTTCAGGCCAACTGGATTGTGGAGCGTTTAAATAGACCTCTTAAAGTTGGAATATCTAAACTTTGCAGTAATGTAAGTAAGAATTGGTTGTTCTTTTTACCACTTGCCTTGGTTTATTTGAGAATCAGCCAGGGACGGATCATTATCTCAGTCCTCAAATGATAGTGACAGAAGTCAGCAGAAATCCTTGGTGAGGAGTTTCAGGAGTACCTTAGGGCTTAAACCAAATGTGTCAGACTTGTATCTTCACGGGCTGTGTTCTCTCATCTGCAGGAGAAAATGTTCAAGAACCCAAAGATCTGCATCAGTTGCAGTTGCTCCCCACGGACCTAGTTTTTATCTGTTCCTTTTCAACTACACTGGAACAAGAGGTATTTCCATGAGCCAAACTGAATGATCTTCGTGTCTCTGACTGCTGTGAAGGTGGAGGGCGACAAGAGCTGGATTCATATTGGTGATATGCAAAGGGATACCAGGACCCCTCAACCGGCAAAAGAGCAAGAGCAGGTTCAAACTCAAGTATGCCTCAAGATTCACAGTTCGTTTCAGTTGAGAAGGGGGGAACGAATAAAAAACAGAGACTGCTACTGTAAATATAAATAAGAAATATGGACTTAAAATTTATATTAGGATGTTTGTTTGTATGTTTTTGTTGTTGGTCTTGTTATTATGTTCAGTCATGGCAGACAACATGAATGTGAATATTTTTAACCTGTCTAGTACTGTAGGATATGATAAATGATTATTTAGGCCACAAAGTAGTATTGATTCTGGCCTCATGAGAGATTGTGATAATGTAAATTCAGATCCAATAGTTACAACTGATAAAGTCTTGTACAGGCATATGAGGAAGTTGGGTTGGGAGATCTGTATGGTCTTGCTACATATGCTCTATTATCCTCCACACTTCTGGTGTCACTAGACTGTTTATTCTTGACAAGACATAATTAAAAGAAGCACTGTGTCCGATGCATCTAGCCCTGTACAGGGTCCAAGGGCAGTTCCAAAGGCAATCAGTTACAGCTTCTATCCTTCCTATTGACGTGCAGTGTTCAAGCATAGATAGTAAAGAGCAGAAGGGTGTACACCATAAGCAGATAGTCAAGTGGCATTTGGAAGGGGCTATTGTTGTAAATAATCAATGAGAGCAATGGGTGAAGAGTTGCATAGCTGGAGGGAGAAATTAGGGTATTTTCAGATGAAGGGGTGGCAGAGAATCACAATTGTGAAACATATATAGAATTAATATCTGAAATATCTGACATGGCTGAAGGAGCCAGAGAAACATGTCAATATACAGTTACCTACACGTTTTTCTCTGTGGTTTAAGGGTGATGGCATGGTACCTGTTGACACAAATGGGAACTGCAGCCACATGCTTCACATTGCTGATCTGGCTGAAGTTACTTCAGCACTTCTCAATGCGTTTTAGTCTTTTGGACAGTTACCTCCAGCCTGCCAAGGTGTGTGCAGTCTCACTACACTGCACATGCCTATGCTTATTGTTCCCCAGAGACATTTCATACTTGCCTGCCCAATGCCTAAAGCCACATATGTGCCCCTTTTGTCCCATGTGCCCCTTGCACCCCTTGTGTCATCAGACGTGGACACCCCACTGACTTTGCCTGAACAAGAAGAAGCAGAACCATTGAGATGGACTTAAAAATCTAACGTAATATCCCCAGCATGTACAGAAGCTTGGATGAACATTTCTGAGCAGTACCGACTGTTCAGCAGAACTGAGACGTTATTTTCTACCCTTTTGGCTGTTGGTGTTCAAGCTATCATGAATGCAAAGTGGCTTCAGGTCAACTCTTGTGAGATTTTCCTGTTTGTAAATTCTTCTGAGTCAGCTTTGAGTACAATTAACTGCAGGCCCTTAGGCTTATGGCTCTGCATAACAGGTACACCCTCAAGCTCTTAAAAGCAATGGAAGGCGCTAGGTGCCAACAAATAGGAAGCATGTGCTGCACCTTCCTGTCTCCTAATGATTCAGAAAATGGGACTCTGACACAAACAATAACTGCATTACATAAGCTTAGGGTGGGCATGGAGATGGAAGCAGGAATTATGAATGACCCTTGGTTGGACTCGCTTTTCATTTGGATGCCTCTTTGGATGAGCAAAGCTGTGAAGATCCTCAATTATTGTCTTCTTATTGATTATCTGTCAGGTGCCCTTACAATGCTGTTCTGCCCAGATACCTAAAGCAGCTGCTATGATGACTGTGACCCTGTCCAAAGATAGGACCACTGCCATTTCATATCACATGGATACTCAGACTGAGTTAGAAATTGATCCTTGGTTGGTTGGGATTCCAGATGTTGTCCTATTTTCTCCACCAAATTGGGATGATTGTGTGGAATAGTGGGTAGACTGCGGAAATGGTGGGGGAATGAGTTGGGTTTGTTAAGCAAAGTAGTATGCTCACAGTGGGACTAGCATAAGGGATGTGTGTAGTGTTTTGTTTCCCCAAGAAGATGGTTTAAAAGAACAAGGACTGGTTTATTAGTTAATGAGTTAACTAAAGGGGGTATTGTTGGGGTGGTCAATAATGGTTTAAATGGAAAAGAAGGGTTCACGTTGCCTGCGGCATATTGGTGATTGGGGTAGAGGTGATTGTAGTGCGATGTTGCGATTTAGAATGTATCTAAGGTAGTTAATGAGAATGTGATGAGTGCTACTATTGGTGTTACTTTGTTTATAGTTGATACATTTTAGATTTGCACGTGCGTAACAACATAATGACAAGTCTGCCAATACAACATGAACACAATGTAGTCGCATGGCGTGCTACATAGTGCCTAAAGATGGGAAGCGAGGAGCCTTATATGCGCACGGGAGAAAGGAGATTTGCGGATGGAGGAGCCACTGTGAGGGGACACGGTAGTCTTGAACATGCATGCACAGACATATATACACAGGTGTTTTCCAGGGAAATGTGTTTTGGGCCGTTGGGGAACAAGGGCTACAAGGCAAATACACAAATCTGTATACTGCAGGTCCCTCAAAGTTGGGGTTTGTGTAGGGTGCAGAAACCGGGGGTGCCGAGATAAACTCTGTGTGACCTGGGAAGCTGGTTGATTGAGGTTGTAGGCTGGGGGAAGGCAGCTAAATGCATTCACGCTGCTGGAATAATATCAAATGATCAGTTGCGGCCAGGCAAGGGTTTTAGGACTTGGTACTATTGTGAATAGGAGTTGTTATCTTCCTGCGGACATGGGAGTTTTTTGTTCTGTGACCAGGGAAGTCTGGCCACCTGGTAGGATTGAGTTGGGGCCAGGTAATAAACTCGGTGCAAGGGGTGCTTAACGGCATAGTCGGTCAATGGTTTATGGGTGGCAATCAGGTTCTGAGGCATGACCAGGATGTGGCCAGAGGCCATGCGTGCTGAAATGGTAGCAGTTTTAGATTAGCATAAAATGGGAGTTCCCAGGGACGCCAGCAAGTCTGGGTGGATAAAATGGCTATCATCGGTTCAAAGGGAGCTTGTTTGTTTCTCTCCCTCCTCATATCGTTGTAGTGTCCTTGTAAAGCCATGCGTATCACAACTGTGGTTAGAGGTCCCCGACCAGTTGGAACCTGTAATAAATTAGAATTGTTGTCCGTGAATATGTAACCCAGTGATGGTGTCCCGTTCTACTTTGGAAAGATAACAAAAAGGGGTGTGCTTTAAATATGAGATAATGCAAATGTATGTTGAAAAGAGTTGATGATGAAGTGAATGTATCCAGTGAGAAAGGGGAAATCGGGGGATCAGATTTCCTTGTATAGGGCTAACCAATCATGTTTGGGTGAAAGACTTTGTGACAAAATATGTGCGAGTGTTTTAAATGTTGCAGCATGTGTGGTTCGGAGACATTGTTAGTTTGGTTGCTAAAGAGTCATCTACCCCCTCCCACCTGTTTTTACAATAATCTTGCTTTACGGCCAAATGTGCACTTCTTCAGAGGGGGGCCTGTTTTGGTTAAGGGAATTGGAGGTCCACCCCCACAGGCCCACCTTGAGCAAAAGAAAATGTCTGCCTTCCCCAATCAACATAACTACTTATGTAGCCTCACAACTTACAAAGGCATATGCACCTTGCGAGGGATCATTATGGTGGGAAAATAACACACACCCACACGTTATTAGCAGAGGACAGATAATTATCCCAAGTGTTCATGCGGACTATGGCCCTCATTACGATACTGGCGCTAAACCATTGCGCTATTAGCACCATGGTTGGTGCCGGTATCGTAATGAGTCCGCCAATGTTCAATGGGGAATTACCACCCCATTCCAAGGTTGGCGGGGCGGTAATTCCCAATTGAACATTGGCCCTTCCCCATTCCCATTTTTGCCCCATAGGGCTCAATGGGACTGGGGAAGGCGCTAAGTACGGTACCGCAAATTGCGGTACCGTACTTAGCACCAGGGCCCCTTTGCGGGTCCCTACTTTAACGGCTGGTCTAGAACAGCCGTTCAGGTCGGGTCCCGCAAAGGGACCTCGTAGTAAGGCGCTAATGTGTTAACAGCGTCACAGCCTTTTACGGCACTGTTAACACATTAGCGCCAGGGTCATAATGAGGCCCTATATGTCTCTTAAAACATACTGTTATTAGCAATTAAGATTTTTTTAAAAGAGTTTTAAAGAAAAAACCTTGTTTAATAGCGAGTAAAATCAATGCACATAAATTGTATTATTTTGTAGTATTTAAATGACTAAGCTGTTTTTTTAAGGGAAGCATTGTATTTGTAATCTTGGTTTAATGGAACAGTTTTAGTTTGAACATCATGCTTTCAGTGTAAAGTAAAAGTGAATAGTTTTGCTGTATAAAAAAAAACAGAGTTCCAAATTGTAACTTTCACTTTGGTGTGTTACATTGGATGTTACTGTCATGTTGAGGAATCAGTGAGAAAAGTGGGTCTTGTTGAAAGAAATCGTGCTGGGAAATTGCACTATTGTTTCTTGAATGCAGATTAGTGCTTTGCGCGTGCTTATGTGGTTTCCTTCTCTGCTTCTAAAGTCAGAATGTTTGAAATTAAGTCAATACCAATAGTTTTTTACTGCATTTTGAGCACCCTGGTTGCCAGGAGGGTAATAATGGCTACCATGTGCTACTGTCATATAGTAAAAAAGTAAAGAGCATGGCAAGTGACCTAGCAAGTGTGGAGGGGGTATTAATAAACAAGCTTTGGAAAATCCGACAGTTGGGCTTTTGCAGGGGTTTATTACATTTTACAGTTGTTGACATACATTTTTGTCATCTACATAAAGATAAGGTCCTGCACAAAGACCATGATATTTGAAGGAGTGGTCTTCATGTGACTATATTAAATTAGCTGTTAACCTCTGGTGGCTGATCTGATTAAATACTTCTAACATTTTACGCTGGAAACTGAGACATGAAGTCATCTCCAAACACACTGCAGAGGCCTATAACATTGGGCCTCATTATAAGTTTGCCGGTACGGGAACTAGGCTACCGGTAAACATGCCGGTACCATAGTTCCCGGACCGGCAAACTATGAGTTGTGCTTGCGGTTGACTTTCTGCTCGCCCGGTCGGATCTGGCGGGCAGAAAGGCACCCGCGAACACAGCATGGTGATGCACCGGCACCGTTATAAGCATCTGATCTCCCCATTCCCATTCGGCCCTAGGGGGCCGAATGGGTATGGGGCGCATCTTTTTCCGGTGCCCACAAATAGGCAATTACCGCATCCGGCAGGGAGTAATGACCCGGTAATTGCCCATTTGCAGGTGCCGTAAATTTTCAGAAGTTTGGCGGCAGCCTGCCGGTTTTACCTGCAAGGCTTCCGCCAAACTTCTAATGAGGCCCAATTGTTTTGATCTCTGTGCCTACTGCATAGCATCAGCAATAACATTACAATACAAACTCAAGCTCCAATTAACTAGGGCCACTAAAGATGCCCAACAGAGGGGCCACCCCCTAACCAGAGGGCCTACGTTTAGTACTGTACGGCATAATATAAAATGCAGACATAAATGAAATATGAGACCATGGGGCCTCATTACAGGTTCAGCGGTAGCCTTGCAGGTGAAACTGGCAAGCTGCCGCCGACCTTGCAAAATTTTCCGGTGCCTGGCAATGGGGGATTACAGGGCTATTACAACCCTGGCGAACCCTGTATTTCCCCATTGCCAGGCGCCGGAATGCATTACTTCCCATTTGTGAATCGTGCCAGTGCATCCAACATGCTCTGCTCATGGGTGCCGATCTGCCCACCAGGTCAGACCTGACGGGCTGACAGTCAGCCGCAAGCACAACTCATAGTTTGCCTGTCCAGTAGCACCGGTGCCGGTAGCTTACTGGCACTGCTACCACAGGACTGGCAAACTTGTAATGAGGCCCAAAGGGCCTCATTACGAGGAAGGAGGTAACCATGCAGCTATTTGCGCCATGGCTACGACCATTCCGAGTACCGGGTCCGGGTTCCTGGAATGGGGAAATACCGGGCCATTACGACCTTGAAGGGCCTGTTATTCCCCCATTCCAGGAACCCAGACCCTGTACATCCCCAGTTCCATTTGAACGCCCATAGGGCTCAATGGGACTGGGAAGGATGCAAACAACAGGCCCATTAATACGGGCCTGTTGTTTGCATCCTGGTCTGCTCACGGGACCCACTAAGGATGCTTGGTTTTACCAGGCGTCCTTACCGGGTCCCGTGAACAACCCTCGTAATGCGGCAGTAGGGAGTTAACGGGGCTGGCAGCTCTACCGGCCCCGTTAACCCCCTACCGCCTTCCTAGTAATGAGGCCCAAAGACTTTGGCTTAGTGCAAAACCTTGCTTGAGAGCGTGAGAGACTGTGAAAGAGAGACTTACTCATAGTAGGACAGAGACTGAGAATGGGACTAGGAGGAGAACCTAGAAGGGGGTTCAGGATGAATGGCAAGGACAATATGCTTGTGTGAGTAACTAGAAGAGCAGACACGGACAACAATTTAGGGGCTAGGGTGAGGACTGGGAAAAGGGATTAGGGTAGAGCAATGAGGAATAAATAATGGAAAAAGAAAGACCAGGATGGAGAGGAGGGACTAGGATGAGGAAGAGATGCAGTAACAAAAAGTGGGACTATTTTGCTTTTGTAAATCATTTGCATTTATTTGAATAACAGGAGTGTAATTTCGATCAGAAATGAATGACCTACTGCATCACATTTGTAGATGGTGGACAAATTCCTCAGACAAGTGCTTTCAGAATAGCACATGTGTGTAGACATGGTAAAACCATGTATACGGTGTACACAAAGTAGGAAATAGACCAGAGAGAAAACAATAAAACACATAAGAAAGGTGTGATTTACACAGATGAAATGAACCTGGGGGCAAGTGCTTCAAATTAAAAATAAGTAATGCACTAATATGCAAACCTGCATTATTACATTACTGTGCAGCACTGGAGGGAGTGGTGGTTTCAAGAAGGGAGGATTGGCGAGAGTGCAGCAGGAACATTTACTTTAGAAAGTAAGTTATATTTAAGCAGATCTTTGAAGAGATCCACAGTTGGGTTGGCTTTGATTGTGATTTGTAATGAATTTCAATGTAGTAGGGAAAAAGGGCAGAAGTGTTAGGGGGCACAGTGGTACATGGGACAGTGGGATTGAGTGCAGAGGAGGAGGTAAAATGGAGAGCAGACAGAGTCACAGTCAGACATGTACTGAGGAGCAAGATCACTAATAGTTTTGGAGATTAGTAGATAGAACTTCAAGAGGCAGCAATTGCACACAAAGAGCCAACTGGAATGGGGTAGTAGGTGAAGGTGTGGGAGGATGCAGGTAGATGGTGGCGAGTGTAGGTAGCAAAAATGAGGACTTCGGCTAGAAAGCAGAAGAAGTAGAGAGGAAGACCAAAGAGTAGGCATGAAAAGCATTCAAGTTTGTGGAGGCAAACATGGAGATAAGAGTTTTCATAAAGTGGTGAGCAGGAAATGTAGGAATTTTCCAAATGTTGATAAGGTTCAAACAAGCTACAAAGCTGGCGGGAGTGATGCATTGTTTCAAGCATAGGTTGCTATCAAAGGAGGTGGGAGGGAGATTGCAAGGGGACGGTAGAGAGGATATGTGAAGCCAATAGAAATATGACTTCCGATTTTGAATATTTCCCCATGAGACAGTGACGATACATCCATTGATGGTTTCCATTGAGAAAAACCATTTCAAGAAGTGAAGATAGGAAAGGAGAAAAAGATGTAAGTGTTGTCAGTAAAGAGGAAAAAGAGAAGGAAAATATAAGTCTTCCTAGGAGAGAGGTATAGAAAATGAAGAGTGGAGTCCATTGACTCACCCTTGGGAAAGGCCAACTGGACAGGGATGGGTGTGACAGGAGGCCCACTGGTGTGTTTGGAATAGCCTGCACATTTTGATTTTTAATAATAAAATGATGCAGGCAATTCGGTTTCTGAAAGAGAGATCTGCTAATCCGACCTTACTTTCATAACACTCCAGGGCAAACACTATGATGCACACATGTACATTGCTGTGACTGTTTTCTGAAATCCCCAACAGATGCCATGAAGTGGTGACATCACAGGTTCAAAGGTTGCATATGCATTCGTTAAACCAGCAACACAGAGGTCCAACCCACAGACATAAGGTGGCATTTTAACTGTATGCACTTCTGCTTCAGAATATCATAATTGTGTACCCCAGGTGCCTGGTGGTAGATTGATATCTAAATATGTCATCTCTAGTGTTAAACATTGTGGTTACTGAGATTGCTCAAGTATACAGCCACAAGTCATTTATAGTCAAAGTAGAGTCCCAGATCCCTGCTTTTCTTTAGGAAGGATGCATATCCACACAGTTGGTTGGGTGAAAACCACATGGGGTTTATTATTGTAAAACAGACATGTGGTCTTATGTGGTCAGCCGACACATGTTTCGACCTCTAGGGTCCTTTTCAAGGCTAGTGTATTTAGGATGATGCCCAATGGGTCCTGGGCTGTCCAGTCCTGTATAGGCTGTAGTAAGTAGACTTGTATAGCTGCCCTCTGTGGGTCTAGGCTGATTTGGAGTCCTGATCGGCTTGATAGTGCTCCATCTGTACGTGTATACTGCTCTATGTGAGCTTATAGTCAGCTTGGTTAGCAGTGACTCATTCATGAAAATGGTCTGTGGTATATTTAGTTGCCTGAGCTGGGTGTACCCCCATTGAACATGTTTGGTCCAGTCCAGAAAGCCATCTCTTTAATCCCCCTGAAAAGGGTTGCCACCTTCCTTCAGGTTAAAGAAGCACACCCTGGGAGCCCTCCTGTGACTGATGCTCCAAAGACAGCCCTGCCATTACAATGAACTCCCCCCCACCAGAGTCTTGATAAACTGGAGGTCTTTTGATGTAGGCAGAAAGAGGAAGGGGTTTGTGAAAGTGAGCCCAGAGGCAATCTTCAGTCCACAGAAGGGTGTCACCATCTTGAAAGGTTCTCGGACTCCCAAACTTCCTGTCTTCCTCCCCGCTTCACGGAAACATAGTATTCTGGGTAAGACATCTGAAGGAAAGTCACACTTCTTATAGCAGCCAGGTTTGGAGCCTTACCAACAGGCTTGCTGGGTACCAATATAAGGGGGAGAAATCCTCCCCTTAATTGATTAATCTTTTGACACTGATTGAATAAGGAATCACTGGAACCTGATTGAGTACAGCCTTCTACAAAGTCTTCTGTCAGGAACACCAAGGAAGAGAACATCGATTTTACCAAACAAATGTGAAGGACCTATTTGAGATGACCAAATGGCTACTGCAGCTGAGGTACTGATACCCACTGATACCCACGACCCTGCTCACTGGAGATGACAGAATCGTGCAAGTGCTTTCTACAAACTGTCCTAGCTGGGAAGAGCAAAGCAAAGGACTCACCATTCCCCTGATGCCCTCAATGCGCCTCCCAGCAACCACAGAACCAGAGAAGTGACCACTGGCTCTCCCTGCATCTTCGGACCAGCTCAATGATGATTTGAACACCTTGACGCCATCCAAGCCGCTTCAAGGGAATCAATAAAGTAATTTTAGACCTTCACAATTCACTGCCTCCACACCCCAAGTTTAGCTCCATGGAAAAGTTCCACTGTCTACAGATCTGAGGCCAGCCAAGTCTTTTTGGTTCCCTAACTCAAGCGGGCTTGACTGGCCAATGCAGAATCATGCGACTGCAGTGATGACGGCTTGAAACTCAAAGAGATTGGTAACCAGGCGGGCAGCAGTCTGGTTACTGATCCTTTGCCAATTGGGCCCACTTGTCGCATACGGCCAGTCTTCTATGCCATGCATCTGAGGCCAACACATCTTCCAGCACCACTGACTGGACATTGCCAACCATTTCCCAGCATCTTCAACTTGCAAGCCATTTAAATGGCCATTGCTGCTGCAACACACTGCATCATTGAATCCTATCAGCTCCTCTGATTTGATTCTGACTTAGTGCCAAAGTGCATAGACTCCCAGTTTGACAATGCAATTCCTAGTTCAACACTGTTCCACTCTGAAAGACACAATTAAACATATTTGAAGTGGCCCTGTCCGCCTGACCCACATTTAATGACTCTATTGACATGTAAGCCCCGTTCTCTACCCTTATGAAGGAAAAAAGGGCCTGAACAAAGAAACTGGTAGTTGGACCATGACACAGGACTAGGACGAGGGTTGATAGATGTCATTGCTTCTTTTAGTCTCCCACATTACATGTCTCATTATCTTTCTTTACATTCCTCCTTCACTGCTCTTTCATTTTACCTGTTTTTTCTGCATTCTCCTTTCCTGTATCCATCACCCTATCATGCTACCTGCTGCTCCCCTTCCCTCTTTTTTGTCTCATAGTCTTTCCTTCTGCAAGTCCGATTCACCCTGTCTCATCTCCCCACTCTCTTTGTAGCAGTTACCTCCATCTTTGTCTTTGCCAATCTCTAATCACAGCGATTTCTCAGTATTTATCTGCTGGCTTACAAAGAGATGCAAAATGCAGTGGTATACATTTATTCTCCTTTTGCAATCATAATCCTAGTCAAACCTTATGTTGTTCTAATCAACACAAAGCCAGTGTTTCTGTGCCTGCTGTGTTTTTTTTTATGACCACTGCAGTAGATGAGTGCTGTTTGCCTGTGCACGAAAGATTCACTGACTAAGGCCTCTGGGAGAAAGTTGGTCAGTTAGTGACACAATGGATAAGTAACAGAGTTTTTACAGATAATTATTTAGGCTAATATTTGCGTTGGTATCCTTGATGACCTTATGATTGATTTGACTAGGCATATTCCATAGGTCACCCTTGCTCTACACCTTGTGTGTCACATTTTACCAGTAATGTCCAGCACATGGGTCACTTGTTTAGTGCAGCTCTATGGATCAAGTCACATTACAGCCAGTCATACTGTGCCTGAATTGTGCCGATCCGTTTCCATGTGTGCCACTGCTTTCCACATGTTCTTTATCATCTGAAGGCAGCCAGGCTTGTTGGGAAGGATTACTTCTTGTGGTTTTTGGATTGCCAGTATGAGCAATCTAATATAGTAGGTTGACTAATGCAAGCGCCACAAAGGACATTGGTGTAGCCATTCTTCACTCAAAATCAGTGGCAGCCGGTGAGTAATGTGCCTTCTGTGCTTCAGCCATTTGGCTGACACCACCATCCATGTTAACCCCAACATTGTCCCACTCATGGAGGTGCAGCATTTCTGTAGCAGAAACCGCCCAATGCGGGGACAGAGCATGGCCTCTCTGGTGAGGCAGATACCCCTGTCAACACTGTATGGGTATGTACACAGAGTCAGAACATTAGTAAATATGGAATATCTCTTGATGTCATTACATGAACTACATTTAAAGGTGATGCAGGGCACTTTTCAGCAGCATGTGGGTGAATTCTTGCAACAATCTTTTACGGAGAAAGACATGCACCCCATGCTGAAGTATGAACTACTGAATCCCTTGAAAGATGAGTCAGACTCACTCAGAAGCAGAACATTCATGTCACACCCCCTGAGCAGCACGCAGATACCTCACCGTCTAAGCATGACATTTCACCTACATCTGTGCCACGCTAATAGAAACCATTGCCGTCCTCACTGCATACAGTCATGTGCGCCAGTGGGACATTATCCTCATTAAGTCGGAATTTTTCATTGAATCTAACACTGTAAACTGTGCACAGCCTATGGCTGCACCTATAAATGCATGTCTGCTTGGCAGAGGCGAGTTGGGAATGGATGATCATCCAGTACAGTACTGGTTCATTAATGTGACAGTGTGGCCAGTATCACATGTTCAAATTGCCAACAAAATGTACGCTTCCCTTAAACTGAATAATAGTTAGAAGGTGTGTTTAGTGCTGCCAGTGCAACTTTGTCTGCTACCTGGACTAGACCTTTTATGTCTGAGGTCAAACAACTCATTACAATGAGCCATATCATTTGTGCCAACCCCAAAAAATAGAATACACAACACAGTACCAGCTAAAGGGATCACCACATTTGGCCAGTAGGAATTAGATAGAGGCAGGTTAAGTGAGGATGTTTGGTGGTTGCTGTGATACCCATAATTGGGGACATGATGATGATGAAGAATTAACAGATCTCCTGAGGACATACAGGACAGGGGAATGGCTCTCTCATATATATGTCCTAGGGAGGGAATCACTCTCTCCAATGTCTGCCTCCCACCTCTTGCCCTCTTACAGGAGTTTTGGCTAGTGATTAGCCAGTCATCTCTTCATAACTTCTTGTATAACAATACCCTCCAGTTTTCCACAACTGATCACTGACATACAATGTGGGCAAACATTGCTTGCATGTCTAACAAGCAATTCCACTGTTTGAATCCATATTGAGGGGCCGCCACCCTGTTCACCAAAGGGTAGCATGGAGCCAACACAGCCCTTCTGGGGCAGCTGCCCATTTCTGTATTTGTTGGTGGACTTGGAAGCTTTGCCCTTTTCTGCATGGTTTCAAAACCAATGATGTGTCAGTGGTCATGTAACATCCAGGGAGGTGCTGCCAGATGCTTTCTCTGAATCGCAAAAGGCTCCACCACTGGAAGCTGCACCACAGGATTCGGTCGCAAAATTTAGAATGGTGGAGGACAGTTGAATATTGTATGTAAGCAAATGCCACCATCAAATGATCTTCCTCATGGACATGTGTGCAATTCCTACCTATCGAAATTCGAAATCCTCTCCTTCCTTACAGACATGTGAAAGCGCTTGCACAACATGTTGCTCTCCTCTTCCCTGCAGACAGCGTGGGGTTATCCTGCTGAGGACCATGTCATTGACATTGATGGGAAAGTCACGTGAATATTTGACTAAATATAACTTTTTCAGATCCAGCTCCAAGTACCTCAGTCACCTCCTCCTCCACCTCATCTGCTTCCTCCTCATTTATCACAACTACCCGCTACACCACACTATCAATCATCTCCTACTACCCCCAGCCTCATATTTTACCTCCACCACAGCTGCCTGCTTTCCCTAAGCACAACTGCTTCTCCTCATGTACCACCACAGATTCCTGCTCCACCACCTCAACACAGACCCTTTGTTCTGCTGCGACACAAACTCCTCCCTTTAACTCACCCCCATGACCCGCTGTTGCTGTAATGCTACAATAGCTAGGTATAGTATCATTAGAATCACAAATTAAGAGGAAAATGTGTGTTTTATTTAGGAAATCTATTAAGGGGTAAAAACTGATCATGGTATCCTAGCCATTATGGCACAACATCAACTGGCTCTTGAACATGCATTCACTAAGACCTGGTGTAATCACACATAGAACGCTTTTTTAGAACTCCTCATCCATAACCCACAACAAGCTAAACAGAAAATATTTCAACATGACTGTATTGAAATCGTACAACCTGCCTTAAATATAAGGATTTTCATTTCCATCTGTTTGTGCACAAAACATATCGAACATGGCTGATTATCTCACCAAATGTCCATCACCATACGTACGCAAACAATATTTAAGATTCTGGCTGAATTTATAGCCGACACAAGAGGTTATGGCTAGAAGGAAACAAATTCCAATTGAATCAAACTATTGTCGCTTTTGCCTAGATAGGGGCAAAAAAAAAATAGAGCATTGTATAATGGCATGTTCTATGCTGACTAACTTACGCCAAATTCACTTTAAGAATCATATAGTGAACAACCATTGTAATATGGAATTGAGTGAAATTTGGCAAAAAGTATTCAATTCCTCTAAACTGGCAATTCGCGTGGCAATTTGCTTCTTGGATGCAATATTTCCTAAAGATGAAAGGATGGACAAGGAATCACATTGACATATAATGAAATGTAATGGCGATACTTTTGTTTTAAATTAAGGTAATTAATGTATTCCATTCCTTTGCTATGAAGTGTTAAGCTATATCAGTGAACAGTCATGGAAATGATGCATATATTATAACTATGGCATTATTTTGAAATGTTTATGAAATGATCTTTTGACTTTGTATATATGTATTTGAAAGGATGATTTTATTAAAGAAATGCTACAATAGCACACAATCTGAACCCATAACAGCAAGGGGAGTCACCTCCTCCACCAGCGCTTCCACAGCACATCTATGCTGTCGGTGAAAAGGCATCTTTTTTCCCACAATGACAAGCTACCAGGCTCTATATCAATGAACTGATGTGCTCCTAGAATCAAACAAAATGACTCATCACAATATGCATGGAAGTGAAGAGCTATTGGAACTGGTCCTAGAGGTCAAATGTCTCATTGACCTGGACACATTGTAGTAAAAATGTATTGTTGCCAATCATGACCACCCCGACACTGAAACTTGCTGCTGTTCAGCATCTGTATGCTGCAGGACCATCTTTCATTATGGAAAACACTCAATATCTGGCTGCTCACCACACCAAAGAAGGTAAGAGACCGATTAGAAAGTAAAAGTATCTATCCAGCCATATTCATGGAAACACCCAGACCATAAACACCTTTGGAAATAATCCCACTCCTGAGCAGGCTAATATGTACCCACGCAGACACCAAACAGTTCAGAAAAAGGCCTAACATGGACAATGGGCTGATCAATAAACTAGACAAAGGACCTGTTAGGGCCAAACAACTATAACCACGAAGTGTGCAACAGAAATGGTACAATGCCTGGTCTGCATGTGGGACCATAGGCGCAAAGAGGTTCCATCAATGTATCACATAGCTGGAAGTCACCCTATGATATTATGTCACCAGTCGCTAACCGTAACCACTCACTGGGATTCATTATAACTTTGCTGGTCCAGAAAGAATGCCGGAAAAAATTCTGGTAATTCCTGCATCAGCATTTCTTCCAGACCAGAAAAGCACATGTCTGCTGGTGGGGACCACATATCTTCCGTCAGGCCTGACCTGCTGGTAGATCAGGCCCCAACCGGCAGATACATGACTGAACCACCTGCAGCGGCATTGCCAGTGCCGGCGATCCAGTAATTCCCATCCTATGGAGTCCTATGGTACTCCATAGAATGAGAGTTTACCGTTGTTGTTGGCACCCGTAATGTCCTGGTAAAACCGGGATATCAGGCGCCAGTCATGGTAAGGCAGGTTTTCTTGTAACCCAGCAGAATTACCCGCACATTACTGTAAAACCCATAAGGAGCCCCACTGTCTTCCAGTTTCCTGCCATAACCAACATCACATACTACCACACAACTATACAGCCTAAGCATTCCAAGCCACACATGACAACTAAAATCTCTAAGCACATGTCCTGCACACATGAACCTTACTGGGTGACACAGATGAACACACTTGGCACAAGTGCTTAATTTGTTGGGTTGTTTGATGCATTGAATGAACCCTGGGAATATCTTTGAGCACCAGCACTTATTTTCTCGGACTTGGCAACTTGTTTGCATTAGGCAGTGTAGCATAATAAGTTACAGCAGTCAGTACAGGCCACATGCCTTTGTATTCCATGCCAGTTCATTGTTATTCATGAACCTGATGAGCTAGTCCAAAACAGCTGTGTCAGATATCCATTTTCATAAATAGCATTGTACCTCAAGGTGTTAGTGCTGGGTGCTCTTGATGGCCTTGCACTCACACTGACCCACTCAACTCACTTGACCTCAGTGCTGCTAAAATACTGTAATAACTGGCATCATTACAACAGCAGATGTGTGGCTTTGGCCTGTGGTATGGGCAGCAGTTAGGCAGCCGTGGTACCAGTGGAGCGGGCAGATATGTTAACAAATGTATCTGTCAAAGAGTTAGTGATGCAGAGCACTCGAGTTATTCATTCCATCTATGAGTATGTCACTGTTAGGGACATTTTCCCTTCTCGAAAATGTGCTTCCAGTAATTTCAATGCAACAGCCAACTTTTCGGTAACTGATTTGGTAACCTTACTGCTTCAGTGTTGAGTGATGTCTGTTTAGCCTCACTCACCTGCTCAACTCACATGCTTTGGGGGTAATGGTCAGTCCCTAAGGATAATTTATTGCCATTTTCTAGCTGCTGTATTTGTTCTCTTTGCCACACAAGCCAACTTCACTGGAGTGTTACAGGGGCACTTTGAGTCCCTTTTATGTACCAACATTTTTGGTTATTTTATGATCTGCACAGGACTGGCTAGTGACAGTGGCGTGTTTTACATTTTTGTCCTGTGCACTAGCAGTCACCATTCTTTATATTGTGCTAATGCCATTTTGATTACTGTATACTTATCAAAATGGCTGCTCCTACAAGATCTGTCCTTTGTGTCATATTGCTTTTTGGCCGCCTCCCTACCCTCTTAGGTCAGCAACTCCCACATATGGTTATGCATTTTTGCATGATCAAACCTTGGATTTAAAGTCATTGCACTGCATGTCTGGAACTGGTTTGAACTGGGAGAGGAACTGTCTGCTCCCAATCCAAATTCCAGGCTGTGGATGTCTTTTCCCGGATGGATATGGGGTAGCTGGCTTTCCATTATTGGCCAACCTCTTCCTTTTTGAATGGTGCCTGTTCCTTCCCATTGGTTGAGTGGGGCAGCCCAAGCACTGAATATGGATAAGAAGAAAGGGTATGGAATCATTCAGGAGAAGAACCACCAGCAAACCTGTGAATGCTCTTCAGCAGCCAGGCAAGACCTTCATTGGGTTTCATCCTCCCTTAGACTGGTGGGCTTAACCAGTCTTATGTTCTGCACTGTTGTACTGACATTGGTGCACTTCCGAAGATACCCTGGAGCATCCTAGGGAAAATTAGCATCCACTAAAGCGGCAGCATCACTGCATCAGACACTATTTTACCTGTCTGCCGGACACTTGGCAGATCTCTCCTTGTGAGATGAGAAACTCATAACCTACTGGAGTAGCTCTCGACCGAGAAGAGGGTGCTGCTTCGAAACCTGAACTCTGCTGCCTGAACGATCCTAGATGGCTGGACCCTGACCGGGGTCATCACGTACAATTATTGCACCTGCAAGGGCTTGGGGTCATCCATCTTAATGGGTTTTGCAGTGGTCACCTTTCAACAAGATCTATCCCATCCAGCTGGTGGATCCCTGGAACCATGTCGTCTTTGGGAGATTGGAACTACTACTAGTCAGAACCAAACCCAGCACTGAAAATGACCTCTGTATCATTGACCCCTGGACCACCTGTACCCAGACCAAAGATATGAGTTGTTGGCCCCTCTGATTGCCACTTATCTGGGCATGATAGTTTCAATGATCGGAGTTTATTGGCCCAGTGTACACACACTTTACGTGCTCCTCTTTGATGATTTGATGTTCATATGCTCTGGTCAGAAGTTTCTTCATGGGAACCCTACAGTGAGGTGGAATTGGGAGTTATCCACTTATTTTGGGAAACAACTTTTGTCTAATAAAAGTGTGTTTTTACTCTTTTAAAATGTAACTTTTGGCCTTAACAAAGTCTTTTGCAGGGAGACTTTTAATCTTCATTTACTTATATCCCAGTACTTGCCTATAACTTATCTCATGAGAACTTTGCTACTTGAACTACGGAATTATTATATGCCGTGTAATTATTAGGAATATGATTTTTCTGTACTATGTTCTAAGGGATTTATATTGTGCCAAATCACTGGCATCATGATCTCAGAGCACCTGCTTGTCTGGAAAGTTGTCGTATTGTTTCCCTGTCTGGGTTAACCAGACCTTAGTCAGAGGAGGATAAAGAAATGGGGCAAAGGAAAAGGGACACACAAGCGGGTGGATAACCAACAGACATACAGAGGGAGTGCTGTAATATGGAAAAGGGGTGCTTCTGTTAGCATGGATGCATGTGGGTCCAACGGAGTGGCCCATAGATCTCAAATAAGGAATGCGGTATATTTGCATTGTTGTGTTACATTAGGACAATGTGAAGCAGGTTTGACTGTAATACGTTATTGAAGGCCTACATTGTGTACTTACAATGTACTCACACCACCCAAATGAGTAAGGGTGGCTTTGACCTGGGAAGATTTTTATTTTACACCAGGTCAAACTCCAGATAAAAATATTTTCCGGACTGGTAAGCCTCGAGCCAGGAGAGGCCCTTTTAGGGATAGACTGTGTGGGTGGTGATATGCTGCAAGGCTAGCATATTGGAGTGTGACAAGCATTCAATATGATATGTTATTGTGCTTATCCCAATGCATCCTTTACTTTGGTGTGTATCAGATCTGTACAGACTGGCGCAAAAACTCAATCTATAAGGAAAAATGGGCAGCAAATGCACCCACAGCCTGATCAGAGAGTTTCATCCATACTCACCAAACTGAACACCACCCACTAACGGACAGTGGCCTATGCCAATACCAAGGACTGGTGTGTGGAATGCAGGATGTATGATGTCCTACTCCTAAATGCTTAGGCTATGTGAAGGAGAAATATGTGCTCCGCTGGAGCTCTACTGCCCAACTAAGTAGAATGTTCATTGTTGGAAATGTCTTTGTCTGCTTATGACACTGCAAAGTCAGTTTGAATTTGATGGAAGTAGGATAGTTCATGTTGGAAAACAAATTAAATATTGTAATGCGCAAAATCATAATAAGAGTACATAATTTCCACCTCAAAAAGAGGCTTCAAGTGGGCTGAGAGCAACACATAGCTCATTACAACACAGCATCACCAGAGGCGCTAATTCCATCTGACTGAGGATGCCTGCAGACATTGGGGGACCTACAAGAAGTATCCAGGATTGGTCTAGGGGCTGCTCAGATGACCTCTAACCCCAAAACGGCCATCTTTGAAAGGTCTTTACACCTCTAGCAACAACTCCTGCACCCAGACAGTACTGCTGCCAGCTTTCCCACCTACCTCCAGTCTAACCACCAATTATGAGCATTGGTCTCAAATAATGTGACTGGGGTCCCAGAGCTAAAGGTGACAAACATCTTAAGGTTACTTTGCTAACCTTAGACCCCAGCAACAACTCCTACTCCCAGCATGCACGGCTCCCAGTTTCCCAAGGAATTACCTCCAGTCTAACCAGCAACTTTGGGCACTGATCTCAATTCAAGTGGTTAGGGTCCTGAAGCCGAAAGTGGCGGCCATCTGAAAGTGACATTTCCCTGTCACATAATTCAGTAGCTCCATATGGGCGAGCCCATTTGCATTGTCAGTTAAGGATTTTAAAGTAAAGGGCAATCTACCAGCCTTCTCCTCTCAGTATCTTGCCTTTGAGCCTTTGGTTTGCTGTGTCCTGCTACTTGTCTGTAAGTACCGATTATTGCTAATTTTCACCATGCAATTCTAATGCTATATCTTCCTTTCTCTTTTACTTCTCGCTACACTCTCTTCTGCTCCGAAAAAACCAACTCATTACCCATCCCTGGCATTTCTTCTCCTTAATGCCATCTCTCTTCATGCTCCACTTCTCTCTCCTTTCACACAACCTACTCCAACCCCAGCTTTCATTGCACTTCCTCTTCTCGCATATACCCCCAGCACATCTCTATGTCTCAGACTCAATGTTGCTACGCTTCTACATCTCACTCTCTCTTTATACTGCTCTTTGGAATTTACAGTATGTCTGTAATGAAACCTCCTTTACCTCTGACTTCTTTCTTTTCCATTATCCTTCTCTTGAACTCATTACACTTACTGAAATCTGAATCTCTCCTTCTGTTTCTGCAACCCTTGCTGCTCTTCATGTACCTACCTGCACCTTCACCCAGTCCCCCTACCCCAGTGGCTGGTAAATACACAGTCTCCACAAGCACTGGCCCCTATGGCATACATATTATCTCTTTCTTTTAGCCACCTCTTTGGTTGGTCAATTATTTAACCACCTCTCCCACCTATTTGTCGCTCTTCTTCTCGTCTTCTTGATCACCACCTCATTGTCATTGGTGAATTTAACACCCATCTTTATTTGCTGCTCTTTTCGCTGAATTTAATTCTCCTCTCCTCTCTTCTGTCCACTCTCTGCCCACCCATTCAAATGCAATCTCCCTCAACCTTATTCTCATCTCTCAACTCTCTGCATCTACTAACTCCACCACTCTTTCTCCTTCTGATCACTCTATTTATTTTCTTTGCCTCAAACTACACTCATGCTTCGTCCTCTCATTCGCCATCTAATACTACTGTTACTAAGTGCAAGTATTCCTCCTCCGAACTACTTGACTACCTCTCTGGCATACACCACTCTCT
Organism: Ambystoma mexicanum; assembly: GCF_040938575.1. Taxonomy (NCBI): domain Eukaryota; kingdom Metazoa; phylum Chordata; class Amphibia; order Caudata; family Ambystomatidae; genus Ambystoma; species Ambystoma mexicanum. Next base: position 768,745,157 of record NC_090939.1, read on the forward strand.
CTCCTACTATGCTGAACTCACCTTTCCTTCCACTGAAGAAGCCTACACTATCTTTAACACTGCTTTCTATTCTTCCTTCTACTCTTGCTACCCTCTTTCCATATGTACTTCTAAAGGCCCCCCTCCATGGCCCTGCATTGCACTATTCATCTGCACCCTGAAAACAATGATGTGGAAAAAGCTTTGCACTTGTCAAAAGGTCAAGACATTCCTCGGATCTCCTATTCTACCATACCACTGTTCAGAACTACTCCTCAGCTGTTGACTCTACAAACGTGACTTCTGGAACTCTCTCTCATTTCGTGTAAATCCTCCCAACCCAGGTGCCTTCAAAAATCCCACAATTCTCTCAATTCCTAAACCCTCCTCCATCTCCTCAAATCTTTGTGCAAATGATCTTGCTCTCTACTTTGCTTCTAAAATGTCTACCATTTCCAGTAGCACCCTTATATCCCTTCCTTCTGCTAACTTTTCTCTAACAATCCTACTCTCCTCTATCACTACTGTGTCTTCCTGTACACCACCAACCCTGATGAGACTGTTGCCTTACTCATCACGGATAACCGTTGCTGTGCCTCCACTGACCCACTGTCCCTGCACATTGTGAAACGCACAGCTTCTAGAATTGCTTGACAACTTACTTCCGTCAACTCTTCTCTTGATAATTCTACTTTTCTCTCATCCTATAATTCAACTACTGTCATCGCTCTCCTTAAGAAAGCTGATCTTGATCCCAACTATCCTGCCAACTGTTGCCCTGGCTCTCTTTTACCACACTATTTCAAAATCCAAGATCGAGTAGTATTCAATCGGTTCCTTGATACTCACATCCTCTAGGGTACTGTTCAGTCTGACTTCTGAACTCTGAATTCTACTGAGACAGCTCTACTCAATGTCAGCAACTTCATCTCTCTGGACATCAGGCAAACTGTTAATCTATTATTATTCTACTCAACCTCTCTGCTGCCTTTAATACTGTCGACCATTCAGACCTTCTTTCTACATTATCTCTCTGTGGCATCAGAGATAATGCCTTTGCTTGGTTTGCTTCATACCTTGCCCATAGACACCTTCAGTTGTCCTGGAACAGCCTTTCCTCCCCTCTCACCCTCCTTACTGTTGGAGTTCTCCAAGGGTATGCCCTTGGTCCACTCCTCTTCACTTTCTATACTTCAGATCTGGGTGCCCTGATCTCCTCTTATGGCATCTTCTATCAATGTTTCCCTGTCAATGCTCAGATCTTCTCCCTTGCCTGCAAACATTTCAAACTGTCTATCCGCCATTAAATTCTGGATAGCATCTCTCTTGCTGATGCTCAACTCCACTAACACTAAAGGTTTCAATTTCCAAGCCAAACAGAATATCTCTTCCTCTCCACGTCTTCTTTTCTTCTTTCCTGACTACCTTCCTTAGTCTGCTTTCGCTCGTATCCTTGGTGTCATCTTTGACACATCTTACAACTTCTCGCTCTTTATCTCTAAATCTGCTACTGCAGCCAGACTCAACCTTCTCAATATTAGAAAAATCTCCCATGCTCTTCATTCACTACTGCTACACAGCTTAACTCCTCCTTTGTTCTTTCGAGCCTTCCCAACTTTGCCTTTTCACCTCTGAATAAAGTCTGCAAATTTGCAGTCCAGACTCTTCAACTTTTCTCACTTTATAGCTTTCTCCTCTTGCCATTGCCAAACTGGATGGCTATCTATTAAACAAAAAGTATAAACTTCTCGTCATCTTCAAAACTATCTCTGGACTTGTTCCACCGAACCTATTTGCTCATCTCACTCCCTACTCGCCCCCTCAATTGTTACAATCATCCTTGGCTCATCTCTTTGCCCCTGCTTAAGCCTCCCGTGCTCCCTCTGGTTTCCGCTCTCTTCCTCTCCTTGCTCCCCCATTTTGAAGTGCCCTGCCTCTCCCTCTATGCACAATTCCGACTCAACCACTCTTTAAATCCAACCTCAAAGCCCCCCTCTTTCAGAAGAACATGTTTCTTAGCCCTCAACATTACTTCAGCACCCTGCTTCTCTCTCTCCCTACCCTCAGGGACAATCCTACAGCATTTTTCCTTCACTCATCCATCCTTAATTTAGCAACTCCCCCACCATCCAATTCCTATGGTATTATTTTCTATCCTTGTCCCTGGTTAATGTTTCTACCTTCCCCTGCAACATCTGGTCTTCAAGTCGCATTCTCTCACGCCTTTGTCATCTGCTTTGTTAGCAATGTTAATTTTGGTAAGTATTTTCGTGCCAAAATGCATTGGTTTCCTGTGCTTTTGATAAATGAAATATTAGTGGAAGAACTGTTATGTTGTTACTGTCCTTTATCGTATCAGATATATGTGACTAGTATCTAGGAAGCTAAATGGATTAAGCTAAGACAATGTAAAATGGGCCTAATATTTGTTCTTTCCCAGCTTTAACTAAAACTGTACTGATTGTGCATTGCATCTGTATTTGCAAAACTATTTAGCTCTAAACTGATGTGCAGTCCCACATCGCCCTTAGCTATTGTTTATATGTATATAATTGTATTGTTAATAGTATCCTTCCCTTTTACTTGCATGTGTCTGACCTGATAAATAGTATACTTTTATACATCTGTGTCGACCTCTAATACTTGGCATTCTCAAAGTGTTTTAACTGTACCTATACATAAACCCCATATCTCCCAAGTCTAAACCTTACTGCTCTGCAAATGCTACCAGAGATAGCCTTTTAGACCCAAGTGTGACCAACCTTTGCTTATTCATTAGGTGGGGCTCTCAGAATCCCACACCAGTGTTGCTTCTGAAAATCCCTCTGAACTGTCATCCAGACCTGACAGTATTCTATGTATTCTGGAACTTGCAGTTTTTGTTTTCCAACACATATTACATTTATATTAAATTCATAACAACAAGTCCTAAAATACAAGGAAAGGAAGACTTTCTAAACTACTCACGCATGTAATAGGGACACCTGAATCACATGGTAGTATGGTGGATGCGTTGCACACACAGTTTAGATGCTGCTGCACCTCTGCAAGTGAGCACACATGTTGGACACATGCTGGGCCTTATTCAGTTGGTCACTGCCACTTTCTCTTTTGGAACACGAGCATGGGATGTGCTGATATGCAGGCTATGCTAGGTTGTAAAATCACTGAGTCTCAGGCACATGCTGGCAATTGATTATGATAGGAACCACGAAGTTGCCTGTGTCATTTGTGTGGCAGAGGGACACCAGGCACAGAGGACACAAGCAAATCACTTCCTCATCAACCAGTGCCACAACCAGAGGACCAAAGGCAGTGAAAAAGCCACTGCCAAGGTGGAGCGCCTATGATGAGTGCCAACCCATGGGCGATCTTGCTGTATTGTTGATAGGCAGGTTTATCCGTTCAATGCTTTTGTCGGGATATATCCATCATATATATATAGGAATAAAGCACTCACTCTATTTTATTTCCCCTTGCCACCTCTAGAATCAGGTGAAAATTAAAATGTGTATAATATGTTTAAAGAATCTGTTGAACATTTGATGTCACATTCGAAGTTCTAACTAGTATATTATTTCATGTTATGTTGATAAGTACTTATACCTCTTGCGTCTGCCACAAGCAATGCACCCACCATCCCTAACACGGACACTGCGGGGAATAGCTTTGAGTGGTGGTAGCAGTGTACCAGGTAGCTGGCGCCCCCGACGTGGGACATGCATGCTATAAATTATTTGGGCCCTAGCTATTACTTTGTTACACATTAAGCACTAACTTAAGACCTTTGCATACTGACCACTCCACACATGCATTTTACTGAAACACTCGACATGAATACCCTTGAGCACTGCCTTCAAATACATGACCTCCATGCCCACCCATATGCCTATGTTGGGACGCACTGGAGAGTGTCCTTTGCACAAAAAGCCTATTTAATGCTATGTTGATTAATACTTCTAAATCTTGCATCTGCCATGAGCAGTGCACCCATCATCCTTAATAATGACACTGTGGGGAATAGCTGTGGGAGATGGTAGCAGTGTTCCTCGTAGCTGTCGCCGGACGTGGCACATGCTTGCTAGAAAATATTTGGGCCTTACCAATTACTTTCTTACCAATGAACTACTTCTTGACACTAAAGACTTTTGCATACTGACCATTTCACACACGCAATCTATTGAAACACTGAACATGAATAGCCTTCAGCATTGCCTCATAATACATGACCTCCATGCCCACCCATATACCTAGCTGGGACGCACTGGAGAGTGTCCTTTACACAAAGAGCCCATTACCTTCTAATTTGCATGCCTAAACACAGCAGCAACAGCAAACCTGTACAGATCCATCTACTTCTTCTATCCTCACCCTCACCAACAAATACCCTTTAGGGGCCAAAATTCCAAGAGTCCATGAAAATGGCAGATGCTGTTCTATATTAGACCCAATGACATAACCTTGATCAGTACTAGCAAGTCACAGTTTCTTGTGCTCAATTAACCATCTTATTTGATCAAAGAATTGTGCATTGCTTTGTGTTGAACAGTAATCCACAACAGTGAACGTGTATGATTGGATAGCTCTTCCTCCACCAAGGTGCACATTTCTGAATGTTCAAGCAGAGCTTTACAGGAAGACATTCTTCAGCTCCTCCTTGTCTTCAGAATTTGAATTGGCTTTCTCCTAATGTTCTCATATATTGTTAAGGCTCAAAAACCTATTTCTTTTTTGCTTGTCTTCCCTGCCAAAGACTGATTTCAATCAGAGACTACTAAGTTCAATATTTTGGCTATTATTCTATCCCTTATTTATATTTGAATATTGTCCTTCTGGATGATGGTGGTTGTGCTGAGAAATATTGGCTTTTATTGCAGCATGAAAGATGTTTTTTGTACGGAATCTGTCGTAAGTTGCATATTACATAACATATCTATTTTGCAGGTCGTTTGGGTTGCAGTCTATATATATAATAAAACCTAACATTGTCAAATTAACAAAAATTAAAAAGTGATGCACAGTCTATAGATCAAACTCTCATAATACATTTAGAAGGTCACATTCAACAATCAAAGCAAAGGATTTCATTGTAATCATATAGGAAAAGATGATAATATTTAATTTCATGTTGGACATCAAATGCTGTCTTAAATGCAAAAATGTTCTCTAAAAATTAAAGAATAAACACAAGTTTGTAATTGTTAAAAGAAAAAGAGGTGGTAGGAGGAGAATTAGGTATTTGGTGTGAGATGATGATGTGTACAACCATTGCTTCAGGGCACCCCCCTCTTCACCAGCAAATTAATGTTAATGTATAACCCAAGGTACAAATGTTGGGTCTGACACACAGAACAGATCCCCACCACTAGCCTTTATTCGACAAGCACTAAACAGATGCCATGTCTGCTATATATTATGTTTCAATTCTTTTAACAGGATGCATGAGATCTGCTGAATGTACACATTTGTAGTTGAAATTATGGAGAGACTATTGGAAGACTAATACACTGACACTTGTAGTTGTGAGGTATTTGCTGCAAATACTAGTTTTGTTTTTGCAAAGAGATCCTTGATAAATTGCCCTTTTTAAACATGTTCTGTACAAGGCAGTCAGTAGAACTGAACGATTTACTGTCAATTATCGACACTATTAATGAACACAGAAATATATGTTACCATGAAGAAACCTGAAAACAAACAAAATTAAAACAGACAATAAAATAATAATAAAAAAAATAGACTTGGCATAGCAAAAATCGGGTTGATTCAACCCAAAGTCACCTCCAACTTTAAATTGATGCTATCATGTGTTGTAAAATAGGCAATTGGCCTCATTACGAGTTTGGTGCAAAGGGATACCGGGCACTGATAAGGCCACCGGGCCGGTAATCCCTTGGCGCCCTATTCCGAGGACCCTTAACTTTCAATGGGGACTTACCGGTCCCGCAAAGGTCGGACTAGACCGGTAAGTCCCCATTGAACCAAGTTGGAGTCGGAACCAGTTTTGGAGGCAGCCATGGCACAAATACTGCCATGGCTCCCTCCAAACTCAGAATGAGGCCCAATGACATCTTTAGCAGTACTGATCATGATTCTTAATTTAAAGTATTCAATGGGAGGATTACTGATGGTATAAAAATATTCTCCTTGTAAAGTCCATCACCATCTATGGTACACCAACATCTGAAGTTAATTTCTTGGGTTGGTGTCCACCCCCCCAATATGTTTTACATAATCCTCAAAAGACAAAACTAAATAAATAATATTCAGATAAAAACAATTAGCAATCAGGCATGAAAAAAATAGTTGCAAAGACATATACAATGACATTTTTAAATACTAAAGGTATGAGTAATTTTAAGATCATTGCTCATCAGTTTGATAACAAATACTCCAATTGTGATTGTTCACATGGCCCACACTGGCAGGCAGTGCTCAATCATTCTATCCACCGTGCCTCATGCTGTAACAATATTTTACCTTGATCATCTTCTTGTAGAAATTGTTCTACCACTTCCAAGACTTGAAGATATGAAAACTCAGATTGTTGTATAGCATGTTTGCCAAATGTACAATGCCATGTAACTTGTGATTTTAGAGTATTAAGTGCAAACTGTTTTCTTATGTTCACAGCAGCACATTCTTGGCTTTTATTTCTCTGACTCATTTAATACAATTTGAATGTTGATATGATTGGATACATTAACCCCACCTCTGCAACAAAGATCACAAAGTCCCTCAATAACTGTTCTTTCCAGTATGTGGATGACTGACCTAATTTCCACGAACAATCTAATAGCATTTTAGCAATGCAAACACGACCTAGAGCCTTCCTTATAGTTTGGAGCGATTGTTGTACAGATTTCTCAGCTGTTACCATGAAATTGTTAAGATATTTGCTACCCAAGTAAGCAAATATTGGTTTGTCTTTGAAGAGTTTATTCAGTTGCTTGTCATGTTTGAAGATAAACCAGAGTCTCAGTGGTATTTGCTAAAATCTCCAGCTGTTTTACCTGAAGCAGTTGGTCACAAACAACTTCCCAGTGTCAACTTTAGAACACCTGTTTTCAATGTTTGTTCAAAATTATTCTGTTCAGTGCAGTTTTGAAATTGCCTCCAGATCTCTTTCTACAGTCCAAGACCATTCGTTTTACTTTACAGAGTGTGCTGTATATCAACTCTCTTTCTGGCCAGAGAAGATGAAAATGTGCAGTGTGGAAAATATATTTAAGATGTGTTACTTTGGTAAAGGTAAGCATGTGAACACAATCTTGTACTATTTCTGCATTGGCACTCGTTGTTTTCATTGCAAATTAAATTGAATAATGAATTGAATTCAAATATTGCCCATTTGCAAGGAGTGATGTGTAACATGTCAATTTGCAAAATTAATCTTCTATCTGTACCACATCCGCTGATTGATATGAATACTTGAGACAAGGTGATTTAGGACATGCAACAGTTAAACGTATTATAGAATAACATATTTGCATCGGCAAGGCCATTCTTGTTCCTTTGTTTTAAAGATAAATGTTATCATTACAGCACAAGAGTTCTGATTGGCGGCATTATGAATGAATTCAAGTAAGACAGCTTTGGTTATCCTAGAATATTCATAGTGCATTAGGGCGGATTCCACAGCTGCCAATCGTTCTGACTGTGGAATTTTAGTGTGCATGCTGTCCAGGTACACACAAATAACCTGATTTCTTCCATTGTTGTTCGTATTTCTTGTAACATTCCTAGAAAATATACACCGCCAGCTGTTGTACGAATGGTTTAAAATAAACATATCCACATTACTCAATAGAGGTTGCAGAACGCTGTTAGTCTCTGATTTGATACTATGATATTGTAGATGTTCTAGGAGATGCATGTCTACAGACCATCATTTATTGATCACCGGGTAAATTGGTCATCAAAAACGGATCCCCATTGTAGAAGTGTTAACATTAGTATTTAAAATGTGTATTGCCCTTTTCTAATTTCCACTTCGTCGACACACACGCAGCAGCGCAAAATTCAGTTTCAGAATGGCATTTCACAAGTTAAAAATCGAATGCACTTCTTCGTGTTGCGTTCCAAGCTCTATTTTCTTCTTGCACCTTCACTTCACCCATCACAACACTGTAGTGGCTTTGTTTTGCTTTATTATCATTTGGTGGTCGTTCCCGTGAAGCCCCCTTCAGAACCCAATTCCTGACTTGCTGCTTCCCCACCCCATCGTAGCCCATAGCCCTTTTCCTTTTTTGAAAGTGTTCCTTTCCAAAATCCACCTTCCTGATCTGACCCTACAACTGCCCCCCGCACACCTGTTCCTTCATCCTTGTACACAGCTCTCCCTGCACCCCTAACTCTAACTCACAAATAACCAGCATTAGCCCCAGCTAGAAAATAGAAAAGGTCCATGTGTGCACTTGTGTGCAACATTGCCCCTGCTCCCTGTCACTTCAGATCTATTTGCAAATTTCCATTGCAAGTGGTGCTAGCTGACACCACCGCCAATGCTTGATAAACATAAACTGCACATCTACAACGTCATTACAAGACAGCTGAGTATCTCAAATGCATCATTCCAAATGGCTTTTAATTTGTATGAAAACTTTCTTCTTACAATCGTTGTTTTACCACAATTTCATTATGCTTAACAATCAAAATACATATGTGCTGCTTTACTTTAGATGGCACGACGATCATCGACATATGTCAATGAACAAAACAAGTCAACCAGGGAAAACGGCGGACCGCACTGGAAGGGAGTAAATGTCTGCAGAGCAGTTTTAGATGTTGGTCAGTTGGGTGATGACAGGCTGACCTAGTACTGTTGTTTTAATCTCTTTTAATTTATTAGCAGTTAATATATTATTTATATCACCAGATGGTATGGTGCGGTAAGTTTGTTTGATTGTCCATCTTTTGGAAATGCTCCCTGACCAACTTTCAGAAACAAAATTTAACATACATAAATAAATTCACGGGCAAAACGAAAGCAAGCAATGGGTGAAAATTTAACAACCAAGCACCCTCACACATCTCAATGTATTGTGAAGATTCAAGCCAATGTTTCAGTGGCCAAACAGATTTGCAGATATCCATGAGTCTATTAAAACTGCCATGGGGACCACAAGCCTATTGATAAAACATTCAATCAGGACTACTTGAAATGATTATTGGAGGCCTGAATTCATATGTTAGGCATCAGTAGCATATACGTAAATTGTTTTAAAAAAGCTACATTCATTGTTTGGTCTATATTTCTGAAGTCCGTTTTTCAGGATTCAAAACAGTAAAATCCACATGTTGAACAGTAAATGTGACGTCTTTTGTATTTGCTTTAACATTTATTAAGTTGTATGTAGGATAGGAGTCAATGTGATGCGCTTGGGCAACACAAATGAAATTGAGAAATACACAATCATGTGATTTACACATTGTTAATTGATTATGATGTTGTAAATTGACCCGTATTTACTATACAGATGGTATATGTTTCTTCTGAATAATACAAATGTATACACAACACATGGTTCAATAAAGTGAATCGCGAGGTGTACATCTAGCATGATGGCCCTCTTCGATGAGCTCTCTGGACAGGTGTGGTAAGTAACCTTTAAGAGCACTGGGGATCTGCAACCCATGTGGATATCCCATAGCAGCAAGCTGTATGAGGGATGATTCACAGGTGAAGAGTCAGATCCAAAGAGCACTACTGAGCCCTTACCAAACAGTGTTATCTGAAAAGACCTAGCAAGTGTCCTGTACATGGACTAGTAAAAGTGTCTGTACCACAAGTGGCCATTATGAGCAAACTCCATGGATCTTCTTTTTACTGCCACACTCCTTGTGCCGGCTGAGTGAGCCTAGTGCCTCAGCAATTGCCTTTGGTCCTTCTCCTGCATCACAGACCAGCTCCACCTGACCTATGTGACGTGCCAGGGTCTTTGCCTCCTAGCTGGTCTGTATACCTGCTCTTTGCATCCTCTGCCATATTTATTGGGCAGCCTATTCTCCTGCTGAGCTGCCAGGCCACAAACATTTTCAGCACAACAACTGTCTACCTTTCTGCTCCATTCCTGATCAAGCATCTACTCTGCTGGCTTCCTGAAACTTTGCCATCTGCTATCTCGAGCTTCCCAGGTCCAGGGATCAAAGAAATTGCTTGGAGATTTTGGGCATAAGGCCCCATTCTGCATAGGGCTGGACAACACAAGTTAGTAATATTATTACCACTGCATGCCCACTGCATAGATTATGTTTGTCTGATCACAAATGATTTAAACTGCTACACCTCCTTCTCCAGTACCATCCCTCCCAAAAGTACAACCTGCCCCCTGTGGTCTTTGCCCTGCAACAGGAATGACCAAATCGGGGGTTGATCTGGCAGAATGGTCCTGATGCTATACCTCCTAGCAATCACCCTCCCCTGTGAGGCCCCAGATCCTTCACCATGGCTTAGCCTTAGGCCTCTTGCTACACCCGGCTCTCCTGTCATGCCCACCACCCACCTTGGCTCAGCAGGCCATGACCTAATGATGCCCTCGAGACCCATTAGACACCAGCTCCAAGTACCTTTCCCTAGCTGTGTACAAATATAAAGAGTATTCCGGTGTTTACGCCAAAGTTGCGTACTGATCTTGTAACACAATGTACCATGCATATAACTGCCAGGTTTCTTCACAAATGTCTGCTTCCTAGTATTACCAAATGTCTAGAAACATCATGGAAACTTGCCAGGCTATATAAGATGAGCTCTGATCGAGCACCAGGCGAGCTCTCCGACACCTGTCCCTTGTCATTCTGTATTACTGCATTCTGCTGTTTGCCTTTCTCTAATAACAACTTGGTTTACCTCTCAGCTGTGTCCTGACTCTTTATTGCTACATCAGATGATGCCGAGACTCGTCCTTTCTGTGCGCCCATGGGTCTGCAGACCATTGGAGAGGTTTATCAAGCCAAGACACCACAGTGGTCATGAAAGATAAATGCTTGTAGTTAGCAGGGCATGCATGTTATAACGAAATTGCCAAAGATTGCTTGTGTGGTCTCCTTGATGGTCTGTGGTGAGCTGAGAGTGCATCACGGATTGCAAACTTTTATGGTGCTGCTGATGGGTAAATCAAACAGTTTTTCTTTCGAATTTTCTTTGTGATTACTTTTCTTCATTATCTCCACGCTTTGTTTTTACAGTTCTGCATTCTCTGCATTTCATACTTTTTTTTTTGCATTTGCCCATGGCAAGTTATGATCTATCACTGCCAGGGTATATCTTCATGTATAGTACCTGCCTGACATGGTAGCTCTGTGCTTGTCTGTCTGAATATTCTGCTGTCCATGGGTACAAGTATTTTGCATTGCAAGTACCCCCCTCACCACGTGTATTTTGTGTTATAATGCATGTGCCTGTCTATGAAATAATATTGTCGGTTATGGTGGTTTCAGTATGTGCCTAAATGTGCTGCACTGCATCTATCAATTTCATACTTTGTGTTGTCCTCATGCGCATTGTCATTTGCTGGGTTTCCTGGATTCAGTGCAGAGACTTCGCTCTGAGAGGATACCCAGAGTTAAATTAGCTTTCACAGGCTTATCCTGTATCAAACTGTCAGAATAGTGCCCCATTCAAGAGACCAGTAGGGGGGACAGAGTACATGCTGGATGATCCACAGGTAATGTTCAAGTATTACTGAGCACAACATTTTGAAAGTAAAAGACCCACACTGTATCTCCTATATGGCGCCTAGAGGGACCTTCCATGATACTTATCACTTCATTCAAGCTGCGCCACAACCACTTCCCATTTTTCCCCTGCCAGGCCCTGCTCAGCAAGGCGTTGGCTAGTTCCTCTTTTTCGTTCTACAGGTCAACTAGTAGCAGTCAGCACCGGTACATACTTCCTTCGCTCTGTTTAGAATTCACATTGTTGGCGCATACATGTCACTGCTCCATCGTTTTGGTCTGCCTCGTATCCAATTGGCATTACATGTACAGTTCTGCAGCTGCTTAGTTCCTGTCACCTATGTCATTACATGTACAGTACTGCATCTGTTCATTTTGTGTCAGCTGTCTAATCAGCGATGTCTGAAGGTAAGGTGCTGAATGAAAAGCGCTGCATTTTTGTACTACATTTACCACGGCTTTTGTCATCTGGTTGTGTTATCTTGTGCATTGCAGCCAGTGGCCCCTAGGTGCCATCCCAGGTCCATGGCTTAAGTAAGGTTTCAGTGTTTAAAGGCACATGTCATTCCTATGCCCCGAGCTGCAGGGTGAGCACAATTGATTGTAACATCGTTTTTTGGGTGCTGTCTTAGGAACAGTGGTTACAGTGTTGCTTGGGGAGACTCTGTGTTTTGTCACATGGACCCAAGCTTGCTAAAGGACTCTGTTTCTTTTTTCAATCGCCTTATCAAGACGCCGCTGTTGTAGAATTCTTGTGCATAATTTCAGCTGTTGTTTTTTGATTGCTCGTGAACTTGTAGTTTTAAATACTGTCTGCGGCTTGTCATTGCCTCTCTCGCCAAGGTGTTTAAGTGGTATGCTATTTCCACAAGCTACCTCCATTCACGGCAGACGCCTCGTGAGTGAGCCTTAATGGGGAATAAACATTGCCCCCTTGATTGCCTTTCTCACCTAGTGCACGCAGTGTTTTCATATGTGGTATATGCCAGGTTTTACCTCAATGTATTGTCTTTGCCTCCCTCCAAGTTTGGCCTCACTGTGTTTTTGTTGCCTCCCTCATTTGCTACAATCACACTAGCATCACTATATAGCTACACACTTTGCATACCATTTGAGGGTGCAACAATTTCACTTGCCCAATGCCTCCCACCTGGCCCTACGCACCACCCAAGACTCGAACCCATTCCAGTAACTTCCCACCTCAACTTAAATTTCACTCCCACAACGGACCAGGCTGCCACATATCATCCTACAGGTGCAGGTCTGACTCGATCTATAAAATATATACACGTCATCAGGGAGGCTGGGTGGACTTGCAGCTGACCAGATGACTGCATCTACCAGTAGCCCTTGCAGCAGATTTTTATCACCTGCACCTGCGGTGAGCTGCAAGTCCACCCAGCCTCCCTGATGACGTGTATTGGCACAGAAACCGGTCGGAGGAGTACACCAGTGGCCTGGAAGGTCATGCAGAGAATTGGAGTGTGCACCTTTCCTTGTTTTTCCATTTTTGGCAGGACCTTGAGGGGTGGAATCCTCAAGACCTGACAAGGTGCCGCACCAGGGTTATATATGCCCGGCTTTGGAGTGCCTCACTTGAAGCTACACTCCCCCCCTTTCTCCACTGTGGGATTGGGCGTGAGCGTTTTCTCTGCTGACCAGATGACTGCATCTACCAGTAGCCCTTGCAGCAGATTTTTATCACCTGCACCTGCGGTGAGCTGCAAGTCCACCCAGCCTCCCTGATGACGTGTATTGGCACAGAAACCGGTCGGAGGAGTACACCAGTGGCCTGGAAGGTCATGCAGAGAATTGGAGTGCGCACCTTTCCTTGTTTTTCCATTTTTCGCAGGACCTTGAGGGGTGGAATCCTCAAGACCTGACAAGGTGCCGCATCAGGGTTATATATGCCCGGCTTTGGAGTGCCTCACTTGAGGCTACACCCCCCCCCCCCTTTCTCTACTGTGGGATTGGGTGTGAGCATTTTCTCTGCTGACCAAATGACTGCATCTACCAGTAGCCCTTGCAGCAGATTTTATCACCTGCACCTGCGGTGAGCTGCAAGTCCACCCAGCCTCCCTGATGACGTGTATTGGCACAGAAACCGGTCGGAGTACACCAGTGGCCTGGAAGGTCATGCAGAGAATTGGAGTGTGCACCTTTCCTTGTTTTTCCATATATATATTACATGGCCACAGAAGTGGCCATGTAGTTATGGTTAAGTTGCTGTTTCCATAGGAAGAGCACTTTTTGGGTGGCTTATAACTTCGCTCTCCCTGGACGGATCCTCACCAAACGTTGCAAAAAAAGTATTTGGGTCACTCTGAAATTTTTTGCAAAGTTTGGTGAGGATTCGTCCAGGGGGGGGCAAAGTTATAGGGGGGGTCACAAAACGTTTTCTTTTCCAATAGACATAATGGGAAAAAACTTTGCTCACGCCTACAGCCCAAACCGCTGGACGGATTTACACCAAATTAGCGACAGGAGCAGCGGCTTGGTCCCGAAAGCGTGCTTTGCTTTATTTGGTGTAAATCCGTCCAGTAGTTTTTTAAAAAATGACAAAAATGTAAGTGAAAAAAATTAGTGATATCTGAGTTCGCTTCGCGGACACACTTCCCTGTTCGCTCCGCGGACAGGACAGTGATTGGGCAAGCAGCTTGCGTGATGTCCGCGGACATCTGACATGCTCTCTCATTGGATTGCGTGAAAGCGTGCAGTGCGTCTGGCTTCAGAGACGCCCGCCATCTTTGTTCCTCGCATGAGAGGCTTTGTATCCTGCCTGCACAGTAAGTCACCCACCCCCGCTCATGCCCGTGTCTGCCTCCTATTCCTCCCACCCCCCGCTCATGTCCGTGTGTCTTTCTCCCTCCCGCCCACCGCCGGCTCATGTCCGTGTGTTTTTCTCCCTCCCACCCACCCCCGCTCATGTCCGTGTGTCTTTCTTCCTCCCGCCCACCCCCCGCTCATGTCCGTGTGTCTTTCTCCCTCCCGCCCACCCCCGCTCATGCCCCGCTCATGCCCCACTCGTCTGTCCCAACTGCCCACCCCCCGCTCTTGCCCCGTGTGTCTCTCCCACCCCTGTGTGTCTCTACCACCCGCTGCTCATCTCTGTGTGTTTCTCCCCACCCGCCGCCCGCTCATTTCCGTGTGTCTCTCCCCACCTGCCGCCCACCCCCCGCTCATGTCCGTATGTCTCTCACCACCTGCCGCCCACCCCCTGCTCATGTCTGTGTGTCTCTCCCCACCCCCGCTCATGTCCGTGTGTCTCTCCCCACCCGCCGCCCACCCCCGCTCATGCCCCGTGTGTCTCTCCCCCTCCCGCCCACCCCGCTCATGTCCGTGTGTCTCTCCCCACCCGCCGCCCACCCCCCACTCATGTCCCGTGTGTCTCACTCCCTCACCCCCACCCCCGCTCATGCCCCGTGTGTCTCTCTCCCTCCCCCCCGCCCCCCGCTCATGCCCCATGTGTCTCTCTCTCCTTCCCCCCACCCCCCACTCATGCCCCGTGTGTCTCTCTCCCTCCCCCCACCCATGCCCCGTGTGTCTCTCCCCCTCCCGCCCACCCCCGCTCATGCCCAGTGTGTCTCTCCCCCTCCCGCCCACCCCCCGCTCATGCCCCGCGTGTCTCTCCCCTTCCCCCAACACCCGCTCATGCCTCGTGTGTCTGTCTCCTTACCCTCCACCCCCGCTCTTGCCCCGTGTGTCTGTCTCCCTCCCCCCACCCCCGCTCTTGCCCCGCGTGTCTGTCTCCCTCCCCCCCACCCCCGCTCTTGCCCCGTGTCTCTTTCCCCCTCCTGCCCACCCCCGCTCTTGCCCCGTGTCTCTTTCCCCCTCCCGCCCACCCCCGATCTTGGCCCGGGTCTCTTTCCCCCTCCCGCCCACCCCTGCTCTTGGCCCGTGTCTCTTTCCCCCTCCCGCCCACCCCCGCTCTTGCCCCATGTCTCTTTCCGCCTCCCGCCCACCCCTGCTCTTACCCCGTGTCTCTTTCCCCCTCCCGCCCGCCCCTGCTCTTGCCCCGTGTCTCTTTCCCCCTCCCACCCACCCCGCTCTTGCCCCGTGTCTCTTTCCCCCTCCCGCCCACCCCCGCTCTTGCCCCGTGTCTCTTTCCCGCTCCCGCCCACCCCCGCTCTTGCCCGTGTCTCTTTCCCCCTCCCTCCCACCCCCGCTCTTGCCCCGTGTCTCTTTCCCCCTCCCGCCCACCCCTGCTCTTGCCCCGTGTCTCTTTCCCCCTCCCGCCCACCCCCGCTCTTGCCCCGTGTCTCTTTCCCCCTCCCGCCCATCCCCGCTCTTGCCCCGTGTCTCTTTCCCCCTCCAGCCCACCCCCTCTCTTGCCCCGTTTCTTTCCCCCTCCCTCCCACCCCCGCTCTTGTCCCGTGTCTTTCCCCCTGCCGCCCACCCACGCTCTTGCCCTGTGTCTTTCTCCCTCCCGCCCACCCCAGCACTTGCCCCCTGTCTTTTTCCCTCCCGCCCACCCCCGCTCTTGCCCTGTGTCTCTTTCCCCCTCCCGCCCACCCCCGTTCTTGCCCCGTGTCATTCCCCCTCCCTCCCACCCCCGCTCTTGTCCCGTGTCTTTCCCCCTCCCTCCCACCCCCGCTCTTGTCCTGTGTCTTTCCCCTTGCCGCCCACCCACGCTCTTGCCCCGCGTCTTTCTCCCTTCCGCCCACCCCGCTCTTGCCCTGTGTCTTTCTCCCTCTAGCCCACCCCCACTCTTGCCCTGTGTCTTTCCCCCTCCCGCCCACCCCCGCTCTTGCCCCGTGTCTTTCTCCCTCCCGCCCACCCCCGCTCTTGCCCTGTGTCTTTCTCCCTCCCGCCCAACCCAGCTATTGCCCCGTGTCTATCACCCTCCCGCCAACCCCCACTCATGCCCCTTGTGTCTCTCCCCCTCCCGCCCACCCCCGCTCTTGCCCCGTGTGTCTCTCTTCCAACCCCCCACCCCCCGCTCATGCCGCGTGCGTCTCTCTCCCTCCCCCACTCCCGCTCATGCCGCGTGTGTCTCTCTCCCCTTACCCCTACCCCCCGCTCATGCCCTGTGTGTCTCTCTCCCTCCCCCCACCCCCGCTCATGCCCCATGTGTCTCTCTCCCTCCCGCCCACCCCCCACTCATGCCCCATGTGTCTCTCTCCCTCCCACCCACCCCCAGCTCATGCCCCGTGTGTCTCTATCCCTCCCCCATCCCCCGCTCATGCCCCGTGTATCTCTCCCTCCCCACCCCCGCTCATGCCCCGTGTGTCTCTCTCCCCTTCCCCCACCCCCCGCTCATGCCCCATGTCTGTCTTCTGTTCCTGCCGCTCATGCCCCGTGTCTGTCTCCTGTTCTCTCCACACCCCGCTCATGCCCCATGTCTGTGTCCTGTTCCCCCCAGCCCCCGCTCTTGCCCCCTGTCTCTTTCCCCCTCCCGCCCACCCCCGCTCTTGCCCCGTGTCTTTCCCCCTCCCGCCCACCCCCGCTCTTGCCCCGTGTCTTTCTCCCTCACTCCCATCCCCGCTCTTGTCCTGTGTCTTTCCCCCTCCCGCCCACCCCCGCTCTTGCCCCGTGTCTTTCTCCCTCCCCCCAACCCCTGCTCTTGCCCCGTGTCTTTCTCCCTCCCGCCCACCCCCACTATTGCCCCGTGTCTATCACCCTCCACCCACCCCCTCTCATGCCCCTTGTGTCTCTCCCCCTCCCGCCCACCCCCGCTCTTGCCCCGTGTGTCTCTCTCCCACCGCCCCACCCCCAGCTCATGCCGCATGCGTCTTTCTCCCTCCCCCCACCCCCGCTCATGCCGCGTGTGTCTCTCTCCCCTTACCCCCACCCCCCGCTCATGCCCCGTGTGTCTCTCTCCCTCCCCCCACCCCCGCTCATGCCCCATGTGTCTCTCTCCCTCACGCCCACCCCCCACTCATGCCCCGTGTGTCTCTCTCCCTCCCACCCCCCGCTCATGCCCCGTGTGTCTCTATCCCTCCCCCCACCTCCCGCTCATGCCCCGTGTATCTCTCCCTCCCCACCCCCGCTCATGCCCCGTGTGTCTCTCTCCCATTCCTCCACCCCCCGCTCATGCCCCATGTCTGTCTTCTGTTCCCCCCGCTCATGCCCCGTGTCTGTCTCCTGTTCTCTCCACACCCCGCTCATGCCCCATGTCTGTGTCCTGTTCCCCCCACCCCCCGCTCATGCCCCGTGTCTGTCTCCTGTTCCCCCCACACGCTCATGCCCCGTGTCTATCTCCTGTTGCCCAACACCCCTCCCGCTCATGCCCCGTGTCTGTCTCCTGTTCCCCCACCCGCTCATGCCCCGTGTCTGTCTCCTGTTCCCCCCACACGCTCATGCCCCGTGTCTCTCTCTTGTTGCCCCCCACCCTCCCGCTCATGCCCCGTGTTTGTCTCCTGTTCTCCCCACCCCCTGCTCATGCCCCGTGTCTTTTTCCTGTTCCTCCCACCCCCCGCTCATGCCCCGTGTCTGTCTCCTGTTGCCCCCCACCGCCCCGCTCATGCCCCGTCTCTGTTCTCCCCACCCCCCGCTCATGCCCCGTGTCTGTCTCCTGTTGCCCCCACCCCTCCCGCTCATGCCCCGTGTCTGTCTCCTGTTCCCCCCACCCGCTCATGCCCCGTGTCTGTCTCCTGTTCCCCCCACACGCTCATGCCCCGTGTCTCTCTCTTGTTGCCCCCCACCCCCCTGCTCATGCCCCGTGTTTGTCTCCTGTTCTCCCCACCCCCTGCTCATGCCCCGTGTCTTTTTCCTGTTCCTCCCACCCCCCGCTCATGCCCCGTGTCTGTCTCCTGTTGCCCCCACCGCCCCGCTCATGCCCCGTGTCTGTTCTCCCCACCCCCTGCTCATGCCCGTGTCTGTTGTTCCCCCCACCCCCCGCTCATGCCCCGTGTCTGTCTCCTGTTCTCCCCACCCCTCGCTCATGCCCCGTGTCTGTCTCCTGTTCCCCCCACCCCCGCTCATGTCCCGTGTCTCTCCTGTTGCCCCCCACCCCCGCTCATGCCCCGTGTCTCTCCTGTTGCCCCCCACCCCCTGCTCATGCCCCGTGTCTGTCTCCTGTTGTCCCCACCCCCCGCTCATGCCCCGTGTCTGTCTCCTGTTGCCCTCCACCCTCCGCTCATGCCCCGTGTCTGTCTCTGTTGTTCCCCCCACCCCCCGCTCATGCCCCGTGTCTGTCTCCTGTTGCCCCCACCCCCCTCTCATGCCCCGTGTCTGTCTACTGTTCTCCCCACCCCCCGCTCATGCTCCGTGTCTGTCTCCTGTTCCCCCCACCCCCTGCTCATGCCCCGTGTCTGTCTCCTGTTGCCCTCACCCCCCGCTCATGCCCCGTGTCTGTCTCCTGTTGCCCCCCACCCCCCTCTCCTGCCCTGTGTCTCTCTCCTGTTGCCCCCCACCCCCTGCTTATGCCCCGTGTCTGTCTCTTTTGTTCCCCCCACCCCCCGCTCATGCCCTGTGTCTGTCTCCTGTTCCCCCCACCCCCCGCTCATGCCCCGTGTCTCTCTCCTGTTGCCCCCCACTCCCTGCTCATGCCCCGTGTCTGTCTCCTGTACCCCCCCACCCCCCGCTCATGCTCGTGTCTGTCTCCTGTACCCCCCCACCCCCCCGCTCATGCCCCATATCTGTCTCCTGTTGCCCCCCGTGCTCATGCCCCGTGTCTGTCTCCTGTTCCCCCCACCCGCTCATGTCCCGTGTCTATTTTCTGTTGCCCCCCACCCCCCGCTCATGCCCTGTGTCTGTCTCCTGTACCCCCCCGCTCATGCCCTGTGTCTCTCTCCTGTTGCCCCCCACCCCCTGCTCATGTCCCGTGTCTGTCTCCTGTACCCACCCACCCCCGCTCATGCCCCATGTCTCTCTCCTGTTGCCCCCCACTACCCCGCTCATGCCCCGTGTCTGTCTTCTGTACCCCCCACCCCCCACCCCCCGCTCATGCCCCATGTCTGTCTCCTCTTGCTCCCACTCATGCCCCGTGTCTGTCTCCTGTACCCCCCCACTCCGCGCTCATGCCCGTGTCTCTCTCCTGTTGCCCCCCACATCCCCGCTCATGCCCCGTGTCTGTCTCCTGTTGCCCCCCACCCTCTCGCTCATGCCCCGTGTCTGTCTCCTGTTCTCCCCACCCCCGCTCATGCCCCGTGTCTGTCTCCTGTTCCCCCCACCCCCCGCTCATGCCACGTGTCTCTCTCCTGTTGCCCCCCACCCCCCACTCATGCCCCGTGTCTGTCTCCTGTACCCCCCCACCCCCGCTCATGCCCCGTGTCTGTCTCCTGTACCTCCCCACCCCCCGCTCATGCCCCGTGTCTGTCTCCTGTTGCCCCCCGACTCATGCCCCGTGTCTGTCTCCTGTTCCCCCCACCCACTCATGTCCCGTGTCTCTCTCCTGTTGCCCCCAACCCCCGCTCATGCCCCGTGTCTGTCTCCTGTACCCCCCACCCCACGCTCATGCCCTGTGTCTCTTTCCTGTTGCCCCCGACTCCCCCGCTCATGCCCCGTGTCTGTCTTCTGTTCCCCCCACACCCCGCTCATGCCCCGTGTCTGTCTCCTGTTCCCCCCACCCCCCACCCATGCCCCCTGTCTGTCTCCTGCATTCCCCCACTCCCCGCTCATGCCCCGTGTCTGTCTCCTGTTCCCCCCACCCCCCACTCATGCCCCGTGTCTGTCTCCTGTTGCCCCCACCCATGCCCCCTGTCTGTCTCCTGCATTCCCCCACTCCACGCTCATGCCCCGTGTCTCTCTACTGTTGCCCCCCACCCGCTGCTCATGCCCCGTGTCTCTCTCGTGTTCCCCCCACCACCGCTCATGCCCTGTGTTTCCTTCCTTTTCCCCCCCACCCCCTGCTCATGCCCCGTTTGTACCCTGTTCCCTCTCACCCCCCGCTCGTGCCCATGTGTCTCCCCTGTGCCCCCCCAACCCCGCTCATGCGCCGTTGTGTTCTTTATACACCCCGCCTTCCCTTTCCATGGTGGCCATCTTGGTAAAAGATTTTCCTTCCTACACCGAGACGCTGCCGGCGTCCCTGCGTAGGAAGGAAAATCTTTTTGTTTTTTTTACCACCCGGCATTCCCACTTTGAGGACATAAGATGTTAGTGGTCTTCATCTATTGAAAAGGATGTTATGGTCACGTTGTACTAATAAAAACCTTTAAAATTTAGTTAAAAAAAATGTTTCAGGGACGTTATGGTTAAGTTGCACTAATAAAAACCTATGAAATTCAATGAAAAAACTTTGTTAAAGGGACGTTATGGTAAAGTTGCGCTACTAAAAACCTATGAAATTCAGTGAAAAAACTTTGTTAAAGGGACGTTATGGTAAAGTTGCGCTACTAAAAACCTATGAAATTCAGTGAAAAAACTTTGTCAAAGGAACCTTATGGTTCCAAGTAAAACCGAAAAACCCTTGAAATTCGCCAGTTATGGTAAGCTAAGCAACCATAACTCGCGCCACCACCGTGCACTGCTAAAACTAACACCCAGGACATCAAAGATGACATCACAAATGTCATTGATGACATCACTGATGACATCAAATGTCTGGCTCACTCTTTTTTCTTTTGCTGACATATCTAGGTCACATGGTTTTCTTCAGTAACAGTCAGAAACTAAACATTTTATTTTATTTGTAGACGTATCCTTCAAGTAGGTTCTTACAGTGATTCTGTTAGAGTCCAGTCACATCATATGAAACATATACATACGGGAAGACACAAGCTTCCCGTCTCCTGTACCCCCCACCCCACGCTCATGCCCTGGCGGACTAGCCATCATCGTCAAAACTATACTTGGGATGAGACTCACCCCCTCACCAACCATTGAATCTTGTGAGATAATGTCCACCAAGACATCAACAGCTAACTCTCAAACTCTTAACCTTCACTTGATATACAGACCTCCAGGTCCTATCAAGAATTTCATAGAAGACTTAACTACCATCCTATCAGAAAACCTCAAAGATACTACTCAATCAATACTACTAGGTGACCTCAATATTGGCTTCAATGACATCAACGACTCATAAGCCACAGCAGCATCCAACACCCTAACAGAACTGGGATACACCCAAAGAGTGTTTGAGCCCACCCATATCAAAGGGAGAACCCTTGATTGGATTGCTGACCACAACTGCAATATATCTACTCTCACCATCTCACCCCAAATCTGGTCAGATCACCATCTTATCTCATTCTCCTTGGACACTGTCACCCCTAAACTGCAACAACTGTGTGCACCACCCGCACTTACCAGAAACAAAAAAAACATGACACTAGACAAACTACTCCCTGGCATCATGCCCACCTTGGACGCTTTACCTGATAACCTTAACCCCAACAGCCTAGTGGAAGAATTTAACAACATCATGAACAAAACCCTTGATGACATCGCACCACTCAAGCTCAGAAACAGCAAACCACAGAGCCACCTGAACAACTGGTTCACCCCTCTCCTAAAAAATCTGAGATTAGAAAAAAGGAAATGGGAAAATACGTGGAAAATTAGCCCCACTCCAGAAAATAAACTAAAACTAGTTAATATCTCCTCTCATTATAAAAAAGAAATCATCTTAGCTAAACAAGAGACCTACAATAACAGAATTACACAAGCTAAATCAAGCACAAAAGAACTGTTCGCCATACTCAGAGAACTGGAAAACCCAATAACACCTCAAGATAACTGTCTTAAAGACAAAAAGTGGTGCTCTGAAATCCAGCAAGCTCTCTCTAACAAAGTCCGAAACCTTCAAAAGAAAATAGAACTAAAACGCGAGACCTTAGCATCCAATATATTACCGCCTACTAAGACACTTGCTAACTTCAAACCCACTACGCAATTCCACTTCTCCAAAGTCTCCATACTAGAAGTAGAAAAAGTAATACTCGGCCTAAAACCGTCCAACTGCAAAGGAGACCCATGTCCAGCACAACTCATCAAAGATGCCGCACGAGATCTAGCACCATTTATCACTAAGTTAATTAATGCCTCCTTTACCACAGGCATTATCCCCAGTAACTTAAAAGAGTCTTGGGTGCTCCCACTCTTAAAAAAGGCTACTTTAGACCCCACTATACCCACCAATTATAGACCCATCACTACGGTACCGTTCCTTTTGAAGATACTGGACAAGGTGGCATATATCCAAATCCAGAATTTCCTGGAACAAAACCAACTATTAGGCTCCCGACAATCTGGCTTCCGCCCTCTTCACGGCACAGAAACTGCACTGATTGACCTTAAAGCCCAAATAGACAAAGTACGAGATTCTGGAAAACCAGCACTCCTCCTGCTACTAGACCTATCGGCCGCTTTTGATTTAGTGGACCATAAAGTCCTATGTAACCACCTAGATTCAGCAGCACACTTCTCCACTGAGGCCATAGCATGGATACAATCCTTCCTTAGTGACCGCACCATGAGGGTTTTCTCACCTACAGCAGCTGCAGACCCCATCCCTATTACCTGCGGTGTGCCACAGGGATCGTGCGTTTCACCAACGCTATATAACATATTCACTAAGCCCCTGTTTGATGATTTGGACCATCTGGGTATCACGTATACTAACTACGCTGACGATACCCAGATCCTCCTCCCACTCACGGGGGTTTACGAAAAAGATCTAGCACTGGTGAACAAAATATACAGCATCGTTCAGGCATGGATGGCAACCCACGGCTTATGCCTGAACGATGATAAAACTGAGCTTCTCATCCTATGCACCACACCCCTCATCAATAAACTAAGCACAAATTACTCTTCCTTTATCATAGATGGGAACTGCATACAAGTTGCTAAAGAAGTTAAAACATTAGGGATCTACCTTGATTCTACCTTATCATTTTCCAAACAGGTAAATTCCCTAGCTTCCTCAACAGCCTACACATGTAAGCTCATTAGAGCAGGAAAACAATTCCTATCCCAGCACAGTTGTCTAACACTAGCCAGAGCCCTAATCATTTCTAAACTAGATTATTGTAACGCACTGTACATAGGAGCCACTAAATCCATCATCAACAAAATCCAGATACAGCAAAACAAGGCCCTCCGAGCGGCTTTGGACATCCCCAGGAGAGAACACATTACAGAAACAAGAAGGAAACACAAATGGCTCTCCACCCATGAGAAAATCAAACTTAAAACTGCATCTCTCACATACAAATCTCTACACAACAAAGCCCCTTAATACCTTAAGGACAGATTCACCAGATCACACTCCACAAGACAAACCAGACTTGCCTACACCAATCGCCTCCAAGTACCTCGCTTTAAACTGAACACCATAGGCGGAGCTAGCTTCCCAGTCAAAGCTGCTCAATTGTGGAACGAATTACCCACTACCGCGAGGCTAGAACATTCTCCTTCCAAATTCAGGCAAATTGTAATTAACTGGCTGACGACAGCTATTGCTAATTGAAATTATGATAATGCTCACGCCTGTTTTGCTACACAGCATCTATACCATATGATTGTAAACTTGTATTGTAAACCTGCATCTGTAACTTGTAATTATCTGTAACATGTAACTGTAACCTGTAATTTATGCTCTAAGCTGTACATCTTCTTACTTCCTGCGCCCTTATACCCCAGGGTCCGGTGCGCATAATAAATACCAAACAAACAAACAAACAAACAAGCTTGAAAGACAGCAATCCTTTTTGTGCATAAAGATAATCAATAGACTTATGAGCACTTTCTGATAGTTCTGTTGTTTTTTTTTATGGCTGTACTTTCTCTGTGTTTCCAATCACATCAAGTGATACATATACATAGGGTGAATAGCAGCTTTGAAACAGAGCAATCATTTATTTGCATGAAAATAATCAGTTAAGTTATGAATTGTTTCTGCTACTACTTGTGATGTCATCTTTGATGTCCTGGGTGTTAGTTCCTTTGACAAAGTTTTTTCACTGAATTTCATAGGTTTTTAGTAGCGCAACTTTACCATAACGTCCCTTTAACAAAGTTTTTTCACTGAATATATATATATATATATATAGGTTGTTTCATGTTGGAATCATTTGCACTGACACCAAGGCCCCACCTCACTAGAAGGGACATTGACTTGGCACACTGACCCACCTTCCCTGTTCCCTATTGAAACCTAGTAAACTGTCCATTGCGCATGACACAATAGCGCTTAGAAAAATGCTTAGAACATCCTATGAGTGTCAGAAGCTACTTAGATGGCTACTTCCCTTTTCTGCAGTGCACGGCCGTTCACTGGTGGGAGTTGGCCACTTCCTTATTTCTGCGCTGAACCGCAGCTAACAGACAGCCCCAGCTCCCACTTCCTGTAGTGCAAAAGGCAGCTGTAGCCAGCGTTTAGAAGTAATACAAGCCACAGAAGAGATAATGTGGAGACAATAGATGGAAGCCTTTCTGATTGTGGTTTTATGTATTGAGCTGCAGCTGTGTATTTTTTTTCCTTTTGTTGTGGTATATGTAAAGCTGGCTACCACTCCCTCGTGTCATCGAGGGAGTGCAAGTGGCAGTGTTAGCTCTGCAGGGAAGGTTCATGCTTTTAATGCATTGAAATAACTATGTTGTCTGCGCCAGCTGTTCTCTCTTCGAAGTTCTGCATTGGCACACAATCAAGGTGCTATCATGAGGCATGGGCCCTCATTACGACCCTGGCGGAAAGCGACTGACCGGACCGCCACAGCGTAAATAGCGTTTCCGCCATTGCACGATGGAGCAAAGTGCGGCCCATTCCGACCCATCGGGCACGAGCACCACGCCATGGCGGAAGTGCAAAGTCCGCGATGGCGGAAATGACCCCAAAACGGCCCACACCGCCGCCGTACGGCGCCCTAGGTGCAATACCGCCACCCATCATAGCGGACACCGCAGTGAGCGCCAACCGGAAAGTACGGCGACCGTAAATATACGGAAACGGAAGTAAAAACATGGGCCCGGAACGGGAAACAACACCCCGTACACCTATAAAACCACTAAATACACACAACCACTAAAAACACCACCCTGAGACACATCCCAACCCGTCATCCACCCTAATGAAACCAAGAAAAATGGGAAAAGTAGCGAAGAAAGCGTGCGACCGCAAGCGGCAGGTCCACTTCTCCCGTGAGGAACTCACCGTGCTAACAGAGACCCTCCAGGAGAATGCCGCCGCCGTCTTCTCCACGCAAATGACCAGGACGGCACTTGCGAACAAGAAGGCCATATGGGCCCTGGTGGCACAGCGGGTAAGTGCGGTGGGGACCGCACCCCGCAACCCACAGCAATGCAGGAAGCGGTGGGACGACCTGCGGATACGCGTCCGTAGCATACTTTCTGCCAACCGCAACATTGCCACAGCCACCGGGGGAGGGTCGGAATCACCCATCAAGCTGACCCCCTGGGAAGAAATCTGTGCCTCCACCATTGGAATGGAGAGCATAGAGGGAGTCGGAGGGATGGAGAAAGGAGTGCAGACATCCGGAGAATCAGGTAGGTGGCCCAAATAAAACAATGCCAAAACCACAATGTACAATCATGTGAAGTACCACGTGCCCACATAGTGCAACAGAAACACATGGCCAGGAGAACGTCCACACACATTGGCCTGATAGCGCACTTTAAAACCACAATAAATACATAAATAAGTAAAAACCCCAAAAACACCCACTACACGTGCAGCAGGCACACCCTAACTGCAGGCTGCCAAACAACTGCACCCTCACTCCACACACAAATGAAAGCACCTCCAAGGCCCCGACCCAAATCACCCTCAGGTACCACCCCAATGCATGTGATACATTGCCATTCCAATTCCCACAGACCCATTAATAACGCTCGCCCTCCTTTACTCCACCACAGGGTCCGATCCAAACGACGAGCTCCAGGACACCCCTACCAGCGCACCTGCAAAGAGGGCCAAGACCGACGGCCAAAGACCCTCCACCTCAGCTGCACGCATCAAGACACGGCAGCAGCACATATCAAGTGGCAGCACACAGGAGGGAACATCAACAGGCACCCCAGCAGCCAGCATGCCCACAACAGCACCACCACAGGTCCCCCCAATGGATGCCACAGAAGGTACTGCCTCTGGTGGCAGCAGCACCATAGGTGACACCCCATTAATGGCAGCATGCTCCGACACAGAAGACGGGGATGTCGAAGTCAGATCCATCCATGACCTGTCCCAATCCCCCTGTCTGTTCCATCCCGTACACCATGAGGATACCACGCAGGGGCACCCACAAGACGACGACTGGCCATCCCCCACAAGCCCTGTGGCAGGGCAACATGAGGCGAACAGCCCCTCTGTGACACCACCGCAAATGGCCATGGCCCAGCAGAGGCAACAGTCCCTCGACCAGTTAATCGTGCAACAGCAGCAACTGGCCACGCTCCTCAAGGACCATGCAGATGGATGTGGGGGCACTAAGGCAGACATAGAAACATCAACTGAGACACTTATGGCACAAATCGAGAGTAGCACCGAGAGCCTGAGAGTCCAAATGGAGAGTAGCACCGAGAGCCTGAGAGTCCAAATGGAGAGAAGCACCGAGAGCCTCAGGGGGGAACTGCATGCGACGTCCAAAGACGTATGTGCCGAACTTGCCGCAGTGCGCCGTGTGCTCACTGAGCTCTCACAAACCCTTAGGGACATGCATGGACGTGAGCAGGCAGAGACATCATCCGTTGCAAGTTCCGTCCAGGGCAGCCCCCAACGTAGATCTGGGAGGAACCTGCGCTCCACAGGCAGGGGTGCCCCTGATACCCGCAGAGGGGGCTTGCAATAGCGACTGCCCACTGACAATGAGCATCTTTGGACACTGGTGTTCGGGGGGGAGGTAGGAGGGTGGAGAGGGTGTGTTGGGCTCACTTGGGTGGCGGGTCGATAGGGTGTTCAACATGATATCACATATGCCATAAACAATGCACGATCAAACAATGAGATGTGTGGACAATGATCTTTGTGTACTAGGCCATCATAGGCGTACAGTCCATTTTGTGCATGTACCAGACACACACAGTGCCACGAGTCCTGTGTCCATGTATCAGCCACCAGGCGTGAGTGCTAGAAGCATGCATCTATGAGATGCTGAGGAATTTCACGGCCCTCCTGTGCCTCGCAGACTCCTTGAGGTGCTGCCACATCCCCACCCTCATCATGACCATCTTCAGGTGCTTGCAGTTCTGCGTCAGGGGGCATGGTTGTAGTCCTCCTCATGCTGGTCCCGTGGGTTCCGGACTGGTGTGAGGAGCCATCTCTTCAGTGGATATCCGGCATCACCTGTATGTGGACGATAAACGAATTATGTGGAATGCCATTGCTACGTACGCACCCCCCCCCCTTCCTGCCAGGTCATTGCCGCATCACATACCCCACATCATCATGCATGAAATGAGACTCACCGAGTAGCCAGGATCTGTTCCCTGCGTGTCGCTCCATGTAGCGTGGTATTGTAGAGTTCCTCAAGACCATAGGATCATGGGTTGATCCAGGGAATCGGGCACAACAATGTGTAATGATCCTGTTGGAGTCACACACCATTTGTACATTCAGTGAATGAAATTGTTTTCGGTTGCGGTACTGGGCCTCCATGGCATGTGGGACGACCAATTCCACATGGGTGCAGTCGATGGCACCAATGCAACCCGGTATGCCGCCAAGTGCATGGAATCCCACTATTGTGTTGGTTATTTCCTGCTCCGAGCGTGGTAGAGAGATGTAGTCGTCTGCGTGCTGCAGGAGGGCATCGAGCACTTGCAATAGTGTCCGTGAGAACAGTGGCTGAGAAATGCCATGCAACTGTCCGACTGTGTGCTGGTAGGTGCCTGTGGCCAGGAAGTGGAGTACAGACACCACCTTCAGTAGGGGTGGGATGGCGGTTGGGCTATCTATCATGCTGACAAGGTCAGCCTGTGTCATGTCCACAATGGCGGCTATGGTGTCCCGGTCCAAACGGTAGAGGGTGTGGATCTGCTCAGCAGTGAGGTTGAACGGATGTGCTCGGAGGCGTGGGATTGCGGGCTGCCTGCGTGGTGGTAGTGGCTGTGCTGGCAGCCCTTGCTGGCCCTGCCTTGCCCTCCTCCTCCTCCTGCGTCTCCTCCGTGCGGCCAGTTGTAGTTGGTGTTCGTCTTCTTCTTGGAGTTGGAGTACTTGCAGTGCTATCAGGTCCCCCAGGGCCAACATCGCGAGTCCTGCCGGTAGCATTTCGGAGTGGTTGTGGGAGGAGACTGGGCGTGCAATTTATGTGTTTTCAGGCTGTATGGCCTCCACCTGTGGTGATTCATTCCACCTGTGCAAGCTGCTCTCCCCTTTGGGCGAGCACGTCCCGCACACAACGCTGCAATTCGAGGAATGGCATCTTGCTATTACAATCATGTATTAGTACCCGATGGCCGTGTAACATTGGTTGATATGTTCATTCGGCTATGGTCCCATTGTTTCACATGCATTCTTTGCAGTCGCGAACAGACTTGTGAAGGGTCAGTGGAACGTAGTACTCGAGTAACGGTGGGCCCTCATGCATCACTGTACCGAGTTGCACCGACGGGTGGGGCGTCCCATTTGTGGTTGAAGGCAGTTGCCATTTTCACACACAGCCGCACTAGATGGTTTAATTTGTGATTTCAAGCGGCCACAGATGCCTTTTCGACGTGATGTTGCAAATGAGGAATTCGAAGGGCGGCGCTTTCGGTCTTCAGCTAGCGGCGAGGAGATGCCCACAGGTCTGACTGCAAATATAACGTTCTATTGTTCAGTGTCCTTGGGACAGGGGCCATGGCGAGGATGCAATGATTGATATGAATAGTTTGGGATGCGCAATAGCGAAGTGGATGATGAGGCCGGACATTCCCAAATACATGTTACTTCACAACACTGGAATTACGGGCTGGGGCACAGTGGATTTTGCAGGCTGCATAACGCACAGACTCAATGGAATTCTCACATGTTATGTGAGTATGGTAACAGGCGTTCTCATTACGGGATGAGGGAATGATGAATGGATGCATGGGCAGATGATTTGATACGGTGTTTGCCATGTACAGGGCTTCTTAGAATCTGTCCGCCTCCCCTGCGCTATGTGATGCAGGGCTGCCATAGTGGGACCATCGTCTATCTGGCCTTGTTGAGCCCTCCCTGTCTCGACGCGCCTTCAGACACTTGTGTCCATGCACGTTACCAATCCCATCTGATGGATTCTGTTTTCACAGACGCATGCACAGGTACACTCGTTTGTGATGGTGTTTTCACCTCGATATGGATAGTTATGAGTCGCAAGTGGTTTTGGGGTGGTGATGATCCTTTGGAGTGGGCTTGCATGCATATGGCTGTGGATTTAGTGTGATCATTGAGGTGAGTTGTTCGGATGTAGTTCTGATGGCCATTCTATTCTTTTTCTTTTCTTTTGGTTGACAGGTATCTCCTCCCCTTTTGCCACTGCCATCTGTATGCCACTCCTGCAGATGGGTTTTACTCCCGACACCTGCTGCTTCGTGTTAATCAGTGGAGCAGCATTACGATCTTATGGGACGATCGCCAATGGGCCACATGCCCTTACGCAGTACTAGTGGCTCGGAGCAACATTTCGGCCTTTCAGCTGGACTAGTGCCTCCCTATTGGGACGGCCCTGCGGTTCTAGGCGCTTCCATGTTGCCTTTTCGTACGGAATGTAGCCCCTGTGTACCATGAAGGAACAGGGCGTCACACAGGAAGTAGCTGGTCATTTCTTGCGGATGCAGCCCACAATGGTGAAATGTGTTTTGGAGTTCATGGCCTAATGGCTGTATGGGCTTGGTGAATCTGTTGTGCATTAAATTTCTATTCTGATATGGGCCGTGTAGCGTTCTTCTTTGCAAGTGATGTGGCATATTCCTATTTGGGGAGCGATGTATTGTGAGGAGATCTGCATTGGGTTCCAGCTTCGGAGTATAGTTGCGTGGTACTGTGCTGGGCGCGTTTGCCTACGAAGCCCAGTGAGGTCAGGGGTGAGGGCTGCCAATATGACTGTTTGATTGATGTCATGCTCAGGGGCGGGGGATTAGGTTTTGTGTAACAGATGCCGGTCAGCCAGGTGGATTGGTGGAATGATGTGATTATCGGAATTATGCTGCCTGTGTTTGCGTGCGTTTCTTGGTGGGAGACTGAGGTCATGTCCATTGGTATAGCTTCTGTATTCGTGCCATCTGTGCCCTGCAGCTCCCATTGGCCCCTCTTGTGATTCTTTTGTTCGTTGGCATGCATGGGTGACTTGTACATTTCACTGGTTGCATTGTGACTTCGTTGCACCTACGGGGAGTTGTACTATGTGGCCAGGGAGCGGTGTACAGGCACTCAGTGGGGCCGTTTACGGTTGATTCGCGATGCCGTACTTCTCACCATGGCGGAATGGTACTTTCCGCCGTGCTTGATGGCGTTAGGTACATGTCCGCTAGGGTCGGAATTCGCGTACCCTTGCGCCATGGTGCTAATTACGGTTTGGCATGGCGCGCGCGCGCGTACTTGGTGCAGTTAGCGTTGGCGTTCACTACGGTGTCGCTAATGGCATCATACTTTACGGTGACGGGTCATAGTCGCACCGAGCGGTATTGCATTTCCGCCATCGTTTTTCGCTTTCCGCCAGGGTCGTAATGAGGGCCATAGTGTTTATGTAGACTTGTTGAAAGATGCTTGTTGTTTACTCTCTTGTAGTAGGTTTTATATGGTTAACATCACCGTTGCCACTGCTTCCCCACACGTTACCACCTAACGTCTCCATTTCTGCACACGTTGTAGTGGTATGCCATTACCACTGAACGTCGCCATTTACGTCAAAGCTCTTTAAAAATGTGACATGCAGGCCTGCCATCTTTACTCAACATGCCGGGTATAGCTATTTGTTTCTTGTGGTTGGGCCCTAGATAGTTTTTGTGTGTCAAATATTTGCCACAGGTGCATGTTGTGGATGGGTGAGGGGGTTTTGCTCCTTCTCAGAATTTGGTTATGTTTGTTTCCCTTCTGCACTCACACCAGTATGCCAAGATTGCTACATGCTGTGCACCAATGGCACCCCCCCCCAGTGGATTTTCTTGATGAGATACTGCCATCCTATTCGTCTGCAGTGCCAGTGGTCCCAGCACCCCCACCCACCATACCTCACCCAGTGACGGTACAGCCTCTGCCATCAACTCCGGCAGCACCCTCCCTTCTTGCCACCCCAACTTCCTCCACCTCAGTTGATGCATCTCCATCCACCTCTTTCCCAGAGTCACTTTCCCCGGCAGCAGCCTCGCCCATTCACCATTCGCCTTACTTTACCAGGGGAGCTGCCAAACAGCCCGCTGGTTTCCTCAATGCCAAATGCAGCCTCCACTTATCAGAGACGGCACAGCCTTGAACCCCAGTGGTCACCTGCCTTCATATGCAAATATTGTGCCTGAGCAGATCTGGGGTCACCCCTGGCCAATACTGCCATACATCTACTTAAAAAAAAGATATTCAACTTGCACACTGATCCATGGATGAGCACCTCTCGCTTCACACCATGGATGTTGCAGCTGCTGTCCAAGGAGACACTGCCCTATTACCCATGTGCACCTGCCCTCAACCTGATGTCGCTAATCCTCATATTAGAATACACACTCCATGGAGCTCCACTGACATTGAAAAAGCACAAACTGCCCAACACTTCTATGGTAAATTCAAAAGACAAGAGTAAGATGGTGTCTCCCACCTAATGGCCCTACAGCATGCTCATCGAATTGCCTTAGGTAACCGGGGATGCCCGGGATTCTCACACCAGCAATGCATTCAACAACTCCCTCCTTTTGCTCACGCAGCAACCTCAACAGGGGCAACCGTTTTGCAGATATTGTAAGAAGACCGCCTCCTCATCCAGCCTGCCCT
This sequence comes from Ambystoma mexicanum, assembly GCF_040938575.1. NCBI lineage: Eukaryota > Metazoa > Chordata > Amphibia > Caudata > Ambystomatidae > Ambystoma > Ambystoma mexicanum. Next base: position 768,777,600 of record NC_090939.1, read on the forward strand.
ATCAAACCCACAGACCATGGCTATATGATACCACTGCTCCCAGAAATGATTGCATCATTCTTCCTGGCAATTCCAATGTTAATCCACCGCCCCTGCTGCCGCTGCCTCCTTCTCTTCCTCCTGCTCCTCCTCCAATGCCTCCAAATGGGGGTTACAAGGATATGCTGATATCCTACGGACCACAAGGACAATGCCAAAGGGACCCTGCCCTGCTGGCAGCTGCTGCTTTGCTCACACTGGACCAGGCTGGTCCTTATCTCCAGTGTAACATTCATGGACAAAAAGTACACTGTTTCGTTGAAACCTTTGCACGCCGCTCTACACTAAGGGATGCAGATTTTCCTCATGTGAAATGTCTCTGATCAAATTATCAATGCTGTTGGAAAGTCTGGGACAATGATCCCACAGCCAATGTCAAACAACATATCTGTTTCAATTGGTCCCATTTCTAACCAACATGGTATCCATGACAAGATGTGACCACTAAAATTCAGTTTGGTAAACTTTACCATTTATGCATAAGAGTCAGCATGATTATAAAGCGCCACTAAATGCAGGGCCAAGGTGTTTTGATTATTGTGTAGAATGTAGGAAGACCGGATATATTATGTTTAATACAGAATAAGCTGGCACATTTTAATAACTAGTTTCTCTGACTGTATTTGATTTAAAAAAATGTTTCTTGTACTTATGCCTCAATGGTTATTATGCCTAGAACGCGCCACTGAATGCATGATCAAGCCAAGCCAACGAATATGTAGAATATGGAAATACTGGTTACTCCAGGAGTAATACGTAAATGGGTGTCTAATATTAATAAATATTCTCTCTGTAATTGTGTTCATATGCAAAAACAAAATAATTTAAATGCAATAATTGTTTTATGATCATACGCTCACACTGCTCGAGTCTCATTATATCTACTTATGATTTTTCATTTCTATTTCTGTGATTTTCTCACTTAATTACCTAACTCATCCTACCCTGACCCCACCCCCTCAATCTCTGTCTCTACGTCTCAATTCCAACATTGCATATTCATATATATTTTCACGGTTTGTGTTGAATTTAATTACACCTTAGTATGATACTGAATGTTCATTTATTGTCCAGCTTTGATAAAGGCCGCCGGCCGAAACATGTGTCGCATAGTGGACACTCTTTATTACTTTACCAGTATACTAGACACTTTCTATGATGATACCATAATGAACCAGTAAATAAACCTATATAAATAAAATTGTGCAGACAGCATGGTGGCATCATTTCAATATTGACTCAACACAAGAGTAATAGTGGGTTAACTGTCATGCCCGCATGTGCTGTGACAGGCTTAACCAACCAGATTTCGTAAATTTAGCAAACCATCCAAACAGTGTCATGGTGTAATCTTCTCTACCTCTCCCACAACTTTATTTCTTTGCTTTTCTCCTGAGCCCATGTTCACCTGCTAATTTGTTGGGTATTGATTCAATTGCACAAAATGTATTGTATCATTTAGTGCTCCATAGAGGGTATTTACCCAGAGGTTCCACAGTCTAAACAGTCTGAATGTTTATTCCGCCTACAACAGTCTTCGCTCCCACCAACCCCTCCAGAGTGTACTGTCTCCCTCACCCACGCCCATACAATTGCAACACCTCCTGGACTCACTTCCTGTCTCATTATGGGCATCACCAGTAAACGTCACCTTGAGTTCCTATGCCACAACTGCCATAGTATAGGATCTCACCCCAAGTAGAAGAAGGCATCAAGCCTGGCATTAAATCACTCCTTGACCAAGGTGTTTTACACTATGGCACAAGCCTGTGCAAATACCCCCATACTCTCTCTGGCCAAAGAAGGGACACACAAGTAGCGTTTCACACATGACTTAAAATCTCTTAATAAGGCTGTCATCCCTTCTCATCCAGTTGTGCCACATCCTATCACTATACTCTGATGACTCCCTCCCGATGCCACCTTCTTTAAGTGCATTTATCTGCAATCATCATTCTTTTCTGTCACAATCCGCAAAGAGTGACAATACCTCCCGTGTTGCAGGCATCCTTCAATGCCCTATCCCTGACACCAGGAGACAGCTCTGCTCCTTTTTGGGAATTAGCAATTTTTGCCGGCCTTGGATTCTTGATTATGCCTCCAGTGTTGTACATATGCAAAAGATGATTTTAGATACATTGCCTGATAAACTAACCTGATCTCCAGAATCCACCTCTGTGTTCATCAAAATTAAAACTGCCCTCTCCATCGCCCCTGCCCTGGCCTCCCAGATTATTCCAAATGCTTCACCATGTTCTGTGATGAGAAAGAGGGTTATGCCTTATGTGTACTCACACAGAAGCATAGGGACCTACAATACCCAGTTGCCTATGGCTGCTCTCAGTTAGACCTGATAGCCTCCGCCTTCCTCAAATGTCTAAAGGCGGGGACTGCTGCTGCACTCCTGCTCTCCAAAGTTGACACCATCGCACTGGCATGTCACACAAATGGGGCAGTGCCACCCTCTCCAATGGCCCTACTTGTATGGAAAAGATTACTCCTCTCCAAAACCAATATCACACTCATCAGATGTGCATGCCCCTCTAAATCCTGCCTCCCTTTTACACACTTCTCATAATAGTCACCTGCATGATTGACTTGTTGCATTTGAAATAGATTCATATCCACGACCCGACAAAAAAGATGTTCCCTGCCCCAATGCTGACCCAGAACTTTGCTGACTGCTCATGGATTAGAAGATTCCACAGGAATCAACACAAAGGATTTGCAGTCTAGCTCCTGTCAGTAAGATCATCACAGGGTGCTGCACTCATTGCCCTCACCTGCACGATCACCACACAGCCACAATATACACTGATTCACGCTATGACTTTGGTATCTCTCATGATTATGGAACGCTCGGGAAACAGAGAGGTTACCTCACTGCCCAAGGTACCCCTATCCTAAATGCACCCTATGTTGAAGCACGGTTTCAACGCTATTTTTTTTACCCACTGAGTTAGCCATTGTCAAATGTAAGGCCCATACCTGGTGTTCAGACAGCAACTCCCAGGGAAATGCTTTGGTAGACCAGTATGCCAAAAATACTGCCCTCCATGGCCCTCAGCCTCCTGATTATGTGCTGCTGTTTCTCCTCTCATTTGAGGACCTACTAGCATCCCTTTCTGGACTGGCGGACCTCCAAGAGGTGGACACCCAGAATGAGAAATAAAGCTGGGAATCTAAAGGTTGTGTGTATTGCTCTGATCGCCTAGGGCATGATAGCACGGGCCGGTTAGTGGCCCCATATTCATTGCTGCCATACTTGGCAAGTGTTGCTCACTCTGTGTTGCATTCAAGTAAGGGGAAAACTACTTCAAAGTTCCAAAAGAATCTGGTTTGCTCCCAAGTTCCCAACCAGTGCACAGCAATACTTCACCCACTGCCCCACTTTTCTTACATACAGCCCAGGAAAAGCCCATCAAAACAACTCCCTGACATGCTCCCTCAGACACTTCGTGAATTTGCAAATTGACCTGATATCAAATGAAAAATTGCCTCCTTTGAATATGTCCTTGTTGTCATAGACACATTTTACAGATGGACTGAGGCCTACCTCTGTAAATATGCTGGTTAGATCACTGCAGCTAAGAGACTACTTAAGGAGTTGATCCCACATGTGTCCTCCCAGTATCCATAAACTCTGCCAGAGTCATTCATTTCACAGGACAGACTGTCCAAAACATTTGCAAGACCCTACGCATTCTTCAAAAGCCCCACTGCTCAAAATGGGTACCTGAAAAATTGCCTTGCCAAAGTGTGCCATGTAACTGGCCTAGTCTGGCCAGATGCTCTCCCTCTCGTTTTGACAGACATTAGAAATACTGGTAGCAGAATGCCTGGCCTGTCAACACATGAGATTGTAATAGACAGACCCATGAGGATGCCAGTGACTGCCCCACTAACTCCAGAAATATGTAATCTTCAACTGAATGATGATCTTGTTGTGCCATATTGCAAAAAACGAATGCTCGCTGTCAGTTCTCCCTTCAAGCAAATACAAGAAGAACCTCCTCGTCCACCTGCAGGATCTGCCACAGCCTTCTGCCAGGAGACTGTGTGGTCCTGAAGGTTCATCTGCAAAAGTATTCCTACCAGGCCATGCTGACAACCTACACCACAGGCCATTGCAGAGGACTCGACGCCTGGGTCCACGCCTTCCGCTGTGTAAGGAAAGGGCCACCGGCTGATGAATAGCCACAGCCAAAAGACAAGGACAACACCACTTTGCCACCAGTGACACGGGAAACTCCAGTCCAGCTGCCACCTACAGGGGTCCAGGACAAAGACACCCCGCTGCAGCTACCCACCGGGGCCACAAAGGACAGACTCTGTGGAGCAACCCATCCTGCACTTCTTGACTTCGACACTTCAATTCCAGTACAGAGGTATAACTCTTAGAGTAATGCCATCAGCATCACTGCCACCGACACGTAAATTACACTGACGTCCTGCTACACAAGCCTTTTGCCTTCTGCAGGTGGCAAAATGCTCTCAAAACTTTTCTTGCTACACTTGCCTTCTGCCTTCTGCATTCGCTGGGTGACCCAGCCTTCTCAAATGTGTTTCTTCTTCATGCAGACATATTAAAGCTGCACACCTGGAATATAGGCACCAGGGCCCACCAGTACCAGAGGTCTGGGAGGGCTGGCTGAGGGAGCCTAGTGCAGCCTTCTCCTGCATCACAGACCAGCTACACCTGACCCATGTGAGGTGCTAGGGTATTTGCCTCCTAGCTGGTCTCTATACCCGCTCTTTGCATCCTCTGCCTTATTTATTGGGCAGCCTATTCCCCTGCTGAGCTGCCATCCCACCAACATTTTCAGCACGCCAACCTACCTTTCTGCTGCATGCCTGATCAAGCATCTACCCTGCTGGCTTACTGAAACTTTGCCATCTGCTATCTCCAGCTTCCAAGGTCCAGGGATCACCGGAATTGCTTGGAACTTATGGGCATAAGGCCCCATTCTGCGTAGGGCTGAACAACACAAGTTAGGAATATTATTGCCACTGCATGCCCACTGCATAAATTATGTTTGTCTGATCACATGCCTATCGTGTTACCCCTGCTGACTGTTTGTTCTGGGACAACTGCCCAGCACTTCAGTACTCATGTCCCCAGATACCAATATGCTCCTTAAATTTCTCAATGACACATGCCAATCTACTGGATGCCTCAGATTGTTATGTCTGGGCACACACTCCAACACCCGAAGCAAAATAATTCCTTTCACCCTGGTGCTATTTCCTGAATTTGACTGGCCTTAGTTTTCCCCCATTACAGAATACACTGCTAGGTTTACACTGCTACACCTCCTTATCCAATACCATCCTTCCCAAAAGAACAACCTGCGCCCTGTGGTCTTTACCCTGTCACAGGGATGACCAAATAGGGGTTGATGTGGCAGGATGGTCCTGATACTATTCCTCCTAGCAATCACCTTCCACTGCGAGGCCCCCGTTCCTTCACCAAGGCTTATCTGGAGGCCTCTTGCTACACTCCTGGCATGCCCACACCCCGCCTTTTCTCAGCAGGCCACGACCTAATGCTGCGCTCGGGACCCATGAGACACCAGCTCCCCATACCTTTCTCTAGCTGTGTATAAATACCACCTGATAAGGAGTATTCTGTAGTATAAGCCAAAGTTGCATACTGATCTTCTGACACAATGTACCGTGCATATAACTGCCAGGTTTCATCACAAATGTCTGCTCCCTAGTATTATCAAATGTCTACAAACGTCATGGAAACTTGCCAGGCTAAATACAATGAGCTCTGACCGAACACCGGGAGAGCTCTCTGATACCTGTTCCTTGAAATTCTGTATTACTGTATTCTGCTGTTTGTCTTTCTCTAATAATAACTTGTTTCACCTCTCAGCTGTGTCCTGACTCTTTATTGGTACATCAGTATTAAGCACAAGGAAATAATATACGTTCATAAACAGACCATCTTCATACAACAGATAGGAAGCTAAAATCGGAGATAGAGAAGATATAGATTTAAAACCACTTTCTGAGGGTATGTTTGTATTTTCTGAATACTTTAATTCTGCAGGTGATGCTTAAGAACCCCACTACATTACCCTGAATGGTAACATGTACAACATTTATTGGAAAACACATGTGTATGCCATAACAGAGCTAATTTCAATAGGCTAAAACAGTGTGAAGAAGTAATAAATAGCAACGATCAATTAACATGAAGTGCTTCTTGTTTTAAACAGCACCGTACCCTGGGCGCGGAACATATGTAACAACTGCAGTCGTTGGACAAATAAATACTTGACGTTTTAAATATAAAGATGTTTGGCATATTAGTATAACCCACGTACAGTCTTTACTTTTACATGTTCCTTAAAGATTACGTGGATGTCGAAGATTATTGTTTTCCATCTCCTGTGTAGCAAGTGCCTGACCACTTAAACAAAGAAAAGGGCACTGTTCCTTGGAATTACAAAACTTAGTTGACTCTTTATTCCAGAGACAAAAATCTACTTCTTGTCTGTTCTCAATAAATGTCTGCTTCAGACTGTCAAATACTATTAAAATAAGCTACATTCAGGAAAACAGTATGTAGTCCAAAAAAGAAAAAGAGAAAACACAATACAAATACCATGTTCTCTGTGCTACTGCTTCTTTGAACCTCTACAGCATGCAGAATGGATGTTGGTGATATACTGGACTGATTTGAGCTTCTAAAGGACTGGCAGATTCCAGTGATGTTGAGTCATCCTCTTTCTTCTTCCTCTGATGCAGGGGATGGTATCTGGTGAATGATGGGGAAGAACCGATACCCTGGAAGGGCAAGATAGCAGGGGCCAGTTCCAGATGGCAGGTATTTCTTCTTGTTTGTAGTTCTCACTGAGGCGATAGGGGCTGGGCTGGTTGACGTCTTTGCATGGTTTTTTTTTTAGTGCTAGAGCTGTTCCAGATTTGGTCTGACAGGCTCTGACTAAAGCTGCCTACACGCGGCCCACGAGGAGAACACGTGAATGCAAGGCACCATACTGGTATGCCTCAGAAGGCCCTGGCCATCTAATTTCTTTATTCGCTCCCTATAGGAGCAGATACTTGAAGCCCTAAAACTGTTCAAGTTTCCTGTTCAAGTTCAGGTCCTGGTATTTCCAATTGTTTACTGAATGATGCATGCACCTGCATGAGGGAAAGTGACTGTTCAGGTGCTGATGTACCACCTCTTCCCAATTCCGTTAAAGGGACACAAGCTTCCAAGACAGACATTAATCAATTCCCTGCTTCTTATGTTTGGCATAGCTGAGGTAGCAAAGGGGTACTCCACCTGCTGGCCTGGACCTAGCATCACCTCTCTTGAGGTGGCATCTGGTCCTCTTGATGACACCACCATCTGCCTTGCAAGGACAGGCCGGGGACTTTGCCACAGTAACCACAGTAATACTAATGAACAGAATCAGCGATAAGTAATTACACAATAAAAGTAGTATCAATAGTATTCCATGCTTTTATGGCTACTTATTAGGGTCGTAGAAACTCCATCTGTCATTGATGTAAAATCTTATCATGGAGAGAGCAAAACTACTCGTGAATATCAGCAGACAGAGTCATCAACTAAAAGGATTATTAAATCAACTCCAGAGTAGAGATTCTCCGACGCGTGGGATGAGTATCATGCCATGGAGTTAAAACATCTGTCTGTAGCTCACAACTAGGCACAATGACCCCCAAAGTGCAACCCCCCACCCCACTTTTAAGTTAATCTTGATTTAGGCGGCACAGAAGAAAACACTATTGGATCTAAATCTTACTTCTTTCTCACCTTATTCAGAAATAAGTGTGTCAGCCCAATAACTTGTTCGGTATCAGGAATGTTTGGACATGTGCCATATGTACTGGCCAATTAGGGTACATGCTAGAGAATGCATCTCCCTTTATATGACCGGCATATAGTATATATAACATAAACCTAAATGTCTACAACTCAACAGCCCTTTCAGTTCATATATTTCATCTTCTTTATTCAGTGTGCCTTTGACAATGCTCATGTATTCGTTCATTCTATTGATAATGGTGTTTTTTTCCTGTGCCTTTGAGGCCTGTTGGCTATTTTAGGTTTACAGTCCCTGTAGGAAAGTGGTAGGAGATGGTAAACAAAAAAAATATATGGGTCCTTAGTAAAGAGGGGGGTCCAGAGCTTGGAGGATTGGGCATGTCGAGGATAATTTATAACACACATTTCAAAGTGAAAAAAAAAACATTTGGAAGGCCTGTTAGTCTCTTAGCAAGAACAATATACAGATCAACTATGGAGCAAGGCAGAGCACATCGTCCAGGACTTTCTGAAAACGTAGCCCTAATTTGAAAAGGTGATGGCCATATGGTAGAAGATTTGTGATAAAGCCTGTGTGCTCTTGCAAAAGTAACAGGAGAATGGACTGCCCCCGAATCGACTCAGATAGAAAGTTTTGATAAGATGGAAATTAATGTGAGCAACGTTTTCACATATGTTTGTCTCATTTCCAAATGGTCTCAATTTAACAACTCATTCAAATTGTTTAGCAATTTGAATATTTCGGAGAGGCAGTCAACAGTGAGGTGCAACCCTCAGACACATGAACACATCTTTCTGAGGGACAAATAAATGGTTTGGTATGGAGAAATGTGCACTATGACAGACATCCTATCGGATATTGTGTGATATGACGTATGATCTCCTTCAGAATTGCCTGTCAATCCATTGGCTTTTTTATTAAATCGCTTCAGAAAAGGCACCATATTGCCACACTATTTTTTACAATAGTCGTGGTGGTGACACCTAGGGGTGCAAGGAACCTGCATGCTTTCTACACCTGTTCACTCTTTCCTATTCCAGGTGGGCATCTATACCCCACTTTTATGAATGTTCCACAGTGGCCACTGTTTTGATTCTAGGGAGTCTAGGGTGTCCTTCTTTTCATTGATGTGATTCACTTGAACATTTTTGCTGTTAGTGAGAAACGACACATCTGAGTAGAGAGTGTGGTCATTGCACCTTCTGCTTTTAGAAACTCTAATTTTGAGGATGCTTTAAATCATTGGCAGTAAGCTGCTAGGTAAGATGAAATAAGAAAAAGGAAAATCATTATTTCAGATTCTGTCCATGTCTTCCGATGGAAAATGATCCATATTAGTTGTAAGGGGCTGCCCTTCAAAGGAGAACAGTCATACATTGTTGTGTTGAAATCTATTTTTGAGTCTTTATCTTCTTTAAGGCAGTATTGTGCCATTAAGATCTTGATGGTCAACAGACGTTCCAAGAGATGAACCACAGCCTGCTCTTTTTTTACTTTTAAGTATAGTGAGGATTTACCTGCATATTGATGGATTCTAACATGATCACTTTTAATCAAGATTCCTTGGGGATTCCTATGTATGCTGAAAATCTTGGGCTATATTAGTGATTGGTCAAGAAAGGTGCATACCATGTGTTCAGGGATGCATTTTCAAACATTTATGACATGTATTGAGCTTGGCATTATAGGATTGACGTACAATGCGTGAAGGACTTAACTTACGATGTGTGTGCTGTTCTCTATTGATTCCGAGGGGGTTTTATTGTTTATTTAATGGTTATTTGTAATGTGCCTATACACAATGGGCTCGATTCATGGAAATATGTGCATTCATCCCGCAAAGAATGCGCGCTTAGAACGACACAGAACAAGCCTGCGCGTAGAAAAAAAAATGCATGCCCCGTGTATACATGGAATTTCCTGCCCAAAGTACCCGTATAGTGTAAGATATCTTGCCTTACTGGGGTAAATTTGGGGTCTGGCGGTATTTTCTTGCTGTAAAAATGTCAGTGGTAATTTGGTGGTAAATTAGTCTTGCGTTTACATTGGGTATCTAGTGATGAGCATAGCTTTCTTCCTTATAATATAATATCTCCCAGTGGTCTATAGAGAGCCTTGGATCTATGCACAGTTATACCCCACTAATTGTATTTAGGGCGCCTTCTACAGTTTGTGGCCGGTATCTACATCCAGGGATCTATGCGCCCTTAGGCATCACTGGCTCATGGACGTCCAGCAATCTATATATTATAACATATTCCTTCCAAACAACATGCAAGGAAGGCGCACACACACAAACCTGCTTTATCACTGAATATTATCAGCTTATTCTTGGTTGTTATTTTACCTGCAGGGGCAAATTGACAAATGCACTACTGAAGAGAAATTAACTTCCCCTGTACTGTATACTTTATAGGTATTTAAATGAGTTCATAGATGCAAATATAACACTAAACCATTTGTTTTTATATATTCTCATTATATTACATACAAATACAATTCACAATTAGTAGTTCTTACAATGAATACATTTCATCATCATCTGGAAAACAAAAGAAAGAGAATACAGAACAAACAAGCCTTTTAAAACCTGGGTTCATTTTCCCACATTCTGAACATGACGAAATAAAGATGCAGGGATTTCCTACCCTGTCTACACTGTACTGCAGCTCAGTCATCCATGCAGCCTAACACATTGACCTCACTTGTACATATCTTCTTACCAAATGTGTTTTTTGAAGTCCCCCCACGCGACCTTGCTTTACTCGCCTCAAAAAGACAGGCCCAGTCAGCACGAACGGCTCCTGTAATCTCATGTGTCTGGGAAGCACAGTGAGAAACTCTCAAGCCAGCACTCTGTGACATCTTGGACTTCTGTCTTCACAGCCCAGTCTCCACAAACTAACTCCCCTCCGCAGTTTTCTCGGATCATTTCCATTTTGACGTGGAATCTTCAGACACTTTCCTCCAATCAGGTTAATAGCATGTTTTCAGCACCACCCTTCACTTTTATACAATGGGCTCCTTGCCACTGAGCAACTGTTTCAATTTTATTTCCTGCCACCTCTTCCCCTCTGCTTTCTGCAAACCAACACAGAAAGAGAGAAAAATAAATGCCAGGGTGCATTTGAAAACAAATTATAGCTGTGCTACCAAAATATGTATTTTCACCACATTTTGCACATGAGACTACATTATAATGTTAGAGAAGTTAGAATTAGTGTTTAGTAAATGTTAGTCAGTTATGTATATTCTAATGTAGGTTTCATGCATAAGGTATCCAAAACAAAAATGGTGCACTTCATTTTTTGGCCTGGCATAACTAAGCTTCTATATCTGTATCTCATCATCTGCAGCTTCAAGCTGGGCCTGGCTGTGTTCTTAATGCTGTACCTTGCATGCCACCAGCAACATATTCACGTTATACTGGCAACACAAAAATATATATATATGTGTGTGCCATATTACTGCTGGCAACAACAACGAAAATGCCACTGCCTTTGCAACAAAACACCATACAATGCCATCATATTTAGTACATTGCTACATATACCCTTACATATTCCCTCCTTTTCCGACAATTATGGCTACCCATATCCACAATTGGTGGAAATTGTTATCCTTTTTTCTTTCCATCATAGCAATTCAATAAACTGAACATTGTCATTTTTCATAATACATCCCTGCTCAATCATAATAAAAGTAAAATTCATATCAACTGAGTTCATAAATCCTTACAAAATATTGTACATGTTTCTAAAGTGTTCATGTGTATTCAAATGTCTTTGTTCAATTGTGAAATCAATATTTTAAGTTACAATAACAAAATAATAAACTAAAATAAATAAATAAAACAAATAACTAACATAACTAATTAAAATAATTAAATGAAACAATAAAGTTGTGGGACTCCATCGCCCATACTTCCAGACACATATTATAATCTTCTTCATCCACAAGGCTGCAGAATTAAGTTCAAATCATCATTGTTCAATTAGTGATATTCGCTATCTTTATGATCGCTCCTCCAAGATGTCCTGATCATCAATTCTTTATCATTTGGTTCATTCCATGAAACTCGTTCACCCTGGTGCTCTTGGATTGTATTCCAAAGAAGTAATCTCTTAGGGGTGTCCCGGTTACTTTGTCTTCACCTTCTTATTTCGGTCTGGAGGCATTACTTGAGCTTCATCCTGTGGACTCCAGGACTCCATCATCTCCCGTGTTAATTAGTCGTTCTAAATGAAATAGAAAAGAGACAGATTAAGTACATAGCATAATATCAATTTCTCCCTTTCTACCATAATAAAAAAATAATCCAAAACATTCTGCTTAATCCTGAAACTAAGCACATGTTAGAGAGAAAAGAAACATATGCACAAAACATGTATCATAATAATTCCATCTGCTTCAGCCCCTTTTGTCAATGTTTACCATCTATGGTATTTACATCTACTTTTATCTCTCTAATCTCTATAATAAGGACCATAATTATTTTATTATTTCTATGATGTGGGATACTATGCAAACAATCACTGTGTCTTCCCTTCCATGTCTTCAGGGTACTTAAGCTGTTTCTACTTGCTCAGGTCTCCTGATTTCATGTTTGCGATGACAGGGCTCAATTTGATTAACATGAACAAATTGCTCCGTTACCGTTTCACCCTCTGTCTTCAATATTGTGTAGACTACTGGAGACACCTTATCCACAATTTGAAAAGGCCCTTGCCATGCCACCAGAAATTTAGAATTTTTATGTTTACCTCTTCCAAAATGGAATTTATATACCTGAGCCCCTACATTATACTCTTTCACGGATGTCTTTCTATCATAATATGATTTTGCACTGTCAGCAGCTCTTTCCAAATTGTGCTGCACAAAAGCAAATGAATGTTGTAAATGCTTCCTCAGTTCTTCTACATATTCATGAACTGTAGATGCGCTTACAAGTGGCTGTTCATGTGTCCTGTATAATAAATGTTGTGGCATTACCATTTTCCTACCTGTCAATACCTCATGAGGAATGATACCTGTCGCTTTAACAGGCGTTGATCTGATTGTCATCAAAACTAGGGGCAATCGTAAATCCCAGCTGGAACCTGCCTCTGCTACACATTTCTTTAATATCTCCATAACAGATCTGTTGCAATGTTCAATATTCCCAGAAGAGGCAGGTCGGTAAGCAATATGCAGTTTTCTTTTCACCCCCAGTATCTGCCACACTTTACTCATTAAAGCGCTTGTGAAATGACTTCCTCTATTCTTTGTAGTAATCCAAATCTTGAAAATATATGATTTACCAGTTATGTAGCTGCGGTTTGCGCACTACAATCTGGTGCAGGTATACACTCTTTCCATTTTGACATCAAACAAACCACACTCAAAATATAACAGTTCCCCCTAATCGACCATTTTTCCAGGCCCTACATAATCTATTTGCAAAATCGACCATGGTAGGGTTAAACCTCTTTTCATCAGTGGAGCTCTATGCATTTGTGAAGCGGGTTGAAATTGGGCACATACTAGGCACCCCTAGTATATAATGGGACATATGTGGCCATTAAGCATAATCTTTTAGGATCTTTATTGTTTTTTGTGAACCTCTGTGTCCTGCAGTTATTACATCATGTCCATGGTGTAGCATTAGCCCTCTGAATGAAAGGGGTACCACCCACTGTATTTATCCTGTTATGGATTCCCTGATCACTAGTCCATCCTGAAGTTTAATTCGTTTTTTATTCTTTAACAATACCCTCAATTCTTCTTTTCCTGTACAATCATTTTCAGTTAAATGATTTTGTTCAGTGTCCATCAAATGATTATGATAGATCCCCAAAATTGTATCATCATTTTGTGCCTTAATCAGATCGTGATCGAGTGTATCATGACTCCATTGCACTACTGGTTATTCTACCTCTTTTGGAGCCTTAGAGCGTGTAACTGCACCTATCTGTATTTCACCAATTAAGTGGTCAATGGGTAGCAGCTCTCCCATCACAGCCCCAATTCTTGGCCAAATGATCTGCTTTATCATTTCCCTACTTATCTTCTCCTGAAGTTTCTAAATGTCCACGAATTTTACTCCAATATATTGTTAAATCATTCTCTGACACTAACTTGTCAATAGCCTGTATCATTTTTCCATGCTTGAGGGGCTTTTTATTATATGCAAGCATGCCTCTTGCTTTCCAGCCAGGCAAATATTCCACAAAGCTATTTCGTGCATAATCAGAATCAGTCACTACGACAATTTCACTGAATTTATTATCAACTGCATTAGTAATTGCTTAATAAATGGCTGCCAATTCTGCTATTTTTACTACTCCTAGCAACAATTCTCATCCCTATACTAGGAATGCCTTCACATTTCAACCAGACATTTCCTATTGCTGATACCAACTGTTTATTACTGTCATTTTCGATGTGAAAAGCACAACTGTCAACATATACATTTAGTACATTCTTGCATGTCTTTTCATCAAAAGCTTTGTGTGGTGATTGTTCAAACACCTGCAAATTAGATTCCACCTCTACTTCATCTGATACAGACTCAGCTGCACAGTCATGTAAATCTGCTAATCCTTGAGCAACTGGGCTCTTTTTATTTTGGCCATACCTCACTTCTACAGGAAAGCCTTGCAATGCCAATGTCCATGATGTAATTCTGGACTGTGCTAGATTGCCTGACCTAATCCTTTTACTTTGAAAAAACTGCAGTGGTTGATGATTTGTCTCAATGATTACCTTTTCTCCTTGAACAATGGGGCGGAAATGCTGCAACGCCCACACAGTGGTCAAAAGGGCCTTTTCACATTCACTGAATTTAACATCAACCTGGGAAAATGCCTTACTTGCGTAGGCAATGGTTTTATTGTTCAAATCATGTGTTTGAGATAACACTGTTGACATACAATATTCAGAGGAACCTATTTCTATAAAGAAATCTCTGTTTTGTATGGGATATGCTAAACATGGTGCCTTTATGAGACATTCCTTTAATTTAGCAACTGCCTCAGATTGCTCCTTTTCCCATTTCCATGGTGTATTCAGCTTCAATAGTTTAGTTAATGGTTGAGTAATTTCAGCATCATTTACAATAAATGTCCTGTTATGTCCAGTCATTCCTAATGAACTTTTAAAACTTTTCACATTTCTAGGATCTTTCAATTCTGTATGGCTTCCACCTTTTTCTTTTGTGGGTTTAGTCCATGTTCAGTTATTTCATGGCCTAGGAAATTCACCTTTTTCTTGCACCATTGTGCTTTCTGGAAAGAAACTTTGACACCCGCCTTTTTCAATTGGCCAAGAACATGTCTAATTTCATCAAAATGGCTTTTTAAATTTTAATTATTTATTAGGACATCATCCACATAAACTATAGTTCCTCTTTCCGCTGCATCAGGCATAGCCTTTCTCAAAAATATGTCAAATTCACTTCCACAATTGACATACCTGAATGGTGTTCTAGCCCATGCATATTGCAATTTATCAAATGAAAATGAGAATACATTCTGAATATCCTCTGCCAGTGGCACACACCAATATCCAGATGTGAGATCTAAGGTAGTAAATACCGTTGAGCCATGCACCTGAGCACGGCCTTGATCAATGAATGGCAGTGGCCATCTGGACACTGGCACTCTTTTATTTAACTCTATCAAGTCTGCACACAGACTCCATTGACCATTTGGCTTTAACACACCCAAAATATGAGTGGTGGTTGTATCATGATGGGCCTGATAATTCACTGAAACTCCAAGTTTTTAATTATCTCTGCCAATGACTCTAAACTTGCCAGTGGTAATCTATATTGGCGCACAAACACTGGATTTCTACCACATCCTTCCGGTAATGTGGCAACATGTAAATTAGTTAGGCCGCAATCATATGCATCTTTAGCAAAAACATCTTTAAATTCCATAAATATTTTCCTCAATTCATGTTTATCCTCATCGCTATCACATGCATCTGCTAACAAAATCTGCTCCTCTACCCTTTCTGAAAATTCTGGGAAATCCTCCAGTGGAGGAATCTCTGTGCTTTCTTCCAACTTTGTGGGTGTGTCTCTCTGTAAAGTTGCCACTTTTAAATATTTTGGCATATTAGCCTCCACTTCATTGTGCTGATTTTCTATTTAATTTTCATTTAAGTAGAACCTTATACAATTCTCTTGGTGACAGCACACTGTCTCATTTGAATCATAAGGATATACAGATTGGATTTTAAAGATCCCTTTGGGCTGAGAATCAAGATATTCTGGCAACACAGCCTGTGCATCTACATATCTCTGAGGGATATTTCCAATTACCATGTTATTGAAATCTGCAGTACAATGTGATTTTTGTATGCCCATTCCTAATGAAGAATTTTCCTCCAAATGAATATCCTGACACCCTTTATTGTTCACCATAATTTTGGAAGATCCTTCCCCAACATCTATCAATGGGGTGTATTCATAATCCAGGCCTTGTTGCCTCATGGATTCATTTAAGCACACAAATGCATCATTGGGCCTCATTACGACCCAGGCGGTAAGGGGTTTACGGCAGCGTTAACAGCGCCGACCCTTACCGCCTGAGTACGAGGTCCCTTAGCGCCATGGCGCTTTTAACACCTGCTTTTAGCAGGTGTTAAAATCCATGGCGCTAAGGGACCATGGAGTTAATTACACCACCGTAATTTACGGTGGCGTAATTAACGCCTTCCCCACTCCCATTATGCCCTATGGGGCAAAAATGGGAATGGGGAAGGGTAAATGGGGATTGGGGACTTACCGCCCCGCCAAGGTCGGAATGGGGCGGTAAGTCCGCCAACCACCATGGCGTAAACGTAGTTTACGCCATGGTGGTAAAGTCACGGCCCAGGCGGTAACTTACCGCCTGGGTCGTAATGAGGCCCATAATCTTTCATTTGCTGTCCATTCTTGCACTTCTTTAGTGTTATAGCAACCTGCTTGGTGAATGCAGGAATGGTAATATCCATTTTCACCTGTAATTCAATTGCATATGGGACCAGTTGTGTGAAATGATAAGCCTTTCTCTTGTCTTCAAATTCGGGTGCAGACCCACCTAGCCGGGACCATATTTTTTGGTTAAGGTAATCTAACACCAGACACATTCTGTGCATGATATCATTGCCCATGTAAAAATCATTCTGTGTTCCACTCACTATCCACACATTGTGGTAAATGGTTTTCTGCCAAATATTAATCTTTAGCATGCATCTTCCTGCAATTCAGTTTTCAAAGTCTGGATTGTCCATACCAGAGACATATTGGTTTTTAATTCTAAATTTTGGGATTTCCTCCCTCTCCATTATTTTCTGCAGTAATTTCTCATTAATAAAGCTCCTTTCCTGTTCAAGCACCAAGGTCGCTTTTATCACTTTAGAGTGGTCATTTATACCAATGTGAATCCATGGCTGCTCGTCTTCCATGTGTATTTCAGCAAGAGTGATAATGTGTTTTTCTGTGTCTGTTTTAGGAATAGTATTCTGTTTGCATTTCTTTTCTTTTAAATAGAAGCACAATGTGTGCCATTTCTTTCTGGGATCCAAACAAATTTTGCAAAGATAGTTTTTCTTTTTCCTTTTGAATTTTATCCTGACACATCAAAATGACATTGACGCTAGGTATACAGCTATTCTGGAGGTATACCACCACTGCATCATTCGTTTGGCAACGGTGTGGCATTCATTTATACTGCTGTTTTGTGTTTTCATTTTCTTAGGTCTTAATGTTTTTTTGGTTAAGGACCCCAGTACTCAATTTACCCCATCTAAGAGAGGAGACAATCTTTTCAGGCAATCTGTCCCCATCAAAAATGGAATTTCACAAATAGATGTGATCAATACTTCTTGTTTCATTCTATGTTTTCCTATTGTTATGTCAACCTCAGTGACACCCACGATAGGCACCTCCTCACCATTAAAGTTATGCACTCGGCCTTCACTCTGCCTCACTGTGATCTGATTCTATGGAGATCTCCCTTCATTGATACTTTTTACCAATTCTTTGGACATGATTGTGGCCTGTGCGCCTGTGTCAATCATGGCACAAGTATTGTTTTTCCCTTCCACACTGATGGGGGCATAATACCTAGCTTCAACTTCCTCTAATACACACAAAAAGTGTGAATTCTTACTGATTTCATGATTCACCTTTCTCAGACCTTTTTCACTTTTGGCTAAGCACATTTATAAATGGAAAAACAGTTATCCCTCCTTTTTGTCCATTTCCGTTTGAGAAAACTTACTCATTTCCCCCTACTCAGAGGTCCTTTGGAGTGTTGCCACTGTTTGCCCTTCCACCCGGGAATCATCAGAGTTCACACTATAATTCTCCAACTGAATATGCATAGAAAAATTTCTTGGTAATTTGTAATTTTCTAATTTTGGGCATTGGTGGATATTTGACATGGAATCACTCTTTTTAACTTCCTCAAAAATCTGTGGCTCAAAGAACTCTTCAGGTGATTGATTTGTATCCTCCTTTTGAGTACTTATTCTTTTTGCCTGTATTTGGTTAGTGTTTTGATTGTCTAGGAAAAGCATTCTAGCATCCACACTTACTCCCTGTTCAATTGAGTTGTTTTTCTTAAATCTGTCCCTTTGATCTTTTGGAATTTCATGTTTTCCTTTTTCATTTGTACAAATCTCCACCGTTTAATTTAACTCCAGGTTAAACCAAATTCTTTTTTAGATGTATTTGCAATTTCTGTCACATGTTCATTTGCCGGTAATTTTGTTTTTAAATCATTTGGCATCTCAGAGTCATTATACAAAATCAAATAAGGGCAATCTATCTTTTTAGCATTACAGGTATCATTACTTTTTAGTCACTTATCAGAAGTCACCCGATCATTACTATGACCTTCTGTCCCCTCCTTTGATGACTGTTTTTGTGCCGTACAGTGCTTTCCTATTTGTTCGGTCAACATTTTCACTTGGGCCTCGAGATGCTGGAATCTTTCCATCTCTCGAGAATCTTCTCTCTGTGGCCTAAGTCGATATTGAATCTCCCTGATTGAATCTATTCTGATATCTCTCTGGAGAATGATTTCTATTGGGGTTGTTTCTGAACTTTTGATTCATATGTAGAGGTGAGCGGAGTGCACCTATCCTTTGGTTGGAGTCCCCTGGTGATGGTGATTCATTGTATTGACGTGGGGCAGAATTCATACTCTGCCTCATGTCCTGTCTCTCATTTTGTGAGTATTGTCCTCTATGCTGATTCCCATTTTCAGTATATCGATCCACATATCGGGGTATATCCTGATTGCCATATATTATGGTGTTAGGATCAAATATGCTTTGTGTCCCCAATGTCTGGTAGGGACCATTATTTCTTTGATCCTGACTTTGCCTCTGATTATTGTTCATACCTGACTTATCAAGCCGATATCCTGCTCGGGGTCTGTCCCCTAAGTGCCTAGGGCTAATGTATCTCTCACTATTACTAGGATCATGTGATTGCAACATCGGTGCAGGGATTGACAATCTCTGTTGATTACCCCTTTGCTCAGGTGTCAAATTATTTTTACCTGGACTTTGAGCAGACTCAAGGGACATTTTAGCTGACCTAGTATCTTTCATTTTGTCACTCTCTCTACCCTGACAATATAACACCTCATAAAATGTTGTACTTTGGTGCACAATCCATTCAAGGTACTTGTCACGGTCAAATTCACGAACTAACAGTGATATGATGTCTTCTTTGTAGCCCATAGAAGTAGGCAGTTTTAAACTCATTGGAATTGGGGTCAAAAGATACATCAAAGCGAGAAAAAGCTCTTTTTAAGTCTTGCAAAATTGGCGAGGGGATGTATTAGACCCAGCCGTAATTGTGTAAGCAACTTTCTTCGCCTCCTGTAATGATTGGAAAGGAGAGAAATGACGTCTAATTTCTTTTTCAAACTCTGGTCATGTCATGTTCTGCTGCTCATTTAATCCCCTAATGATACTGGCTGTGGGAGCATCCAGAGTTAATTGAAAGTATTGTCTGTATTGTTCTTTAGGTATCTGTAGGGCTTTAAATATATCATGTACCGCTTCTAAATAGTCCTCTATACAGCACTCCCCTCCTTTTTCAAATGGTTTGATCAGAGCCTTAATTGATTTCATTATTTTAATAGGGCTACTCGCTGCTATGCATGGAATTGCACTACTTTGTGATTCAACCCTTGTTTCAGGCATATGGGATTGGTGGCCGCCCCCAATGGGTGTGTCAAATCCCCAAGGGTGCTGCAACCAAGTTCAGTCACCGGCCCAGCCACTGGGGCACTATTCCCTGTGTAGAAATAGAATTCACCTAAACTCTATCAATGTGGTGCCCTGTCGTCTGTCCTGGGACCTGGAAGTGCATATTTGCTGTGACAAATTCTTGCACTTTTTAAGGAGCCTATCTGTCTCCTTACGCAAATATTTGTTTTAATCACTCATCTTATTAATGACCTCTTGCATTTCCTCATTTGCATTTGGCATTCTTTGAATTCTTTGTCTCTCTTGTCGCTTTCTTGAAACATTTTAACGATTTCCTGTTCAGCATTTTGAAGATCACTTTCTTTCTCAAAGTGTTCTTTTTGTAAAATCTGCATTTCCAAAACAACTTCATCTTTATCTTGTCTAATATGATCTACCAACCCTTTCAAGTGTTTTAATTCTTGTTCACTATCCTGAAATTGTTTCTTTCTTTGGGACAATTGAATGTTGAGATCTTTACATTTTGACTGCATGTCCTTTGGACATACCTCTAATTTTTCTTCTTGTTCACTAGCTCCTTCTTGTTCAATCTTTAACCTGCTAATCAGCTTGGCATCATTTTCTTGCATTCGCAGCGACCTATTTAAAATGAACCATGTCTTGGCACATAGCCGTACAGACAATCTTTCTCTGCATGTTTATCAGCAGCATTTAATAATCTCAAAAGACAGACCTAATTATGCTACCTTTTTCAAAAATGCTGTCTGATGGTTCTTTCTGCACTTCACCATATATGCAGTCTTTCCATTCTGTGGCATTATTTGATGACCATGTCCCATGTGCATATAGCTTTGCCTCCAGATATTGAACTAACTCTGGGAATGTGGCCACCATTTGAGATATTCTGAAATTCGCTTCTAGTGTCACACTGCTCTCATAAAATGGGTTCCCTTTAATGCACGTATGGTAGTGTGAGAAACACTTGACACGCCCAGAAGGTGCTCTACAGCCACTTTTCCAGCCAACGCACCATTATTTGTAAGATATCTTGCCTTATTGCGGTAGATTTGGGGTCTGGCGGTCTTTTCTTACTGTAAAAATGTCGGCGGTAATTTGGTGGTAAATTAGTCTTGCGTTTACATTGGGTATCTAGTGATGAGCATAGCTTTCTTCCTTATATTATAATATCTCCCAGTGGTTTATAGAGAGCCTTGGACCTATGCACAGTTATAACCCACTCATTTTATTTAGGGCGCCATCTACAGTTTGTGGCCAGTATCACTGGTTTATCTACATCCAGTGATCTATGCGCTTTTAGGCATCACTGGCTCATGGACTCCAGCAATCTATATATTATATCAGATTACTTCCAAACAACATGCAAGGAAGGCGCACACACACAAACCTGCTTTATCACTGAATATTATTAGCTTATTCTGGGTTGTTATTTTACCTGCAGGGACAAATTGACAAATGTACTACAGAAGAGAAATTGACCTCCCCTATACTGTATACTTTATAGGTATATAAATAAGTTCATAGATGCAAAGATGACACTAAACCATTTGTTTTTATATATTCTCATTATATTACATACAAATAAAATTCACAATTATTAGTTCTTACCATGAATACATTGCATCATCATCTGGAAAACAAAAGAAAGAGAATACAGAACAAACAAGCCTTTTAAAACCTGGGTTCATTTTCCCACATTCTGAACATGACGAAATAAAGATGCAGGGATTTCCTATCCTGTCTACATTATACTACAGCTCAGTCATCCATGCAACCTTACACAGTGACGTCACTTGTACATATCTTCTTACCAAAAGTGTTTCTTTGAATTTCCCCCACGTGACCTTGTTTCACTCGCCTCACAAAGACAGGCCCAGTCAGCACGAATGGCTCCTGTAATCTTGTGTGTCTGGGAAGCACGGTGAGAAACTCTCAAGCCAGTGCTCTGTGACACCTTGGACTTCTGTCTTCACAGCCCAGTCTCCACAAACTAACTCCCCTCTGTAGTTTTTTCCATCAGCAAAACTCAGATCATTTCCATTTTGATGTGGAATCTTCAGACACTTTCCTCCAATTAGGTTAAAAGCATGTTTTCAGCACCACCCTTCACTTTTATACAATGAGATCCTTGCTCACTGAGCAACTGTTTCAATTTTATTTCCTGCCACCTCTTCCCCTCTGCTTTCTGCAAACTAACACAGAAGGAGAGAAAACGAATTATAACAGTGCTACCAAAATGTGTATTTTCACCTCATTTTGCACATGAGACTACATTATAATGTTAGAGAAGTTAGAATTAGTAAATGTTAATTAAGTTAGTCAGTTATGTGTATACTAATGTACTGTTCATGCATAAGGTATCCAAAACAAAAATGGTGCACTTCATTGTTTGGCCTGGCAGAACTAAGCTTCTATTTATGTATCTCATCATCTACAGATTCAAGCTGGGCCTGGCTGTGTAATACATTATGTACCTTGCATGCCACCAGCAACATATTCACATGGTATGCTGGCAACACAAAATAAAATATATGTGTGTGCCATATTACTGCTGGCAAAAACAACAAAACATGCCACTGCCTTTGCAACAAAACACCACAAAATGCCATCATATTTAGTACAATGCTATATATACCCTTACAATAGGCAATTCACAGCCAGAACACCCGAGACATGCCCCCACGCAAAGCAAAAACAGCTACCTTTGCATGCTTCCCTGGGTGCAAATACACACACCTTTCAAACAGTGCATGGGGTCCCCCGCAAGCAGGCCTGCATCTCAGGGACCCTGCGCAGGGTACGCCATAACTGTGACCGGCACCCCAACAACATGCGTATGATTTATCGTAACTCGGGTAAAACTCTGAAACTCTGTGGGTGTGAACCCCTGTAAACCATTCCTGCACCACACTACACTGCATACGTGAAGCCCTATGTTAGTTCAGAACAACGGCTGCATACATGCACCCCTACATCCTACACCCAATCTTACCTCTGAATGGTCATTCCCATACACTGGTGTCGGTACACCTGCCTTCGGGTGGCAGATAAGATGAAGGCTTTGCCTGCCCAATTGCCCGATGAGAGTTTGCTCAGTTGAATCCATGAACACAGATCATTCTTTGCAATAGTGGGCGTGCAATGGACTGCCTATGGGCCGTCCCTTGAAACGCCCACATTTTCCTCTGTTCTTCCTCATTGTACATGTTATACCCCATTCCCAGCCCTCTGCGTGCACTCTGCGTGGTATCTCGCACAAGGCACTCTGCCGCTCAAAGAGACCTGCCAAGCCTCTGTGAACTCTGAAAAAGTGCTATCCAGTCTATTCCATGAATCACCAAACAGTATTTTGCATGCAGTTTGGTGCAAACATTCCCCATTTACAGTGCAAATAATTCCTTGAATCGGGCCCAATGTGCTTCAAGGCAGAACAAGGCAATGAGAGGGCAGGGATGACAAGACAGAAACGGTCCTACTAGGCCTTGTGACATTTGGATCATGCAAAGGGGGAGAGGGGAGAAGTGAGAGGGAAGTGCTGGACAGGGCAGAAGGTCCTGTTGGTTAAGCACCAAGGGATGCCAGGTGGACAGAGCCAGGAAAGGCAGAGAGTGCAGGGTAAGGGGTCCACGAGCAAGTGTGAGGAGCAGTGCTGGATGGCATCAATGGGTGGAGGTCCAGCCAGGCTAGTGCAGGAGGAGGGGCCCAGTAGGGCAAGTGCAGGAAGTGGGGTG
Organism: Ambystoma mexicanum; assembly: GCF_040938575.1. NCBI lineage: Eukaryota > Metazoa > Chordata > Amphibia > Caudata > Ambystomatidae > Ambystoma > Ambystoma mexicanum. The sequence continues at coordinate 768,801,394 of NC_090939.1, forward strand.
TGGAGTCAGAGGATGTCAAGAGAAAGGGTAGACTGTTTGAGGCAGGCCTGGTGCCCTGTAAGAGTCTGAAGGAACCAGGAAGTGAGTCTAGAGGCTGTGTGACATTAGCAGGGGAGGGGGAGAGGAAAGGAGGAAGAAAAAAGGAGGGTCATGACAAGCTTCTGGAACTTGAGGAGATCCGGCTCAAGTCTGAGAGGGGCAAGCTGGCCATTCAAGAGGGAGTCACCTGCGGAGTAGAGGGATCTACCGTCCACTCTCTGCTTGGAAAAGCATCTGATCTGCAGAGAGATGGAACTAGAAGACCAAAGGGCTCTAGCAGGGGGTTATTTGGGGAGAAAGAGTTGGATGTAGCAGGGGCTCAGGCCCCAGAAAGCCATGTAGATGATGCAGAGGGTCTTGAACTTGATCCTCTCAGCAATCGGGAGCCAGTGGAAACATTTTAGGGCTGGAGAGATAAAGTCCTTGGGCTTGTGGTCAAAGATAATTCTTGCAGTCCTGTTCAGGATTAGTTGAAGGGGTCAAAGGGAGGAGTAAGGCAGATTGAGGAAGAGGCTGTTGCTGAAGTTGCTGGGGGACGGTGAGGAAAGGGAGAATGCCTCTGAGCAGTTGCAGCTAAAAGTAGGTCTTCTTGGCAAGGTCCATGATGTGAGGCGAGAAAGAGAGAGAGGAGTCGAAGATGTCACCAAGGATTTCTGCTTCACAGGAAGGTTAAGGGGGGGGTTTCATGGTCTGCTCTGTTGAAAGCTGCTAACAAGACACATAGGTCAAATAGGCTTTGTTTTTCCCTGTCATCCATGCTACAAATCAACAATGCAGGCTCTAGGCCTACACCTTTGATTTGTAGCATGGTGGTTTTCACACACTCAGGAGTAAATCCACATTGGCTCTACTAACAAGTTGTCACTCACAAAGCATAGTAGTTGTGTGTGTATGCATCTTTCACTTGTCTTAGATACAAACAAAATAACATAATTTGGACAGAAATTGTTGAAATCAACAATATACAGGAAGGTTTTCGAATCTGAAGATTATAATCATTACATAATGCATCAAATACGCTATTCATGTCATAATCAGGTCTGGTGTTACAACACAGTAAATCAAGGTTGCTGCTTGTGGTGCAATCAAGGTTCTCCGGAATACCATTTTGGTTTTACAACATCAAATCTTGCTGTTTTTAATATAGAGTGGCATATTAGATAGTTATTGTTGGAGTGGACATACATTCTTGTAATGAGCTTCATGATTTATTACATAAGCTGAGCCCAAAAGGGTCAATACTTCTGATGAGTGTCTGACCACAGCAGCCAAATGAAAGTGTGTTACGTAGTTAGGTCATCGAAGGTAGACAATACTTTTTAGTTTTGGCTATTAGGTGGTGCTGGAAGCACTACCTTGAAGCCGAAATGATTGTCATTAAAATAATAGATTTTACGTAAGAGCTTCAAATAGGGGCTTTGAATGAGGGTTTGTAATGTTTTTCAATGCAGATGGCATATGAGGATGGAGTTGTGTTGTTTGGCTATGTGTCCCACCCAATTAACTCCCATCTCTAAGTCAAATATATCGGATTTTCCACCCATTCCCACCCATCCTCACAGAAAACCACACCCATTATTCACTCTTTAACTGAATTTGTGGTGTATGCTGAATTTGGCATTAATTTCTACTTCTAGAATGGGGGCCACCATATATTAATACTACCAAATGTTATTTTACTTGATTGATACTTTTCAGAAATAATGACTGCAGCCTTTGAGTTATGTTACATGTGTTAAAGTATTGTCTGTTAAAAATAACCAAATTACTGTTAAAGTTATGTTTTGATGTAAACATTTCTCTCAAAATGTCCATGTATTGATCTGTCGGTGGGTTATAAATGTAACACCAAGTAAACCGTTTACTAACACAGTGCCAGCAGCACAGAGTGATTCTAAATGGTGACTGTTTTAGTTTCAACTAACATTGTAAAAATATACATGTCATTCAATATGCAAGTGGTTTTGCATTGTGCAAGGCTGCCAAAAATAGACTTTACCTGGTAAATGTTTTTTTTTTTTTTAAACTTTGGTTTTATTGGCATTTTATTAGTTTTACAAACCGGGCTGGGTAACCCATAAGGCACACAAAGCGATTGACTGTCCTGTTCAACCCTTAACCCCCCCCTTCCCTCCGCCCCCCTCCCAACAGTACCCCCCCACCCCCGCAATCCTGATATAACTTCAAACGAGAGAGACAATGAGCGGCTTTGTCCTCCCCTGTGCTCAGGAGACGATGTGGTAGGTGACCATTTTTTCCGGCTGTGGTCGACGTTGCCGTTCATCCCAGTCGTGGGCATTCAAAGCGAGCCCAGCTGGACTCCGGGCCCTCCTCCCCTCCCTCGGTGCGGGCCAGTGTCTCAAGTCAGTGGACGTCCCATCCCCAAGATTGTTGCACCCCACACCAATGAGCCATGAAAGGCCCTGAGTCATTGTTCACCATAGCTGTGAGTTTGTCCATCAAGAACATATTCTTTACTTTCTTCAGCCATTCCTCCTTGGAGGGGAGTTCCGGGCTCTTCCACTTCTGTGCCAGGGCCACCCTCCCCACCCGCAGCATTGTTTACATCATCCTTGGATATCTATATATTTCCATATCTTCCGGGGGTACCCCCAACAACATTGACAAAGGGTCCTGGGGGAGAGGCTCATCTGACACCTCCGCAATCCAGGTCCATACTCTTCCCCAGAAGACCTGAACTTTCTGACAAAATGCACCACATGTGCTTCCTGGATCCCCTCTGGCCACAACCCCTCGGGCACATTGGAGTAACACCTGGGAACATTTTAGACAGTTTTACTGGGTCCCTATGCCACCCCTGCAATATCTTGAAGTTATGCTACATATCTGCGGTGAACAAGTTCCCATGGAAAGCGATTTTGAAAATTCTTGACCAGGTGTCTTCCGAAATGACCTGCCCCATCAAATCGTCCCAGAATGAGCGGAAGCCCCTTCTCCAGGGGAGGTTGAAAGTGTTCAATATTTTATACATGTTCGACACCGCGCCCTTTCTCGAGGTCGCTGTATCTAAGAACTTTTCAAAGGGAGTCAGCCTCCTAAAGTTTTGGCCCCATGATTGGTCACACAGTATGCCCTTGAGACGGAGGTATTCAAAAATAGTTAGGGACCCCCGGCCGAGGGCCGCCCTCAGGTCCTCGTATGAGAGGAACTCTCCCTCCCTGAACATCTGCCCAGCCCATTCCATCCCCAAATCGGACCAGATCTGGGAATTCCGAAACCCCCTTCTGCCCAGGTCAAGGGGGAGTCCCCAAAGGGAGGACATCGGGGACGGCCATGAAGTGAGGTAGGCTGTCTGGGGACCCTCCTTCCAAATTTCCCAAAGAACTCCCAGGGTCGGGTGACCTCTTAGCTTCCCTGGGATAGATTTGCGTGGGGCCCACAGGAGGTCCCTGACCTTCAGGGGGTGGGCGTCCATGTCCTCTAAGTAAGACCAGTATGTCCCCATCCCTTCTTTCATGTGTTCCAAGAGTACCCTCAACTGTGCAGCCCGGAAGTACAGGCGGAAATCAGGGAGCCCAAATCCCCCCTCCTCCCTCGGCAATGTCAGGGTCACTCTCCCGGTCCTCGGGGTTTTCCCCTGCCATATGAATTATTGGACTGCGTTTTGTAGGACCCTGAAGGTCTGCTCTGGGATGATGGTGGGGAGCACTGTGAACAGGTACAAAAGCCTCGGTAGGACATTCATCTTGACCGCTGTCATCTGGCCGTACCAGGACAGGATCATCTTGTCCCATCTCCTCAAATCTGCCCTGATCCCTGCAATTATAGGGTCATAGTTGGTGGAGGCTAGTTTAGATAGGTCCCTAGTTAGCAGGACTCCCAGGTATCGGATGAAGGTCTTTCCCACCGCGATTCCCTCAAACTTGTCCAGGGGGTCCAACTCGGGGTCTCGTATTTTCATTGGGAGCAGGACTGATTTGGTTGTGTTGATTCTCAGTCCGGAGAAGCGGCCAAATGTGGACACCAGGGACAAGAACGGGGGGAGTGAGGCGGCCGGGTTGGAGAAGCGGCCAAATGTGGACACCAGGGACAAGAACGGGGGGAGTGAGGCGGCCGGGTCCACCACATAAGCAAGGATGTCGTCTGCAAATAGGGATAGCTTAAATTCCACATCGCCTCTGCTAATCCCCCTGATGCCCGCATGTGCTCTGATCGCTATAGCTAATGGTTCTATCGTGAGGACGTATATCAAGGGGGAGAGGGGACAACCCTGCCTGGTCCCTCGTGAAAGTGCGAAGGACTCGGACAACCTCCCATTCACCTGGACCCTCGCTGTGGGGGCTCTATAGAGTGCCGATACCCAGCTCCTAATGTGCGACCCGAAGCCCATTTTCTGGAGAAGGAGTTCCATGTATCTCCACTCCACCCTGTCGAAAGCTTTTTCGGAGTCTATAGAGAGGACACATGCGTCCAGGTCCGATTCCTGTACGAAGTGGAACAGATCTATTGTTTTACGGATATTGTCCGACCCCTGTCTCCCTCTTATGAAGCCCACCTGGTCCCCATGAACCAACCTCGGCATTATCCCCTCCATGCGCCTCCCCACCACCTTGGCCAAGATCTTGACATCCGTGTTCAATAATGATATTGGGCGGTATGAGGAGCACTCTGCGGGATCTTTCCCCTCCTTGGGCAGTACTGCTATAATGGCTCCCATCATGGAGTCGGGGAGAGTACCCCCTTCGAGGACAGAATTGAAGACCCTCGGCAGATGCGGGGCCAAACTGGAGCGGAACCTCTTGTAAAAGTACACTGTATAACCATCCTCCCCCGGGGAGGTTCCCACCTTTATCCCGCGAATCACTTTGTCTATCTCCTCCTCGGTGACCGGACCCTCTAACCCCTCCGACATCTCTTTTGTTAGGGCTGGGACTTGAATAGATTCCAGGAAGCCCTCTATCTGGGCATCACCCTCGTCATATTCTGAGGTATATAGTTTCTCATAGTAGTGGCGGAAAGCCTCTCCTATGTGGGGAGCGTCATAGCCTATCGTCCCCTGGGCGTCCTTCACCGCCTTGACCATTCTGCTTTGTTGGACTTCCCTCAGTTTCCAGGCTAGGATACTATCTGCCTTATCCCCTTTGTCGTAATATTTTTTTTTCACCATCTGGAGGCTCCTCTCTGTTTTGTGCAGGAGTAGGCCTTTTAGTTGGAGTCTGTAATCTTCCAGGGCAGTGACCTGGTCACGCTCAAGCGGCCGTTCCGGAGGGCCACCAGGCTGGAGCTGGGCTATCTTATCCCTTAGGGTCTTTTCCAGAGCCTCCCTTTCCCTTTTCTTCTGGGCTCCTATTTTGATGAGCACGCCTCGTAGGGTCGCCTTGAAGGCGTCCCACAGTGTGTGTATGCCGACTTCCCCATTGTCATTCAAGTCAAAGAACTCCGTTATGGCATCTAGCACTTCCTGTGCAACGACCTCGTCTTTGAGAAGGGAGTCATTGCATTTCCAGCGGCCTCTGCGTTCCGCGTGCCAGCCCTCGGCTATAGTGACGCGGGCCATGTCATGGTCCGTCCAAGGGATCGAGTCAACACTGTAGCCAGAGACGTGTGGGCGAAGCGTCTCGTCCACCAGAATATAATCGATTCTGGAGAATGAGGTGTGAATGGCCGAGTAGTACGTGAACGAGGGGACGTCGGACCTGGGGGATGGAATCGTGTCGACCAGGCCCAGCTCGGTGTTGACCCTCCGGAAGCTGCGTGCCGTGGCCTCGTCCACAGGTCTGACGTTTGGAGGGCCAAGTTGCTTCCTATCTAAGGCCGGATCTAGGACCATGTTGAAATCCCCCCTACCACTATTTTACCGTGAACAAAGAGTTTAAGCCTGTCCCTTACTTCCTCCCAGAACTGGGCTTGGCCTTCATTTGGGCCATATACAACTGCGAGGGTTAAGGGGGCCACCTGTAGTGAGCCCCTCACCATTAGGTAGCGGCCCTCGGGGACCTTCAGGGTCGCTTCCTGCTCAAAGCCTACGCTCCTTGCTAGCAAAATGGCCACTCCCCTCTTCTTAGACCTATGTGATGCACAAAGAATCTCGCCGATTCCCCCCCCCCTCATCTTGGGTTCCTTCCCCCGGGCCCAATGAGTCTCCTGCAAGAAAAGCAGGTCTAGCTTAGCTCTTCTGAACTCCCTGCAAACCAGGGATCTCTTTGTGGGGGTATTCAGACCTCGCACATTCAAGGTGCCCACCCCCAGGGCCGGCAAGCCATCAGCCATTATCTATGTAACTCTCGCGGCTGGCCACCCTCATCATGTCAAAAATGATGTCTCGCTTCATTTGTCTCGCTTCTAGATTGCTTGGATTTTCCCTTCCTCCCTCCCCAGGGGCCCTAAAACTGACCCCAAACATCCCCTCCTCCCCTCTCCCTGAAAGAACAGCCACTGCCAACTTGAAAGAACCCCCAACCCCCCTACCCGACGTCCAGCCAGTAAGTTCCGCCATCACTGGCATGTGGCCGGACCACCAGCCTGACCTCCCCTGGCTAGGCCCACAGTACAATGCTCATCTCCTTGAGCCCCCCTTTTTCCCCCCCGGCCTCTTCCCCGTCAGTTGCCCACTGTATGCTTGCTGTTCCAGGGGACAGAGTCATCACTAGGACCTCACGAACTTCCACACCTGTCCCGCAACTTGTCGGGGCTCTACTGCCGTCAGCCCTCCGAGTCCATTTGCTCTCCCTCCTGGGCGGGAGGCGGAGTATTCCATTTTTTATATTTTCGTGAGGCTGTTTTCCTTCTCCTGGGTCCCGACTGACCCGGCCCACCCCTGGCCAGTACCTTCTGGCCAATCGGGCTTCTTCGGGGGGCTGGGTCCACCACGTAGTCCTCTATCTGGGCATCACCCTCGTCATATGGCTCCTCTAATATCCTCTTCTGTGACCAACGTAGTGCGTTGGCTCATGTATTCAAAGGACAGGGAGAAAGGATACCCCCACCTGTAGCGCACCCCCTTCTCCTTGAGTAGCTGCGTCAGGGGACGGCACATTCTGCGCTTCGCCAAGGTGTAGGCGGAGAGGTCCTGAAAAATGGTGATCTGGGCATTGTTGGTAGTGATCACCCCTGCCTTCCTCGCTTCTTCCAAAACCTTGGTCTTTTCCGTATAGTAGTGGAATCGGGTTAGGACAGATCGGGGGTTCCCCGCCCTGCCCCCTGCTCTGTGCACCCTGTCGAACGTGGGTTCCGTGGTCATCTCCTCCGTGAAAAGAAGAGTAATAATGTCTTTCACGACTCGAGTTAGGTCTCTCTCTGTCTCCCCCTCCGTTTCCAGAATCCCAAAAAATCTTAAGTTATTCCTCCTTTCCCTGTTTTCAAAGTCGTCGAACTGTCTGGCCTTCTCCTAATCTCTTTTCTCCAAGGCCGAGAGCCTCATGTCAAATTGGACTTCCTGTGCCGTTGACGAGGACTGGTTGGTTTCTACCCGTAGGAGCCTCTCCTCCACTTTGTCCACCCTCTGGTCCATTTTTCGAACTTCTGGGCGATGTCTGATCGCATTTCCCTAATTTCCTGAAGGATGGAGGCGAAGCCCCTCTCCAACGCTGTCGAGGATTCCGTCATGTTTCCCGGGTGGGTCAGATCACTGGAGCCCATGTAGCTGTTGTTGCGATCCCCCGTCTCCCTATACCTAAACGCTTGTAGAGACTCTTGCTAGTTCATGCGATCCCCCTCTGTGCCCCCCTCGGGGTCCGCCGCTGGCCAAGAGCCTCCACGTCTTGGTGCGGTCCCGTGGGGGGGGGGCTGCCAACGTCGTGTTCCAGCCTCTGTTTGCTGTCTGGGTTCTCCACCCGGGGGGGGAGTCAGGCGGGCACACGCCCCGGGGTTGTCACCGGGGGCCACCAATTGATTAAGCCTGTTATCTGTACCTCTGGGCTCGCTGGGTTCCTCGTTGGGTGGGTGGGTGAAATCCTCTCTCCCCAGTGTGTTTGCGCTGAGCGGCAAGGCCAGGGCCCTAGTGGGTCTGTGGTAATGGGGGTGGGGTGTGCTGCGGGGTTGGCCTCGGCAGCTGCTGATCCCAGGTGTGCTCCCCTTTTCCTGCGGCTGTTTCCTGGGGAACAAGGGGGCGACATTGCCGTTTTCAAGCCCCGGGTGCTGGGCTCAGGGCCGCCGGTAAGATCCTCCCGGCCCGGTGCGGGAGCAAGAGCTGGGAGCCCGGCTCCCCTCTTGGGAGGTATTGCTCGGGGTGGGCCCGGCGTGGGGAACTGGTAACGGCGGGAGGGGCTGTTCCTGCCCGTCAGGCGCTTCGCCTTTTCGGGCCGCTTCCTACCGCCGGGATCTGGCAGAGGAGGGCGCGGGCCGATTCTCTGTGGTGTCCGCCGGGGTCTGTCCAGGGGTGGCCCGGTACGCGAGCCGCCTCACTGCCGCGGCCCCCCTACCTCCTCCGTCTGGCGTTGGTGGCCGACTCCGTTCGCCGGCCCCGTCTGGGTCGGCGGGGCGCTGCAATCCGGCTGGCGGCCGGGCTCATCAGCCGTACGTCCGCAGGCCTCTCCCCGTCCTCACTCGCTCGGCCGCGGCTCGGACACGGCCCGAACTCTGGTTCCCGGGGGGCGGCGAGATGCGCTCCTTCGTGCCGGCGTCTCTCAGGGGGGTCACCGATCGATGGCCAGTCAGCTGTTCCGCCTGGGGGTTCCGGGGGGGCTCAATCCTGCTAAAAGGCCCAGTCCTGGTGGGAGCTTGGCACTAGGCAGCCATTGCCTCTGCGCCCCCTGGTGGTCTCTCCCCTGGTAAATGTTTTAATGAATTCAAGAGCAAGTAATTAAAACCCATCTCTCCAGAACAAATAGCTCGCCAACACAATGCACTCTGAAAAAGAAATCATCTAAAAATCAGAAAGTCAAGGTTGTCCTTCTCTCCAGAGCACTGCAGTTATCAGCTGGATTATAATGCATATGCATGGCCACTTCTGCAAGCGTCTTTCATGATTTACAAACAAAAGCATATTATCCACCAGCATCAAATCAAGCCATGCTTAAGAATACCCACAGGGCTACTAGGAGTGACCCGCGAAAAGTCCAGTGGCGCACCAGTGTCTGTCAGTTTTAGGAATGTGTCTATATTAGTATTTTGTAAGCCTCCTAGAACACAGCTGCTATTTACGTGAATGTAAAGCAGAACACAAAACACAAAATATAGCCACTTTTGGGTTATTATCCTCCCTATAGACCCCATTGCTGCCCACAACCTGCATCCGAGGGTTGCGGATAACTCACTCCAACAGCTGCCCCAGAATAAGCACTGCTGTGAAAAATAGGTGGGCTCATTTTATTCCCAGGAAGGTCAACTTATTTATTTATTTTGTGTTTGCTTTTAAGGCACTGATACAATAGGAATATATTGTTTCAAAGCGCCCACAGGGCAGGGAGGAAGGGACAGTGGGAAGTACATTACAATAATTACAACAATTATTTAAAGAGCCCGGGGAGTGAGAGAGGAGGACAAACCTACTATGCATTGTGAGTATTCTGAATGTGCAAGTGCAGAAGGAAAAGGGAAGAGGGTAACTGCTGAGGAGTCTGAGCCTGTAGGTGAGCCATGGTCGAAGTGCTAGAAGTGTTGAGTGATACACAGCCTGGGCCGAGGGAGGTGTAAGTGTGAATCTCCAGAGCAGAGGGAGTGCAGATGCAAAATGCTGTGGAAAAACAGGAGCTGGGAAGAATTTGTGTGGGAGGTCAAGGCCCCGAAGATATATAAGGGCCATGGACACTGATTCATCAACTGTGAGATTAACAAAGGAGAGTAGGAGGCAAGGAGGAGGAAAAGAGGAAAGTCTTGAGGAGCTTCCAGAATTTGAGGAGATCTTGCTCCAGGCACAGTGGGAGGATATTCCAAAGGAGGGAACCTGCAGAGGTAAGTGAGCGACTCCCTGCCCTCTGTTTGGAATTTATTTTATACATAAAGAGTTGGTGCCAGAGGAGTGAAGTGGTCTAGAGGGAGAGTATCTGGTGAGATAGAGTTGAAGATAGTGTTGCCCCTGAGCGCAGACAGCCTTGTGGATGATGCAGTGGAATTTGAATGTAATCCGTGCAGCAACCACAAGGCAGTGAATACCTTTTAGTAAAGGAGTGATGCTGTCCCTGGGCTTAAGGCCAAGGATAAGTCTCGCTGCCCTATTCTGGATAAGCTGAAGGGGTTGCAGAGTAGAAGATGGAAGGTTCAGGAGGAGCCTGTTACAGTAGTCAAGCATAGAGAGAACAAGAGCTTGAGGCACATTGAGCCTCTGAGGGAAAGTGAGAAAAGGTAGAATTCCTTTGAGAAGGAAGAGCTGATAGTTGGACTTATTGGCAATGTCCTGGGTGTGAGGGAGGAAGGAAAGAGAGGAGTCGAAGATGACTACAAGGTTTCTGGTTTCAGTTGAAGGTGCAGGGAGGAGAGCCCAAGGAGGAAAGTCAGAGTGAAGGGAAGAAGGGGGGGCAGATATCCCAATGAGAAGGATCTCAGTTTTACAGGCATTGAAGCAGAGATCATTGGAAGAGCATCAGGACTGGATGGCAGATAGGTAGTCAGGGATGATGGAGGTTGCCAGAGGGCGAGTATGGACTCTGAAAAAGAGCTGTGTGTCATCTGCATAACACTGGAAGTTGGGGGAGAAAGGAGATGAGGCATGCATGGAGAGCAAGGTAAATGTTAAAGAGTCCGGGGAGAGTATGGAGCCATGAGGGACACCGACTTGGGAAGAGTGGTAAGTGAGGAAGGAGGGCAGCTAATACAGTGCCTGTTAAGAGATACCAAGTGTATCTTGGAGCCTTTGTATGAGGATGGAATGGTTAGCTGTGTCAAATCCAGAGGAGAGACTGAGAAGGATAAGGACAGCTGGGAGTTGTAGTCCAGAGATGCGAGCAGTTCTTCACAGCTGTTCAGAAGAGCAGTTTCCATGCCTCTGGATGCTCGGAATCCAGATTATTGGTAGTAGAGGCCTCCAACAAGTTCAGTGTGAGAGTTAAGTTGGGGCAAGTCCAGCTATTCAAGTAGCTTCCCTATCAAGGGGGTGATGGAGATAGGGTGATAGCTGGCTGGGCAGTTGGGGTCAGAGGATGTTTCAGTCAAGAGCAGGCACACAAGGGAGTGCTTAAGGGAGGAGGGGAAAGATCCAGTGATAAAGGAGTGATTGCAGAAATCAGCAAGAACAGGGTTGAGAGTGCCAATGTTATCCTTGATGGTGCTGGATGAGCAAGAGAGGACCTATTCAGAAGAGACTTTCATTGAGCGGACATCTCTGGTAACTTCTTCAGGTGTGACAGGAGTGAAAGCGGAAAAGGAGGATGGAGGGGGAGAGAGTGTGGAGGGGCAATGGGATGGGTTGTGAGGGAGTGTAGAAAGGGTGGTCAGAATGTTCTGAGCTTTGGTGGCAAAGTGTGAGGCCAATGCATTGTAGAGGGTCTGAGACAGAGAGGAGGAGGAGGAGACTGCGGAGGGGTTGGCTAGTTCCCTGCACATTTTGAAAAGTTCAGCTGTGTTATTGGATGCGCCGGAGATTGGTGCCTGAATGTGGGCTCTTTTCTTTGCATGGATGGTGAGTCTGTATTGCCTTTGGAGCAGGCGGTAGACCCGTTTGTCAGAGAATGAGCCTGAGGTTTCACCACTTCTGTTCTGCTGCCCTGCACTTTCGTTTCAAGGCTGCAAGTTCAGGTCCTACCAGGTGTTACGCTTCGAGGCAGGTTTTCAGATGGATCCTCATGGCTGGGACAAGCAAGTAAAGAGTCAGAGGTAGAGTCAGAAGTGGGGGGACTGGAGGGTTGAAGGTGGAGGTGAAGGCAGCCGGAGTCACTCGTTTCATCGGGCGGATGTTAGAGAACGAGGTTGGAGTGACTTTTGGGGGGGGGGGTGCGGTCAGGGGGCTAATGGGACCCAGATGAGAGGAGAGAAGAGAGTGGTCTGACCAGGAGAGGGAGGAGACTAGTGGAGGGGAGAAGGGGAGTTAGAGTGTATGAGGGCATCCAGAGTGTGTCCAGCAGTGTGGGTTAGCCCTGAAGGTAGAATGGAGAGGGAAAGTGTGGAGCAGAGGTCAGTGAATAGAGTGGATGCAGAGCCAGGGGAGTCCAGTTAAATGTTGAAGTCACCCAGGAGGAGAAGGTTAGAGGTGGCGGAAAGTAAGGAAGAGCAGAAGTCAGCCCATTCAGAGAAGAAAAGGGGGGTAGCACCTGGAGGCCAGTAGATGGTGGCAATAGTCAGGGTGGAGGTGGGAGAGGTGACCAACTTGCAAACCAGCCTTTCAAAGGAAGAGTAGAGCTGAGTGGGTAAGATGGATGGAGGAACCCACTCAGGAAAGATTAAGGCAACCCCCAACATCTTCCTGGCATCTCTCAATATCTATCACTTCTGACAAAGCCCTGCCCCTTCACCTCCCTGCCACTATTTAAGCTGTCAAATGTATTTGATTCGGTGCAATTAACCCTTTAAGAAACGTGTAGGCGCAAAAGGCTTTTGCAATTTGGAGATTACTACATTCTGTTACTCAATTCCTTCCTCAGACATGAGGGAGATGGTCGAGTAGTAAATAGACCCACCCCACAAGTGATCACTGCTTTTATGCATCTGAAACGGTGTTACAAGGCACAACATTAATTATCAATGACATCACAAGGCATGCTGTTTAGAAGGGTGCATATTAAAACCTACACGCGTTGAAACCATGCTTAAAGCATAGTAATGCAGAACATCATAAATTACAAGCTTTGTCGTGCATTAGGGGAGTTAGGTTCATGCAGCATTGATCGAACAAGGGCCAATAGACTGCGGAAATGGTAACAGCTGTGCTGCATGGAATCCATTAAAATAACACAGCTGCCTGGGGTATCAGGTAATAATATCCCTATATATATATGGTCGCTGTATGTAATGTCGCCGGGAAAAGGTGGATTTCTTTGCATGGCGATATTTTTCAGGGGACATTATTACATGGAACTCTGCCTGGGTCATTTAAATTGTACGCCCATTGGCCGGTAGATAGATAAGCACTGTTGAAAGCTTCAGGAGCCCTTGCATATGCCCAACCAATAAATACATTATTGTAGTATACTATAGAAGGCTCAGGGAATTAGATTCTAGACTCAGCGATATGCAAAGCTGGAAATTGACACAATTGACTGGGGCCACTCCATCACTGTCTTTACCGGAGTTGGTAGCAGGAAAGGGAGATGTGGTGGTGTGGGGATTGTCAGTGGTATGGGAGGGACTAAGGTGCGGGGCTAGGTATCGAATAATGTGGGTGCCATGAATATAGGATCCTGACTGCTTTGCATGAAAACAAAGTGCATTTTGGGGACATAAGAATGACCACCAATTTATCAAACATGTTTGTGATAGTAATTCAAATGTGCATTGCTTGTGACACTGGGTATGGTGCTCATTTCATCTTTCAGAAACCTCAGCCTCACAGTAAAATGTGTCCGAAGCAAGAGACGTATGTACAGCTTTGGACCGTTTCATTGTTTGAACTGTTGACCATAGGATGACCTTCAGATGTGGGTTGCAAAGTCACAGCATATCCCTTTACATTGAGATTCCAAACTCACAGCGCCCAGGGGGCACACAGCAGAGTTTCCTCAACTTGCAGAGGGTTTCAGCCTTGTGTCTACAAAGAATGGCACTCGGGGGTGACAATTTTTGCAGGAAGGCAGATCCATCTTTTTCCGGCACAATTCCTTCCCTGGTGATCTGAGTTTAACCTGTTTATATTCCGTAACTATAGACACAGAACCATGTCGCTCTTGTGCTGCTGTCCCTGCGTTGGCTCCCTGGGGCCGTTTCAAGGCACTCTGTATCATACTGAGAACCTTCTCAGCTCTGAGCCTGCCTACCGCAAGTAAACAGTGAATAGCACTGCCCTTTCCTTTCCGACTCCTTAACTTCACTTCCTCCAGGACCCTTGTAGTGGCAACCTTTATAACACGCATGTTCAATACCAACAGTTTAGCATGGCAAAGGCACTTGCCAGGCACAGCTATAGTAGTATTAAATGCCCATTGATGGTAGCAAGTGAAAACAGTGTGTGAGTAACTAGGCATCTAATATCAGGGCCTGGCAAAGGCCTAAAACTTGTAAGCAAGCCAAAACTGTAGGCTTTGCCAATGCTTATTTTACTGGGTACGGATTCTTTGTTGACAGGTCAAGACTGATGTTCCATGTTTAGGAGGTTGATTTAATTTCTATGTTTTGTTTTACTAAGGAAAAACTGTCGTGTTACTAAATGTTTTGTGTATATTACAAACATTATATAAACAAAATAAAAACGAATACACTTGCTTTCTCGCAAGGAGTAATATTCTTTCATTGTGTACTGATAGATCGGTGATGGAACAAACTTTACCTTGGGCATTCAATTATCTTCAGCGTTGATAGATAGAGGCCATAATGTGTGTGCTAATGCACACATATATTCATTCTCCTGCCAGTTGCATGCCTAATGCTGATACCGAATGTTTATTCTGCATTGGATTTTAACCAGATAAAAGCAGGAAAGAAAAATATAACACGAATCGATTGTTGTTTAACTTCTTACAGCTAGAAACACACATCCGCTTTCTTTCTTTCTTTCTTTCTTTCTTTCTTTCTTTCTTTCTTTCTTTCTTTCTTTCTTTCTTTCTTTCTTTCTTTCTTTCTTTCTTTCTTTCTCTCTTTCTTTCTCTCTTTCTTTCTTTCTTTCTTCTTTCTTTCTTTCTTTCCTGTGTTTGTCTTTAATGAATTCCTTTCTCACTCCCAACCTAATAAAGTGTGACTCCCTCTGCCTGCCCACCTCAGCGTATAACCCTGTCTCCAGTCTATCTGTTGGTCGCTCTCTGCCAGGCTATGGCCCGTTCAGACTACCTACCCATCCCTAACCATATTTGATGGTCCCGAAAGTCACTCTCCCATATCACCCATCTAATTTTCTCCTTTTCACTCTGCCAGCCTTAGTTCTTGCCCACCTGTTTTGAAAGTCACATTTGGAATCATAACCGTTTGATTTGCCTATCAGACTGCTGCCTAGAG
This sequence comes from Ambystoma mexicanum, assembly GCF_040938575.1. Lineage (NCBI taxonomy): Eukaryota > Metazoa > Chordata > Amphibia > Caudata > Ambystomatidae > Ambystoma > Ambystoma mexicanum. The sequence continues at coordinate 768,816,406 of NC_090939.1, forward strand.
CGATAGGGAAAAGAATGAAGGTTTGACAGAATATGCTAAAAATGCACAGCATTACAAAAAGGGTGTAAAAATGTCATAGCGATGAAAGCATCGTCCACCGGAGCCACTTTGGAAAACAGTTCAGTATCGCTCTTCATGATATTGCAGATGCATGCACGACGCTTATGAATTAGAGCCTACACTTTATACCAACTTCTCTCACAAGGGAATTTCATAGGTTTTTATTAGTGCAACCTAACCATAGCGTCCCTTTAACAATGTTTTTTCAGTGAATTCATGGCTTTTTACCAGTGCACGCCAATTTCCTACTACTTATTAATATCATACTTACCCCAACATTACAACATTTTTGTCCAATTTACAAAGTTTCACCTTCTAACTCTACCTTCTCCACATTCTAACATAATTTTTAACACTTCTGTGGCCTTTTTTGCAACTTTTTCCACTATTTTTATGTTCATCGACATCCGCAAACGTCTGATGTCATTGCGGACTTCCCAGACAGTGTCACGTGACCACACGAACATGTGCGGCATTATGACATGTCCACGAATGCAACCGCTCTTCATGAACAGGTCCGTGCTTTGCGAACAGTTCAGAACTGCATTTTCTGCTGATCTAGGAACTTTCAAGCTCAAAATGTACCCTTGCACAGCTCCTACACCAATTCTTAATCATTATATATATTAACAATCTAGCACACAGCACATATTTGGAAGTTTGTTAGCTAAACTGCTATTTATCTTAAAAATGGCATCAGCTATTGCCACCCACCCTCCCCAAGAGCCATACCCACCACCAACACCAGCTGGTAGACCAACAAAACAAATTAAGCGCAGTACTTCAAAAAGCAATGAAGAGGACCAAGACGATAAGGAAGTGGAAGTGCCTACCTTTAGCACCCAGAGAGAAGCATGGGTGTGGTAGTTCTTTACTACTGTTGGGATGTAACAAAGTGAAATGCACCGACTGCAACGTTGTACTCAGTGACGGACTACCTGGAGAGTACTCCTCCGCGACCACCGCCATGCGCTGCCACACCAAATTCAACCACTGCTATGCTCTCAGAAAGGTTGTTCATTTATAAGGAAGTAGTAGGCTGTCTTCCTCCACCTCATCTTCCTCAACCAATACTGTAACCACACATCCTACTTCTGTGGGACACAAAATCCCACCAGCTACCTTTCAAGCAATAAAAGAGGCTGTTGATCTACATCTTTTGAAGACAACAGTAGTTTGTATATACTGCAACACGCCACTCTGCAGGGGTGAGCAATTTTGAAGTGATTTTGAAGCTGTAATTAAGGAGCATTAGCAACACTGCCCCCTCCCTTAGATGTAACATACGCGCAACATCTTCCCCTGTCCACCTGCCCCTCCATATTTGTGGTTGGTGCCTCTTCCCTCATTTGCCTCCCCACCTTACTTTTTGACCTCTCCTGCAAAAAAAAAAAAAAGAATTTAAAAAACAACAAAAAACGTTCCTTTAAGATCTGCCTTTCACAGTTAAAGCATAGATACCCCAACATTTCCATTAGCATTTTGTGTTATGCTAAGGGGAATAATGGATCATTTTATACTAGAGAAAAATATAAAAGGACAGAAACAATATTCTGTCCCAAACACTTTTTTCTAGCAGACAATAAGGACTATAGTTGATGGACCTTTACAACTTTACAACTATCTGAAGTCTCAACAGTCCACGTTCCAGGCCATGGATCAATAAAAGACCCGGATGGCACTTGGACACCATCGCACAGGGCAGCCCTTCTACCCTTTTTAATGTGTATTTGCAACACTCCCTCAATGCCTGCTTTCAAACAGTCACACATCCATCCACAAATCACTTCCATAAACTGTACATATAACCCTATGACCATATCAAGCTTCCACACACTAACTGCCACTTGACAATCTTCTACTCATTTTTTGCATCTGCATTTCCCTTACTTATACAAAACAATTGCACACAGTACTCCTATAAATGCACATATGCATTGTGCCGTGAAAGAAGTGCATACATTGAAAGTGCAGTACAGATGGGCAAGTGCTCATGAGAACCCAGGAGGGAAAAGTCAACGGAAGCCAAGATGGGACTCTACTGGCTAACTACTAGACCAGAGGAGTCCCAAAGATTGGATGCATCTTAACCGTAACATCCCTTTAACAAAGTTTTTTTCTATCAATTTAATAGGTTTTTGTAAGTGAGCATTTTTCATCGTGTTATATCACTGTATATACAATTTTAATAATTCCTCTTTTCATATATATTAAAGAACTATAAACCTCCTTAAAGAAACATATTTTATTCAACACATACTTAGGTCTGTCATTATCAGCAGTGCAGGCTGGAGATGCAAATCATCATTCAATTGACTACAGCATAAGGCACTATTATGACCCCATCTGCACCAAACCACCCATATTATTCACTGCACCTAACCTGCATCATAGCTCAACTATACCCTAATAATATAACCAATGGCCAGTGCTCATGGCTTGCAGCCATGGGCAGTCTTCAAATCCACGGGGCATGGGCTTCGGCCATGCCGCATTACCCAATAGGCAAATCAGAGTACACATTTGTGTTTGCCGAGGGCCAGGCCCACTACTCAGACACTACATGTATATCAATATTTTTTCTACTTACATTCTTACACTTAGAAAAAATTAAACACAAGACATATTTCCCAAAACATGCTTTTCAGTCCTTGCTAATGCTTGTTGTGCAAGTTTGTTTGGAATCTAGTCCACCACTGCAGGCTGTAACCTGCAAGCATAATATATTTTTCCCATTCAAACCTACCACTTTGCCCATGGTACTTGACCCAATAAACAAATTACAGTACACATTTCTCCTTGCTGACGGCCAGGCTCATTGCCCAGACATGAATGTTACATCACTGTTTTGTGTACTTAAATTTTCACACTTTCCAAAAAATAAAATACAGGACAGATTTGCAAAACCATGCGTTGAAGTTCTTGCTGACCCTCCTCGTGCATATTTCCTGCATATTCAGCATTTCAACCTGTACCCACAAGCAGAATTTATGTTTCCGATTCAAACCTATCTCTAGGCCATGACCCGGACAATCTGGCCACTGCCCATGGCCAGAGGCGAAACTTCAGTCACCAAAGGTATATCACTTTTATTTGTACCTACATTATGACACTTTTCTAAAAATAAAACAGGGACACATTTGCAAAATCATGCTTTCAGGTCCTTGTCAATGCTCCTCACTCGAGTTTGCTGTTTTATTTTTTTTAAAGTGTCAACATATATGTACATAGAATAGTCCTATAACTTAGCCCCCACTTGTCATAATCCATTCAGACTTTACACAAACATTCAAGGTTGGGTGTATAATTTTAGGGGAAACCTTTCTCCACATTCGTCAAATGGCAACAAAGTTATAAGCCAACTAAAAATGCTGAGACCCGCCTTCTAATTTAGCCCCCTCTAGACAAAATCCAACCAAACCTTGCAAAAACATTCAGACCAAGGCTTAAAATCTTTCTGCAAACCTCTGTCCAGATTCGTCAAATGGCACCACATTTATAAGCCTTTAAAATATTTTGGGTCCCCATAACCATTCAGTATTAGGTCTAAAATAAAATTCCAAAATGTCATCAGTTTCATTGAGTAATGCCAAAGTGATAGGCCATCCAAAAACTGCTTTTCACCAACCCTGTAATGCAGAAATAGGCACAGATGTACTTGAACATCTCAGGCTGCCCCGGACATCTAGACTTTTCGCGGATGTCGGAGTTAAAAAAAAGATGTTTTTTGGGCTTTTTAAGGCCAAATTCCATCCCATCCTCATCACATCTCACCTCCCCAGAGATTGTTTCATTAGTTTGACAAGTGCAATGTTTTAAAAAATATATGTTTTTACTGCATTGTTCGCGGACACCGGCGGCTGTCTGCGAATCCAACGTGGTGGGGCTTTCCAAAAATCTTTCGCACCACATGTTTTTTTATTGACCAATCAGTGGGCACGTCTGATATCCACGGACATCACGCCACCCTTTTGGGCCAATCGGAGACCCATCTGCGAACCGAACAGGGAGGTGATTCCGCAGACCGAACCCAGATAACACTAATTGTTTTTACCTACTTTTCAGACTTTTTTTCATAATAAAATACTTGCGAATTTACACCAAATTTACAAAAGCACATTTTCGGGACCAAACCGCCACTCCTGCCGCAAATTGTGTGAAAATCCATTCAGCAGTTTGGGCTGTAGGCATGAGTAAAAATGTTTTCCATTGCATCTATGGGTATGGGAAAAAACACCCATTTTGGGACCCCCTTCTAACTTTTTTTCCCCTTCATGAAACCTCACTGACTGGCCATGTACTTTTTTTGCAAAGTTTCCTGAAGATTCATTCGGGGACAAAGTTATAAGCCACCCAAAAAGTTTGATTCCTATGGGTTAAGCAACTAACCTTAACTACAAGGCTGCTAACGCAGGCCCTGTTTTATATATATTACATGGCCACGCTAGTGGCCATGTAGTTATGGTTAAGTTGCTGTTTCCATAGGAAGAGCACTTTTTGGGCGGCTTATAACTTCGCTCTCCCTGGACGGATCCTCACCAAACTTTGCAAAAAAAAAGTATTTGGGTCACTCTGAAATTTTTTGCAAAGTTTGGTGCGGATTCGTCCAGGGGGGGAAAAGTTATAGGGGGGGTCCCAAAACTTTTTTTTTTCCCATAGACTGAATGGGAAAAAACTTTGCGCACGGCTACAGCCCGAACCGCTGGACGGATTTACACCAAATTTGCGGCAGGAGCGGCGGCCTGGTCCCAAAAGCGTGCTTTTGTAAATTTGGTGTAAATCTGTCCAGTAGTTTTTTTAAAAATGACCAAAATATAAGGCAAAAAAATTAGTGATATCTGTGTTCGCTTCGCGGACGGACTTCCCTGTTCGCTCCGCGGACAGCACTCCGATTGGCCCATGGCCTTGCGTCATGTCCGCAGACATGCGACGTGTTCGCTGATTGGACGGCGAGGGGCGTGGAGCGCGTCAGATTTTCTGTGGCACCCGCCATCTTGTATTCGCAGTCGACCGCGTACAGCGCAGTGAAACGTGGATAAAAAATTGTATTTAGTGCTGTGTGTTGGTGTGTAAGAGTGTTTGGGGAGGGTGGGGGAGTATGAGATAGGTTCAATGTTTTGTTTTTTTATGTGCTAGACATTTTTGTTGCGTTCGATTTGTCCGCGGAGAACACGGCTGTTCTGACATTTTGTAAATAAACTAAATGGTGGGGTGTTTAGAGGACGGAGTATGTGTCATTTTTGTTCGCAAGGGAGGTAAAAATGAGCTATGAACACTCGCGGTGTACTTAATTTTTCGTAAATACACAAACTGGGGGTGTCCTCAGGACGCTGTCCGTATTGTAATCTGTCTAGTTGAATGTGTTCTAAGAATACTCGCAGTGTCCCGAAATGGTTGCAATTACACAAAATGGGGGTGTTCTGAGAATGTTGTTTGTATTGTTCGTTGTCAGGGTTAAAGTGTTTTAAGAGCACTCCTTTTGTCCGCTAATAGTACAATTTCCTAGGGGCGTCAACCGACTTTTTGTCCACTAAAGAAACGATAAATCCGGCTGGTGTGCGCCGACATTATGTGATAATCCTATGACTGGCGCTATTGACCTGGCTGACTTGCTTTTGCGACACTAAATCATATCTCGCGCCCCTAAGCCTGATATTATCAAAGCATTCAAATTGCCTGCCTCTCTCCGTGACGTTACAGGGTGCGTAATCAAACACGCCTAGTTCTCTGCAGTCCTAAGTGACTTTACACAGAACCCGGAAGACAACACATATTATGTCACAACACAGCGCACCACAATTCGGAATATGAAACAGTGATTTAAAAGCAAACAGCAAGATTGTAAATGTTGTAAAGTACATTTATTTGACATCAAATGTTTAGAGAATATTCAGCAATTTGCATTTGTCTTTGTTGTCGATCCGCAAAAGTTCATGTTGAGGCACGCGATGTTCCTTTGCGGTACAGGGGGTGTTAGATCAGCTTACAACTCAGTGCGCCACAATTCGGAATATGAAACTGTGGTTTAAAAGTAAACAGCAGGATTGTACATTTGGTAAAGTACATTTATTTCACATGAAATGTTTAGTGAATATTCAGCGATTTTCTATTGTCTCTGCTGCCGATCAGCAAAAGTTTATTTGGAGCCACGCGTTGTTCCTTTGCGGTAGATAGGCTGTTGGTTTATGATAAAAGCAGTAAATGGTCGCTCTGATAATCGGAAGGTTGCTCCAACAACGAGCCATTAGACCACCCTATTGGTTGGTATGTTGTTTGTAGCCGCTAGTACTGCGTAAGGGCATATTGGTCCTTGGCGATTGTCCCATAAAATGGTGAGGGTCATGAAGTTGCATATTTGGACCTGCACCTGTCAGTTGAAGACCCCATCCGCTGGAGTCTGTAAATCGTGACATAGGCAAAATGGAGCCACATACCTGTTTTAAAAAACATAAATTAGTCTCACCAGCCGATCTTCATTAAAAATCATCATTTTATTTATTAGGGCATGAAACTATTTGCTATCGAAGATAGTGCAACAGAGTATGTTAATAATAAAATAATAATATTTTCCCATTCATATAGCGCTAAGAACCGAGAGGTATCTAAGCAGTGCTTATTATTAACCATGGTGTGTGGTGCTCATTTATCGACCACGGAATGATGAAAGGCTGAGTTTGGCCTTGCCGGGATTCAAACTTGCGTTAGCAAGCTGTGCACGGATGTCAAAGCGAGCGCTGTACTCGCTGTGCCACTTGACAGGCTACAGTGAAGTGGCACAGCGAGTAGAGCGCTTGACCACCTATAGACTAGTTAAATTATTTCTATTAACCCACCCTGTGTCGTCTGCCTTTTTTCAGAGCCCTCTAAACGACAGGGGATCAATTCGGCGGTGATAGTGCGCGGTAGAAAACATTATGCCACTTTCAACGAAGAAGTTCAACTTGAGCGGTCTTTAATGCTAAGCTATTGTAATTATATTTGGTATAAAATAATCTAAAGGGTTACTTACAGTACAATTGCAATTTCCATTGTCTACGAGTGGTGCATTCCCAAAATACGACTCTGCATGTGCCAACGATCTTTCGCATAGTGATATAATTTATAAAAGTGGTTTCGTTTCAGAAATTTCATCTTTATCTTCCCTTACGTTTTAAAAACACTCCTTCAAGAGAAGTCTTTCATCGAAATCTCTGTCTGTCAAGGTCAAAACACAATACAACCTTATAGTCCGCTTCGTGAGCCTCTCCGGGGCCCGAGAAAAAAATGGAAGCAGCTGACCTTCACTGTGAACGAGCATAAATTCTTACTTTGCAACATTCTGTGTAAAGCCATCTGTAGAAGTTGTGGAAGCAGCTGATCTTCACTGTGAACGAGCATAAATTCTTACTTTGCAACATTCTGTGTAAAGCCATCTGTAGAAGTTGGTTTTAGCACGCCATGTTTGTATATTGTTTGCGTGGTATCAAAAATAGTTTGTTTAAAGGACGTTATGGTTCTAAGTACAGCCGAAAGACCCCTGAAAATCGCAAGTTATGGTAAGCTATGAAAAATAACTGGCGCCAGCACCGTGCAATGCTAAGACTAACACTCAGGACATCAAAGATGACATCACAAATGTCATTGATGAAATCACTGATGACATCACGTGTGTATGTACTTTTCATGGAATTCGTGTACTAGAGATTTTTATTATAATGTTGTGAAAAAAGTGTCATGGATTCTGCAATAAATATCATACCGTTATTAGTGCTTTGAACGATGCATTGATATAAATAGCATTGTATTATGGGATTCTATCTAGTATACTGAGCTACTAATGGAGAAACATAGCATTGTGTGCAGAGTACAAGATGAAAGTATAATATTTGTAATGTTAATATGTTGAATAATGAAATAATAATTGTCCTGAAATGTTCGAAAATTCACAAAATGGGGGTGTTCTGAGGACGTTATTCGTATTGTGTGATTGCTTAGCTGTATCCAATGAGGGAATGGCACAGAGAGTAAAGTGGACGCCGTCCGCGGACACCGCAGCTTTTCGTGGACAGGGCGTGCTACATCCGGGTTTTTCCAGGAAATCCAACATGGAAAGAAGACTGTACGGATCAGCCAATCAGATGTCGAGGTTGTGGATTTGTGTTGAAAGAGACTGTGTGTGGTGAAGATGGCAGAAGTGGAGAAAGTCAGGGTGTTGGTGCTCGGAGATATGTTTGTGCATGGTTTACAGCAGTATGCTGAATGCAGGCATGTTGCAAAGAACTTTGATGTGAAAGGAGTGGAGGTGGTGTGGAGCAGTGTGCCTGATTGCAATTTACAGAGAATTGTACAAGTTTGTGAGGATATGGCCACGATGAACTGTGCGCATGTGGTAGTTTTGCACTATGGTGCTTTCCATTTGGGCAACGTCAGTGCCCCTACTTTGTTGGCTGATTTGGAAGGCTTCGTTCAAGCAGTAATGAAGATCCTTCCAAATGCAAAAGTAATTTTTTCTGGATTACTACCTAGGGCAATATGGGACAATAGTTCAGTTTTTTGTCCTCAGCAAAATATTGCTAGGTGTGTCATCAACCGAGGCATGTGTGCCTTCATGCTTAGAGCTGGTATGTTCTTCTGTAACAATGAGAATATTGATGCCAGTAATGCTGTTAATTTTAAAGAAGATGGCATTTCTTTATCTTTTACGGGAAATGCCTTTCTATTTTGGAATGTAAGGGTTGCTTTGGAGAAGGTTATGTGAAGATTTTAGGAGTAAAGTAAGAAAAAAAAACAAGAAAAAAAATACAAAATAACAGGTGTCTGTCAAGCATCTGTAAAAAAAAAAAAAACGGCTATTTTCAGAGTCAACTTCAAAGGGGAAATGGGGCACACTATTTAAATTTACATTCACCACGCTCAGATTTTCGATGTGTCCGCGGACATGGCGGTAGTCCGCGGACATGAAAATCACTACGAGGGGGTTAGTATGTTCTATGTTACACGTATATGAAGTCAGGGATATTATGGTTAAGTTGTGCTACTAAAAACCTATGAAATTCAGTGAAAAAACTTTGTTAAAGGGACGTTATGGTTAAGTTACGCTACTAAAAACCTATGAAATTCAGTGAAAAAACTTTGTTAAAGGGACGTTATGGCTCAAAGTAAAACCGAAAAACACCTGAAATTCGGCAGTTATGGTAACATAAGCAACCATAACTCGCGCCACCGTGCACTGCTAACACTAACACCCAGGACATCAAAGATGTCATCACAAATGTCATTGATGACATCACTGATGACATCACATGGCTGGCTCGCCCTTTTTATCCTTTACTGACATATTGAAGCCACATAGTTTTCTTCAGTAACAGTCAGGAAGTAAAAATTGAAAAGGTACTATATTTGTAGACTTAGGGTCCAGTCACATCATATGAAACATATACATAGCGGAAGATAAAGGCTTGAAAGAGAGCAATCCTTTCTGTGCATGAAGATAATCATTATGGTTATCAGCACTTTCTCATAGTTTTATTTTTATTACTCTACCTTCCCTCTATATGCTCATATTTGTATACATTATACTCACTCTCCATGGACTGAATGGGAAGAAAATTTTGCTCGCGCCTACAGCCGAAACCGCTGGACGGATTTCCACCAAATTTGGACCAGGAGCAGCGGCTTGGTCCCGAAAGCGTGCTTTTGCAAATTTGGTGAAAATCCATCCAGTAGTTTTTTTTAAAATGACCAAAAAGTAGGTAAAAAAAAAATTAGTGATATCTGTGTTTGGTTCGCGGACACACTTCCCTGTTCTCTCCGCGGACAGTGTCCTGATTGGCCAATCGTCTTGCGTGATGTTCGCGGACATGCAACGTGTTTGCTGATTGGACAGCGTGGAGCGTGAAGCACGTCAGATTTTTCGGTAGCGCCCGCCATCTTGGATTCGCGGACGTCCCCGAACAGCGCGGTGAAACTTTGTTCAAAATGTGTATTTTGTAGAGTGTGTTGTTGTGTAGGAGTGTTTGGGGAGGGTGGGAGTGTATGACATAGGATGAAACTTGTGTTTTTTATGTGTTAGACGTTCTTTTTGTGTTCGATTTGTTTGCGGACATCACGGGTGTTCTGAAATGTTCTAAATAAACTGACTAGGGGGTGTTCTAAGGAGTCAATATGTGTCCGTTTTGTTCGCAAACAAAGTGAAACTGTTCTAAGAACACTCGCGGTGTCCGGGAAGTGTTCGTAGGGGGTGTCCTGAGGACGCTGTCCGTATTGTTCTCTGTCAAGTTGAATGTGTTCTAAGAACACCCGCTGTGTCCTGAAATGTTCGCAAATAAACAAAATGGGGGTGTTCTGAAGATGTTTTTGAGAACACTCCCGGTGTCCTGAAATGTTTGTAGGGGGTGTCCTGAGGACGCTGTCCGTATTGTTCTCTGTCAAGTTGAATGAGTTCTAAGAACACCCGCGGTGTCCTGAAATGTTCGCAAATAAACAAAATGGGGGTGTTCTGAAGATGCTTCTAAGAACACTCGCGGTGTCCGGGGAGTGTTCGTAGGGGGTGTCCTGAGGACGCTGTCCGTATTGTTCTCTGTCAAGTTGAATGTGTCCTAAGAACACTCGCGGTGTCCTGAAATGTTCGCAAATAAACAAAATGGGGATGTTCTGAAGACGCTTCTAAGAACACTTGCGGTGTCCGGGGAGTGTTCGCAGGGGGTGTCCTGAGGACGCTGTCCGTATTGTTCTCTGTCAAGTTGAATGTGTCCTAAGAACACTCGCGGTGTACTGAAATGTTCGCAAATAAACAAGATGGTGGGGTTCTGAAGACGCTTCTAAGAACACTCGCGGTGTCCGGGGAGTGTTCGTAAGGGCTGTCCTGAGGACGCTGTCCGTATTGTTCTCTGTCAAGTTGAATGTGTCCTAAGAACACTCGCGGTGTCCTGAAATGTTCGCAAATAAACAAAATGGGGGTGTTCTGAAGACGCTTCTAAGAACACTCGCGGTGTCCTGGAATGTTCGTAGGGAGTGTCCTGAGGACGCTGTCCGTATTGTTCTCTGTCAAGTTGAATGTGTTCTAAGAACACCCGTGGTGTCCTGAAATGTTCGCAAATAAACAAGATGGTGGTGTTCTGAAGACGCTTCTAAGAACACTCGCGGTGTCCGGGGAGTGTTCGTAGGGGGTGTCCTGAGGACGCTGTCCGTATTATTCTCTGTCAAGTTGAATGTGTCCTAAGAACACTCGCAGTGTCCTGAAATGTTCGCAAATAAACAAAATGGGGGTGTTCTGAAGACGCCTCTAAGAACACTTGCGGTGTCCTGGAATGTTCGTAGGGGGTGTCCTGAGGACGCTGTCCGTATTGTTCTCTGTCAAGTTGAATGTGTCCTAAGAACACTCGAGGTGTCCTGAAATGTTCGCAAATAAACAAGATGGGGTGTTCTGAAGACGTTTTTGAGAACACTCCCGGTGTCCTGGAATGTTCTTAGGGGGTGTCCTTAGGACGCTGTCCGTATTGTTCGTTGTTAAGTTGAAAGTGTTCTAAGAACTATCGCGTTGTTCTGAAATGTTCGTAGGGGGTGTCCTGAAAACGGTGTCCGTATTGTTCGCTGGCAAGTTCAAAGTGTTCTAAGAACACTCACATTGTTCGCGGACATTAAACGTTTCCCATAGATCATAGTTGAAATGTTTGACTCTATGGATGTGATATGCTGCGATGGTTGTTGCCAGGGCAAAGAGTCTTGGGTGCATGGCCATTTGGCCATGCACCCAAGACTCTATGCCCTGGCAACAACCACCGCAGCATATCACATTCATATTTGCTTATAACTTTGGGTGAAAAACAAATTTATAAGGAACAAAGGTATTAGGTACTATGGATGTGATATGCTGCTATGGTTGTCCTTATTATTGTATACTTACTGTTTGGTCTAGTAATGGGAGTCCATGTTTTTCTTCTTCATTTCTGTGATAAAAGAAAATAGCATGTTAGTATTAGTATTTTGTAATGACTTATTACATTGTATAAGCAATATACTTTTATTTTTTTTCGACCCTCATATTTAGTACAAATCAGAGTACTGTGCAATTTGCTCAGTTTCTGTATTTGTTGCTAAAATCATTGGGTCTGTGGGAGAAAAAAAAATCCATGTTGGATTAAAAAAAAAACTTTTTCTGTTATGCTACAGTTTATTTGTTTGTTTGTTTTCAGTGTTCACTTGTTGTTTCTGGCTAATGCTTTATACTTTGCTTTGTTGTATTTTTTTGGAGCAGTAACAGATTCTTCATTTGTTTTGATATTATAAAATTTTGGAGCAGTTAGATACCAATTGGCGTATTCTAACTGTCTATTTTTTTAATATATTTTAGTGGTTTTGATTTATCTATTTGGATATTGTTAAATTTTGGGACAGTTAGATACCAATTGGCGTATTCTAACTGTGTATTTTTTGGCCTAATTTAGTGGTATTCATTTATCTGATTAGTTGTTGTGCAATCCTTGAGCTGTTAGATAGCTTTCGGAGTATTCTAACAGTTTATATTATTTTAACACAAATTTATAATTTCGGGACAGTTAGATACCAATTGGCGTATTCTAACTGTGTATTTTTTGGTCTAATTTAGTGGTATTCATTTATCTGATTAGTTGTTGTAGAATCTTTGAGCAGTTAGATAGCTTTTGGAGTATTCTAACAGTTTATATTTTTTTAACACACATTTACTTAAAGGTTTCAATACAGTTCAGTTTATTTATCAAATTTTGGTTTTAAGAACATCAAATAAGCGTTTGTAAGATTTGCTGGTAATCTCTGCTTTAGAGTGATGGTACTATCATTACATTCAAACCATCCACATTTCTTTTTTATGTATGCAGTGTAGTGCCCTGAATTGGTTGTGGCTCCTGCGTGGTAGATTATACCTATTGTTGTGAAGGTTTTCTTACCAAGTGATATTTGACCATGTGTGAATCCAGTCAGCTTGGAGTTGTTTTTGGTACCATCTGCATTGTAACGTAGAAGCATTAGTATTACGTATTTACTATGTATTTGTATTACTAACGTGGGGCGATTATCTGAATTGCAGGTAGAGCATAATCTACCATGGATTGCATTTTGTACAAGTTGCTGAAATGGAATGGATTCACAATTTGGTATTGATATATATATGAAGCGTTCATTGGGGATTTCATCTTGTGTCACATTGTTGCAGAGAGTGCATGTATGTTTCCACATGTATGAAATCTGAAAGATTTCATTTATAGGTGTGTTTTTGTTTTCCAGTACTTGTAGTAAGTACATTAGAAATTCTTGTGGATCTTCCTGTGAGTTTATAGTGAATTTCACCATTCCAGCACAGTAGTCCAATTGCCGTCTTATTCCAAAAACACTATATGTGTTGTCAGGATTGTGTGCTGCATTTCTGTGAAGTAATAACATTTGCAAACACAATGGGTCTGTACTGTGTAAGTAAATGTTGTCAACAATTGGTGGTAATTGAAATAGAATATTCATTGCTACATTTGCATAGCAATTTACACCAACTATATTTGAGAATTTAAATGGTCCAGGTAGTTTGGTATCTAACTGCTTTTTTTGGAGTTTGTCTTCCTTCTTTAAAGAAGTACCTGGTTTACTTTCTCTAATTGATTCTTTTTTGTTTGTGGTACTTGATGAAGTATTAGTTTCTTTTACTCTCTTTGGAGGATTTGCAGTGACGTCCTGTTGCATTTCTGTTTGATTTAGTTTTCTTTTACAACGTTTTAGTTTTTGTGGAACAGAATATGTGTTTAGAAGGGGAGTGTATAGAGAGCGAAGTCTATTATATTCTAAAATGCAAGGAATATCAGCGTTTACTTTACTTGCATCAAAGTTGATTAGAAATAGACCGTCAAGTGTACATAAGCGTGATAGTGCTACGTAGCTCATGCCTTCTTTAAAGACTATGTTACCAATATCTATCATTGCTTTGTCTAGGGTAAGACCTTGTGATTTATTAATCGTGACTGCGTATGCAAGAGTTAGAGAAAATTGTTCTCTGCGTACATACATATCTTTGAAGAGAAGTAATCTAGCTGTTGAGCGTCCTATCCATTTTACTTATGAAAGTTTGTCAAAGAGTATATTGACAAACTGAATTTTGTTGTCACGTGGGTATGTTTGAAAGCCAAACACTGTACCCAGTGCTCCATTAACTAGTCCTTGGTCGCCGTCAAGGTTAAGCATTACTCTGCAATTTAAGGATAATTTTAACATCTTTTCTAAGCCTGCTGTGTTTGAGATTGATTTTTCTAAATTATTTAGTCTTGTTGTGGCTTGGTCACACATGGGTAGTGTCATACCATGTACATCTAGTTTGTCTGTGGCGCTAATTTCCATTATTGGTTGCATTTCTTTACTTAACATTATTTCATTGAATTTGAGACAGCTTGCAAGCGTTGGCATTGAGGCCATACAATTGACATTTTTGTGGGCTAATTGTTCCATAACATCTGTAGAACATGCATTATCGCCATAAAGTGCATTAATGTGTCGGGTTTTCAATATTGCTTCTGCTTCTTTAGAAAGTATACCAACTCTCAAACTTTTTAGAATGTTGGCATAAGTGAGATCTGCAGATTGGCGCATGTTTTCTGTTAATTCTCTGTATTGGAAATGTTGCCAAAGGTTGACATTTCCAATGCTGAAAACAGTTTTACGGCAGAGTTTGTGCCCTAATGTTTTAAAAATAGGTTCACCTTTTACTGGTGTTAATTGAAGCAGTTCTCCAAAAACAATAATGTGTTTTCCTGCAAAGAGCTCTTCACAGTCTGTTTTGAGTACTTCTTGTAATCTGAGGTGAATCAAAGCTAACATCAGGTTGGAGTCCATGCTCACTTCATCTATTAGTAGCATTTTCATTTGTTTCAATACTCTGCGTAATTCCATTGCAGCTTCTGCAGAAAGTTTGTAATAGTATAATTTGTTCTGGTGTTCTACTGGTAATAGTAGTAATCGGTGTAATGTAACACCACCTATGTTGTAGGCAGCTAAACCTGTGGGGGCAGTGACAACAGCTGACAGTTTGTTGTTTGTCAATTGTTGAAGGAACTTACTAATGATTTTGATTAGGAATGTTTTGCCAGAACCAGCTTCACCACTGACGTACAGTAGTATTGGTTTATAATTATGGCAGGAACATTCTTTATTTTTTACACCATGTGCAATTTGTTTTGTTACTTCTTGAAAAATGCTACTTTGCTCATTGTTTAGTTTTGATTGTAGTATAGTTAAGTCTTCCTTATCTTCATACTGACACATGGTGTTTTCTACTGGTATCATAGCTGATTCTGCCTCATTTGTTATTAGTGGTTCTTCCAGTGGTTCTTGGCTTCCTGTTACAGAGGGTTGACTACTGTCAGGAGTATCCTTATCTAGTTGGGCTTGGAGTTCTTCTTCATGTTGCTGTTCATTGTGCAACATTGTTTTGTACTGTGTAAAGTTTACATCAGTTATAGTGCTTTCATTTGCTTTGAAAGCATCCTCATATGAGTCATAGTTATCCAGTAATTGTTCTTCTTTTCTCCATGGTTTGAAGAGTTGTAGCAGGGACATGTAATATACTTCTTTATGTTGAGGAGTCTTCAATGACAATTTGATATGATTAATTAAATTTGGTTTAGTGAGTTTAACTAAGCTGCCTTCACAGTCTGTCACTCTATATTTACCTTTTTTTTCATCAGGTTTCATATTATTTTTGTATGTGTAGTTTTGGGCTATTTGGTATAGACACATGTTTTCCAAAGTATTACTTCTGTTTGGGTAGTATGTGTCCAATACATTGTTTTTTAAAATGGCTTGGCTGTTGGGATCATGTTTGGCTATTGTTTCTATATCTTTATATGCTTTTAGAACTCTTTTTCTAGATTTAGCTGGACCAAGACTTAGCCATACTATATTTTCAGATTTACCATACAATGAGGTACCAGTTAAACGATCAGCTGCTTCATAAGATCCACATTCTCTATGGGTGAGCATTTTTATGCCCAAGCTGTATAATTTCTGAGATACTGTTTTATCTGATGACAGGTCATTCCAGAGGTCTTGGAGCTCTGTCTTTTCTGCTTTAGTTAAGTATGCTGTGACATATCGTGCAACTACAGTAGAATTGTCTGCAATGTACTGCACATCCATGTTTGCATTCCATAAGTGGGCAATTATTGCATTATAATCATTGATATATTTTTCATCTTCTTTTCTTTTTATGTAATATGTATTTTTAGGTGACTAACCTTTAACACTATGTCTAACTGAAGACATGAGGTTGTTTACTTGACCTGTATTTGTAACTAGTCTAGGGAAACCAAATCGGCATTTGGTGTAGTATTTGCCTTTGTTTTTGTATTCGCGACGACAATATTTTCCACATTTGTGTCTTTGAAATTGTAAAATTTGTGCACAAAGATCACTATTTGTGGCTTCTGATGGAATTTCACAAGTGACATATTTTTCAATAAACTGTAAAACAGTGGCATCACTGTCTTGACCAAATTTAGGAGCATCTTTAATCCATAAAAGCATGTGGATATGTGGTGCTCCTCTGGCTTGGTATTCTTTTCTCCAAAAGAAGTGTTGCACTTCTCCAAGGGGAGGAACAGTTTTATTACAAATAAAATGTAGCAATGAAGCGATGGTGAAAATATCTTGAAACATTAACAGGATCCAAAGAACAAAGTTCTCCAGGTGTTACAATATCTATGTTTGTTTTGTTTTTATTTGATATGCGTAGGAAATCATGTAAATCTTCCCATGCATATTCTGCACAACTTAATGTAACAAACCAAGTGGGTGGGCCAACGTTTCTGATCATACAACGTACATCTCCATGACGTCGAAACCAGTACTCTTTAGTACCACACATATTTGCTAATAGATTTGTAATATTTGATTGTAAAACCTCATCCTTTTGTTGCACTTTCTCTAATAATTGTGTAGCTGTCATATTTTGAAAGTGTGATCCTGATTTTAATATGTGTGCAACTCTGTAACATAAAGTTGCTAGTTCACTTTCAAAGAGTAGGTGGAATTATTTATTACAAATAAAATGTAGCATAGCAATGAAGCGATGGTGAAAATATCTTGAAACATTAACAGGATCCAAAGAACAAAGTTCTCCAGGTGTTACAATATCTATGTTTGTTTTGTTTTTATTTGATATGCGTAGGAAATCATGTAAATCTTCCCATGCATATTCTGCACAACTTAATGTAACAAACCAAGTGGGTGGGCCAAGGTTTCTGATCATACAACGTACATCTCCATGACGTCGAAACCAGTACTCTTTAGTACCACACATATTTGCTAATAGATTTGTAATATTTGATTGTAAAACCTCATCCTTTTGTTGCACTTTCTCTAATAATTGTGTAGCTGTCATATTTTGAAAGTGTGATCCTGATTTTAATATGTGTGCAACTCTGTAACATAAAGTTGCTAGTTCACTTTCAAAGAGTAGGTGGAATATGTATTCCACATTTTGTCTAAATCTGGGATCTTCAGAATACATCCGTAATGAGCGGTATTCTGAAGCTGATATTTGAATAGGTCTATCATCATACCTTCCTCCTTTGCCAGTAGGAAAGAGTAGAGGAAAAGCATGTGCTTCTATACTTTTTTCCCATATACTGATTGGCGATCCTTTTGTTTGACGCATTTGGTAAGTTTCCAGTACATCTTGTACGGTGTCATTACAGTGCAAAGGATGAATTGTATAATTGTCTAAAGTATTTGATATTGTAGCAGGATCTAGTAGCTCAAATTGACCAGCTTCTTGTGTTTCTTGAATTATTTCAGTTGTATCTTTCAAGTTTACTTCAATATTAATTTCTTTGTAATATTCATTATTCTCTTTAAGATATTGGAAGGCTTGTCTAACTTTATATAAATCTACCAGCTGTTGCCATATTTTTTTTGTCTTTTGTAGGTACTCCATTTACTAATATAATTAAAGATTGCTGCATTGGACGTTGCACTCCTAGAGTATGCATATTTTTTTTTAGATTGAATGGTATTTAAACTACCTTTCCACGAATGCCTTTTACCAATTCAGAGGGAGGTAATTTTGCTGTTTTTGGTTGAAGGCGTATTATTGCTTGAAATGGGTGTTCTGTTTGAATTATGATGCTCTCATATACATTAAGTTGTTGTAAAGGTTTTGGTACTGGGTATAATTCCAAATTATTTGTGATAGAACGTGAAGGAGTTTGGTTGTTGTCAAGTTTTGTAGTGCAATAACTGCAAAGTTTTAAGGGCTCAGTTATTTCATATTTGTTTTCTGCTACAAGGTAGAGAGCTAATTCAAACCATTTAGAATTGTCATTGTCTTCTATTTTGTATGATAGGTTCACAGTTTTTGTGTTACTTTTATAAAAAATTCTATGGCAACATACACATACATGGTTTGGTACTTCAGCTGATGTACTTTTAAATGTTAGTATTTCTTTTTTGTATGTGTTTAGCAAAAGGTTGCCATGTGTTGAATTGTTCCTTAATTGGTTTAAAGCTATTTCATTCTGTAAATGGCTTTCACTTCCAAAATATTTTTTCTGGATATAGTGAATTTTTTCAAGTAGGTCTTTTGCTAAGCCATGTAGAAGGATGTTATTTAACTTTGCTAGTGCTAATGCAGGACTTTTAGCATAGTACAGTTTATAGACTAGATTTCTTATAGTTGAATGATGTGTTGATATCCTTTTGATATCATGGAAAGTGGTTTTACAAGTAGGTCCTGTAATGCAGGCCAATGAATGTCCTTGTAGTCCTGTGTACTTGCGCACTGGACAGGTATCTATATTTTGCAGTAATTTAATTTTGATTTTGTCTTTGCTTTTTACATATTTATTGAGGAATTGGTGTAAAGATTTGAAACATTGTTTGGGAATGTTACACATTGACGTGCATGGCCATTTGTACACTAGACGTTCTGATTCAGTTGAATGGAGGGGTAATTCTAAGTTTTCAGGGCATATTTTTGTAAGGAGTACTTCTTGTTCCATTATGGTATTATTCACTTTTTCATAACCTCGACCACTGCTATTTATGGCAATTGTATTCGTTTGCTTTTGTTTGTACGCTTCTTCATTAAAATATGGTTCTGTGCTCGTAGTGTGATTCCATTCACCTCTGCAGATACTTAAGAAGTTCTTTCTGTTGACATTTCGCTTATTGAGAAGTCTTTTTTGTAATTTAGTTATTAGTTTTGTTAGTGGTTTCATTTTGTTTAAAGTTAAAATAAATATATTTCTTTTGAGAAGAATTGCACTGTCCATCAATGCTTCTAAGATTAATTTCCTACGATAGGTTTTAAGCTTTGAACCTGATTTCTCTCCTGTTTTTATAAGATTTTGAAGGACTTTGTGACGGTATATTTTGGCTAAAATACTTTTCTTGGTATGCTTACTTTGCACTATATTAAAATTTGAAGAAGTAGTTTTATCTGTACTGATAGCTGATTTTCTGTTAATTGTTTTTTGGTTTGTTTTACATTTTGATAGAGGAAGCAAAGTTGTTGTACTTGAAACTTCTTGTGTTTCACTAAATGATTGTATTAGCTATTTTGTTTCAACTTTTTTTACAAATTCTGCTAGAGATGGATGCTTATGTTGGACACCTTTATTTTCATTTGCTCTACTTTTGCGTTGCTTTCTACGGACTTGTCTTTTGGTAGGCATTCTTTAGGGTCTGTTGAAAAAAATAAAGAAGATATGGGTTGGGGTGTTCTGGAATGTATGTGGGCTGTGTGCATGAGTGTTTGAGTAAGATGATAAAGATGTATGTAATGGTGTGTGATTGTGCATTGGGAACTAAAACTAGTAGGGATAGGTATTCTTGAATTTATGTGTTACTAAACTGGGTTTCAGATGACAAAAAAAGTAAGCTAGTGGTGTGGAAAAGTACAAATAGTAAATCTAATGTATACAATTAAAACAGTTGTTTGTTCTATAATATGAAAATTGTAGTGGTTCAGTTGGCTAATTTGAGTGTCCAAAAATAGAAATTTGTGGGCCATTCTGGCTGTAAATCGCTGTTTAAGACATGGAAACTTTTGGACAAAATGGTACAAAATCTCTATTTTAAGAAACCAAAATAGCTCATATTAATGTTATAGTATATTTGATTAATAATACAAATATTATGGTGATATTTTACTTACTTTTTTAAAAAATTAACAGGTAACTTCTTAGTTTTTCTTTCTTCTTTGAATTCGGCTGCTTCTTTTCAGGAAACTGGTCTTCACTGCAATTGTAAAAGCTTCAAATTAGTAACTTTGTTGGTATACAGCACTGTTTTTAATTTAGATATTGATTTTTTTAATTGAAATCCTCAGTGCCTTCTGTAAAACCATTAAACTAATTTATTTACATAAGATACATTGCATCAGTTCAGTACATATGATATGTACTTAATGAACAAATTGTATTGAATGAGTAACTGTAGCAAAAAAAAAATATCTTTACTATGTCTTGTGAAATTTATAATATATTAGTGAATACCACTATTTCTGTAAGTAAACTGTTCTAGGTAATAGCGCCTCAATGTCATGTCTAATTTAAAGTACTTAAGTAAATACATAAATAAAAACAAAAAATATGAAATTGTATAAGTATTTTTTATAAAGGTTTAAACACAGATTGTGTTTACATGCAATTTTGTTTGAATATATCTAGTCTATATATTTAATTTAAAAAATGTTAGTTTAACATGATTTGAGTGTGTGTGTATAAAGAAAGTAAAAAGTATAAAGGTTTATAAGTGATAGTTGATTTTAGGAAATTGAAAAAAGTACAGTAAATTCATTTTACAGATTTTACAAGGTAAAAGTCTGTTTGAAAATGTGTTCATCTACTATACAGAAAATATGCATACCTGAAGTTTGTGTTCATGCATATGGATATGCATGGAGCTGCAAGTAGAAATCTTGAAGACTTGTACAGTATTTCTGGTAGATGGTGCTTGCCAATGATATGACACTTGTACTCAGAGAGATTCAGAGTACATTTGCAGTGCTGATCTATGATGATGCAGTTAGATGTAGAGGTCTTGAATGTGATTGGTGCATGGTCATGTGATTTTTGAGGTACATCCAATGAGGGAATGGCAGAGAGAGTGTAGTGGAAATGGTAGAAGGGCTGCTCATGTTACGATATGTCCGCGGACATGGCGGTAGTTCGTGGACATCGGGAGTTACATCCGGGGATTTTTGGGTTCAGAAGTCATGCAAATGAGAATAAGCACTGAAAGGGATTGGTCAGGCAAGTTTGGTGGGTGTGTTGTGCCAGGAGAGATTTTCTCAGATACGCTTTTTGCTGAGAGAACAAAAGATAGCTATGGCTGTGTGTTTCAGAAAACAGATTGTTTGGATTTTAGGAGATTCGTGGATACATTGGTTGAAGGTGCATGCAGAAAGCTCTGGAGAAGCTGTAGATCTTGGATTCCCACATGTGGAAGTACACTGGCATGGAGTACGTGGAATGAAATGGTTGGACTTTCTACCTCTCTGTGCTACTTTGGAGACAGAGCAACATCCAGACATAATTGTAATTCATTGTGGAGGGAACAGTTTCGGACTGTGGAATTTTTTGCAATTTTCTATGAAAGAAGGACTTAGGAAGCTTATGGACATGTTTCCTAATTCTCAAGTGATATTTTCACGGATTGCGCAGAGACAAATGTAGCTTTGTTCTTCTTCATTTGGTCCACAAATGGAAAAAGCAAGGTGCAAGGCTGTTTGTGGCTTTCTAAGAGATTTTGGCATGTCTTCTTTTCACAATGAAAATATTATGTTTTGTAGTACATACATTTTTCGCAGCGATGGAGTCCATCTTACTTATGCTGGCTATCAGATTTATCTGAGAAATGTACAAAATGCATTGCAACCTTTTTTGGAATTACAACAACGATTTTGAAGTAGATGTTAAGCATTTACAATTTATGACTTACAAACACCACCCAAAGGCTCTTTTCAGAGCCACCACTTCTTTCCAGAGAAAATTACAATTTTTTTAATGTTCGCGAACTGTCCGCGGACTTCTAAAAAATACAAAGAGCCCTGCTTCATTTATTTTCACTTCTATTTTTTAACTGGGAAAGGCGGCTCTGAAAACAGCCTTATTTTTTTTGATTTTTGTAATTTTGTATTTTTTTTGGTTTTTCAGACACGACACACTAGCCGAGGAGGTTAAAGGAGGGTAAAGGGGGGGGGACACCAACCACAGAGATAAGAAAGGGCGAGCTGAGAGAGGAAGATGTAGAGTGGGTTTTATTTGGGTAGTGAGCAGGTCTTCTCGTGCTCTGAGACGATAGTCTCAAAAGCACTCCGAAGTCGCTCCCCCCTGCAGAGTACTGTGTCACAGTACATACATACAACTGTGACCCTCGAAAGGTAATGGTCATCAGCATTCCGTATAGCCTGTGAGGCAGCTTGAGAAAGACGCTGTCCCACAGAGGTGGTCCTTGTGGTGACAGGATCAGAGACAGAGGATGAAGTAGAGGAAATCAACCTGCTACGTTCTTCGCAAGGTACAACCCTGCAAATAGCCCCAGAGTGAAATGACCTCAGGTGTCGCTTCATAGTAGTGGTCCCAAAGCTGTAGTTACCGTGCTTCCCGCGACTGCGTATCATTTTGCACTCATTGCAGGTAACATGGTTCGCACGAGCCTTAGGACCATTCCCATGAATGGTAAATAACCGCCACACCCAAGACTCACGCCTAGTGCGGGTAGTAGGGATTTCCTCTACCTCATTCTCATCATCCTCTTCTTCCTCCTCCACATCCTCACTCCTGTTCCCCTCTTCAGGCCCTTGGGGAGGTGGTGGTGGTGCTGAAGCAGGTGCCGCACCAAGTGGCAGCTCAGCAGCCAAGGATGCCATCTCGATGATGGTGTAGTCTGCAGGTGGCAGCAAAAATGACTGTGTTCTGAAGAATAGCCAGAAACACAATGGAAATAAGCTCTTGGCCGTGGTCTTTTATAGGGGTGCTTGTGCGCGGTCCGCGGACATGCGCACTGTCCGCGGACAGATCAAACACAAAAAAAGGATCGGAAAGTTTCAAAAGGTATATAGAAACTCAAGATTGCTATGTGGGACTTGTGCCATGGTGAGATTTTATTGAAAAATATTATGGATTAACTGAAAATGTACTTTTAAATTGTTCGGGGACACGAACAGTGTCTGCATTTCAGGACACATGATGAGCGTGGGCACGGTCATATGATCTGTTTGCGAACTAGTCCGCGAAGGAAGCGCCTGTCCGCAGGACACCAAGTGCACGGAGTTTGGTTAGCGCATGCGCATTGATGTCCTACGGACACTGTTCTGGTTCTGAAGTAATTAAAAGTGCGTCACACGTGAAACGAACATTTCAGGACACTGCGTGTGTTCTTAGAACAGTTTAAACTTGGTAGCGAAAAGTAAGGACAGATATAGTGTTCTTCAGGACACGTGTAATTTAGTTTATGTACGAACATTTCAGGACACCAATTGTGTTCTTAGAACAGTTTCAATTGGGTAGCGAATACTACGCACAGGTATAGTGTTCTTCAGGACACCTCCATTTCATTTACGTACGAACATTTCAGGACACCAATAGCGTTCTTAGAACAGTTTGAACTTGCTAGCGAACAGTACCGGACAGGTATAGTGTTCTTTAGGACACTTTAATTTTTGTTTGTTTACGAACAATTCAGGACACCGCGTGTGTTCTTAGTACAGTTTCATGTTGCTAGCAAACACTACGAACAGTTGTACTGTTGTTCAGGACACATCATTTTCGTTTATTTACGAACATTTCAGGACAGCAATTGTGTTCATAGGACAGTTTTAAGCTCATAGCGAACATTACGGACAGAACACTTTAATTTTTGTTGCTTTACGAACATTTCAGGACACCACGTGTGTTCTTAGAACAGTTTCAACTTGCTAGCGAACAGTACGAACAGGTGTGGTGTTCTTCAGGACACCTCCATTTTCGTTTATGTACGAACATTTCAGAACACTCGCACTGTCCGCGGACACTTAAAAAAAGAACAGAAACTATTCACAATACAATATAAAAATTAAACTTTATTTAACATATATTAATAATTTATGACAGAGAAGGTGAGGCAGAAACAGAAACAAAAACAGGAGAATTTGGGGTTTCAACATGATTGGTATTAGGTGAAGAAGGGATGGAAATCTCATCAAAACGTTTTGGATTACGGAGAGGGTTTGGGGATAATTGAGTGGGATATAGTGAGGAGGGACAAGTACATGTGGGGCAATGGTATGACGTTTTTGTTTTAAAATGATATTCAACAAAAGTTTTCAAATTATTAAAATTGGTCAACAATAAATCAATTTTTTCTTTTATGTTGTCAAGCGTGTTTTCCATAACAGCTTCTTCAGAGGTAGTTTCTATTTTGCTATGCTCTGTACAAAAAAATATATATATGTTAAATGTATACAAAATAATAATATTTAAATGGTTTATATTATAAAGTGTTTACCATTAGTTTCACTATCTTGTGACATTTCTTCATGTGGGAAATTGTCCTCTAGTCATTCCAGAGTACTAGACATTTCTGTGAGAAAAAAAAAAAAGATAATATATTTTTTAATCTAATACAGAAAGTTTATATCAGTGATGTCATCAATGACATTTGTGATGTCATCTTTGATGTCCTGGGTGTTAGTCTTAGCAGTGCACGGTGGTGGCGCGAGTTATGGTTGCTTAGCTTACCATAACTGGTGACTTTCAGGGGTTTTTCAGTTTTACTTGGAACCACAACGTCCCTTTAACAAAGTTTTTTTTACTGAATTTCATAGGTTTTTAGTAGCGCAATTTAACCATAACGTCCCTTTAATAAAGTTTTTTTACTGAATATATATATATATATATATATATATATATATATATATATATATGTATATATACATATATTCAGTAAAAAAACTTTCGCGGACGACATCAACACTACCCAAACACTTAGGGGGTATCTTAAATTGTTCTATCGTACCATATAAACACTGCACAAGTTCAAAAAGCAGCACATAAACACATTATATGTAATAATAAACAGTGGAACCTACATATTTAACACATCAACCATCCATTTAAAAACCATATGTAGTAAAATGGAATATACCAAAACAAAAAAGATATTCCTCCAACATAATTACCTCACAGAAACTGCAGAGCTAGAAGCAACAGTAGACCTACACAACAGTACGAATATAACTTACCAGAAACTAGTAAGTAAACTTAATTTTTCTTATATATTTCTAAATTGTTTACATTAGGTACACTACAATTCATATATTTTTGTTTTTCACACAGAAATGTGCAGTACTTTGGAATGGCTTGATGAGAATTATCCACGTGAGGAAATGTCTAAAGACAGTGATAATAATGGTAGACACTTCTCTATATAACCAAATTAATAATAATCACTTTATGTGCACTAAACATTGAAAATAATAATCAAAAGACACATTGGAAAAGACTCTGCAACGGATGGAACAGAAAATGGACATGCTCAAGGAAAATTTCAATGTTTTGAAACAGTTAGTGGAGGACCACATAAAAGAAAAATAAATACCATTGTCCCACATGTACCTGTTCCCCCTCTCCATGTCTCAGTCAACTATCCCCAAACCCTCAACACCAAGAAAAGGTTTGGATGAGACTTCCATCCCTTCATCCCCTCCCATCCATCCTCTCCAAACCCCTAATAACCTGTATTTGTATCAGTTTCTGCTTCCCCCTCTCTTTCATAAATTGTGTATCTGTATATAATAAAAAAAATATTATGCTTCTTTTAATTCAATCCTTTGTGTCTTCTTTTTTTAAAAAAAAGCAGTTAGAATGTCCGCGGACAGCGCGCCTTTCTGGGCTGTCCGTAATTAACAAAATGGGGATGTCCTAAGGACACTACACCTGTCCGTACCATTCTCAGCCAAGATGGAACTGTTCCTAGAACACACCCCGTGTCTGGGATGTCCGTAAATGAACAAAATGGGGGTGTCAAAAGGACATTATACCTGTCCGTACCATTCGCCACCAAGATGGAACTGTTCTGAGAACACACCTCGTGTCTGAGATGTCCGTAAGTGAACAAAATGGAGGAATCCTAAGGACACTATACCTGTCCGTACCATCCGCAGCCAAGTTGAAACTGTCCTAAGAACACGCAATGTGTCCGGGATGTCCTTATTCAAACAAAATAGAGGTGTCCTAAGGACACTATACCTGTCCGTACAGTCTGCAGAACATCTACGCACATGCGCACCACACCCGTAAATCCTGCAAACATCACGCCTGTCCGTAACTGTCCGTCCCACTTGTGTCGCACTTTTAATTGGTTTGAGGACCCAAGCACTGTCCATAGAACACCTGCGCGCATGTGCACGACCGTTCCTGTGCATTTGATGTCCTGCGGACACCCGTTCCCTTCACGGACGTGTTCCCGATGTCATCATGTGACTGCACCCACGCTGAGCGTGTGTCCTAATTTGCGGACACTGTCCGGTTCTCCAACATTTTAAAAGAACTTATTCAGACAATCCAAATTATTTTACAGTACACATTTGCCATTGCACATGTCCCAGACAATGATCCTGGCTTTCTACATACTTTTTGTAACTTTTTGAAACTTTTTGGGTGCTAGATCTGTTCGCGAAGCGCACCCCTCCGTCCCTATAAAAGGCCACACCCCAGAGCTGATATTCATTGTACTTCTGGCTATTACAGATTGACTTTTGCTGCCTTTGCTGCTCTTGCTGAGATTATCGCATCAACCCTGATGGCATCCATGGCTGCTATTGCTACATCTGCCTCAGCACCACCCCCACATCCTCCACCACTACCACCTCCCCAAGGGCCTGCAGAGGGGAACACGCGTGAGTATGTAGAGAACGAGGATGAAGAGGATGAAGATAATGAGGTTGAGGAACTCCCTACTACCTGCACTCACCAGGAGTCTTGGGTGTGGCGGTTGTTTACCGTTCATGGTAACGTACCAAAAGCATGTGCTAACAAGGTCACTGCAACCAGTGCAAAATGGTGCTGAGTCATGGGAGACGTGGTTCGTACAGCTTTGGTACAACATTCATGAAGCGACAGCTAACGTTTCACAGTGTGGACATTCGCAAGGTTGTACCTTGTGATAAACGTAGTAGGTTGAGTTCCTCTACAGCATCCTCCGTTTATGCTCCTCTCACCACAAGAGACTCTCCTGTGGGCGAGCACATCCCTCCAGCTGCTTCACAGTACATTTGCAATGCTGTTGACCCTTACCTTTCGAGGGTCACAATATTGTGTATGTACTGTGACGCAGTACTCTGCAGGGGGGAGAGTCTTCGAAGTGCTTTCGAGACTACGGTCACGGAGCATCAGAAGACCTGCTACCTACCTAAGTAAGGACCACCCTACATCTTCCTCTCTCCACCTGCCCTTTCTTATCCCCGTGGTTGTTGTCCCTTCCTTACCCTCCTTTCCCCTCCTCTCCTAGTGTGTTGTGTGTAAAAAAAAACAAAAAATATAAAACAAAAATAAAAAAGGCTCTTTTCAGGGCCGCCTTTCACAGTTTAAAAATCGAAGTGGCAAATAAACAATGCAGGGCCCTGTGCATTTTTTGAAAGTCTGCGGACAGTCCTAGGACATATAAAATTTTAGCGTGCTGCCCTAGCAAAACCAATGCACTTTTCTCTGGCAGGAGGTGGTGGCTCTGAAAAGATCCTTTTGGTGGTGTTTTTGTGTGTTTGAAGAACTTGAAATCGTCAACATTTACTGCAAAATAGATGACTATAATTCCAAAAAAGGTTGCAATGCATTTTGCACATTGCTCAGAAAAATCTGATTGCCAGCATAAGTAAGATGGACTCCATCTCTGCGGAAAGAAATGTATGTGCTACGAAACATAATATTTTCATTGTGAAAAGAGGACATGCCAACATCTCTTAGAAAGGCACAATCAGCCTTATTGACATTCCACTTCGCTTTCTCGATTTGTGGACCAAATAAAGAAGAACAGCGCCACATTTGTCTTTGTGCAATACGAGAAATGTTCATGACCTTCTCAATGTCTTCTTTCCTTGCAAATTGCAAAGAAATTCCAGACACATGCCCTAAACTGTTCCCACCACAATCAATTATAATTATGTCTGGATGATGCTCTGTCACTAAAGTAGCACAGAGAGGTACCAAGTCCAGTCACTTCATTCCACACACTCCATACCAGTGCACTTCCACATGTGGAAATCCAAGATCTGCAACTACTCCACAGCGTTCTGCATGCACCTCCAACCAATGTATTCATGAGTCTCCGAAAATCCAGATAATCTGTTTTCGGAAACACACAGCCATAGCCATCTGTTCTTCTCTTAGGAAAAAGACGTTCTGACAAAATCTCTCTTTACACAACACACCCAGTAAACTTTACTGACCAATCCGTACCTCCGCTCATTCTCATTTGAATGCCTCTCCACCCCAAAATCCCTGTATGTAATACGCGCTGTCCGCAGACTACCACCATGTCCGCGGACATATCGAAAATCTGAGTGTGGTGAATGTACATTTAAATAGTGTGCCCCTTTTCTCCTTTGAGGGCTCTGAAAAGAGCCATTTCTTTTTTTGTAGATGCCTGACAGACAGCTGTTATTTCCTATTTTTTGGGGTGTTTTTTCTTCTTACTTTACAACTAAAATCTTCACATAACCCTCTCCAAAGCAACCCTTACATTTCAAAACAGCATGGCGTTTCCCAAAAAAGATAAAGAATGCCATCTTCCTCAAAATAAACAGCATTATACGAATCAATATTCTCATTATTGCAGAAAAACATAAAAGCTCTAAGCATGAAAGCACACATGCCTCGATTGATTGCACCCCTAGCAATGTTTTGCTGAGGACAAAAAACAGAACTATTGTCCATATTGCCCTAGGTAGTAATCCAGAAAAAATTACTTTCTCATTTGGAAAGATGTTAATTACTGATTGAGCCAACTGTTCCATATCTGCCAACAAAGTAGGGGCACTGCCGTAGCCCAAATGGAAAGCACCATAGTGCAAAACTACCAGATGGGGACTGTTCATCCTGCGCATATTTTCACAAACTTGCAGCATTCTCTGTACATTGCAATCAGCCACAGAGCTCCACACCACCTCCACTCCTTCAACATTGAAATTGTTTGCCACATGCCTGCATTGAACATAGTGCTGTAAACCATGGACAAACATATCTATGAGCACCAACACTCAGTCTCTTCCTACACAAATCCACAACGTCAACATCTGATTGGCTGATCCCTACAGTACCCTTTCCATACTGGATTTGCTGGAAAACCCCAGATGTGGCACGGCCTACCTGTGGACAGCCGCATTGTCCGCGCGGCATGTAACTCTTAGCCAGCCCTTCTAACCTTTCCACATCACTCTCAGTGCCGTTCCCTCATTGGATACAGCTAAGCAGTCACACAACCATCCACCAATTACATCCAAGACCTCTACATCTAACTCCATCACAGAGTTCCGCACTTCAAATGTACTGCTGATCACTCTGAGTACAAGTCTCATATCATTGGAAAACACCTACTACAAAAACTACTATACAAGTCTCCAAGATTTCTACTTACAGCTGTATTCATATCCACATACATGAATACAAACTACAGGTATGCATATTTTATTCACAGTACATGTACAAGTGTTATGAATCCATATTGCCACTAAACCTGCATAGCCTATACATACATGCCAACCCTCCCGATTTAAGCGCGAGACTCACGATTTTTCATTGAAAAATCACACCATTTTTTACTGTCTCCCACATAACCTATACATACATGCCAACCCTCCCGATTTAGGTGCGAGTCTCCCGATTTTTCATTGAAAAATCGCAGTATTTTTTACTGTCTCCCACCTAAATTAATGCTAAACTCAATGCAATCCTATGAGAAAAATAAATGTTCCTGATTGCTGTGGTGAAATCTCCCTCTCACGTGCTCCCGATTGTTGGCATGTCTACCTATAAAATGAACTTATTGAAATTTTTCACATCTACTATAATCAACTGTCACTTCCAAACCCGTCTTCTATCTACAATACGCCTTTAAAAAACCAAGTGAATTTCATGCACTTAAAATTCTTCTAATTTGCAAAGCATTTTGAACTAACATATTGTAAATAAAATGTAAAGGCTGCACATAGTCAAATGAAATGTATGTATACACTATGTTCAGATATCAAACAAGAATACTACCACAAAAACATAAAAATCAACATCTACATTAACATCAGTGCTATAAACACACAAAATTACTAACTTCTTTCTTTTACAATTGCAGTGAGGACCACTCTCCTGAAAATCAGCAGCATCTGAACTACAAACAACATATCCGAAGAGACCTGCTCATTGCACAAAAAAAGAGTAAGTAAGTACAATACTACCTTAATATTCTTACTGTTCCTCAAACACACTGTGTGGTTCATTCATGTAATTTGCGCACCAAAAAAAACAGCGATTTCTGAACCAATCTGCGCACAAATCCCCATTTATTAAACAAAGATTAGCAGGCAGAATGGCACACAAATCCCTGTTTTTTTGGAACACAAATAACATACTCAACCCTTAGAATGTTAGTACTACAAAACAAAGAACTGTTTTAATTTTATACCATTAGATTTACTTTTAATGCTTCTCCTCACCACTAGCTCACTTTCTACTCTCATCTTAACCGCAGTTTAGTAACGCACAAATAGAAGAATAGCCTTCTCAACTGATTGTAACTGCCCAATGAACAATCACACACCACCACATACATCTTTCTCATCATACTCAGACACTCATGCACACGGCACACATACATTGCAGAACAGCCCAACCCATACCTTCTTTTTTTTTCAACAGACCCCAAAGAATGCCTACCAAAAAGCAAGTCCGTATAAAGCAACGCAGAAATAGAGCAAATGAAAATAAAAGTGTCCAAAATAAGCATCCATCTCTACCAGAGTTTGTACAAAACATTCAAACAAAACAGCTAATACAGTAATTTAACGAAACAAAACAAGCTTCCAGTACTGAAACCTTGCCTCCTCTAGCACAATGTAAAACAAAACAAAACATGTTTAACAAGAATTTGGCTACCACTACTGCTAAAACTGCTTCTATAAATCTTGATATACTAGCAAGTAACCATACCAAAAAAAGTATTTTAGCAAAAATGTTCCACCACAAAGTCCCTCATAATCTTATAAAAACAGGAGACAAATCATGCACACCCTTTAAACCTACAGTAGAAAATTAATCTTAGAAGCTTTAATAGACAGTGCAATCCTTCTCAAAAGAAAGTTCTTCATTTTAGTGTTAAACAGAATAAAAGCACTAACAAAACTAACTACTAAATTACAAAAATAAACTTCTCAATAAACGAAATGTCAACAGGAATAACTTCTTAAATATCTGTAGAGGTGAATGGAGTCACACCACGAGCACAGAACCATATTTTAATGAAGAAGCATACAAACAAAACCAAACAAACACAATTGCCATTCATAGCACTGCTTACAAAAATATCCCCAGAAAACTCAGAATTACCTCTCCATTCGACTGAACCAGAACATCGAGCATACAAATGGCCATGCACGTCAATGTGTAACAGTCCGAAAAAATCTTTAAAATCTTTATGCCAATTCCTCAATCAGTATGTGAAAGGTAAAGACAAAATCAAAATGAAAGTGCTGCAAAATATGGATACCTGTCCAGTGCACAAATACACAGGACTACAAGGACATTCATTAGCCTACATTTCAGGACCTATTTGCAAAAGCACCTTCCATCACATCAAAATGTTATCAACCCATCATTCAACTATAAGAAATCTAGTCTATAAACTGTACTATGTTAAAAGTCCTGCTTTAGCACTAACCAATTTAAATAACACTCCTCTACTTGGTACACCCAAAGACCTACCCAAAGAAATCAACCATATCCAGAGAAAATATTTTGGAAGTGAAAGCCACTTACAAAATGCAATAACTTTACAACAGACTAGCAACAATCTGGCACAAAGCAACCTTCGACTACAGACATACAAAAAAGAAATACTAAAATGTACAAGTACATCCACTGAAGTACCAAACCATGTGTGTGTGTGTTGCCGCAGAACTTTTTTTATAAAAGTAACACAAAAACTATAGATGTAACATACAAAATAGAAGACAATGAAGATTCCAAATAGTTTGAATTAGCTCTCTACCTTATAGCAGAAAACAAATGCGAAATAACTGACCCCTTAATACTTTGCAGTTACTTCACTACAAAACTTGACAACAACCAAACTCCTTCGCGTGCTATCACAAATAACGTGGAATTATTCCCACTACTAAAACCCCTGCAACAACTCAATTTATGTGAGAGCATCATAATTCAAACAGTGCACCCATTTCAAGTAATAATACACTTTCAACCAAAAACCCCAAAATTACCGCCCTATGAATTGGTGAAAGGAATTTGTGGCAGTTTATTTACCATTAGATCTGAAAGAAAATGTGCACACTCTGGGAGTGCAACGTCCAATAGAGCAATCTTTAATTGTCTTAGTAAATGGTGTACCAACAAAAGACAAAACAAATTGGCAACAACTCGTAAATTTCCTTAAAGTTAGACAAGTCTTGCAATATCTAAAAGACAATAATGAATACTACAAAGAAATAAATATTGAAGAAAAATTAAGGGAAACAACTGAAATAATTCAGGAGTTACCAGAAACTTGTCATTTTGAACTTCTAGATCCTGCTACAGTATCCAATATTTTAAACCATTCTACAATTCATCCATTACACTAAAATGACACCATAGATGATGCACTAGAAACGTACCAAATGCGACAAACCAAAGGATCACCAATCAGTTTATGGGAAAAAAGTATAGAAGCAGGTGCTTTTCCTCTACTCTTTCCTACTGGCAAAGGAGGAAGGCACGATGATAGACCCACTCAGATAACAGCATCAGAATACTGCTCATTACAAATGTATTCTTAAGATCCCAGATTTATACAAAATGTGGAATACATATTCCACCTACTCTTTGAAAGTGAACTAGCAACTCTATGTTACGGAGTTGCACACATATTGAAATCAGGAACCCACTTTCAAAATATGTCAGTTACGCAATTAATATAAAAAGTGCAAGAAAAAGATGAGGTTTTACATTCAATCTGTTAGCAAACATGCATGGTACAAAAGAGTACTGGTTCCGACGTCACAGAGATGTATGTTGTATGATAAGAAACCTTGGCCCACCCACTTCGTATGTTACATTAAGTTGTGCAGAATATGTATGGGAAGATTTACATGATTTCCTACGCATATCAAACGAAAACAAAACAAACATAGACATACTAACACCTGGAGAACTTTGCTCTCTAGATCCTGTTAATGTTTCAAGATATTTCCATCATCATTTCATTGCTATGCAACACTTTATTTGTAATAAAACTGTTCCTCCCCTCGGCGAAGTGAAACACTTCTTGTGCAGAAAAGAATACCAAGCCAGAGGAGCACCACATATCCACATGCTTTTATGGATTGAAGATGCTCCTAAATTTAGTCAAGACAGTGATTCCACTGTTTTACAGTTTATCGAAAAATATGTCACTTGTGAAATTCCATCGAAAGCAACAAATAGTGACCTTCATATACAAATTGTACAATTTCAAAGACACAAATGTGGCAAATATTGTCATCACAAATGCAAAAACAAAGGGAAATACTACACCAAATGCTGTTTTGGTTTCCCTAGACCAGTTACAGAAACAGGTGAAGTTACCAACTTCATGTCTTCAGTTAGACATAGTGTTAAATATAAATCACCTAAGAACACGTATTACATAAAAAGAACAGAAGAATTTAAATATATCAATGATTACAATGCAATCATTGCTCTCTTATGGAATGCAAACATAGATGTGCAGTACATTGCAGACAATTCCACTGCAGCTGCACAATATGTTGCAGCCTACTTAACAAAAGCAGAAAAAACAGAGCTTCAAGACCTCTGAGAATGACCTATCATCAGACAAAACACTATCTCAGAAATGGTACAGCCTAGGCATAAAAATGCTCTCTCATAGAGAATGTGGCTCACATGAAGCTGCAGATCGTTTAAACGGTACTGCTTTGTATGGAAAATCTGAAAATATAGTATGGCTAAGTCTTGGTCCTGCTAAATCTAGAAAAAGAGTTCTAAAATCATATGAGGAAATAGAAACAATAGCCAAAAATGATCCCAACAGCCAAAACATTTTGAAAAACAATTTACTGGACACATACTACCCGAACAGGAGTACCACTTTGGAAACTATGTGTCTATACCACATAGCGCAAAACTTCACATACAATAATAATATAAAACCCGATGAAAAAAAAGGTAGATATAGAGTGACAGATTGTGAAGGCAGCTTAGTGAAACTTACCAAACGAAGCTTAATTAATCATATCAAATTGTCATTAAGAACTCCTCAACAGAAAGAACTATATTACATGGCCCTGCTACAACTTTTTAAACCATGGAGAAAAGAAGAAGAGATACTAGAAAACAATGACTCCTATGAAAACGCTTTCAAAGCAAATGAAAGCACAATCACTGATATAAACTTTACGCAGTACAAAACAATGTTGCACAATGAACAGCAACATGAAGAAGAACTCCAGGCCCAACTAGATAAGGACACTCCCGACAGTAGTCAACCTTTTGTAACAGGAAGTCAAGAACCACTGGGACAGACACTAATAGCAAATGAGGCAGAATTAGTTATGACAGAAGTAGAGAACACCATGTGTTACTATGAAGAAGATACAGAAGACTTAACTGTACTACAATCAAAACTGAACAAAGAGCAGCGCACCATTTTTCAAGAAGTAACAAAAGAAATTGCACATGGTGTACAACATGAAAATAAAGAATGTACCTGCCAAAATTACAAACCGATACTACTATACGTCAGTGGTGAAGCTGGTTCAGGCAAAACATTCTTAATCAAAATCATCAGCAAGTTCCTTTAACAATTGACAAACAACAAACTGGGCCTCATTACGACCCATACGTTAACCATGGCGCTATTAGCGCCATGGTTGACGCCCTATTTTACCGATTGCATCATGGTGGATGGCGGAATTCCCGCCCCATTCCAAGGTTGCCAGGGCGGTAATTCCCCATTCACCATTGGCCCTTCCAGATTCCCATTTCTGCCCCCAGAGGGCTCAATAGGAATGGGGAAGGTAGTAATTATGGTACCGCAATTTGCGGTACCGTAATTACTGCGAAAGTCCCTTTGCGGGTTCCTTCCTTAACGGCTGGTAAAGCCAGCCGTTAAGGTCAGGACCCGCAAAGGGACCTTGTAATTAGGAGGTAAGGGGTTAACGGCGCCGTTAACCCCTTACCGCCTGGGTCGTAATGAGGCTGTCAGCTGTTGTAACTGCTCCCACAGGTTTAGCTGCCTACAACATAGGCGGTGTCACTTTACACCGATTACTACTCCTTCCAGTAGAACACCAAAACAAATTAGAATATTACAAACTTTCTACAGAAGCTGCAATGTAACTACGCAGTGTTAAAACAAATGAAAATGCTACTAATAGATGAAGTGAGCATGGTCTCCAACCTAATGTTGGCTTTGATTCACCTCAGATTGCACGAAGTACTTAAAACAAACTACGAAGAGCTCTTTGGAGGAAAACACATTATTGTTTTCAGAGATCTTCTTCAATAGACACCAGTGAAAGCTAAACCTATTTTTAAAACCTTAGGACACAAACTCTGCTGTAAAACTGTTGGCAGCATAGGAAATGTCAACATTTGGGAACATTTCCAAATCAGAGAATGAACAGAATACATGCACCAATCTGCAGACATCACTTACACCAACATTTTAAAAAGTATTAGGGTTGGTTTACTATCTTAAGAAGCACTATCAATGTTAAAAACCCGGAACATCCATGCACTTCATGGCCATAACTCATGTGCTACTGATGTTATGGAACAATTAGCGCACAAAAATGTCAATTGTATGTCCTTAATGCCAACTCTTGCAAGCTGTTCCAAATTCAATGAAACAATGTTGAAAATAGAAATGCAACCAATAATTGAAATTTGCTCCACAGATAAACTGGACGTACATGGTATGACACTACCCATGTGTCAACAAGCCACAACAAGCCTAAATACCTTAGAAAATTATATCTCCAACACAGCTGGTTTGGAGAAAACATTAAAATTATCCTTAAACTGTAGAGTCATGCTTAAACGTAACCTTCACGTGGAGCAAGGACTAGTTAATGGAGCACTAGGTACAGTTGTTGGCTTTTAAACTTACCCACGTGACAACAACATTCAGTTTGTCAATATTCTCTTTGACAAACTTTCAGAAATAAAAAGGATAGGGCACTCAACGACTTGATTCCTTCTCTTCAAAGACATGTATGTACACAGCGAACAATTTTCTCTAACTCTAGCATACGCAGTCACCCTTCATAAATCACAAGGTCTTACCCTAGAAAAAGCATTGATAGATAGTGGTAACACAGTCTTTAAACAAGGCATGAGCTATGTAGCACTATCACGCTTACGTACACTTGACAGTCTATTTCTAATCAACTTTGATGCAAGTAAAGTAAAAGCTGATATTCCTTGCATTTTAGAATACAATAGACTACGTTCACTGTACACCCCCATTTAAAAACGTATCCTGTTCCACAAAAATGAAAACGTTGTAAAAGAAATCTAATTCAAACAGAAATGCAACAGGATCTGACTTCAAATCCTCCAAAGAGAGTAAAAGAAGCTAATACTTCATCAATTACCACAACCAAAGAATAACCTATTACTCGAAGTAACTCAGGTACTTCTTCAAAGAAGCAACACACACTCTGAAAAAATGACTTGGACATAGAACTATCTGGTCCATTCAAATTTTGAAATATAACCGGTGTAAATTGCTACGCAAATGTAGCAGTGAATATTCTATTTCAATTGCCACCAATTGTTGACAACATTTACTTACACAGTACAGACCAATTGTGTTTGCAAATGTTAATACTTCATAGAAACACAACAAACAATCCTGACAACACATATAGTGTTCATGGAATAAGACAAGAATTGGACTACTGTGCTGGAATGGTGAAATTCACTATAAACTCACATGAAGATCCACAAGGATGTCTAATATACTTCCTACAAGTACTGGAAAACCAAAACATACCTATAAATGAAATCCTCTAGATTTCATACATGTGGATACATACATGCACTCTCTGCAACAATGTGACACAGGAACAAATCCCTAATGAGCACTTCATGTTTGTAGCATACCTAATTGTAAATCCGTTCTATTTCAGCAACTTGTACAAAATGCAAACCATGGTAGATTATGTACTACCTGAAATTCAGATAATCGCTCCACCTTACTGATACAAACACATAGTAAATACTTAATACTAATTCTTCTACGTTACAATGCAGATGGTACCAAAAACAACTGCAAGTTGACTGGATTCACACATGGCCAAGTATCACTTGGTAAGAAAACCTTTAGGACAATAGGTATAATCTACCACGCAGGAGCCACAACCAATGCAGGTCACTACACTGCATATATAAAAAAGAAATGTGGATGGTTCGAATGTAATGAGAGTACCATTACTCGGAAGCAGAGATTACCAGCAAATCTTACAGGCGCTTATTTAATCTTCTTAAAACCAAAATTTAATAACTAATCTGTACTTAAACATTAACAAAACTTCAATTAAAAAACTATAAACTGTTAGAATACGCCAACAGGTACTTAACTGCTCCAAAAATCTGCAACAAGCTAACATATAGAACATTAGCCAGAAACAACAAGTGAACACTGAAAACAAACAAATAGACTGTAGCACAACAAAAAAATGTTTTAATCCGACATGGATTTTTATTTTCCCACAGACCCAATGATTTGAAAAACAAACACAGAAACTGAGCAAATTTAACAGTACACTGGTTTGTAAACTACTAAATATGAGAAAAAACAACTGAAATGTCTATTATGCAATGTAATAAGTCTTTATAAAATGCATACACTAACATGCTCTTTTCTTTTATCACAGAAATTGAAAAAGAATATGTGCTCCAGTTACCCAACTCATG
Organism: Ambystoma mexicanum; assembly: GCF_040938575.1. Taxonomy (NCBI): domain Eukaryota; kingdom Metazoa; phylum Chordata; class Amphibia; order Caudata; family Ambystomatidae; genus Ambystoma; species Ambystoma mexicanum. The sequence continues at coordinate 768,854,622 of NC_090939.1, forward strand.
GCATAACAGAACCATTGAAGCAAACATCTAACCATACACCACAATGCAAAATGTTCACTTCCATTGATATGTTATACTACAGTGCTTGTTACCAAACTCTACAATCTTAATGACATGACGTAGCCAAACCTTCACATACAAACTATACAAATCAAACAGTTGACAAACTGTAGATTTGCAAACAATTCATAGATATTCGCCCAAGACTCTAGGCCCTGGCCACAACCCCCGCAGCATATCACACCCATAGATCACACCCATAGAATCAAACATTTTAACTGTCTATATGGTCCCACCCATATCACACTTTCTGCAAAGTTTTGTGAGAATTCATCCAGGGAGAGAAAAGTTATAGCCACCCATGTTGGCTTATATCTTCAGTGCTTATAACTTCAGACTTGGGTGCACGGCCTTCAGCCATTAACCCAAGACTCTAGGCCTTGTCCACAACCACCGCAGCATATCACACCCATGGTGGCTTATAACGTCAGTGCTTATAACTTCGGTCTTGGCCACAACCACTGCAGCATACCACACCCATGGTGACTTATAACTTCGGTGCTTGTAACTTCCGTCTTGGGTGCCTGGCATTCGGCCATTCACCCAAGACTCTAGGGCCCTGGCCACAACCACCACAGCATATCACACCCATAGAATCAAACATTTTAACTGTGGCATATGGTCAATTTTTATGTCCGCTGACACCGCGCATATCCTTAGAACAGTTTCAACTTGCCTGCGGACAGCACGGACGGCAATACTATCCTTAGGACACCCCTCATTTCCACTAATTACGAGCATCCCGGACAACGCGGGCATGGCACATACATCAGTAGCACCTGCCACCTAATCAAATACAGTATTTGACCCATCTCTTGCTCCCCAAACTTCCCCAAGAACTCTTGCACACCAAAACACTCCCCAAAACTGCATTTCACCTCTGTTCACCACTGACAGCTGTCGGCGGATCCAAGATGGCAGGCGCAACAATCTGACGCACATCACGCCTCACTCCAGCCAATCGGCGGACACGTTGCGTGTCCGCGGACATGACACAAGCCAATTAGCCAATCAGTGTCCTGCCTGCGGAGTGAACAGGGAAGTGTGTCCGCGGAACTGACATAGATATCACTAATTTTTTTAGACCTACTTTTTGATCGTTTTAAAAAAAACTACTGGACAGATTTTCACCAAATTTACAAAAGCGGAGTGGCTGTAGACTGGCAGTTTCTGCAGTACCTATCACGAGTTTGCTGATCATCATGTGTTTTCAGTCTTTCTGCAGTGTTTACTAGAACAAGGGTGGGACTTTTGCTAAAAACCCTCTGTTCCCGCAGAGCGGCCGCAGAGTGGCTGTAGAGTGGCAGTCTCTGCAGTACCTATCACAAGTTTGCTGATCATCATGTGTTTTCAGAGTATTTCTGCAGTGTTTACATCAACGAGGGTGGGACTTTTGCTAAAAACCCTCTGTTCCCGCGGAGCGGCCGCAGAGTGGCTGTAGAGTGGCAGTCTCTGCAGTACCTATCACGGGTTTGCTGATCATCGTGTGTTTTCAGAGTCTTTCTGCAGTGTTTACTACAACGAGGGTGGGACTTTTGCTAAAAACCCTCTGTTCCCGCGGAGCGGTCGCGGAGCGGCCGCGGAGCGGCTGTAGAGTGGCAGTCTCTGCAGTCTATGGCAGCTAGGGCGGTAAGGGCTTCCAGCAGAAAGGTCTGCATCCTTTCCAACTCAGCCGCTCCTAAAGAGACTCTACCGCCTGACCCTACCAACCTCGCCTTTACCCAGCCCGAGGCAAAAGGGCCCTGACTACGGTGCGCAAAAACAGACATGGCTGCCCAGGGTTCTCTTTTGCCTCTGCTAGACCACGAGGATCAAGATGCGGCTTCCTCAATGACGGAGCTCTGCGTTCCCTTCGAACTTGGTCCTGAATTTGGAACCCACCATCTGGATGGCCTGAGACTTACCATAACACTCGACCACTCACGACGTCTGAGCTCCTTCCTCCCGCTCGCTGCCACTCGCCGTGTGAAGCTGCGTCGCCCCTCGGAGGAGAGGAAACGCCGCTTTCAAAAGGTGAGGCGGGCTTTGCGGGAGGGAATGGGGAGAGAAGGGTCTTTGACCTGCTTAAATCAACAGACTCGCGTCTTCCGGGCGTATGGCCCAGGAGCCCGCGCCCTTATCCTTGCTGTCAGTCTTTACTCCCCCCGATGCAGAGGAGCTCAACGAGGAGGAGCCCAATGATCGAGGTGGGGGCGGGCCTTCAAAAACTCTGCTAGATGGTGGAATTTGTGTTGTAGGCGCAAAAAAGATCATAGTGGTCCCTATGATACACCATTCTCTTTCCGTGCTGCCAGAGGACCAGATGGGGGGGCCTCATGGATGGGGCACAGCAAACACAGTTATATGCGGTGAAACATCCTGAGCCCGCTCCACCGGTAACTATCCCGGGAGATACCTTAAAGAATAGCCATGTCAAACCTTTACATGCCTCTACGCAGAAAACGATGTGCCCACCAACGACTAAAGCCTGGCCTTAAAGCCCAGCCAATCAAGCGCCAAAGACTCTCCAAAGTGCATGACAGTCTCCAAAAACGACCCCAGAAGGGGTTCATGTCTCAGTTGCCTGAAAACAATAAGTTCTTTACAAACTTTTAAAAAAAGAAACCAATGGTCTCGGAAGAACTCTCAGATGCCGAGATTCTGAAAGCTGTTGTTGATCAAACTTCTCTGGACAAGAACTCTGGAGGGGCTTCTGGCGAGGGATCAATCAGCTCGCTAGTACCAGCACGCTTCTCATTTAGCAGCATGGTCATGGATGCCAAAATCAGATGGCATTTCGGCTTGCCATGACCGGGGGCCTCCCACCTACCTAGAAAGCCTACGATGAACTTAAATGATAAGGAGGAGGTTTCGAATCTATCATTTACGAGGAGCTTTGAGGAAAGTTTAACGGTCTCACCAAATTCAGGCTTACAATCAGGGGAGTTGGCCATTCCGTCTCTTGATCTTGTGGCTACAGCGCCTCCACCTACGCCTGAAATACGAGACAGGAAGTCTCATCGACCCCGGGAGGAACCCATAGACAAATTAAGCAATACTGAGCGCCATTTGCACGGCCATCCTTTGTTGGCACCGGAGGCTTATACGGAAGACCCCGGATCCGTTGACCTTACTGGGGCTACCCCACCCACAGGAGCATCCGTGGAGAAACATCGGGAGAGCCTTGTGGGTTCCTCTAGATCCACGACTGCTCAACCCCCCGACACCAGAGCAATCTTCGGACCAGATGGGGGCCATGTCTCCGTGGCTCCGGCCAGCCCTGTCATCTGTAGAGCCTCCGCAGGGATGCAGACGCTGAGCTCCCAAACCTCATCCAGCCCAACGAAATTTCGACGCTCAAGCGTGACATCAGGAAATCTACCGAAAGATCCCTCCCCAAAGAAGACCGACCTAAGGTTAATCATGTCCACGGTAACTCTGGAAATGGCGCCATTTTGCAAACTGTATGAGTCGATAAATGACTCACTGAAAGAGCATACTTCCATCATAGCGATGATGAACAGTCGTCTGATCTTCTTGGAGGGTTACATAAATGCATTAAACAACAAAATTGAAAAACGCCAAACGGATGAGGAGCTTGTGAAAGCCCAAGAAGCCGCACCGAACAACAAAAGCACTGTTGCGACAGCACTCACACAAGTTCAACTTCTTGATTCAAGCTCTCAGACGCTTGACGTGTGGCCGACCACCGACCCAAGGAGGCAACCGGAAGATCTAGGTTTGAAACCCCCTGGCAGGGTCGCCGTTGGGAGGCAAGCAAAGATGGCAACCGTAAATGTAAACAGTGCTATCTACAATGAAACTAATCTCATCTTACCCGACTGTGAGCCAATCCAAGACCTGAATGTAAAGGCAGTCACGCCTGCGACAAAAGGCCTTGCGTTTTTCCAGAACCCGAAAACAAACAAGTCCGTCCCCCCAAACCAAACAGTAACAAAGAGGTACCTTCACGGAAGAAAGGGGGGTCCCGTATATAGACAGAGAAACCCACGTGCACGGAACCACCCGCAGTTCTCGCTCGGCAAGAATACTCAAATCAGAAGGCAGGGGAAAATGCTGTGGGCAGTCACCCAGTTAACAAGGAGGATGCCTTAGAAGTAGACGAGGACCTACTAAACCGTAGCGTTTATACGCTATCTGATGATCAGGAGGTCAGCAGTCAACCCCAGAACACGGAAGAGGAGATATCTCCCTTCCAAACCCTTGAAAATCGCTGCAAGATACTTATAAAGAAGTCCAGTTGGCGTCCGGGATCCCTGAAGTACCACCCTCAGGAACCACACCGAATTCAGGACAAAGGTGTGGTAAAAGGCCACTCTAGACTATCCAACTCGCCCCACAGACGGAGGGTCGAGAAAACGCCCTCCTCGCCTGGACAGAACAACGTTCCAGAAACCAGATGGGTGCACGCCACCCGGGCCAAACGGCAATCAGGTACGCAAAATTACTCAGAAAACTACAAAAAGGGAGACAAATCCTAGAGCAGACCGAAAATTAGCCCAAAGAAAGCGACCGGGAGAACGGCATTCTGCCCTAAAACAGAACGCACCTTTAAGATCGGACAATTGCCGGATAACAAAAGATATGTGATATTGAATCAAGGTTTCTTATTACAACTCTTTAAATGCGTGCCTTCTCCTCAAAGAGTCAAAACAATAGACCTAGCCCGGGTAGAACCGTTTCATGAAGGGAAAATTGCCAGCGCTTTTCTGCACGTACACACAAACTGGGCAAAAATCAGGATCTCCGAAGCAGCATAAAACTTACTAAATTTAGGATTTGACCTGTTTGAACTTGAAGATAGTGCATCATCCATCCAATCACGTAAACCTTCGGGGACGTCAGGGTTTAATAAACATTCTCACTCTATGAATAAAAGCAGCAAATTGTCTGGCAAAATCATGGAGTCGATGAGCACGGAACAGAGAGCTCAAACAAATGTACCTACTATCGAGGAGCACTACATGCAGGGTTTGCCTCCAAGTCCGCGACAAAAATCAGACACACACTTATCTATGAAAGACGACTCAAGCAAGGAAAGTGCTTATGAAGACCCACTGGGTACAGGAAGACACCCTATTGGCCCTCTGGCTAAAATTCAACGCACAGTCATCCAATCCTCTGCACTAAAATATCCAGGCCTCTCAAGCAAGCGCCACGATCCCAACTTTGGGCCTGGCTACCGAAGGCCCTCGCGTACAGCAAGAAAGAATAGCAATCCGCCAAGCACCTTTTGGTAATCTTGGGTGCCTTGACATAATCTGTCTATAAGAGTCCTGGATGATAGAACGTCCCTCTATGGACGGCTACGATTTAGCATGTGCGCCAGCGACCAAAGGGATTTTTGGACGTCCATCTTCCGGTTTGATGACAGCCGTCCGCTGTGGTTGCAGACTGCACCTTAAGAACATATTGAAACAAATACATACCTGCTTGCCACGGAGGTAAGCTGGGAGAGCCTTGCGGAGGAAAAGGGAATCCCTAAACATCAGCCTTTAATCATCATTAATGTGTACTGGAACCCCGCAGCTATGAGTGATTTATCATTTCTAGCCTTGGTTAGAAAACCAAGAAACTACAGATGAAGCTCTGGTGAATTGCCCAGAGGCCCTGTTGATCCTTTGTGGGGATCTGAATGCTACTTGGCTCCGGCTGGAAGCGACTGATGTTTCTCTTTCCTCTCCATCAACTAGAAACAAACATGGATCTAAGTGGTTGTCCTTGACGTCGTCCAGAGACATGCTCTGTGCGGGTGATCTATTCTCCAGAGAAAACAGGCCACCAACCTGGGAGAGAGGCAACTCTCACGCGGACATCGATCACATCTTCATAAGCAGACTCCTAGCACCTTTAACCACTTTGTTCGAAGTACTGAAGTCCTCTGCCAGTGACCACAACGTGTTGGTCTGAAATAGAAGATTCGTCCTACGAATAATTTACATATGCCTGCTCAAGTGGTGTCAACCAACAAAATTGCCTAAAACTATAGACAGCTTCAATTCTGAAGATAAAGCACCATTACCTAAGAAAAGGAAATGAGCTTGGTCAACTGACAGACCCACAACTACCAGACTACCAACATCTTCTGGTGCCATTCAGATTAAAATCCAACGGTTTGAGTCGGAGAGTCAAACCCGTCTCACATGAGTACAATAGAGAGTTGGTAGTCAAAAGGCGTCTAGTGAGGAAAGGGAGAAGAAAACTGCGCGTTCTCCCATCGTTAGAAAACCAAGAAAGCCTAAATAGAGTGCAGTCACTCTACAAATCCTGGGTAAGACAGCATCGTCTTCAACTCTACCAACACGACGCTGAAGCCATGTTGAAGTTGGTCTGTGGTCATTACCCGCGAGAGTTCTGGTCCCTTCTTAGATCCACATCCGCCCCATTCGAGGCATCATCAATAACAAATTTCTACTCAAACTTGTTCCACACACCCACGCCCGTACATCCTCTGGAGACCAGCACCAAAAAAGATCCATGGGTGGATCTGAGTAACATAGTAGAGATTACCAAGGTTCTTCAAAAACTTAAATCATCGAGAGCCCCGGGCCCGGACGGAATTACAAACCTCGATCTTAAGCATAACATCAAAGAATGGTCCACGCAGATTAGCGAAATTTTTAAACGATGCAAACAAGCTAGGCAAATTCCGTCCTCATGGACCACCTCAATTGTAGTGCCTATATTCAAAAAAGGGTGGAAAGATGATCCTAAGAACTACCGCCCTATAGCACTGCTGGACACTATCAGCAAGGTCTTTGGGGCACTGCTTCCACAACTCTTTCAGCAATGGGTAAAAAAGGCAGCGTGTGCCGATCCGTTTCAAACAGGATTTACCAAAAACAATGGCACGACGACAAATATTATGTTCCTCAGTGCCTTAAAAAGTAAAGTCCTAGGAGGAGGCCCAAGAGTGTTTCTGGCATTCGTAGATTTGGCGCAAGCCTTTGATCAAGTTAAGAGAGCGAAATTGTGGGAAAAACAGACTTTGGGGATGTCCTACAGAATTTCTTCAACCGATTCAAGCGCTACACCAAGATACAAAGCTGCGCGTAAGATTGAATTAAGCCGGTCTGTTATCTGCAGAAATTCCTGTTCGTAGAGGAGTGAAACAGGGCTGTCCATTAGCCCCGGCCCTTTTTGAGTTTGTGATAAAAAGATTTCTGTACCCTTGGCTATGGCCTCCAAAAGCCCACATCTCTAAGCAAACTGTGTCACAGAAATAGCATGTATTGTGGGGGAAAGTGAGAGGGCAAAGGAGGTGAGGAGGTCATCTGGGGAGTGGGGGAGTGGGGGAGCTGGTACAGATGAGGGGGCCATTTGGTGAGAGCTTGGGGGGTAGGAAAGCATTTTATTTTCTGCCATTTTTCCACTAATCGCCGATATATTTGAGGTTACAAAGGACAACAGATAGCTGCGGGTAAGAGTAGTTCCATGCCAGTGGTTATACATTTTGGGGGGTCTGTGTTTAAATTCTTTTTAAAAGATATTTTGTTATGTATAGTGATGTTGGTGTGAAAAATCACTGTAGGTCATGGTCAGTGACACAATAGGAATTTGGGAGTCTTATCTATTTTGGCGGTGTGTTTTCAGACTTTCTTATATGTGAGTCTAAAGTCTAAAGTCTAAAATAATCAATTTAAAAAGGAGCCTCCCTACTCTTACTCTAGTTTTAGATGCCCCATACACTGTATTTTAGACCGTGTATTCTCACCCATGCTATTATATCTTGTGCAAATGTACCTATTTAATGTAGCCCCACCTAGTTTACTGTCATGTATTATACTCGGCTTTCTTTATCTTCATCTATCTTACATAACTACATGAGCAGTCTTTTACTCTATTGATCTTTTAACTTCTATTGTATTATAAAACCCAGAGTGAGCTCCCCTTTAACTAAAAATGTGTAACCGCAGGTTATATAAAATTAAATGAACTCTTACTGTGGTTATATTAAAAAAGACTTTTTAGTGATTATTTTATTGTATTTGTGTATTTATGTGTGATAAGTAGTCCTTAAAAGGGCTGTTTTGGGGTACACTGAGTGTAGTATTTTCGCACATTATCAGGGTAATTCATGGAATTAAAGTGTGCTGAAAACGGGGGCGCAAGCGTGAAAATCGTAGCGCACACGTGCGAAAGTCATGCACGCAGCCGTTTGTCGATTCATGGAAGGCGCTGTGCGTACCATACCTGAGATCTGCGCTGAATCCGCGTGTGATGAACACGTCATTGTGACATTCTGAAGGCTGTGCGCGAAACGGCCAGTGAAGGTGCGCACACCTAAAAAGATGGCAGAACACGCGGAATGGGGAACAACACATGAAAATGTGGGCGTTATGGGGGAAGTACCGCTGCTAAATCCTTGCAATGCCCACACGCGCACTAACAACACGTATTCATGGAATCGAACAGAGGAAACCTGCACGCCACAAAAGACGCTCTCATCCGGAAACACGTACGCCAGGCGGAAGGTGGCGTAAGTGGCCCTGCACAGCATAAAAGTGTGAGCAAACAACAAACAAGCTCATACGCTACGATGAATATACCTTTCTTCGCAGCAGTGGTCATGGGACACCGCAGGAGGAGGAGGATAGTCAGGCCCTGCATTTTCTTACCCCCAGGACCAGTCTTTTTGGGATGCCTGATGACCAGGTCTATGGCAGGTACATGTTTCCACCCCATATCATCCTAGACCTGCTTGCTGAGTGGGAGGATGACTTCAAATCACCCACCCTGTGCTCCCAGGCACTGAGCCCCTTGGAAAAGGTGCTCAATTTACTGTATTTCTTGGCCATTGGGTCATTTCAGTGGACAAGTGCCATAGTTGAGGGTGTCTCACAGGCCACGCAGTCACACTGCCTGCACCAGGTGTTGGAGATCATGACTGCACGCCCCTCAGTCTGCAGGCACAGATACATGCCCAGAACACCTGCAGAAAGGGAGGCCGTAGTCCAGGACTTTTATGGGGTGGCACACTTCCCCAAAGTGCTAGGTGCCATTGATTGCACCCATGTGGCTCTACGTCCTCCTAGGGCCACTGAGCACATCTATCGTAACCGCAAGCACTGGCATTCCATCAACGTGCAGGTTGCATGTGATGCCAAGGGAATCATCACCTCTGTATATGACAACTATCATGGGTCCAGTCATGATAGTTTCATATTCAGAATGTCACCCCTAAACCCGGGACCTGGAAGCTGGGACGCATGGTGACACATGGCTCATTGGTGAGCACAAATGCCTCTGCACATGCATGCATGTCACACACAGAGAAATGCAAAACCCAACTAATGACAACCATTATCACCTCCCCAGGGAACAGTGCCTACCCTCTGAGCACCTACATGATGACGCCAATACGGAACCCCACCACACCACCACACCACCCGAGGTAAGATACAAGGCAGCCCATATTGCAACCTGGGGCATAGTGGAGCGCACATTCGGAGTGCTGAAGTCATGTTTCTGCTCCCTTGACCGCTCTGTCCTCCATAATCTTGCAACCTGCCCGGGTGTGCCGGTGGACATGGTGGTGCCCCGACATCCCCAACCACATGCACGGCCGTTGCGCATGTGAGGGGAAGGGCGCGTGGCGAGGCAGCCCGTACCCAGCTTGTGGCAACATTTTTCACCTAAAATCCCACCCATGTGGAGTGCACACAGGCCTGGGACATACCAGCTGACAATTGATGATGACAAAGGGACAGTCAACTGTAACTACCATACTACCCTGAGAGTGTTTCCCTGGAAGTGCTACATTGTGTGCATCCCTAGCTACTTAAACAGACCCAATGCTGTGTCAATAAAAGGCACACATTCATGCTGCATGAAGGACTACCCCCTTGCAAAAGAGCACAACCAAATACTGGTATGTCACCCAACCCCTCACAAACCCCATCTCACCCGCCCAAGACACCATGGCATGCAATGTGAAAGCAACCAAATGAATGCCCAACACATTACACAACTGTCACAAAGTGCACCGTCACAAACAGAAACAGGCCACAGACAATTCCCTCTCACCTATGAAAAAGAAACAGCACACATGAACATATACTTACCAGCATGACAAAACATGAAAACAGGACCCAACAGTGGCAACGTCTGACAGTAACCAATCACAATAGTGCAAGTGTGAAAACCTGACAAAGGCAGCACATCCACCCCTTCCATCTCCAGTGTGTTGCTGGTAGGTAAATGTGGCAGGGTACTGCATACAACATGAATTGCATCTGCAATGGAGACAGGCAAGGTAAGACATGAAGAAGCTACAGGCAAATATGCATAATGAGCAATATGGAATACAATATACAAATCAACCATGCAGTGGAGAAATCATCAGTAATCCCCATTAGGGGTGTATACGCAGTTTGGACTACAGACTGGCCACACAAATGATGGAAGCCCAATGCCTCTGTGTAAGTTACTGTCACACAGTGCCACCCTTGCGAGCCCATGGAAAGGGGAAGCAGGAGTGGCATATGTGTCTGGACCCCAAGCTAAAATCCCAAACACAAGACAAGCCTGCATGGGCCCAGCTGAAACACACAGTGGATGCCTACGGGTGCCACACAAAGCAACACACTGTAACATGAATGCACAATAGTCAAAAAATAGGAAAAAATAAAAATAAAACAGGAAAAATCAAAATCAAAAATGGCCATGGGTCGACAGGGGTGGGGGGACCACCCAGGAGGGTGGAGGTGCAGGATGGATGTTGAGAAAAAAAAAAATACCCTCCACGGGCTCATGGCCTGCACGGCTACCAGACAGTGGGAGAACTGCCGTCGCTGTCGGCACCCTCTGGTGCTACATTAGAAGGTGTGCGTGGTATGGGAGGCAGACGACACAAAGCCATGGCATGCTCCTCCGTGGCAGCAAGCATGTGGGTTTGAAAGGTTTGGTTCTGCAGGATGATGGTCCGGAGATCCCCATGCAGCACCTCACGAGTAGCACAGACTTCTCCCTGCAAGGCCTTGTGCGATGCACGGTTCTCCTCACGGGTTGCCCGGAGCTCAGCTGAGATTGTGCGTGTTAGCTGCTCCAGCTGCTGTTCTGACAGTGTTCTCTGGGACACCTGAAGTACACCCAGAGTAGCTCTGAGGGGGCCGTTTTCTTCCCTTAGGGCATCCCTGTGGGCCCGTGCCTCTGCAGATATGGCTGTGCGCAGAGCCTCCAGTTCAGCCCACCGGTCCCTGTTGGCGGCCAACGTGTCCTGCCTGTGTGAGCGGCACGTGGACCGTGTTGCCTGCTGCTGGAGCTCCAGCTGCCTTTCGAGGGGAAGAATGGAAGTGGCCACCCTATCCATGGCCTGAGCCATCATCTCACATGATGCCCTCTGTTGTGCTGCAATTGCATAAATGGAGTTCTCCCACACAGTATTGCCGGTGGCGCACGGCCACTGCGTTGCCGGACACGACACCTGTTGGTTCCAAGGTGATGTGCACCTTGCTGTGCTGGCACTGCCTGAGGCTGCTGGACTGCATTCCTCCTTTGATCTGCTGCCCCAGGAACAGGAGCAAATATTGGGAAGTGTGACCCTGCATCCGTAATCACCACAGGCAGACATTCCAACACTGAATGGGCCATTGAGGGGTCTACCCCAGTGCAGGTGCGTTGGACAGAACTGCATCCCTGCCAGAAACATTCACCTGAAATGGGACATTTGTCTCAATGTCTGATTCAGCACCTGAGCCATAGAGATTTTCAGAGGTGTACCCAGAGACACCCGTGGACAGGATGGTCTGTAGGACCAATGGATTTTCGTGGGCCACCACCCCACTTCCTCCAGTGGTGCTTGGTTGGGGCTCTGAGTTCCCCTACCCCTACACCATCTCCTCCTCCTCCACGGCATCTAGTGCCTCATCACCTGCACAAAATGAAAAGAAAAGTCATGAAGACATGCATGAACAGCATAGCCTACACACATAGGCATCACAATGTACACATCCAATACATTAATCAGACATGTCACACATGACACAAACTCAGCCATGCATGCAGTGGCAATGAAGTGGAAGGGGACACTGATGACTCCAAAATGGAACAGCAACACACATGGCACGTAGCATAGCCATGCCAGAACTGACAAGGACACCCAGATTGGAGTTCATTACTATTGTTCCCCCATCCATGTCAAATGCATATCATCAAACAGAACATGCACAAGAGTGGGACAAAATGCACACGTGTCACACGCTGCAACGCCAGTGTGTTCAAATACAGTGATGGGAGGCACATGGATACATAAATGGTAGGTACCTTGGACATGACACAAGTCAATTGTCATGTTGAACATTCAAACAGGGCTCAGAAGGGATCGGGTGCCGTGCATGTGTGAGTGCACAGCATTCAATCAGCCTGATTGATGAAATCATTTGCGTAAAAAGTGCATATTTGTGGGCCTTTCTGAGGGAAAATCCCTGTCTGAAATATGGTGATTTGGGGGCAGAACAGCACACAAATATGTGTTTATCATGCAAATGATTCCATCAATCGGGCAGAATAAAGAGAAAAAAAAAGTATTAACAATGTCGTGGCATGATGGCAGTTTAAGGGCAAGTGCAGTCATCATTTGCAAAGTGTTTGCAGCAGTCAGTAGGGATACAGTGAACCCCAAACCCAAGGTTGGGGGATGGCTTGGAGGCACTACATGGGTCACATATAGCAGTAATGACTACACAGCCTGACCTGACACTCAATCACAACACATCACCCAAGCAACATACACATGGTCTGGACACACACACATGGGCACTCACCAGACATTGTCTCAAGATCTGGTAGGTCTCCCATGCCTTGGATCTGATCCTCTGCAATGAATCCTCCAGCGATTGCCTCATGATCTTTGAGTGCATCCTCCTCTGGTGGTGACCACTGCCAGTCACCAGAGTAGAGGCGTAATTAGAAGCCAGCTTGTTTTTTGATCAGTGTTTGAGGTCATTACAACGCTTTGAGCAATCATCAGCTGTGCGCTTCACAAATTCAAGGGAACTAATCTGGTTTGTGATGCACTGCCAGTGGGCCCTATGCTGAGCAGTCGTAGTCTTGCACCCTGTCGTCACCTGCATGTCGGAGCCATATGCCGACACATAGCCCACAAGTGCGTCTAGTTCCACATCATTGAAACTCTGCTTCCTTGGTGTGCCAGAGGGGCGAGCTGTGTCCGGGGTCCCAGCCTGTTCTGCAAGAGCACGCTTCTTCCTCTTGAGAGGTGGTGTGGACTCAAAGTGTCTTACGCCGCTCCGGTCTGTAGGGGCTGAAGCACAGGCGGACTGGCCACTGGAAGTAGGCAATGGCACGATGACCAAAGGTCTCACTGCAGGCATTGGCTGCTGGGTGCTGTTGCCAGGAGCAAGCGGCACAACCACACAACTGCCTTGGTGTGAGGGTCCGGGACCAACACAGTCCCGGCTCAGTGACTTAGAGCCAGGGTGGAGTGAGCTGCAGCTGTCCCTGCAGCCTCCTCACCCTGGCTACTCGGGGCAGCCCCAGATCCACGTGGCCTGGTGACAGCAACTTTCATCACCACACGTGGCTTGGACTTTGTGACATGGATGTTCTGTCAGCCTGTGAGTCATCCCGTGCCTGTTCAGTGACCAATCCAGGCCGGGCTAGTAAGGCCTGAGCTTGGATGGTGTTGGCTGCATCTCCCTGACCCACTTCGGGCGGTCATAGGTGTCCCTGAATGGTCCTAGACACACTTCCCTCTTGGGCCACCCTGCCCACGTTGGCCACCACTGCCACCTTGGCCACTCTGGCCACCCTGCTCACCCTGGCCATGTCCCCTACCGCGAACACCTCTTGGAGGTCGGCCACCTTTGCCTCCCTTAGCACTTGGTCACCTCCCAACTATGGCACTGATGTACTTGTGCGAATGGGAGGTGCAGAAAAACAATTGTTCTGGGCAATTGGGTGAAGGGGGCAGGGTACTAGATGGAATAGGTACCCGTGTGCTCTTGCAAGGCTGTCTGCGACCCCTGAGGAAAAATTACAGGTCACGCAACGCTCTGGCACACCAAAAACAAAAACGAATGTGCATGCGACCCCTCGGTAGCTCACGTGTGTGGAATGAAGGACCTGCAGTACGCTGTGGCACCCAGAAACACAAGAAATGGGTAAGCGTGGCACACGCAGGCTACAATGAACTCTGAATGGGTACGCGACACACCGGGGCAACCAAAGTGGAAAAATAAGTGCGCGACTCACCGGCTGCCCGGAAAATGAACGGAAAAAAGACGCACGTGTGCACGTTGGCAACACCCCCACCAAAAGAAGAATTGACTCTGCCTCAGTAAACAAGGAGTATGCACTGCAACCATTGTGAAGTAATCTCGTGTCAATTGACAAGAAGTACAAGAATCACATGCTCGCTCTCCACAAAAAGCACGTAGAAGAAAATGATGTACTACGTGGACCTTTAACCACTGTGCACAGCAATGTCTAGGCTGTCACATCACTTACGCGCTTATGCGCTAAGGGCCTTTCCTCGATTTTCATGCAAACATGCTGATTTTAACGTGCAGATTCACTCTGCATCAAGCTGGCCACGCAACAACACACTGAAGTCCACACTCCTGCCGAGAAGGCCATTTTCCTGCCCCCCAGATCCCGAGCAGCCTCCCACAAGCCATCTGCTGCTGCCTGCCTGCTGGCCACATGCCCTGCTATTTGGTGCCAGCATATCTCCCATCTGCAGGGGTCCAGTTGCTGCAACCACCCCTGCTGGAACAGAAGACTCCCGACTGCTGTTCCATCGCTCCACAGCCCAGCACCAGGACCCAGTTGCCCACCCACACCTGCCTCGGGGGTTGCCATGTCGGGCCAAACTCCATCTGGGACTAGTGGCGACCCCCCGGCATAGAGGCAGAGGGCTGCCAGCTTCACTGCAGGAGAAGTTGGCATCCTGGTGGAACAAGTCCTGGGGCATTATGTTGCCCTCTTTGGATGACCATGCGACTACAAGGATGGACGGGAGAGGACCTGGTTGGACATCATGGGTGCCATCAACACAGAGGGGGTGACAACGCAACCTGAAACATGTCCATAAGTGCAGGGAGGACTTCAGGTCCAAGACCCTCGGGAAAGCCCAGCGCCTCTTGGACGCAAAGGATGCAGTGGGGCGCCGGGTCCTGCTTACCACCGACCAGATGAGGGTCCTGGAATGCATTCGCCCAGCGCTTCACCTCCAGGTCCTCGAGAGGCAGACCCATCTGGAGTCGATCGGTAAGTGTGCATGCATACTCATTGGACACAGTGCATGTTGAGGTGTGACAGGAGTGTTAAGATTGGACATATGTCTGACATGGCCCATGTATGGATGTGTATGTGCAGGGACATGACCGTGCTGCATGTGAGTTCAGTCATGTGTCATGCATATCAATGGTGTATGTGTTCCAAAGCTTGATGCACAACTGCATGTGAAGATGCACACATGTTTGCATGCCTGTGTATGTACTCAGCCATGTTTGGGGTGTGACATTGGATGCTCATCATGCCTTCATGTACATGAATGGTGTACATGTGTGTGTGTGTCTGTTTGGGGGTGTGTGACTGTGAGACGCCATGGATTCATGTGACACAGACATGTAGGCACCCGATTGTCCGATTGTCAGATGTGACATAGTTGCTGATGATTGTACTGTGACAGGTTGTGGAGAAGTACAGATGCATGTCTATCTGGTGGTGTGTGTGCATGTGTTCAGCACTCCCCATGTTCCTTGTGAAGTCATGCCAACCTTTGGATGTTTATGCACTTGTGTGTGTATGGATGTTGATGCCTGCTGCATGATTCTTGTTAATTTGGGCATGTGTGTTGGTTCAAATGATATGTGTTTTGGGAAGTGTGATGTCATCTGTGAAGTTTGACACTGCCACTCAAGTGCAACAGTCATGTGTGTATCAGACCATTGTACAGTGCCCTGATGCCTGTGTTCTATCTCTCCCTGTCTGCAGCGTAGAATGATGAAGAAGGGGAGACGGTGCTGTGGAGCCCAGCGGCAGTGATGCCACCGCCAGCCGGAGACGCAAGGCCCAACTTCCCTCCGAGGTAAGCATATCATCCGGGAATGAGGAGTCTGGTGCCACGCCAATGGCCGCAGCTGCCGAGGGAAGGTCAAAGAGGCGGCGGTTGGAGGTGGACTCCTTGGCAACAGAAGGGGCAGCTGAACCCCCACAGGGGCCTATGGAGAAAGACGGCACAGAGTCATCCAGGTTGTTGGGGGGTTGGTTGAGGAGGAGGCCGTGACAGCCCCATGCACGGGGCCTGGAAGGGGGGATTCCTGTGTGTAATGCTGTCCCTGATCCTGTGACTGCATCATCCCGCACCAGCAGGGATGCCTTTGTCCAAACCCCTTTTTCAGGGAATGGATGTGCGAACAACTGGCCTTCCTCTCCCTGCGGACATGGCAATCTGTCACCGGGTTGAGCCTGTCCTACCTGGTTTGGCTTTGCGCACACATGGAATTCGGGATGACGTGCAGGTTTCTCGTCAGGACAATGCCCATCATTTCGAGTTCCTGTATGGGCACGTCGACTTACTAGGACGGGTCGTCGGCACTGGGTTCCTCCGTGTGCTGGATCTTCTTGCGACCCCCTCCTCAACTGAACCCCCTATGTGCCATTCGTCCTCTGTGCCATCTTCCCGTCCTGTGTGGAGCTGCCCCTGAGCCAGCGGCCAGGCTGGTAAAGGACACATCCCTGCACCCCTGACCATTCCCTACAGGCAGCCCATCACCCCTGACCATGACCCGCAGCCAGCCCACACCACATGGCCCCCCTACACCTCTGACCATGCCCCGCAGCCAGCATATCACCCCTGACCATGCCCTGCAGGCAGCCCACACCACAGGCCCCCCCACTACACCCCTGGACATGCCCTGCAGGTAGCCCATTACCCCTGACCATGCCCTGCAGCCAGCCCATCACCCCTAACCATTCCCTGCAGGCAACCCACACCACAGGGGACCACCCTACACACCTGGGCATGCCCCGCAGGCAGCCCATCCACCATGACCATGACCCGTAGGCATCCCATCACCCCTGACCATGACCCGCAGGCAGCCCACACCACAGTGGGGAATTTTTCCTCGCTATTTGCCTGGTGCAGGTGGAGTTTGCATATTCAAGGGGGTGCACGAGTTGATTTGCACACGTTTTGGCTGGTGCGAGCGGGGTACGCATATTGAAGGGGGTGCGTGGGGAGATTTTCACACGTTTTGTCTGCCGCGAGCGGGATACGCGTAGTTTTTCACACGATTACAGTGTAGGGGGCCTGTAAGCTAGTCCAGGGTTAGCACAGCCCTTTGCGCCGTATTGGGGATTCTTGGGGGCCTAACTGGCGCTGCGGGATGTTCACTGTGCCACGGCTCCAAATGGCTTCGCAAATCCATTAATATGCCCTGCGCCAGAATGCTGTTTAGCGCACACGGCTGGCGCACGCTGGCGCATGCTCCCTCTCTGCGCCACCCGTGTGTGCTACCTCTGTGCTGAATTCTATGAATTACCCCCTTGAAGTACTGTTTTGAAGGAACACGCATGCATTTCCTTCATTGGTTAGGTGTTCTACTTCATGTCTATAGAAATTGCGTATGTAGAAATGTATGTTGGTGTTTGAAATCCATATTTGGTTGTGTTCTCATGAATGCTGAAACTACTTTATCATCATACACTTTAAATAACTCCATGAGCAGTCATTTATTGTCTTGACACATTTGAAGTGCCATTGTATCGCTGTTGTCTCTTTTGTCATTTATATTCCAAACTCAGATTAAAAAAAAAAAAGAATCCTCAAAGCTGCGGCTATAATAAAGTGAGTAATTGGTATATTAAGGAGTGCACCTAGCAATAGCAACGACTGGGGTGTTTACCCATGCTATTAAGCATGCACCTTGCGTGCGGTGTTGCTACCCACAAGTAAAAGTGGCACCTTCAGCAGCCATGGCTATATTCTGGCAAACGGCACATCGTGTGTTTGTGGACATGTGGTAGCCATGGCTAAGAGAGATGCTGGCCAGGGATAAAAAGGATTTCAGTGAGTAGTGAGTTTTACTGTTTGTGATTGGTTGTTGTTATTTGCGTAGCTGTCTGTGATAGGTTTCGTTTTGTGGTATTCATTTTTGAAAGTATAAAAGCCAATATTTTGTGCAATTCTATCGTTTTGATTCCAGAACTGACAGTGTGCACATGTCAAGAGTGCGGCTGATGTGAAAGTAAGTGTTAATAAAAATGTAGGTATTTGAAGGTTTATTTGCAGTGTTGTGTGTGGTAGTTATATTAACCACTATCAGACGGTGTACATTATATTTTTTTTCATCTTCTCTGACTGTGTAGCAAGTATTTTTTAATCTATTTTTAACTTTCAGTAATATGGACCTACAAAATTAGATTTGTCAATGAATGGCATTTATATGTAGGAATGTCGTTTTTGTCTTCATGTTAGTGTGGTTGAATGCTAATTTGATTGTTTTTGTTGTCATTTTAATGCAGTTTCAGCTATGCAGTACACAGCTGTTTTTACTTTTCTGTGAGGTAGTAACATTTATGGTGTTTTGCATGTCCATTTTAGTCATTTGTTTATTTTTTTTATTTTCTTGTGGCTGCTTATTTTAATATCTGTTGAAAGACATTTTGATTCGTTTAATTTATTTTCTGTTTGGGTCTTTGTTATTTTTATGGTGAGCAGGTGCTGATAGGATTCAGCTACATGCAGTGCTCTGGCTACTGAAGAAGCTGTTCAGTTAACTCCAGTGAAAGATCAACCTACTTTCCATGTTCTCCAAGTTTACTTAACCAACTCCATCCTTTCTTGGTCTGCATTTCCACTTTACCTACCACATTCTCTCTTGTTCTTCATGTTCACGTAACATACACCCTTTACTCTATTGTAATTCCTTAGCATGATGTTCCTTGTTTGTCCTCACCCAGATTATATATGCATGTTCATGGATTATATTAACAGTTTTTATACTTTTATTGTACCTCTATTGTGTTAGTGAATTAGTGATGGCAATGTACATTATGTTTGGAGAGAGTGATTTCTCAATGGGCTTGTGTGGCATCTCCCAGGAGAAGCCAATTGTGGTGTAGGAAACACATTACTCTCATAATTGAAACATTGGGAGCAGTAAAATTGGCACAGGTGGAATTGACAATGTTGCAGAAGTTGAGGGTTCATTCACTGTTGGTGGTGTTACACTGAAAATGGATGTTTCCAAGCTTCGAAATGGAACATTTGAAAGTCCACATTAGTGTCTTTTTGCAAAAGGTGCATAGGATTTTCTCCTTTTTTTAAAACAGTGTTCTTTTCTCTTGAAATATTTTGAACTATCTGCTGTGGTCTTCTTGGAGGTTGTTTTTGTGGGGTAAAAAAGACTGCTAAAAAATGATTATACTAGTCTTTCTACCTCTGTGATTTTTAATATCCTAATATCCCTTGTTCTCCAAGTTTACTTATCCCACCCTATTCTCTCTTGTTCTCCAAGTTTACTTAAGCTTCCCGATCCTTTGTCATGCAACCACCCAGTATAATGTCCTTTGTTTGCTCTCCGCACTTTATATATTGCTGTTTGTTTATTGTAGTGGTAGTGTTTATACATTTTTATATTTCTGTGTGTTTTTTTAATCCAAGTTGGATATTCTTCTCCCAATGACCCGATTATTAGTATGTGCAAAGAGAACAACAGGGTATTATGCACAAATGTGGTATCTTATATAGTGTTAATAAATATTTACATATTTATTAACTATGTATGGTGTCATTTCACACCATGATGCAGTTGTCATATTTCAAACATATTTCTTTGCAGTTGTGTAGATTGGATATATGTAAGGTCAGAGGAGGTTGGGTTGAGGTGGCATGAACAGAGGAAGCAATGGAAGTGGAAGAGAGTGGCACATATGTGCTTTTCTACAACAGATACCTGTGTGCTGATTATAGGCCATTGGTTTGTAAATGTTGATGGAAAGTAACTTGCTCCATATTTTTGTAATGGACCTGGATGAGGTGCTGAATTGGAAGGTTCTGCAACAGCTTAAAGGGAAACACACTGAACCTCTTTAATGTCCATTATTTGATTGCTACATGACAGAGAAATACTGCCAGTTTTAGTGACAGTTTTCTGGGCACACTGATTCTTCTATGGAGTTAAGGTGAATATTAGGCATACACATGTACATCTTCATAACTTTCTTTCCTTGTTTTTTCCTCTCTGTACTGAGCAGTTTTTTTGCAAGGTGTGAGCAAGTGTGAGCAAGTGATTCGCAATTTCCCAAAAAAGTCACACTGTCCAATTCAACCTACACATATCCCTGGTGTTTTATTTATATATTGAAATATGTCAGCGGAATATGTAGTTGAAGATTGTTAAGTTAGTGATTTACATAAAAATCAAACAAAACAGAACAAGTAACAAACGTGTATTATTCACCAAACTGGTGTTTCTCAAATAGGGGTTGGAAAGTATGAATACCATTTTTTTTTTAGGGGTTTTCCTTGATGAACGATTTGCTTTTTTAAAATTTGTATTTGGTTATGAACCTTTACAAAACATAATTAAAACATACATGATGAGCGATTTGCCAAATAGTTTGCCCGTGGCTGCTGCTGTCTTTGATGGTGCTAGCTCGCTCAGTGTAGGATCAGTGTACTATCAATTTATACTATGATGGACCTTTTCCTTTCAATTGTGATTGTACTGTTCAGCTCATGCAGTAGGCATATGGCCTTTGGGGCCCATCTTGTCAGAACTATAGGGTCTATGCTCCCCCTTTTCCCTTTTACTTAATGAGCCAGTTATAGTAGCTTTGAAATTGGTCCCAACACATCCAGTAATTTATATTGGTATGATTTCCAAGATGCATCAAGCCGTTTATTGGTGTGTTTTGTTTACTTGCCCATGCAGTTGAGCATTCTTTTGTCTTTTTTACGTTGTTTTAGCAATTCCTTTCGGCAGATGTGGCCTGGGACAACCATTCTGTAGTTTGTTTATGGCTTTTTTGGCAAGTGGTGTTCTCAACCTCCTCATCAGGTAATCAGGTACGCCACTTTTTTTGTTGATGGCTCCCATTGGTGTCCTGTCAAAGAGTCGAATACATTGTTTTGAAATTAAATAGTTTAGAAACAAAAGGACTGAAAAAAAAGTCGAATGGCTTTTTTTAAATGCATTTTTTTTGGCTTTTGTATAGGAAAAAATATGGTTTTTACCCTAAAAACGGGGGTTTGGGGCGGAACCCCCCAAAAACCCAAAAAAACGTGCATTTGATTTTTTTTTCGGTCCTTTTGGTACAAAACTGTTGCATTCGAAAAAATTGAATTCGACCCTTTCACCCTAAACCCTCCCATTCTGATGACATGCGATGAATGAGAGTATCTGGGTCTAAGTCATCTCATTCTCCTTCTGATTTTACTCAGTCTTTATTTTCATGAGAGCTCTTTTCTCTTCATCTTCAATGGAAGATGACAGCGTTTCCACCTCCTCTTCACTGGACTGCTTCTGCCAGCTGTTGTCTTTCTTGACCGAGCTGGGTGAGGATATTTTCTATAATGTGCTTTCTTTGATCCTCAATGTCAGTGCTGTTCTTTTGACACTTTTATCCTTCTGCGGTGCACTCAGAGGTGTTGGCCATCATTTGCCCTCTGGGCTTTCTTTCTTCCCCATTTTTCTCTTCCATGCTCACCTGCACTTTTGATCTTGTCTATGCCATGAGAGAACTTTAACCAATTCTGCATGAGGGATAGATACTGTGAACTATGTCTCAAGTTAGCACCTAATGCCTTCTGGAAGGTCTGCCCCATACTGGGCTGCTGGTTTTTGTGGCTTACATCTGGTCTTACCTGTTAACTGTAGCTGTGAGCGGTTGTTGTGTAGAATCAACCTCCACCCATCAAAGGTGCTGCCAGCAACAGCCAGAGTCTTGAAACACCCATTGCACAGGAGCACTCCAATTCAAAGAGTTATCCGAAATGCTAGAGAGGTTCAGAGAGGAGCCTTCCATAGTTTTTTTTTTAATTATTTGTTTTTGGTTCATTACAAACCTTTACAAAATAATTACAAATTTAATTTTCAATCTCTAAAATGTAAGTGACAAGCTAAAAAGATATTTAGTAGTTTACAATTCATTTAAGCAAGTTGACGTTACTGATTTTAACAGTTCCTCTTCAATATACATCAACAGTTGCACCAGTGCAAATATTAAAGGGCGATGTTGACCCAACATCATTCTATCCCATAGCAATCCTAGACAGTCCTCACAATCAGGATTTACAAATTTCAGGAATAAAATTGTGCGCATAGTTCTAAAGTGTGGGCATTCCAATACCAGGTGTTTAAGAGTTTCCTTCTCTTCCCTGCTAGGTGGTGAAACAGCAGTTTAATTCCGTACTGGCTTTATTTGCAGAATGCCAATGTAAAGTCCTCTCCCGTGTGTGAAGTTGATTTAAATTTAACCTCATATAATATTTACAATGTTTATGACTGGGAAATACCTCCAAGTAGGTACTTCTCGGTAAGCGTTTTCGTAGAAATTTTGCATATTCAGTGTATGTGGAATAGTTTTTCAGTTCAGATATCGTTCTCATCCAGTCATGTTCAAATAATTTCTTTTTGACATATACAGGTCTGCTGATTAATACTGCTACTGGTATATCCAAGGTTGCGAGTGACTGTATCATTGACTAATGGAATCTTTGCAGTGAAGGCATTTGAGTTAGGGCCTCTCTAGCCCAATATATAGTGAATTTTTAGGTGGATAAGTTGTAAGATCACCCCATTTTTTTGTGGAAGAAAGAGATATCAGACCAAATTCATGGTGGATAGTACAATTAGGAATTGCTGGTGAAAACTGTAAAATTGATTTGAAGAAGCATCCCTATATTCAGTCCACAATATTATTCATATTTAAAAGACATATGTCAAGGATATATAAAAGAACACTTTCCACCTTCAGATTCCAGAAATCAAAGATTGGTATCAACGAAAACCTGCAGTATTTGCCATAAATAGTTTTTGCTTGTGACAGGAGCGGTCTAAGTTTTGCCTTGAATTTATCATAACACATTTTCATTGAATTACTTTTTGATACTAAGTATCCCAAATAAATTGTCTCCTGCATGATTGGTATGATGGTGTCGACAATGGACCATTTGTACATATTGTATTTTGATTTCTTACTGTATACCATTATACACATTTTTGTAGCATTTGGAGACAAATTATGTTAATTAGCAAATTGCTCAAACAAATTGAGCTTTAATTGGAGCCCCGCTGGAGTCGGATCAAACAGTATAACATCATCCGCAAACGCTATCCATGAAATACGGGTTGTTCCTAGCCTTAGGGAGAATACATAATTTACCTGCCATATTCTTTCTATGTCTCTTATATAGAGATTAAATAGGCACGCTGCCAGGTTACATTCTTGCTTCAATCCGATTTCTGTAGGAATAGCGTCCGTTGTATCTCCTGTTTGTGGCACTGTCTTTTTAGAGTTGTCATTTTTGTTATTTTACATTTTCCTCACCAGTTGGACATTTGAACATTGCTAACCATTAGAACAGCAGCAGTATGGATGGCGATGCCATGTAGGTCCTCAATCCATCACCAACCATGAAGAAAGGCATAGTAATACAAATCCCTGAAGACAGTTGTAGATATTTCAAGGTTAAAGAACAGTGCTCTAAAAGGGAGGCAGAGGATGTTTAGTGCACATTGTGCATGAAGACTCTTAGCCATGACCATCACATGTACCATTGCAAAGCTTTAGGATATCTGTGATGATCAATCATCTGGTGAGAGTGCATTGGGAGGATGTGGAAGGCCACAAAACTAAAAAACATTGCATCATGCATTATGTGCATGGAAATTGGCACCACGTCCAGCACCGGATTCCACCAGTGCAATGCCACTGACATTGAATGAATCCTCGACTTTGGCAGCAGTGTCAACTCCAAATGTTTCAATTTTACCGGCTCCCAATGTCTAAGTTATGAGAGTAATGTGTGATCTATGCCATCAATGTATAGTTGTGGGAGCTGCCGCAACTAAGCATTGGCACAAGTTAATAGCTGAATACCAGATTAATTGTCATCCTTAGTTTTTTATTTTGAAATGGCAATTTTTTCCCACCTTCTTTATAAAAAGAAAAAGATTATAGGGCCTCATTACGAGTGTGCCGGTCCTGTAACAACTGTGCCGGTAAACCTACCGGCGCCGTTGTTACCGGACTTGAACACTCCGAGTCTGCGGGCGGCTGCCGTCCTGCCGCCAGGTCTGACCTGGCGGGCGGGACGGCATCCACCCGCAGACTTTCACAGAAGCACCGGCCCCATTATTAACAGAGCCAGTGCTACCATCATCCCCATTTCCATTGAATCCTATGGGACTCAAATGGGAATGGGGATTAGTCATTTTCTGGCAACTGATTTCCAGGAACACCGTGGTCGTAATCCCCTGGTGTTTCTGTGAAGCTAGGTACCAGAAAAATGTACAAGTCTTCCGGCAGCCAGCCGGATTTACCGGCACGGCTACTGTCGGACTTTTAATGAGGCCCTATGTGTACGTAGATGAAACACTTATGGCATTAAACATAATATTATTGATCAGTTTGCTTATAAAACCTTTTTTTATTTCTTAACAATGTAGGCTATATTTGCAAAAGTCACACTGTGCACATGCTGACTCAGTTGCTGATGTAAACATATGTGGATCTTTTGGATAAACAGATAGTGTCAGTAAATATTTACCACTTTAGTTGCAGTGAAAACTCTGAGATTTCATGTGTTGTGTTATTTCGAGCTTGCTCTATGATAAACAATTGTTTACCCTTGTACAGATTTCGATTTTCAGATTCAAGAAGATCTATATTTGTAACTCTTTCTTTTTTTCTACGTTTATTACTTTTCAATAAAAAAGAAGAACATGTAAAGAAATTAAGTTACACACAGGTGTGGGGAATTAGTGTTTTCTAAGTGTGTAATATATTGCACATCTATGTTGCAGAAAAATATTATTTAACAATAGCCCTGAGCTGGTGGGGTGGGGGTTGTGGGGCATTACTGTGTAATAGTTACAGGCCTGACTGAAGCAAAGGCCTTAACAAGGATCCTGGGACATTACCTGATGTGGTAATGCTCCACGGCTCTGGGCTTATTGTTATTAGGACTCTGGCTCAGTAGACCAGGGAACTAATAGTGTCTTTATTCAGTTGGCAGAAACACTGGCATTTCACAACTGAACAAGATGTCCGCCATGGAATGGGATACAAAGCCTGTTCACCCTTTCGAATGCCACCATTTAAAACATGATGAGGTCATGCACAATTTATATGGTATGGTTTTGCAGAGGGGTCCCTCAAACAAGCAGTCTCAAAGTTTGGGAACCTCAATGTTAATTCAACATCTTGTCCGTGTACTTGGGATGAAATGTATGAATCATTTAGGAAGGCTCATGTGAAACATAAGGTGAAAGTGCAAGGAGTAAGATCAGCATAGCAGTATTTATCGTCTGTGCCATAGAGTTCCAATACGATTACTAGTTATTTTCCACCAACTAACACACCACCTCTGTCCATTCTGCTAGCACCAGATCTTTCGAACTTTGTGGAGATCTTAAACACCTATCAAAGCTTGATCGAGGTGGGAGGTGGCATCCTGCAAGCTTTGGCCATGGATTTTTCAGAACATACGTCTGATTGTGAATGTCAGGAAGGTTTTTGAAGTGTCCATTTATTTTATCACATTCTTTAGAAAAAATAAAAAAATGTACAAAATATAAAATTGAAAAACACATAAATGTTCTTTTTTAACCTTTTGTTATTTGTATGAATTCTAGTGTTTTTCCCTTCACAGTTCCTACCTCTTTTTACCTTATCTGTGTATATTCATGGGTGCCAGCTTTTTGATTTTCACTATGGTGCAAAAGTACCTGGGCACATGTCTCTTGCAGGTGGTCATTTTTTAACTTTTTTAGTGCTGCTTAAATATGATTAGTTGGGGTTGTACATTGTAGTACAACAGTAACAAAGAGACAGCCATAAAACAAGGGCTTGTAGCATGATGTTTAACCAAAGTGAGAGATCCTCAGGAAATAATTTTATCTCACTGTGCATTGCCTTTAAAACATTGTGAGTTCTCAAAGTCTGCAATATTTTATATATAACAATACCACTCTCCAAACAGGCCAAAATGAATTTGTGATTGATGTAAACCTTTGAGTGATGGGTTGCAAGTATTTTAAAATATTGAGTGGCCATGCCCACCGGACATGGTTGAAGGTCATGGTTAGTGGTCTGGTAGTGTTCTAAAATATAGAGTGGTCACCACCATAAGCCATGGCCACTGGCCATGTGTGGAACACATCTATGTAATTACTAAACCCTCAAAATTCAAGGGAAAAATAACTTAGTTGCAGGGATGTTAAGGTGAGAACTTAACGCATCAACTTGCGCAGCCTATGACCACAATGATGACATCACAGATCACTGATTACATCACTAATTACATGTTGTATGAGAACACTGATGACATTACAAATCACATCACTGATGCCATCACTGGTGACAACACTAATGACATTGTACATAACTGATTAAATCATTAAAGGAATTAGACATAACATCATTTATAAGTTAGCTCATGAATACTTTAATTACCTTAATACCAATTTATGCCATGGACTTGGCCATGACAAAGGCTGGGGTTACTGGCTAGTACTAAAGGCCATAGCTAGTCGCCAGTTAGTGTAAGAAAATACCAATGTGCATGGTAAAAATCATTTCCGACATCTGCGAAAATAACTCCACCTTACACCCATACCATGCCCTGCAAGCAGCCCACACCACAAGGGACCCCCAACACCCATAACCATGCACACAGACATCCATAAATGGGGCATGCCAGACATGAGGCCAAGGTGCACACTCCAGCCACACCTCAACAGGCATGACGCTGGACAAGAACACTTACCACTTGACTCCAGATGGAGCTGCAACTGTAGGACCTGGTGGTAAGCGCTAGTCGTATGCGCTCCAGGACCCTCATCTGGTTGTTGCTCAACTGGCCCCGGCGCCCCACTCCATCATCAGCTGCAATGAGGTGCCAGGCCTTGTTGAGGGTCCTGGACCTGAATTCCTCCCATCGCTTATGGACACGGTCGTAGTCGCGGGGTGCCACCCACTGCGCGTAAATGGCACCCACAATGCCTGCCCAGATCCTACTCTGTCCTTCCTTTGTTGAGGCGCGATGCGCGATGTTGAGAAGAGGGCATCGTAATGCCCAAGGACTTGCGCCACCAGGATGCCAACTTCACTGAGACTGAAGCTGGCAGCCCTCTGCCTCTCTGACGGCGGGGTGCCACTAACCCCAGATGTTGCTTAGTCTGACATGGCAACCCCTGAGGTAGGTGAGGGTGGGCAACTGGGTCCTGGGCCTGGGCTGTGGAACGATGGTACAGCAGTCGGGAGTCTTCTGTGTTAGCAGAGGTGATCTCAGCAACAGGGTCCATGGCAATGGCTTCTGTGCAGGCACGAAATTACAGGGCACGTAGGCAGCAGGCACACTGAGTGGGCTCGCAGCAGTAGATGGCTCGTTGGAGGCAGCTTGGGATGTTGGGGGGGCAGGTAAATGGCCTTGTGTGCAGGAGCGTGGTCTTCCATGTGTTGCTGCATGTGCATTAGCATGGAATTCGAGGAAAGGCCCTTAGTGCCTAAGCACGTAAGTGATGTGACGTGCACAGGCATTGCCTTTGGTACGGGTTAAAGGTCCTGCGTAGGACACCAGTTCACTGTACGTGCTTTTCGTGGGACCTACGCATCTGATTCTTCTTATGGGTTCACACGCGATATCGATAGCTTCACTACCATTACAGTTCGTACTTCTTGTTTTGGCGGGGGAGTTGCCTATGCGTGTGTTTTTCTTTTTCATTCAAGGCAGATGGTGAGTGGCATCTGCTTTTTTCCCACTGTGGTTGCCCCTGTATGTCGCATACCCCATTTTCAAGGTCAGAGCCTGCGTGTTCCATGCGTACACATTTTTTGTGTTCCTGGGTGCAACGGCATACTGCGGGACATATATTCCACGCATGTGGGCTAGCAAGGGGTTGCGTGTATGTTTTATTTTGTTTTTGGGGTGCCTGAGCATTGCGTGACCTGTCAATTCTCCCTAGGGGGTCACAGACAGCCTCGCAAGAGCACAGGGGTATGCTTACCATCATGTACCCTACCCCCTTTACCCCAATTGCCCAGGACAATTGTTGTGTGCACCTCTCATTCGCACTACTCCATCAATGCCATGGTTGGGAGGCCACCAAGTGATAAGGGCAGCAAAGCTGGGCGACCTCTCAGAGTCATGGTGGGGCACTTGGCCAGCATGGCCAGGGAGTCCAGGGAAGCCAAGGTGGCCACTGTGGGGACATGGGCAGGGTGGTCTATGAAGGCAGGATGTCCAGGCACATGCTGTGACAGCTATGCCCCCCGCCCCAGTGGTTCAGGGTGATACAGCTGTTGCAGACATCCCCAGCACCCATCTGACCCGACAGGCAGTGTCATCTGCTGTCACAAGCCCCCAGGTTGTGGAAGCTGCAGGTGCAGCTGTGGCTACTACCACCCAGGCTCGGGGTCAGCCACTGTGGACTGTATTGGCACAGGCACAGGAAGACTCCCATCAGATTTCCGTGCTGGGAAGGCCAAGGCACGTGTAGCTAAGGTTGCTGTGAGCAAGCCACATGTATCTGGGGCAGTGGTGACATCTGCTGCCCCGAGCAGCCAGGTGGTGGAAGCTGCATGGGCAGATGCAACCAACACCACCCCAGCTGTGAGTCAGCCAGCCAGGACTGTGTTGGTCATGGCCCTTGGCACCGAGGCAGTCGTGGCGCTGGATCCTGGCAACAGCACCCAGCAGCCAATGCCTAAGGTCAGAACTTCTGTTGCCTTGTCATTGCCTGCTTCGATTGGCCAGTCCACCTGTGCTCCTGCCCCTACTGACCTGTGTAGTAGAAGCCACTCAGGGTCCACACCACCTATCAAAATGAGGAAGTGTGTTCCTGTGCTAGAGGCTGGGACCCCAGACATGTCTCAGACCTCCGGCACATCAAGGAAGAAGGGTTTCTATGAGGTGGAAATGGACGCACTTGTGGGCTACGTGTGGGGACACGACTGCAAAATGCTGGTGACGGCAGGGTGCAACACTACGCCTGCACAGCGTAAGGCCCATTGGCAGTGCATCGCAGAACGTGTCAGCGCAATGGGATTTGAGAAGCGCGCGGCTGATGATTGCTACATGTGTTGGCAAGACCTCGGGCACCGAGCAAAAAACAAGCAAGCTTCTAATTACGCCTCTACTCTGGTGACTGGCAGTGGGCTGCCACCAGAGGACGATGAACTCACTATGCATGAGGAAATCGCTGCAGGGTTCATCGATTATGGTCAGATCCAAGGAGTGGGAGACATGATGGATTATGATGCAATGTCCACTGAGTGTTGATGCGTGTGTGTCCAGCCCATGTGTATTTTGATTGGGTGATGTGTTGTGATTGACTGCCAGTTTTAGGCCATTTAGTTGTGACTGTCATGTGTGACCCATGCAATGCTTGACTGATACGTGCTTGTTGTGATGCAGTCTGCGTACATGCCATGTGCTGCACACATAGCCAATTCTCATTACCACAGCTGCACCCTCATTACATGCCAAACACTCGACAGCCTCTCTTGTCCATATCCTTGCTCCCAGACATGTTTACGGATAGCCTGTGATGATCTTCCACTCAACACTTGGCCTATGTTGTCACATGACTGACATCTCTGTGAGGTAACCCTGCAAGCTGGTCTCCTGCAGGGGCATGCTTCCTTGCCTCTCTGTCCCCAGCAGCTCACTGTCTCCATGGTACTGGTGATTCACATGTTGGACTACTGCAATGGCCTGTCCCCAAATTCTGTGCATATTCACACTTCCCTCTGCTACTCTGCCAGTCCTGTACTGTGTGGTACTTCCTTTGTCCTTGATGCAGGGTGTCTTGCTCGGACTGTGCAGATAGCACAGGCTCACAGTGGACATGAGTGTTAATTAAAGGAGCATGTGCATTCCCAGTAAACCCCTATGGGTCCGTGTCAAGCTATTCATTCTACTCCACATCCGGTATTTCATCTGTCTCATGGTATTTGGTTATCCCTCTCATACTCACTCGGGGTCAGTTCCTCATCACGCCCATTTTTTGGGGTGTCCTTATCTGTGTCGAGCGGAAGCCTCCCTCTGGTACAGCCTCCCTGCCTCTATGCAACTGGTGTTGTGGCTTCTCTGAGTCTGGGTGCACTTGTGATGAGTCCTCATGTGTTGTGCTTTCTGTCCTAATCTCATCGGCTGTAGTCTCAGATGACTGAAATGATGTAATTGACTCATGCCCACACTGTCTGCTACAATACAGTACTCTGATCCACCATTCTGAGCCATGCACTGCCTCCCAGCCATTCCCTGAACTTGGGGGGGTGTTACTGTACCCCTGCAACCCACTGCCAACACTTTGCACATGATGACTGCACTTGCCGTTACACTGCCATCATGACACGACATTGACGTTGCAGCATTTGTGATTATATTGATGGTTGAGGCCGTTTACATGTACTGCACTGCACCCTCACACTTCTGACCCCTGTTCACCCTTCTACATGCCTATTCACTTGTATGATGTCAAAGTGACCTAGCATTAATGTAGCCATGTGCCTTCCCTTACTATATTGCAACACACTAGTGTTGTTGCATCCTGTGACACATGTGTCCTTTTTGTCGTAGTGATTTGCATGTACTGTATGGTGACATGCATATTACATGTGTCACAGACAGTACTCTTTAACTTCCATCTGGGGCTGGTTGACAGTTCTGCTATGGCTGTGCTACGTGACATCTGTTTATTGGCATCTGTCATTTTTGTGTTAGGTCTATGACAGGCAGAAGCTTGTGTGTGATGCACATGCTATGCAACATGCAGTACATGTTTTGGTTTCACATTTGACACGCATCCATGTCTGCTTTCAGGGTCCACTTTCATTTTATAGCCACTACGTGCATGCTGGAGTTTGTGTCATGTTTGACATGGCTGCTTCATATGTTAGCTGTCAACATTGTGATGCCTATGTGTGTGGTATATGTTGTTGACATGTGTGCTCATGTGTTCTTTTGTTTTTTTGCAGGTGATGAGGCACTGGGAGCAGAGGAGGAGGAGGAGGAGATGGCAGAGAGAGCGGAGGGTTCAGGGCACCAACCAGGCACCAGTGGAGGGCGTGGTGTTGTAGCCCATGAGCATCCATTGGTGCTTCAGACCATCCTGTCCAGGGCTGGCTCTGGGTACACCTCTGAGGATCTCTTTGACTCTGATGCCGAATCAGATATTGATCCATCCATGCAGTCGCAGGTGAGTGATTCTGCAGTGGATGCTGTTCTACCCGACACACTTGCAGTGGGGGTATACCCCTCAAGGGCCAGTCAGTGTTGGTGTGTCTGCCTGTGGTGATTACAGATGCAGGGCCATGCTCCACACCAGTTGGTCCTGTTCCTGAGACAGCAGATAAACAGAGGAATGCAGTCCTGCAGCCACAGGCAGCGCCAGAGCAGCAAGGACCAAGTCTTCTTGGGCCCAATAGGTGTGCTGTTCATTAATGTGGTGGCCGTGCACCACCGGGCAACACTGTGTGGGAGAATTCCATGTATGCCATTGCACAGCAACAGGGGGCATCATGTGAGATGATGGCTCAGGACGTGGAACATGTGACCAATTCCATTCTCCACCCTGAAAGGCAGGTGGAGCTCCAGCAGCAGGCAGCACGATCAATGTGCCACTCACACAGGCTGGACACGTTGGCCACCAACAGGGACCGACGGGCTGAACTGGAGGCTTTATGCACATCCATTGCTGCTGAGGCAGAGGCCCACAGGGAGGCCCTGAGGGAAGAGAACATCTCCTTCAGAACTATTCTGGCTACACTTTTGATGGCCAGAGTACATGGGCTAAACAGCGGATGGAGCAGCTGGAACGCACCATCTTGGCTGAACTTCATGCAAGCCATGAGGAGGTCTCTCTGTCATGTGAGGCCATGCAGGCAGAACTCTGTGCTACACGTGAGAACTTGCAGGAGGAACTCGGTGCTACACGTGAGGTGCTGCATGGGGACCTCAGTGCCATCTTCCTGCAGGACCAGGCTTACCAGACCCACATGCTTGCTGCAATTGAGGGGCATGCCGGAAATATGTGTGGGCAGGCACCCTTACCACACACACCTCCTGATATTCAACCAGAGGGTGACAACAATGACAACTGATCTCCCACTATGGCCTAGCCGTGCAGACCATGATACCTCCTCCCTTCTGGGTGACCCCCCCCACAACCAGGTCGACCATGGCCATTTTATTTTATTTTTTCCTTTTTTTGTCTATTGTGCATTCATGTGACAGTGTGTTGCTTTGTGTGGCAGCCAAGGCTGTATGGTCTGCCTGGGCCCATACAGGCTTGTCTCGTGTTGGTGTTTGTGGCTTGGGTCCGAAACACATATTCCACTCCTGCTTCCCCTTTCCATGGGCTCGCAAGGATGGCACCATGTGACAGTAACTTACACATAGGCCGACCATGGCCATTTTAATTTTTTTTCCTTTTTTTGTCTATTGTGCATTCATGTGACAGTGTGTTGTTTTGTGTGGCAGCCAAGGCTGTGTGTTCTGCCTGGGCCCATACAGGCTTGACTCGTGTTGGTGTTTGTGGCTTCGGTCCAAAACACATATTCTACTCCTGCTTCCCCTTTCCATGGGCTCGCAAGGATGGCACTGTGTGACAGTAACTTACACGGAGGCATTGGGCTTCCGTCATATCTGTGGCCAGTCTGAAGTCCAACCTGTGTATGCACCCCTTGTGGGGTTTCATGATGGTTTCTCCAGGGCATGGTTGGCCTGCATTGTGATTTGTATTTTGTTAAATGTGCATGTTTTCATGTTGTTTATTCATGTATTGCCTTGCATGTCTACATTGTTGATGCACTTCACGCTGTATGCAGTACCATGCCCCTTTTGGCTGTCAGAGACAGAATCAAGATGGAAGGTGGCCGTGTGGTGGCAATGACACATTCAGACACTTGTGCTATAGTGACTGGTCACTGTCTGACATTGTCACTGTTGGGTCCTGTGTTCATTATATGTTATGCTGTTGAATAGATAGTCCTGTGTTGGGTTTGCTTTTGATGTGGGATCAGCGTGGTTTTTGCGTCGCTGAGAAGTCTGCGATGGAGAAGTTCTAATGAGAAATGTACGCCACACTGAAGATTCATACATTTCCCATGGAAACATGCATTGAATACCCCCACAATCCCACACCACCACCCACACCCACAACACACGCACAACACACCCCCACCCGCACCACCAACACCACCAACACCACCACAATATACCCCCACGCACACGCTACTTACCTTCTGTGACATGCTGTATCCATGCAGCGCCAGTTCACTTCCATGTCCGTGATTGGGAACCGGCGGCGCAGGCTCCTTTATTTTTATTCTTCTTTTGGGCAGGAGGTTTCACCCCGCAACCCCCGCTCACTATACTGTGTAGTGTAGTGAGCGGGGTGTTGCGGGGGACAGCCCTGAAGCAAACGCATTTGTTTTTTTTCTTTTTAAATTACCTGAAATGCATGCCACCAAAGGTTCTAACTTTGGGTGTTTGAACCTTTGGTGACATGCATTTAAGTCCTTTTAGTATAGGTCATACATTTTTGGTCAGTCATTTCATCAGATTCCATGTCAGAGGGAATTTTCTCTGGCCTGTTTCCATTTCTCACGGTGCACTTTGTGACAAATGTGTCATGTGTTGTGCATTTATTTTGGAGTTTTCACATTGCATGCCATGGCATGGTGTGTCGGGCGGGTGACATGGGGTTTCGGAGGGTTCAGGGGACATACCAGGATTTGGATGTGCTGTTTTGCATGGGGGTGGTGGATTATGCACCTTGCATGTGTGCCTTTTGGTCACACAGGATTGGATTTTTTTTCAGTAGCTAGGGTTGCACACAATGTAGCACTT
The DNA here is from genome assembly GCF_040938575.1 of Ambystoma mexicanum. NCBI lineage: Eukaryota > Metazoa > Chordata > Amphibia > Caudata > Ambystomatidae > Ambystoma > Ambystoma mexicanum. The sequence goes on from NC_090939.1 coordinate 768,888,733, forward strand.
CCAAGCACATATTCTCAGGGTGGTAAGGTTGTGACAGTTGACTGTCCATTTTTCATCATCGATTGTCACCTGGAATGTGCCAGGCCTGTGTGCACTATCCAGGGGTGGGATTTTAAGTGAAAAATGTGGCCACAAACTGGGTACGGGCTGCCTCGCCACGTGCACTTTTCCCTTCCATGCGCAGTGGGCATGCCTGTGGTTGGGGATGTGAGGGCACCACCATGTCCACCAGTGTCCACTGGAACACCCCGCCGTGTTGCTACTTTGTGCAGGACACATGCTGCCACAATGATCCTGCACACTACTGGGGGTGCATATAGTAGCTGTCCACCAGAGCGGTCAAGGGAGCAGAAACATGACATGAGCACTCCAAATGTGCGCTCTACTATGCCCCTGATTGCAATATAGGCTGAGTTGTATCTAACCTGGGGTGGTGTGGTGGGGTTCCACATTGGCGTCATCATGTAGGTGCTCAGAGGGTAGGCACTGTCCCCTGGGGAGGTGATAATGGTTGTCATTAGTTGGGTTTTGCCATTTCTCTGTGTGTGACATGCATGCATGTGCACAGGCATTTGTACTCACCAATGAGCGATGTGTTGCCATGCCTCCTAGCTTCTAGGGCCTGGTTTAGGGATGACATTCTGAATATGAAACTGTCATGGATGGACCATGGATAGTTTGCATAGACAGAGGTGATGATTCCCTTGGCATCGCATGCAACCTGCATGTTGATGGGATGCCAGTGCTTGCGGTTGCGATAGATGTGCACAGTGGCCCTAGGTGGACGTAGGGCCACATGTGTGCAATCAATGGCACCAAGTACTTTGGGGAAGTGTGCCACCCCGTAAAAGTCCTGGACCATGGTCTTCTGCGGGTGTTCTGGGCATGTATATGTGCCTGCAGACTGAGGGGTGTGCAGGCATGATTGCCAACACCTGGTGTAGGCAGCGTGACTGCATGGGCTGTGAGATGCCCACAACTATTGCAGTTGTCCGCTGAAATGACCAGGTGGCCAAAAAATGCAGGACATTGAGCACCTTTTTGAATGGGCTCAGTGCTTTGGAGCACAGGGTGGGTGATGTGAGGACATCCTCCCACTCAGGGATGATATGAGGTGGAAACATATACCTGTCATAGACCTGGTCATCAGGCATCCCAAAAAGGCTGGTCCTAGGTAGAAAAATGCGGGGCATGGCTATCCTCCTCCTCCTGCTGTGTCCCACGATCACTGCTGCGAGAAATGGTACGTTCATCGTAGCTGTATATGCTTGTTTGTTGTTTGCGTGCACTTTTATGCTGCACGGGGGCGCTTACAACAGTTTTTGCCTGGCTTATGTGTTTCCGGCTTGCGTGTTGTTAGCACGCATGTGGGCGTTGTGAGGATTTCACAGCGGTTCTTCCCCCGTAACACCCTCATTTACACGTGTTGTTCCCCATTGCGCATGTTCCGCCCCCTTTTTAGGTGTGTGCACTGGACGGTGTGCGCCTTCTCTGGGCGTCTCACGCAGGGCTTCTGTGATGTCGCAATGACGTGTGGAAGCCGCACGGATTCGGCACAGGTGGAGGCTAAGCTATTTTTTCAACAACAAAAATGGAGAGGACAGATAGTGAGGATACGACAGCAGGTATATAAGTACTTAAAAAATACCCTTCATTGCAAGACACTTAAAATACATCATCACAATTCTTATTACAACAAAACTTCTTCTAAAGTCTAATGTAGTTACAGTACGCCAAGAGGTATCTAACTACTTGAAACATTCCTTCAACAACAAAAATCTTCAAACAAAACATACTGACATCTCAAACTTAGGTGTTTTTTCCTCCTGTTTTTAAAATTGCATTATGAATCCTAGGCCTTTTCCCCACTATTCAGGACTCTCACACTTAGGTGTGTTTTCTCCTGTTTTAAAAATTACATTGTGAAAGTATTTAAAATTGCATTGTGAAACGTAGGCCTTTTCCCAACTATTCAGGACTCTCAAACGTAGGTATGTTTTCCCACTTCTCTCTCTGGGGCTGCCTCCCCAATGGCTGAAGTTGAGGGCCCCACTAGCAGAGAGTAACAACGGGACCATCTACATGAACAGGCATATAAAGAAGTAATACCGGCATGACTAGCGGACAGGGAGAGATGCAACAAACGCCCAAGGAGGAGCGATAGGCCGCCCCACTCCGAATAATGTGGCAGCAATTTGGGCCACCAGACCAAGAATCATTCTGTTCAGAGCGCGGATATGGGCTCCTGTGCTGAGAAGCCTGCCTCAGGCATTTTCAGTCAGTGAAGGGCTCGGCAGCAGGTCTAGTGGCATTTAGCGACTGGGGATGCTTGAAATAGTGGAGCAGGCTCACAATGCAATGTCCACAGAAGATCCCCCTTAGTGATATGATATGATATGATATGATATGGCATTTGTAACGCACCTATACACAAGTGTTTCAAGTGGTCTAATTAGGGGCGTTCTTCCCCTCTTCCCAAAACCCAATAAGGAGGCAACCAATTGCAGGCCATATCGTCCAATTGCCCTAATAAACTTAGATTCCAAAATCTATACAAAAGTCCTGGCCAGCAGGCTGGAGGATATTTTGCCTTCCCTAATTCATCCAGATCAGTCAGGTTTTATAAATAAGGTTTCGGTTTTATGGTATTTATTTTTCTGCCATTTCCTGTATTTATTCAAATGTATTTTTGGGCCTTTTTTTGCTGTATTTATCCATATTTATGTTTTGTCATGTAAAACAATTATTCCCAAATAGTATTTTTCTGCATGTATTCTAATAAAAATAAGCAGACATATTGGAAAGAAATGCTAGCTACATTTTTTCCATAACAACAAATGGTTGCTCCTGTGACTGCTGCTGCCTTAAGATATATACTGTACACTATCCATACTGTAAAACAGTGTGGTCCAAAGGCCTATGTGAACAGCCAGCGCAAATGCTCAATTTTAAGAATATGAAAAAGGCAGCGTTCAACATGAGATTGTGAGGGTGCCAGGACCAAGAACCCTCAGTGAGAGATAAGTTAAATGTAATCAGTGAATCTAGTATGAAGAGGGCTGATTTACTTAAACCTAAAACTAGAACAAATTCAGCTAACACGCGGTTTAATAAAATCAGGTTGATTACTCGATACAACAGTGATAGCAATGAGTTGTATGCTATACTAAAACGTCATTGGCACTTACTACACCTTGACAAGGATCTTACCAAATTATTGGAACCAAACCCATCAATAGTATTTAGTCGAGCTCCTACTCTTAAAACTCTTTTATGTCCGTCCTTTATGGCACCAGTACTTACCGCCAAAACATGGTTAGATAAAGGGCGCTTGAATGGGTTTCACAAATGTGGGAGTTGCAACATGTGTCCACATACATTCGAATCCGAGATTCTTGATTTTGGTACAACAGGCAAACATGTAATCAATTCATGTATTAATTGTAACACTAAGTTTGTAGTGTACTGTATTATATGTGTTTGTGGCTTATTCTATGTTGGGAGCACCATCAGGCCACTCAAAATTCGGATTCGTGAGCATTTGGCCTCTTTGAACAAACAGGATGCTAAATAGCCATTGGCATTCCATTGGCAGACTCTACACCAGTTGGATGACTTCAAGGATTTAAAATTTATTGGGTTGGCTCAAATACGTCCTTTAAAAAGAGGTGGCAATATGGAACTCAGACTTAGACAATTAGAAGCAAGACTTATTTGTAAACACAGATTGGTAAATTGTGGACTCAATTCCGATCATGAATTTCATGTTTTTTTATGATTTTCTTCATACTTAAGTTTGGTTATTCGTGCCAATGACATTTAGGCAGCTACACTTGACTATTGTGGTTTTCATGCTATTTATTTTTATTTCATTTTTTGATTGTAAAGGGAGCTAATCTAAGTGTGAGTATGTCCCGTGATGAATTAATGGGTGTGTGCGGTTGATTACACAACCTATGATAACATATCTTTCTAGACTGCTAAGATTTATTCTTCTTATCACCACAATAATATAAGTCATTGTGCCAGATGAATTGGATTATTTTTTCAATTACATTGTAGTCTTAAGTGGTCATTCAGGCTTAGTACCAACACAGGTGTGTGTGTGGAGCACACAACCTGGATTCACTACTTCCAGTGCGTCAATTTTAATTCCGTTCGCATCATCACTTAAATTATGCATGCAATAGCACTAACATAGCTGATTCAATCTTATTATTAATTGGTGGATCCTAGTGGTTAACTATGGTTCAGGAGCATGTCACTTGACTGCAGCCGGTCCTCTCCCTCACCCAATATGGCCGCTCCTGTATGCTCTGTTATGTTGATGTCTACGCGATCTAGTCTTCTTCCTTAACTACACGAGTAGCACCACGTGCGCGCGCTCTCCCTTGGATACTGTTGTTGCCGGGAGGCTGGTAAGCGGTCTGCTTGTTCTTTTGATATGGTCCCTGTGCTTCAATCAGGCGCTTTACCTAATTCTGAGCTTGTTTCCCCTTTTTCTCTCTGGTCAACTGTCCAATCATTTACTGACAATGGATACGTGGTTCATCTTTAATTGGTTGATTATTGCATTCTTACGGACAACAACTCCCTTTCGTATGTGGATTACTGTAGAATTCCTCTAATGGACATTGCAATCGCAAATAATATTAAGGTAATTACTTTCTATATTAAATGTCGTGGAATTTTGGTTGGCTATGGACGTAACAGATATGGTATTAGATAATCTTTGGAAATTTTGTGTTTTTTGTTGTACAGATTCTTCTTGGACAAGTTTTATTGGTAAATATATTTAGCCAGTTTTGACCAATTTAGTTGATTGGGTATATTAATTCATCTTTGGTTGTTTGATCACCGCTCACACCTATTTTCTTACCATGTTGTTTTGTCATCCCTTTTATTGGTTTTGGAACCGGATGTGTCCTCTTATCAAACGGTAATTGACTGAATGAAAAATGTTTCACTATCATTAATGTCATGTTAACTTTGTTGTTATGTAATACACATTCATTTTTGGCCAATTCCCCTTGCAATCCCTTGGTGTTTGCCCAATTGATATGATGTAAATACAATAATGAACATGATATTGTTTGTATAATTGCAACTATGTACAGCCTTTGAAAAAGAGCTTTGCTCGAAACACGTGTCAGGCTGTGGAATCGAATTAAAAATATAACTCAACTGTTATTGTATTATTGTCAATTGGCGCAGTTCACTGATTACATTTAACTTCACTATCCATACTGCCAATCTGCAATGTGATTGGCCTGCAGTGTTTGAGTAACATTATAGTTTTATTCTAGATCACATTTCCAATTAATTTCAAATCCCTTAAGAGAAAAATCACTTCATAAGTTAAAAAATGTCATGGCCTTGGCCCAGTCTTTGCCAAAACAAATTTGAATTCAAAGTTTTCGAATCATAAACAAATCTTTGGAGTCTTTTCATTCTGAGAGTCCACGTCCCCATACATTCTGCTAACAGATGAAGCACCGTTTGTTTCACTCCCTCTCCACACTAATTTTTTTTAAGTAGGGCGGACGATAACCAATCGGTTTATCGATTTGGGTCCAAGAGGCTGAGAGTTTGGCAGTTCTCATCTTGTCGATGTTTCTAATCCAGTCCATTCATTTAACAGGTTCTTTAACTTTTAGTGTATTCTGGATTAGAATATCGATTGAGGAATCTGCCGCATCTAATATGATGTTACAATTAAGTCTTAGAATATTAAGGAAGACATTATCATTTGCCTTCAATTGCTGACTAACTTCCTCATAAATAGAGGCCTTCTGAGGGCATAAGATCAGCCTATACAAGGACAGCCATTTCCATTCCATTGTTGATAAAAGTGAGCCAATGGCTAACTCATAGCGTACACATGAAGTTGGCATAGACTTTCGTAAACCCAAAACATTTTTCAAAAGCTGACCCTCTATCTTCTTCCAATTTACATCAAAGGCCTGTGGATAAGTCTCCAGACCATAGGTAATCACCGGAATAACCTTCCCCACATAAAATGTACCAATGGTACCAGAGAAAATCTACAATGTTTTGAATATACTCTCTTAAATTGCACTTCTAGCCTTCTTTGTTTTGGGTTAATAGTTGTTAAAAGATGACATAAAGAAGGATAGGACAGAATCTGACAGTCCAGATAAGTCACTTCTCTATCAGAAGTTACAATTGAATTGTTCAGATGCCATACAAAACTTTTGGTTATTTAAAGCAGATGTTTAAAAATAACAATTTTTGACGGATCTCAATTAATAGATAGATCATTCAGAGGAGCATATTCTGCTAAAGCTGAAAGTAGCCATTGTAGGCCGACTTGGGTGTGATCCATCACCACAATATCATTGGCGTAGGGCAGCCATGAAATGGTACTTGCTCCAATCTTAGGAGCCACTAAACCCTTTTCAGCAATCATTGGAATAAGTCTGCCAAAAAGAGAATAAACAAAAAAGGTGCCAATAAGCAACCTTCACACACTCCCCATTCTGTCTTAATAGGAATAGATAAACTGCCCGATTTTGTAAGCCTTACTCTAAGAGTCGAGCCTTGATGCAGATAGATAAGAATATAAGTAACATCATAGAGAAACCCAGACAGATCTGCTTATCTGTTTTTTTTCAATTTTTTTCAATTTTTATAAATAAATAAAGACAGAAAGCAGATAGATTTCTGTCTGTATTTATGTGTAAAAATCTGTAAAAACTGAAAACTGGAATCCTTATTTATAAAGCAGCGACAAACCCATGACAACATCGTACCACCTGCTTGAAAAAATATCCAGGAAAAAACTACCAACAGTGTTTATATCGATAGACACAGAAAAAGTTCTTGATAGAGTCAAATGGACCTTCCTTGTTCACACCCTAGAGGCTATGGGGTTCGGAACAAAATGTTTAGACAAAATCTGGGTAAATTACAAGGATCCCAAAGTCATATTCCTTATTAATGGACAATTGTCTCAATCAATCTCAATGCACAGTGGCACTAAAAAGTGTTGCCCCCTTTCGCCCCTCCTCTACTCCCTTCACCTTGAACCCCTACTAGGTAAAATCAGACAAACAGAAACAATTCAAGGGATTACATTTGGGGTAGACCCACATAAAAACATGGTCTATGCATATGATATGGTCCTCACGGTCACAGACCTGGAGATTTTGTTGCCAGCAGCCATGATGGACATGGGCTTATTTTGCAAGGTTGCAGGCCTGAAAATAAATGTCAAAAAATCTGAAATATTACATTTCTGTGGATGAGTGTTGATCGGGAGTTTTGTGTTGCCAGTGGAGAGTTTTTCATTCATTTTAACTAAAGAGGAGGAGCCTGAATTTACAAACACTCCGGCCACAGCGAAGCATGGCAGAGTGTGGATCGAGTGTTTCATGTTGTCGGTGGAGTCTTTCATTCCTTTCAACCAAAGAGGAGGAGCCTGATTTTATAAACAATCGGCCACATCGAAGCGTGGCGGAGTGTAGATCGAGTGTTTCATGTTGTCGGTGGAGAGTCTTTCATTCATTTCAACCAATAGAGGAGGAGTCTGATCTTACAAACAGCAAAGTGTGGCAGAGTGTGGATCGAGTGCGGCATAGGAGCCGGACTTTAGCCATGTGACTAGAGTCCCCTGGAGAGTTGACCGCGATCCAAGCACCTGGATTTACAGTAAGCACTTGGCGTGTGTGATTTTCTGAAAGTTGAAAGCTGAAATATAGTCTTGTGTAGGCAGCGCGCATCCTCACAACCTATCTATAACATCTGGCACACTCTTGATAACTTGGCTCTTGACCATGTGGTGACTGTGGGGGAGATTATCCCTTTTGAGCCCACAGCCCTACTGGACGTACCGCTGCACCAAGGGTGACTAGACTCCTTTAAATAAGATTCAAAATTGCAAACTGGGATTAAGAAACCTTGTTGTGACTGTTGGGAGAGGATATCCCCTTTGAGCCTGTGGTTTTGATCTTAATCTGGCCCGTCTTTCAGGCTTGTCAGCAAGCAGATTTCATGTATGTGGTTTCAGTCCTTGTTGGCTTTTGATTCCTTGTGCTCGCTGATTTCCTTTGTGCCACTGTGTTTGAGTTATTTCTGAGATCTGCACCCTAAGTACTTATATTGCGACTGTAACAATATTTATATTGTATTTTTCTTTGGAATAGTACTTATGCTTAGTGCGCTCCCAGTATTGAAAGAAATAGTCACAGATCTTTTCTTTTCGTGTTGCTCAAATCCAGTGTATTGGATACTGGTATTTTTATTTTCCATGCAATTCATGTATTGGTTTCATACATTCAATGCAAAACATGCATACTTTCTCTCTTGTTATCTCCCAACACTAGTTTCCCGACAGTGTTGTCTGTGGTTCTTCAGGAGAGATACTATGTGGAAAAGAAAGCAAGGAAAAACCAATTTGGAGAAAAAAGAAAAATAAAGAGAGTATGAGGAAAGAGGAACCTTGAGGATACACATAACATATAATATTAACTGAAATACACACGTTTCCAAATAAAAAGGTGAATGCTGTGGTAAATTGGGGCTCACTCACCATTTGTTCTAAGTTTTCCTCTTAATGGTGCTTGAGAGTACTAATATTTGTCAATTCTGATTTTATTTAGGAGAGATGGTTTTAGCCTCTTGTGGCTAATCTGAAAAGAAAAGCCTTAAAAAGGTCCAAATGAGTTTGTGTAAGGCATGGGTAATGTCCCCTGTCTACACAGCATGGCAACATCTGTTTTTATCTGCTAACTATTCAGTGTCAGCTTTTTCATCAAACATTCTAAATAGTATTGGTAGTTTAATCTATGTAGGCAAGTCATTAAAGTTTAAAGCACCAGTTTCTGTCCCAAAGTTTTTCACCTTGTTAGCTTGTCCTTGCTGTTTTTCCGCTGTTTGGTTCAATTGCCAGATAGCCGACGCCAGGATCTGAGCTGGGTTCTATGACTTTTCTGTTTCCATTTTAAAGTCTGCGATGATGATGTCATTGCGTAAATGAACGCAGTGACATCTTGCATTCTAAAAAATGTGCCCCAGCCATTTTGGAGTCAAGGACTAGGCCGCTAATCATCTTTTTCATGGAAAGACGTGCTGTGGCCATTTTGGAATGTGGAAATGTGCCACTTGTGGTCTTTGATATGAATAATAACTCTTACTTTCAATGTGGCGGTGTTTATGACTGTTACAATCTTAATCTGGAGTAAGGTACTATCTGGGTCTGGGAGTTGACCTCAGAATGTGTTTGATGTGTAGATTAACCTTCCCACAAATCTCAGAAGTTTCTAAGACTTGCACTGCATATGGGTCAATATTTACATGTAGGTGCTCCCATGCTATTTTCATTAGTGCTGTAGAGTTAAAGACAGGAAATGGGGCAAGGGTTAGATGAAAAGAAAGAAAGGTTCTTTAGTTAAAAGTCAAACAGTATAAATGATTTATAAACATTGTGCAAGATTTATATTTACATTGGAAACATATTTGTTCCATTAACCAAACTTTCATCTTATTCCAAAGCCAGTAGGCCAGCTCATGTTCAGTGTTTAGACCTGACTGGCATGTGTCTAGAGCACAAATCCATTTCGCTTCTCCTCTTCGTAATGAGAGTTCACGATTTCCTCCTCATTCAGGTGCATCTACTTCTTCTAGGCCCAAGAATTTGATTTCTTTGATCTGAAACAATTGATGTTATTGGTTGAAATCAGTGGCCAAAGGGTATCATGTGTCTCCATTTTTAATGGCTATCAGGTGTTCAAGGAGATGAATCTTCATAGCTCTTATTGTGCTCCCTACATATTTCTTGCCGCAGATACAGATTATGGTGTAAATTACAAATTTGGTGTTAACGTTGATGTAATGTTTGATCGTCTGTTTTTTTCCCCATTTGGTAGATTTATATATTTTTCTGCATTTAGTATTTGATCACAAATTATACAATTGCCACATTTGTACAAATTATACAATTGCCACAGTTGGTGCCGGCACTTTCAAGTATTTGCTTAAATTGTTGTTTTTTTCTCCTTTGAGATGACTTGGACTTAGTTTTTTTTTTAGTGTTGGAGCTTTTCGAAAGACCATAATAGGTTTGTCTACTATATGTTTGTTGAGTATGTCATCCGTTTGTAAAATGTTCGAATGTTTTTGCAGGAGTTTTTTCAAAATATACGCTTCACTGTTGTAGGTGGTGATAAAGTTAACTTTAGTGTGCTTGTTTCCTACTTTCTGTTTGTTGATCAGTAGGCTGTTCCTGGGTATTTTTTTAGTTCCTTATTGCTTGTTCCAAATCATATGGTCGATACACTTTGAATACACTTCTCCTTCAGGTTTTGTACATGTGATTGAAATTTCCCATAAACAAGTTAGCAGACAATGGTGCAAATTTGGCACCCATCGCCGTGCCTTGCTCCTGTTTATAGATGACTTTGTTGAACATAAAGATATTGTTGGTAAGTACAAAATGCAACATTTCTAGAATCATATTATTTTGCTGTAAAAATGAAATAGATTGGGTTTTAAGAAAACATTCTGTAGTTTCCAAACCTTTTAAGTGCTGGATGCTGGTGAACAATGACACCACATGTAAAGTATCAAATAGGAAGTCCTTTTCCCAAGGAATTAGTTCCATCTGCTGGCTAACATGTTTAGTATCTCTTGGGTATGAAGCTAGTCCTGTGGTGAGCAGTTGTAGGTGTAGATCAACATACTGTGAGATCTTCTCCGTCAACGATCCTATCCCTTTGATTATGCGCCTTCAGGACGGAAAGTTGTCAAAAGTTTTGTATATTTTGGGTGCCACTGTAGCTGTAGCTCCTTAAGTGGGTTGTTTTGTAGTACAGATTGGCATTTAGTATCACTCAAATGTTTGTTTCCTTCTGCAACATAATCAGTTCTTTGCATAAGCACAATATTGCCGCCTTTGTCAGCTGATTTAATTATTATCTTCTGCTTCATTGCAAGTTCTTCAATCACTCTTTGTTCTGTCACAGAGAGGTTATGTTTGATATTGGAGGATTTCTTCCTTAAATAGTTGTGTCTTCGGTCATTACTGACAGCCTTATGGAAGATGTCAATGACATTGTTTTCCATCAAGCCTGGTATGAATTTAGATTTCAATTTTAAATGTGATTCTTCTGTTTGAAATGGGTTTATATTTTGTTCTTCCGTAAACATTTCCCTTATAAACAACACTCTTTTATTTGGAAATATGTGTGCATTCGAGTTAATATTATATTTTATGTGTATCCTCAAGGTTCCTCTTTCCTCACACTCTCTTTCTTTTTCTTTTTTCTCCAAATTGGTTTTTCCTTGCTTTCTTTTCCACATAGTATCTCTCCTGATGAACATCGCGCCAGGATCCTTACAGCCATTGAGGGTCGACCTTGACAAGCGTATAGTGACAGTTTGTCAGACGTCATCTATTATAAAAAGAACTGTCATTAATCGAGCAGCACTTCTTAAAATGTTCACCAAGATTCCTGCATATTCTGAATTCTAGTGATTTGGATTTTGTGCAACCTTTAGGCACATGTTACAACGATATGTCAAAAATCCACTGTAAATTTCCTGCTACTACATCACTAAATGGAGCACAATTTGAATCCCTGGAATTTAGGGCTAGAAATTGCATAGTGAACCTGAATTATAACTGGGGATGATGTATGTCTTAAATGGAAAAAGTGCATCAAAAATGATAAAGTGGTTATGCCGGTACCCCTGTGTAAAGTTGTGGGTCAAGGTTTTGATAACAAGCAGGGGTGGAAGTGGCTTCAGAGTATTATCCCTGGAATGGAGGGATCGCACAATTGAATTAAGATTCTGATTTGGAACACTTGTGGTCACGCACATTTTTCTTCAAAGGGGAGACGCTTTCATCAATGGTTGCTTCTGACATATTTATTACAAGAATCTTGGATGTTGAATGATTTTGTCTTAGACAGATATATGAATTACCAGAGTAAGGCTATAAAGGGCCCTATGGGAAGACCCTCAGAGGGTCTGCTGGTGGAGATCTCTCATGCCCTACCCTCGGAGATCGTAACTCCTCTAGAGGAGGCTGGCAATGTTCTGGCTATTGAAACCTGTCTGTTGCTGGAAGATAAAAGCACACACTTATTTGTAGTATGCCTGTATGACCCTGCTGGGAATGAGAAATATGAAAGTATCTTTGAATATCTAGATAGTTTGTTTGTGATGTGGGTGGAGGAGCCGGATTGAGACATGATCGTTTTATGTGGGGATATAAATGCGAAGTGTGGGGAATTCACTACCAAAGTGCTGGCAAGTCGAGGGGCATGGCTAAGTAGCCATGAGATAGGACGCTTCTTCCTTAGGCTCCTGCCAATCCTGCAAGATCCTGTAATGCACGTACGTTGATGTTAACGCACTCGCACCAGAAATGAAGATGCTGCTGTGGGAACATGCAGTGCGAACAGGGTTTGTGTTTTCAGAATGTCCAGCGAAGCAGAAATAGGGCAATATGGATAAATGCTAGAAATGAACCCGTCGGCGTCAGAAAAGAAAATGGCGGCTGACTTGGAACAAAGGACCAGCGGCGGCCAAAGAGAATGACAAACTGAGTCTGCTACACAATGACGAGGGCTGGCTGTATGGCCCTATTACGAAGGAAGTGCAAGCTCGGAAAGCGGTGGGGGCTTGAGCCCTCACAGACCTGACACTTCAGTGAAAGGCTAAGAAATCAGGAGAGACGGGGCGTGAAGTGCCCAAACATCGGGTCGCACAAAGCCCAACCCGACACAGATTGCCATCGGGCAATGCGACGTGCGGAGACGTGCAGACACCCGCCGGAGGCGGCCCAGTGAAGATCGAAAGTGTAACACAAGGTATAGCGGCACGGACCAGGGCGAGAGTACGCTCAGCGCACACTTGTTGTGCCGTCGGCTGTGAATGGAGCAATGCTGGTAGGAATGGTGACACCCGTGAGACCAGGCTGACCAAGAGAGAAGACGTAAGTAAAACCATCCAGCGCTGCGCAATACCTAGGCGTGCAAGATTCATACAGCACTACCAACAAGCCCGAAGTGACAACACAGGGCAATTTACAGTGATACAGCATCGGTTGTTCAGTTACGCTGTTTGGGACCAAGCGAAACACGGCGGCCAAGAAAAGCAGTCAATTTCGGTTTACAAACGTGATAAATAACGGATAGTGTTACATGGAACTGAAGTTGTCTGACGCATGTGAAGTTTGTGAGGGACAAAGACCCTGTAACATCGAATGCGAGTAGGCTTGTGACAATGGCAGTATCAGAGAGGCGAGGACACTATTGGCCATATAAAGAGTGAGCATGCCAATTATTAAAGAACCCCACGGAGCGGGTACCCGCGTGAGCTGGACTGCTCCATTGACACACTGGGAGGAAAGTATGGCTGCCCTGCTTTGCGTTCGTGGCGTGGGCTCATCTGCATTGCCAGCGGTCCTGTGAAAGACTTCTACTTTTGAACTTGCAGCACGAAAACACCTGAATTCCCTGGCAGCCTAAAAATTACTTTCCCACATAGCACCGCAGTGCGGGCTCATCCACAAACACCTGATGCCGGGGGATCGCTCTCCGCATCGCACCCACAGCGCATGTTCATTCTAATGGACCCGACACGTTTCTGATAAATCGCGACCGCAGTGCTTGCCTGTGCAAAGAAGCCTGATGCTTGGGAATTACTGCTCCACATCGCGCCTGAAGCGCAAGCTTAGGTAGCCTAGACACCTCTCCACTGCATTGCGCCCACAGCAGCAGTGCATGTGATGGAACCAGACGTTTGGAGAGTGCTTAACACATTGTGCCCACAGAGCGTGTACATTCTAAAGAACCTGATGCCCAAAATATTTTTTCCAACATATGCCCACTGTGCCTGAGCAGTAACAGGAACATGACGACCCGAATTAGCCCTCCACATTGTATAAAGGAAGCGGCACGGAGCGGAGACAAACGCCCTTTGCGGAAGACTGAATAAGGCACAGACGTGAAAAACGCGTCGCGGGCAGGCAGTGGTGATTGATCCCTGGGACCAAAGAAGGCGCAGGGGAGTGCAGACCGGCCTGAATTGCGAGGCGGAGAGCAAACCCCTCGTTTACCCGCAGACAACAGTGGCGATACGGATGTAGTACAGGTACAGCAGTAGACTGTAACGGAGCATAGGGCTGGCACGGCACTATATTAAAACAAGAGGTTTGTGCCCACAGGACACTATCGGCAGAAGGCTTCAGAGGGCCACACTGATGTGAAGGCCCAAGAATTCTACAAGTGGACATGGAGGCCGGGGCGAGACATTGCAGGCTAAAGGTAGCAGTCCCAGTCTACACTCAAATAACTCAACTGGAACCATAACTGTGGCGTTGCGCCAGTAAGCCACACTACAGAATTGTCGCAGAAGGAGAGGTGGCCACCGGAATCCCTCGCGCCCTGATCCTCAGCAGGCTAAAGCCTGGTGCGCAATAATGGACATGACACGGCCCAAACTACACCTCCTTTAGGCAAGATCCTTGGTCCCAACAGACAAGCGAACACGGGGGAATAAGGACTCACCCGAACACAGCCGCAAAGGCCCCTGTAACGCCAAGAGGGGCCCGCCGCCACGTGGAGTTTGCGCGTAGGGCAGCGCTGCTAGCTTACGCCTGGATAACATAGCAGGATGTCTTCTAAAACTGTCAGACCCAGGAGCAAACAGCCCACGATGGTTGCTTATGCCAAGACGACCCCGGGTGCAGAGGAGGGCAAAAGCAAGGACACTTCTGGGGCAGTGGCAGAGACACCGGGCATGATCCAGGAGGTGCTGGCAGCGATTGCAGACTTGAAAGTTGCCTGGGAGACCAAACTGGGCCAGGAAATGAACGAACTGAAAGTGGGCCTGGATCTCAAGATTGGAGCGGTCCAAGAGGAAGTGAATCTGTTGAGACAGGAAGTGCGGACGCTTGCTGAGCGCACAGGAAACCTGGAAAAGGAGATGGCCCAGAACAAGCGGCATGTGCCGCCCACGGATTGGAGCTCCATGCCCTTGTGCAGCGAGTGGGCAACCTGGAGGACAGGGCGGAAGAGGCAGAAGGGAGCGCTAGGCGCAATAACATCCGTATTGTTGGCTTGCCGGAAGGAATGGAAGGGCCTAACCCAACAGAATATGTGGAAACCATGCTCCTGCAGGAGATAACTGGCGGGGCGCTGACCCAGGGGTTTGCAGTTGAGAGGGCGCACAGGGCCTTGAGAAGAAGACCGCCCCCAGGAACCCCCCCGCGCCCCTGATCGCAAAGAATCTGAATTATGGAGACTGGGAGAAGATACTTGAATTTTTCGGGAAGAGAGGAACGATCGAAAGGGGAATGGCAAAAATCACGGCATATCGAGAATATACTTTGCAAGTACAGATAACAGGATGAACTTCGGGTCGGTGAAAAGAAGGCTAAAAGAGGTCGGCCATCGCTACATGTTGCTTTACCCAGCCAAATTGAAAGTGTTCTACAAGAACAAAACCCTGTTTTTTGAGACGCCGAAGGATGCGATGGATTGGCTGGATATGCAGGGTTGCCCCCAAGAACCGGATGTCCAGATGGGAGCCGCAGAAGATAAGTAGCATGCAGCTGAGTCATCTCTGGTGACATAGCTAAGACATTGGGCTTGAATATAGTTTAAATTAAGCTTTTGGGGAGTGCGTTGCAGCAAATACACGCTAGTAGGATCTGTTAGATGCAACAACCTTAATTAGAGGAGCGGGAGCATCTGGTGGGCATTCCTTGACCCCTTAGTAGTATACTTAGTTAGGTCACTGTTAGATCGGTGATGTCCCGTGGGGTCCTAGTCCTCGGTCATGAGACAGGACCAGACGCGGGTGGGCCTGAGATCCAGGGATGGAGCTGGGCATTTGTTGGGGTTGGGTAGGGTGAGGGGAGGGGACGGGTTGTGTGCAGTGGGGTGGAGTTGGGGTATTGGGAGGTGGGGAGTTGTTGAGGTTGGGAAGGTTAAGAGTCGGAAAACGAGCCATCAAGGGAAGCACTGGTGGGAAGGGTGGATGGGGAATACGTCGAGTAGATGGCATCAGGTAATCTCAGAGTGGCGACCTCAATAGTTATTTAAAACGTAATAAAGTGATGCTGTACCTAAAAAGGATGCATATTGACATAGCCTTGCTACAGGAGACCCACCTCACCAAGGAGAAGTTGGAGGTGGTCAGGAGAAAATGGAGGGGTAATGTCATTGGTGTCACATATTCAGCATATGCAAGAGGGGTGATCACATGGGTGGCACCGCACATGCCGTTTCAGGTGCTCAGCTCAACGGTAAACCCATAGGGCAGAATGGTGGTGGTGGCGGGACTCCTGAAGAACAGAGAAGTGAATATTATAAATCTGTACGCCCCTAACCATGATACAGCGGCTTATTTCAGGTCCCTTTACAGTAAGATTAGCCCCCTGGTGGGTGGTGCGATGGTGTGCGGAGGGGACCTCAACTGCACTCTGATTCCCAGAATAGATAGATCAGATGATAAATTAGGGAAGCCGGCGCCAGCGGCTAAAGCACTGAGGACAATGTTGAAAGACCTTGGCTTAGAGGATGTGTGGAGAAGGCTGCACCCAATGGATAGACAATATTCACATTTCGCAGCACCACATGGCCTGCACACGAGGCTGGACTATGTGTTTGCAGCCGCTGAGATGGTGGGAGAACTGGTGGGAGCGGAATACAAGGCCCGGGTACTATCCGACCATTCACCACTGGTCGTAGAGTGGCGACATCAACCCCCTCGAGCACGTATCCCGACATGGAGGCTCAGAACTGAGGCCCTACAAGATGCAGGATTTCGAGAGGATTTGAGGGAGGCCATCGAGGAATACATTGAAATTAACACAGGCAGTGTACGCTCTGTGGGAACAGTATGGGAGGCATTTAAGGTGGTAGTGCATGGGGTAGCTATATCACAATCTAAAGGGCTCCAAGGGGGCATTGAACAGGAACTGCAAGAAACAGAAAGAGAGCTGGAGAGTCTTACACAAAATAAGGGGACCACCTGAGAGAACAACGCCAAGATAAAGGACTTACAGTTAGCCTGCAGTGAACTCTGGGATAGGTTATGCAAATTAAATTATAGGAAATACACAGAGAGGCTACATGCGGGTAGATTACTGGCCTGGTTGTACAAGAATGAAACCCCCCACTCGGTGATCAGAGAGATTAGGGACATGGAAGGCCAAATCTGTAATACCTAGGAGGGGGTAAACGAGGAGTTCCTCAAGTATTATAGACGATTATACGAGGACACAGGAGAGGACATGAGGCAAGATATACTGGAAACAATAGAGGATATAGGGCTGCCCACCTTGGATGACCTAGAACGCGCAGATCTGGATGCCCCCATCACCTCGGATGAACTGGAGGTGGTGATCCAACATCTGCCCACATGTAAAGCGCCCAGGTCAGATGGATTACCCAGCGAGTTTTTTAAGACATATAAGCAGGAGCTACTCCAGCTGCTGCTTGCCATGTTTAATGAAGCCTATGAGCGGGGGAAATTGCTGACGTCCCTCTGCGAGGCAGTGATCATTCCACTCCTGAAACCAGGCAATCTGCCCGAGGAATGCGGGTCCTATAGGTCCTTGCCCATGCTCAATCAGGATAGTAAAATACTCACGGCAGTACTAGCCAATAGACTAAAGAGGGTAATTGGTAAACTGATACACCCAGATAAAACGGGTTATGTCCCAGGCAGGAATATCACAGACAACCACAGGAGGCTGCATCATATCATAGATCACACTGAGGAAGACTCGGGCGAGTTGGCTATCATGTCGCTGGACGCGGTTAAAGCCTTTGATTCAGTGCGGTGGCCATGGTTCTAAGCGACCCTGAAAGGATCCGGAATGGGACCAGGATACTTCAGGTGGGTCCAGATGTTATATAGTTCCCCGATGGCGAGAGTTAAAACAGGAACCACAATTTCAGATAAATGGCAACTCAGCAGGGGGACCAGACAAGGATGCCCCTGGTCACCCTTGTTATACATTTTGGCATTAGAACCGCTGGCAATATGCCTACGACAACACTACGGGGAGGTGGGGATTTGAACGATATGGGGCACACAATTGATATCACTGTATGCAGATGACATGCTCCTCTATTTGCGCTACCCGGAGGAGAACCTACAATATGTGCTGGAGGTGATGGATCGTTATGCCACCCTCTCGGGCATATCGGTGAACCCCAGGAAGTCTAGCTTGTTCCCCTTAGGAAGGTATAAGAGTATCCCACTGGACAGGTTACCCATCCTGCAAATACCCTGGCAGAGTGACATTCAGGTATCTGGGCGTAAACATTTACCATAGGATAGAGACAGTACATGAACACAATACTGAGAAAGCGATCAAGGGAATTAAGAATAGCATGGCGTTTTGGTACAGATTACCCCTAGCCATGATGGGTAGAGCAGCCCTGCTCAAAATGGTGGTTTTGCCCAGAAGCATTTTTTTGTGAATGTCCCGTACTTGATCCCTAGACGCTTTTTTGTGAGACTTTATGGTATGTGTAGGGGCTTCATATGGGGCAACTCCAGGAATAGAGTGGCCCTCTGGAAAATACAGAACACATGTGATAAGAGGGGCATAAACCTACCGAATTTTGAACTATATTATTTCTGTAATCTGTAATACCTAGGAGGGGGTAAACGAGGAGTTCCTCAAGTATTATAGACGATTATACGAGGACACAGGAGAGGACATGAGGCAAGATATACTGGAAACAATAGAGGATATAGGGCTGTCCACCTTGGATGACCTAGAACGCGCAGATCTGGATGCCCCCATCACCTCGGATGAACTGGAGGTGGTGATCCAACATCTGCCCACATGTAAAGCGCCCAGGTCAGATGGATTACCCAGCGAGTTTTTTAAGACATATAAGCAGGAGCTACTCCAGCTGCTGCTTGCCATGTTTAATGAAGCCTATGAGCGGGGGGAATTGCTGACGTCCCTCTGCGAGGCAGTGATCATTCCACTCCTGAAACCAGGCAATCTGCCCGAGGAATGCGGGTCCTATAGGTCCTTGCCCATGCTCAATCAGGATAGTAAAATACTCACGGCAGTACTAGCCAATAGACTAAAGAGGGTAATTGGTAAACTGATACACCCAGATAAAACGGGTTATGTCCCAGGCAGGAATATCACAGACAACCACAGGAGGCTGCATCATATCATAGATCACACTGAGGAAGACTCGGGCGAGTTGGCTATCATGTCGCTGGACGCGGTTAAAGCCTTTGATTCAGTGCGGTGGCCATGGTTCTAAGCGACCCTGAAAGGATCCGGAATGGGACCAGGATACATCAGGTGGGTCCAGATGTTATATAGTTCCCCGATGGCGAGAGTTAAAACAGGAACCACAATTTCAGATAAATGGCAACTCAGCAGGGGGACCAGACAAGGATGCCCCTGGTCACCCTTGTTATACATTTTGGCATTAGAACCGCTGGCAATATGCCTACGACAACACTACGGGGAGGTGGGGATTTGAACGATATGGGGCACACAATTGATATCACTGTATGCAGATGACATGCTCCTCTATTTGCGCTACCCGGAGGAGAACCTACAATATGTGCTGGAGGTGATGGATCGTTATGCCACCCTCTCGGGCATATCGGTGAACCCCAGGAAGTCTAGCTTGTTCCCCTTAGGAAGGTATAAGAGTATCCCACTGGACAGGTTACCCATCCTGCAAATACCCTGGCAGAGTGACATTCAGGTATCTGGGCGTAAACATTTACCCTAGGATAGAGACAGTACATGAACACAATACTGAGAAAGCGATCAAGGGAATTAAGAATAGCATGGCGTTTTGGTACAGATTACCCCTAGCCATGATGGGTAGAGCAGCCCTGCTCAAAATGGTGGTTTTGCCCAGAAGCATTTTTTTGTGAATGTCCCGTACTTGATCCCTAGACGCTTTTTTGTGAGACTTTATGGTATGTGTAGGGGCTTCATATGGGGCAACTCCAGGAATAGAGTGGCCCTCTGGAAAATACAGAACACATGTGATAAGAGGGGCATAAACCTACCGAATTTTGAACTATATTATTTCTGTAATCTGTAATACCTAGGAGGGGGTAAACGAGGAGTTCCTCAAGTATTATAGACGATTATACGAGGACACAGGAGAGGACATGAGGCAAGATATACTGGAAACAATAGAGGATATAGGGCTGCCCACCTTGGATGACCTAGAACGCACAGACCTGGATGCCCCCATCACCTCGGATGAACTGGAGGTGGTGATCCAACATCTGCCCACATGTAAAGCGCCCAGGTCAGATGGATTACCCAGCGAGTTTTTTAAGACATATAAGCAGGAGCTACTCCAGCTGCTGCTTGCCATGTTTAATGAAGCCTATGAGCGGGGGGAATTGCTGACGTCCCTCTGCGAGGCAGTGATCATTCCACTCCTGAAACCAGGCAATCTGCCCGAGGAATGCGGGTCCTATAGGTCCTTGCCCATGCTCAATCAGGATAGTAAAATACTCACGGCAGTACTAGCCAATAGACTAAAGAGGGTAATTGGTAAACTGATACACCCAGATAAAACGGGTTATGTCCCAGGCAGGAATATCACAGACAACCACAGGAGGCTGCATCATATCATAGATCACACTGAGGAAGACTCGTGCGAGTTGGCTATCATGTCGCTGGACGCGGTTAAAGCCTTTGATTCAGTGCGGTGGCCATGGTTCTAAGCGACCCTGAAAGGATCCGGAATGGGACCAGGATACATCAGGTGGGTCCAGATGTTATATAGTTCCCCGATGGCGAGAGTTAAAACAGGAACCACAATTTCAGATAAATGGCAACTCAGCAGGGGGACCAGACAAGGATGCCCCTGGTCACCCTTGTTATACATTTTGGCATTAGAACCGCTGGCAATATGCCTACGACAACACTACGGGGAGGTGGGGATTTGAACGATATGGGGCACACAATTGATATCACTGTATGCAGATGACATGCTCCTCTATTTGCGCTACCCGGAGGAGAACCTACAATATGTGCTGGAGGTGATGGATCGTTATGCCACCCTCTCGGGCATATCGGTGAACCCCAGGAAGTCTAGCTTGTTCCCCTTAGGAAGGTATAAGAGTATCCCACTGGACAGGTTACCCATCCTGCAAATACCCTGGCAGAGTGACATTCAGGTATCTGGGCGTAAACATTTACCATAGGATAGAGACAGTACATGAACACAATACTGAGAAAGCGATCAAGGGAATTAAGAATAGCATGGCGTTTTGGTACAGATTACCCCTAGCCATGATGGGTAGAGCAGCCCTGCCCAAAATGGTGGTTTTGCCCAGAAGCATTTTTTTGTGAATGTCCCGTACTTGATCCCTAGACGCTTTTTTGTGAGACTTTATGGTATGTGTAGGGGCTTCATATGGGGCAACTCCAGGAATAGAGTGGCCCTCTGGAAAATACAGAACACATGTGATAAGAGGGGCATAAACCTACCGAATTTTGAACTATATTATTTGGCGGGGCAGCTGTTGTTTGTGGCCAGGTGGTTGTCTGCAGAGGACTCGGCAGAAGCTAGGCTTTTGCAAGACGACTCAGCTCCAACTTCTTGAGAGAGACAGTGTGGCTGTCTAAAAATAAAACGGTGGGGAGAGGGAGACTATTGGAGCTGGGCTGGGAAGTCTGGCGCAAGAACATGGAGAACGGTGGGTGACCCAGATCCGCTTTCTCAGCAGGTCCCGCTGGTGGCGTTATGTGGGAACGACTCCCAGTTGTTCGAAGCAGTTCGCAGATACTGGGAACCGGTGGGCTTAGCCACCCTCTGGGATATATGGCAAGAAGGGGAGGCATTGGAATTTCAGAGGTTGCAGGAGGAGACAGGGGTGCATAGAGGCCAATATATTACTTATAAGAGGCTCATGAAACGGGTGAGGGAGAGGTGGCCTGAGACGGTGTTGGTAGAAGACCCTGATGCCACCTTGGAAATGATGTATGATGTCTCCGAGGGTGGGCATGAAATATCCAAGATATATGAGCTCCTGAGACCAAAGGCAGGGAAGGAGCTGCTTCAACTGAGGCTGTACTGGGAGGAGGAGGTAGGAGAACCCATGACAGAGGGACAATGGGATAGAGCTCAAAGGTACCATAAAAAGGTGTCCCGAAATGCGAGACTCCAGCATATCCAATTGTATGTCACCCACAGAGCTTATTTGACCCCTGGGAGAATAGCCAGTTTTGGAGGCTCGGCTATACAGAAATGCCCCAGGTGTGGGGTGGAAGAGGCGGGGCTGCTGCACATGTTTTGGGCTTGCCCTAAGGTGCACAGATTCTGGGAAGAAATAAAGACTAAAATGGCTTGGGGGGGGAGTGGTGCTTGATGTGGGGTCTGCTTGGGCATGCAAGCTCTGGAATTTTCCCAGGCCACGTCATTTTAAGCATATCAGCAAGATGAAGGACCTGGCCTATATCCTGGCCAAACGCGTCCCATAGGCCTAGGGTGGAGACATGGTGGACGGACCTCTTGAGATGGGCGGAAGCAGAAACTACAGTATGGTTTGAAGCTGCTAGCAGCGGGGGAGAGGAGGAAGTGGGCCCCCTGATAGCCTGGACGCAACTGGTGACCTCTATGGCAAACCCTCACCAGCACAATTATGAGACAGAAGACTCAAATAAGTCTGCAAGTAATGTGATCCCTTAAAATGCTCCTGTAGATGACACGGATGAGCCGACTCAAGTTTGTGGGGAGGGACGGGGGAGGACTGAGAATAACTCTGTATAATGTGATGGTTTGATATTGATTATGAGCGTCCTGAAAATTTGTCGGTTTGGTGTTTTGGTTGTTTAAAATAATAAAATTAAAAAAAAAAAATGCTGGCAAGTCACATCCATAAAAGAAATAGGATGGCATTGAAAGTTCGGAATATGAAAGGAGAATAGGAAAAATGTTGGGCCGAATGGGAATTGAAACCTTTAAATTAGCGATTTGGGGGTGACATACCAGGACAACCCATTTGGTCTATGGCTAGTAAGAAAAGTACAATTGGCTATATATGTATGAATGGTCCGTTGCTTGAACATGCAATCTCATTCTGTACCATCCCCACAACGTATAGTGACCACTGGAAATTGGAAACTTGTATTGTGGGAAATGCGAGGAAACAGACTGCCCTCGTCCTGCTCGACATTGCATGAACCAAGAAGGCACTAGAATTTGGTGGTCTGAAGGTAACATCAGAAGGGCTGGTAAACTCCTGACTAAAACTATGGAGGAGGAGTCTGATCTTTTGGATAACCTGGATCCTGACGGCACCAAGGCCTGGATCAAGGAAATGACCTATAAAGTGGGGACGATCAGGGGTAAGCGCATGGCTTCACTAGGGGTGATAAAAACTAAAGCATTCGATAAGGAGGTACAAGTGGCTAAATCAAAACTGTACAGACAAATTAGAAGTAAAAAAAAAAAACATTCTCCCCAAACCGGTTATTATGAAGAATATACAAATTGTTATCGCAATTGGAAAAAGCGGCAAAAAACACAGGGTCTGAATAAAAACTGGCAACACCTATTGCAAGCTATGTTGACGCATAATCTGAAAACTATGTGGCGGACCCTGGCATTGGCCAAAGATCCCCAGGATGGTAAAGGTGTGATAAAATCCATCCCAGAAACCACCTGGCGGACATTTATTGAAGCTAAAATGCTGGAGAACTACAAGGGGTATGAAAGGAAAATAGGAGAGGTGGGTTTTTGGCCCTTGCACTTTAACTGTGAATGCATTATGGAGATAATTAAGAAGGCAAATAACTCAAGGGCTCCCGGACCAAATGGGTTGGTGGTGGTTGTAATGGAAGCTTATCCAGTAAAATGGGCAACACTCCTTTGTAATTTGTATAATAAAGTGTGCATCCATAAAAGGATCCCCATGTCCTGGTCAAGTTCAATATTAATCCCTGGGCACAAAGCCGGTGTTAGGTTAAAGTTGGAAAATGATTGACTGTTATCATTATTGGACACTACCGGAAAGTCTTTACTGCATGCATGTTTAAACATTTGCAAGTATGGCTTGACAAAATAAATCTTCTTCACCCACTGCAAACCGGCTTTCGGAGCGGGGGTAACTTAAATTTACATGTGGTGTATCGCTTTATCAACCACGCTAAAGAGAAACCAAACCCTGCCCTTTACCTAGCGTTCGTGGATTTTAAATCCACACTCAACCTGGTGTACAGGGAATGCCTTTGGGTAAAAATGCAAGAGTGGGGCTGCCCAGGTTGGCTTCGTGAAATTGTCATAGCTGAGAAAACAACTGCCAGGATTCAAATGGGTAATGGAAACTCACTATCGGACGAGACAGGTATAGATAGGGGGGTGAAACAGGGGTGCCTGGTGGCCCCCCTACTTTTCAGTTTATACGTGGCCGATTTGATTTGACACTTGGAAGCATTGGGTGTTTGGCCCCCCGAAGATTGGCAACAATCACATTACTGCAATTTTATACGCAGATGACTTGGTGCTCCTGAGTCATACGGTCTTGGGTATAAAATTACTCTTGGAGAATCTTGTCAGCTATGCAAAAGAAAATGAGCTTGTAATAAATCTAAACAAGACTAAGACATTGCTAGTTACTCATGAAAAAATAAACAGGGTCCGTATTGATCTTAGTATTGGGCAGATCCATTGTGTTCTCTACTGTAAGTATTTGGGCTTAAATCTACGGAGAATGTTAGCTATAAAAATATTATAAATACTAACGTCAAAAAGGCAAGTCAACTAACCAACCTGATGAGTCGATTCTCCAAGGGTAATGCAGGGTTCTCACTGAGTGGGATACTAATGCTATACAAGCAGTGGTTCTGCCCCACCATAATGTATGGCCTAGAAGGCCAGGAATTACATAAATGCGAATGGCTGAGCAGAATTGAGGGCTTCTTCTGGCGCAATATGTTAGGCTTACCTCAAAGCACCCCAATAGAATATCTGTGTTTAGAGCTGGGAGTGCTATCCCTTAAAGCAATGGTGCTAAAGCATAGAGTAGAGTGTTACCTTTGTACTCAGATTATGAAGAAGGATTTCTTGATGGCCCGAGTGGCAGGGCACAAATTGGGGGTGTTGCATGAAAAAGGATACATTCTTGGAACCAGTATTTGAGCTGTTTACTGAAATAAATTGGCAGCCAGATTTCGCCAGTGGTACCAATTATGTAACATTGAAAAAAGTGCTAGCGAGGAAAATAATGCAATGGGATTGGACATGTAATTATGACCACCTGAAAACACTGCATGGGTACGCTCAAGTGTCTAAGGTGACTCATTGTTTTATGCATCCACAGTCATACCTGTTGATCTGTCCAGATCCGAGAGCAAGACGACTTTGGCTCCTGACAAGAATCAATCATCCTCCCACTCGAACAACTATGGGGGTCGTTTGAAACGTAGTCAGGAGAGCTGATTTTGTAGGATCTGTAAATATCCCAGGAACGCCAAAACTGTGAGACATATCTTCACTGAATGTCCAAAGTTAGGCCATCTATACATGATGCGTTTAGGCCACCTGGTTCATAACTACAAATCAATCTTGAGCAAAGGTTTTGGGATCCATTGCCTGAACACAAAATCCACATCAATACGCATCTCTTTATATGAAATCTGGTTGAGTATTAGGCAGTATTTTGAGTGAAGCATTGGGAATTGGAAACAGATGAGAAACTCTATTGAAATTTGAAAATAGCTGAATTCCTGTCTATTTGTAGTTTAATCTATTTTTATATAACACTGCATTTGATTTTCCGTTTTTAGAAGATATGAATTATGTGTGTGTATTTAGACACATTTTTAATGCATGGCATAATGAGATATTGAAATGTTGAAGTCAATAATGTATAATTTTCTTATGTGAATTTTATGAAATGTTTTCTATGTGAATTGTAAATAGTTATACGAAAAGTTCTATGAACTAAAACGTATAATATATATATATATATATATATATATATATATATATATATATATATATATATATATATATAGTTAAAAATCTCTCCCTCAATCCTGTTGAATTGGGGAGGGTGAAAACAAAGACACAATTCAGCTGGGCTCAATGGAGAATTAAGCTTTTAGATACATATGTTACAAGAGTTATATAAAGCACATTTCACCCCTCTACTGGGGGAGCTTAAGCAACAATTATCAAAATGGGGCCCACTATCTTTATTCTTGATGGGGTGGATTAATTCATTGAAAATGGTGGTTCTTCCTAATGCTCTTCACCTATTTCAGGCACTCCCAGTACAGTGCCCATCTTGTTTTTCTGCAAACTCCACAAAGCAATATCCACCTTTAACTGGAAAAATAAATCCCTGAATATTGCGATAAAAACGTTAATGATTGCTACACATTGGGGCAGTTTAGGTCTCCCAGATTTCATAATATATTACCAATCTGCTCACCTATGGGTGATGCGGGACTGGCTAGCAGAAAACTCTGAGAAGAGGTGGGTTCAGATGGAAAAGGCGTTGGGCGGACCCCGTCTTGGGGAGACGCTATGGTTGCCCAGGCAAGAACGACCACCAAACCTGTACATAAACCAGATTACGAAACTAGTGGGGGACATATGGGATAAGGTGGCTTGGCAATACCCTTTCACGACCTACCCATCACCCTTTACACCAATATTTAGCAATCCACAGTTCATGCCAGCATTGGAGAAATGGTAACAAGCCAGTTGCAATAAATTGTGGGACATGTTTCAAGGCGTAGATCCCAAATCATTTGACCAATGTAAAAGGGGTCTAGGCCTACTAGAAACTGTCAGGTTTCAAAACTATCAAGTCCGACATTTGATAATGGCCCCTCCTAATAGAACCGCAGCTACTAGATTGCTTACACTATTTGAGAAATGTTTATGTATCGAATGGTTTTACAGTTCTTTGACAGATGACTACAGCACACCCTTATGCCCCCATAAACTATGACTTATGGGCATCGCGTAAACTCATGTTGATAACAGAACATACCAGGTGTGGAAGGGAGGGTGGGTAGAGGGCGGGAGCATGTTGAAGAAATGTGAAATGTGAAATTCCAAAGAAAATAAATTAAAACAAATAATAATAACCACTTTGCCTGGGCCCTTTTGGAACCCAGGCATCAAACAGGATATGGGGTGTAAGTCACTGGTGCCCTCGGAGCTATGGTTCTTATGTGGGTATGGTTGAGAATTATAATAAGAATTATATAATCGATTATTTATAATGTGCTTAATACAAAGAGGTTTTTAAGCACAGACCCAGGGATTGAACCAGCATTGCTCCTGTGTCATCTTGCTTCCAAGGCAAGTGTGTTGCCCCTGAGCTATCCTCCCAAGACAGATAGGGACTGAGAGTATGTGTGGGGGAGGAGATTATGAGAATGCAAGGGTGGAGCTGGGGGAGGAGAAGGTGGGGAATCAAGGATGGGGGTTGGTGGGGGTAGGTGAGGAGAAGATGGGAATACAATGGCATGGGTGGGTCAGAACAAAGCAAAGGGTACAAGGGTATCAGTGTGTGAGTAGAAGATGGGGTACAAGAGTAGGGATGAGTAAGAATAAGACATCAGTGGAAGCATGGGGTAGTTGAGGCGAAGGTGGGGGTACAAAGGTCGAGACAGGTGGGAAAACTGGGTTAGAAGGGAGGTGGTGAGTTAGGCAAAGTTGGTGGGAGTACAGGGTCCCAAATATCCTCCGAACTCTCCTGTACACATTATGTTTCAAAGGTTAGAGTTGGTTGCCCATCTGGTTCAGCAACAACATATCCAAATGCTCACTGATTCAGCACACTCTTTGTAAATTATGTCGCAAATGCCTCGTGTGAACCTCCAGTTCTCAGAACATTCACTGTAAAGTGGGTGATATGTTGGGAGCAAGGATAGCAAATTCTCAGCTTTAGTCCATCCTGTCATTTGGGTGGTTAGTACTCTCCCATGTCATAGTGTTGCTTAGTGCCTCATTGTCATCCGTCTTCTCAAACTGGTGATTTTCGTGGGGGGCTTATGTTAAGAAAAATGTTTGGTTAAAATCTTTGGGTACATCACATACTGTAGCAGAGCACATTGTGGGCAGCTACACAAGACAGGGAGACAAATGGAGGAAGAGTGTGTGTGTGTGTGAGAGAGAGAGAGAGAGAGAGAGAGAGAGAGAAAGAGAGAGAGAGAGAGAGAGAAAGAGAGAGAGAGAGAGAGAGAGAGAGAGAACGATGTACAGTGTAAACCATAATAACATTCTCTACAGTAATGCAACATAATGAAAGCAAAATGTACTATATGTGACAAAGCCAATAACTGGGCCTTATTACAGCGGGACGGGACCCCTCTCAGCTGCTGGTATAAGGCCTACCAGTGATGATTCCAGAGCCAGTACTACCCCTGTGGAGGACAGTGGCATCAGAGAGATACCCAATTACTGTCCCCCACCCCATGCGTGCCAATCTATATCTGAGCATAACCCTGTCTCCAGCCGTGCCTCTCAGTACTGATGCTTGCCAATGTTAATTTGCCTTTTGAGGCAGGAGGAGGATTAAGAGGGCAGGGGGAGATGCAGTGTGGGTGGAGGAATACTCATTTTAGAGGAGGAGGTGCAGTAGTGTGGGAGTAGGAGTAATGCAGAACAATGAATAATAGTATGGGAGGAGGAACAGTAGTAATAGTGTAGGAGTTTGTGTAGGACTAGAAGTGGTAGTGTAGGGAGAGTGAGAAAAGTGTTAACTTCAAAGGCAGGAGGAAGGAGGAGTGAAATGTAGGAAGGACGGAAGTGTGTGGGGAAGAGACAGGAGAGGGACAGTAGTAGAAGGGATAGGTAAAGGTGAACGTGAGTGGAACCACGTACATTTTACTGAGTAGCCGAAAAGCACACAATCCTATTTTCCCATTAGAACACTAACCTGCAGTGAGAGAAGGGAGCACTTGAAAGTCACTGAGGGAGTTAGTGAGACTGCTCTTAAGGAGAACAGGATGCTATTAGACAGTAGGAGTCACCAATCAGTAGATCTAGCCAGTAGAAGGGATAGGTATTACTGGGTTATGAGGAGGTTTGTGGTAAGATGAGAGCTAGCCACACAAAAACTTTAATAAAAACCCTTTAACATTTCTTGAGACTCAAAGTGTGTTCTGGGCCATCTGTGGTATGTACCATTTGGCATTCCTCTGAATGGAATATTGCAGCTAATGTCTTGCTTCTGCAGATGGGCACATTTTGAATCCAGGGAGACCTTTGTTAAGAAAAGTCATAGCACACTATTGCAGTATATAAGAATAATTGAATACATCACTGCATATCAGAACAGAAGAAGTAGAGTGATCATGCAATTGGGATTGTAAATTGTGTGCAGTATAGACTGTACAGTAACATATAGTAACATAAACTACCGTGGTTGTATGTAGGAACATATTCATTATTATACGTGATATAAGAGAGGGAGAGAGAGAGAGAGAGAGAGAGAGAAGAGAGAGAGGGAGATTCTGGAGAGAGAGAGAGAGAGAAAGACAGAGAGAGAGAGAGAGAGAGAGAGAGAGAGAGAGTTAAATACCAAGAACCTTATTCTTCCATACTACGTTAGCATAATTATTGGGTAGCTTTTTTGTGTGCTTGGACATCAGGCCTCATTTGTGCCTTGGTGGTGGAAGTTATCTTTCAAGCTCTGACCAACTGCTATCGTTGGTTCCATAGTCAGGGATAATTCCAACACAAAGAGCAACATAGATACATTGGAATATTGCAATGGCTTTTAAATAAACTCTGGCCTTAGACCATGCCATTCAGGGATTTATATGCTAATTGTGGTTTTCCCGCATATGGTCAAATTTGGCAGTGAGGTGTGAGCATATGGATAGGTGTCAAAGCGAGGAAGTAACCCTTATTTTTCTTTGGTTTGGGGTAGCAAGTACAGACATTTCCTGACTATTTTCATAGTATCTGTTCTGTTTTTTTCTAAGACAATAGAGGGGAGGCAATACATCGCATTTAACTGTGCCCTTTAATCCTGATGAGGAACAGATGTGCTACCAGTAAAATCATGCAGCTAGTTTAGACCCATGACCTTCAGCAATCTTTCTTATAAATACATTTTTTAAGATTCAAAACAACACTAGAATTTACTTGGAGAGATCTGTTTGCAATTTCTGAATGCCAGTAGGTCCTAGAAGGTATACAGACTATTCACCGAAATCATTTTCATCCATAGCTTTTTCACCTAAAAATGTTTAGTGAAAGACTTTTTCATCAAAAACATATTTTACTGTGTTTTTTAATGTTTCATTGTTATTAAATATTCGAAAATGACCTGGATACCTTGCGCCGGACCGTACAAACATAGCCTTGAGAAAGACCACTGGGTCGAAACACGTGTTGGCTGACCACATGGGACACTAATAATCCCACCCTCACCATGTTTGGGTATAACCCAAGTAAATAAACAAACCTGCTACAAAGCAGCACTCTCCATAAAAACACAAACCTGTGTGGAAAATACACATTTTTTGATATATTCACTAAGACAAGGTATCCAGGTCATTTTCGACTTTCTACCAAACAAAGGAGGTGTGGGCTAGACCTCAACCACATCCTGTGACCTTGCCGCAACAACAGAAATTAAGGAATCTCATTATCAGAGCTCAGCAAGGTTGGTTCCATTATAGAGCCCAAACCCGCCCTTGTTATTAAATATAACAAGGTAACATTAAAAATGTTTAAGGTATAATGTTTTTTTGGGTGGGTTAAGGGTTACATTTGTTTAGGAATGTTTTGGGTGTAATTGGTATACAGGTTTATAGGTGTTTTGGGGGAGCTACCACCGCACCAATAAAAAAAATGTATTAAAAAAATTGGTATACAGGTTTTTGATATAAACCTTTCGGTAGATAAACACTTTTAGTTATGTGAATCTACATTAGGTAAATACGTTTTAGGTGAAAGAATGTTGATGAAAAATACTTTAGGTGTAAAGAATTCGGTGTAAAGACATGTAACTGTCCTAGAACATTACTGCAACAATATTTAGAGCAAGTGAGACACGAAATGCTGCAACATACCTTCCCTTAATCATTATAGAAATGATGTGTAAAACTTTGTTTTGTGCAGATCACAGCTCCGGAATCGCAAATGGATCCCTTGGTACCAAGACCAGGGGGGCAATCCATGTACCTGAGGTACAACTAAAATGATACAGCTGAAACATATATAAATGGATCAAAAGATTAACATTTGCAAGCGTAGACAGATTGAAACATGTCAGCCCATTGATTTGGGGTCACCCAATTGATGAGGCATTCACAAGCTGATGAGTCTGGCACTACGATATGTTAGAGTTTCTTATACCACGCACTACTGCCACATACCTGGTCACTTGGTGTTCACTATGGTGGAACTCTGCCCACCAGTCAATCAAAGGTACATCAAGTAGGACTTCAACTAGGCGGCCACCACTGCAACACAGAGTGATACAGAACTCTATAGGAATGTATACTTTAATTAAACATATCAATCATACAACTAACTATTAAAAATGCTATAAAAACCCACCCCAGTAAAAGAAGACAGAAAATGCAGAACTAATATGTGAAGGCACTCTGGATACTATTGAAGGGGGAACGTGCAAGAATTAAAATAATGTAATTCAAAAGGATATGTTCTTTAGAAAAGCAACAAAAGCCTAGACCAGTCTCTAGGGCCCCAAAAATGTACTTAGGTTTTTCAAAGGTGTGGAACGAGGCTTTAAGGTGGAGTTGCACTAAGGCTTGTATTTGAACCAGTTTTGAAGGCAGCGATTCATATTGATCCGGGGCGGTGAGTCAGCGTCAAGCTGGATTTGAGTGGTGCTCCATGCGGTTTGAGGTGACGGTGTGAGATTCATGTCAATGTGTCATCAGGTCTGGTTTGATGAACAAGCATGGTTCGAAATGATGAGTACTTTTTCTTCGGGTAAATTAGAGACTATACGCTCCAGTGATTTGAGTTGAGGTGCAATGCAAAGTCCTGTTTTTTCTAAGCTTGGTTCTCTGCTGGGTTGATGCAGCATCAAGGTGGTTCGGTGGATGCAAGTATTGGTTTGACTTTCATAGGTGAGCGCCAAAGGCAGCACAATGGGTCCTGATGATTCACAAGCAGCAAACACAGTTGCAATGTGTCTCAAAGCAGTTTGGACAATGCATACTGGAGAATTGTCTCCTTTGGCCCTCTGGAGGGCCCTCGGACAGCGTCAGTCTCTTATCTGCCAGGCTGGGGAACTTTGCTAGCACAGGCTACGACTTAGTTCTCCTTAAAGTCACTCAAAAAGTGCTTTGGGAATGGGTCGCGAGCAAAGCTTTCCTTTGCCTTGGAACACCAGTCTTCACCTCTGGCAGAGGGCTATGGAAATGACTGCTCTCCCATCATGGTCCAATTCATTCTTCCTGCTGTTCTTGAAGGTCCAAAAGTGAATCAAAGAAAGAGTGGGTTATTTTCATCTTTTATAGGTAAAGGTCATATTTGATTGGATGAAAGAAGGACTGCTTTAAGGGTTTCAAACCCTGCTCCTGAGACAAGTGACCCTTGTCTCCTGATGTCATACCCAGAGTGCCTTGTTCTGCAGGAAGTGGAAGGGACAGGAAGGAAATAAATGCCCACAGAAAAGCAAGATGGAGGAACATTTCCTCAAGCTGACTTGTGCTCTCTTATTTTCATAACTCCACATCGTTTGCAGCCTTCAGCTTCAAAGGTGCTCTGGTGTGCAGCCCCTTAGTGTATGGCAGGCCTTTGTTAAGGAATTGCCTTTTTGGAGCAAGGTTCCCATGAGATCCCCTGTTGTGAGCTATTGGGCCTGCCAGGGATGAGTTACCCATCCTCCCAGAGTGTCAACAGAAACAGGCATCCTGTCAATTCTCTCATTTACAAGAATGCAGAATGTCAGGTACCAGAGATCTACATAGCCTCTCATAACTGCTATGAACACACAGGCTTGACCTTGCTATGGTACATATCAGATGTGTCTTTAAAATGTATTTGACATACCAGCACCATACCAAAACTTAGGTATGGTTTATATTTCCAGATTATTTTCGTTTTGTTTTTGGTTCACTTACAAAAGTATAGAACCTTTACAAATTTTATCAAAATATATATTTTTACCATCTAAGCCATATAAACCAATTAAAATTTCATAAAACAGCTTTAGATTTCTTTACATTTCATTAGGTTTCAATAAAATCAAACAACAGTCAACAAGATTCAACAGCATTACATTTCTTTACATTTCATTATGTTTCAAAAAATTACAGAGAGTCATTAAAAAATACATCCTAAAAAGATTGCACAAATTCTCAAGACCACACACTTAAGCCATCTGCGTGTTAGCGCATTAGATTCTAATCTTGCTTGTGGATGGAAAGCTCATTAGCTATGCAATTACATAAATTCACCAATGCATATATTAGAGGTTTGTGAGATCCTTGCATCATTCTTGCCCATAAAAATTTTAGACAATCTTCATAATCAATGTTCACAAATTGCATCAGTAATTTTGTTCTAATGGTTTTAAAATAAGGACAATATAGAATTAGGTGTTTCGTTGTTTCATTTGTTTCATTACATGATGGAAAGCGACAACTATTCGAGATGCTTCTGGTCACTTTTTCTTTCCAACTGGTAGTTCTTTCTTTAGTATAATATAGATTACATTTATACCATAAGTATGCTGTTCTTGTGCGATTGCATGGAAAAAGAGTAGTGTGGTCATATCTGGGAATGTGTTTCTTGATGTGTGCGTGGTACTCTTTATACATTTTATATTTTGAGATTTGATCTATAGTAATGCACCAATCAAATTCAAATAGTTTTTTTTCTTTTTTTTTCGCATACCCTGGGCGATTATACACATCATCAACTGTAATGTTAATTAGTATGGTAAAGAACAATTGAAGCACAGTTGGCCAGATCTAAGGCTTTTTTTCATATCAATATATAACGAGTTCTTTTGAAGGAACTGTATTTTTGCAAAGTTAGTGATCAGTCTCCATTTCCATCACGTACATTTTTTTATGTTGTATAGCCATGTTATAGCTCAGAGCTTTGCACAACAAATTATGTACTTTACAAATATAAACTACAAATATAAATACAAATAGAAATAGCTTTCCTCACAACACAATACGCGATTACACATTCAATAAAAAATACAACAGTTAAAATACCCAAATTATGTCTACTCGAACTCACAATTTATTCACAATTAATACTTAAAAACCAAAGCCAGGAATGATAGGCACCCCATTGGCAACTCCCAATATACATCGCACTATTGACCCTTCCCGCCTATCTAGCCACCTTTTTTCCAGAGTGTCCCAGATCTCCAAGTCATACAGCATTAGGGGGACCAGGCTTTCTTTATATGCTAACCGGAGGCCACCAATACTAAAGCCACTTCTAGCTTGTATAAAGTGCATTATCCCTCCGAGTTTTTTTATGAGCTTGGAGTTCTATGGACGTCATCAAAGCATGTTCAGTCTGTTTGTAAGAGATTACACTGCCAAAATAAACATAATCTGCAGTCCACTCCTCTAGCATATTGTCTATTATTACATGAATTTCTGATGGGTGCATATTATCATCGAAGACCACCACACAAGACTTCTTTATAGTTATTGATACATCATTCACAGTCGCATAGTTCATTAATGTATGCATGGATCTCATAATGCCGACTTTAGTATGAGCCGTCATAACTATGTCATCTGTGTATGATAATAATGGCAAATGAGACGAGCCCCATTCAGGAGCAAAAATTCTGGCCCTATTGAATACTTCGGGGCTATCGGCCAAATAGAGGTTGAATAACAGGGTGCTAAAATGCACCCCTGCTTCAATCCTCTTTTAGTAGATAAGATTCAGTTAAGAGGCCCATCCCTGCAACAGGCAAATCATTGACATAACATATTGAGGAGCCCCTTATTGATGCGTCAGTTCAACAACTTGGTCCATAATTTGATTCTAGTAACAGAATCAAAGACTTTGTTGAAGTCCATGAAGATGACATAAAGTCTGGGTCAATTTTTGGACTTGGCTCTGGCTATAGGAGTATGCAAGGTTAGTAAATTATGTATAGTTGAACAATTAAGTCAAAAACCCACTTGAGTAACATGCAATATGATTTGGTCTTTAGTCCAAGCATCCAGGGTTCTCTATAAAACAGTATGAAAAATACAGTCAGACACGCCTAACATAGATAGATATACAAAAGGTCTGAGAGCCCCTCTACCGAGAACAAACATGGCGAAATAGCCTGTTCTCTGGGTAGGTTCGCACTTCAGAGGGTGTACAACCACGTTTTAGCTCAGTGTACCTTTCAGAGGAGAAATACTCATTTGCATATCAGTCATAGATAAAACTGTAGTTAGCCACAATGTCTCGCTGACCGTTTTAAAAAATGGGTCCCAGTAGCGACTGTTTCCATGTCTGCAGAATGTTGTTGGTGTCCTCTATTTACACAAAGTGCGCATGTAAAACAGCCACCAAGGTTCGAGGATTGTCCTTGACTACCAGATTTGTCTGGCCTTCCGGGTCAGGAGCGCCCACAATTTGTAATGCCTTTCTTATGTCTTCAATATCCAAAGGATCGCAATCTGCTGAAGTAAATTTATCTTGTGGGAGTTCCTAGTCCTGTTGTTTGGTAAAACAGCACAGACTCTTACTGTGCTCTTCTCATTTGGACGAAGATATTAGTCCCGGTGTGGGAAGGGCGGTGTCTGCAACGCCTGGTGTTTCTGGCGTGCGGTCTCTCACATGCCTCCTGTCTGACTTAACAGCCACCTTCTCCCTGAAGAGGAAGTCCCAGAACCCAGAGTGGTGAAGCCGGTGTGGGAAGGGTGTCTGCAATGCCTGGTGTTTCTGGCGTGCGGTCTCTCGCATGCCTCCTGTCTGACCTAACAGCCACCTGTTCCCTGAAGTGGAAGTCCCAGCACGCAGAGTGGTGAAGCCCGTGTGGGAAGGGCGATGTCTACAATGCCTGGTTTCTCTGGCGTGGGGCCCAGATTCTAGGGAGTGAATATGCTGTTAGAAACGCTGAGCCCTGAGACTACCGGGTATTAAGTGTTGAGTGTTTTTTTCTATCCAGAGGCTGTGGAACATGTGGATTACAGGAGGTAACGCGTTGACAACTGCATTTCCCGCAAGATTGTGCCAAAAGTCTTATTTTGCCTGTGCTTTTATAAGCAAAACACTATACAAATTATATAACTCGTGTAATTAATAGCTCAAGTAATTAATTACATATCTGACTTCTTATCTGGGTGAAAGCAAGGGGGAGGAGATGGACTAAGGCGGCCTCTGAACGGTCGAGTGTGACTTGCCCGACCTGGTCCATAGGTCATAGGTGGTTGTAGAGGAGTGGATTGACAACCCACTCCTAATCGTAATAACGACGAGCCCTACAGCACACTAGCACAACAGTACAACTGGCATACCAAATATAGGGGCAGCGGGTTGGGAGAAATGGCCAAAAGAATGGCAGAAACCTCGATTACCCAGGAAGCCAGAGCCAGCAAGCTGCTGAAAGTGACTCAGCCCGTCACTGATGTGAACCTTTTAATCTCAGAGATTGAGGGGTTGTTATCGGACATTAAAGAGATTGAAATGCCACTTAAGACAACACCATTTAAGGAAGCATTGCAAGAAGTAACCAGGCCCCTAGAGACTGCAAGCAATCACATTATTAAGTAAAACAAGTTTTAAAAAAAAATGTGCCTGAGACTAACGAGGACGGTATCGGCCCATGTGAAACACAGAAGGAGATCGTTAACAGAGAGCCATTCTCTATTTTTCATGCAAAACGGGGAAAAAAAGAAATTGATCCGTCTGATTGCATTTGAGGTGGATTTAAGACCAGATCAGGAGTTGGAAAGAACTATCTGATTGTGGCTGGTGGGCCTGGTATTAATAAAGATGCTGCCGTTGGTGGTCTAGTTTAAATAGCTTTAAGGATGTCGACCTGGAAGCTAATATCTGGCCCTGATTGTAAGTGGAATTGTAAGTGGAATGGGGACGTTGATTTAGCTCAAATAGAGTTCCCACAGTTTCCCACAGTTTCACCTGCAGCCTCCAACCCGCTATCAATCAAACAGTTTTTCTGTTCTGCTGGCAGAAGAAGCCCAGGAGGTGTGATGACAGAAACGGAGCCTGGACTAATAGCTGTAGATAAGAACCCTGTGACGCGAAAGAAAAAGAAATCCACACAGAAAGGCAGCAGCATTGAAGCTGAACTGGGACTGCCTGCTGCAAATAAATTAAAGTACAAGATCAGCCATTTCAACACAAATGTTTGCTATACACGTGCAAACTCTAGGGGAGTACAGATTGGTACACAAACATCAAATCAGCCATTCAACAACAAAGAGTCTATTAAAGCTAGTACCGGAGAGTCGGTTCCCCTTTCCTAAGTAGCTATTTCAGAAAAATGTAATATTCTTGATTTATTGACCAAGATTCTGGTGGAAATGGCTGCTATTACAGAAAAGGTTGAAAATGTGAGCATCATTAATGAATAAAATGAGGATGATGATTTAAATATTATAGTAAAAACAAAGGGTCATTCTGTCCATGTCACAGGTTTCCCCCCTTCTCACCTGTCTATGTTGCCTGATGTCCTCTTTAGGTGGAGTCTTCTTTCGTACCGTTCGGGACTTAAATAAGCCCGCTCAGCCGTCCTCGGCTTCCAGATTACGTTCAGCTTCGATGTCCAGGATCACGGGAAACTTCGGGAGTATTCAAGAAGGAGTAGGGGGGCACGCGGAAGCGGCGCAGGGATTCCAGGAAGTTAGGAAAGAGGGAAGAAGTTGGGAGAAGGGAATCCAGGGGCCAGGGGATAGCAAGTAGCACTAGAAAAGGTTCAGAGCACACGTCCGATCACAGCTAGTAGCAGCGTTGAGATGCGCGGGGCCGCAGGGGTGTGGCTTCGTTATAGAGGACGCTGCATAGAACGTGAAGTCTGGCGAGCAGCGTTCTGTGCTTGCCGCCATGTTGGTAGTATTATGGAGTGTAAGGCCCGACGTGTCAGGGACCAGGAGGCCCAGAAGGGGCGAGTTCAATGGTTCATGACAGCATGCCTCCTCCGGAAACTCGTTCCACCGGGTTTGCCCGGGTGTATGAGATGGAACCTTCTGAGTAACTGGGGGTATTTAGATTTGAAATAGGTTCCCAAGTGCGTTCACTGGGGGGATATCCTTTCCATTCCACCAGCTACTGGAGTTTGCCACGTCTATATCTAGAATCGCAAATCCTGGAGACCTCATACTCCAGTTGGTCATTGATGAGTACTGGTTTGGGCCGAAGGTTAGTTCGAGAGGTCTGAACATATGGCTTCATTAAGGACGTGTGAAAGACTGGGTGGATTTTCTTCCAGGAGTCTGGAAGCTTGAGTCGGTAGGCCACTGGGTTGATGATTTCCTTTATAAGGAATGGCCCATAATATAGAGGA
Source organism: Ambystoma mexicanum (assembly GCF_040938575.1). NCBI lineage: Eukaryota > Metazoa > Chordata > Amphibia > Caudata > Ambystomatidae > Ambystoma > Ambystoma mexicanum. The sequence goes on from NC_090939.1 coordinate 768,927,190, forward strand.
GCCAATTTATTTGGTCACAAATGCCATGGTAGCGGTTTCGAGGACAGCCAAACCTTATCCCCTATTGTGTAGGAGGGGCTTGGTCTTCGTTTGGAGTCCGCATACAGTTTGGTCTGACTCCTGGCCTTTTCTAATTGTTCTTTGGCTTCTCTTTGAACATTAATGAGCATTGCAATCCAGGAATCGACTGTTGGAACTGGTGTAGGATGAGGAAGGATGGAGGGTAGAACCGAAGGGTGGAATCCTTGGCTACAGAAAAAAGGACTCGTCTTAATAGCAGAGTGGTCCGAATTATTATAGGCAAATTCAGCCACTGGTATTAAAAGGGACCAATCGTCCTGGACCTTGGTAGCAAAGCAACGGAGGTATTGCTCCAAGGTTTGGTTTACGTGCTCTGTGGCTCCGTTGGTTTGGGGAAGATATCCTGAGGAAAGAGCGCGTTGGATTCCTAGTATTTGGCAAAGATGTTTCCAGAACTGAGAAATGTATTGGGGCCCTCTGTCTGATATGATCTTGGAAGGAAGTCCATGCAGTCGGAATATATGTTCCAGGAAAATTCCAGCAAATTCTGACGAGGATGGCAGTTTAAACAGAGGTGTAAAATGGGCCACATGGGTGAACAAATCAATGGTGACCATGATGGTTGTGTATCCCCTGGAAGGTGGTAATTCCACAATGACGTCTGTTGCTATGAATTCCCAAGGCCTTGTTGGAAGTGGAGGTTGCTGCAATAGACCCGCTGGTCTCTTGTTGTCATGTTTGTTTTGATTACAGACAGAGCATGCCTGGATGTACCTTTGTACATCAGCTTTCACTCCAGGCCACCAAAATTGCCTTTGTATTAATCGGAGGGTATTGGTAATACCACGATGCCCGGAGTAAATAGTATTTTTACAGATATTTATTATCCTTTGCTGTAGTTTTTGTGTTGGGATGACCAAGGCATTGTCTTTGAACAAGTATCCATTTTTGGTCTATAGTTTCCACTGGTTCTTGTCCGAGATATCTTTACAGAGTTCCGAGGATTGAGTCTGAATGTGGACTTCATCTAGGAGGCTGGTCGCCTGGGCTACAATTATTGTGTGGGGAAAGATCTTGGGAGGTTCATAGTCAGGGCACCGAGACAAGGCGTTAGCAATTACGTTTTGTGTTCCCGGAACATGGTGAATCTGGAACTGGTATTGGGCAAAAAAGAACGCCCAATGGGCCTGATGGCTGTTCCTGCATTCCAGGGCCTGTAACACTTGGAGATTTTGATGGTCCGTCCGAACCTGGACAGGATGTTTAGCTCCTAGAAGTAAATGACGCCACTCAGTGAAGGCTTGATGGATGGCTAGAAGTTCCTTTTCTAAGACTGAGTAAGGAGTTTCAGTGGAGGTCAATGTCCGTGAAAGATAGGCAATAGGATGTTCCAGCCCGTCATCGAGTTCCTGTTTCAGAACTGCTCCGATGGCATAGTTAGAGGAATCTGTTCCCACTAGGAATGGTCGATTTATATCAGCTTGAACCAGGATGGGGGCTTGTGTAAATTCTGTTTTCAGGCGTTGGAAGGCCTTCTCCTGGGCTGGGGTCCAATGATAGGGAGTATCTTTCTTCAACAAGGAGATGATTGGTTGAACAATCTCAGAGAAGGATGGTATAAACTTCCGATAGAAATTGGCCAAGCCCAGGAAAGATTGGATCTGTTTTACAGAGGTCGGAGTTGGCCAGGATAGTATGGCCTTAACCTTGGATTGATCCATGCCTATGCCATCTGGGCTAAGGACAAATCCTAGATAGTGAACAGTGGAAACATGAAAAAGGCATTTCTTGGGTTTTGCTAGAAGCTTGTGTTCATGTAGCCGTTGTAACACTGATTTAACATGTTCTTCATGCTTGAGAGGATCCTTAAAGAATATAAAAATATTGTCCAAGTAGACGATGACGAAAAGAAATAGCATATCCGAAAACACCCGGTCCATAAAGCGTTGGAAGATTGCCGGAGCATTAGAGAGTCCAAAGGGCATGACCAAGTATTCGTGATGACCAAAGGGTGTTCTGAAGGCTGTCTGCCATTCGTCACCTTCTCTAATACGAATCAACTGATAAGCACCCCTGAGATCCAATTTGGTGAATATTACGGCTCCTCTTACGGCTTCCAAGATACCTGAGATCAAGGGTAATGGATAACGATCCTTAAGGGTGCACTGATTAAGACCTAGATAATCAAGACAAGGTCTGAGTTCCTTGGTGTCTTTTTTAGGAACAAAAAATAATGAGGCTCCAGCCGGAGACTTGGATGGGCGTATGGTGCTGATTTTTAGGTTAGTATCTAGGTATTCACAAAGGGCCTTTTTCTTTGGTTCAGACAGGATAAACATCCTTCCAAAGGGAATCACAGCTGAAGGTTCGGTTTCAATAGCACAGTCCGTAGGCCTATGGGGTGGTAGGGCTTGGACAATAGCAGAAGAGAACACATCAGAGTATTCCTGGTAGGTTTTAGGAACCTGGATGATGTTGGAGACCATAAGAGGATCTTGCTGAGTTGTTGAACGTTCTTCTGATGTTGTCGGTGAAAGATCCTGGAGCAGACAATGGGACATGCAAAATTCGGAACCTAGTAACAGAGAACCAGCTGTCCAATTGATGTATGGGTTGTGTTTTTGTAGCCAGGGCATTCCCAATACCAATGGGTAATGGACAGATTTAATGATGTCAAACTTTATCCTTTCTCTGTGATGGTTTATAGCAAGCTGAATTTCCTTACTCTGAAGGGTTATGGGTCCAGAAGAAAGAGGTCTTCCATCAATTGCTTCTACAGGTTGCAGGACGTTCCAGATTCGTAAGGAATATGATGTTTAAGGACCCATTCCTGATCTATGAATAGTCCACTAGTGCCAGAATGGGGTAGGATTCCTTCTTGGATGACAATAGAAAAGCCTGTAAGACTACCAGGGAGTTTTGTCCAGGAGAGTTCAAGGATGGTATAGATGTGGAGCCTGCATCTCTCTCCCGAAACTGAGCTCCATCTAGGATCGGGAGCTGGCGTTTCCCGAACGCCGTGGAGGGGCTAAGGGACATTCTCTGACTAAATGCTTGTCTGAGGCACAGTACATGCATAAGCCAGTATGGATCCTTCTCAGCCTTTCTTGGGGGGTTATGGGCCACGGAAGGCCCCTAGCTGCATGGGTTCGGGTTCATTTGTAGGAAAAGGAGAATCTTCGGATTTTGAAGAGCCCAGAAGAGGATTTTTTTGGATGGTTGACTTGGTCTTCCTTTTCTCTGCCCTTCTTTCCTGGATGCGGAAATCAATCTGTAGAGCAAGATCCATAAGTGCCTGGTAAGAACTAGGACGTGCTACCCTGGCTAATTCATCCTTAAGATCTTCATTTAGCCCTCTTCAAAAGAGGGTGAAGCAAGCTTCAGAAGGCCAACCCGCTTCTTTAGCCAATTGCTTGAATCGAGTTACGTAGGTGAGCATGTCCTGAGAGCCTTGCTGGAAATCGAGTAAACGTTCTTGAGAACTAAAGACCTGTTCTGGGCGGTCAAACATAGTCTTTAGTGCTTGAAAGAATCCATCATAATCATCCAAACGGGGATCTCCGGTGTTAACTAATGGTGTGGCCCAGGCTAAGGCATTCCGGAGAGGTGAGAAATAATAAAGCCCACTTTAGCCCTGGGGGTGGAAAAATAATAGGGTTTAAAGGTAAAGTGGACCAAACAAGAATCCAGGAATCCTCAGAGGGTTTTTGCACAGCCGTCATATTTGTCAACAATGCCGCCCAATAGCACGCTGTCCTTTGAGGCAGAGTCACGTGAAAGTACCAATTGTTTCAGCGCAGCGTTCTCCGCTTTCAAGTTCTGTACTTCGGTCGATAGTTCTTGCATGCCACGCATAAGATCCTGGATGGCCGCCTCCATGTCTGTATCGACTTTGGTGAGGTGGCATCTCAATCTGTCACAAGTTTCCCCCCTTCTCACCTGTCTATGTTGCCTGATGTCCTCTTTAGGTGGAGTCTTCTTTCGTATTGTTCGGGACTTAAATAAGCCCGCTCGGCCGTCCTCGGCTTCCAGATTACGTTAAGCTTCGATGTGCAGGATCACAGGAAACTCTGGGAGTATTCAAGAAGGAGTAGGGGGGCACGCGGAAGCGACACAGGGATTCCGGGAAGTTAGGAAAGAGGGAAGAAGTCGGGAGAAGGGAATCCAGGGGCCAGGGGATAGCAAGTAGCACTAGAGAAGGTTCGGAGCTCACGTCCGATCACAGCTAGTAGCAGTGTTGAGACGCGTGGGGCCACGGGGGTGTGGCTTCTTTATAGAGGACGCTGTGTAGAATGTGAAGACTGGCCAGCAGCATTCTGTGCTTGCCGCCATGTTGGTAGTATTATGGAGTGTAAGGCCTGACGTGTCAGGGACCAGGAGGCCCAGAAGGGGCGAGTTCGATGGTTCATGACAGTCCAGGAATATTGACCAACCATTCAAGAGGGCAATTTTGAAGTTAGTGCTGACATTAGGAAAAAACTGGGAGGGTTTGGGGTGAGTAATTTCATGCGGTGGATGGTGGTTTTGTGAAGTGATTGTGTGGACAAGGCCTATGGCCATGGCGCTCCAAAGCCCAGTACAAATTAAAGGGGTTGCCTGCGTTCATTTCCCCATGATATCCCCCAGCCGAACTATTTGCATAGTAATTCATATATATGCCAGGGTAATAGTTCTTTGCAGTATCAGGGTATTTGCCCCAAACTGTCAGGTGCAAACCTATTTCCTTTTGGAGGAAGAAGTGGTTGAGTCCCAAAACCTATTACTGTAAAAAGTGCTGGAGGTAGGAGGGGTCCTATTGTTTATATGACTAATATCCCTTGATTACTCAAGGGAGCTTTTGAAGATGCTGATGCCCTGGAGAATAAGTGGTTAGATTGGTTTAGGGTGACTGGGTGGTTGTCGATTATTGGGAATTAAATCATCAAATGTGTTTGGGGTTTACTTCCGAATTCCAATGCCGACTACATAGAGCTCCATTTGAGATCATGAGATTTGGTAGAGGGCATTTTAAGCATTGATCTTCGTGTACTCCCCCAGAGCGGTGTTACGATAGTGATCCGATCACAGCAATTATTTTACTCCAACTTCCGGCAAAATCAGCATTTGCAGCAGGAAACTATCCATTTATGGTGGATGAGGAATGATCGGATGGGGAGATGGAGAGTGTCCCATTCTGTAGAGAAGCTCCCCCCTGCCGATCTGGATCAGGACAACCTACGGGGGGGCATGGGAAAGATGGATTGCCCTCCTGCCCTTTAAAAATCCTTTCATGGACTATATCAGATTTAAATAGAGAAACTTTAGATCTGGCTTGGTGTTGCTTTATTAGAACACACCAGATATTGCTCTTCCCGAAAATGTGGACACTGACACTGAATCCTAGTTTGCTTCAAGGTTATGTAAACTATACAGCACCTGCTACTAAAAGCCCAGGGGAAGGCCCAAGGGAGGCCTCCAGATCTGGCTTGATGTCAGTCTGGTCTGGGAGGTAGCCATGATTGAATTGACTCTCCAGATCTGTACAATAGACCTAGTGTGGCCACATGTATGGAGGTCTTATTGAAGCTGGAGGAATTGATTAACTCAGAAGACCCGAAAATCTCACTAAGTCATTTTAGTCTGGTAGCTGGAGATATTAATTTACAGCTAGAACCTCTGGAAGCTATTAAAGTACTCCAGGATGACCAGAATATTGACTGGTCTATCCCGACATTGCTGGCCACTCCCCCTAAAAGAATTCATAAAAAGGCAATAGAATCAGCCTGTATCATTGCAAATCTAAATTTGAAAGTGTGCAATGGCAGATTGGCAGGCGACCAGCCAGCTAAAATAACATTTAAAGGCTGTAATGGGTCCCTGTGCATTCATTACATCTTCATTACTGATAATAATTGGTTAAGAATTAATGATTTTGAGGTTGTTGATAGAAGTGAGAGTGACCATATCCCACTCTCTCTCAAATTGTTTAGTAAAAGTGCCATGGCACTTCCTCGTTATGGTTTGAGGGTAAATCAAACTATCGCCATTTAAGGTCATGCCAGGAAAACTATCAAATGGGCCAATTGGGTAGAAAAGGAATAAAAAATAGAAGCATATGCATCAATGATGGAGAATCTGGGAAATATCTGCAATAACAGTTTAAAGGATAGCACACTGATTGCTGAATTTTAGAGTCTAGGTAGGAAACTAAAAATGCTCTTGACTTATTCAACTGCCACTTAAAAAGGAGAACTGTGAAGGTAAACCCATGGTATGATAAGGAATGTAGTAGAGCAAAGAGGGATATGATTTTGTGTGTACGGTCTGACTCGAGCTCTGACAAGAGTGACTTCCGACAGCAGAGAGCCAGGTACAAGGTTTTATTAAATATGAAAAAAGTGAATATGTAAAATATTGTTGGAAAGCTTTACATTTGGCTCTAGATGGGGGGAGACACTATTCATTTCTGGAGATTAGCAACATCGAAAGAGATGGATGGTGACCAGACTCTGCAATGTTGCATCCCTGTAGATGCCTGCTGGGGAAACTTTTCTAGATTATATGCAATGTCCGAAAAATCACTGGGGTATATTAATAAGGGGAATTTGGACACACCATCTCCTGTAGAGGCATGGCAAATTTCAACAGAGAAGGTAGAAGCCGCGCTCCTTACATAAAAACTAGGAAAAGCAGCAGGTCCTGATTTGATACCACTGGATTTCTACAGAGATAAAATAGTGATATGTGCCCCCATTTTGAGTAAGGTCTTTAATGCTATTGTTCGTTCTGGTGTAGTCCCAAAGAATTGGAGGGATGTAACAATAGTCCCAAATTACAACAAAGGAAGGAGAGATTGCCCCGATAATTACCGTCCAATATCACTATTAGATAGTGTTGGGAAGACATTTGGAAAAGTCATCTTGAGCAAATTACAAAACTGGGCAGATGATTCTAGGGTAATTAGTGATACTCACGCTGGGTTTTGTGCTGATAGAGGTGCTGTGGACCATTGCTTTCTATTCTTTTTAATGATACAAAAATAAAAAAGATTGACTAAAATAAAGCCGTGTGCTACTTTCATACATCTAAAAACCGCCTTTGATACAGTCACAAGAGAAATTCTGTGGCAGGTTCTGAGAGAACGGAATGTACCAGCCTCATTAGTGGAATTCATTAAACTATTGTATTCAGAGACACAAGCATCAATCAGTTATTGGCTAGGAGGGGGAAAATCCAGTCCCTTGGCTGTGTCGAAGGGGGACCACCAAGGGCACCACTCCATGTTGCTATTTACATCCCGAGTATAGTGGATGCATTGGAGGAGGGTGAATTGGACACCCCTAGAATCGCATCCAAGAGATGGCCAACTCTTTTTTACGACGATGATGCAGTGATTCTTTCAACATCTGTGAAGGGGCTGGAAATATCTCATGATATTTTTAAGCAAAAGAGCAAGGAGCTTTGGCTGGAGCTAAATGTTAACAAAACTAATTTCATGGTTTTCAAATCTCCCTTTGCGAATAACGGTCGATGGTATTAAGCTGGAACAAGTCAAATATTTCTATTGTTTGGGGACTGGATTCCGCGAATCGGGTGGTTGGTCGGAACAACTTCGTAAATCGCACATTCATTTGGGGAAGTGTAGTGGGGGTATTTACTTCTTCTTAATGGGTCATGGAAATGGGGCAATTTTGCTGTCTCTGGAATTGTACCAAAAACAAGCCGGGTCAGCAGCCTTGTATGTGTCTGAGATCTGGGGTTTTGTTAATACATCATCATTATCTTCATCAAAATTTTTTGAATGAAGAAAATACTTTTGCTACCTAAAAATGCGCCCACATCATTTGTGTTTCAGCCAAAGGCCTATGCGTAGCTTTCCAATTGTTGGTCCTACTAGAGGATTTGAACCAGTTTTTTAAATTAATTTTTGTATTTGACATTTTTCTGGCACTGATAATTATTTACTTTTCTGAGTTGTCCATACAACCAATCTTAATAAGCATTTTCTCTCTGCAATGTCTCTGTCATATGGTTTGCACCTAGGATGTAAAAAGAACCGTTCTGTTGGTTTTCCCCAGTTGTTCAATGTGATTGCAATCCAACCGTCGGATTCTGTCATATTAGTAGGTGCAATATCATGAGCATCATTTAACTCTTGGTTTAGCTGTCTTAAATTCCTTTTAGTCCAATGTACATGATTTCCCTTACTATTTATTGTCAATGCATTCTCCATAATTGATTTTGGAGGAGTCGTAGCCAAGGCAGCAGCCTTTATTAATATGTCATGATTGCTACCTTTGGTGAAGGCACATGCACCTGTTTAAGCTATAGATGTCGGCCAAAAAGAAGTCAATAACTGCCTATTTGCCACCCACCTACCACGTTGGATTGGTGGCAGTGGTGCCTTTCGAGCAGTGGTTTACCATACGAAAGCATTTATTGAACATGAAATTCAGCAGCTCAATGCCCGATTCGTTGCATTCCATGTGGAAGTTTCAATTGCGCGCTCTGGGCAGCAGTAATAGTTTATCATAATTATATTGGTTTTGAAACAGAGGTGTGCATTTAAAAGCAACGTCTGCACTGCAGTGAAGCTGCTGTTGCAGCTGCTGTCAAACAGGGCACCTGTGATCTCTGAACCAGCTCTGTGCCATACTGATGCAGCAGGCCACACATGCACACTAAGCTTTTGCATGAGGTTAGATGGAAGGGGGTCTGGTTGGCAGATCACGCTCTCTGAGATATATCCCATGCACCATTTTACCACTGAATAAAAATCAAAAATCAAGGGTTTTAACTCCCTTTCCAGGTGGCATGTTCTTACAGTGCATCTAATTCCAAGCTATATTCTTGACTAGATATGATCAGAACATTGTCTAAATTCATTAATAATTGATTAATAATAAGGATGAGTCATTGGAGTTGGTCAACAAGCTCTTAGTAAAAGAATACAGGTTAAACATCTTATTAAACAATTGAAAGAATTGATTGTTCTAGTAAATGAAGCTGATGCCTGCCCAGAACCCTGACAAAGTATAGCTAGGCACAAATAAATATATTCAGAACAGAAGACCTTCCTTATTCAATTAATCTTACTCTGGACTAAGAAAACATAACCAACAGGTTTTCTTTTATTTATTTTATTTTTTAGTTCCTTTAATGAGAATGACGGACAATGTGTCTGAATTCAGAATTGCAGACACTGGGCCAAAACTATGTAAGCTTAATATATTGATGATATCGAAACACGTGTAATCTCCTGGGCATACCTTTTAAATATGGCCACATCAGAGATCGTGTTTACTAATGCAGGTGGAGAGAGACCTGATTAAATCTGACTAATATTACAACAGTCTACCACGAATTACAAGTAAGAAAGCTAGCTGATGTACAAATAATAGCTACGTCATTACGCAATAACACACAACTCTTTCTATAAAGAATACGAATACATATGCATTTTGGGTCGGTTTATGCGCTCATCAATACCACACAGCATTAGAACTTTTATGAATGGTTTAAAGACAGACTTTGGCTTCCCAGGATGCAGGGTGAAGTGAGCCCCTTTGATCCGGTAAACATGTCCATAAAATGTCAGCCTCTGGCAGTATTCTGTTGACAATGATTGCCATTCCTTAGATCCCAAAGTCAGACAGATGTTGTAAGTCTTTTTGTGACACTGGTTTTCAGACAGCCTTTGATCTGATTTGTGTGTCTGCTCGTGTGTTTTAGTGCGGCCGTGATTGACAAGGCTTTTCGTTGAACTGTGAGGTTGTCACATTAATGGGGAAGGCTTGGCCCCTTTGAGACCATCCACCTACTAAAGCCCTCACTTCTTTCCCAGCTTACCTGGAGAGCGGGATGCTTATAAATAGAGGCGATTCCTCTCTGAAGCCTTGTCTCTTTGCTTCCAAGATTTTAATCGTGGTCGGGTTTGGGAAGAGTGTCCCTCAAAAGATATGGGAGCATATTTCAAAACTTTGCATTGGTGCAATTGTAATGTATTACTAGGGCACACTATGCCCTACTGTAGACAATACACGTCTTTCAATGCATTTTTGCAAATGGGTAGATTTTCCAGTATTGCCAGGACGAAGGCAAACATTGCTCTGTTGCAAAAATTGGACGATGATTCTCTTTGCACTGGGGAGTTGTTTCCCCAGTTCTATTTGAAGTTGCACCGGTTTTTTGTAACACCCCGCAGGGTGTACAAACTCGAAAATCAGATCGTTGTAGAAAAGCAAGTGGGCAATCAGATTCATAGTGAAAGAAAACGAGCTGAAAATGCAATTCCCCTTAAGTTTGGATCCGAGCCATTGCGTGTTATAGCAACTTGGTCATGGAACAGGGTGTGTGGCTTTATTTTTCAGTGGTTGCCATGGAAACAGGGTAAGAGACGGGGAGCGTTTATTGCATTCTGCATTAAACAATGCAGTGTTAATTAATGCGTGTGCTATGCATGAACTGGAACGGGGACCTCCCCCCACCAATCGAAAGTACAGCTCCCCACAAACTCTTGGGCAAGTTAATATCTTAAGAATGTCGGATATTGACCGTGCACGATTGCCTTACAGTAAATTGGTTTTGCTCAGCTGAAAGATGTTTGCCTGATTGATTACAGAGCAATTAAAATCCAAAAAGGTAGACACGTACATGCTTGTGAAAATGATATAATGCGTTTAACAGTGGTGTTACTTCCTTGGTACATAATCATGAAGGGATCCACATTATTGTATTCAAAATGGACCATTAAGGTAAATGCATCGTGCAAGAAAGAATGTACATGGGAATTGAACATTGACATCGACAGTTTACATGTAGGTATTTCTGGAAAAACAAGACTGATGTTTGCCTTTTCGAAGATGCAAAATAATATTTTTTTGTGCTTTTGTGTGAACTAGATAGCTTTTTTCTGGGAATTTAATGGAATGCAACACAGGAGAATATAATGTAATGTTTTCGTGGCATCAGAGAGGACTTGATAGTAGAAGATATTATTAAGGTAAGATTTCAGCACTCTAAACACAAGCAGAACATTTCGAGCCCTTCGCATGGTCCAGTCTAGCCGCTTAACCGAACAACGATAAGTATGATGGGAGAAGCAGTTGGGAATATAGAATATGGATAACAGAATATACAGGGTTTCCAACAATTCACTTGCACTGCATTTGCAATGGAGCTAATGTGATTGCTCTTGGGTCATGGTTGCACGTGTGCAAATGTACCATAAGGCCGCCACCGAGCAAGCATTTAGGTTTGCATCTGGGTGTACAGAAGCAATGAAAGTTCAGACAGGTTCCGTGCTTTTGTGGACTTCCCAAACCTTGTGAGTCCAGATAACTGCTCCCATGAGAGTACAGTCCAGCCATTGGCCAGTGAGAAGAACGATGATCTGTTCCACCTGCATGGATATTTAGATGTTCTGCTCTACCAAGGTCATCAGCAAATTCCTGCCTGTTTGAGGCTAACTGGATCCACACATAATGACTCATGTCTAAACAGGGGTACAGTTCCTCCTAATAGTAGGGCACTGTATTCCGACAGCAGTTGGTTAATGTGTGATTACATCACTGCATAGCAATATAATAGGAATATTCCCTGCAGTAGAGGTAATTATAACTGGATTAGTGGTTCCCAAAGTGGTGGTCTTAAATCTGGAATCAGGAATCAGGCAGTTATCTAAAGCACTAATAACAATTCCCCCTTATCACTAACATGGTTATCACCCCATGAAACGGTACATTACATCATTAATGGCATCTAGGTCTGCTGGCCCTGGTGGTATTTTCAAATTACTGATCAAACACAAACCTGTCATGTGGGAGTGTGACTGCAATTATTTTGTATTTGATACAACTGCATTGCTGCGATAGGTAAGATTCCTGCTACCAATATCTTCATTCCCCTTCATAAGAAAACGTTGGTAACTCTGAGAAGCAATTATCCTTCAATAGCATTTTTAGATGTTGCAGGATAGACTTTGCCAAGGTACTAGATGAACTGATTAAGTGAATACAAACTAGAAATATCTTGCTCATTACTTAATCAGGTTTTCACAAGGGCCTGTTGACAACCAATAACACCTTACTTTTCTCAGGGGTCCAAGTCACAAGGTGAACGACCACTCCATGTTGCAATATTGCATTTTTCACCCACCTTCACTGCAATGGTCAAAAGTAGACTGTGGGTAAAGGTGCATTTATGTGGTTTCGGTCGGGGTTCACTAATCATGTATTCTGATTCACGGGTGAGAGCCAGATTAATCACACAGGAAGCAGTTGTAACAGAGATTGAAGCCAGGCAGGCCCTAAAGAAAGGCTGTGTTTTGGTCCTGATACTTTTCAATTCCTCTGTTGCTGATCTCCCTTAAAGAATTTTGAAGTGCAAGAGCACATCCCCCCAACTTTGGGATTGCTTATACTCAGCGTCTGTCATTTGCTGGTCCCCTCTTATTACTTGACGCTACTCAGATGAGCTTGCAAGAGTCTTTCTAGCCCTTGGTTTTGTAACATTGGCATAAAGTGGCATAAGAAAATATGCAGGTGCTCATGGCGGTTCCGGAAAGGGACAAGCACTGCAACCTTCCATTTTGGTCTACAATCTGTGGGTCTCCAATGACCACCTGGTTTAAATTCCATGCTCACAGATAACGACTGATGAATTTCTCCTAAATTTATTTCACTCATATTGATATCAATGGGACTGCTCATGAAAGGCAATTTCTCTGGGCAAATGCGGTCAGGAGAGCATGAAAAGGTTTCTGGAAGATACATTGTTGGCTGTGCAATCAAGTCACTGGAGTTGGTGCCCTCTGGGTAATCGGTGCCATTCAATGTGCTATTCTTATTGAGTAGGTGTAGAGTCGAATCGCATGGCCGATGGTTCTTACTTTATCTCTCAACATTATCCCTTGAGATTGCACCATAAAGAAGTAAGTGTTTTCCATGCCGGGGGCTACGTAGATGAGGTAGAGAGCGTGAAAAAGAAAATGAAGGCGAAGATGGAGCGGTTTGAGATCCTCAGGACCCTCCATAGCAGCAGCATCCTCATGGCCATGGCGGGTAACACAAGGAGAGCACGCCGGAGGCGGCTATAACAAAGACTGGTGCATTTTGGTCAGAGGAAGTGTGCTGTCACAGGAGGGAGCTGGGATCAGTGCTTCTTGCTGTTTGACGGCGGGTGCTCCCCTTCACTCTGTGCCTGCCCTCCGAAGCCCCCCTCGCGGCAGCAGCGCTTGGCAACTGCACCACGCTCGCCATGGCCCACACACAGCGAATGGCTGAGGGAGAGAACGGACCAGGGGGCAGGAGCCAGTTGCCTGAGCCCGAAAGACTTCCACTTCCTGGAGTCATTTCCTCCGATCTGAGGAGCCAAGACAAGAGTCTTTCAACCAGGTGTATGGTTATTCTATCTTAAACCGTCTTAAATCGAATGAAAGAAAGTCGAGGATCATGTATTTTGGGGATTGAAGACAGTGACTCATTGTTGGTAGTTGAGGGTTTTCCTTTGAGGTTAGTTACCCAAACAGAACTTTTTGGAGCTTGTATTGATAATAAAGAGAACTTGAAATCTTTGCAGGCTAAACAAACCAGCCAAAGTCGCTCAGTAATTTGTCTCCTGTCTGGGTATGACATAAAGCACAGTGGTTTTTCAATACAACAACTCTTGAGTGCATATTGTTAAAAGATCATTCCTACCATCTTGTATGACACAAAACTTTTGGCCAAAAACAATAAACAATGGTTAAAATTCCTGGAAGGATTTTCGCAGCATACAAATTTAAGATTGCCTCATGTTACTCTAGCGTATTTAATTTCGAATGAATTAGGTCTGCCATCTTTGATTACCTTAAATTATTTATGTTTTGTTCACTTTATGACAAAAATATGTTTTACCGAGTTGAGGTTGGCTTATTTTCTGCCACAGCAAATCCATCTAATAAGTTCATTCGTTTTAGATTAACTATTTTAGCATCGACAAGGGCCAATTTGTCGACTTGGGATTCATATGTGCGGTTTGCTAATTTCGCCAAAAAAGAGATTTTGGCTAAGAAAAATGTAAAATTCCAACGGCATTTATCATCCGCAACTTGGCTAAGAGAATATTATGCTCTCTTTGGACATGGAACAGGCACCACTAGAATATTTGGCAAGCTTACCTTGTACTCGGAGCCACTGTACCTTCATGAATTTTTACTTACCTTCATGAATTTTTACTTTGTTGGGCCCAAAGGAAATCCATTTTCGAATTTGTAAGGCAACTACAGAAATCGAGACATTGGAACATCTAATTATGTACAGTACATATCTCATTACTTCATGGATTGAAATATTTGATGTCTGGAAGCGTGCACTCTATTAAAGAGAGACACAACATCTATTTTTACAGTCATGCGAATGTGGAATTATTTAGAAGATTGCTTCAAAAAGTACATGCTTCCAAATACCTATCGATGTGTGGTAAATATGACTGCTACCAGATGTCTATGCGTTTGATATTTTTACGTTTTTATTTATTCAAACCTATACAAACCAATTCATAATTAAATAAATGCTGACACATTTTTATCACACCATGACGTCGCAGAGCAGTTGCCACAGTTTCCAGGAATTTGGCCTGTTATCTAGCTAAGTATGCCTGCTCTCCGTCAAAGCCATTGATAAAGGGGAAACTAAGTGAATAGAGCAGGCTGTGAGCAGGAACATAGTCCCCTATGTTCAGAATGAGCAAGCAAATATCAAATATACATAGATGTGTTTACACTCTCACTGACGAAGGTGCTGCTCCAGTCCTGCGTGACTCTATTCTTTCTAGTTTTCCCTACCCCTTGCCAGGCGTACATTGAAGCACATGTTGGTAGAGCAGCATCCTGACGTGAGTTATGTTTCAATGGTATGGTAACATTTATTTGTGAAGCGCCTATACACAAGTTAAGTGTTTCAATGCACTCAAGGAGGAAGGGAACAAGGGGAAAAACAACAATCCATCAGAGCCCTTGAATTTCTAAACGATACAAGTCTGCCCAGGCAGAGTAAGTGCATACAATACGATGAATGGTATCCAGTTAAAATTTCGAATGCACATTTTCGAATATTCTTTTTTTAATTTTATATATATTTTTTGGTTTAGTTAGTAAAAAAAAAAAAGGTCAATAAAAAAATGGGGTTGGGGGGGGCCCATTAAAAAAAAAAAATTGACATTTTTTTCCCGGCTTTTTTCATTTCAGAAAAAGACATTCGAAAATGTTACATTTGAAAATGTCACTATAAACCACGATTAATGGTATAGATACCAATAAATAAGTCTGACGTTGATTCTGCAGTTTTTCCAAATGCATTGAGGTGCCAACATGCAAGGAGGGAAGACAGGGAAGACACATAGACGATCTTCAAGGCATGGTACGTTCAGATCATTGCAAGTGCACAGATGATACAGTAGAGGGGAGTGGGGGGAGACAAGTGCAGGGGGTTCCAAGTGCACCCAGTCAGTAAGAAAACTGGGGTAAGTGCTGAGAGATGCCACTCTCATAAGTCATTGACCAAGTGTTGCAGCGATGAGGCAAGTGCAGGGCGGGAGGCAGTGCGAGAGGACTGGCAGATGTGCCATGGAACTGTGAGAATCTGAGGTACACCCGGTGTGTAGTCAGCAAGCTGTGCGGAAAAGGAGTGAGAGGGGGATAGAGCAGAGAGAGAGGTCAGTAGGGTAGAGGGAGAGAGAAAGAGGAGTAGAAGAGTAGTGCATTAAGGAGTTTCCTGAACTTCAGGAGATCAGGCTCCAGACAGAGGGTGGCAGGGAGGCTCTTCCACAGGGAAGACCCTGCTGAGGATAATGAACAGAATGTCATTAAACTGACATTCTTACATCACATGACAAATCATTTGATGGGGCAGCAATCAGTTGTGGGCACTATCTGATATTAATAGTGGTATTGGCTGGAAGAGCAATGTTGCTAGGCAGGCATGACTATTCCTGTGATAAATATCACTATTAAAAGAAAGTGCTGACTTTGTCTTATGTGTGCCTGTATAAGATGTCTAAATCACAAACCTAGCTGGGGAATGATGGAGTGCTATACAAAGGCAATGCACCGATGGGGTTATAAGTAGAGTGCAGGGCTAGCAGAGGAGATGTGAGGGCCACGGGGGTCTAGGGAAGGTGGAGCTCCAGATGAGAAGAAATAAGGTTGAATGGTACAATCACTGATTGGCAAGATGTTCATTGAAGAGTAGGGTCTTCTTCTCTTTTCTAAAGTGAAGGATGGAAGGAGCCATTCTTATATGTGTTGGTAATTTGATCCAGTGACAGGGTGAATAGCGAGGGAAGGCATATGTCATGTTTTTATTCTCTCTTGCAGTTCTTTGTTTCCAGCATGGCAATGTTGTAGCCTCTCGTAGTGTGCTGGCCTCCGGAGACGGTACGTTTCTGGGCCCAGTAGAGTGTTTCTTTTGTTGTGACTGTTTTATAGGTGATGCAGGCAGCCTTGAATCGGATGCATACTTGAATATGTAGTTAGTGCATCACCTTGAGGATGGGGCTAATGTGGTTGAATACACTTAGTCCTGTGTTCAGATTTGGTGCAGCATACTGGACATCTTTCAGAGGGTACAAGGTGACCACACAAGCCTTCGACCCTCCACCTTCCTACCTTTGGTGCTCTCTGTAAGCATCCACCCGCTCCCCGCCCCTAGCTCCACATTCCTATGTGCAAAGATAGATTCAATGTCCCATGTACCGCAAGAGCGTGCAACAAATGCCTGCCCACCCGCATCTTGAGGCACAATTCGGGGCCTTCTACTCCCTTACCTACCCACATGAGAAATACACAGATCGGGTCCCGATCTGCCACTCCCTGCATTAAGCAGCCATCTCACCAACACCCTCAGCCCTGGCCTTCACCTATCAGAGCCTACCACTGCCTCACCACCAACGTGTCAGAAAATCACATAGAGTGCCCAACTGCTGGCTGCACTTCTACAGTTTTTGGATCTACAACCAACATTGCAACACCTGTGTTTCAAAAGTTCCTTTCATAGAAAATTCAACTGATGTCTGGACATTGGCGGAGTGAAGTCGATCATCTCCACTTTCACCCAGGGCAATTCTGTCTACGGTGGATGGATCTGGATTTAAATCATTTCTGCCAACAGAATTTTTAAAGTCATATTGGAAAGATCTTTGAAAAAAGAGTAAAAAAGTGGTTTCCGACAATAGTTTTATCCCAATCTGGTTGAATCCGGATATAAAGTTAAATGGAAAGCCACTTTTTTGGCCGGACTGGTTGTTGGGTGGAGTGCAGTGGCTGGAGGATCTTATTGAAGATGGAAAATTGATCAGTTTTAAATGGCTTGCACAAGTTAAAGGCCTCAGGGATTGCACTATGGGAGAGAATAGGAAGTTGAAGATAGTTCTACAGAATGAATTTGCAGATGGAGGCAAAGGTTGGCAGATCTGGCTATCTGAATATAAATTCGAAGGTGGTATGACATCTAAAGTGTATAAAAATCTGGACCAACACCGTGAAACAAATAAAGGCTTGTTACCAAAATGGTCAGAGATAATTGGATCAGAGATGTCTGAGGTCAAATGGAGAAATATATGCAAAACTGTGGCTCTGACATCATTAAATCTGCGAGAGCAAAGCCGTCAAATTAAAATTCTAAACAGGGTTTTTTGGAAGCCACAGAGGCTTCATGCAAGTGGTATGGTTGATTTGGATGCATGTTGGAGGTGTAAACATGCTGTTGGATCTTTTGAACATATGATTTGGGACTGTTATGAACTAAGGTCGTTCTGGAGGAAGGTCACCATGAGGATGAATGAGATCCTAATGTTGCATGAAGATTTCAACTATGATACAGTTATCTTGGGTGAGGACAACATGGTGGAAGAGCTTACTTACCCACAGAGGTGCTGGTTTTTCAGGGCAGCAAATTCTGCAAAGAAGTCATTTTGAGGAAATGGAAATGTGTAGAGAGAGCAACATTTTCTGAATGAGTGGATGATTTGAAACAAGTGTCCAGATTTGAGAAGATAATTCTTCACAGAGATAAGAAGATGAACTTGTTTGATCAAATGTGGGGTAGCTTTTTAGAGTTGTGATATTGATGTCTCTTAGTTGTTTCCTGATAAGTCCCAGTGATAACATTGTAAATTTCACTTTTGGAGGTGAGTGGTGGGTGTTGAGGTGCTGAATGTGATGAATTTGATTGTATTGCTATTAATGCTTTTGTTTTCTTTTATTATGTATATAAAATTAATAAATATGTTAATTTAAAAATAAAGTTTGACATCCATGGTCCAACTTCCTCTGAAGGCTCTTCTACCATCATCTCAACACCTCCATGCTCAAGATTGGACACTGAGGTCCCTAAAATGAACCTTACCAACACTGCATATGTCTCAGCCGTTACTACTGCTAGCCTTGTTACCTCTGCCGTGCATACTACTATTGTTAGCCCTGCAATTGATACTATTGCTAACCTTTTTACCCCTGCCATTCGTACTACTAGTGTTAGCCCTGCAACAGACTCTACTGCTATTCTTCTTATCCCTGCCATGCATTGTTATCCCGGCAATTGATAATACTACTAACCTTGTTATCCCTGCCGTGCATACTACTATTGTTAGCACTGCAATTGATACTACTGCTAACCTTGTTACTCCTGCCATGCTGTCACGCTTACCTGAGTCTCTAAAGGAGCAATAGAGTCTCAGGTTCCGTCTCTGGTTCTACACCACCCCTCAGTTTGTGGGAAGTCTTGCCTGGCAAAAGAGTGAATGATTAATGAGATGTATTTTGACACCAACCATACTGAATCACCTACTTGATAACTCAGGGCCTCTTTTCGATGGCAATCGGCATACTTCTTCTGTGTGTCTTTGGCTGCTTGTAGATGTCTGCTGCATCTTTGGCTGCTTGTGTAATACGTTTGTGCAGAGTTTTGACCTCTGGCTGTTCAATTGTTTCTGGTGGATCATAGACAGATGTCCGGGGGTTTCATCCATATAATGCGTAGAAGGGAGTTTGTTGTGTGGAAGTGTTCATCACTGTCAGGGCTGGGCAAATTGGCAGCACTTCATGTGGAAAATGAGTGTCCCACAGTCACCAAAACCCTCTTAAACCTTTGTCACAACCCTATGTACAGTACATAAGGAGGATTTTTCATCCATATTGCAGGCAGAGCATGCAGGGCTTAAGAACTGTCAAGAAACTACATTTCCCAGCAGGCCGTGTGCTTCACAAGCCTGCCGGGAGGAAAAGACTCACACGCGAGCCGCGCCCAACAAACAGCGCATGCGCAAGCCGCGCCTACGCTTCCCTGCTTGCTATTCTGGCTACCGAGGACAACGGACGTGTTTCCCAGAGCTCCGTCCAGGGCAAGCCTATGCGGGGCAATCCGCCCACCTGAAACCTTCACAGGCACCGCGTCCGCTTTCAGATAAGTGCTCTAGATTGTTCCGTGTGCGGAGAGAAAGACTAACAAAGCGGCTGAAGTCGCGGTGCATGCAGACATAGGATTTGAGCGGTGTAGACCGCAACGTATGACAGTACATTAACCCGCATGCAGAGTGCATAATAGGGGGGACTGACTGAGCGCTAGAATGCCCAGGCTACGTTCCGGGTGAGGAAACCCAAAACAAACTATTTCCGATCCTCCAACGGGGCAGGGCAGGAGGCACGCGTGCGGAGCCTCGGGTGAAGACAACCCGACTCGAGCACGTCAGCAGGTCCCGATTGCCCATTGTTTGGGGTACAAGTGTAGTATAAGAATGTGTTTGGCCCAGCACACGCTTATTGTTCTTTGCTATTTTCCAGCGGAATTCGCTACAGAACATTCAGGGACTTCCTGAGCCGTGCTAAGGAGAACACCACTACGATCCGCAGCTAAGTGCAATTCTGGTTCTTTATCTAAGTGTACATTGTCTTGCTACAAGGTGCTATGTAATGACACAAGGTGCTATGTAATGATACTAATATTGTACAATTGTGCACTTTAGCATGCGCCTTCTGTAACGGCATGAAGGAATGCAGTGGGGAGTAAGGCTCATACTAAACCCTACCCTGGTGAAGCAGTTGGTGGTTAGAGCTCCAAGTAAAAGCTCCTAAGGTATGGTTTCAAGCTCCACCAAAAGGGCTTCCAATTACTGGGCAAAGGTGTGACTGCTGTGAATGGTAGGAGTGGGCGGTGAACACACCACAAGAACTACCAGTGGAGAAGGCGGCAGGAGCTGAGGAGCATCTTTCCCAATATCCCCATACCCATCCATAACCTCTCCCTAAACCTTTTCCCGGTGATCCTACAACCCTCTACCCATCCACTCTACGGACCCTAACCCTCTTTCCCCGGCGGGTCACGGTGGCCTGTGTTTCCAATTGGGTCCAGGTGCCAAGACCTTACGGGGAGGCAGGTGTTTGTGCTGCCTCTGCGCCAGATAGGATTGAAGACGCCCGACAATCACATTATTATATGCATATTCCGCCATCCTAAGATCTCCACTCAGTTCTGGTCTGTTTGGTGTAGGAGACAGTGAAGGTATTGTTCCATGGTTTGGTTTGTGTGCTCTGTTTGCCCATCTGTTTGTGGATGGTGACTAGTGGACAGGCGGACTTCCACTCCAGCCAGAGAGCAAACTTTTTTTCCAGAACTGCGATACAAATGGATTTCCTCTGTCAGAGATAACCACGGAAGGAAACCCATGTAGTTTCACAATGTGATCCAGAAAGACTTGGGCTAGCACTTGAGCAGAAGGAAGTCCTTTTAATGCGATGAAATGAGCCATTTGAGAGAAAAGGTTTACCACCACTAAAATGGTAGTATAGCCTGAACTGGATGGTAATTCTGAAACGAAGTCCATTGATATGGTGTTCCACAGAGCGGGTGGTATTTCCAAGGGTTGAAGTAATCCAGCTGGTTTCCGCCGTGATGCTTTATTTTTAGAGCAAGTACCACATGCATTAACAAACTCTGCTGTGTCTTTCACCAAGTTGGCCACCAATAAGATCTTCCGATTTTCTTGAGTGTCTTAACTATGCCGGGATGGCCTTCTACAGGTGAACTGTGATAACTGATGAGCACTTTTTCTTGTAAAGTATGTGTCGGAAGGCATAGGCCTTTTCGATAGAATGGAAGGCCGTCTTGAATGGAATAGTCCGATCCTTTCATATCCCATGTTCTTAACTCCGTGGGTAAGTCTCGTCTAATTTCTTCTTTGAGTGCATCCAACGGGAAAGGATTGTTCCTGCATAGGCCTAAGATTTTGTTTTCTGGGATGATGTCTACTGGATCGGGTTGCTTAAAAGCTTCTTCACCCTTGCCTATGCGGGAAAGAGCATTGGCTTAATGTTTTTAACTCTGGGTTGGTAGGTCACTACAAAATCATATTCCATCAGTAATAGAGCCCAGCGGAGCAGTCGGGATGGTTGAGCCTTGGCTGATCTTAGGTATTGTAGATTTTGATGATCCGTTATGATCCTAATGGTATGTTTGGCTCCCAGCAAGTAGGTTCTCCATTCTTGGAGGCCATTTTTGATTGCCAGCAGCTCCTTTTCCGTAATTGCGTAATTTAGTTCAGCTGGAGAGAATTTCCTCGACCAAAATACCACTGGGTGTAAGTGACCTGTGTTTGGATTTTTCTGGGATAAGACCGCTGCCATAGCCACACTTGAGGCATCTGTTTCAACAATGTAAGAGAGATCAGGTTGTGGATGTTGAAGCACTGAAGCTGCGGTGAACTTGTCCTTCAGGGCACCGAATGCTTCTTCTGCTGCAGATGGTTTCTTACGAATAGAAACCTTAGACTAAACTCTAGAGCCACCTCACTAAAACGGTTCTCATATTCGAAGCTTTATAACAGCTCACCTTTACCATGCAACATTATCACAAGCAAAATTGCTCAAACCAACCACGTTCCTATCACCCGAGCATCACATTCAGAAACTTCAGATTAGGAGCTTGACCTCAGCATCACCTTTACAAGAGAAATAAACACCTGCGTCGGCATAACATCCCAGCCAATCAGACCAATTAACCAGACACCAATCTGACCCCTATCATTCTTCATGACACACCTCCACCACCACAGAAAACCCCTGCAAAGGACTCCTTCATCAAAGCAGCCTTGGTGAATGCTAGGTCCCTCCCTGCCCACGCACTGGACATTGCTGACTTTATAACTTCTGAAAAGCTTGATCTCCTTGCGGTTACAGAAACCTGGTTAATTCAGCTTCTGGGCCTTCCCTGGCTCCAGCAATACCGAACGACTACGCTATCATTAGATGTGATAGAAACACTAACCAGTCAAAGGGAGGCAGACTCGCCTTCATCTTTAAAAACTCCCTCGACATTAGAGTCATTCAGGACCTACAAATCCCCTCTGCTGAATCCTTCTCTATCAAACTACCATTATCACCTAACCACACTGCAACTGTGCACCTTATCTACTGACCACCTGGACCCATCTCCACATTCACTGAGGATATTGTATCCCTGATATCTACCAATACCAAACCCAACTCACAATCTATCCTGCTTGGGGATTTTAATGTTGGTCTTAACAACCCCATGAACACTAATGCCCTTGAACTAGCCAATACCCTATCTGACCTTGGTCACACCCACATCATTCATGAGCCCACACATATTAAAGGAAGAACTCTGGACTGGCTAACCAACCTTAATTGCACCATTGCTGCTCTATCCAACGAACCAAAGCCACCACAAAACGTCCTGCACCAATCATTGCTCCAGCCACCCACACTAGGAACAAGAAAGACATTACGCCCGACAGACTCCACCCTTTATTACTCCCCCTTCTCCACAATACTGCCACCTCTGACCCCACAGTCCGAGTGGACACTTACAATCAGGCAATACTTAAAGCTTTGAATACCATTGCCCCTCTAAAATTGTGGAAACCTAAACCACAACATAATTTGAATTTGTGGTTCACTCCACATCTAAGAGAACTGTGTAAAATTAAGAGAACTGCAGAAGCACACTGGAAAAAGTGCCCTTCAGCAACTAATAAGAATGAGCGAACACTAGCATCTGCTAACTACAAAGAGGCCATTATACTTGCAAAAAAAGACAATTACAACAAAAGGATCATACAAGCGGAATCAAATACAAAAGAACTTTTTAAGATCCTAAAAGAACTAGAATCTCCTATCGCCCCTGTTGACAAATGTATCACAGATGCATCATGGTGTACTAACATCCAGAAGGCGTTACTAGATAAAAATAGCTCTGCTACAATCTAAAATTAACGCAAAAATATGCTTGCTATTCTCTGACCCTGAATATAAACAACATCCTAATAAGACCTCCACCTTTGAACCAACCTGTAAACCATTTAGTTTCTCACCCCTGTCAACTTGGGAAGTAGAAAACATCATTAGGAAACTTAAACCTTCGAATTGCCAAGGTGACGCCTGCCCTTCTCCGATCATCAAAGCAGCACATGACATTGCCCCATTTATTAATAACTTTATCAATGCCTCCTTCAAAACTGGAGTAGTGCCTGATTATTTAAAAGACGCTTGGGTCATTCCTCTAATCAAAAAACCGACTCTTGACCCAGCTAACCCATCTAACTATAAGCCGATAACAACGGTACCCTTTCTATTAAAAATATTGCATAGAGCAGCCTACCTGCAAATACAGGCGTATCTAGAATCTAACAATCTATTGGGATTAAGGCAATCTGGATTTCGACCAAGACACACCAAGACACAGCACAGAAACTGCCTTAATAGATCTCACCACCCAAATTAAAGTATTAAAAGACAATGGCAAACTAGCACTCTTATTATTGCTTGACTTGTCAGCAGCTTTTGAATTGGTCAACCACCAAACGCTATGCCACCATCTGAAATCTGCAGCACATTTCTCTGACTCAGCCACATCTTGGATCAGCTCCTTCTTGGTGATCAGAACTATGAGGGTCTTCTCTCCTACTGACTCGACTGTACCTTCCCGGTCCTTTGTGGGGTTCCGCAAGGTTCTTGTGTGTCCCCCACGCTCTATAATGTCTTTACGAAGCCCCTATTTGATATCCTTGACTATCTGGGTGTTACGTATACCAACTTTGCGGACGACACCCAGATACCCATTCCCATCTCTGGATACTACGCAACTGACAGCAAAACCCTTAATGAAATCTACTCAGTAATACAAGCATGGATGGCACAACATGGTCTTTGTCTAAACGACGAAAAAACTGAGCTGCTTATCCTTGGTACACATGCTAAACTGAAAAAGCTAAACACTGCCTTCAAATCATTTACTATAAACGGCAACTCCATTACCGTCTCAAATAACACTAAAACTCTTGGTATTTACCTTGATGCCACCTTATCCTTCTCCAAACAAACTAATGCAGTAGCAACATCATCTGCATATACTTGTAAACTAATCACCGCCTGCAGGCCTCTCATCTCCACACCTAATTGCATCACACTGGCTAGAACTGTAGTTCTGTCCAAAATTGATAATTGTAACACCCTCTATTTAGGCACTAGCCACAAAAACATGAACAAGTTACAAGTAATTCAGAATAATGCCATCAGAGCAGCCCTGAACATCCCCAAGAAGTCACATATTTCTGAGACTAGACGCAACCTGCACTGGCTCCCAGTAGAGCATAGAATATCTCTCAAAACTCTTGCCCTAACACACAAAGCCAGGGCCAACCTTGCCCCAGCTACCTTACTAACCAACTCACGTCACATATGTGTTCAAGACCACTTAGAGTGGCTCAAGCAAACACAATGTCCATACAGAGATTCAAACTCCATAACTCTGGAGGTGCTAGCTTCCCTGTACGGGCATCAAAGCTATGGAACACACTACCTGACTCCCTTAGATCAGAACCCTCCTTCCACTTATTCAAGCGTAACGCTAAGCGCTGGCTTCAGGATTCGGATACAATGACAGTTTAACTTCTTGACACTAGGCCTGTCGTCGGCCCTACTGTATTTACTGTAAATACTATACTGTTTTATTTTTCTAATGTATGTAACTGTAACATGTAAACACTGTATGTAACTGTAACGTTCTGCAACCTGTTTTAAATGTACGCGCCTGTATGCCCCTGGGCTTGGCTGCGTTTTATAAATAAAATAAATACAAATACAAAAATCTAATGTCCATTCAAATTTCCGGTTTTTGCATAATAAAGATGTGATTGGGTGCACCAGATGTGAAAAGCCAGAAGCGCCGATAAAAGTTTGCAAAACCGAGAAAGCTTTGTATTCCCTTGAGTGATGTGGGGTATGGCCAGGTGAGTATAGCATCTACTTTTCTATTGTCCATTCATGTACCTTGCAAAGACAATACGTACCCTAAAAACTCCACTTCGGTAACATGGAAGAAACATTTTTCTAGCTTAGTGTATAGGTGGTTTTCTACCAGCTTGTGTAGTACTGCCTGCACGTGTAATACATGTTCTTGGATATTTTCAGCGTGAATAAGGATAACGTCAATGTAAACTATTGCACAAAGGTCAAGTAATTCCCGTAGTACATCATTCATGAAGTGTTGAAATGCTGCTGGAGCATTGCAAAGCCCAAACGGCACTACCTGATATTCGTACAGGCCGTATCTGGTGCAGAAGGCCATCTTCCATTCGTCACCCTCTTTCAGGTGCACTAGGTGATAGGCCCCTCAGAGGTCTAACTTTGTGAAGACTTGCGCTTGTCGTACCTGATCCAGCAATACCAGTATTAATGGTAGTGGATATTTGTTTTTCACAGTAATCTGGTTAAAGGCTCTGTAATCGATACATGTTCTGAGATCTCCCACCTTCTTGGGTACAAAGAAGAAGGGAGAGGCAGCGGGAAACTTTGAGGGATGGATGAAAAAGTTTGCAAGCTATTATTCCAGGTATTTATTTAGATGAGCGTTTTCTCCTTCTGTTAAAGCGTAGATACGACTACATGGTACTTGCGCCCCAGGTATTAGATTGATTTGGCAGTCATATGAGCGACGTGGGGGAAGTGTGTTAGCCTGTTCTTTAGCAAATACATCATGAAATTCTTGATATTCGGTGGGCAAAATTCCTTTTGCGCTTGATGTTGGTACTGACTTCAGGGATGCGAGTAGTGGGTGTACTGAAACTCAGTCTTTGGCATAACAGCGACTGCATTCACTCGAGAATGTCAAGTTTCTAGTACACCAGTTTATCAGTGGGTTATGTGTTTCCAACCAAGGCATGCCGAGTATCATTGGAACTATGGAGCTGTGATGAGATCAAATGTGATTTCCTCCCAATGACCATCTTGGCAGATCAACGTAACTTCTGCTGTGCATTCAGTAACTGGACCGAGAGTAGCTGTGTGCTATCCACTGTGGTTACGTTATCCGCCGTGGTCTTGGAGCACACTGGTAACCCCATCCTGCCAACAATTCCCAAGTCCATGTAGTTACCTAAGGCCCCACTATCAATGAAGGCTTCAACTGTATGCATCCTGGAAGGATATTGTGGACCGCTGGTGACTACTGGGATAGCAAAATGTGAGGTCAAATGAGGTTTTTCCATGCTCGAACAACCGACCTCTACATCTGCCGGGCATTGGAGTTTTCCGACTCGGCGTCTCTTTACTCCCATCCATTGCTCCAACTGTCTTTCGCAAGGGTTTGGCAGGGCAACTACGAAGGAAGGGACCAGATTGCCCACAGTAAAGACATAGCTGTTCTCGACATCTTCTGTCTCGCTCCACCTTTGAGAGTGGACCCTGAACTACACCCAATTGCATGGGCTCGGCATGGGATTCAGTGGATTGACGTGCGGGCATTTCCTTAGGTCGCACGTAAAATGTTCTGTTTTCAGAACAAGTGCAATCAGTTTTCTGATTTTGCAGTCGATGATCAAGCTGAATGGCTAAATTTATATAATCCACACAGTTATCTGGAGGGTTTACTACCTGTATCAGTACGTCTTTAAACTCCCCTCGTAGGCCTCTATAAAATAACGTGTTTCGTTTTTCTTCTGGCCAATTTGCCTCTGCTACCAGATGATTAAATGTAGCTACTACATAAGCCAGGAGATCTTGACTGCCTGTCTGAGGGATAAGAGCTTGTCGTCTAAGGCCTGTCCCTATGTGGGACGAGCAAAGAGTTTTTCTAATTCATGTTGGAAGCCTGCGAAAATACAAAGTAACGGGTCATCCCTATTAACTAATGGGACCGACCAGTCTGCTGCATGTCCCCCCAGGTATGATAATACAAAGGCCACTTTTGACTGGTCTGTAGGGACGAAACCAGGTTTGCACAAGAAGTGCAGGCGACATTGATTAATAAAGGTCCCAAACCTTTTAGGGTCTCCTAAAAACCTCTCCGGTGACGCTAATGGGATATTCCCCGGGATCACCACCTGTACAGGAGCAACGGGTGGAGACTGTGGTGTCGGTGCTGCGGTAGCTCCACTAGGTAAGGGGGCCAAGCCTGCTTGTTATTCAGTATAGTATTTTAGATCTGCCTTAGCGGTTGGTGATTTGTGTGCCAGTTTACAGCACTGGACTGCAGCAATAGCAGTGGGCGGAGATGGCGGAAGAGTTCTAATTGCTTTTCTCATTCTTTGCAGGTGCCCGCAGTCGGGTGCATGGTGCGAGAAATGATGGGAAAGATGGTTCGTGCTCCAAGCGAAGCGCGAGGTACATTTTACAGTGATGCCTTAAAATGCACTGCGCAGAGATTTGTTTGAGTGCAAACTCACTCTCAAACTAACTGCTTTCTATCTCTTCTTCTCGTTTCAGGAATAGATCCGATGATGCAAGCCCTGACTCCAGCCACAGGAAAGAAGCTGGATCGGGAAACTGAAGGCTGAAGACCGAGCGGCAGTAAGAGTGTGCTCTTAAGCTTACAGGAAGCACACGAAGCACGGGCTGATCTTCGGGCGTGGCTTTTAAAGGCAGCCATGGCCAAACACTAGAATGCACTGTAGTTTTCAGGATGCCAGGATGTTCCATAATGTCCATATTGGAGTGGCAGGAAGTGAAGTAAAACCAGGAACAAAGTGTGAAACTTCCTATGTGATGGGAGTGTTAGGTCTGAGTAACAGATGTGAGTGTTTTGACTGCCAGGCCTTCACCCACTTGGCCCCTACCTGACTTCCCCACCTGCCTCCACTTGCCAGAGCTAAAGGGGGAAGGGTTTATATGGGACCCCGAGGTTAGTAACCATGACACATACATAGTACTATTGTTAGCCCTGCAATTGATACTACTGCTAACCTTGTTACCCTTCCCTTACATACTACCTTTGTTAGCTTTGCGAGTGACACTACTGCCAACATAGTCACAGGTGACTCACCACCTGCACAGCATCTGGCTCACTTAGCCTCATCTCTAAAACAACGGTAGCCTTATTAGGAGCACCAATTAATGCTAGATCGCTACCGTCACATGCACTAGACATTTCTGACCTTATCACATCTAACTACCTAGACATCTTAGCCATTAAAGAAACCTGCTTACACCCTGCCGCTAGTCCATTGCTCTCCTTAGCTATCCCTGACAACTACACTGTCCACAGGAAAGAAAGACCTTTAATCAATGGGGGTGAGTAGCTATCATTGTGGAAAACGTATTGGCCAGTAGAGAAAGAAGCAGCTCAATGTTCCAATCGGGTGAACTCCTTTTGATCAAACTTACCCTAGCCCACATAGCCACACCACATTTTTACCTTGTCTACAACCCCCTGGACCAATACTGTCCTTTGAGGAAGACATCCTACAACTCCTCTCACTAGAGGCCAAGTCCAACACTGGACTTGCTCTCCTAGGTGATCTTAACCTAGGCCTGAATGACCCCACATATGTCCATGCACTCTCACTAACCAAATCCTTAGAAGCACCTGGGTTCTCCCAACGCATTCTTCAATCCACCTACAATAACAGTGGCACCTTAGAATGGCTTGCAGAATGCAATAATAATATCAAGATTCTTGCTAAACAGTTGTGCCCTTGGTCAGATCACAACATGATCTCCTTCTCCATCCCGGTGAGAAAATCACTGATGCAAGTTGCCCAGGTGCTTCCCATCATCTACATGAGAAAAACATACAACATCACTCCTGCCATCATCCTGAAACTACTCACCCCCTAACCTCCTCCCAACCTCAATCTACTGACTCCTCTACCATGGTCAACCTATACAACAATTTGCTCCTCCAGGCTATCAACAAAGTGATGCCACTGGTCCTATGTAAACCCAAACCACCAGCTCACATAAGCACATGGTTCACCTCAAAGCTTAAATCTATTTGTGCCACCAAACGAGCTGCTGGGGAAATCTGGAAAAAAAATCCCTCAGACACCAACAAAGCCCTCTACACCAGCTCAGGAATAACATACAAACAGGCCATACTCCAAGCAAAAAAGGCCACCTAGAATGAGAGGATTTTGAAAGCTCCATCTGGAACAAGAGAGTCATTCACTATACTGTGTGATCTTGAGTCAGCAGTCGCCCCTCCAGCCACCTGTATGAAATACGTCAATTAGAGCACCAATATCCAAAGTGCACTACTAGACAAAATCTCCTTACACCAAAACAAAATTGTAGCAAAAAAACAGAAATCATCACCAATGGAATACCCTCACAAGTAACCCCAGTGTCCCATTACCATATCACCCCCCATTCGAATTCTCCCAAGTCTCTAATGCAGAAATCACTAAAATCATCATCAAAGTTCTAAAACCTTCCAAATGTCAACACAACATCTGTCCAGCTGCTGTCATCAAAGACTGTGCAAACAAATTAGCCTGCTTCATCGCCTCACTGATCAACACATCATTCACCACTGGTACAGTACCCACCAACCTTAACGAAGCTTGGATCCTCCCACTCCTTAAAAAGACAAAATTCGACCTGTGCATAACTACCAACTATTGCCCCGTCACAATTGTCTCCTCAAAATCTTGGACATAGCTTCGTACTTACAGATTCAAAAACACCTTGAAATTTACAAGATTCCATCCTGGCCATGGAACATAATCTGTTCTTTTCGACCTTAAATTACAAATGGACGAAACTAAAGACAATGGGCCTCATTCCGGGTTTGGAGCTAACCATGGAGTAATTAGCTCCATGGTTGCCTCCGAAACCGTCCCAAATCCGGCATGGTGAATGGAGTAATTACCGGTCCATCCCAGGGTTGGAGGGACCGGTAATTCCCCATTCACCTTTTGCCCTCCCACATTCCCATTTCTGCCCCATAGGGCTCGATGGGAATGGGGAAGGAGGTAATTACGGCACCGTAAATTACGGTACCGTAATTACCTCCGAAGTACCTTTGCGGGTCCTGTACTTTACTCCTGCTAAAAGCAGGAGGTAAGGCAGGACCCGCAAAGGGACCTCGGAATACGGAGGTAAGGGATTACCAGCATCGCCACCCTTACCGGTGCCGGTAATTCCTTACCTCCAACCTCGGAATGACCCCCAATAGCAAATTAGCCCTCGTCCTGCTGCTTGAATTTTTGTCAGCGTTTGACCCTGTGGATCATAAAATCCTTTAAGAACAACAAACAGGGTAGGAGATTTAAGAATTGAAGTGGGAAAACACTTGCAGTCCTCTGTTATTTTCCATAACTTCATCACACATCAAAACGGGCAAAGGAGCATTCTCTCATGCATATGTTTTTATATCAAGCAAGAAATGCATGTAGACCACTACCACTGACCCTCAACGAGAAGCACACCCTGACCCTGTCAGGTGGTGCTGTCCCTAGTGTAACAGTGGTGCGCCACCTATCTAAAAGAGAAAGAGGGAGAAAGATGTGCCTACTAACAAATATAGCTCAATGAATGATCTCAAAAGTAAAAAATCCAGAAGGAGTGCCTTAAAACAGGTATCCATAGTTTACCCTGTCTAGTGTGTGTTCACAAGATGCACGCTGCTTAGGGGAATTTCACATAACTTTATTAACCAACTGGGCAGGATGCTCTAAGAAAATATGTCGGTCACTCAAGGATCCTAGTCCCATATTGGGGATCTAAATAAAAATGTGCTCACTGTAGACTTGTCACCATGAACTGGGTAAGCTAGTTGTAAAACATGTATCCTAACAAAACCTCAAGGATATCATCAGAGAAGCAATGGGTCGACCAGTTTCGATGACTGATATTACTGTTGTCATCTTCTTCAGGACCCTGTTATTTATACTACGGCATAGCTCTTTATAAAATCCTCAGATCTGGATTGGGCAAGCACCTATGTCCCCTATCGAAAAGGGCGTAACAAGAGATCAAACCCTTAGGCTATACAAGTGTACTAAACAACGTTTTTAAAGTTTTAAATAAGGGGGTACAGATGTGATCATTATCATGCACCTATTGGTTGTGTCTAATTTAAGGTGACACTCAATGTGTCATAGTTGTTGACTGGGGGAGGGGAGAGAGACAGTCTCCCTCTTACTATGTTAACTCAAAAAGGGACATCAAGTCATACAGTTTTATCCGTTGTTCAATGTACAATATGCACTATAGACGGAAAATATCGAATTGCGTTCCATTAACACATACCTCAAAGCTCTAGGCATAGACGTTCTGGGGAAGGTAGGTGAACGCGAGTGGCAGGCTTGGTCTATCCTCTCCTGACAGAATGCATCGGAGAGGGTATCAGTGCCTTGTATCTGCAAGGGAACAAAGTCACAGTAAATGAATGCACATTGCACCTCTTGAATTCAGGCATAGAACTGTTCAATGTGCCTGTACAGTTTATAACACAGCTGACAGAGATTGCTTTGACAAGAAATGTCTTTCTGTTTAATGAAATCTTCTACCATCAGTCCTCTGGAACAGCTGGCAGGGCCACTTTTCATAAACTATGGATACCTGTGGTAGTAGTCTACATGCATTTCTTGCTTAATATAAAAACATATGCACGAGAGAATGCTCCTTTGCCCATTTTAATGTGTCATCACCTTGCTTTGGCTGCCCACATCTCCCTGAAAGCCATAACCTGGGTTGAATCCTTCCTGTCCAATAAACCATGAGGGTCTTTTCACCTACAGCCTCGGCCCCACAAGCCCTAGTCACATGATGAGTCCCCCAAGGTCCCTGTGTCTCACCGATGCTTTACAATATTTGACCTCCTGGACTCAAGGGGTATCTCTTACACGAATTACGCAGATGATACCCAGATCCTTTTGCCCATATCAGGCAATTATGACTCCAACTCTAACTCATTGAATACAATCTACCAGAACA
The DNA here is from genome assembly GCF_040938575.1 of Ambystoma mexicanum. NCBI lineage: Eukaryota > Metazoa > Chordata > Amphibia > Caudata > Ambystomatidae > Ambystoma > Ambystoma mexicanum. The sequence continues at coordinate 768,959,396 of NC_090939.1, forward strand.
TTCAGGCATGGACGGCATGCAGTCCCTGTGTTTGAACGATGAGAAAACTGAGTTGCTTCTCATCTGATCCCAAAAGCTCAGAAAAAAAACTTGACAGTGTCTACACATCTTTCACTATCGCCGGCAACTCCATCTCAGTTTTTAAAGCAGAAAAAACCCTGGGAGTCTATCTGAACTCTACCCTCAAGCAACTAGACAGGTCAATGCCATAGCCTCTTCCGCAACCTACACAACTAGGGTCATCCATGCCGTCAGACACTTCCTCTCAGCTAACAGCTGCCTCATCCTAGTCAGGGCCCTCATTGTCTCCAGATTAGACTGTTGCAATTCACTCTTTGCTGAAACCACTAAAGACAATGGGCCTCATTACGACCCTGGCGGAAAGTGACTGACCGGACCGCAACAGCGTAAATAGCGTTTCCGCCATTGCACGAAGGAGCAAAGTGCGGCTAATTACGACCCATCGGGCACGAGCATTACGCCATGGCGGAATCCGAAAGGCTGCGATGGCGGAAATGACCCCAAAACGGCCCTTACCGCCGCCGTACGCTGCACCAGGTGCAATACCGCCACCCATCTTAGCGGTCACCGTAATGAGCGGTCACCGTAACGAGCGGGCACCGCAAATTACGGGCACCGTAAATATACGGAAACGGAAGTAAAAGCATGTGGCCGGAACGGGAAACAGCACGCCGCACAACTATAAAATCCGAATCCCAACACAACCATTAAAAATCCGACCCTGACACACATCCCAACCCGTTAGCAACCCCAGTTAAAAAAATAAATATGGGAAAGGTAGCCAAGAAAGCGTGTGATCGCAAGCGGCAGGTACACTTCTCCCGAGAGGAACTGACCGTGCTCACCGAGACCCTCCAGGAAAATGCCGCCGTCGTCTTCTCCAGTCAAATGACCAGGACGGCCCTTGCCAACAAGAAGGCCATATGGGCCCTGGTGGCACAGCGCGTAAGTGCGGTGGGGACAACACCCCGCACGCCACAGCAATGTCGCAAGCGGTGGGACGACCTGCGGATCCGCGTACGCAGCATACTTTCTGCGAACAGGAACATCGCCACAGCTACCGGGGGGGGTTCAGAGTCGCCCATCAAGTTGACCCCCTGGGAGGATATCTGCGCCTCCACCATAGGAATGGAGAGCATAGAGGGAGTCGGAGGGATGGAGAAAGGAGTGCCGACATCCGGAGAATCAGGTAGGTTGGCCAAGAGAAACAATGCGAAATCCACAAAACACGAACATGTGCAGTACCATGTGACCCCATAGTGCAATACATACTTTGCCCTGACAGCGCCCTCTAAAAGTCAGAATGAATAAACAAATCAATCAAGATGCCATAAACAACCCCTACATGTGCAGCATGCACCCCCTAACTGCAGGCAGCCAAATGAATGCATCCTCAATCCACACGAAAATGAGACCACCTCCAAGGCCCAGTCCCAAATCAGCCTCATGTACCACCCCAATGCATTTGATACGTTGCCATTCCAAATCCGACAGACCCATAACTAACGCTCGCCCCTCTTTACTCCACCACAGGGTCCGATACCAACGACGAGCTGCAGGACACCCCTACCAGCACGCCTGCAAAGAGGGCCAGGACCAACGTCCCAAGAGCCTCCACCTCAGGTGCAAGGATCAAGACACGGCAGCAGCAGGAATCAAGTGGCAGCACACTGGAGGGGACTGCAACAGGCACCCCAGCAGCCAGCAAGTCCACAACCCCAGCACCACAGGTCCCCCCAAAGAACGTATCTGATGGCACTGCCTCTGGTGGTAGCAGCACCATAGGTGACACAGCTGTCATGCCAGCATGCTCCGACACGGAAAACAGTGCTGGCGACGTAGGTACCATCCATGACCTTTCCCAATCCCCCTGCATGTTCCATCCCCTACACCATGACGAAACCACGCAGGGGCACCCTGAAGACGACGACTGGCCAACCCCCACAAGTCCTGTGCCAAGGCAACATGTGTTGAGCAGCCCCCCTGTCACACCACCGCAAATGTCCATGGCCCAGCAGAGGCAACAGTCCCTCGACCTGCTGATCGAGCAACAGCAGGAAGTGTCCACGCTACTCAAGGACCATGCAAATGAATGCGGGGGTTCCAGGGCAGCCATGGAAACATCCACCGAGACACTCAGGGCACAAATAGAGAAAAGTAGTGAGAGCCTCAGGGGAGAAATGGAGAGAAGCACCGAGAGCCTGAGAGCACAAATGGAGAAAAGCACCGAGAGCCTGAGGGGGGAACTGCATGCGACGTCCAAAGACGTTTGTGCTGAACTTGCTGCTGTGCGCCGTGTGCTCTCGGAGCTCTCACAAACCCTCAGAGACATGCATGGACGCGAGCAGGCAGAGACATCATCCGTGGCAAGTTCCGTCCAGGGCAGCCCCCAACGCAGATCTGGCAGGAACCTGCGCTCCACGGGCAGGGGTGCCCCTGATACCCGTAGAGGGGGCTTGCAATAGCGTCTACCCACGGACAGCATGCATATTTGGACACTGGTGTTGGGGGGGGAGGTAGTAGGGTGGAGGGGGTGTGTTGGGCTTCACTGGGTGGCGGGTCCATAGGGTGTATAAATCAAATCACATTAACAATACAGCACCTCATTATCATCCAATGACATGTGTGGACATTGATATTTGCGTACGAGGCCTTCATAGGCGTACAGTCCACAATGTGCCTGTACTACACACACACAGTGCCACAGGTCCCCTTTCCGTGTAATAGGCACCATGCGTGGTTGCTAGAAGCATGCATCTATGATGCTCTGTCGGATTGCACGTGCATCCTGTGCCTCATGGACTCCTTGAGGTGCCTCCACATCCCCACCCTCATCATCATCATCATCTTCAGGTGCATGCAGTACAGCGTCAGGGGGCATGGGCACATTCCTACGTATGCACATGTTGTGCAGCATGACACATGCCATGACCATCTTAGAAACCTTCTCATGGCTGTACATGAGTGCCCCGCCAGACCTGCTGAGGCTGCGGAAACGAGCCTTCAGTAGGCCGAATGCCTGTTCAATGACCACACGGGTACGTGAGTGGGCATGGTTGTAGTCCTCCTCATGCTCGTTCTGTGGGTTCCGGATTGGTGTAAGGAGCCATCTCTTCAGTGGATACCCGGCATCACCTGTATGAGACGAATAAAGGGTGTCAGTGGAATGATAGTGCTAAGTAGCCCCCCCCCCCCTCCTGCAAGGTCATTGACGCATCAAATGGGCCACGATGTCATGCATGGAATGAGACTCACCGAGTAGCCAGGATCTGTGCCCTGCGTGTCGCTCCATGTAGCGTGGTATTCTTGTGTTCCTCAGGACCATAGAATCATGGGTAGATCCTGGAAATCTGGCACAACAATGCGTAAAGATCTTGTTGGAGTCACACACCATTTGCACATTGATTGAATGAAATTGTTTCCGGTTGCGGTACTGGACCTCCATGGCATGTGGGACAACCAATTCAACATGGGTGCAGTCGATGGCACCAATGCAACCCGGGATGCCGCCAAGTGCATGGAATCCCACTTTTGCGTTGGTAATCTCCTGGTACGTGCGTGGTAGTGTGATGTGGTCGTCGGCGTGCTTCAGGAGGGCATCGTGCACTTGGAAGAGTGTCCGTGAGAACAGTGGCTGTGAAATGCCATGCAACTGTCCCACTGTGTGCTGGTAGGTGCCTGTGGCCAGGAAGTGGAGTACAGACACCACCTTCAGTAGGGGTGGGATGGCGGTTGGGCTATCTATCATGCTCACGAGGTCAGCATGTGTCATGTCCACAATGGCGATTATGGTGTCCCGGTCCAAACGGTAGAGGGTGTGGATCTGCTCAGCAGTGAGGTTGAACGGATCAGCTCGGAGGCGTGGGATTGCGGGCCGCCTGCGTGGTGGTAGTGGCAGTGCTTGTGGGCCTTGCTGACCCTGCCTTGCCCTCCTCCTCCTCCTTCTCCTCCGTCTCCCCTGTGCGCCCGGTTGTTGTACCTGTTGTTGTTCGTCGTCTTCTTGTAGTTGTAGCACTTGCAGTGCTATCTGGTCCCCCAGGCCCAACATCGCTAGTCCTGCCGGTAGCATTTTGGAGTGGGAGTGGTTGTGGGAGGGGTTTGGGTCTGCTATATATGTGCTGTCGGCCTGTATGGCCTCCACCTGTGCTGATTGAATGAATCTGTGGCAGATGCAATCCCTTCTGGCCGAGCACGTCCCGCACGTAAGGCTGCATTTGGCTGCATGGCATCTTGGGATTGGAATCATGTATCAAATCCCGATGGCAGTGTGATGTACTTTGACTGATTTTCATGCTATGCTCCCATTGTTACACATGCTATGATTGCAGCCGCTTACATACCTGTGAAGAGTCAGTGGTATGTAGGGCTCGATCGATGGCCGACCCTCATGCAGCACAGTAACGTACTTCACCGACGGGCGTGGCGTCCCATTTGTGATTGCAGCCAGTTAGCATTATGACACACAGCCGCACTACATTGATGTAATTGTGAATGCAAGCGTTCACAGAAGCCTTTTCGACGTAATGTTGCAAGTGAGGAATTCGAAGGCCAGCATTTTTGGTTTTGAAGTAGCGGCGAGGATACGCCCACAGGTCTGGCTGGAAATGTAACGTTCTATTGTAGAATGTCCTTGGGACATGGCCCATAACGAGCAAGCAATGAATGATATGAATTGAATGGGATGCGCAATAGCGTAGTGGACGATAAGGCAGGACGTTCCCAAATCCATCTTGCTTCACAACACTACAGATCCGGCCAGGAGCACAGTGGTTTTTGCAGACTGCATTACGCACAGACGCGATGGAAGTTTCACATATTATGTGAGTGAATATTCATGCGTTTTCATTGCGGGATGAGGGAATGATGAATGGATGCATGGACAGATGATTCCGTTTAGGGTCTGCCATGTACATGGGTTTTTTGAATCACTCCCCTTCCCCTGCGCTATGTGATGCAAGGCTGCCATAGTGGGACTTACGTCTATCTGCCCTTGTCGGATCCTCCCTGTCTCGACGCGCCTTCATACACTTGTGTCTAGGCACGTTACTAATCCCATGTCATGGGTTCTATCTTGACGGACGCATGCACAGTAACCGACGTTGCCAATGGTGTATTTACCTCGATTGATTTCGTTATGAATCGATACTGATTTAGGGGTGTGTATATTCCTTTGGAGTGGGCTAGCATGCATATGGGTGTGGATTTGGTGTGTTGAATGAAGATTGTAATGCATCATGAGTCCCGTAATGCAATCGGTTAATTTGTGTTTCATTTGGGTGACAGGTATCTCCTGCCCTATTGCAGATGCCATCTCTACGCCACTCCTCCAGATGGGTTTTACTCTCGACACCTGCAGCTTCGGGTGAATCAGTGGAGCACCATTTCGATCTTATGGGACGATCGCCAATGGGCCACATGCCCTTACGCTGTACTGGTGGCTAGGTGCAACATTTCGGCCTTTCAGCTCGACTAGTGCCTGCCTCATGGGACGGACCTGCGGTTCTTGCCGCTTCCATGTTGCCTTTTGGAACGTTGATGTAGGCCCTGTGTGCCATGATGGTACAGGGCGTCACACAAGTGGAAGCTGGTCAATTATTGCAGATGCAGCCCTCGGTGATGATGGATGTTTTGGTGTTATTTTGCAAATTGCTGTGGGGCCTTTGTCATTTGGATGTGCATTTAAATTGTATTCCGATATTTGTCGTGTTGCGTTATTCTTTGCAGGTGATGTGGCGATTTTCGATTTGTGGCGGTATGTATTGCGAGATGATCTGCATTGTGTTCCGCCTTCTGAGTTGAGTTGTGTGGTACAGTACTGGCCGCGTTTGCCTACGTAGCACAGTATGGTCACGGATAGGGGCTGCCATTGTGACTGTTTACATGATGTGCTGTTCAGGGGCGGGGGATTGGCTTTTGGCCGACTGGTGCCTGTCAGCCAGGTCGATTGGTGGAATGATGGGATGTTCAGAATGTGGCTGGTCACAGGTGCCTGTGTTTGCGTGCGTTTGTTGGAGGGGGACTGGGGTCATGTCCATTGGAATAGCTTCTGTATTCATGCCATCTGTGCCCTGCAGCTCCCATCGGCCCCTCTTGGGATGAGCCTGGCTGCTCAGTCACTCTGCCAACTTGTGTGGTACATGCTTCTGCTGATGGTTGGTTTGTTTACTGGCAAGAGTACAGGGCTGGTGCAATCCCCCTCAGGATGCTGTTTTGGATGTTGCCTTGCGCTGGTGGCAAGCGATGGGGGACTACTGTTGTTTTGTGTCATGTGTTCTTGATTTTCATTTTGATGTATTGTACCTTCACATGCCTGTGCTGCATCAGTACGGCTATGGTGACATGCCGTACATGGATGCCCACTCACGGGGCGCTTTGAGCCCCTGCATGCATTTCTACGTTGGCATGCATGGGTGAATTGTAGATTTCACTGGTTGCATAGTGTGAGTACATTGCGCCTGCCAGGAGTTGTGCAATGTGGCCAGGGAGTGGAGTACAGGCACTCAGTGGGCCATTTACGGTTGGTTCACGATGCCGTATTTCTCGCCATGGCGGAATGGTACTTTACGACGTGCTTGATGGCGTTCAGTACATGTCCGCTAGGGTCAGAATTCGCGTACCGTTGCGCCATGGCGGTGATTCCGGTTTTGCAAGGCGCGCGTGCGCGTACTTGGTGCAGTTAGCGTTGCCGTTCACTGCGGTGTCGCTAATGGCATCGTACTTTACGGTGACGGGTCATAATCGCAACGAGCGGTGTTCGATGGCGGTATTGCATTTCCGCCATCATTTTTCCATTTCCGCCAGGGTCGTAATGAGGCCCAATATAAAAAATATAAGTCATTCAAAACAATGCCCTCAGAGATGCATTGCACATCCCAAAAAGAGATCCTATTTCCACTACTAGAAGGAATGCCTATTGGCTCTGCATCAGGGATTGAATTTACTTCAAAACCCTCACCCTAGCACAGAAATGTCTGGCTTACACTGCCCCAAAATACCTGCACAATAAAATCATCAAATCTCAGTCTAACAGACCAACCAGAGCCTCCCACTCCCCTCCAACCGCCTATCCATACCTAGATTTAAACTCCAAAAATCTGGCGACTGCAGCTTCTCAGGGTTGGCGGCTAAATACTGCAACACCCTAGAACCTTAAGAGCTGAAACCTCCTTCTGGTCCTTCCGTAAAGGTCTCAAAACTTGGCTCTTCTCTCAAGACGCATAACCTCCCGTAGTCTTCTTTTCTGTTTAGTCAAATGACTTATGTAACATACTTCAAGCAATGGCAAATGTACCTGTACTTACACTGTTACTGCGTTTAGTTAACATCGACTGCATCTCTGTAACCAGCGACTAGATACCTTTGAGCTCATGTAACTGCTACTATACCTGTACCAATATCAATTCTGTTCGAAGTTAAACCTCATCGCGCTTTCTATAACCAGCACCTAGATGCCTTCTGGTTTTGTACGCTCTATAAATGACAAAACAAATAAATACAAATATATGAAACTGAGGCTCCTGTGAGTAGGGAGTTCCCAAATTCCAGTGTGAGATGGGCAGAACTTGAACAACGTTTGGTTCTTAAACTAGGTGCATGGATGAAAGGCATTACTTTTCACAGGCGCGCAAGAAGGTATAATGCTGCTTGAACCTTTTTGACGATGTCTGTTTTGTTGATTGAGAGGTCACTGTTGATAGTACAGCTGAGATATTTTGCATTGGATAAGAGACAAGACATGCATACATCACGTTTCATGTCAATCCACCTATGTTGTTATTGGACATGCTTGGTGGGGTTTCCAAGTAGAATGAATAGAGTCTTTGTAGGGTTGAGCTACAGGTAGGTGCTTGACATCCAGGGTCACATGAGGGGCCACAATTCCTTTAGTTAGTGGCTGGTGGTGAGGCAATTGATCTTTAGGTAAAGCTGTGCCATCTGAATATTGGTGTACTGAGATATCATTGTTGATATGGAGTTCCCCCAGAGTTTCCATGGGGAGGTTGAAGATCACAGACACAGACTATAGCCTTGTGCAACTTCTCAGGTAACTTGGTAGTTCTGGGATCTGTTGGGGTCCCCCTGGACTAGTTGATCACTGTTGAAGAGGTATGAGTTGAACCACTTAAACATGTTCCGTATAAGATCAAGTGCCTCGTGAGGATGTTGACTGGGGCTTCATGCTTAATGGTGTCTAAGGCAGCTGAGTGGTTGAGGAGAAGGTGAAAGCAGGGGTCTCTTTCGTCCTGGATGTGTAGAGTATCATAGATAACATGGATGGTGGTGTGATGGTGCAAATGGGGCAAACGTCACCTCACGTCATGCACCACACCCCACTCCCCAAAAATGTTACGGAATACACTGATTACTGAGAGATACATATATGAAGAAACAGTATTCCTGCTGAATTATACGTGTAGCTTTGAAGGAAATGGATACTCTTCTGTAAAATGAAGGGCAGCGCCACATAGATTATAAGTTGAATTGTAAAAAAAAAGGTGTGGTTTACCCTCCATCCTGGGAAAGGGGGTTTGATGAAGTGTGGATACCCTAACATTATAGAAGTGCAGAGGTGTGGTTTACCCTCTGTCCCAGTAACGGCGCATGAGGAAGTGCGGATATTCTTGCATTATAGAAGAGAGGAAGTGTGGTATGCATCCACCCTTGGTCGGGGGGCATGAGAAGGTGTGATTAACCCTCCATCCCGGGTAAGGGGGCATGAGGAAGTGTGGATACACTTGCGTTATAGAAGTCAGGAGGAGTGATTTCCCTCCATAGAGGAAGGGGGTGTGAGAAGGCGTGGTTTACCCTCCATCCCAGTTAAGGGGGCGTGAGGAAGCATTGATACCCTTGCATTATGTAAAGCTGACAAAGTGGTAGAATTGATATGCTATGATATGATAAGTCATTTATTACGCACATGTACACAAGTGTTTCAAGGTTTGACATGACAAGGGAGGGAAGACAGAGGGAGGACAAGACAAGCGATCATACTAGGTCTTGTGTCATTCATATTGTGCACATGCAAGAATGAGAAGTGCAGGCGTAAAGGGAGGGGGAAGTGCAATGGAGAGGGGAGGGGAAAACAGGGCATCAATGCTCTGAGTAAGTTCAGCCGGGGCAGCACGGCTCTGGGTGGTGCAAGGAGAACAAGGGACTGCAGGTTTACTGTTACATTGTGTTATTATTGATGAAATATGTGTTGTGTAATATGTGTTTTTTTGTGAAGGTGTATTGTAAATTGCGGTTTATTGGTGGATTGAAAGAATTTAGAGTGAAAGATATGATTGTGGTGTGTATATTAACACGTGCTTTAGGAAATAATAAAATAAAATGAACTCACTCCCCCTTAGTACACATGTGTAAATCATTTCCCCAGCAAAGGAACAACATAATTGAATACCATAAGGAATGGATACATGAAACAGTAAAGCATATGTTTCAATCTTGGCTCCCGGAAAGCACACATGATAAGAATATGTTCGAAAACATCTATGTGCACCTATCAGATAAATATAAAGGGAAAAAACTAAAAAATAGAGTAAGCATTATAGAATTGTGGAAAATATTTGAGGTAGAGGCAGGCGATAAAGGAAAAAATGAAAACGAGGTGAAAATGTAAGTACCTATACAGTCCACTGCCCCTCCTCTGTTTTGGTCCCCATAGATGGTATGGTACCCGTAGATGGGATGTGGACACTATCCATTGCAGCCTGCAACAGGCTATATGAATCTTATGTTTGTACCCCATCGAGGGGAAAATTAAAATGAGCAAAACCCTCCTAAGGATGCAACAAGAAATCCACTTCTTTTCCAGGTAGAAAATGATTCACCACAATTTCTTGAAGCACAATTGAAAGAAACAGAGGCAGAATTGGCAAGAGCAAGAGAGAGGCGAGTAGATGGACATGGGGCGCCAGCAACTACAAATACATGGATGGCAGGACAGATTTTGTTTAAAATAGACAGCAAAACAATAAAGGATCTCTGTGTGAATGGCGAACAAACAGTAGAGGAATGGGGGAGTGTTCAAATGAACAATTGTGTAGTAACAGTGTTGACTATTACTTAGCGGTAGGAGAAAGAGAAGATGATTGGGAGAATGTAGATTTGGTTGATGATTATGTGATGGATGAGACAGTAATTGAAGAACCTCTCAGAATTGAATTGAGGCAGTATTTTTTATAGGGACAGGCTTTGGAGAATACCAGGACAGGTATTTGTAGCAAAGGGGAAGAGAAAGGAGAATGTATCGGCACAAAGAAAAAGGGGTACACAATTTCCTTTATTACAGAAAGGTCCAGGAATATCACAGTACATTCTCTGGCCATAGGTTAACATCACTCAGAGCAGGAGCAGGTATATGGATATATGAGTTAGAAAAACAGACAGCAGGGTTTACATTAGTGGTGAGCGACATGACCAGTTCATTTGCCTGACCATTGGGAGAGCAAGCAGACAACCTCTGTAAGAGGAAAGGGTACCTAGAGAGACATTGAATAGAAATGCATTTTTCAGAGTACCTTTTTAATAATTGTCGAACACAAGTATCGAAAGTATTAAGGGTACAATAGCCAAACACATCGGGCATGACACTAACGATGAAAGTGGATGAAGATGCCACAAAATACATACAGGCATTTCAAGAAACATGGTGTTTGAAAACAAGGGATCCATGGGATGAAAGCATACCAATATTTTATCACATTTTGAGTTTGGGCCTACAAGTGGAATTGAGGAAAATAGTAGGTATAGAAATGAAACCATGGCCCAAAATACAAGCTACAATAGTTCACTTTTGAGGATTTAGGGAGGAGAGGGAGAATAAAACTGTAGAACAAATCAAGAGGGATGAGTTGAAATTGATAAAACATAAATTAGCAAAGGTTATGTCAGTGTAAATTCTGGGGCCGGCAGATCTGTGTCAAGGGTCCATGGACTCCCAGCTCATTATGGGCCATAACTCCATCCCTGGTCCCAAGAGGTTGAGGTCCACACAAGGAGCAAGGGTTTACTGTGGTTTATTAGCCAAACGCACAGGGGTCATATGCTGAACAAAATCCAGGTACATGCCGCCACAGTCTGGCTCGTAGGCAGGTTTTGTAGTTTCATGATGTAACAACCTTCGTCACTCGGCGGACTCCCTCCTAAACCTATCAAGGCCTGGGATTGGTCCCCTGGCTGGTAGGTCCAGTATAGGACCCTATACAAAGGATTATAGTTGTACAGACCTGTGTCAGGTGGTATACTTGGATCATCCCCAAAAGTTGTTACACTAAAAAGTTTACAGTGGGAAAGCCTGGTAATTGGTTGGTAACCCTCGCCATCTGTCCCCAAGACCCAGGCTCCTGATTGGTCAGGATGCGGGCCCCCAAGTCTGGGACAAATGCTGTTCCCAGCCCACGAGGCACCTGTTCTCAATGCATGTCTACTACGTTTCAGCAATTTCAACTATGTGTCTGCGTATTACAATAGTGTGAAGATGACTAATACCATGGGAGCACTACATTCCCACTGTGCAAGGTGTCTGGAGGTAATAATTATGTTGCGAGTCGCTGTCCAGCCGTGGGCTGCTGATCATTCTCAGCCTCTGCATCTTGGCTTAGTTGCAACCTGGCCGGGTCACGTGTCCAGTGACCACTCTTGCGGGCCCAATTGCCCTGAATGAGTGTGTATTTTAAAGGGAACAATTGCTGCTACTCCCAATGTCACCTTGGCCCAGGATATGGAATGTTACTTTGCAACATGGGGTCCTTGCAGCGTGTTGCTTATGCCGGTGGCTACTCTGCTAGCACAGCACCTTACGGCTCAGGATTTCTCTCCGATCACTGCAGCCTACTGTTCCCCCTTCTTGCCTGCTCAGGCTTTCAGTATGGAGTCGTCGTAATGTCTATATGTTATTAAGAGCTTTACAGTTGGTCAGGTCCCTTGGGTGCTCCTGTCCTTCCATAGGGTTAGCTGTGTAGAGTGTCAGCAAGCGTGTACAAACTCTTCTTGCTTCTTGGGTTTCTGCTGTGCTATAGCAAGTCTAATGGCAAAATAACAAACATGCTGATAGTATAGGTGTCACAGTCAGCTATCTCATGAACAGTACATGTTCTTCATGTAGATTGGTGTGTGTGTAAGTGTGAATTGCGCGGATAGCGCATTTGCTTCAAGTCTAATGGAGCTATGTCGTCGGGATGCCTCTAACAGCCTGCACCGTACCAGGTCTGGTACAGTGCCTTAGTCAAGTCGGTCCATGGGATTCTCCTCAACTCTGTCTGGTGTTTCGTCATCCATTCTTGGCAGAGGTCGTATTACGGCAGGAACGTATGGTCGGCTGGCAGGATACCGCTCGTGGTAATTGTCCTGGGTTGGGGCGGTGGGAAATGGCATAAGTTCTATGATCGCCGGCCATGTTGATGCTGATGCTTCTTTCGGTTGGGAGGTCGTCCCAGACTGAGAGTCTGCTCTGATATTTCCTCTTCAGTACCCCCTCTGGTTGATTTATCAACCACAACATTATGGTACCCTTTGTCATCTATCAAACGACTCACTTTCGTTATTCCACCCAAGTGTCCGTAGTGGTTAACATGATCTTCAAATTACCAATACATGTAGACACAGCCACCCCCAGGCTTGCACTAAACCCACTTCCCTACATACTTCCTTGGGTTGCACAGATTTTCTGTTTTCATTGTAGGATGATACACGTCTGCCTGTGTTATCTGTCATCTCAGTCATTCTCTTTCCTTCATTACTTCATCCATGTGTTGATCAGTGCCCATGGCCCTCAGTACTTTCATCCCCACTGCCTCCTCTGCTTCCTTTTTACATCTCGCCATGCAAAACTTCACACCTAATAAGGACCCTGCTCCCATCACTAATCCTCCAGTAAGCACCCTTAGGCCAGCATATAACCAGGAAGGCATTCAGGACCAGAGGTACGAAAGCCAGCTCTTGTCCGTTTTGGTACCTTTCGATTATTCTTCCATCTTGGCCTGCATTCGCACCAGCTGTGCCACGGCTTCAGAAAGGGTCCCGTTGTTCTCATCATTTGCTGGGTTAAAAGTACATCAGGAACTCCCTATTTTGGCACAAACTCCTCCCTCTATAGCCGTGAGGAGGTCCAGGACGTATCTGTTTGCAGTGCCACCAGTCGTATTGCTCTGAGCTCCTCCTTTATTGCATTGAAGCTGTTCACTGTTGAGTTTATTGTCATCATTAGCTCCCACCTAGTTATCTGAACCCACTTTGCATTTGCATATGTCTGGAAGCCTGGGTGTATGAGTGCTGAGAAGAACATTGCAGTTCTGCTGTATAGTCTGTGTGCTGGTGGTAGTTCGTCGAGGGACACCTCAGACCGTCCACAGAAATAGTTTCCTCTCTTCACACTCTTCAGTTGTTCCTTCTTGGTTGTTGCACTGTCCTTAACGCCTTGTACTGATGGCAACAACCTCTTCTTCCTACCGTTGCCCTCGTCCGTTTTGGGGAACTTGCCTAGGTTAATGTGCATCTTGGGTACTACTAGTGAGGGTATGTTGACATGAGACAAGGAACATATTCCTCCCCAGTTCGGTGGGTGCTTCTCATATGCTATGGAACCCCAAGTCCAATACTGGTCCATCATCACAGCCATTCCTTTTCCCATTTGTGGTATCTTCTCCACTCTTATGCACCCTTCGCTCTGTCCCACTTCATCAGTGCCATCAGGTGTGTTCAGCGGGATTATTGTGAGAGGTCCATCTTCCTTGTCCACCCATGTCAGCAAACTTGCACTCTTGGCCCATTCCTTGAGGCATTTGTCATTTTCTTCTTGGACCTTTGTCACAGCTGCTCTTGTTAACGTCAATGCCTTGCTCTCTACTACTCCATCCTCCCATCCATTCTTCATATATACCTTGCCATACACCAGCACTTGTAGTCGCTCCCAGCAGCCAGGCTCTCCGCCAACCTCTTTTGCTCCCCATTTGCAAGGTAGGTACTGCAGTGTCACTTCTTTCATTTCAACCTTCTCAGGTTTATTGGTGATATAATGTAGAGCCTCTGCCTGTTGCCAATAAGTGTCCATGATTGGTAGTGTCTTGATGAAGTTGTCCTCATAGGGAAATATCTCCTTTGATCTCCATCTTAATGTTTCTGTCTTCCCTTAAATCTCCCCTGTGTCTGGAACATGGCAAGGTACAGGAGATATTGTGCTGTTGCCGCTGATACTGCTGTTGCTATGTAGGTCCTGGAGGCACCCATGGCATATGGGATCAGGGAGCAGACATAGCAGCTCTCCCTTGTTCCATCCTTACCAATTTTAGACATGTGTTTATACCACATGTTGTTAGCTATGTGTGTAGTGTCAGTGAGATGTGTGTCCACCCCACTTACATCAGTTCCCACGCTACGCTTACCTCTTCTTACCTTATTTACTGCTACACTGGGACCATCTGACACAGTTGTCCTAGCCGCTTGGGTTGGGGAAATTTTAGTATTTGATGCAGCAAAGACATGCAAAGCCATGTAGGTGTTCCAGAGCACCACAGCTAAAATGCTTACGGACAGCAATAACCACACAGTTTTTAAAACTCTTTTTAATAAAGCTACCATTTTTACCTGCTTCCTTGTCAACGTTGTAGCTGATGAGGAGATAAAGTTGCCAGCCTGAAAATCACAGTAAGAAGCGTTATTATGTTAGTACTTGTAAGTGTTTTAAGCTCTGCGGACTAGATAATCATTTAATGCCCATGCAAAAATGTCTTCCCATATCTTCTGTATTGATCAGTGTGTGAGGGTTGGTATAATATGGTGATGTTCAGGGTAGGTTTGGGCTAGGTACTCATTGAATGCATAATAGTATACTCAGGGTGGCCGCGGTCTATTTTAGGCAGCCCACCTTATAGCATGAATGTACTGGTGAGATAATGCTTCAGGATGGTCAATAGGAGGCAGCATCTCTTATCCTATAACCTTATCCTAGATTACCTATTACATCAACAATTACAGTCGCAGCAACCTGCATGTGCGAAGGAAGAGAAAATAGAAATAGAAAGAAAGAGAGAGAGAGAGAGGGAGAGAGAGAGAGAGAGAGAGAGAGAGAGAGAGCACCTTGAATAATGTGTTAACACAGTGTATTCCTAATGAGATTGTTCATGCTGCATGGTCATTTCTACTTATCGTCTTATCGTCGGATTGCTACCATTACATGTTCTTGTCACAAATGGTACACTTCTTTTTTCGTAAATGCTTGGTGCTGGGACCAATATTCATTTATTCCTCTATTTGCACTAAAATGGCAGTTAGGATATCAGGGCCTCGGGAACATCTGATCATTGGATGGCATTGCGTTCTGGGTTATCTGTGACCAGGGCGTCACCAGCATCTACGGGGCTCAATGTCGGGGCATCACATCTATCTAGGCCGTTGTCTGTTTCCGTAGCATTGGCACTATCAGTTCCTCTGGACGTGGCTTGGGGCAGAATTGGTCCCTTGTAGGTTTTTATATCCTGCAAATGGTACCAAGCTGACTGGCCCTCGAGCTTGACCACTTTCTCCGCTACTGCTTCTACGGCGTAAGGCCCTGTGAAGCGCGGTGCATTCCAGTGCCAAACAAAATTTCATAAGAGGACACGGTCCCCCACCTTAATGGGTTGTTCCTTTGTTGAATCTTGAGTGCTGTCATCTTCGCTTTGATCATCTTACACTCTCCCGTGGTTCCATTGAATCTGTAGAGAGATAAAAGAAGCACTAGAAACAAGTGAATTCACATACTGAATCACCTCCTTACCAAACACATCTGCCGTCCCTTCAGAATCCTTTACTGCCCACATGGTTGGGGCCAAGGGCAGGAGCATGCCGCGTCCTGTCACCACCTCGTGGGGTGTGAGGTGGTGATCAGAGCCTGGCTTATTCTTAAACTCAAATACGGCCAGAGGTAAGCACTGCAGCCAGTTTCTCTTGGTGCTCTGCTGAATTTTAGCTATGCTTTCTTTCAATAATCCGTTGAGGCATTCACACACACCATTGGCTTGAGGATCGTATGCACACGCAAGCTTATGTTTGATTCCTAACAGGGTGGTTATATGCTGAAATAGTTCATTAGCAAAGTGGGGGCATTTATCAGACCGTAGGACGTCACAAACCCCCCATCTAGGGAACACTTCCCAGACTAGGAACTTAGCTGCTCTAAAAGCATCAGCATGGGAACATGGACCTGCCTCGATCCATCTTGAGAATCGGCAGACCACCATTATCATGTAGCGATATCCTTGACAAACATTGATCATATCTACTTAATGAACGTGGCGGTGCAAAAAGGGGCCCTCAGGATGGGGGATGACTCCTGTTATTACCCTTTATGTATGCCCAGCAGTGAACTGTTGGCATGTCAAACAATTACATAAAATTGGAAACATGTATGTTTAAATCTGGGCAGAACCATGAGAATCTCACATCACTACCGAAGAAATCATGGAAGCTATAAAAAAATCTCAAAACCTCTGCCCTGGGCCCTGACGGCCTATCCGCAAACTTTTATAAAAAATTCGCCAGAATCCTAGCTCCGCAAATGGCAACCCTATTCAACTCCTTCCTATCCTCGAAGTCAGTCACCGGCTCAATGGCAGAGTCGTTCACAATCTTGCTACATAAACCTGGGAAAGACCCCGAACTGGCCGCCTCTTACTGCCCAATCTCACTCCATAACAACAATGGCAAAATCTTTGCCAAAGTGCTGACTAGCAGGCTAGGCCCTATCCTGCCATCCCTGATCAACCGGGACCAAACGGGTTTCATCCCTGGGAGAGCGACCCACGATAACATCAGGAGAACGATAGATATCATTGAAAGTGCTCATAGACTAAAGGTGGGAATGGCGGTCATCTCTTTAGATGCACACAAAGCCTTCGATTTGGTCGACTGGGGGTACATCCAGGCAGTCCTCGAGCACTTTGGCTCTGGCCCAAACTTTATCACATGGGTAATGGCCAACTACCAATCACCCACCACACAGCTGCGGGTCAACGGCACCAGGTCTGAGACAATTCACATATCCAGGGGCACCAGACAGGGCTGCCCACTCTCCCCAATAGTGTTTGCTCTATCCATGGAGCCCTTCGCAGCAACAATCCGAAAAAACCATAGGATTAGGGGGATACACATGAGAAACCAAGAATATAAAATAGCACTATATGCGGTGACGTGTTAATAACGGCATCAAATCTGGCGTCGTCCCTGGGTGCCCTGTGGAAGGAGATCACAGAATTTGGGACACTATCAGGGTTCAAAGTGAACCTCAACAAGTCTGATACACTCGCAGTTAATCTGTCTAAACAAGAAAAAGTCTCACTCAGCCCCCTTATGCCGATCCCATGGTCGACAGGTCCAATCACTTACCTCGGGGTACAGATCCCCAATGACCCACTACGCTTGTACTCAAGCAACTTCCCGCACCTCATTAAAGAGCTCCAAAAGGATCTCAAATGATGGAAACCCCAGGAAATCTCCTCGGACGGATTACTGCCATCAAAATGAACCTACTCCCTAGATGGCTGTACCATTGCACAGCACTATCAATTCAAATCCTCGGCCCAGCCCTGATAGCCCTGCAAAAGGAAATCTAGGAATTCGTATGGGGGGGGAAAAAACCTTGCATAGGTAAACGAATAATGATGAGGGGGATAGCACAGGGCCGGTTGGGAGTTCCAGACCTGGCCAGATACACCCTAGTGGCGCAACTATCTCAGGCATTCTCATGGGTCCAAGAATCAGACACACCAAAATGGACACATCTTGAAGAAGCTTGGTGCCCAGTCCCACCCTCTGTACTACCACACCTACCCAACATTCAACCCCAAGCTACTACCGGCCCCCTACTGACGACCAGAACCACAACCTGCTGCTGGAAGACTGCAGCCCGAAAATGGGGCATCCACGGCTCTCTAGGCCCCCTTACCCCTATCTGGAACAACCCAGAATTCTCCCCAGGCATGTCCCCACAGAACTTCCAACTATGGATAGAAGGAGGCTTGCAAACAACCAGCGATTTCCTAGAGGCAGGAGCACCCATCTCATTTGAAAGGTGCAAAGCAAAATTCGGGGTAAATGAACGGGAAAGATTTTGCTATGCCCAAATCCGACACTGGCTATCCCACAGAGCGACCAGAGAGAAATGCTCGAGAGAACAGACTGCGCTTGAACTATCCCTAACAACCCCTACTAGCAAAGGCAGAACCTCGATCCTCTACCGACTCCTAGATAGGGCAGACCCATCCATAAAAGAAAGATACATGCTCGAATGGGAAAAGGACCTGGGCAGGGAAATCGATGTTGAAAACTGGGGGAAAATCTGGACCAGGCTGCATAAAAGCTTGCAATGTATCACAAATAGAGAAGGGGGCTACAAACTCTGCTACAGGTACTACATAACCCCCGCACAAATCAATAGGGCCAATCTGATCATCCCAGGAACATGCTGGCGCGAGTGCCCGTCACCAGGCTCACTATTCCACATGGTATGGACATGTCCGAAGGCTGAACTGTATTGGAGAGAGGTAATTAAACATATTAAGGACATATCAGGCCTATCCATCCCCTGGGACCCCGGAATCATTCTACTGGGCGATACAGGCAATGGCGCTTTCTCACTCTCAGGCCAAATCCCCCGCCTATGCTCTCACCTACTCCTAGCAGCGAAAATCGCAATGGGCCGGGTGTGGAAAGATAAAGACAGACCCTCTGTGACACTCTGGTGGGCTAAATGCTGGGACATAGCGGTCGCCGAAAAAAATCACCACAATCCGATCTTGCTCTCTGTACAGAGCCTTAAACATATGGGACCCATTCATGGACTACGGTGCCAAATTCCCGACTCTCACCAAAAGGCCCCCACTAACCAGATGGCTCTAAATCAACCCACTCCACTAACCCTCAGCTTCAGGACATTGCAATCCGGCTCACCAAAAGCCCTTCAGCACCCAAGGACAGATTGGGCCACGGACATGATCACCCAAACCATCGACAGGGCCCTTCCCCCTCCCCACCTCCTTTTCACTGCTTCCACCGAGAGACATTTGCACCTTATTGTATTTAGCGATTGCTGAACTGCTGTCCTTATGCTCAATGTAATGCTTATTTATAAAAACCCAATAAAATGTTGTTATGAAAAAATAAAAATGGAGGGTGATTCACAATACCCTTGTGGTGGCCTAGTGTGTTTCCATTTCTGGTTGCTGTACATGAAGCTTGTCAAATCCTGACCAACACCATGACCCCCCATTTGCCTTGCGAACGGGGTACACCACAGTGTTGCATGGAGTCTCTGATGGTACCAGAATACCTCTGTCTACACGGGCACTGATTGTCTCATAAATACCTTCATCTGCTTTCTTAGTCAGTGGGTATTGCCGGGCCCTGGGCAGGATCGCTCCTGGTTTCAGTTTTATCTGCACTCCTCCTATGCTTTTTATGCAGCTGACATTGTATGGACTGGTGGTCCATAGTGTCTCGTGTACCTTCGCTAGATCCTCCTCACAAAAGGAAGGTGGAGCTTCTAAGGCCACTGACATTTTCTGCGCCACCTCCTTGTATGTTATGCATAACTAGAAGTACACACTCATTCCTAACATCATCTTGCTGCTCCCTTTGGCCTGTGAGAACAATTCCTCATCTGACACTTGTGTTAGTCAACACCCTTCTCCCAGTGCTATTATTGGTCTCCATGACCTCCCCTCGTCATCCAATGCGTGTACATCAACCCAATCCTCTCGTGACACAATTCCTTCTATATCTATTGATACAAACGTGCCTTCCTTTTCATCAGTTGGTGTTTCCAGCCTAAAGAGGCACTCACTGGGCCTTCTCCATACCTTCCCTGCAACTCCGGGCAGCCAGGCAAGGGCCATATCCGTTCCGTACTGCAACACTTCTGGGTCAACAGGCTCCCCCCTTTTTACCCGTTGCCCACAGTATGCCTGAAGCATTTGCCTTGCTGTGAGCATGTGGATGCCTGGTGTGGAGCAAATTATGCGTTTGTCTGTGAAGGAAATTGTCATGTTCAGTCTGCTCATTATGTCACGTCCCAGTATGTTTACCGGTGCTTGCTTAGAGTGAATTAGGGGCAATGATAAGTCATGGGGCCTCATTCCGAGTACGGCGCTAACCAATGGCGCTATTAACGCCTTGGTTGACGCCGTACCCGGACCGGCAGCGCCTTGGTGGTTGGCGGAATTACCGCCCCATTCCAAGGTTGGCGGGGCGGTAATTCCCCAATCCCCATTTACCCTTCCCCATTCCCATTCTTGCCCCATAGGGCATAATGGGAGTGGGGAAGGCGTCAATTACGCCACCGTAAATTACGGTGGCGTAATTAACATCAAGGTCCCTTAGCGCCATGGTATTTAACGCCTGCTAAAAGCAGGTGTTAAAAGCACCATGGCGCTAAGGGAACTCGGAGTATGGCGGTAAGGGATTACCGCCACCGCTCTCGTTAGCGGTGGCCGCTATCCCTTACCGCCATACTCGGAATGAGGCCCATGATGTCCTATTGATAATGAGATGTTATCAGTAAAAGGAACCACCTCTCAAGCCCCAGATAATCCTTGAATGTTCATGGCATCACCTGACAATTTGTACTTCCATTCCCGTATGCATGACCTAATAGCCCCAGTGTCATCCAGAAAGGAAAATATTTTGTCACCTATAGCCACCCTATGTGAGGTTCCTCCACAGGATTAGGTGTGACTGATAGGATGGGGCACTGCAAGTTTATATGTGGGCTGTCCTATTGGGGGTACAATGACTGTCCATTCCCTGTGTAGGGGTTATGCCCCACCATTGTCACTCCACCCATCCTTGTCACACGTACCATTGCTGTTGTGTCTATGGGTTGTGTGGAATTATCTTTTATTTGTATCAACTGCTGTACCAGTTGCGTGTTTTGGGGCTGTTGTGTTGCCATTTTTTGTTGATGCGGCTGCTGCCCTTGTTGTACTTGTGGGTGCTGGTTTACCTGCTAAGTCTGTTGTTGCACCTGGGGTGGTGGGTTATGTTGTGGTGCATTTTGTAGTGGCCCCATCTTTCAGGCTTCTTGCACATAACACCCGTTCTGCCCATTCTGGTAGCTCTGCTGCCCTGGTTCACCCGACCCTGGTTGCATCCCCCTGCTTTGGCATGTATGAGAAATATGCCCCAGTTGCTCACAAGTCCAGCATTGCTATGGTTCCCGTGCTTACCATTCGAATCCTACTCTTCCTTCCCCATGTCCCTGTTGGTAATTCCTGAATCCTCCACCTTGGCGTCCCTTTGGAATCCACCCAGTCCCCCATAGTTATTCTGATAGCCGCCCCTTTCCATGTACCCCCTTCCCCTTCCCAATTGGGGCATGAATTGCTGCATCGCATTGTCCCTGCTGCTGCGGTTGGGGCTGGAGTTGTGATACAGCTACCTGTTGTGGTGGGGCGGGGCTAGTTATGAGCACCCCTTCTAGGGTATATTTAGATAGTTTCTTCTGGACTAGTTTTGCTTCATCTGCTTTTCTATCCTCTGTCTGGCTTCATCTTGTCTTGCCACAGCCTGCAGTGGTGCACAATGGTGAGTTGTGTTTTCAACCATGCTTTAGCCTCCATCCCCACCAACTTCTTCAGTTGTCTTTGTACCTGCTCTGATAACCCTTGTATCAAGATGTGGTAAAATATTGCTATCGTTTTATCCATTGGCTCCTGAGTTTCGAGGCACCAAAGCTCTTGAATCTCTTGAATATAGCTAACAGGATCTTCATCGTCATTCATGCATCTTGCGTGACGTAATCGCTCCTATATCTGACGTGTCAGGGTACTGTGTCCATAACGCCTGTTACACTGCATGTCTGCAATTTGCGAATAGGGCACTCTCGTGTTCAGTGTTGTGGGTGGTGACTCCCGGGAAACCCGCCCTCTTCCAAATGTCATCCGCAGCGTCACCCAAGATGGATACTAATAAGCCCTTGACATCACCTCCCGCCAACCTGTGTCCTGCCGTCAGCTTCTCCATTTCGTATATCCATTTCCCTGCTCCTCCACTTAAGGAGGGTAACCTTAGTTGAATGTTTTCCTTATCTGTGTGCTTCCAATGTACATACTGTGACCTGCACCCACCCCTCTCCAATAAGGGCATCTGCGAGTACACAGTCCTCTCTTCTGGCATGCGTCTGTACTTCTGTATCTGAATTTGCCCCCTTTCATCCTCTGCTCCTGCATCTATATCCATTACATGTATTGCATGTGGTATGGGTGGGGTGCTTCACGTCCCAGTGGGCCTGCCTTGTGAGCATGTGTGTTCCCTGGCTTGTGTCACTGTCGCTCCATCCTTTCTGCACCCTGGGAGATCCGGGAGCCTGCTTGTATAAGGCGTCTGCGGGGCTGCCCCCCCCCTCAATGGCATCTTGATTGGTGCTGTCTGCACCCCTTCCCTTGTCCCCTTCATCTTGTGTTTTACACTCCCACGACATCACAGCACCTGCTCGCGTTATGTAAAGTTTGCTAGGCCTACCCCTCGTCAAATGGGTTGTCGTCTCTGCTCTCATCCTCCTCTTAGCTACAAAATCCATCAGAGAATGTCAGTTTGCGCGCATGTGGGTAGTGCACGGTTACTGTTTCAAGATCAATGTTTGTCAACCCGCATGCATCTTTCTCCTCTCGTTTCCCCCATGTGCTGTCTCGCCACTTACCTAAGGTGCCTTGGAAGCACCTGCTCCACTCACTGTGCCCCCTGTGGAACCTGTCCATCCTGTTGCTCACCTCGCCATTCTTTGTCACATCTTTTCCTATCCAACTCTTCCTGTATTGCCTCCCTAACCCTTTTGAGCACCCGCTCCTCCTCGTCCCTCTCATTGCGCTCCCTGTTTATTCTCGCCAACCTCAGCTCCTTCAACATCCCTTCTTCCTACTTGTGTGTCTGCTGCAATAGTATCTTTTTCCTCCACAACGCCATCGATCTCTCTGCATATTCTCTTTCCTTCCTTTCCATCTCCTTTTCCACCTTCTTCATTTCTGCAACCTGCTTCATTCTCTCTGCCTCCCTTCCGACTTCCTCTTCCCGCTCCCTGTCCATCTGGGCTGATTGTACCTGACATTCCTGCTCCTTGAACTCCAGCCCCTTTATGATCATTTCCTTCCACTCTCTCCCTTCCTCTTCCACCTCTTTCTCTGCATCTTCCCTCTGCTTATCTTTACTTGCCTTGTGTGTCGTCTTCCCTCTACACCCCTGGTACAGTTCCAACCCTTCTATTGCCTGTGCAGCACCTTCTGCCTCCCCTGTCGTGACCCCTTGTAACTTCAGCAACATGTGTGCCTCCACCCATTCATCCCGGTCTATGCCCGCAAACTCTGTCTTCGCATGCCGCAGACTTTCCTCACCAGGGCCTAGGCTGACAGCCTCCTTCCCCGTCCCATTCTGCAGGGTGTCTGGGGCCTGTACCTTTGGAGTGTATGGGGGTGGCTTATACATGGGATTGGAATAACCTTCTGTTGCTTTTAATTCTCAGGGCTCCCTTACTTCGTCTAGATCCGGGTATAAGCCATGCTCCACCTCCTCCTCCTCTATGTTGTCAGAGGTGACGCTGGGTGGTGCCGGAGGTGGCGTGCTTGTGTCTGAACCCTACTCCTTCATCCCCGCAAGCTCATCATCCATGGCCTGTCCTCCTAGAACATACGCCATAACTCGTATATTTTATACGGCTAGCTAACTTCCTCCCCTTGTATGTGTTCTGTATATGCATCAGTAGCGATTACAGCGCGTCTGGGGAGCTACTGCAGGTAGGCGGCCATGGTCTTATTAACTTCCCTTCTGTACTCTTGGACCATTGTACGCTGTACTTTATTATTCTGTCCTTATACAGGGGCAGAGTGAGCCACATGTGCTATATATGGGTAAACACCATTCCTGAGCCACCATACATTTTCCTCGCCTTGCCCATTTTCTTTCAGTGAGAAACAATACCAGTGTGTGTATTACCTGACCTCTAATTGAGGGTTTCGGCACTCCGCTGTCAAGCAGGGAGGGAAAGATTTGCAGGTTATACAATGCAATTATATGCATACAGTTTCCTTTTTCCTTACTTGTACGAACCTCCACGGGTCTGCACCTTGCGTGGCATACTCTCATACCACCCCGCCATCACCCGAACTGCAGTAGTCTGGTACACCACCTCAATTATGCGCAGGCACCGTCCGTGCACTGCCGCTCAGTTACCTGTCAAACAATCCAAGAAATATCAGTTTGCTAATCCTCCACCAATCCACAATTCAGTTTCCTATGCACTGGCCTATGAGTAACGTCACCAGACTAATGTCCTTGCGTGCTGATAGAACAATAATGCATTTTTTCATTTCCACCCACAAAAATACCCACAGCTGTCTTCCCACCTCACAGGAGTAGAGTATCCGTTTTCAACCACCTAGCTCTATGTGATTAGACTGCACCCATTGCGTCGCCTAACGGATGATACATCACTCGCTGGGGAGACTTAACCAGCCAATGCACCTTCCATACTAGATAGCCTCAGCTAACCTCTATGGGAATACGTCTTCTACTCACCGAGCTTAAACGTCCTGCTCATAGTGATCCGCTACTTCTACTTCTTATTCACTATTTGAGCGTGGCACGTGACCAACCAATTCTGCAAAACACAAGAACTGAACTCGCCGCTATGCAACTTGAAAAGATGCTGACTCTAAACACCTCAACACCAATTAATAATTCCAATCCACATTCCTCCTCTTGCCTTATTTGCACATCTCTCACCCACCCACACAAATAATGTTGCTCATTGAATGGACCACACTTATGTTGTTACATGCCTGCTGGCGCTGCTCGGCCTCTGACTACCCTCCTCTGGCTCGTCTCGCCCCCTGTGGACTGCATCGACAACTCACCAATCGCGGGCGGGATAATTTTGAAGTCGGCTCCCGATGACCAATTCTTCTGGTTGCGCAGGCCGGTTATCTCGCCATTCTCGCGAGAGTCCTACAGTCCTCCGAGGTCTGATGGCAGAGGAGGCAGAACCTGGCCGAGCTGATGTCACAACAATCTCGCTCCAACTTGTCAGGGTACATTCTGGGGCTGGCAGAGCCCTGCCAAGTGTCCGTGGACTCCCAGCTCATGGAGGGCCCTAACTCCCTCCCTGGTCCCAAGAAGACAATGTCCACACAAGGAGCAAGGGTTTACTGTGGTTTTTTAGCCAAACACACAGGGGTCATATGCTGAACAAAATCCAGGCACATCTCGCCACAGTCTGGCTCGCAGACCAGTTTTGTGACATAACATCTTTCGTCACTCGGCAGACTCCCTCCTAAACCTATTGAGGCCTGGGATTGGGCCCCTGACTGGTAGGTCCAGTATAGGACCCTATACAAAGGATTACAGTTGGACAGGTCTGTGTCAGGTGGTATACTTGAATCATCCCTGAAAGTTGTTACACTAAAAAGGTTACAGTGGGAAAGCCTGGTAATTGGTTGTTAACCCTCACCATCTGCCCCAAAGACCCAGGCTCCTGATTGGTCAGGCTGTGTGCCCCTAAGTCTGGGATAAACGCTGTTCCAGCCCACGAGACACCTGTTCTCAGTGTATGTCTACTATGTTTCAGCAATTGCAACTAAGTGTCTGCATATTACAGTAGTGTGAAAACGACTTATACCATGGGAGCGCTCCATTCCCACTGTGCAAGGTGTCTGGAGGTAACAATTAGGCGATGAGTCTCTGTACAGCCGTGGGCTGCTGATCATTCTCAGCCTCTGCATCTTGGCTTGGTTGCAACCTGGCCGGGTCACATGTCCAGAGACCACTCTTGCAGGACCAATTGCCCTGAATGAGTGTGTATTTTACAGGGAACACTTGCTGCTGCTGCTGATATCACCTTCGCCCAGGATATGGAATGTTACTTTGCAACATGGTGTCCTTGGCAGCCTGTTGCTTACGGCGGCAACTGCTCTGCTAGCGCAGCACCTTATGGCTCAGCATTTCTCTGCGATCGCTGCGGCCTACTGTTCTTGAGGCGTGCTCTGGCTTTCAGTATGGAGTCGTTGTAATGTCCATATGCTAGTGAGAGCTTAACAGTTAGTCAGGTCCCTTGCGTGCTCCTGTCCTTCCATATGGTTAGCTGCGTAGAGCGCCAGCAAGCGTGTACGCGCTCTTCTTGCTTCTTGCACTTCTGCAGTGCTATAGCGAGTCTAATGACAAAATAACAAATGTGCTGATAGTGTAGGTGTCACAGTCCTCTATCTAATGAACTATACATGTTCTTCATGTAGATTGGTGTGTGTGTAAGTGTGGATTGTGCGTGTGCTTCATGTCTAACGGAGCTATGTCGTCGGGATGCCTCACAGCCTGCACCATACCGGGTCTGGTACAGTGCCTTAGTTAAGTTGGTCCATGCGATTCTCCTCAACTCTGTCTGGTGTTTCTTCATCCATTCTTGGCAGAGGTCGTATTACGGCAGGATCGTATGGCTGGCTGGCAGGATACTGCTCGCGGTAGTTGTCCTTGGTTGGGGCGGTGGGGAATGGCATAAATTCGTATGATGGGCAGCCATGTTGATGCTTGTGCTTCTTTCGGTTGGGTGGTCGTCCCGGACTGAGAGTCTGCTCGGAATTTTCCTCTTCAGTTACAATGGAAAGGGCAGTAATTACTTATCGTGTGGAAGGTAAATTTGAACAGGATTGGTCACAAACATGGCCAACAGGCTATATAACTGGCAGG
The DNA here is from genome assembly GCF_040938575.1 of Ambystoma mexicanum. Taxonomy (NCBI): domain Eukaryota; kingdom Metazoa; phylum Chordata; class Amphibia; order Caudata; family Ambystomatidae; genus Ambystoma; species Ambystoma mexicanum. Next base: position 768,986,114 of record NC_090939.1, read on the forward strand.
GTTGAGGCAATGTAATACCTCAGAGGAAGAAGAGTCTTTCAGAGGGGGAGAGAAGGATTTAGAAGTGTATTTATAGGCAGATTTGGAGATGGATTTGGGAGAGGATTTGATGGTGGAGTTGAAGGAGCAAAGCCTAGATTTGAAGGGTTTGGAGGATGTGCAATGTTGGACATGTGGAAAGACTGGACACCTTTTCATTTTCAAAGCTTTTAATCAGTATAAACTGTTAAACACAATTTAATACATCAGTACACAATCTAATTTGATACATTTCTTGAAAATAATGAAAGAAATAACCATAAGAACGATCACAAGATAACATGGTTAAACGCATGTAAACATACCAAATCATGGTCTGGTAGAGAGTAAACCCATATAGGAGAGCAAGCTCAGAGCCTCTATAATTGTCTTTCAGCCTGCTGGATCAGCAACTAGAGAATTCTCACCAACTATCTTTTTATCACCAAGTGAACTCAATACAATTGTTTGCCAGAGTCATACTAGGTGTCTAGGCTGCAGACACTAGTAAGCACACTTTCCATGACCACCTATTTTTGCAGCCAACCTCTGTGAGTATATCTTGCAGTGCCAAAAGCAACCTTTCTAGTGAGAGTTTATATTAAGAACAACATAGCGTTTTGTGTTTGTCGGATTCCTTCTTCCTTTAGAAGCAGTCTTAAATACATACATCTCAAATTCAATGTTAGAGGGCATATTAACAAATAATTTAAAATTATTTAATTTGCCACTCTGTAAAAAGGGCAAAGCCCTGACTTCTTGGGGGACCATGTCTGAGTATAGCAAGCTATATGAAGAATGCTCAACCTTAGGCCGACATATATAAATCGCTCAAATGCTGGAGTTATTTCATCCAGAAGCATTTTACTGTTGCCCAGCAAATTATCAAGTAGATACTCTGGTTTGACTTTGAGAGGGGCCATCTTGGCTACCAACTGTACTTTAGAATTCATTTGGTCATTTTCTTTCAGACTTGATGCAGAGAGTCCAAAACAATCAGTGTTTATTTTGGAATAATCCCATAAGGAACCTGCGCCCAGTTCAATTAGCAAACGTTTTACATGGACAGATCAGCTAAAACTCGTGCCCCCCTCAAGTGACAACATTTTTTCCACGGTATCATGATATAATTCCAGCCAAAATCCGGGGAGTGCCAAATTCTAATCCAGTAGAAGACTGGCTTTAGGGTAATCTGGTAAATTATAGGGAAAAGAGTTAGATCCAGAAATATCAAGGCGGTGGGGGCACTGATTGGCAACAAAGGCAGTTTCTTGATGAACATATTTGGCAGTATGGTTTCCTAAACTATTGTTATTCAGTGTATAGCAACACATACAATAAATAATACATAACTCATCATCAATAATATTTCCATAAACATATTAAAACTGCGAGTAGTACTAATTTGCCCCATCATCAAATTCAGAAAACCCTTTTATAAAAAGAAAAAAAAGAAACTATTTAAAGAGAACTACATTTCAATTATTTTTTGGGGGGTTGGAACCTTGTTGTACCATGGCGCTGAATCCGGTTTTCACCTATTTCAATTTCGAGTGCTCAGGGTTCACTGGTCAAATGATAGTTGACACCATGATTGGGTTTTGAAAACACATTGAAAAACTCTGCCTAAGGAAATTTTACACTAGGATACATGTTACAATTTTGAAAAATATTATCTGACGAAACGTGCGCATGACCTTCTGGCACAATAAACACAATGTGTTTTCCAAATCCAATCATTTTGTCAACTATCATTTGACCAATGAACCCTCAGCACTCGAAATTGAAATAGGTGAAAACCGGATCCAGCGCCACTGTACAACAAGGTTCCAACCCCCCAAAAAAGTGTACACTACCAAACTGGGACTGCAGGAGCTCTGTCCCTTGGAATCCTATGCACAGGCAGAAGGAAGGACAAACAACAGGTTGATAAATATCCGAAATTGATGGATAAATCCAAGTGTTTATGCTAGTGCAGAGATCCACAGTTCCGTTAAGCTCTAACCACGCAACTCTACATTTCAATTATACCAACAGCAATCAAGTAAACAATATAACAAATTACGAAATTAATAAATGTATCTTAATGTTCTGACAAAATAACAAGGGGGGTCCCGGGAGTCCTCTGCCAGACATTAGTCCTGGTTACGAGAGACTTACCCAGAGTCTTTAGCTCACTATCTTTCACAGAGAAGAAATGTCCCAAACATATCAGTCTTTGTCCTGCCCTGGGATCCAGAATCCAGACATGGACCCCTTGCTCACTATTCTTAGAGAGGCACAGCTCCTCCCTACTGATGAGGTCCAACCAGACCGAAACACATGTCTGGGGATGCTGTTGGTACTCTTGTTCAGAGGAGAATTGCCTAGCATTTCGGTTCTGGACTGCCCCAGGGCAGGACAAAGACTGATATGTTTGGGAAATTTCTTCTCTGTGAAAGATAGTGAGCTAAAGACTCTGGGTAAGTCTCTCGTAACCAGGACTTATGTCTGGCAGAGAGACTCCCAGGAACCCCCTGGTCAATCTTAATGTTCTGACTCCGCCCGATCCTAATTCCTGCAACAGTTCATTCCGATTCGAAGTTAAAAAATCTGCTCCATATTTTAACAAAAAGTCTATCCTTTTTCTGCAAGTGCATTACAAACCTCTCAACATTACAAATCGAATACATTTCATCCAGCCATGCATCTTTCGAAAGAATCAGTGCCGTTTTCCAGTTTCATAAAATTGTCCTTTTTCGCAACCATGGAATCCTTTAGAATCCAAGTCACTTGATGATACGCCAAATCTTCCTGCTAAGTGTCTTCGCCCGAAATCAAGAATCCAAAATAATATACACTCTCCCCTCTCAGATCTCTGTTCATCATATCACTAATGCCGATCGAGAATGCTTTCACCCTGTAGCAGTGCCATGACATATGTTCTAGTGTACCTTTTGAATGTCCACATCCCCAGGAAGTGTCAGTCAAACGTATGCCTTGTTTGTATAACCATTCTGGTGTCCAGAAAATTTGGTTTAGTAACTTCACCTGCCTTTCTCTCTCACTCTATTCATTGACATCCTTGGAATAGCTCTACACAGAGCTTCCAAACGGGATGACGTCATTTCATTTTCAAGGCGCTCCAAGAAGTTAGAAGTTTATATACCCCAGACGCCATATGATCCTGGCCCCCTAGGTTCTTAATATAAACCATCATATCTGCATCCTCAAGAGGCACCAATGGAACAGCTCTTCTTAGCATTCGATACTCCCCATAAGTGCAATCTGTTGAGCCATATTCTACTTTCAATTCTCGAAATGAGAGCCCACCCTCGAAAAGGTCATCAATCACCCTAACTCCCTCCAGGAACCCTTTTGGTGAAAAATTGTTTTATTGTTGATTCTTACAGCTTGATTCAGCCAAATGGACGAGGAACCCATTAAGCCTGGGTTCATGCCCAGTGTCAAAGCCATATAATTCCAGGTAGATCTCAAGAATTCAGTCAACGTAGATGTTTCTCCCCATCCTTTGCCTGTGCTTCAAAGTAAGGCCAATGGATTTAAAGGACCAACCATACTTGTCACAGCTGTAGTCCATTCATCATATGGTTCAGTTAAGAATGGTATGAAGTGCCTAGCCATACATTGCTGATGATACTTGGCAAAGTCAGGAACATTTAGACCCCCTCTTTTGCTATGAAGCTGGAGTTGCCACAAATTTAATCTCTGTGTTTTATTCACCAATAAAATGATTGGATCATACCATCAAGCTGTTTTAATAATGATTTCCTTGGAGTAAGGGGAATCATGCTTATCACATAAGTAGTCTTTGGCGCTGCAGTCATTTTTATTGCATTCATGTTTCCACCTAGTGACAACTTGAGAGAATCCCAAAGCTCAAAGTCTGCCAATATATTGTCCATTATTAGTTTCATATTCACATCCATCATGTCTTTTATATCTTTCATAAGCCAGACCCAAAGATATTTAATTCTTAAGGAGCACCATCTGAAGCCTAGACTTTCTATCTCTGATTTATTACACAACGCTGAGCAAGGCAGGGCCTCAGACTTTAACCAATTTGTAATTTGAGATAGTGCCACATTTTTCAAAATGATCCATCAATATCGGGACTGACATTGTCCATTCTTGCAAAACCAAATGAAAATCATCTGCAAAAAGCCATAACGTCTGCATTACTCCATGGAAGATCATACCAATTATTCCAATCTCTGATCTGATAGCCACAGCCAGCGGCTCCAAGGAAAGAACAAATAGCATTGGCGACAGTAGACAACCCTGGCCAGTACCTGTGAACAATTCAAACCTTGTTGAGATCATACCATTAATTAATACCAGCAATTGGGTTCGGATGTAGCAATCTTACCCAGCACAAACAGTCCATCCCAAAATTAATCCTCTCCAGAGTCCTGATTTTTTTTTTCCTGTATGGTTAATGACACTGTATTGGTAAAACCCCAGACCTCTGACCCATAAAGGGACGCTGGCACTGCTTATTTCTGATACAAGTCCAGGGTTGGGGAAAATGTCCTGCTGCCATGACAAACAAAAAAGGATTTAATTGCTCCACTGCATTTTCCTAGGTTTATTTCTACCTTGAGCAGCTGCTCTGTCCAGCCACCTGATTCCCTGAATCTAATCCCTAGATATTCAAAATATCTGACCTGCTCTAGCTTGGTACCATCAATTTCAATTCTCACAGGGCTTCTTTTGGAAAACCTTGGTTTAAAAAACATCACTTTTGTTTTGCTGATATTCAGCTCCAATTGGAGTTCCTTGCATTTCTTGGTAAAGATATCTTATGAGTTCTCAAAGCCTTTTTGAGTTGCTGCTAGACTTACTGTGTTGTCCACATAGAAAAGGGCTGGCCATTTCTTTGACGCCAGTCTGGCGGCATCGATTCAGCACTCCACAAGTGCATCCACCATTCCCTGGATGTAGATGCAAAATAGGAGGGGTGACAGGACGCACCCCTGGTAGACCCCCTTGTTCACAGCGAATGGCTTTGTTTGGTCACCCCAATCCAAAACGTACAGAAGCATAATTCTCTGAGTGCAACAATATAACTTCCACCAGTTGAATAGAACATTCCGGCTAATTAAGATTTGCCGGAGAATGGTTCTAGAAACCGGATCGAAGTCAGTTTTCAAGTCCAAAAATATTGAATAGAGTTTTTTTCTTGGATTGAATGGTCTACCTTTGAATTGGCAAAAACAACAGGAAGCAATGATCTAGTGCCCCTTTGCCACTGCTACTGTCTCTAGAGCATCACGGTCGGGCTCCCCAGTAGATTGATCAAAGCAGTCATACAGCTTAGAAAAGTGAGCCCACCACATGTCCCAAGGATGCAACACTGTCAGCGCTGGTCCCTACCAAACTCTTTTGCTGTGACCATCTTTCAGAAACAAACACTGACCCCCTCCTGTAGGGCCACATGGAGAAGCCCCCAGTGCTCTGTGACGTGCACCTTTTTTTTCTTGGAGGTCAAGTTTTTAAATTTAGACCTAAGTGACCATAACTTGATCTTGTAACAACTCCAGATCCTGCACTTGAAATCAATTCTTTCTTAGCCTTTTTTCAGTCCTCATCATATTATGGATTAAACACTGTGGCCTTTTTCATAAGCATTCCAGAGGAGTAAGTCAGGTGCGGGATTAAATACCTGTGCAACACGTCAAACAGCAATAATCTATATGTCGGTCATATCAGTGGTACAGAAATTCCCCAGATTTCTTAGGATTGCTGAATATACTTCCGGTTTGGTGTTCCGCTTGGCGATGCTGCCCCATTTATTAGCCTTCTATGCGTGACCCTCTACAGCTATTGCCTGATTCATGCCCAGAAGAACACCATGGGGTGCTATAAGACTCAGGATTTGGATGTCAATGACAAGGGGGTAATGGTCACCTCCATATCTGTCTATCACCTCTAAATCGTGGACCTCAACCCACCTGTCTACTGAGATCAGGACATCATCAATATGGGAGGACACTTTACCACCCTTGAATGTGATTTTGGCTGTGCAGTCTTTTGGGAGCCTGCCATAGCATGCCCTCAAATCTAAATTGAATAGAATGCAAGCCGATGCCACAGTTGCTTTATGCGTTTTCTTTGGGAAAGTGGCAGATAAGGGTGGGATATTCCAGGCGAGATCTTGGTCATCTCAAAGATCTTGAGTTGCTTTCAATGGTTCTATCTAGAGGTTCAGATCACCCACTACCAGAATATATCGGTTTGTCAAAATCTCTGGGATTTCTCGAGCTTTTTAGCCCATGTGGGTTTAAGAATGTGCTCATCCTTCTGGTCCTGAGGGGTCTGGTTGTAAAGATTGAACAGCAAGAATTGTTTGCCTCCATTGGTAATCACAGTTAGCAGCTGGAGATCAGGGGAGCATGTCTCAAGATTACTCACCTTTCAGCCCAGGGTTACATCAAACGAGGACTGCAGGCCTCCCATAGGTCACTTTTTTAGCTGGGATTGAAATTAAATGTTCTATAGCCCTGGAATTCTACTGGTTTCAGTGCCCAGGTTTCTTGGAAAAGTATTACCTGGTGCCTTTCATATGAAGGGGAACCCCTGAAATCACACTCCTGTTTTTCTAGTCATTCTGCTAATTCCAAATCAGATGTAAGTACATTGGCATAGTTCTTATTGGATCTACTCTCCCTCCTGACCCCTACGTTCCCATGAGCATTTGGACAGACCAGACCATTCCGTGTTTGCTGGATATACCAAATATTATCTTAAAAAATCACTGCATTCTGACAGTGATCTTGACATCATTCGATGGAAGAGCTCGTAGATCAATACTCAAGATTCAATCAGCCAACCTCCAAGAGCTCAAAAAGACCTGTATATAAACAGTAGTGGAGTTCAGTTGCAGTACCCGAATACAATTAGTGATATTGTCTCTGATTATTGAGAGGGATCCCTTGGTCACCCTAAAGCAATGTAAACATTTGTTTTTAAGGGTGTCTTGATCTTCCTTTATACCAGGTTTTAAATGAGGCACATTGATCATAAAAACAGATAAGTTGGTGTTACTGCAGCTGTTAAAGTTCTTAGAAGGGAGGTCTCTTCTGCCTAGGGGAAACAAGTTTGAGCCTCAGCGGGGAGAATAAGAGAAATATGTATGGAAGGGCTGGAATGTACTACTTTCTGATTGGCGGTCGGAACCCAATTATATGGACCATAATTGAAGTGATTCAGATGCCCAGAGTCTCAATCATAACTCTGTAGATGAGGTCACTCTGCTCCACGTAGTGGCTGGGCATGGCGACTCGAGCCGAGATATCAACCTGTGCTCCCTTCCCCAATGCCCCGTCATTAATGGGGACAGTTGCAGGAGACCTTCCCAACCTCACCGAAGACTTGACACTATGCACAAACATGCAGAAGCAGAGAAAAGGCTACCTATGGTTCAGGTCTCTATGGATTAGGGGGAGTACCAGCACAAATTCATACCACTATAATCCACAATATCAAGTACAACACATCCCTGACCAGCAACAACAGACACAATACTCCTTTCCAAAATACACAGAGTACAATGCACCCACAACAGATGCTATATCCAATGGCAAATGAAATGAAAATAATGCAACAACAGCAAGCACAACGCACTGCATAACACAGCTTAAAGCACCATTGCAGCAACAGACAACCAACCCACTGCAAGCACATGCTCAGAACCTCAGAACCATTCACAGCAGTAGAGCAAGAACCAGATGCTGCAAGGTGTCATACCACATTTTGGTGGAGTAAGTGTGGGAGAGGAGAACCTGTTTATATCCTCAAACTCCGGTATATATACACAATAGGACAGCCCACAGAAGAGTCTGATGTGCCCGATACTTTCAGTAACCCCAGACCCAGAAGAGAAACCAGAGATGGCAGTGAAACTAGGAGAAAGGACTTTTTAATTCCTGGCCAAATCAGGAGCAACCAAACCGTGTATCAAGGATGGAGGGTTTCTTTTATCAAACATCATAATGGACACAAATGGAGTTTCAGGGGCAATGATGATGGTTCCTTTCAAAGAAGACCTACCGATAAAAGTAGGAACACAAGAGATAAAAGCACCTTTATTATATTCACAGAACACGCCAGTGAATATATTGGGCAGGGACACCATGAGCAAATTAAACATGATCATTTCTTTTACTGAAGTGGAATAGTGTGTTCCATTCCAGGTATACACTATACATGAGCAAAAGCAGTATTACAGGCGTTTTGTGGCCACAGTATTCTGCGAGGAGCGCATCTAGACAGTATTGGACTGTCCATTTGGGCAATGCAGCCATGTGCTGAATAGTATTTCATCTTAAGTGGGCTGGTCTGATAAGGGTATTAATGGATCAAAGGTTTTGCTCATTATGTTCTTCATAAATGATAACGTAACATTAGGAAAGGTAATTGCTGTAATGTGTTCAATCACTTCTTTCCCCTTTACATGCAGGAGAGCTGAGCTTCCCTGCCACTGTGTTCCTGTGTGGGTAACTTAATTGTGAAAATTGTTTGTTATGAAAAACAGTGCCAGCTGCCAGTGAATCCTAGCTCAGCAAATGCAAGGCATTTCAAGCTGCTGCTGTGCTGCACCTCAATGCTCATTAGCTAACCGCTGGCGGTGGTGTACCCAGTCACAGTGCAAAACCTGGGAGAGAGGGGTTTTGCAAGCCACGACTATCATCGTCTCAGGCCAGTCTAGCAGCGCTGCCAGCTCTGGCAGCCCACAAAAAGAGCAGGAAGATGGCACCATTCTTGCAGAGTGTGATGACTCTCACATGATTAGTTTTGCTGCTATGTGTATGAGGGCAAGGACGTGGATCAAAGCAGAGCCTCTGCTGGCAAAATGATCCCATATAATGCTTGTCAGTAGAGTCACTGCTGCAACACTGCCTGGATGCCCCCCTTATTATGATCTGGCTAAATGAAAGTTTTGCATTGCAGTTACACACCTTTAAAGGGTTATATATTTGGAGAGTTTGAATCATAGCAAGATAGCAAGTCTTACATGAAGAATCATAAACTTTAATATTGTAATGTGTAATCTCTCCTTGATAGTAGTGTTGGGGTGGTCTAATAAGGTCTCAATTGGAAAGAGGGGTTTGCTTCGCAAATGGCACATTGGTGACTTGGGTGACAGCGATATTGGCACGATGTTGCGATTTAGCATGTAACTAGTGTAGTTAATGGAAATGGTATAAGTTTTACTATTAGTCTTACTTGGTGTTTAGTTAATACATTTTAGATTCACACACACACAGCAACACAATGTCAAATCTGCTGATGCAATAGGAAAACAAAATAGGTGTGTAGCGTGACAGTTAGAGCCTAAAAGAAGCGCAACTGTGAAGGGTTACATGCACAGATATAAATACACAGGGGTCGTTAAGGACATATGTCTGGGACAGATGGGGAACCTGGGATACATGGCAAATACATGGATCTGTATGCCGCAATTATCCTTATAACTAGGGATTGTACAAACCCAGAAACCTGGGGTGGCGAGATAACCTCTGTGTGACTCGAAAAGCTGGTTGAGCGAGGTTGCAGGCTGAGGGAAGGCAACGAGCTGCTGTGATAATATAAAATGGTCAGCTATGACCAGGCTTGGGTTTTTATGACTTGGCACTATTATGGAGCGGAGATGTAATCTTTCTAAGTAGATGGGAGATTGTTATTCATTGTCCAGGAAGTTCAGCCACCTTTTAGGGTCAGTTTGGGGCTCGGTAATAAACCCAGTGTCATAGGATGCTTAAGGGCAGAGTTAACAAATGGTTTGTGGGTTTCAATCAGGTTCTCAGAAATGACCAGGATGTGCCTAGAGACAATTTATTTAATTTATCTATTTATTTATTAGGTGCCAAAAACCCTATAGGCATCAGAGTGCAAAACCAAAACAGAGGGCGACAACAACAGCATGGTACAGTCACAGTTAAACAGAAGGGGAGCTACTCAAATAGTGTGGTCTTTAGTTGTTTGCGAAATGACCACCGTTTTGTTTTCTTAGTGTAGTGCTGGGGAAAGGGCGTTCAGGGCTGTAGCTACAAGAAGTGGAAATGATCTTCTGTTTCCTTGGGCCAGTTTAGATTTGGGGCAAACTAAGAGGCAGTTATTACTGAATCTATGTGTTCTATGAGGACAGAAGTTTTTTATTTTCTCTTATAAATAGGAGGGGGCCCTGCCATAGATGCTCTTGTGTACCAGATTGAGAATTATGAAGTGTATTGTTCATTTTACTGGAAGCCAGTGAAGAATTTTCTATGTTTATTAATATGATGATATGGATAGCACTATTTTGCACTATCTGGAGTTTTGAGTTATTGCCTTTGTTTACACCTTGTTGAAGATTTTTGGGGTTATATCTAGTATTTCACATTATTTTGTGGTATTTTGCTATGGTGGTATTTTATAGTGGTGAGACTAATTTCAGAATACTGCCTAATAATGATTTCACCAGGGTTACTAACGGTAAACAAATACTGAACTTCGTACACTCTGAATAAATGGATCATGCTCTCTATGATGTTTTATCTACAGCAACACTTTTATGCCAATTTGGCTGTGTTTTGAAATGTATATATAAAGCATGCAAATGAAATTCAAAACATGCATTCAGCCTCTCCAATAATAGGTGACTGACTTTGCTTTGAGATGTCTTACCACATGTTCTATCTCCCTATGCACTCCAAACCAATGTGACTGAATGCAAAAAAAACAATGAGACTAAAATACCTTTTCAAATTAATATTTTTACCATAAACTAGAAATATGCAATTACACAAAGTGACACATGCACCTACTTTGTAATTTACAACATAAACAAGTGTTTTCCTACAGTGGATTTCAAAGCTCTATATGCAATAATGTGCAGAGCCCTGCCGGTTATCAGCCTTTACTTCTCTACAAAAGTTGGCACGATGAATACACTTTGACTTGCTCCAAAACTTAGAGAAATATAAGCACAGTTTTACATGCATGTTTAACTTCTTATTAATAATGCAGCACATAAAAATGAACGGAATTATTTAATCTATGCTACATAGTATCAACATGCACTTCACATGCCCCTCACTTAATGGCATAATTACCTAGGTTAAGCTGGTGATATTCCCTGGCTCAGTTTGGCAGTGACCCACGGTAATTCACAAATAAGGTCGCTGAAGAATGCTGCTTTTCTAAGGATTTCCAACCCAGGAGAGAGACAGCCACAGCCCACCAGCCAGTCATCTTGCAATCACTGGAGACTCAGTCTGCCCAGGAACCAGCACTTCTGCCTCCTTTGTCAGTAAGTGGTAGAAACCTTTTTCTTAAAAACCCCTGTCACTCAAAAGCACCTCCCTTTGACATGATCATCCCACTAAAATATCATGTGGTTTCCTTTGTGCCTTTATGTGAAACATAAACTGCATTGCTGAATAGAATTTGTTACATTCCACCTGCACTTCCTGCCCCAGAACAATGTGATGTTTTTAGAAAAATGGATATTCACATTCCTCATTTTACAACAAAGCGCAGACAAAGCCAGCACGTTTAAATCCTTTTCTTTTCCATTTCCAAGGCATCATGCATTTCTGTCAATCTGCATCCAGTTTATATCATGGATCGATTTGCCCTACACATTATTACGGGAATTATATGTTAAATATATGTTAAATGGGCAGGGGTAAATTAGTATATTAGTTTCATGTTAGTATTATTTTGCAGTGCAACTCAGCCCATTCAAATATCATGTGTTTGCTGCATTGGCATCTATTTAGATTTAGCCTGAGACTCAAACCTTTGCTAAAATGTGAATGATGAATTGCGAGTCAAGATGTTGAAATGCAGTGCCTACATTCTGCCTACAACCGTCCTTTTTTTCCTGCTGGGACACCACTGAAATCACTGCAGAAAATAACAAACACGCCATACTCCCAATAAACCACATCTTAATAGTCAACAAATGAATAAAATACAGATGACAATATTCATACACAAGAAGCGTTATGTATACCTCTCTAGTCTTGAGCAAAAGAAAGGGAAAATAAAATATTTTTTCAGGAGGTTTTTTTTGTTTCTCTTATCTCTTGATCACCTTTATCCTTTATCTTCTTTTAATTGGTGATATATTTATTTATTTTTGTGTTTTTTTGGATTTTGTTAAAAAATCTTTTTTTGGACAAAATATTAAAGAATTGTCACTTTCAGAAAACTTAAGTCCATAAAACAGTGCCATTGGCCTCAGTCAGATGTAAGAATCAGTAAAAATAAGTGTGTGATAAAAATCAGTTTGGAAAAATAATGAAAAATAGCCTTTGCCCTTAATTCAAAAATTGTTCAGGAAACCGTTCTTGGTGAAATGAACTTCCATTCAGGGACTTTGTGGGACTTCTTTCGGTGTCTTCACATCCAGGAGGCTTTCCATGGCACTCCATTCCAGTGGCATTCTTCAGCGATCCGGCACTCCAAGGATCTGGCGCACTGTCAGGGAAAACAATTATTTTTCTAGTGTAAAAATAAAAGACACATTAATAATCAAGTACACCAATACCTTTGCTTTTCCCTTTTTAACTCGATATCTGAAATCAAATTCAGTTATGCACGTTGTACCAAATAACATATCATACATCCAAGACATCCTTTTAGGACCATCTGAAAATAATATGAATTAAACACACTAGTACCACATGGTATTTTTCAGGCAACAGTCTCAAGCACAACACTCCTTTCTCTTAGTTACTTATTTACATGTGTGTTCACTAACTTGACATATCTTTCCCTTTTTTACTTCTTCAAATTTTGTTTTGATACCTTCACACTATTTGCAGCTATTCACCTGCTATGGTAATTCTATTTAACAGGTAGGTGCTTTTTCACTCCCTTTTAGTCTCAACTACTCTAGTCTTTTCACTTCATGTTTCGGGTGAAAGGGCTTAATTTGATTAACATGGACAAACTGTTCCACTGTTAATTCTCCCTCCTTTTTAGCAATTATGTAAACCTCAGGTGAAACCTTATCTAAAATTTTATATGACCCTTGCCATGCTGCAAGAAATGAAGAGTTGCTATGCTTATCTTTTCCAAAGTTAAACTTATACACCTTGTCTCCTATTCCATATTCTCTCACAGATGTCTTCCTATCATATTATGTCTTTGTGTGGTCAGCAGCCTTTTCCCAATATCGATGCTGAAATGAAAACTCATATTGCAGGTGCTTTCTCAGTTCTTCCACATAATCATTAATTGTGGATGCATTTACCAGAACCTGTTCATTTGTTCCGTAAAATAAGTGTGTGGCAAAACCATTTTTCTTCCTGTCAAGATTTCATGGGGGTTGAGGTTTGTTAATTTAGAGGGTGTCAACCTGAGAGCCATTAGTACCAATGGAGGCCACAAATCCCAACTAGATCCTGCTTCAGCTACAAACTTTTTCAACATATCAACTAACGATCTGTTACACCATTCTACTCCCCCTGAAGAGAAGGACCGGTAAGAAATCTGTAGCTTCCTCTTCACACCCAAAATGTGCCTTTATTTTGTCATCAATGCACTAGTGAAATGACTTGCACAGTATGATTCTATTCTTTGAGGTAAACCAAATCTAAAAAAAAAAAATATTTTCAAGTAAAGTGGCCACTGTTTGCGCACTGCAGTCTGGAGCAGGCATGCACTCCAACCATTTAGACATTAGACAAGTGACTGTCAGCATGTACCTGTTCCCTTTGCTGATCTGCTCACGGGCCCTACATAATCGGCTTGTAAATCAGACCATGGGAGTGTCGGACCCCTTTTCATTAATGGTGCTCTATGAGCTGGTGACGCAGGGTGAAACTGTGCACAAACTAAAGAACCTCTGGACTAGAGCTCAACGTCTTGAGACATGTGTGGCCAGTAGGCGTAATCTTTTAAAATGTTCAATGTTTTCTGTGCACTTATGTGTCCTGCAGTTATGGCATTGTGGGCATGATTGATGTAAAATCAATCCCCAAAATGACAAAGGCACTACCCACTGGCTTTGGTCTGTCAAAGATTCTCTAATAATCAGTCTGTCTTGTAACCTAATTCTGTTTTTGTTTTTTAATTGGACCCTCAATTTCTCTTTCCCTTTGCTGTCCACTTCAGTCAGAGGATTTTGTTTTCATCTAGCAAATGTTTGTAAAATGGGCCAAGAATAAGATCTTCCTTTTGTGTCTTAATCAAGACTTAATCTGGAGTATCAAAGCACCATTGTGCCACATACTGTTCACCTGTTTTTGGAGTTTTGGAATGTGTTATTGCATCTACCTGTATTTTACCAAGCAGGTGTTCAATAGGAAATAACTCCCCCATCGCTGCTCCAATATGGCTAATCGATCTGCCTTATCTTTTCTTTCCTTATGCTCACCTGGTGTTTTCAAATGACCATGTATTTTCCTCCAATGGACTATCAGGTCATTTTCTTACACAAATGTGTCTATAGCCTGAATCATCTTGCCATGTTTAAGTGGCTTCTTCTTATATAAGCATGCCTTTCACCTTCCAGCCAGGTAAATACTCCAAAAAACTATTTTGCGCATAATCAGAATTAGTGACTAGAACTATTTATTTGAGTCTATTTTGTACTGCTGTAGATATTTGCTTATAAATACCAGCCAGTTCTGCCGCTTGACTGTTGTTGGGGCCTATCCTCCTATATCTGCTATGAGCTATTTTTTGGTATCATGTTCAACATCCTTCTACATAGACAGTTGGTAAATCCTTACATGTTTCTTTGTTGAAAGCCTTGTGTGGGGATTCCTCAAATTCATTCAAATTTGACTCTAGCTCTGTGTCATCAGGCGTACAGACAGCTGCACAATCATACAACTCTGCTAGTCCTTGAGCAACTGGGCTCTTTTTATTTTGTCCATATCTCACTTCTACCGTAAATCCCTGAAGTGCTAATGAAGTTATTCTTGACTGGGCCAAGTCCCCTGATCTGATTCCTTTAATTTGCAAAAATTGCAGAGGGTGGTGATTTATTTCAATAATCACCCGCTGACCTTTAATTATGGGACGAAAATGTTGTCATGCCCAGGCAGTGGTAAGAAGCACTTTTCACATTCACTAAATTTAGTTTTTACCTGTGACAATGCTTTGCTAGCATATGCAATTGTTTATTATTTGGGTTGTATTTTTCATATTACACTGATGACATACATTGATCTGTAAATCTTATTTCTACAAGGAAATTCTGTTTTTTAATTGGAAATGCCAAACATGGTGCTTTCATTAGGCACCCTTTTAGCATGGCCACTGCCTCACTGTGTTACTTCTCTCATTTCCAGGGTACACCCTGCTACGGTAATGTCTTCAAGGGTTGTGTAATCTCTGCATAGTTTTCAATACATTTTCTGTTGAACTTGTCATTTCCAACAAACTTTTTAAACTTTTCAAATTAGTGGGAACCTAAGGTTTATGAACCACTTCCACTTTCTTCTTTTGTGGGTTTAACCCATGCTCTGTCAATTCATGACCTATGAAGTTTACTCTTTTTCTGCACCACTGTTTTCTCTGTAAACATTCTTTTGCCTTAGCCTTCTGTAGCTGACTGAGCACATGTCTAATCTCATTGTAGTAGCTTTTCAGATCGTAATATTTTCACATAGACTATTGTCCATCTTTCAGGTGCATCCGGAAGTGCCTTGCTCAGGAATATCCCAAACTCACGCCCACTATTGGCATACCCAAAAGGGGTTTGGACCATGCATATTGTAATTTGTCAAATGAAAATCCAAATACATTTTGAATATCTTCAGCTAGTGGCACACACCAGTATCCAGCTGTAGGTTCTAATATGGTAAACACTTTTGACCTGTGAACTTGTGCAAGACCCTGATCAATAAATGGAAGGGGCCACCTTGAAACAGGTGTCTTTTTACTCAATTCTTGTAAATCTACACACAAACACCATTGGCCATTGGGTTTTAGCATGCCTAATGTAGGGGTATCTGATGTACCATGAATAGGCCTAATTATTCCTCCAGATTCTATATTTTTGATTATTTCAGCTAGTGATTCTAAACATGCGAGGGGTAACCTATATTGTCGCACAAATACTAGCTCCCTACCATATCCTTCTGGTAGTGTGGCCAAATGCAAATCCATCAGCCTCAGTCATAGGCATCTTTGGCAAAAACCAGTTTGAACTCCATGAATATTTTTCCCAATTGGTCTTTTTCTTCTTCACTTGTTCAAGCATCTGCAGCTTGAATCTGCTCCTCTACCATTTTAGAAATCTCTGGGAAGTCCTCCAAAGGAGGAACCCCTGTGCTTTCCTCTAATCCGGTGGCAGTATGACTTTGGAGAGTCACTATATTCAAATATTTTGAAATATTGACCTCCATTTCAATATGCTGTTTATCTCTTTTAGATTCACCTAATTTGAATAGGATACAATTATCCTGATTACAGCATACTATTTCACTTGGCTCATAAGGACTCACAGACTGAACTTTTAAGATTCCTTTAGGCTTGGACACTAATTATTCTGACTACTCACCCTGTGCAGTCCCATAGCTTTCCGGGATGTTCCCGATCACTGGGTTACTGAAATCAACAGTGTAGTAAGATTTCTGTAATGCCATCCTAAATGCTGAATTTTCTTCCAAATGAATGTCTTGACACCCTTTATTATCCACCAGCATTTGAATGGGTCCATCCCCATTCTCTATCAGTGGTGTATATGCTCGTTCTAACCCTTGCTGTTTTATGGATTCATTTAGGCTTACAAATGCATCAGCATGTTTTATTGGTTGTCTCTGTTAGGCTAAAAATACAGTAGCACAAGCAAACACTGACCAGAAGCTTTGGTATAAAAGTATATAATTAAAAAACACACTTGTAAAAATACACTGGCACTAATATGTCAAGCAAGTTCAAA
This sequence comes from Ambystoma mexicanum, assembly GCF_040938575.1. NCBI lineage: Eukaryota > Metazoa > Chordata > Amphibia > Caudata > Ambystomatidae > Ambystoma > Ambystoma mexicanum. Next base: position 769,003,020 of record NC_090939.1, read on the forward strand.
CACAGTCACTAGAAATATATACACCTCCCTAATTAATTATTTGACAAGTCTAGGTTAAGACACCACTTATTTAGCAAAACACAGGTGAGCGTGTAACCATAGATGGCACTCCAATAATTTGTTTAAAAAGGGAGAGAAAAGGCAGAATAGGAAAATCACACAGTACCAACACTTTTAAAGAACCACAGCAAGTCAAGAAAGGCAGGTTCTATTGTAGAGCGAAAAGTTCATAGGCCAGTCCCACTCTTGGAGAGAGCAAGGCGGAAGGTGCCCAGGATCACACAGTGGAAATGCACTCAAAGGGCCTCATTACAAATCAGGCGGCCCGGAAATAATGGTGGCAGTAAGCCCGCCGCCACTGTTATTTCCGGAGCGCCTAATCCCGACTCCTGCAGGCGGCAGGTGATGTTCCTGACAGGTTTGACCTGGCGGGTTTAACACCGTCCACCTGCAGGCGGACTAGGAAACACCGGCAGCATCACGAGATGCTGCTGGTGTTTCCATGATCCTCATTCCCATTAAGTCCTATGGGACTCACCATTCTGCCATTCTGCCTCCGTAATTCCTGGGAAACCGGGATTTTAATGCCTAGGTAATTCCGTGAATCACAGAAGCGGAATGGTAATACGAGTCTGCCGGAAACCAGGCGGTTTTACCGCCTCGGTTACCGCCGGACTCGTAATGAGGCCCAAAGTCTTTGCAGGAAAGTCAAAAAGAGGTTGGATCAAGTTAGAAAGTTAATGTTAACGGGTCTGAGGTCAACCCAGGATAGAGAGTCAAGGATTTACGGGACACCTTGGACAGTCTGTTGCAAGGGAGACACTACCTTAAATGGTGAGAAAGCTCCAGCGGGGGCAGTTGTTCCAGGCAGCGGGTGCAAGTCGGGGCTTCGTCTGGGGGAAGAGAAGATCTCGACGTGGAGGAAAGCTGGAGGTCGTTGCACTGCCAGGGAAGAAACCAGCCGCTGGTTAAAAGGTACTACCATTTTATTCGCGGTAGTGGTGAAGCGTGGCTTTCCGGCCGCCGGGGTGCTTGGCATGGGCGATTCGACCACGAGACGATCCAGGAGGCAAAAAAGGCGAACTGGTTGGTCCCACAAGTTCAAAGGGAAGAAGTCTCTCCTGGAAGAAGACCTTCTCTGTTGTAGGGAAAGTGGTGAGTTTCGTACAGTAGGGCTCCACCGGTGGTGTCGTCGTTGTAGATGGCTCAGCTTCTCCCCTCTTTGGATTCTTTAGGTCCTGTGGCGACTTCTGAAGTTCCAGTCCCCAAAGCCCTGCTTTTATGCAGAAAAAACCCCATTCATCAGCCTAGCTGTCAATCAAACATGCTAAGTGGTGAGCTGGGCAGTTTAAATTGAATGGGAAAATCCCATAAGAAATATTCCGGTGGAATATTTTGCGTGGTATCCACTGCCACCAGCCTGAAACTCAACAAGGGGGGACTGGACAGTGCCCCCTTGAAAAACAGACCCAGGGGCAATCGAATTACCCCTACCAGTACTTCCACAATATGATGGTTTGTACTGGTTCTGTTCACAATTTAAGACTAGTAAAGCCAATGGTGACTTTACATGCCTTGGGAGACAGTAGTCAGTCCCAGGGTATGGAGTCTATGTTTTGGGGTCACTATGACACCCCTGTGTTACTGCACTGAGGGTGCTGTGTAACACATATACCAAAAACACATGAAGCCCTATGGAGTAGAAGACCCCGTAGCCCATAAAACACATTACATAGTCAAAGGACATTCTCAAATCATGCCTAAGACTGGGAGAAAAAGAGTCTAGCTCTTAGCAGGAGAAAAAACTAAACCCCAAAAAGTCCAGCAAAGCTGCTGGGGGACTCACTAGGTTTGGGAAATTAGCCTTTACAGAGAATTCTCCCTAACAGTCCCTTCCTGTATTTTATTGCTACTGTAAATTGGCTGGTAAATGCAGGAATAGTAACATCCTTTTTCATCTGAAGCTCAATTGCATATGGCGTCATTTGGGCACAATGGTAAGCTTGTCTTTTGTCTTCAAATTCAGGTGCGGCTCCACCCAACCTGGTCCAAACCTTTTGATTTAGGAAGTCTAATACCATACACATCCTGTGCATGATGTAATTTCCCAAATAAAATGTGTTTCTTTTTCCGCTCACAATCTACACATTGTAATGAATACTCTTCGAGACGATCGTAATCTTTAAAATGTATCTTCATACAATTTTTTGTCCGAACTCTGGGTCATCTAGGCCAAAGATGTGTTGATTCTTTATTTTAAACTTTGAGATCTCCTCCCTGTCAAGTATTTGCCAGAGTACCTTTTCATTAATGAAACTCCTTTCATGCTCAAGCGCCAAAGTGGCTTCAATCATTTCAGGATGCCCATTCACATGGATAGGAATCCATTGCTGCCCTTCTCCCATGTGTATTTCTAAGGTTGTTGAAATGTGTTTTTGTTGATTTAACTCTGGAGTAATATTTGGTTTGCATTTTTCTTAATTTAGATAAAAATTCAACATGTTTTAATCTATTTCTGTCTGCCAGTTTTTCTTGGGGTCCAAAATAATTTCAAATGACTGCTTCTCTTTTTCTCCTCACATTTCATCTTGACACATGAGAATGAAAGTGACAAAGTGATTCTGAAGATATACTTCCACTGCACTTTCTGATTTAGCAACAGTGTGGCATTCTTTTACACTGTTCCTTTGGGTCATCATTCTCTTGGGTCTCAGTGGTTTTTTAGCTAAGGACCACAATCAATACTCCATTCACCCCATCAATGAGGGGCGACAACCTCTTCAGGCAATGTGTCCCTATGAGAAAGGGTATTTCATTAATGGGTGTGACCAACACTTCCTGTCTCATCTGATGCTTCCCTATCTTTATGTCAACCTCAGTGACACCTTTGATAGGCATTTCTTTCCCATTACAATTGTAGACGGGCCTTCATTTTGCCTCACCTTTACATGATTTTGTGGGGATCTCCCTTCATTGATACTTTTCACCAGTTCTTTTCCTTTTAATTTTATGGTTTCTTGGGCGCCTCTGTCAGTCATTGCAAATGCATTACATTTTTCTTCAATGGTGATGGGATCATAGTACCTATCTTCAACCTCTTCTAGTACACATAAAAAATGAGAATGTTTGCTAAATTCAGGACTTACTTTTCTTAGCTGTATTATTGGTTAGGCAAGTGGGCATATGAAATGCATCTTACCTTCGTTTTTGTCAAACCTCTTTTTCAAATTTCTTGGTCTATTCTCCTGGACTCAGAACCCATTTGGAGTGCAGCCACTGACTGCCTCTCTGACTTGGGACCACTAGGGTTCACAACCCAATTTCTCATTTTACCTATCCGATTGTCTGGGTCCTCTCTACTTACTTCCACATTGCAACCTATTGGCTGTGTATTTTCACAAGTGTCACTTCTACCATGTCTGGTTCAGGCGTATCCCACTTATCTGCATTTTGCATGGAGCCTGCCATTTCCATCCCTTGGAATAGCCATATTTCTAAATACTCCTGAGGTGACTGACCTGCACCCGCCTTTCGGACAATTGTTTTCTGTGTGGGTATCAAGAGTATTTTGATTATCAAGTAAGGATAATCTATCTGTTGATACTAATTCTTCTTTTTGTGTTTAATTTTCACATTGGATGCTCTTTTTAAGTCTGCTTCTCTGTTCTTTGCATTTTTCTTGTTCATTTCCCCTCTTTTGTTCTACATCTTCGCACACCTGAATAGTCTGGTTCAACTCTAAATTGAACCACACTCCTTTTTTGTGTGTTGAAATTGACTCTCTCACTTTCATTTGTTTGTTTTCTCAATTTTAAATCAGCAAGCAATTCAGTATTTTTATTCAAGGGCAATTCATGGGCATCTGTGCAGAAGTCATTAGCTAGTCATTTGTCGCTACACACAAGGTCACTCCTATGGCCTTCTGCATCTTCACTTGGCTGTTGCTTTTGGACTGCAAATCATTTTCCTATCTGTTCAGACAACATGTTGACTTGGGCCTCTAAGAATTGAAACCTGTTCATGTCTCTGAATTCCTCTTTTTGTAGTCTGTGCCGGTATGATTAAACTCACCCTAATTAGGCCTGCTCTGATATCTCTCAGGAGACTGATTTCTATTAGTGTTACTCTGAATTCATGTGACACAGGAAGTGGAGAATGCAGAGTGACAATCCTTTGACCATGGTCGACTAGTGGTGCTGATTGATTATATTGGAGAGGGAGATATTTCATATTTTGTCTTACATGTGGTGGGAATTGTTCCCTATGCTGGTTTCCATTTTCAATGAATCTATCCACATATCTTGGTCTTTCTTCGTGGCCATGTATCATTGTATTAGGGTCAAATATACTCTCGCCCCCTGGGGTTTGGTATGGGCCATTGTACATTTGATTTTGATGGTTATTTAGGACTGGCATATGCATATTGTGGCGCAATCCCACTCTGGGAGAACTACCAAGATATCTAGGACTAATGCAAGAACTTCTATTGCTGGGATCAATGGATTGGAACATAAGATTTGATTAGGTGTTATGTCATTCTCTTACTTTGTTTGGGCTGATTCTACCAGCATCTTTAGAGATTTTACCTCCAAAATCACTGGCATGGATTCCTTAGACTTGGTTTGGTCTCTTTATTCTTAGGTCCATCCTCTCACTGACCAAATACCACTTCATACAGTTTGGTCTCCTGTTCTATTATCCATTCTGTTTTTTTCCCCTGTCAAATTCACAAATTAACTGGGAGACAATTTCTTTTTGGAGCCCATAAAAGCATGCAGTTTTAAATTCTTCAGAATTAGCGTTAAAGGCCACATCAAAGCATGAAAATGCTCTTTTTAAGTTTGAAAGAACTGGCAATGTGACATATCTTGCTTTACTATCATAGTGTAAGCTGATTTTTTGACATCCTGTATAGACTGGTAAGGTGAGAATTGATGTCTAACCTCCTTCTCATAGTCTGCCCATGACGAATTTTCCTGTTTATTGAGACCACAAATGATACTAGTAGATGCTGTATCTAGAGTGAGGTGAAAGCACTGTCTGTATTGTTCAATAGGGATATGGAGGGATTTGAATATATCATGAATGGTCTCTAAATGATCTTCCATGCTACAATCGCCTCCCTTTTGGAATGGTTTAATCAAAGTCTTGATGGATTTCATAATTTTTATAGGACTACATGGTACATTCTGGTATGTGTCATTTTGTCGCTCATTCCTGTTCTCTTGTGGGCCAGAATGTGTGTGAATCTTTGCAGGTGATTCAGACCCTATCATTGGTTTATAACCAGGTCTGGCAATAGGGACAGCTGTTGGTACATTGTTTCCTTGGCCTGAGCTGTGATTAAGTTCAGCTCCAGTGAGTGTAGTACCATGTCGCTTTTCCTGAGATTTGAGATTAAACATTTGCTGTTCCAGGTTCATGCACTATCCATAAAGCTGTTCTGCTTCATGACAGAGACCAGAATTCTCATCCCTGACCTTATTGATGATTGCTCGCTTTCATTGAATTGTTTCTCTCTCTGAGCCAATTGAGTAGCAAGATCGCTGCATTTGGCTTGCAATTCCGTGTCTAACTCCCTATGCTTTAATACTGCTTTTAATTGCTGCACTTGATCACATTCATTGTTCAAGCTGCGCTGTAATTTGTGAATTACTTCACTATATTTCTCTTGCATCTTTACGGATCTGTGCAGCAGAAACCAAAGTTTTGCGCAGTCTGATGATGCCGTCTTTCTCTTCTGTGCTTTCTGTCACTCGGAATAACCTAACGAGACACACCTGCACAATGCTTCCTTCATCAAAAGTATTTTCAAATGCATCCTTTTCCACCTCTCTGCCAATCCTGATTTTCCATATTGTGACATTTCTGAGGACCAAACTGCATGGTCAGAAAACTTTGTCTCAATGTAATCTGACAATTCAGAAAAAGCCTGAATTTGGGACATGGCTGCACTATTGCCAATGACACTATAAGAGACAAATAAGCACAAAGTACTGCACTACTCACAGCACTTATTCAATTAATGAGTGCACAATATGGTTATGCTTTAGGATGCAAGGCCACGCCCAGTAATTATTTTAAAGTTTCCCGGCCAATGCACCAAATCTGTTGGAGAATTTTTGGGGTTATTTCTAGTATTTCATAGTATTTTGCTACAGTGGTATTTTTATAGTGGTGACACTAATTTCAGAATATTGCCTAATAATTATTTCACCAGGAATGAACTTAGTGCACTCTGAATAAATGGCTCATGCTCTCCTGTCATGTTTTATTTACAGCATCACTTTTATGCCCTTTTGGCTGTGTTTTGAAATATATATATATGTACAAAAATACACACGTGTGCAGGAAGGTTGTAGCACTTCAACAAAACCCCAACAACACCATGTAGCACAATAATCCCTGCCCACAAGACCAAGCCGCTTGCTCAAAAAAGTATCTTTATTTCATTACAAAAAATCTTGTGCAACCAACACTGCCTAATGGCTTAAAAAAGGGTAGGCATCTCTCCTGCCTCCCTTACTGACAAACAGGTTGTAAAGACACTCACCCCACCAGGGTGGAAACCGCCACGCGTTCCGGTTGCATTCCAAGCTTCCTCAGGCTTTTTTTTCCCATATACGTGAAAACACCTTCCTTTTATAAAAACAGGTGCAGGACTGGCATTGCTATTAGGCTCCTCCCCTTTGCTTTCGTTTTACCGATCATGTGATCGCAAGGGGCTAGGATTGCTAACGTGCAAAGCCGCGGCCATCTATGGATGAATTCAGAATCCATATATCAAAGTTAATACTATCCCCATATCAGCTAAATACTGTGTTGGAGAAATACAAAAGCACGGGTGAGAGGCTGCCTACCGCACGCCAGATCCTGCCACCTGACACCATGTTAAAATTATGATAATGTGTTCATGTGCGCCAGTACGCAAAAACATATATAAAAATGGTTCGGTTTCATCCTACATGATGAAACGATCGACCATTTCACCCCATGGCTTAGAATGCGTTTAACAAAAGACAGAGATGAGCGCAGCACATTTCCCTTCTTAGGTATATCGTCACATGACCTGCCTCTAAATGTATTATACCTTAAAGGCGCCTCATCCTTATTATGAGACAAGGCAAACAACATCAATCTGCATAGACCTCGCCATATTTTAGACACAATTGTCCCAAAAAGTGCCATGTTGGATAACAGGCGGATAAGTGCATAGTGCATCTATTACAGTAATATCTCCATAATCAGAGCATAAATGTTTGTAAAGTGCCAGTGCAAAATCATGAAATCAAACATGTCTCACATAAATATATGATTCAGCCATAAAGGTTAATTAAAGTGCAGATGCAACATCACATTGTCTCAAATGTCCTTTCATAAATTCATTGTAGAAACGCAAACATTTCCGGGTCGATGTTTAGTCCCAGGGGTCTCAGTGTGTCAAGTTTGCAAATTAATGAGGCTTCTAACTGTCATAGTTTGAGTTCTCGATTGCCCAGTCTCTTATGTACTGGAAAATGGGCAAGCCCCAAAAATGACATAGCTTTTACATCACCTTTATGTTTTTCAATAAAGTGTCCCATCAGGGGGTTGGTGAGGTCCCCATTTTTAATCGCTCTGTAGTGCTGGAGTATGCGAAGTTTGAGGGCTCCTATTGTCGATCCAATGTAATGTAACCCGCATTCACATGTAATTGCATACACTACAAACTTGGTGGTACATGTGATTTTGTGTTTATATCTCCATTTTAGGCCATTGCAACTAATAAAGGGTTTCTATATAGCATACACATGGAATACAAAACATTAATTCAGCTTCTCCAATTTATTGTGACTAACTTTGCTTTGAGATTTCTTACCACACGCTCTATCTCCCTATGCATGCCAAGCCAATGAGAAAGAATGCAGAAAAATACAATGAGACTAAATTACCTTTTTTTTGAAGTAATATTTTTATCATAAACTAGAAATATGCAAGTTACACAAAGTGACACGTGTGCCCACGTTGTAATTCACAACATAAGCAAGGTTTTTACTGCACTAGATTTCAATGCTCTATCTGCAATAATGTGCAGGCCCTTCCTGTTATCAGCCTTTACTTCGCAATACACTTTGGGCCTCATTACACGGTAGGCGGTAAGGGTTTACCGGGACCGGTAAGGGCACCGGTACCGGTAAACCCTTACCGCCTTACTACGAGTTCCCTTTGCAGGACCCGACCTTAACGGCTGGTTTTACCAGCCGTTAAAGTAGGGTGGCGCAAAGGGACCTGGTTGCTAATTACGGTACTGCAATTTGCGGTACCGTAATTAATGCCTTCCCCATTCCCATTATGCCCTATGGGGGCAAAAATGGGAATGTGGAAGTGCCTTGGTGAATAGGGAATTACCGCCCCCGCTCACCTTGGAGTAGGGCGGTAATTCCGCCATCCACCAAGGCGGACAAGGTAAAATACCGGCGGCAACCATGGCGCTAATAGCGCCATGGTTACCGCCTACCATGTAATGAGGCCCTTTGACTTGCAGCAAAACTGAGAAAAATACAAACACAGTTTTACATCCACGTTTAACTCCTTCATATGATGTAGCATTTCTATCGCACTTATATGGCATGTATAACTTGTTATTTCTAATGCAGAGCCTAAAAATTAACTGAATTATTTAACCTATGCTACATAGTATCAACAAGCACTTCACACGCCCCTCATTTAACAGCATAATTACCTAAGTTAAGCTAGTGATATTCCCTTGCTCAGCTTGTCAGTGAGACAGGTTCATTCACAGATAAGGTCGCTTGAGACTGAAGCTTTTCTAAGGATTGCCAACCCAGGAGAGAGACGGTCACAGCCCACCAGGTAGTCAGCTTGCAAGCACTGGATACTCAGTCTGCCTAGGAACCAGCACTTCTGCCTCCTTCATCGCTGAGTGGAAGAATGAATGCCTAGCCCTCTCTCTTCAAACCTTTTTCACAAAACCCTGTGTCACTCAAAAGCACTTCTCTTTGACAAGATCATCCCACTAAAATAGCACGTGATATCCTCTGTGCCTTTATCCGAAACACAGACTGCATTGATGAATGGAACTTGTTACATTCCTTCTGAGCTTCCTACCCCGGAACAATGTGATGTATTTAGAAAAATGGATCTTCACATTCCTTATCTTACAACACAGCGCAGATTCAGCCTGCACATTTAAATCATTTTTCTTTTCCAGAGCATCATGCATTTCTATCATTCTGCATCCAGTTTATATAATGGATTGATTTGCACTACACATTATTATGGGAATGAAATGTTAAATGGGTAGGGGTAAATTAGTATATTAGTTTCATGTTTTTAATGCAACTCAGCCCATTAAAATGGTATCATGGAGCAAAGAGATACTTTTCTAGCATGTGTTCTGTGCATTGCATATATTTAGATTCAGCCTGAGACTCATACTCTTGAGTCCATCTATGAGTCTCACACCCTTGGCCCTAGTTAGAATTCAGACCTTCGCTAAATTGTGAATGATGAACTGAGTCTAGATGTTGAAATGCAGAGCCTACATTCTTCCTACAGCCCCTTTGGAGATCATTGCATTAATCAAGGAAGGGGTGGTTGCTCTGGCCAGGGTTTTGTTGTGTTATTCTGAAATTACGGGCTTGACTTGCCTTGGCAGTTTCAGATAGCAACTCAAGGTCTTGAAGATGTGGTTAATCCGGGAATCAGAAACCAGAGAGGAGTCTAAGTAGGTGTGCAGCGTTTTCACCTTACTCAGGTATGGATGGTGCATTTGTCAATCTTGAAGTTGGCATATAGTATATCCAATTTGGATCTAGCGTGTTGTGAACCAAAGACTAGAAGCTCAGTCTTTGAATGATTTAAGAACATATGGTGTCTGGTCATCCATTGGTTGACCTTTTGAATAATGGTAGTAGGTTTAGTGCAGTCGTGGTCATAGTCGACATTCATGGTGAGTAAGAGTTAGGTATCATCTGCATAATTTGAAAGTAGGTCATACAGTGGCTTGGTGTAAATGTCGAAAGTGCCAGCGATAGGCAGGCCCCCTGGGTGACCCTTAAACAAATAGTGACAGGGTCTGAATAGAAACTGCCACAGCACACTGCTGAGGCCCTACCAGTAAGAAAGGAGTGAATCCATGATATGGCCTGGTCTGAGTATCTGCCAAACTTTTCAAGTGTTTGGAGGAAGATGTTATGGTCCAGCTAATCAAACACAGTGGACTAGTCCAACAGCACCAAAAGATCACCCCTGTTGTTATCAACCATATCTAGCATGTTTGTTTGAAGGTTCAGGAGGGCACTCTCAGTGCTGTGATGGGCCCTGAAACTGGACTGCCTGCGGTGTAAAATGTGGTGTTGAACCAGGAAGCTTTGGAACTGATGAGTGGCAATTTTGTCCACCATTTTCAGAAGAAAAAGGGAATTGGGGATGAGTCTGAGGTTGTCGGCAACTTCTGGATTGAGCCCGGTTTTCTTGATGAGAGGGGTAAAGGACACCCTTTTAACACAGTTAGAAACAATGTTGTGTTTGAAAGAGGAGTTCACAAGATGGGCGAAGAAAGGTGCAAAGAGAGTTTTATTGTCCACAATGAGCTTGAGGGTAGGACATCCCCCGGACAGAAGGTGGTGAACATGTTTGAAAGGGCTTCAGTTTATTCAAAGATGGTGATGGGCATGAAGGAGAAGGTAAGATGTTCTTCTGCCTGTTCCTGTTCACATACCTTAAGTGGGGTCTGGAAGTACAAACAGGGATGCATTGCTCTGAGTAAGTGCAGCCAGGGAACCACAGCTCTGGGTAAGTGCAAGGAAGCAGGGTACTGTAGGGTTACAGTAACAGTCTTTAAGTGCACAGTACAACCGGAGGCAGTGCAGGGGAGACTGATCATGGAGGTGCCTGGTACCCAGTGACACACTGAGGGTCGCCAAGCAACGTGTCAGTGCCACAGACAGGTAGGTCAGCATGGGACAGAGAGCGAGAGAAATTAGAGGAGAAAAGGAAGGTCTTCAGCTGTTTCTGGATTTTCATGTGGTCCGGCTCAAGTTTGAGATTGGTAGGGAGGCCATTACAGAGGGAGCCACCTGCAGAGGAGAGAGATCTACCCCAGCACTCTCCGCCTGGAGACGCGTCTGACCATCGCAGAATTTGAGATAGTTGAGCGAAGGGCTTGAGAAGGAAGGTTTTTTGGAAGAGAGAGTTGGATGTAGTGCTGGCGCCGGCCCCAGAAAGCCTTGTGGACGATGGAGAGTGTCTTGAACAAGATCCTTGTAGCCACCGGGAGCCAGTGGAGAGATTTCAGTGCTGGAGAGAAGTGGTCCCCAGGCTTGAGGCCAAGGAAAAGTCTTGCAGTCCTGTTATGCATTAGCTGCAGAGGGCAGAGAGTAGAGGAAGGCAGATTATGAAAGAGGCTATTGCAGTAGTCCAGTCTAGAGATAACCAGGGCTCTGGAAACAGTGAGCTTCTGGGGCAACGTGAGAAAAGGAAGAATACTTCCATATGTTTTTTTCCAAAGCCTTCCAAGCAATTTGTGGTGGTCAGAATTTGTTTTTAACCAGACCCAGTCAGCTTGAATTTCTTCTTTTTGCATTCATCAAGTATGGTTGTATACAGCTGTTATGTGAGTTGCCTTCTCTCACTGTGATTTATTTAAGTGGCTCGATCCTGTCAAGAATGCAGGTCATATGCTGCTCATAGGATGCTGCTAAGTCGTTAGGGCTGTTGTTGTTGGTAGTATCCCTAAGCTGTGTTGAGATCCCCCTTGGTGAGGTCAGAGGGAGATTTTTCTAAGATTCCTGCTCAGAACTTTTTTTAATGGCTTGGGCTGTCTTTTTAATTGTTGGCGGGGTGAATTTGAAATTCAATAAGGTAGTGGTCAGACCAAATGCATGGCGTGGTTTCCGTGATTCTGACATCTAGGTTCCTACTGATTATCCATTTGGGAATGTTTCCTCTGGTAGGGTCCTGGTTGAGTATAGTAAGGTCATTGTTATTTAAGCTTATTTCTAGATTCATTGCCTCTGGATCTGTGGGGTCTCCCTGCCAGTGGTTGAAATCCCTGAGGACGAGTGTGGCGCTTCCTGTTTTATTAAAGGGTTGGAGTAATTGGCTGAGCTCTTCATTTATGTTTAACATTTTATCTGGGCGACAATGCACCAGAAGGATGTTAGTACTAGAGATGTTGGCAGTGATGCATTTAAAGTGAAGACTCTCACACCCCGTGCACATGATTGGGATTTTATTCAGCTGTAATTCTTCCCTGGCGATGATGGGCACCCCTCTTCCATTCTCGGTTGTTAAATTTTGTGTGAACATCACATAGTGGTCTGGTACTCCCAAATCAAGTGTAGTGCCATTGAAGTCTTGGAGCCAGGTTTCTGTACAGCATAGTAAGCCAGTTTTTGGTCCTAGTATATAGTAATGTAGATTGATGGCATGAAGGTTTAATGATTGAGTCTTAAGGAGGGAGGTTTGGAGAATGTGGTTGCCTAGAAACATGGGCTTAGGAGAGGTGTTATTAAAGACTTATGCCTGATCGATGGATGCTGGGGGTAGGTTCACTCCCAGGTGTCCAGAAGTATGTTTGAGAGTGAGGGTCCCTATTGGCTCCTGGACCAATTTCATAGTCAGGGAGGTTGGCAAGAAAGTTGATTCTATGTTGGAGAGACAAGGTAGGGCAGGTTTAGCCCCTTTGTCCAGGGCCCTGATAGTTAGTGAGGGGGTCATGGATTTTACAGTCTGTTTATCTGGGATGGTCAAATTTATGTGGTTAGTTGGCAGGTGGCTGAGGTCATGTGTTGCTATACTGACATAGGTAGCGGCGGTTGCGGTCGCTGGATGATTTGGAGCCCAGTTATTGTCTCTAAAGTCATTTAGGTACTTGTTGACAATAGCTATCCTTCACATTTTCTGGGCTGTGAGAAGTAAAGGGGTGTGCAAGGGATGACCCATTGCTAAATTCGATAGAGTAATTCTGGGCAGGTTATAAACCAGGAGGCATCAGCATGTGCGCAACCTTCAATTGTGAGATAGACTGTTGCAGCTTCAAACTTTCCTTGACACAAACTGCCCTTTTTAGGTCTTTTGCTAACCCACTGGTTGTGTGAATTCCTTTCTTGTATCAGCAGCTTTGATTCACAAGTCAAGGGTGATACCACAGGCTTTGCCTCGCCTCCCCAACTTTGTCGTTCACCCTTGTCTGGGATCTGGCTTTCTCCATTTTTCCTTCATGGTTTCCCAGAGGAAATAACCTCTTGCAGGGATCTTTAGGGTTTCCCACCCTTCGCTCTGGTCCCTCGATTGGTCGTCCTGCTCCAGTGGGTTCACCTTAGCCTCAGAATATTTGCTCCTTCTCGTGTCTCACCTTGCTCTGAGTGTGTCGCCATGTTCCGCCTTTTATTCGTGTTGGGGGAGCTAATGGGTGTCAGATGTTTGTGATTAAGGTCAAGTGCCTAAATTTGCCTGACCTGATTAACGGTACATGTCCAATGAGATATGTAAGTGTTCACCTCTTTACTATTAGTTGCACTCTTCTTTGGCCCAGTGTTTGTGTAGAAACGGGGGTTTTGGCGCTTCAAGAATCCTATAAAATAGGATGGGCTATGAGCACGGGAAAAGGGGGATTCTGTGTCTCACCATCAGTTGCCTCACCCCCACTCCGTGAAGATCCCCCACCCAGGTGATCCTCTGACACTGCTCCACCCCCATTGTCTGGATCCAAAGGCCCTGGCCACATGAGAGAGAGAATCCCGGGGACTAGTAAGTGATACACCCTTTGCTTTCACACAGAATACAGGAGGGGCTTATTGAGAGATAGTGCCAGGTCAGCGTGTTAGCGTGACTCAGGGTGGATGGGCTAAGACCGACTTGTTGCTGAAGTGCCAGCTGTGAAGCACCTGATGTTTCAATGTATACACAAGGAGGCTGGGAAATGTAGTTCTCGTTCAAGCCAAGAAACTACAATTTCAGCGAGATGAGAGTGCTTTTTCTCTTTGCGTATTATCAGACTAGATTAGATATCTTACATACACAAATGACCCCATGCACAATCAAAATGCAATATGCATAAAGAGATGGTAATGTAGCGTGAAAGGAGGTAATGTAGATTTACACAATTAACTGATTGTATTAGCCCATATAATGGTAGAAGGCTAGTTAATCCGTAGGATATGTTACTTTGATACATTCCGGCAAAGACCTGCTTGTTGCTGAAGCACTCATGCTGAATTGGTAGTCGTGTAGATTAGTGTGAAATAAGGACGCCAGCAAGTCTGGGGCGGATAAGATACTTATCACCACTTTACAGGAAATAACGTTTGTCTTCCCTTCCTCATATTGTTGAAGTGTCCTTGCATCACGACCAGTGGTTAGAAGTCCTTGACCAGAGGAAACCAGTATCGAGTTGTTGTGCGAATGTGTAACCATGTAACAATGTCATGACTTACTATGGAAAAATCCAGAACATGAGATCCTGTAAATGCATGTTGAAAGGGTATGGTTGTTAAACAAATATGTGCAATCAGAGTGTGGGAACTAAAGTAGATTAGGTTTCTTTTTATAGGCTTGACCAATCATGTATGGGGGATGACATTGTTATGAAATATGTGGGAGTGTTTTAACTGTTGCAAAACTTATAAAATGGGTGAACTTTTGTGGTTCGAGGAGACTCAGGTTAATTTGACTCCACAGCATCATCCAGCCCCTCCCGGCCATTTGTACAATAAATATTCTTTACGGACAAACGTGCAGTCACTTCTTGACAGGTGAACCTACTTTGGGTTATGGAGATCAGACATCCACCCCCACATTTGGTGACCATGAAGGGACCCCAGGCTTTCCGAGACATTGGGGATTTACTGTCCGCAGCGGCACCTCTCTGAGGGGACTGGTCATTTGTACATTATAAAAAGAGAAGTCAACAGCTGCCATATTGGTTAAAGGCTTTTCTGCTCCCCAAATGCATGGTGGCACGGTCCAGCTGTAAAAGACAAATTTAAGGAGCACCACTTCTGAGCGCTTTACGGTCCCTTTTTATGTGAGGGCACTTTGGTGGGTAAAGCAAGAGGATAATGGCGGAAAGAGAGTTCTTCTTTGATTTGAGGATTTTGGTAAGGATACAATGTGTGTGTATGTATGGAGTCAGGCGAGTTTAGGTTGGTTAAAAGGGTGAGTGTTTAAGAGGAGTGAATGAACTGTTTTATGTTATAAGTACTTTTTTTATATTTGTACCTAGTTTCTTATTTTAAGAGGTTTGAGGTGGAATCCACACCGGCACGTCCTTTTGGGCTGTTTGCCCTAATACCCGTCAGTTAGCTTGCCTGGTTGAAAGGAGCCCTTACCTGAGGTGGCATCTTTATGGTAAATCCATCCATAGATACCTTTCTGCAGAACACCCTTGACACCCTTAATTTTGGCTGACTGTGCAGATGGAGCCTCGCCTTGCGATACCAATATTTGTACATAGTTTGTTATTTTCTTTTCTTGTTTAGTTGAAGTAGTGAAGTGTATCTTTTCGTAGTTAGAAAAAGACAACATTGTAGTCGAAAATGTTGTAAAAGATATCAAGAAGAGATGAAGAAGTAAAGAGGATTTGTGCCGACAATGTGATTTTTTTGATAAAATGCTGTCTTTTGTGTGTAAGTGGGAAGTATAATTACAGTGAATAGTTAAGTGAGGTAAATTTGGTGAAAGGGAACGAGGTGATTGTGGGGAATCTTGAGAAATTGGGAAGAGGAAAAAAAAGGGTTGGAATTTTGTGCCGTGGGTTCGGCTTCTGCATTTTAGATCACTGATTTTTGGGATACATTTATTAAAAGGTAGACCTGTTTGGAGTATGGAGAGCCCAATGAATCACTTGTGTCAGGTACTTCCTGGCTATAAGGTAAAGCTTTTAAAATACCATTTCTCAATGCTTTGTGCTATTTTTCGGCTAACCTGCTCTGATTAATTTGTCTATTTCACTTGAAAACGACCAAGCTGGTCGAAACACGTGTCGGCTGTTCTGCTGAACAATACGAAATTAAATACAATACTTTACAAATCTTTTTCAACTTACGATACTTCTCATTTCGAGACTTTGTCGAGTTCCTTCAACTATTATGTGTTCACCCATACTTGATTTGTATAGACTACTATTTGTACAAGGAAAATAGTTTATACCATGCGCAGATATTGGGCCTCATTACACGGTATGCGGTAACCATGGCGCTATTAGCACCATGGTTGCCGTCGGTATTTTACCGTGTCCGCCTTGGTGGATGGCGGAATTACCGCTCTACTCCAAAGTGAGCGGGGGCAGTAATTCCCCATTCACCAAGGCACTTCCCCATTCCCATTTTTGCCCCCGTAGGGCTCAATGGGAATGAGGCGCAAATTGCGGTACCGTAATTAGAACCAATGTCCCTTTGCGGGGCTGTTCCTTAACGGCTGGTAAAACCAGCCATTAAGGTCGGGTCCCGCAAAGGTACCTCGTAGTAAGGCGGTAAGGGTTTACCGGTACCGGTGCCCTTACCGGTACCGGTAAACCCTTACCGCATTCCGTGTAATGAGGCCCATTGTCTCCTAACTTTCACGTGAACATATCTATTCAATTTTGAACCTCTTTGGGTGGTTCACAGTAATCAAGATTTTTTTTCTGGTCCTCTTGTAGAGTTAACTGAGTTTGGAGAATAGCGCGCAGTTATTGGTATCTAACCCACAATCACGTTTGTTTTTCAAAGTCATAATGAAGCCCACTTATTCTATGCAACTGTTTCTCCACAGGGGCTCCGAAAGTATTATTACAAAGCACAAAGGATTGTTGGAAACTGTGCCTTGTATAATATGTATTGTTGTTCTTTTTTGTTTCTCTATTTCTTTTCTTTGAATGGAATATAAATGGTTGGAGACAGGAAAAAGGGGTTAATAATTTGAAAATATATGAAACCAAAAAAGAAAACAAGACTAGGATAAGCAGAGAATGTTTTGACACTGAAAGATTTTAAAGGCTTAATAATGATGACTTTTCTACTAAGGTTGAACATTAGTGGTATGGCCATATGAAGGTAGTAGGGAAAGAAAGTTCAAATGAGACTTGCTATGTTTGCTCTCATTCCCCATGCCACAGGCACTCCCAGACTGTTTATACAACAGGAAGTAAACCAGAAACAGCGCACTGCTTAGTTCATCTTGCCCTATGCAAGACGAGAGTGTTATTTCAAGGATATAGGGCACATGTAAAATGGGAAGAAAATTCAGTATTTGTTGACGACTTTTACAAATAAAGAAAATGGCAGATGGATTGGGATCAAAACATAATGGAATGCATTATACACTGGAGGGACCTCACTCGGTGGAAGTAAAATTTAGAACTATGCTTTTAAAGAAATGCACAGATGCACAAGGAAAGGTACTGACAGAGACCATAGCTGCAAATAATAGGAGATGTCTTTCATAGAGGGAGATGGGAAGAATGTATAATGGGATGTAGAGCGGAGACAATGGTTGGATTGGCAATCGAAATTGTTGAGCCCTTGAACAATATATGTCTTGCTGAATGAAGGCAAAATGCAAAATTGTTAACGTGGATAAAAGCAAAAAAAGAACTATCAAAGTGGGAATGAACACTTGGGATAATGGGCATGGCAGCCTTTAAATTGGGGACAGCAGCTCTCATGGACTATAACTGGTCCTGTGGCACCCAAGCCTACATGCAGCTCCTACCAAATTTGAGTGGCTCTTGCACATAAACAACTTAACAACACTTCATTAACCTACATTGGTGGTGCCACAAAGCCACAGTTTCTCAATTTCCAAGCACCCTGCCCTAATTGATGTGGACAATCACAAGAAAGATAGTAGCTCTTGAAAAGGAACAATAGTGAACATTATTTTTCACAATCCTCTTCTGACATTTTGGCAGCAATGCCTTCAAAATACAGACTTTTTAGTTGGACAGCAGTATTCTTCGGATCACTTTTGGCACCTGGTATTCAGGCAGCCACAAACACAAAGCAGATGCAGATCACCAGATCACAGCTTCTGAACACCATTGAAAAAGGACTGAACTCAATCAAAGAAGAGATTAGTGCTGTCATATTAACCCCTCTACAGAATTAGCATGTTCTAGACCTCCTTACTGCTCTGGAAGGAGGCGCCTGTACAAAACTCAGCAGAAGTTGCTGTACATTTGTTCCAGCAAACGATGCACAAGGTGGCAGCTTAACAGATGCTATTGCTGCCCTGCATAGATTTCACACTACCATGGTGAAGGAGAGTGGTGCAGTTATTATTGAAGACTGGTATCATGAAATGTTTTCCTGAGTGCCCACTTGGCTGAGAAATTTTTTTAACATTTTGGGTCCCATCCTTGTTATCTTACTTTTAAGCCTCTGCATTCTACAATTAGTTTTAGGGCATTTAAAAGGTGTTGGGAAGAAGAAAGCACAAACAAAAATGTCACTTACATTAGGATCTTTCAATGCCACTGTCCTCTCGAAGCATGCTTATACACAAACAGATCCATGGAATGGGGAGAAAGAAATACCTATGGTTGCAATAGAAAGACCCATTGGCCCCCTCTCACCGGTTCTACCCCACCCACAGACCGTGAAAACTATACGCACCACTGGGTAGATTGTGATGCAGATGGAGAGTGCTGTTTTATGACATGTCCTCCAGAAGAATATGCAGCATGCAGAGGAAGCTTGAAGGCAGTGTGAAAGGCATGGACCCCAAAAGATGCCTAAACTAATCAGAAGTGGGAATGTGATTGTGCAAATGGGGCAAACGTCACATCATGCACCGCCTCCCCACAGCACCAAAACGTAAACGTAAATACAGGATAAGGGAGCTTACTTAAATTAATGATTTTAGGCTTTTTTTCGACAAACTGCTTTCAATAGGCAAGCAACATGCTCACACTAGTAGAATAGGGACAAGTGTTGTTATTAAAATATAAACGTGAATAGACTAGAATTAATTTGCAAACTATACGTATTTGTGCCACATTCTGGGAGTTAGCTTGCGCAGTGCACTGAGAAGATCATTAAATTGCAGTGTACACTGAGAAGATGACTGAGAAATATACGTTACTGAATGCACTGAGAAGATTACTGAGAGAAAAATATACCAAGAAACAGTATTCTTGATGAATTCTAAGTGTATCAAGGAGCAAGAGTTCTGCCATTTTGCAGCAAAGGCCTTATGTGAAATCGCCCAACATGTTATTTTAGGGCTGCTACACTGCAGTGCTTAGAGTTGCTCAACATTTATGAAAGGCCCTTTCTCATCTGAAAGCATGATGCAGCACATTTTACAATCGAAGGGAGTACAAGATAGTGCTTGACGGAGTGTCAAGGAGATATTGCTCCCATGACGCCAGAACAGATATGTAGCAATTATTTCTGGTCCAAATAGTAATTGAATAAATAAACACATAGAACACTTAGGGGTCGATTCATGGAGCAAACGTGCGCCGAATATCCTAGTGCAAGCAGGCGAGAGGTGGCGCAAGCGTGAGAAACCCAGCGCACGCGTGCGATTCAAGGAAGACGCAGCGCGTGTTTCCCGCTGTCGTTGCGCCAAATCCTGCCATGGTGCACGCGGGCTCACACGGCGTGCGCTACGCGCACAGCAAAAGCGCACATAGTACGGCGCACACAACCAAAGTGGGCGGAACAGTGGGCGTAACACGCACAATGGGGAATAACGCGTGAAAAAGAAGGCGTAACTGGGGAAGTACTGCAGGGAACTACACGGAACGCCCACACGCACGCGAACAACCCGTATTCATGGATTTGAATACTGGAAACCCGCGCATGGCAAAAGACGCACACAGGCGTCAACGCGTCCGCCACATGAAGGCAGACGGAAGCGTCCCCACGCACAGTATAAAAGTGCGTGCAAACAATAAACACGTATATACAGCTACGATGAATGCCCCATTTGTCGCAGCACTGATCGTGGGACACCGCAGGAGGAGGAGAATAGCCAGGGCACGCATTTTCGCACCACGGACAAGCCTTTTTGGGATGCCTGACGACCAGGTCTACGGCAGGTATAGGTTTCCACCCCATATCATCCTAGACCTGGTCAGGGAGTGGGAAGATGACCTTACATCCCCCACCCTTTGCTCCTAAGCATTGAGCCCCTTGGAGAAGGTGCTCAATGTCCTGCATTTTTTGGCCACTGGGTCATTTCAGCGGACTACTGCCATAGTGGGGGGGGGTCTCACAGGCCACGCAGTCACGCTGCCTACACCAGGTACTGGCAATCATGACAGTGTGTCCCTCAGTCCGCAGGCACATATACATGCCCAGAACACCCGCAGAAAGGCCGGCAGTTGTCCTGGATTTTTTCAGGGTGGCACACTTCCCCAAAGTGCTCGGTGCCATAGATTGCACCCATGTGGCCCTACGTCCACCTAGGGCCACTGAGCACATCTACCGAAACTGCAAGCACTGGCATTCCATCAATGTAAAGGTGGTATGCGATGCAAAGGGAATCATCACCTCTGTCTATGCAAACTACCCTGGCTCCACCCATGACAGTTTCATATACAGAATGTCCGCCCTGAGCCGGGCCCTGGAAGCTGGGCAGCATGGCGACACATGGCTCCTAGGTGAGTACAAATGCCCTTGCACATGCATGCATGTCACACACACACACACAAATACACAAACCCCAATAATCACAACCATTTACACCTCCCAGGGGACAGTGCCTACCCTCCGAGCAACCACATGATGACGCCAATCCGGAACCCCACCACACCACCCCAGGTAAGATACAACGCTGCCAATATTGCAACCAGGGCCATAATGGAGCGCACATTCGGAGTGCTCAAGTCACGTTTCCGCTCCCTTGACCGCTCTGGCGGGCAGCTACTCTATGCACCCCCAGTAGTGTGCAGGATCATTGTGGCAGCATGTGTCCTGCACAATGTTACAACACGGCAGGGCGTACCGGTGGACATAGTGGTGCCCCCACATCCCCAACCACAGGCACAGGCGCTGCCCATTGGAGGGGACAGGGCACGTGGCGAGGAAGCCCGGACCCAGCTTGTGGCCACATTTTTCACCTAAACTCCCACCCCTGTGGAGTGCACACAGGCCTGGCACATACCAGGTGACAATCGATGATGACAAAGAGACAGTCAACTGTCACAACCCTACCACCCTGAGATAGTTGCCACATTGTCTGCATCCCTAGCTACTTAAACACAAGCTATCCTGTGTGACCAAAAGGCACACATATGACATGACATGATATGGCATTTGTAACGTGCCTATACACAAGTATTTCAAGGTGCGATGAGGCAGGGAGGGGGGGACAAGGGAAGACAGACAACAATACTACTAGGCCAGGTGTCATTTAGATTGTGCAAGTGCAGGGGTAGGGGGAAGGGAAAAGTGCAAGGGGAAGGGGGGGAGTGCAGTACAGGGTAAGTAGACTAAAAAACAAATAAATAGGCCAGCTGGTGGCAACTGCAAAGGTAAGTGCAGACAAGTGCTGGGAAGGGGGGGTTGTAGGGATAGAGAGACAGTCCCGCAGTGCAGGGGTTGCCAGGGAGGCAGTGCAAGTGGAGAGTGGCTGGGCCAGGGACCGAGGTCGGTGAGAGTGGCCCAGTTGCAGATCCAGTGCAGTTCCAGTGAAGAATTTTGCAAGGAAGAGGCAGAGAGACAGCAGAAGCAAAGAGGAAGGTCTTGAGGTGCTTCCGGAACCGGAGATGGTTCTCCTCAAGTTGCAGTGAGGCAGGAAGGCTGCTCCAGAGGGAGGCCCCTGCTGCGGAAAGAGATCTACACCCAGCTAGTTGCTTTGAGAAGCGGATGACCCTGACATGCAAGGTGTGAATCACACACACCTGCAAAACAGGCCATGACCATCACTGTTATGTCACTCAAACCCTCCCAAACCACAACATGACATGGCAAGCAATACCCATACACCAACACAGTACCAATAAGGTACACATTGCCATGTCAAAAATGTACAGTGGCATCAGACAATGATGCCTGACATGGAATCAGATGAAATGACTGACAAACAACCTCCCACCCAAAATAAGTCATTTCCAAATGCATTACAAAAGTTGTAGACGTAACATAACAATGAATGCCTGTCTACATGCACATTGTGCATTGCAAAATCAACACTGCAGCTTCTGTGTGCTGTGTCCAACTCCTGCAACACACTGCTCAGCGCACAGCACAGTGAACAGCCATTGTGTGTGATGCACACCCTGAGCATCACATCTAAGCAACAGACCACATCAAAAAGCAAATTAGGCATATACAGGATCCATAATTGGTCACAGAACATGTGCTGCAGGGACACAGTGGGCACCAGAAGGCAAACAGAGTGTACACATGGATATGCAAGGGTGGTTGTACATTTAGTGCATCATAGTGCAAGTGTGTGGGTCAGTAAGGACATGCACTCAACATATGCATGTGCAATCAAGTGACCATCAGTGTCCTCTACACATCACATGTGAACATTCACCATGTGTACACCCCAGCATATCAAACCACAACTATCCCCTCACACCTGAAAGGTAAACACAATACATGAACAGGCATTGATCAGCAGAACACAACATGTACATAGGATACCACCATTACAATGTCAGGGTTCCCATCACACTGCAGGGCAAGGCAACTATCAACAACAACCCCCCCCCTCACAAATGACCATGACCCACTGAACAACTGCACCTGGGTCATGGAGCCTTCAACCCTCAATTTCACCTGGCCACAGGATCACCCTTCCCCTTCCTCACCATCTCCCACCTTGTGTGTAAAAATGTGCCTGCACCCTCAGAGTCCACCCTCATTTGCAAAATCACAAAATCCAAGCCAGAAAAACGAACCAGAACACCCTCCAGTAGATGACTTGACGTAGCAGTACCTCACAAAGGCCAAGTACTACCACAATGATGTAACAACCAAGGTAGCACAGTAAAACAATGTCACAACAGGATGTGAACCATGTGTGGTACATAACATAGAATGATGCACCATGAACGGATGTGTACTGTCACAGGTCCCGTTTACAGGCGCGGGAGTGTCACGAAACAACCACCCCCACCGTGTCCCGGGTGCCTGCAAGGTCAAACTCACACAGGCCTCTGAGACCCTGGTGGGGGAGGAGGGTCAGGGATATGCAGTCGGGACAGGTGTTGGCACACTGGATAACTGGAATGAGTGGCAGGAGAGGGGAGGAGGAATGACACATGAAAGTAGGGAATGCACGAAAATGTACTACCTGCATGAACACATACAAAATCCGAACAAACTTGGACATCATTGTCATGGCCTTCTGTAGTCCAGGTTTAGGAGTGGCACGAACCAACCACCCCCTCAAGGGTTTTGACGCCTGCAAGTTTGGGGCTTACACAGGCATCCGCAACCCCAGCGGGGAAAGAGGGTTAGGGAACGTTGCTTGGATAGGTACGGGAAGCAGGAACACCGGGTAGAGGGTACAGGGTTTAAAATTGGATAGGACTCCAGGTGATTAGGGGAAAACAAACATACCAAATTGGATTACACATTCATCCATGCATTAGTGCACCCCCCAGCAAGCCTATGCAGAGCAGTTTGAAAGAAAAACAACAAGACACTTAGCTCTGGTTTTGAGTGCTGGCCTCCTGCCTGCGCACTCTCAGGTCCAGTTACAGGAGCACTGCAATGCTGCAAAGAGAGCCACAGTTAATAATCTGTACATGCCAATTACACAAAAACACACCACCAAACATGCCCCATAGCAACAAACTACTCTACAAACAGACAATCTGGTGTAGATGCTTTGTACCCATATATAACATTACCCCTGTGATGGGTCATACACAGTCAATGCAGTAAGTCAGCCGCCGGTGGGTGCGTGGCAAATGGAACACCAATGTGTCACAATTCACACAACATGCAATGTTTCCTGGGTAAGCAGACAGACCCATATAGCAAGGCATGACTTCAGAACAAGTCGTGTTCCACCATGACCGAAACAACGTTGGCAGTGCATGTATCAAAATGTACATGGAAATGAAATGCACTGCATACGAGTATGTCCCTTGCTGTATGTCCCTGTGAGCTGCCCCTTTCCATGTCTCGGAAGGCTACATGGTTGATACAAGTGCCTCAATGGACCTTGGTGTACCGGAGGGTATGTGCCACTGCCCCTGCAGGTGTCACAGACAACCTTACCATCAACAGCCATCAGTCCACCAACACATCAGAGCTGCATTGTGTGCTTCAACACCAATATTCGTCCAAGCTCACCCTCAGTGCTGTGACTAAGCCTGCATGTGCAACTCGCCTGGTGCAAGCTTTGCTGTGTTGTGGCCCCCCTGTGCTGCTCACCTTGCCTGGAGTTCCTTGGAACACGTCAGCAGTTCTAGGATGTAGGTCTGCAATCCCTGTGCCTCTGCTTGTGCACACATGTGCATGTGGGCACCAACAAACGTGTCCAGAATTCAGACGTCCAATGGGCCGTGTCTGCTGGCAAAGGTGCTCTGGAGGCTCATCCCCCTGCAGAAAGGGCATGAAACACATGATTAATGCTTTAAAGTCATCTGTGTGTGTCTCTGCAGGCATCTCATTACTGGACCATGTCAGAGACTTACATCAGAAATCACACCATCAGTCCGTCTTTCACATCCAAAGTGTGGAACACACTATCTACGGCATGAATTGCAACAAGCACGTGTACAGTAAAGATAAGAAACATACTACACAATGCATAGCAATGAATGTACACATTAATCATGAAACACCCCATCTAGCAAAAGCTGAACAGTGGACAATAACACCGCAATCATCCCCACTAGGGGTGTCAACACAAGTCACACAGCACCAGACATGCCACAGATATGACAGTCCAAAGCCCTTGTGTAATAGGTTGTCACACCGAACCATCCTTGCGAGGCCATGGATAAGGAAGGCAGGAGTGGCATATGTGAGTCAAGGACCCCAAGCAGCAAACACATACACAAAACAAGCCTGAAGGGCCCAGCTGGAACATACAGTGGATGCCTTCAAAAGCCACAAAGCACCGCACTGTCACATGAAAGCACAATAGACAAGCAGTTTGAAACTATATTAACTAATTACACTAACTATGAAAAACCTACATTACCTAATTAAACTAACTATCAAACAGAAACTTAACTAACTAAACTAAAAGAAAAATCAAAAATGGCCACATACGACCCGGGGGGGAGGGGAGGCACCCAGGAGGGGGGAGGTACAGGGTGCTGCTCAACATCCACATGCGATGATGCTGAGCCAACAAAAAAAACCTCCATGGGCTCAACGCCTGCACAGCCCGACCTATGTGGGAGATAGATGGTCGTCCGAGTCTGGCTCATCCTGGAAAGGAGGACGTGGCACAGTAGCCTGGCCATGCCTAACCGCAGCTTGCCCCTCGTCGGCAGCAAGTCTGCCGGACAGGTGAGCCTGGTTCTGTGTGGTGATGTGACGTAGGTCTGTATGCTGAGATGGTACGCTCAAGCTGTGCAAACCTCTCCTCTGCCCGCTGCCTCTGGGACATCACAAGGACACCCAGAGTGGATTTGAGGGAAGCATACTCCTCCCTCAGGGCATCCATGTGTGCCTCTGCGTGAGCAGCAATTGCTTGACGCAGAGACGACATTTCAGCCTGGTGTGCCCTGTCTGAGGCCGCCATGCCCAGCCGGAGCGAGCGGGCCGTGGACCGTGCCGCCTGCTGCTGGAGAAGCACCTGCCTAGCAGGGGGGAGCACAGATCGGGCCACACGCTCCATGCTCTCAGCGATGTTCTCCATTGCTGCCCCCTGCCGTTCTGAATTGGCAGTCATGTCTTGCTCCCACTCAGTATACTGCGGTTGCGCGCGGCGACCGCGTTGCCGGGCTTGACCCCTGTGGGACCCAAGTACCGGGGGTCCTCACTGTGTTGGCACCGCCTGTGGCTGCATGACTACATGCCCCCGTCGACGTGATGTCCCAGGCACATCAGTGACTGGTGTGGAGGGTGACCCTGCGTCCCAATCCACCATGGGCAGAGGAACCAAGACTGTCTGATCCCTCAGTGCAGGTGTCGCAGACAGAGGAGTGTCCACATCAGAATCACTCACCCCTGACACATGGACTTGATGCTCATCCAACTCAACATGGACGTCAGAGTCGTCATCAAGGCTGGACTCATAGGCAGCCAGAGACAAGATGGACTGTAGCACTTGGGGGTTTTCGTGGCCTACCACCCCACGACCCCCACTTGTGCCGGGTTGATGTAGTGGTAACAAATCTGTGTCTGGCATGACAACACCATCCTCCGCCTCCAATGCGTCACCACCTGAACAATAGAGAGAAAAAAGGTCACTACACATGTCAGAAGCACACAACACACACACACACCGACAACAAACGCATCAGGCAGACATGTGAAACACAATATATAACCTGGCATGCATGCTGGGTCAACTTTGAATTGCTTCGTGATCAGACCTGTTGAAAGGTGGCAGTTTCCATGGAAGTGGGTCTATGCAGTGCAGAAAATGTGTACGCCACTCACTACCTACATGTACAAGGATTCCATGGTGTGTGCCAGGACATGTGAAGGCAGTGCAAGGTCAAATTCAGGCATCACGTGCATTGTGCATTCAATGTGTACCATATCTAGAAGCCAAGCACCTCTCCACCCCAGTACAAAAGCAGGGATGCCTAGCATGGTATCAAAAGGCTGACCATACACCTGTGTATTGACAGGCAGTGTTGACTGGCATCAACAGCTTAATGTGATTCAAGTGACAACACTGCAAATGATGATGGGACAGTAAGCAATATACATGATGAAAACTCTGGAGGCCGCCCACGTGTGAAGAAGACACAACAGCAGTTGGACAGAGTCATTGGCCATTGAACAGGCTGAGACCTGTGAGCCACACAGATTGTCATACCCTAAACATGTGTGCAACGCAGTACTGAGCCACAGTTGACAAGGGAAGGCTGATGAGATGCCATGCAATGTATGTCACCCAGGACTTGTATTACAGTGATCATCCAGTCAAGGACACATAGGGGCATGCGTGCAATGCACATGGAGCATTAATGAGCACTCATGTCCCTGCGGGACATCTGACCTATGCACAGTACAAGTGAGATACCCTGCATCAAGTACTAGGGCTGTACCACACGGCATATGTCTGGCAGATTGTACGCTGGAAGTTAGCATCTACACAGGACGCATGAACAGGAAAGTACACATTGGCAAGATTGAAGCAGACCAGTGCAAAGGTGGAACTGGGGTGCAGAGTGGCGGAGGAGGGGCAAGGGAGCATGCCTACATGGAGTCCCCGCATGCAGGCAGAGGAGACATGCACGTCAGTCATGCAATGACATTGTGCCTGGGCTGAGAGGAAGGTCACCCCACGCCGCATGCAGAAGGGCCAGTGAGCTGGAACATGGACCGGAGGGGCATACTTGTAACGAGCATGTCAGTAGGGTGCAATAGTGGTGATGCGGACAGTCCCTGTCTGCTCCACATGTCCACCAAACAGCAGAGCAGACATGCATCACGGAAGCATTGCATTACTTACACATCAGAACCATGTACACGTCACATGTAGTGGCAATCATGCACAACACATCCCACAAGTGAAACACACACATCCTCAACAAACACGCATCAACACTCACTGGACTGGGCATCAAAGTCAAGCATCTCTCCCACTCCTTCGACCAATTCAGGTGGTATGAACTCCCCAACGAGTGCCTCATGCGGAGTGAGCTCTTCCTCCTCTGGTGCAGGCCCACCGCCAGTCACCAGAGTCAAGCTGTAATTAGAGGCACGCTTAGCCTTAGTGCTGCGTTTGATGTCATTCCAACGGTTTTTGCACTCTTGCGGTGTGCGCACCTCATGGCCGAATGAACTGACATGTTCCGCAACATGCTTCCAGTGGGTGTCACGTTGGGCAGCCGTAGTCTGACTATTGGCACCCACTAGCATGTCACGGCTGTGGCCCCGCACGTAGCCCACAAGGAAGTCCAGTTCCTGCTTGCAGAAAGGCTTCTTCCTCGACGTGCAGGAGGTCGTGGCTGTGTGTGGGGTCCCAGCCTGTGCTGCAGGTGCAACCTTCCTCCTCTTGGACTGTGGCGCAGACCCTGGCTGGCTAATGCCGCCCTGACCAGTATGGCCAGTGGGTTTGGTGGATTGAGCCAAGGGAGTGGCAGGTGGAGGGACGATCAAAGGCCAGACTTGTGTCAGTGGCATCTGGGTGCCCTCTAATGGACCCTGCGCAGCAACATCAGCTGTGGCAGGGTCATTGACCGCAACGGTCCTGGTTGGCAGACTCACAACCGGGGTGTTGTTGGGTGCATCTGCCCCTGCACTTGCCAACACCCGGCTGTTCGGGGCAGCAGATGACATAACTGCCCC
Source organism: Ambystoma mexicanum (assembly GCF_040938575.1). Classification (NCBI taxonomy): domain Eukaryota; kingdom Metazoa; phylum Chordata; class Amphibia; order Caudata; family Ambystomatidae; genus Ambystoma; species Ambystoma mexicanum. Next base: position 769,031,402 of record NC_090939.1, read on the forward strand.
AGGGACACGTGTCTTGGTCTGAGCAGCCCGGCCTGCCCCTATGGTTTCCCTCCTGGCCTGTCGGAAATCTACCAAGGGCTCCTCAAGTGCCAACGCAGCCTGCGCTGACAGACCCTGAGCCTGGGTTGCGGTGTCCACAGCTGCACCTGCAGCTACCACTACCCTTGGGCCCTTGGCAGTCGATGGAACGGACTGCCGGTTCACACGGGCGCCAGTGCCAGATGCAGAAGCTGCATCCCCGGAACCACAGAGGGTGGTGGCATGACTGCACCGACACATGGCACAACATTGTGCTCAAGTGGCGCACCCCTGCCTCTTCCCCCTCTTTGGCCGCCCTGGACACCCTGGAGTCCCCCTACTCCCTGGTCACCACGGCCACGTCCCCGACCACGCCCGACACGAGGAGTACGCCCAGCTGAGGCGCCCCTCACCTTTGGTGTCCTCCCAACCATGGCACAGATGTAGTAGTGCCGGCACAGATGGAGTAGTGCCAATGGGAGTTGTACACCACAATTGACCTGGGCAATTGGGGTGAAGGGGGTGGGAAGCAAGATGTTAACAGCCCCCCTGCACCTGCAAGGCTGTATGTGACCCCGGTGATGTAGTGACGGGTCACGCAACGCTCAGGCACCCCAAAATTGCAGTAAAACTGTGCACGCAACCCTGCAGCCTACGTGCGTGGATTCAACCGCCCGCAGTACGCGGTGGCACCCAGTAACACGAATAACGCGTACGCGTGGGACACGCAGGCTACTATGACATCGAAAATGGGTGCGATACACAGGGACACTGTCACGATGCCCGCTCCCGGGGAGCCGATTCAGGCCCTGCGTCCCCGAAAGCAGACATCAAGTCCCCGGGGAAGGTCCCAGCAACCCCTTATAGGGGCCCTTTGGACAGCGTCCTGGCGCCTATGGCGCCAGGCTCATAGAAAACGTCAGTCCTGGCACCATAGGCGCCAGGCTCATTATGAAAGTGTTTGGGTGCACTTACCTGATGCAGACCATGCTGCAGAACCCCGGCCTCCTTGAGGCCTGAAAGGAACTACTTTACCTGTGGGACTCATTTACCACCCGGGCGTGGTCGGGGAAGGATACATACCTGATTGGAGGAAGGACACATTCTAGGAACTTCTTCCAAGGCTATTTAAACCACACCCGATCAGCCACACGTGCTTCGCGTTGTTCTGCGTCTAGCAGCTGGACGCTCACCGTGTCTGCTCCTGCATCTTGACTTCTGCCACACCTGCCAGCATCCTGAATCACCTGCAAAGGAAGGGAACAAGAGAACAGAAGAAGGAAAAGGCCTCACCTGCTAAATCTGCATCCCAGAGACATTTCGCGACAATCCTGAAAAGGAAGACATTTATTTTTAAAAGCACATCGCATCGATCGCTGCAGCGCCGCATTCTACTCACCTTTACAGGGCGCCTCCATGTTCAGCAGCGACCATCCAGATTCGCAGTCGCGCCCGCGCGCCTAGGGAGCAAAAGACAAGAACAAAGGTGAGAGAAAGAAGGGAAAAGGGAAGCTAAAACTCCATGTCAAGACTTACCTGTTGGGTCCTTCCCTTTTCATTTCGGGTCCGCGCCGCATCCAGGCATTTTCGGACCCCGGCCCCTAAGGGGAAAAAGACATCAGCGTTAAAGAGTGAATGAAAAGACATTACCAAAACACTCATTAAAGACTTACCTGATTTCCACAAGGATTTCACCGCTCACCTCGGGTCGGTGCCTGTTCCCCGGCATTCCGTACCCAGGCCCCTATGAGGAAAAAGACACTAGCATTAGAACATTAATGCATGGACACAAGGGGAACCACTTATAGAAAAACTTACCTGGAAGCCAAGCAAGTTTGGTTCTCACCCATCCGAAAATCCAGTGACGTAACTGGATACCAACGCGCCCCTGCATCAGAAGCAGGATGGAGAGCTCGTCCTTCCAGACCCTAAGGTGAGACGCTACGGGGAAGCACAGAAGGGTTTTGAGGAGGGTGAGAGGGGTAAGTGGGAGGCCGATTGCATTACCCCGCAGACAGTTAACCCCCTATTCTCACCTACAGAAGGATACTTCTGCGAGTCAGACAAGCCAGATCTGGGGCCCGGTCCAGTCCGTCTTCCGAACCCTGCGCATCTTCCTTAGACGAGGTCACAGAAGCGCGAACCAGGCCAGCGCCCCCGTGGGAGTCAGGTGAGCGTTACAGAACGCGAAGCCTTCCTACAAATTCCCACCCAGGCGCTATGGAAACTTCTGAGACTGATCAGTTGGCCCAATTACTGGGGGCATTACGGGCCGAAGTACATGCCGCTCGTCAAGAGACTAATGCCCTCAAGAGGGAATTAATAATATCAAAGGAAGGAACTGATGACCTGGCCAGACAGCTTTTGCAAGGTCAAGCTGGACAAACTCCTCTACCCTGTTCCGGAGGGAACCCCGCTCCTGTGGTTCCCAGTAACCCTGTGCAGATTAATCTACCTGGAAACATGCCGCTGGCCCCACCTGAACGCTTTGCTGGGGACCCCAAACGATTCGCCGTATTCATGAATCAGTTTTGTTTGCACTTCCTATGCAGACCTGAGGCCTTCCCTAATGATCAGACCAAAGTAGCCTTTGTATTGTCATATCTCAGCGGCTGCGCTGCCGATTGGTCAGTTCCACTGGTTACTCAAGATGACCCGATTCTCCGTGATTTTCAAGGATTTCAAGCAAGCATGGAAAGGGTATTTGCTCGACACTCTCAGGGGCAGGCTCTGGATGACGAACTTCTATCCCTGCGACAGGGCAATCAGGACCTCCTATCCTATATTGCAACCTTTAATAGACTAATTGTGGAAACGGGATGGCCAGAGGATAAAAGAGTCACGTTATTTTATCGAGGTCTACGTGGAGAACTTAAAGATGTCTTGGCCCAAGTTGTAAATCCGCCCCAAGAATGCACAGAATATATAGACTTAGTGGTCCAATTGGATCACATACTTCAAAACAGAAAAACAGATCGGTCCAGGTTTGAGACCCGGGTGTTGGTCAAGACCCACGCTAACCCCAAGGGAGTTGATGTCTCTAAGCCTATGCAAATTGGAGGGGTTAAAGAACCCTTAACTCAAAAGGAACGTGAAAGGAGGCGGCAGTTAAAATTATGTCTTTATTGTGGGAACTCTGGACACTTTCTACGAGATTGCCCGGCAAAACCGCCCCGAAAAGCGGTAGGGGCCGCTGATAAAAACTATGAAGACTCTGTTTTGGGAAACGACTCAGCCCGACAAGCGTAGGGGTCCGCTTGCCGAGCTTGAAAACTAACTCTCAGACCTCGCATTTCATTGTGCCAATGGTTCTCGTAGATCCAGAAAAGCCTAAGCGGTTGCATGCAATAAAGGCATACATCGATAGCGGGGCTGTTGGAAACTATGTGGATCGTGAATTGGCCTCTAGGATTAACCTCCCTCTCCGTCCTAAAACCAGCAAAGATGTCATCACCACAGTCAATGGAACTGATATTGCCTCTGGACCGGTAACACATTCCACTACTGGGGTGACTCTTATTGGTCCTGACGGCCATCGGGAGGCAGTTGTGTTTGATGTAATCAAGGTTCCACAGTTTCAGATTATTCTTGGAATTCCTTGGTTAGAGACACATAATCCTCGAATTGATTGGCGAGCTAAGAGAATAATCTTACCGGATTGTGCACAAACATGCTACCCAGAAAACCTGAAGATTAATCTAGCATCTGTATCCTCTGCCTCCATGCAATTACCTCCGGAATATCAGGACTTTCAGGACGTCTTCCAAAAGGAACAGGCCAACACGTTACCTCCTCACCGATCGTACGATTGCCAAATCGATCTGGTGCCCGGTGCACAACCCCCTTGTAGCAGGATTTATGCCCTTACCGAACCTGAGAACCTGCATTTCAGACAATATTTGGATCAATACCTCGCCAATGGTTTTATTCGCCCGTCAAAGTCCCCGGCATCCTTCGTGCCTAAAAAAGAAGGCGACCTTAGAACTTGTATCGATTACCGCGCATTGAACCAGATAACGGTTAAAAACCGTTATCCTCTGCCTCTGATTCCTGAACTCCTTGACCAGGTGAAGGACGCTTGCATATACACCAAGTTAGATCTCCGGGGGGCATATCATCTGGTGCGAGTAAAAGAAGGCGACGAATGGAAAACAGCCTTCCGTACAAAATATGGATTATTCGAACACCAGGTAATGCCTTTCGGGTTGTGCAATGCGCCTGCTGCCTTCCAATTCTTCATGAATGATGTCCTTCGGGAACTCATCGATGTTTGTGTTGTCGTCTATATCGATGACATTCTAGTGTACTCCTCTTCGGAATCTGATCACAGAAAACACGTTAGGGCAGTTCTGGAAAAACTGCGACAACACAAACTATTTGCTAAACTGGAGAAATGTGTTTTCCATATCACAGCAGTTGAGTTTCTTGGTTTCATCCTGACACCCAAAGGAGTCCGAATGGACTCAAGAAAAGTGGATGCCATCCTCAAATGGCCATCACCTAGCTCTGTAAAAGGGGTTCAAAGCATGCTCGGCTTTGCCAATTTCTATCGCAGGTTTATCCCGGAATTTTCACGCATAGTACAACCCATTACTGCACTCTTGAGGAAAAATAAATGTGTTGAATGGTCTGAAGAAGCCGAGCAGGCCTTCCAGGATTTAAAAGCTAAGTTTACCTCCGCACCTATATTGAAACACCCAAGTCCAGATCTCCCGTATGTCGTCGAAACTGACGCATCCAGCCTAGCCATGGGAGCAGTTCTGTCTCAAAGAGATCCTGAAACCAACCAACTGCATCCCGTAGCATTTTGGTCCAGAAAACTCTCGGCACCAGAGATTAATTACGCAATCACTGACAAAGAACTGTTAGCCATAAATTCCGCTTTTAAAGCCTGGCGGCATTACCTGCTTGGCGCTCGACATACCATCACGGTGATCACTGATCACCGGAATTTACAGTATTTGAAAACCGCCAAGGCTCAGTCATCACGGCAGCTCCGATGGGCTTTGTTTTTCGCTGAATTTGATTTCGTGATTACCTATCGACCTGGCTGCAAGAACGGCAAAGCAGACGCCTTATCCCGAATTGGAATGGGAGAATCTGATACAAACTCAGAACCAGTACCAATAATTCCCGAACAGAGAATTCTAGGCATGACTTTGTTACAGACGCTTGAAGACATTCAAGTCAGAGTGAAACAACTCCTGGACCCTACAGTCCTACAGGATTGGATACAAAAGGGATCAGACTTTACCATAAATAAAGGTTTACCTTATTACCAAGGACGCTTAATCCTGCCGCACAAGGATTTACACGAACTAGTTATTTCAGGTTATCATGATACATTAATAGAGGGACACCCCGGTATTGCCAAGACAATGGAAAAGGTGAAACGACAATTCTGGTGGCCCTCTTGGCGAAAAGATGTTAAATCTTTTGTGATGTCCTGTGGTGTTTGCGCCCAAAATAAAGGTCAAAAGAAAAGACCAGCCGGTCTCCTTCAACCTCTAGACATACCGCCAGCACCCTGGCACACCCTATCAATGGATTTTATTCCGAACTTGCCTCCTTGTTCGGGATACAATACCATTCTGGTAATTGTGGATTTGTTTTCCAAAATGGCAGACTTCATTCCTTTGAAAGGTTTACCTTCAGCTTCTGTCCTAGCCAAAGAATTCCTCGAAAATATTGTTCGGCTACATGGATTCCTATATATACTAATCTCTGACCGGGGAAGCCAATTCATTTCCCACTTCTGGCGCAAATGTTGTCAAATGGCACAAATCGACGTAAGATTATCGACCAGTCACCACCCTCAGACCGATGGTCAGACCAAGAGGACAAATCAGACCCTTGAGCAGTACTTACGGTGTATGTTACAGCAATCTGAAAGCAAATGGAAAGACATTCTTTGGATAGCCGAATACGCATATAATAATTCGGTGCACTCTGGAACTGGCCATAGTCCTTTTTATACCTTGTTTGGACATCACCCTCGAACCTCAAACCTCGACTCACCTCAGAACCTCGGAGTGCCCGCAGTAGAAAATCTGCATTCTACCATTACCCGAGCCTTCAAAGAGGCAACCACGCATTTACAACAAGCCAAGAGAAAATACAAGGAGAATGCTGACCTACATCGGAGTGAAGCACCTCCGTATCAGATTGGGGATCAAGTGTGGTTAGCTACCAGACATTTACCGCTCAAAGGGCCTCGAACTTTTAACCCAAAATATGTGGGACCTTATTCTATTACGGCAATAATTAACCCAGTAGCGGTTAAACTTGATTTACCAGCTAAGAAGCGAATTCACCCTGTTTTTCATGTGTCACTTCTGAAACCAGTGGTCCCCGGAACCCGACTACTCAAACCTCCAGAACCTATTCAAATAGATGGGGAACCCGAATTCGAAGTGAAGAACATTTTAGATTAAAAAATGTTTAGGTCAAAGCTTTTCTACCTAATTGATTGGAAGGGGTACGGACCTCAGGAGAGGTTGTGGGAACCCAGTGCCCATGTGCATGCACCTCGATTAGTCAGGAAATTCCACCGACTCTTCCCAAACAAACCAAAACCCCCGGAGGGAACAACCTTGGGAGGAGCCTTGGGGGGGAGTGCTATCACGATGCCCGCTCCCGGGGAGCCGGCTCAGGCCCTGCGTCCCCGAAAGCGGACATCAAGTCCCCGGGGAAGGTCCCAGCAACCCCTTATAGGGGCCCTTTGGACAGCGTCCTGGCTGAAAACGTCAGTCCTGGCGCCATAGGCGCCAGGCTCATTATGAAAGTGTTTGGGTGCACTTACCTGATGCAGACCATGCTGCAGAACCCCGGCCTCCTTGAGGCCTGAAAGGAACTACTTTACCTGTGGGACTCATTTACCACCCGGGCGTGGTCGGGGAAGGATACATACCTGATTGGAGGAAGGACACATTCTAGGAACTTCTTCCAAGGCTATTTAAACCACACCCGATCAGCCACACGTGCTTCGCGTTGTTCTGCATCTAGCAGCTGGACGCTCACCGTGTCTGCTTCTGCATCTTGACTTCTGCCACACCTGCCAGCATCCTGAATCACCTGCAAAGGAAGGGAACAAGAGAACAGAAGAAGGAAAAGGCCTCACCTGCTAAATCTGCATCCCAGAGACATTTCGCCAACAATCCTGAAAAGGAAGACATTTATTTTTAAAAGCACATCGCATCGATCGCTGCAGCGCCGCATTCTACGCACCTTTACAGGGCGCCTCCATGTTCAGCAGCGACCATCCGGATTCGCAGTCGCGCCCGCGCGCCTAGGGAGCAAAAGACAAGAACAAATGTGAGAGAAAGAAGGGAAAAGGGAAGCTAAAACTCCATGTCAAGACTTACCTGTTGGGTCATTCCCTTTTCATTTCCGCGCCGCATCCAGGCATTTTCGGACCCCGGCCCCTAAGGGGAAAAAGACATCAGCGTTAAAGAGTGAATGAAAAGACATTACCAAAACACTCTTTAAAGACTTACCTGATTTCCACAAGGATTTCACCGCTCACCTCGGGTCGGTGCCTGTTCCCCGGCATTCCGTACCCCGGCCCCTATGGGGAAAAAGACACTAGCATTAGAACATTAATGCATGGACACAAGGGGAACCACTTATAGAAAAACTTACCTGGAAGCCAAGCAAGTTTGGTTCTCACCCATCTGAAAATCCAGTGACGTAACTGGATACCAACGCGCCCCTGCATCAGAAGCAGGATGGAGAGCTCGTCCTTCCAGACCCTAAGGTGAGACGCTACGGGGAAGCACAGAAGGGTTTTGAGGAGGGTGAGAGGGGTAAGTGGGAGGCCGATTGCATTACCCCGCAGACAGTTAACCCCCTATTCTCACCTACAGAAGGATACTTCTGCGAGTCAGACAAGCCAGATCTGGGGCCCGGTCCAGTCCATCTTCCGAACCCTGCGCATCACCTTAGACGAGGTCACAGCAGCGCGAACCAGGCCAGTGCCCCCGTGGGAGTCAGGTGAGCGTTACAGACACCCGCAGTGGAAGAAGGCCAAATTACTGCCCCACAGAGCCCCGAGCACGCTCCCACCTGCCATCTGCTGCTGCCTGACTGCCTGCTGCCCACGTGCCCAGCCATTTGCCGACTGGGATTCCATCGCTCCACAGCCCAGCCCCAGGACCCAGTTGCCCACCCACTCCTGCCTCTGGGGTTGTCATGTCAGGCACTGCAACATCTGGCACCACTGACAACCCCCGGCCAGAGAGGCAGAGGGGCACCAGCTTCACTGCCACCGAAGTTGGTGTCCTGGTGGAGCAAGTCCTGGGGCAGTATGATGCCCTCTTCGGAAGTTCCCGTGCCGACAAGGAACGACAGACTCGGATCTGGACGGACATCGTGACTGCCATCAACGCGGAGGGGGTGGCTATCCGTGACTTCCAACATGTCAAGAAGCGCTGGGAGGACTTCAGGTCCAGGACCCTCAACAAGGCCCGGCGCCTCTTTATGGCAGCGGATGCTAAGGGGCGCCGGGGCCACTTGTCGGAAGATCAGATGAGGGTCCTGGAACGCATATCCCCAGTGCTCCACGTCAAGGTCCTTGAGAGGCAGACCCGTCTGGAGTTGAGCGGTAAGTGTACATGCATCATGATTGTAAGCTGTGCGTGTGGTGATGTGCCAGTAGTGTGCAGGTTGCACATCTGTTTGTATGGGGCCGAGTATGGGTGGGGGTGTACAGGGCCGTGAGGCTAACACATGCGAGGGTTGTCATGTGTGAGACATGGATGGTGCTTGTGTGTGTAGGCTTGCATGCCAAATGCAGTTGTGTGGGCACACATGTTTGGATGAATGTGAATGTAAGTAGGCATGTTCGTGATGTCACGCATGTATGTTGTTTTCAGCTGCATGTATCAGCACTGTGTACATGTGCATGTGTGTGTATTTGACAAGAGTGCAACAGTGATGCAACATGGATGCATGTGACAGTGGGTTGTGGAAGCTTGATTGGCAGATGTGACATGGATGCCCATCTGAACACTGCGACAGTTGGCAGAGGTGTACACATGCATGCAAGTGTGGTGGTGTGCGTGCATGTGTAGTGCACTCCCTGTGTTGCATGTGATGTCTGGCTCACCTTTGCCTGCTCATGCTGTTGTATGTGTATGGATGGTGCTGGCAGTTGCGATATGGCTGTGGTATGGCTCATGTGTGGAAGTTGAAATGACATGTGTGTTGGCGATTGTGATGCCATGTCTGAGGTTTGCCAATGCCACTCATGTACAACTGTCATGTGTGTATGTGTCCATTGTACAGTGCCCTGATGCCTGTGTTTTGTTTCTCCCTGTCTGCAGCGTCAACTGATGAAGAGGGCGGAGAAGGTGCTGTGGAGCACAGCGGCGGGGATCGCACCGCCAGCCAGAGACGCAAGGCCCGGCTCCCCTCCCATGTTGTGATCTCGTCGGGGAGTGAGGAGTCCGGTCCCGCTTCCCAGGGCGCAGCTGCCGGGGGGAGGTCCAAGAGGCAGAGGTTGGAGTTGGCTTCCTCGGCAGCAGAAGGGGCAGCTGGGACCCCACAGGGCCCAACGGGGTAAGATGGCACAGAGTCATCCAGGTTGATGGGGGGTTTGGTGGAGGAGGAGGCCGTGCAAGCAACAGAGACGGGGTCTGGAGGTGGGGATTCCACTGGTGCTAGTGGTGCAGTGCAGGACCAGGGACAGGAGGCAGCACAGTCCGCTGCGGAGGTGTCTGTGTGCAATCCTGTCCCTGATCCTGTCGCTGCATCATCTTGCACCAGCAAGGATGCCTACGTCCAGACCCGTTTTCAGGCAGGGGATGAGCTCACAACAACTGGCCTTCCTCTGCCTGCGGACGTGGCTATCCGGGTACGGGTTGAGCCTGTCCTGACTGGTGTGGCGTTGCGTCAATGGGCCATGCGAGGTGACCTGCAGTCTTTTCATGAGGAGACTGCACGTCATCTCAAATGGCGCGTTGACCGCGTCGGCCTACTAGGACAGGTCACCCAGGCCGGATTCCTCCGTTTGATGGGGCTTGCTACGACCCCCTCCTCAACTGAACCCCCTATGCACCAGTCGTCCTCCGTCCCATCTTCCCATCCATTAGTCACCTGGGTGCCCTGTAGAGCTGCCTCTGACGGTGCGGCCAGGCTGGTGGAGGAGGCATCCCTGCCACAGTCCGGAGTCGGACGTCGAGCAGGGGTGGCCACATCAGCGACTGCACCCCAGCCAGCGGAGGATGTGCAGGCAGTAGGAGGCAGTGCACGGGCAGAGGCACAGCAGCAGCAGCAACGTGGTGGGAGCCTTGATGGCTCTGGGCCTTCGACATCGGAGGGGCAGGCATCGGCCGGAGGGCAGGAGGACCCAGGACGGGAAGTGTCTTCTGTGTGGCAGCGGTTGGGCCACGTCATAGATCCGGAGCGGCAGCGGGCGGAAGAGGCACGGCTCACGATGGTCAGGGCGGAGAACTCCATGCGGAGGGCCCTGAGGCGGGTCAAGTGCCTCGAGGCAATCCGCAGGGGTTTGGAGGTGGACATGTCGACGGCCCTGCGGACCCCCGGGGCCATGGAGGAGGACCGCCTCCGGGACATTGAGCAGGAGTTCGATGATGCCCTGGCCCGGGAAATCCAAAAGTGAGCCGTCGGACTAGCCCGCTGCCCTTGTAAATAGTTCTATAGTTAGTGTTAGGTTTCCTTTGGTTTTGAATTTTTTTTGGACCTTTTGGACAATGGGCCACATTTTTGTATATAGTTTTTTTTTATTAGGTCGAGTTATTAGATAGGTTTAATTTCTTCTGTTGGGATCATGGACCCTGGATTGTTTATCTGTATATAGTTGACTGTTGGATTTTCATTTTTTTTTATGATTTACCCATGGAGCAATGGTTTTCGATTTTAATTTTCCATTGGATTTACTTTTGTGGACTGTGACTTTGGACACCTTTCCTTTGGTTTATGATTTGTGGTTTTGCATTATTTCACGGACATGCTGGTTTTTATTTTTTTAAATTCACATTTTTGTTTGTTTATTTTTGATTCAATTTATGTTGCTTTTAATACATATTTTTTGTTCAAACTTCAATGTGTAGTATCATCTCATTGGTTTCATGCATATCATGATATGGGTTTTGAGATTCACTGACACCCATTGGGTGTATGTGAGGGACATGTGTTCATTTCCAAACTTGCAATTGGGGTTCTATCATGTTATTGCCATTTCTAAGTGGGTGGATGCAATACTCGTGTGGGTGTTTGGCATTTGGAGGCTGACCATAATGGCCAGGGATCTAGATTGTGATGACATGTTGGCTGGGGGACATGTGTGGGGGCCTGGTGGAGGGTGCCCTGCACTGCTGGGGGTGCAGGGGGACATGAGTTGGACATGAGTGGGGGCCTGCTGGCAGGTGCCGCACAGTGCTGGGGATTGGGGGTGCTGGGAGACATGAGTGGGGGCCTTGTGGAGGGTGCCCCACAGTGCTGGGGGGTGGGGGTGCAGGGGGACATGAGTTGGGGGCCTGGTGGAGGGTGCCCCACAGTGGTGGGGAGTGGGGGTGCAGGGGGACATGAGTTGGACATGAGTGGGGGCCTGCTGGCAGGTGCCCCACAGTGCTGGGGGGTGCGGGTGCAGGGGGACATGAGTTGGGGGCCTGGTGGAGGGTGCCCCACAGTGCTGGGTGGTGGGGGTGCAGGGGGACATGAGTTGGACATGAGTGGGGGCCTGCTGGCAGGTGCCCCACAGTGCTGGGGGTGGGGGTGCAGGGGGACATGAGTTGGGGGCCTGGTGGAGGGTGCCCTGCACTGCTGGGGGGTTGGGGGTGCTGGGGGACATGTGTGGGGGCCTGGTGGAGGGTGCCCTGTGCTGCTGGGGGGGTAGGGGTGCTGGGGGACATGTGTGGGGGCCTGGTGGAGGGTGCCCTGCACTGCTGGGGGGTGGGGGTGCTGGGGGACATGAGTTGGACATGAGTGGGGGCCTGCTGGCAGGTGCCCCACAGTGCTGGGGGGTGGGGGTGCTGGGGGACATGAGGTGGACATGAGTGGGGGCCTGCTGGCAGGTGCCCCACAGTGCTGGGGGGTGGGGGTGCAGGGGGACATGAGTTGGACATGAGTGGGGGCCTGCTGGCAGGTGCCCCACAGTGCTGGGAGGTGGGGGTGCTGGGAGACATGAGTGGGGGCCTGGTGGAGGGTGCCCCACAGTGCTGGGGGGTGGGGGTGCAGGGGGACATGAGATGGACATGAGTGGGGGCCTGCTGGCAGGTGCCCCACAGTGCTGGGGGGTGGGGGTGCAGGGGGACATGAGTTGGGGGCCTGGTGGAGGGTGCCCCACAGTGCTGGGGGTGGGGGTGCAGGGGGACATGATTTGGACATGAGTGGGGGCCTGCTGGCAGGTGCCCCACAGTGCTGGGGGTGGGGGTGCTGGGAGACATGAGTGGGGGCCTGGTGGAGGGTGCCCCACAGTTCTGGGGGTGCGGGTGCAGGGGGACATGAGATGGACATGAGTGGGGGCCTGCTGGCAGGTGCCCCACAGTGCTGGGGGGTGGGGGTGCAGGGGGACATGAGTTGGGGGCCTGGTGGAGGGTGCCCCACAGTGCTGGGGGTGGGGGTGCAGGGGGACATGATTTGGACATGAGTGGGGGCCTGCTGGCAGGTGCCCCACAGTGCTGGGGGGTGCGGGTGCAGGGGGACATGAGTTGGGGGCCTGGTGGAGGGTGCCCCACAGTGCTGGGTGGTGGGGGTGCAGGGGGACATGAGTTGGACATGAGTGGGGGCCTGCTGGCAGGTGCCCCACAGTGCTGGGGGTGGGGGTGCAGGGGGACATGAGTTGGGGGCCTGGTGGAGGGTGCCCTGCACTGCTGGGGGTTGGGGGTGCTGGGGGACATGTGTGGGGGCCTGGTGGAGGGTGCCCTGCGCTGCTGGGGGGGTAGGGGTGCTGGGGGACATGTGTGGGGGCCTGGTGGAGGGTGCCCTGCACTGCTGGGGGGTGGGGGTGCTGGGGGACATGAGTTGGACATGAGTGGGGGCCTGCTGGCAGGTGCCCCACAGTGCTGGGGGGTGGGGGTGCTGGGGGACATGAGGTGGACATGAGTGGGGGCCTGCTGGCAGGTGCCCCACAGTGCTGGGGGGTGGGGGTGCAGGGGGACATGAGTTGGACATGAGTGGGGGCCTGCTGGCAGGTGCCCCACAGTGCTGGGAGGTGGGGGTGCTGGGAGACATGAGTGGGGGCCTGGTGGAGGGTGCCCCACAGTGCTGGGGGGTGGGGGTGCAGGGGGACATGAGATGGACATGAGTGGGGGCCTGCTGGCAGGTGCCCCACAGTGCTGGGGGGTGGGGGTGCAGGGGGACATGAGTTGGGGGCCTGGTGGAGGGTGCCCCACAGTGCTGGGGGTGGGGGTGCAGGGGGACATGATTTGGACATGAGTGGGGGCCTGCTGGCAGGTGCCCCACAGTGCTGGGGGTGGGGGTGCTGGGAGACATGAGTGGGGGCCTGGTGGAGGGTGCCCCACAGTTCTGGGGGTGCGGGTGCAGGGGGACATGAGTTGGACATGAGTGGGGGCCTGCTGGCAGGTGCCCCACAGTGCTGGGGGGTGGGGGTGCAGGGGGACATGAGTTGGGGGCCTGGTGGAGGGTGCCCTGCACTGCTGGGGGCTGGGGGTGCTGGGGGACATGTGTGGGGGCCTGGTGGAGGGTGCCCTGCACTGCTGGGGGGTGGGGGTGCTGGAGGACATGAGTTGGACATGAGTGGGGGCCTGCTGGCAGGTGCCCCACAGTGCTGGGGGTGGGGGTGCAGGGGGACATGAGTTGGACATGAGTGGGGGCCTGCTGGCAGGTGCCCCACAGTGCTGGGGGGTGGGGGTGCTGGGAGACATGAGTGGGGGCCTGGTGGAGGGTGCCCCACAGTGCTGGGGGGTGGGGGTGCAGGGGGACATGAGTTGGACATAAGTGGGGGCCTGCTGGCAGGTGCCCCACAGTGCTGGGGGGTGGGGGTGCTGGGAGACATGAGTGGGGGCCTGGTGGAGGGTGCCCCCACAGTGCTGGGGTGTGGGGGTGCAGGGGGACATGAGTTGGACATGAGTGGGGGCCTGCTGGCAGGTGCCCCACAGTGCTGGGGGGTGGGAGTGCAGGGGGACATGAGTTGGGGGCCTGGTGGAGGGTGCCCTGCACTGCTGGGGGGTGGGGGTGCTGGGAGACATGTGTGGGGGCCTGGTGGAGGGTGCCCTGCACTGCTAGGGGGTGAGGGTGCTGGGGGACATGAGTTGGACATGAGTGGGGGCCTGCTGGCAGGTGCCCCACAGTGCTGGGGGGTGGGGGTGCAGGGGGACATGAGTTGGACATGAGTGGGGGCCTGCTGGCAGGTGCCCCACAGTGCTGAGGGGTGGGGGTGCTGGGAGACTTGAGTGGGGGCCTGGTGGAGGGTGCCCCACAGTGCTGGGGGGTGGGGGTGCAGGGGGACATGAGTTGGGGGCCTGGTGGAGTGTGCCCTGCACTGCTGGGGGCTGGGAGTGCTGGGGGACATGTGTGGGGGCCTGGTGGAGGGTGCCCTGCACTGCTGGGGGGTGGGAGTGCTGGGGGTCATGTGTGGGGGCCTGGTGGAGGGTGCCCTGCACTGCTGGGGGTGGGGGTGCTGGGGGACATGTGTGGGGGCCTGGTGGAGGGTGCCCTGCACTGCTGGGGGGTGGGGGTGCTGGGGGACATGTGTGGGGGCCTGGTGGAGGGTGCTCTGCACTGCTGGGGGGTGGGGGTGCTGGGGGACATGAGTTGGACATGAGTGGGGGCCTGCTGGCAGGTGCCCCACAGTGCTGGGGGGTGGGGGTGCAGGAGGACATGAGTTGGACATGAGTGGGGGCCTGCTGGCAGGTGCCCCACAGTGCTGGGGGGTGGGGATGCTGGGAGACATGAGTGGGGGCTTGGTGGAGGGTGCCCCTGGATGCTGGGGGGTGGGGGTGCAGGGGGACATGAGTGGGGGCTTGGTGGAGGGTGCCCCTGGATGCTGGGGGGTGGGTGTGCAGGGGGACATGAGTGGGGGCCTGGTGGAGAGTGCCCCACAGTGCTGGGGGGTGGGGGTGCAGGGGAACATTGATTGGGGGCTTGGTGGAGGGTGCCCCTGGATGCTGGGGGGTGGGGGTGCAGGGGGACATGAGTGGGGGCCTGGTGCAGGGTGCCCTGCACTCCTGGGGGGTGGGGGTGCTGGGAGACATGAGTGGGGGCCTGGTGGAGGGTGCCCTTGGATGCTGGGGGGTGGGGGTGAAGGGGGACATGAGTTGGGGGCCTGGTGGAGGGTGCCCTCCATTGCTGGGGGTTGGGGGTGCTGGGGGACATGAGTGGGGGTGCAGGGTAGTCCCCCGTGGTGTGGGCTGCCTGCAGGGGCTGTGGATGTTGTAGAGCGAACACCTGGGAGGACCCACACGGCCAATTCACGTGTAGTACTCCACGGAACCCCTGAAATACACGTACCCTGCTGATATCGCGTGTGAAACTTCCCGTGCACCCCGAAATACACGTACACAGGACATTCGCATGTTGAACTTCCCGCGCACCCCTGATATACATGTACCCTGATGGAATCGCGTGTGGAACTTTCCGCGCACCCCTGAAATACACGTACCCTGCTGAATTCATGTGTGTAACTTCCTGCGCACCCCGAAATACACATACCCAGGACATTTGCGTGTGGAACTTCCCACGCACCCCTGAAATACACGTACCCTGCTGAAATTGTGTGTGAAACTTCCCGCGCACCCCGAAATACACGTACACAGAACATTCGCGTGTGGAACTTCCCGCGCACCCCTGATCTACACGTACCCTGTTGGAATAGCGTGTGGAACTTTCCGCGCACCCCTGAAATACACATACCCTGCTGAATTCACGTGTGTAACGTCCCGCACACCCCGAAATACACGTACCCAGGACATTCACGTGTGGAACTTCCAGTGCACCCCTGATATACACGTACCCTGATGGAATCGCGTGTGGAACTTTCTGCGCACCCCTGAAATACACATACCCTGCTGAATTCACGTGTGTAACTTCCTGCGCACCCCGAAATACACATACCCAGGACATTTGCGTGTGGAACTTCCCACGCACCCCTGAAATACACGTACCCTGCTGAAATTGCGTGTGAAACTTTCCGCGCACCCCTGAAATACACGTACCCTGCTGAATTCACGTGTGTAACGTCCCGCGCACCCCGAAATACACGTACCCAGGACATTCACGTGTGGAACTTCCAGTGCACCCCTGATATACACGTACCCTGATGGAATCGCGTGTGGAACTTTCTGCGCACCCCTGAAATACACATACCCTGCTGAATTCACGTGTGTAACTTCCTGCGCACCCCGAAATACACGTACACAGGACATTCGCGTGTGGAACTTCCCGCGCACCCCTGATATACACGTACCCTGATGGAATTGCGTGTGGAACTTTCCGCGCACCCCTGAAATACACGTACCCTGCTGAATTCACGTGTGTAACGTCCCGCGCACCCCGAAATACACGTACCCAGGATATTCACGTGTGGAACTTCCAGTGCACCCCTGATATACACGTACCCTGATGGAATCGCGTGTGGAACTTTCCGCGCACCCCTGAAATACAAGTACCCTGCTGAATTCACGTGTGTAACTTCCTGCGCACCCCGAAATACACGTACCCAGGACATTTGCGTGTGGAACTTCCACCGCACCCCTGGAATACAAGTACCCAGCTGGAATCGCATGTGAAACTTCCCGCGCACCCCTGATATACACGTACCCTGATGGAATCACGTGTGGAACTTTCCGCGCACCCCTGATATACACGTACCCTGCTGAATTCACGTGTGTAACTTCCCGCGCACCCCGAAATACACATACCCAGGACATTTGCGTGTGGAACTTCCAGCGCACCCCTGGAATACACGTACCCAGCTGAAATCGCGTGTGAAACTTCCCGCGCACCCCTGATATACATGTACCCTGATGGAATCGCGTGTGGAACTTCCCGTGCACCCCTGAAATACACGTACCCTGATGGAATCACATGTGAAACTTCCCGCGCACCCCTGAAATACACGTACCCTCCTGAATTTGTGTGTGAAACTTCCCGCATACCCCAGTAATACACGTACCACGCTCGCACAGGGCCAATCGCGTGTGAAACTTCCCGCGCACCCCAGTAATACACGTACCCAGCTGAAATCACGTGAGGAACTTCCCGCGCACCCCAGTGATACACGTACCCCGCTTGCCGTGCTGGTACAGGGTTAGCGCAGCCCTTTGCGCTGGATTGGGGATTTTGATGGCTTTTCCCTGCGCAAGGGGCATTCTTGGGGGCGTAACTGGCGCTGCTGCAGGGTCGCTGCACCACTGTGCGCCACAGCTGGTTTTGGTGGCTGGAATCCATGAATACGCTGTGCGTGGAAATGTATTTTAGTGCACGCGGCTGGCGCAGAGATTCGCACGCGCACACTGTGCGCCAGCCGCGTACGCCACTTGTGTGCTGAATTCTATGAATTACCTCCTAAATCACCAGGTGTATGGTGCCCCAAGACGAAATATTGCCAAAACACCAAACTAAGTTGTATAGACAGTGGCCCCTATGTCCAAGCAGTGCCATTTCCTGTGTATTAAATACAGTAAAATAGAAGGAAATATCCCTGCCAAACAGAGCCCGACAGAGATTGTTATTCACCCTGTGACCAAATTAAAAAATGATGCACCTGTGTTGGCAGCAAGTATCAAGATCACAGTTGAAAAAAAGAATATTCAAAGTTAGGGAAGCCATCTTGAACAAATGAAGCCCTCGCATGGGAGTATCTTTTGTTTTTGGAAACAGGGTTTGATCTCTCTATTGCCAGCAGTAATACATTCAATAATAATTGGATGTTGAGTTTTTTTGTATCTTGCTTGGCCCACTGCCTTATTTTTGTTAATCCACTGGTTTTGGATGCATTAATGCAGTGGCAGCCAATTTGCTGCATTGTAGTGAACAACTGGATTGGTAGTACTTTAGGATTATGTGCTGAGAAGTCCTTTTGCACATTAGAATGACAATGATCTTCTGAATCACTTTGCTGAGGAAGGGTAGATGTGGGTGCAAAAATTCACCAGGTCATCTAGGTTGTGGGTATCTTCAGCAAATGGATGTCCCTTTTCCAGTGCATCTATGAAGGTGCCTTGTGTGAGGGACACATTGATGACATTGAACAGTGGTGTTATTTCTTCACCTTTGATGACCATCACAATGGAGGAGGGAAGATTATCGTCTTTGTAGTAAGCATGGGGAAAAAAAGAAGAATTTGCAAAAGGCAGTAATACCATTGATTATAATCTTAAATTTGCTATGACAGTACATAGTAATGAAAGTGAGTTTTTAGATTTAATTGTCAAAGTGAATCAAGGTTATTTAGCTATTTCCTCATTGAGAAAACCAACTAATCTTAACACTAATCTTAACACTAATCTGAGTGAGTGGGTCTCGTGCTCCCCGTTTTTACTTGCTATTTTTATTGAACACTTCATCTGGATCTCTCTGTATTGGGTATCCAGCACAGCTTTGTATCTGGGGGTAGAGATGTGTGAAGACATATGCCAATTGGATAATAATAATAATAAAATGTGTGGTTATCACACTACTCTTTCAAGATTAAGCAACCTTTCACTATATCTCGCGCACCTCCAATCTCCTTGACTCAGATCCAAATTGAAGAAAATAAAAGAATGATATTGAGGTTTTGTATGGAATTAGGAAAGGATTCATAAGTAGCAGACTAATTCTCTTCAAGACTAGACCAAAGGGCCACCTTTCACTTCTAGGCCTCATTTTATAAAGTGGGCTCTCTATGATATATCAAATGAATAGCTTTTGTCAGCTCATCTATTTTCCATTATATGCTGTGATTCTTGTTAAAAAAGCAATAAAGCTTTGACAAGATACAATAGTTATGCCTTGTATTTCTAACATATCCAATTAAGAATTAAAAGGAATTATGCTCATAATAGTAAAGACATTGTTGGATTCCTACGTAACACTTGACTTCACGGTTTGATACATTTCCAAGATAATCAGATATACTGTTTCATTTTCCGGCAAGCCATTGAAAAGCTGGACAGCAAGCGTGACACAAGTGGTTAACTGTGTTTCCTTGAAATGCTTGCAGATTAGAAATGACTTTCTCAAATCTAAATGCATCAATTATCCATTGTCTTTCTTTGCTTGCCACAAAAGATATCATAAGCTAAGGTGTAATGTTATGGATAGAGCTAATTAGGTCCCCTAACAATGGGTCAAAATTTGCACAGATGCTGATATTCCTGTTAAAAAGCAATGGGATATAGTTCTCCCTATCTACTAACATGTCTGTAGCTTTACAAATGCATAACCATAAGACCTTAAATGCCATGTAGTATACTCCTGAAAAAATAAATCAAACATTATATAAATGTCCAGGCATGCTGTACCGGAGTCCAGCTACGGTCAACAGATAATGCTCCATATTTGTGGATTGTCCTAAAAAACACATTTCTGCCAAGATTTCAGTAATGGTATGAAACAAATACCAAAATGTGTATTAACTATAGCATTGTTTGAGTCAGTAATTGAATTGTTTGGGAAAGTGGAGATCTGCTACAACCGCAGTTGGCTACATTCCTAGGTGCTATAAGGATGCCCTCCCTGAGGAATTGCTCTTGTATGAGGGAACCGATTAAGAATACACTTAGTAGCAATGTATTTATTGGATATGTGGTCCACCAAGATGATTGCTGAAAATATAGAATAAAGATATTCTTCATGAACATTGTTTTTATTCTGTAGATAAGAAAACATGTACTTAATGTAATCATGAATAGACATTTCTATTACAAAGAATTGATAATGTCTAAGGTACTTACATATTTAAGATTTGTACTATTTTAGCTTTGTAAATTGTCAACCAGGCAAATAAAAATAACAATGTGATTTGGACTTGCCATTGTGGTTTGCAGTGTCTAGAGTGATTTGTCTAACCTTTACCATGAGAAAGATAGCTGAAACCTGGCCGTGACCACTCCCTTATGATTTGAAAGGAAACATATCAATGGTTTGCTGCTGCTCATGAACTTTCCAATGCATTGAATGATTGCAACGTTAACATTTGCAAAGTTGAAGCAGACAATGTAGTGCAGCTTTTACTGAGCATGGAACAGCAGTTGGCTCCAGTGGAACAAGCTGATTTCCTCTGGGAGGTCTACTACCTCCTCAGATGTCTACTTCACAATGCACCAGTAATTGGCACACCTCTGCACACCTCTGCTTTTTGAGCCCTACATTTAGAAAAGGAAAGCAGCAAAGGACACCTGTGGTTCATTCTACCTCTCTTCCCCTGCTTTTGGCGTTAGCCCAAACTTCTCAGCGCTCTCGATGTATCCACACTGCTACGTTGCGGCTCTATAGGCATTTTCAGAACTGAGACCATTTGATTAAGCAAACGATTTCAAATCATACTTGCCTGAAACACGAACTTCCCCATAAGGAACAGAAATTGATTGAATCCAAATTCACAACAGATAAAATGCACCATAAACATATCCAATGTCACCTATCAGACCTTCTAAGAAATCCACATTGCTGAAATTCTCAGCAAAGTTCCAACAAATCCAAGACTAGTCCTTTGACTAGTCACCAACTTTAAATCTGTTCCATGCTCAGCTTTATCTGTCGCACCTTCTTTGCATTGTTACACAGAAGCTCACAGCTTTCTATTCACAATAGCTCAACAAAATAAAGTGTTAATATTGCCATGACTCAAGGTTTTCTAATCTCAATAATGTTAAAAAAGAGTTTCAATATTGTCACATTCGACTTCTTCGGCTGTACCTTCCTGTGCGCTAATGCAGCTTAAGCAGGGCACCCTTGAGCTGATGTCTAATCTAGATACATCCACCAGCATCTCAACATTCAACACATCAGGCTTCTCCTCTGATAGTTGTTCTCCCATTTCTTTAAAGAGGTCAGTCCTCAATTGGTAACTCTCATGATACCTCTCTTAAATATCAGGTTTACTCGAAGGCCTAAAAGTAAGCAGAAACAAGCCATCACTCAAAAAAAGTTAACATGATCTGAAATCTCCATGAGCTTTTTGCTCAGTAACTGTACTATATACCTTAACTAATTTACTTGAAAACATGGCCCACTAACCTCTACAGGCCTACTTGGACAGACACTAAATTCTTGATACCATGCAGTCACACTATGAAGCTGAACAGGGCCAGAGACATCTGTGGTCTGATTTGTGGATGACATATTCAATGTATGACAGTTAAATGGATGTGCTCTACATGTCCTGTTGGACCTCCCTGTAGCTTTCAACATCCTCCATCATCAAATATTTCACCAGAAAAAAAGACCGGGATCCACATGTGTCCCATCTTTACCTGATGAACGGACCACCTGAGTACTAAGTGTACCCCCTACCTTGATAAGTCAAATTGTAGCACAGAAAAGGGCGACATAGCATATATTTAACACAACTACTTAAAGACCATTATTATCATTACCTAAACTTTCTCTTGTTGGTATGCTCGACATAAGCGGCAATGAAAGTGATGCCTATCTTATAGGGGCAACACAGCAGAAACATCCAACCGTAAAAATCACTTCCATTCAATCTGTAGTAAGGGACCCTAACAATGTAAACATTTAAAACAATTCAATATTTCTTGATTATATTTTGAAAGGGTGATACAGCTCCTTTTTTCTTCTACTCTTCAATTGTGTATAGAATGCCTATGCAATACGTACTAAAAAAGAACATCCAGATAGTTTGAGGATGTTTCCCTAAAGTGGTAGACTGGTTTCTGAAAAAAGGTTGTTGAGGAGCATTCTTTTGGTGAACGTTTGGCATGGCCATTTCTGCCCTGCAACGAGCGACTCTGTAGACAACTGCACTGGCCACTGGAGCTGCTCAGAGCCCTTCTAGACTTCAAAGGTAACTCTTCACGGCCGCGGTGACATAAACTGTGTAGACCCCCTAACATGGTCAGAATTTCAGAGGAAAACCTGACCACGATGCTCCATTGTGAACACTGGAGCCTTTCAGGAGTCTCTGTCCACTGTCCAGAATGTAACATTGGCATTTAAAAGAGCAATTTCTTTTTTTGACCCATCTATTGACTTGTAATTTATTTATTTTATTTATTTATTGCTTATTTGTATAGCGCCTACACACAGAAAACTATTTCAAAGTGCTCAATGAGGGGGGGGGGGCATTGGGAAAAAAAAAACAACACTCATTCAGAGCCCCTGAGTTTCTGAATGAAACAGGTCTGCACAGTGCAGGGTAAGTGCAGGAATAAGCACACATAATATGTATAACAGTGGAGATAACTCTTTCATGTCTGGCGACAATCCTTCGTTTTTCAAAGTG
Organism: Ambystoma mexicanum; assembly: GCF_040938575.1. Taxonomy (NCBI): domain Eukaryota; kingdom Metazoa; phylum Chordata; class Amphibia; order Caudata; family Ambystomatidae; genus Ambystoma; species Ambystoma mexicanum. Next base: position 769,053,792 of record NC_090939.1, read on the forward strand.
CCTTACATAGATAAGGTAAAGGTGGGTAGGTGGGGGGGGGGCACTGTAGAAACAGAACATGCTACTATACAGTGATAATACAATATATAGCGGCAACACATAGGTACAGTGGAGGTGGTGGGAGGGTGGGTGACGGAGGAAGGGAAGAGGAGTGTAAGAGGGGTATAGCTGGGCATACTATGCTTAGTGAAGTTAGGGAGGCGAAAGGGATGAGAGAAAGTTGGAAAACAGAGGGGGAAATATACAAACAATACAAGCAAGATAGAAGAGGAGGGGAGCGCTAGGATAGAGGGGGCATAAGGAGGAGAAAGAGGGAGGAAGTAGAGGCTACAGGTGGCAAAGCTAAATCCGAAACTAGGACGAATGGTGACAACACACACAACAACTGGGCACATCTAAATTCGAAATTAGGCAGGATGGTGAACAGGAACAGCCCACACAGCAACTGGGCACATCTAAATTCGAAATTAGGCAGGATGGTGAACAGCCCACACAGCAACTGGGCACATCTAAATTAGAAATTAGGCAGGATGGTTACAACACACGCAGCAACTGGGCCCATCTAAATTCGAAATTAGGAAGGATGGTGCACAACACACACAACAACTAGGCACATCTAAATTAGAAATTAGGCAGGATGGTGACAACACACACGGCAACTGGGCACATCTAAATTCGAAATTAGGCAGGATGGTGAACAACATACACAGCAACTAGGCACATTTAAATTCGAAATTAGGCAGGATGGTCACAAAACACGCAGCAACTGGGCACATCTAAATTCGATATTAGGCAGGATGGTGAACAACACACGCAGCAACTACGCACATCTAAATGCCAAAGACTCCATCAAGAAAGGAGTGTATCTGCATTTAAATGCTTTGGGTAAAGATTGGTTCACTCAACAGACAGGACCTGACTGCAAGATCATGCACTGCAGCAATCAGAGAAACACATCACATTGTGTATTGCTACATTTGAACACTCAACAACACAGACATTCTTGGGAACCACAGAACTAATACGAAGTTTGCTTAGATCCAATGACTTCCTGGAATTGACATTATGTCTGTACAAGAGGCTTGTATTTTTCTACTAGCAATACTGAACTCTTTGTTCACTATTAACCCCTTTTAACCCGTATTGAACCAAATACCGCTCCTTCACTTCCTTTTCAGCTATACAGGCGATTCCCTACCTGCTTCTGTACGTACCTGCACCATTTGCTTAAGGCATTATGTTTGATAATTTGGTTAAAGCATTTCTTTTATTCAACATAATAAAGTGTTAGACTTTGTTCTGGTGTCTCACAAACACTCCTACCTCCACTGCTTTGCAAGCGCTACCCTAGACGAGTGGTGGTGGGGGGAATTAAAGGGATATCAGAGCCTGCTTAAATTGAAGGGAGCCCTCTCCAGGAAGTAAACACAGTCTCCAGAATTGTCCCCTCAACATGTTTTGGCAGCAATAAAATTGTTGTTAGGACCCAGCACACAGCTATTAGAGCGAATATATAATCCTGTTGAAATAGATCAGTAAACAGGTAGAACTCTAATCAATACAGAGAAAGAAGGTCCTGATATGTTGGAGTAACCCTCTCTCTTGAACATGAGTGTGTCACTGTACGCAACAAACAGCATCAATGATGTGTCTACAGTGTTACCTGAAGCGGAGAACTTCTTACTTGGGCGCAGGGTCATAACAGAAGCTTCTTCTTGACCTAGAACAGAAGTATTTAAACTAGGGGGTGCCCCCACGCAGTGGGGCATATCCGCATTCCCGGGAGGGCACGAGGCCCCAGCCTGAAAAGTACACAAGAAAACAAAAATACTTTTTTTAGGACGGAAAACAGAATTGGGGCTGGGGGAGTCCTGGGCAGGTGTGGTTCATCCAGTATAAAATAACATGTCTGCCCCCTACACCCCCCCCAGCACCAATTGCAAACTGTCTTTTTGCCGATTTTTTTTTAAAGTATGCTGTAAAATGCAACATTTTAACACATTATTTCAAAAAATGTCCTGGGTGGAGAACCCCCCTCTGCCCCCAAGCCCCTCTTGATTGGCTCGGGCTCCCTCGCTACGCTTGGTTGCTCCGGCATATCTGGGAGAAACAATTATGCCCCTTCACTTAAATAATTCACCAGCTGCCACTGGCCCTAGGACTGTGCTGGGAACGATGTGGGGGCAAGCCCAGGGACTGTGGTGAGGGCAGTATGGGGGAGCCATGGCAAAGTGGTGGGAGCAGGGTGGGAGAGTACAGTGACATTGGTGGGAGCAGGTTGGGGGGAGCCCAGGGTCTGTGGTGTGGTGGGGAGAGCCCAGGTACTGGGTCTGGAGTTGGGAGGGGGATCTCAGAGACTGTGATGGGAGCAGGTGGGGGATCCCAGGCACTATACTGGGAACAGGGTGCGGCAACAGCGCTCGATAGTTCATATAGCTATTTGCACTTACTGTTCATTTGGCATTTTTTGGGAGCACGGCCTGCCCACATTTTGCTCAAGGGGGGGTCCACCAAACAAGTTTTGAAAACCACTGACCCAGAGAGAGAGAGAGAGAGAGAGAGAGAGGGAGACAAGGCACATTGGATAAGCATTGCAGTCTGCAGATTTGATGAAGAAAGCAAAAGATAGGGTTGGCCAAATAGAGTCGAAGTGGTGTTGTTGATGTTAAAATGTGTAGCAGTTAATGTGAACAGCCTGTGCATCACCCCATGGACAGGTAATATAGCAAACCTTCCTTTCCATCCACATCATTCAGAACATTTAGTTGGAGTGTACATAGAAGGTTCTGCATTTTACCCAGGTTAGCCTTCTTTGATTTTGCATACATAACTCACAAATTGATTCAAAAGGCTATTTTCGTACTAAGTCACTTACCACAGATCTGCCGTGATCCAGTTCTTTAGTTAAGTGAGCATGGACAACAAAAATATAGTACCATGAGATATGCACTTATATGAAGGTTTGGGGGACACTCTCACTCAGTATCTGAGAAGTTTGAATTATTACCATAAGCAAGAGAATGCGATTTAGAAATGTTGCACCGGTACAAGTGCAAAGTTGTACGGTATTAGCAATAGGGCACAGTTTGCCCTATTTTTAAAAGCACTGGGACACATTAAAAACCATTACACCTTGACAAGTGCAGTTTGCATATTAAAAGCACCAGGTCCAAAATTGCCTGAGCTCTAAAAAGATACATTTATGATGGACTTCTGCATGAGGGCAATGTTTGCCTTAGGGCTAATACCATTCCGTATTAGCACTAGGTCACACTTTGCCCTGGTGCAAACATGTAGTGAAAATGCAACTTTTTTGAACTAGGGCACTTTTTCCCCAGGTGCCTTTAATATTCCAAACTGCACTTGTCGAGGTGCAATGTTTTTTTTAATGTGTCCCCGCCTATAAATGTCATCCTCATAGCAAAACGGGCAACAGCCACCAGCTTCTATCGTCCCACCACTCTTTCAATAGCTTCCCTACAGAAGCCCTAGGGTGAAGCCTCAGCTTCCTCATGGCCGTCCATGTCCAACTATGGATGTCAACTCCCTCCACATCACGTGATGGTCAGTGCTTGCTGAGTAAGGACGCGTGAGAAAGAGATCCTTCCAGTCCCAACCATGCAGATACTTGAAATATCTGTGTGACAGTGTAATTCTTCTGTTGAAAGGGCGTTGCAGGGCCTACTGAACATTGTGGGCCAAATTATGCAGTGATCACCATCTGGAATCAGCGATTGTTGTGGACCAAAGCAAATCACACCCACCCATGGCTGCATGGCCGGTGATGGCACTCACCATTACCAGAAGCTGAGCTTGCTTCAGTAGTGTGTGTCACCTTACCTTTGTCAGTGCTCTGTAGGTGCCCTGGATGACTGAGGTCAGTGAAGGGACCCCGGTGCATGCAGTAGCCATTGAGGCTCTGCTGGGAGAGGCACCATTGGGGTCTCGGCTGCAGGAGTGCTGTAACGATGCTGGTGTCTTCTGGGGCATGTTAGGACCCTGAAGAGCAGGCACAGCCCTGTGAAGCCCAATTGTAGGGCAACTCCTAGATCTGCCGCCTGGTGCCTTTCATGTCTGACCTGTGGCTGGCTTGCTGGTGTGATGTGTGGATGTGTAATTCATAGGCCCTGGCACTCTGGCATTCCCCACTGTGTTCGATTATTCAAGATTGAAGAAAAAGAAACGTTATTTAGATATTTGCGTGTGTCTGTGAGGAGATCATGCTGGGTCACACCAGAACAATGAGACACTGAACATTACATTCCTAAAAAGTAAACAGGAAGTAATCATGAATATGAAAAAATCAGGAATTGATGTTCGGACACATTTTTAAGTATATGCAATATTAGTCAGTGTTTTATCCACTAACTGCTGTAGGTTTTGGAACAAATACAATGTTTGTACTTGAAAGTTAGTTTGTACAATTTGTAGAAAAAAACATTCAAAGAAGAAGTGCATAACAGAAGTGGAGGTAATGTATTAAACTAAAATCAAACTGAGAAACATGAATTCAAGAACACTTTTAAAGGGAAAAGTGTTGAAAACTGTGAGCAAATGGCCAGTTGTACAGTTGTATTAAACATAGACATCAACATGGTGTTAGGCAGAATCACCTGCAGTACCCTTTAGGAACACTACAGGCAATTAGGACTACACGGGTAACCACAATTTCACCTTTGGTACAAGTCTGTACTACACAGTAAAGTGGTAGCGTTGGCTGAAAAGCCAGACTTATCGCAAGAGTTTAAGTGAGCAGTAGATCAAGTTACACAAAGGACCAACAGTGATTCAAATATACACCTACTCAAGGTTTCTTGGTAAAAGAATATGGCCCTCATTACAACCCCGGTGCTAAACCATGGCGCTATTAGCACCATGGTTGGTGCCGGTGTTGTAACAAGTCCGCCATGGTGGAATGGGGAAATACCGCCTCAAGGTTGGCAGGGCGGCATTTCCCCATTTCACTATGGCCCTTCCCCATTCCCATTTTCGCCCCTTAGGGCTCAATGGGACTGGGGAAGGCGCTAGGTACGGTACCGCAAATTGCAGTACCGTAATTAGCACCGAGGTCCCTTTGCGGCACCCTATTTTAACGGCTGGTAAAACCAGCCGTTAAGTTCGGGTCCCGCAAAGGGACCTCGCAATCAGGCGTTAAGGGTTTAATGGTGCCGACACCTTTTACAGTGCCGTTAAACCCTTAACGCCAGAGTCGTAATGACCCCCTATATATTTATTTACTCAGTCAGTAACACTAGCATAAGCAGCTCAATATCACACACTAATAAACTACAAAAATACAACCGGAAAGTAAATGAACAAGTTTAGCTCCAAATGAAGTTGGAACAAAATGGCACTTCAGATACTTAATAAAGGGGTAAAAAAGACAAGGTTATAAGAATAGACAGCCCAAATACATTCATAGGAAGGGCAAAGGGTTTCAGTTAAATACAACCAGCAATTCTTCTCAACAGGCCTGGGCCAAAGTCAATGGTTCAGAGTCTTATGTATAGGATAGCACAGTTCTGGTAGATAACGGTTACGTCTTTGCCACAGAGATTAGAAGAATTTGGCTAGGCGAAAAGTTAGACGTATGTTAAGGGAAGGACACGCCTTTGTAGTTGAGGAAAGTTTCACGCACTTTCTCGATGGCCGAAAAGATTTCCGGACTGCGTTTGCACAGTACCTTGTTAATGAAGAAGAGCTGTAGCTGAGGCAGTTGTTCCTGGCAGTTCGAGCAGATCTCACTGTTCCTGAGCTTCAGTCGTGGGCACAAGAAGGAGGACGTTGGGCAGTTCCTGCACTGCCCAGGGATGAGGCCAAAAGCTTTAGCAAGACGCCGGTTTTAGGTGTGAGTGCCTTAAAGTCCACAAACTGGTTTCCCTCTGGCTATCCAGTTTTCAACAGGACTCTGATGAAATTTCAACCAGATGGGGACGGTGTCCAGGTGGCTTGCGAGTTGGTTGTTCCCACCAAACTCAAGGGAAGAAGTTAACCTTGAAGGGCTTCTCTGTTGATGGAGTGTCAGGCGATTCGGACCTGCAGCAGGGCTTCACCAGTCGTCCAGGAGTTGCAGCAGTCCTCTTCCTTCAGCTCGTCTTCAGTTCTTTCGTTCCAGTGGTTGACTCTGCTTTACAAGTCCCAGAGACCTACTTTTAAACAGTTTTCCCCCATTCATTCCAGCCTGGCTGTCACTCACACAGCAGTGTGGCTGTCCTTGCCGGACAGCCAGCCAGCCAATCATACCAGAGTGCATTCAGGTCTCCTAAAACACTAAGCACAGGGAGTTTTGGGCACCTCCCTCACATCCTGTCCACCCCAGACACTCAGGCGCCAGAGGAGGGCTCCAGCACTGAAGCCTGCCAAAGGCCCACGAACAAAGGGACCAAACCTGGTTTGGCGCACAGAGACAAACACAAGAAGGACCTTTGCTAAAAGAAATAGCAAAAAAAATGACCGGAGTCTGTTTTTACAGATAGGTCTTAGGCGCCATATTGAAAAACATGGCTGACCCGATTTTTGGCTACCGTTGTTAGCGGTCGGTAAAAATCATGGTAGTTTGATCTAAACCACTGCCACAAGCTATTTAAAGTAGGAAACGGTAACATTTTACTGTTACATGAGTGTTTTGACTCAGGGGAAGCTAATCAACCCATCCGGCACTCTATAGGTAGATAAGGTGTGCTGGATCAGTAAATTTAAAGAGACTAGTAAAGTCAATTTAACTTCACATGCTCTGGGAGACGGTAGTCAGTCCCGGAGAAGGTATTTAAACCTTGGGAAGACTAAAAGACATCCCTGTGCCACAGCACTGAAGGTGCTGTGTGACACACAGAAAAAGATGATGCCACGGAAGTTGTTTTAAAACTCCATAACCAAAGAACACAAAAGTGAAACACACAGGAAATACATGGAAGAGTGGGAAAAAAGGCTCACACTCTTCCCAGGTAGAAAAATCAAATCCTAGAAATACAGCAAAGTTGTTCGGGGTTTCAAAAGGTAAGGGAAATTAGCACATATTGAGAATTCTCCCTAACACATGGGTGAAGAATACAATCAATTCTAAATTAAAGAAAAGTTCATATATTAATCAAACAATGTTCAATGGGTTAGACCTGAGTTAGTCACAATAAATAGAAGTCTATTTCATATGTCAAGATTAATGTGCTATAGTCCTTCAACAGTATATGTCACTTATTTATGTATGTATTTATTTATTTATTTGCCATTTGTATAGCACACATAACCCAGAAGCATCTAGGCGCTTTTTGCTTAAGGTAATCGGTTACAATGGTTCCTTGCAGAAGTAATAGGTTACAGTCTTTTCAAACAGTCATTTCATGATAAACTCGCAGGTGTATTTACACAGCAACGGTAGTGGCTGTGTAGTTATGGTTAAATTGGTAATCCCATAGGAAGAACACTTTTTGGGCGGCTTATAACTTCGCTCTCCCTGGACGAATCCTCACCAAAAAAAGTGTATGGCCCACTTTGAAGTTTTTTGCACAAGCTTGGTGAGGTTTGGTCCAGGGGGGGCAAAGTTATAGGGGGGTCAGAAATTTGTTTTTTCCCCCCATAAACTGAATGGGGAAAAAACTTTGATCATGCCTACAGCCCAAACCGCTGGATGGATTTTCACCATATTTGCGGCAGGAGAAGTGGCTTAGTCCCGAAAGCGTGCTTTTGTAAATTTGGTGAAAATCCGTCCAGTATTTTTTTTTTTTTAAACCAAAAAGTAGGTCACCAAAAATGTGTGATATCTATGTCCGCTGCGCGGACACACTTCCCTGTTTGCTCCGCGGACAGTATACCGATTGGCTAATCGGCTTGCGGCATGTCCGCGGACATGCGATGTGTTTGCCGATTGGATGGTGAAGGGCGTGAAGTGCGTCAGATTTTTGGAAACGCCCGCCATCTTGGATTCGCGGACAGCGGCCAGTGTCCTCGGACATTACGGTAAAAACAGATTAAAAAACACAACATTGCACTTGTCAAACTTATCAAATAATCTCTGGGGAGGTGAGGGGGTGATGAGGATGGGATATGGCTGCAAGAAGCAAAAAACGGGTGTTTTTTTGCCACGAAAATCCGAACAGTTCGGATGTTCGTGAACAGTCCTGTGCAGGAACGGAAGAAGAAGTGGTTGATTCCATCTTCGCCTCCACACAAAGCACTTGAGAAGATTGTGTTTGATAAAACTCTATCAAGAGATCTGAAGGGACTTCTGTGGCACGGGAGATTTCGAGGTGTTCCACAATATGTGCCTAAAGTACAAGCCAAAGAGATTGTATTTCGGCATTCAAGGGATGAAATATAGAACATTACTAGCGGTATTAGCACACAACAAGAATGTAGGCCGTGACCAATCAAGGACTGCGGGAAACCTTGGGATGCTTCGCTACAATTTGGCCTTTACAAAAAGAAGCAAAAAATGTGTGTTCAAGCCAGTATATGATGAAATGGAATTTTATTTTGTGAAAGATCTTATTATTAATGTTTTGGAGATGCATAATCATGGAATTGCGTGCGATTGTGTTCCGAGTACACATACATTGCCACAAAACATTGCCAACGTGCCCTGTTCACATAAAGCAGAGCTTGTGGAACAGTTCAAATCCAGGTATAAATGATTACCATCTGTTTTTTGATCAACAATGTTTTTAAGAAGTGTCCAAATAAAGCATCCAATTTATCTGTTAAAATGTATCCTCTTTGTTATTTTTGTTTTTTCAACAAGTGCAGTTTTTACAATTGCCTTACAATCCCAGAAAAGGGATGAGACCTAGGCTACATAAGTGAAGGGGTATGTGACATAAGCAGAGGTGGGGCTATTGCTAGACACACTTTGACTCCTTTTTGTGTTCCCTCAACTCCAATTTTGGAGTAGAGCGCATTCTGTCATTGCAAAGTTTCCCCTACCCTCAGCAGCGCCACGATCATCAAGCAAGGACAGCCCCCACATTTTTCCTCCTGTGCCCGTGCATCACAATTACAGTTCTCATGGATGCGGAGAGCCAAGATGTTGCAAACTAAGAACGTATCTTCATTCTGAGTGAAGGTCACCATCTTTGAATATTTGCGTGCAAGCCGAGGAAGCCCACACATCGCACACACAGTATAAGGTTCAATTGTTTTTTGCCCTTGAGACAAAGGGACCATTCCGAAAGGAATTGAATCAAAGGAGGGGTGTAATAATGTAAGATATGATAAGTTTATCCATTCCAAAACTGTACTAAGGAACATGTAAATTCAGTTCATGAAAAATCATTGGTGCAAACGGAGTCTGCGTTACGGTCTGAGTTACGCCAAGAGAATGGAAATGCCGAATATAATGTAAGTTTGACTTTCGACGATTTTATACCTGAACGCGCATCAACTTATAGCTGACCATTACTGCTGGGTTACACTCTACTCGTTTGTTCTGTGTGGCATATTGCAATGAAACGCAAGTACAACCTTTGTGTCTACTGCTCTTTCTACCAGGCACATGGGCAGTCCAGCATAGAGATGCATGTAGACCACCACTAGGTTCTCTCAGGTTCAACGCTAATATTTCATGAAAATGCCATCTATGTGCACGTCGAATTGTAGCGCCAGCTTCCGTATCCCGTTTAGAGTTGAACATACTTCATAGCACTATCCTCGGAAGCAAATTGTGTAGTACTTTCCACGTCGTTTTCTTTCTGTTGACATTGTTTCACGTCTGTGCTAATCGTTAGTTTAAACTCTATGCCAAATGAATGAGTCAATAGATAAATTGTAATAAAGATCGGCTACTGAGACACATTTCTATTATGTTTTCCAAACCGGTACATCCTGCCATTCTGCGATTGTCATAGATTTCAGAAGCCAACTGACGGGTTCTTCAACTGGCAGCTGCAGATACTTGTGAACAACTGGATATATTTGACTCTTTTTTGGGATGATCGCCAAGGGCCGATATGCCCTTACGCTGTACCAGCAATTAGGAGCAACATAACATCCTTTACGGTGGTCTAGCCCTAAGTTGATGCACAAGCCCTGCAATTCACTGTGCGACCCAAGCTCTTCTTTTACCCAAAACGAACACCTTGTGTATCCAAAAGGAAGAACGCGTGACTCACGATAAACATTTTCGGATAGAGAGCAAAGAGAAAAATGTCCAATTTGATTGAATATGGCAATAGCCAGATGTTCTCAGAGCGTTTATTGTGAAATGAAAGTACTTTAAAAATTGTACAGTCTTGCTGTTTCCTTTTAAAGTACGGTTTCATATTCCAAATTGTGACGCGCTGTGTTATGAGACGATGTGTGTTGATTTCAAATACAGTTAGATATGAAGGTTTTTCCGAAGTTTGATGGGATTTTGTGAAGAGGGGGCAAAATTAGCGTGGGGTCCCAAAATAATGTAAAGGCTTATAAATGAGGTGCCATTTGATGAATCAACACTTAATTTGGCAAACTGATAATAGATCAGGGTATACATGTTTTGGCGAAGTTTGATGGGATTTTGTGAACAGGGGGCAAAATTAGAGGGGGTCCCAAAATAATGTAAAGGCTTATAAATGAGGTGCCATTTGATGAATCTACACTTAATTTGGCAAACTGATAATAGATCAAGATATACATGTTTTTACAAAGTTTGGTGGGATTCTGCCAAGAGGGAGCAAAATTAGAGGGGGGTCCCAAAATATTTTAAAGGCTTATAAATGTGGTGCCATTTGAAAAACCTACACAAAGGTTTGCAAAAAGATTATAGATTTAGATATAGATGTTTTCGTAAAGTCTGAATGATATGACGATTGTATGTGCATACATTTGACACTTTTGAAAAAATAAAACATGGGTGGATTTCCAGCAAACTTGTGTAAGGAGCATTGGCAAGGACATACAAGCATGGTTTTGCAAGTGTGCCAGTGTTTTATTATTTGGCAAGTGTCATAATGTAGCTACAAACAATAGCTGTATACCTTTCGTGACTGAGGGGTAGCCTGTGGCCATGGGAAGTGGCCAGATTGTCTGGGTCATGGAATAAGGTCATGATCCAGACAATCTGGCTAGTGGCCATGACCACAAGGGACAAAACATAGGATTAAAGTGGCCATGTCCACCTGGTACTGTCTTTATGGTAAAGTTATTCGAAATTAGGATAGATCTGAAAGGGAAGAAAAATGTGCTCGTGGTAATATGGTCATAGGGTTCTCTTTTTGCCTTCTGCAGGCTGCCATGGAAAGAGAAGAGGGCCCTGTATGGAACCCTTGCCTTCCCTTTCCATGGTGGCTATCTTGGAAAAGGATTTTCCTTCCTACACCGGGACACCACAGGCGTCCCGGTGTAGGAAGAAAAATCCTCCTTTTTAGCACCATGGGTTCCCGCTTTGGGAACCTAGGTTGCTAATGGCCTTCATCCCCCATTTCAGGGGCTCGAATGGGGGGATAATAGTCCAGAGACCTCGTTATCCACCCTCGCTTTGCTTGGGCTGATAACTTGGGCTGCTGGGCCGGTATCCACCGTTCCAGTCCCTGGAATGGAGGATGAATGCCACAATATTCCCATTAGCATAACACAGAATGTAAATGGATATGTTCGAAAATCTTATTGAGCCTATGTACTTTACTGAGAAATATAAAGTAGATGGAGTCTATACATGATTTTTTTAGTTCTATTTTTTAACTGTGAAAGGTTGTTCTTAAAGGAATATGTCTTTTGTTGTTTTTGGATGTATTTTTTTGGCAGGAGATCTGAGAACGAAAGGTGGGGAGGGAAATGAGGGAAGAGGAACCAAACACTAATATGGAGGGGTAGGTGGACAAGGAAAAATGTTGCACGTGTGTTATTTCTAAGGTAGGGGGCAGTGTTTCTCATGCTCCTTGATTACAGCAGTGGTGGTGGCTCTTGGGGAGGAGGGATGGCATTAGCTGATGCCATTTTAAGATAAATAGCAGTTTTGCTAAAAGTATGTACTTTGTACTAGATTGTTAATGGGTAATGAGTAAGAATAGGTGTTGGAGCTGTGCAAGGGACATTTTGAAGTTGAAAGTTCCTAGATCAGTAGAAAATGCAGTTCTGAACTGTCCGCGAAGCAGAGATCTTATTGTGAAGTGCGGCGGGTTCTCGGACATATCATCATGTCATCATGTCATCATGCCACGCGCCAGCGTATGGTCATGTGGCACTGTCTGGAAGGTCCGCTATGAAGTCAGATGTTCGTTGGCGGCTACGGATGCAAAACTAGTTGAATTAGTTGCAAAAAGTGTAAAGAAGTGTTAAAAATGATTCCAGAAGGTGGGAAATGGCAGTGTTTTAAGGTGACACTTTGTAAATGGGACACAAATATTGCTATATTGGGTAACTATGATATTAGTAAGTTGCAGGAAAATAGCAAGCACTGGTAAAAAACTATGAAATTCACTGAAAATAAACTTGTTAAAGGGGCGTTATGGTTCAGTTGGACTAATAAAAACCCATGAAAGTCAATGAAAGAACTTTGTTAAAGGGACGTTATGGTTAAGTTGCACTAATAGAAACCTTGAAATTCAATCAAAAAACTTTGTTAAAGGACATTATGGTTAAGTTGCGCTACTAAAAACCTATCAAATTCAGTGAAAAAACTTTGTTAAAGGGTTGTTATGGTTACAAGTAAAACTGAAAAACCTCTGAAATCAGCCAGTTATGGTAAGCTAAGCAACCATAACTCACGCCACCACCGCGCACTGCTAAGAATAACACCCATAACATCAAAGATGAAATCACAAATATGATTGATGACATCACTGATGACATTACATGTCTAGCCCCTTCATTTTTTGTTCATTGACATATCTAGGCCAGGTGAGTTCATTCACTGACAGTCAAACACTTTAAATTCAAAAGGTATTACATTTGTAGATGTTGCTATTCTCACATGTTCTTACAGTACTTTCCTTAGAATTCAATCGCATCTTATGATGCACATACACAGGGGAAGAAGCAGGCCTGAAACACAGCGATCATTTCTATGCGTAAAGATAATCATGTTGGTTATACACAGTGGCTCATGATACTGCCTCTTGTTTACTTACTTAACTCTCCCTGTATAAGCCCCATATTTGTATACATTGTGGTCTCTTAATGTTTTGTGTGTAGTAGTACAAGCATGTAGTAAGTGATGCATTATTACCTACTTAGTATATGTTTCACAGTATGCAAAAGTGTGGTACAGAAGCATTCACCGTTTTACTATCCAACATGGGGAAATTAGAAATAGTACATCTCTATAGTGTATGCTGCAGCCAATGCCTATGTTTCTGTATGAGTAGGTTCCTGTTCTTGTGCAATGGATTGTACTTTGGAGCAATACACTGCATAATCAAGTATGTAGTTCATCACACATCTCTAAATGACCCCTGACACTTTTTTGCCAACATTACATTCACAACCCCTTGTAGGGACTTCCTATGAAAATTAAATGCACATGTGATGTCATCAGTGATGTCATCAATCATATTTGTGATAACATCTTTGATGACATGGGGGTTATTCTTAGCAGTGCATGGTGGTGGCGCGAGTTATGGTTGTTTAGCTTAGCATAACTGGCAAATTTCAGTTTTTGTTTGGTTTTACTTGTAACCATAACGTCCCTTTAACAAAGGGTTTTCACTGAATAGGTCATATAGATAGTTTACATTATTTATATGTAATTTGCAGATGTAGGAGGTTACAGAAATTAGATGATTGGTTCATATAGATAATGGGTTGTACAATTTCTAAGTTAAAATGAATTTCCGTCAATAGTTGCATATGCTGCATCATTGCTTAGGTTAGTAATGTTCTTGGGAGAAGAGACAGGTTTTGAGGCCTTTGAGTAAGGACCAAACGGATGGGTCTGTTCTTATGGCCAAAGGCATGGAATTCTATAATTTGGGCGCAATCACCGGGAAGCTGGAGTCACGCCGCTTTTTGTCGTCTGCACCTAGGGATGGTGATGAGGCACATGTTCGCTGAGTGGGTGGTTCGGGTGGATTGGGCGTTTGAGATTTGTTTCGCTAGTTAAGTCGAGCATTATTGCAAGGCATTTGTGGGTTGGTGAGAGGGTTTTGAATTTTATGCAGTAAGGATATTTGGCGTGTTACAGCACAGAGTACAGCACTACTGCACAGGTAACAATTTTTTATGCAGCACCACTACATGGGTGTGGTGCATTGCTATATGTGTTGCCAGAGTAACATGGACATATAAGTAAAGACAGGCTATTCAGTCAAAAACGATTTTTACATATAAGATGCAAATCCATTTTTACAGTTAAAAGCACACATCTGGACATTCAAAATGCACACTATTTTTCACCTGAAATGCCTATGTTGCAAGAGACACATTTGAAAATTAATAACTAACCTTATTAATAACTAACCTGACTAATAAAACTTCATTTAACATAATCCACTAATAAAAATGTGTCTCCACTGCAGAATTAGGCCTACTCTGAAAGTGAACTTTTAAACGCACTTTCATTTTTTTCTCTGCTGCTCTGTCCACATAACTACAGGAAGCAAAGAGCTCGAAAGAACAGGAAATCAGTTTGTTACAATTGCCACTGTAGAAGTGAGCTATTGTGTAGTGAGGGAGGAGATGACATGATTGATTCTGATTGGAGCAGCGTCATAGCAAGTATCATGCTAGAGGCTGTGATTAGAACTTTGCTGGAGAAGCTTGAGAAGAGGGGGAAGGCAGGCGACATCTGGCAGAGCTGGGAGAACTATCTCTTTACTGGCTGGGGCATTCCTGCTGCAAAAGCTGAGAGTTCCAGGCAATAACCCCGGTTTGAGAACGGCAGACAAATTCAGAAAGAGAATAGCCGGAGAAAACTCATGCTGAACAGATAAGGTAATTATAGAAGCGAGTGGGAGCTGTGCAAAAGTGTGCGAAACTGTTCAGTCAGTGTATTAAAGGGAGTCTCAGTCTCTTATCAGCATATTTAATGTTACCAATTGAATATATTCTCGCAGCTCTCTGTTCATTTTATCACAAATAATGTTGTACCATTTCATTTATTTCTATAAAAAAAATTAAACTGTGTTTAAAAGAAATTTCTATAATACAAAAATATTTGAAAAAGATAGCTCGTGTGTATTATTTCCCTCTTTCATTTTGCATGGGGAAAGGTTTAAACTTGGGTAGATTTTTAAACAGTGCAATTGTCATTTTAAAGCAGATGTGTGCATGATTCTATTCAGTATAGACAGTTGTGAGTGACTGTTTGTAGCATAGCCTGTTGGAGGTACATGAGTCAACGGGAAGAAAGACTCTCTGGACATAGTTCCCTACCGTATAAAAGGTAGTGGAAATTACCACAAAAATACCACAATAGCCCATGGTGGCACACAACACTAACACTGAAAATGTGGTATCCCTAAAATGTAGGCCTGAGGTCTCTCTAGTGATCAAGAACAATCTAGATAAAAAACAAGGGATGTTGGATATTGGGGCCACAAATAAACCAACCACTATACCAACCAACCACGCAAACTACCGCGCATATCATCTAAATAGGTCTGAATTCTGAAATAATGCAATGTATTATTGTCATGTGTGACCCAATATGAATACAGAGAGTGATTATTGCTAAAGGTATTTTGTCGGTAAGAAAATACCGCAAAGCCACAAATATCCACAAAATACCCAACATATTTATGGTGCGTTGCAGGCCGGGAAAGTGATCATAGAGTACCTACTGGGCGTGGCAAGCGTGTCTCACACTGCCATTTGCACATTAAAGGGAACCCATTTTATAATAGCAGTGTGCCACTAAAAACGAATTTCAGAATGTCACAAAGGGAAACCACATTTTCAGACCTAGTGCAATATTTAGAGGCAAAGTTGTTTGCACATGGGACGTGGTTGTCGAACAGCACCTTAGAATGGCGTGACCGCATTCAGGGTGAGGTGCAGAAAGAACAACTAGACAATATTTTTGCAGAAGGCAGCATAATTCAGGTCTGCCTTACAAGATTATTGAATGCAGGCGATAAAAGCGCAGAGAAAGACTGTTTAATACGACTATGCGGCAAAATATGGTTTATTTTGAATAAGTCCCTGCGAATGCAGGAAAATGATACCCAGCTAATTAACAGGTTAAAGACTGAATTAGATGGGGCAAGTAAAAATCAGGAAATGTTAAGAGCAGAATTGGATGTATGCCAAAAAGACATGCAGTTAAAATGCAGGGATTTTGATTCTCAATTGTGCAAAATCAAGAAACAGTTTGAAGACAGTGAGCAAGAATTGGTACATTTAAAAGCTTTAGTGGACCACATTAGGCAAGATAAAGATGAAGTTATTTCTGAAATGCAGATTTTACAAAAAGAACATTGTGAAAAAGAATGTGATCTCCAGAGTGCAGAACAAGAAAAGATAAAATGACTCAAGAAAGAGACAAGAGAAAGAGTTCAATGAATGCCAAATGCAAATGTGCGACATTCAGGAGGTGATTAATAAGATGAGTGATGAAAACAACTATTTGCAAAATGAAGCAAACAGACTCCTTAAAAAGTGTAAGGACTTAGAACAGCAAATGGGCATTCCCAAGTCCCAGGAGAGGCGGCAGGGTACCACATTCAATGGAGTGGAGGTGAATTCTAGTTCTGCCCAAAGAGCTAGTGCTCCAGTGACTGGGCCGGTGACTGAACTTGGTTGCAGCGCCCTTGGGGGATTTGATACTCCCATTGGGGGCAGCCACCAATCTCATACACCTGAAAACAGGATTGAATCACAAAGTAGTGCAATTCCATGCATTGCAACAAGTAGCCCCATAAAAATAATGAAATCCATTAAAGCCCTGATCAAACCATTTAAAAAGGGAGGTGAATGCTGCATTGAGGATCATTTAGAAGCAGTGCATGACATTTTTAAAGCACTCCAGATACCTAAGGAACAGTACAGACAATATTTTCATTTAACTTTAGATGCCCCGACGGCCAGCATCATAAGGGGATTAAATGAACAGCAGAATATGACCTGGATGGAGTTTGAAAAAGAAATTAGGCGTCATTTTTCTCCTTTTCAGTCATTGCAGGAGGCAAAGAAAGTCACTTTCACAATCACTGCTGGACCTAATACATCCCCTCGCCAATTTTTACAAGACTTAAAAAGAGCATTTTCTCGCTTTGATGTATCTTTTGACCCAAATTCCAATGAGTTTAAAACTGCATACTTCTATGGGCTACAGAAAGACATCATATCCCAATTGGTCCGTGAATTTGACCGTGACAAGTCCCTTGAATGGATTGTACATCAAAGCACAAAACTATATGAGGTACTCTATTGTCAGGGTAGAGAAAGTGATAAAATGAAAGATACTAGACCTAAATCTAAAGAACCCTCAGCCACAGTAATGGAAATCAGGTCAGCCAAAATGTCCCTTGAGTCTGCTCAAAGCCAAGGTAAAAATAATGTGACACCTGAACAAAGGGGTAATCAACAAAGATCGCCATTCCCTGTACCAATGTTCCAATCACATGATCCTAGTAATAGGGAGAGCTACATCAGCCCTAGGTATTTAGGGGACAGACCCCGGGTAGGATATCGGCCTGATATGGCAGGTACGAACAATAACCAGAGACAAAATCAAGATCAAAGAAATGATGGTCCCTACCAGTCATTGGGGACACAGAGCAGATTTGATCCCAACACCATGATATATGGTAATCAGGATAGACCCCGATATGTGGATCGATTTACTGATAATGGAAATCAACATAGGGGCCAGTACCCACAATCTGAGAGACAGGATATGAGGCAAAACATGAACTACAATCCACGTCAGTACAATGATTCCCCACCAGGGGACTATAATCAAAGGATGGGTGCACCCCGCTCCCCTCCACAAATGAATCAAGAGTTCAGAAACCATCCCAACCGATATCAATCACCTGAGAGGCATGAGAATAGATCCAATCAGGGGGAAAACAACCAATATCGACCTAGGCCACAGAAAGAGGATTCTAGAGAGATGGAAAGGTTCCAGTGCCTTGAGGCCCAAGTGAAAATGTTAGCTGAGCAAATAGGAAAGCTCTATACAGCGCAAAAACAACCTTCCAAAGAGGGGGCTGATGGCCATAGCAATGACCGGGGGGCTTCCGAAAAGTGACTAAGTACTCATAATAACTGCAGTGCCAAAATGACAGATTGCTCTGATATAATTTTGCATAACGACTCTGAGATGCCTAATGAATTAAAAATGAAAGTGCCAGTAAATGAACATGTGACAGAAAGTGCAAATACTTCTAAAAAAGAGGTACGGTTTAACCAAGAGCTAAATAAAACAGTAAAGATTTGCACAAATGAAAAAGAAACATTAGGAATTCCAAAAGAACAAAGGGACAGATTTAAGAAAAATGACTCATGCCTGGGGAACCAGGCTGCACCTCACTGAGGAGGTCCAAAAAGGCCGAAACATGTCTGGGGTTGCTTGGTTTTCTGTGCAGAGGGGACCTGGCCTAGCAGTTCGGGCTGGGCTGCTACCTTCGGTGGCGGCAGCTGCTGACCGATTTGCACATGGCTGGTCCCCTTTTGCAATAGCGCAGACAGGCTAAAAAACAGTGGTGTGGAAGGTTGGCCCAGAGCAATTGCCAGTGGTTTAGATTAATTCAAAACCTTCCACCCATCACTTTTGTGGTCAGTTTGTTTCTCCTTGTGAGTTAGGGTATGCCCAGACGTGGGTCCCTTGCTCGCTGCACCACAGGGAACCAGGCTGCACCTCACTGAGGAGGTCCAACAAGGCCGAAACATGTCTGGGGTTGCTTGGTTTTCTGTGCAGAGGGGACCTGGCCTAGCAGTTCGGGCTGGGCTGCTACCTTCGGTGGCGGCAGCTGCTGACTGATTTGCACATGGCTGGTCCCCTTTTGCAATGGCGCAGACGGGCTAAAAAACGGTGGTATGGAAGGTTGGCCCAGAGCAATTGCCAGTGGTTTAGATTAATTTGAAACCTTCCACCCATCACTTTTGTGGTCAGTTTGTTTCTCCTTGTGAGAGAGGATATGCCCAGACGTGGGTCCCTTGCTCACTGCGCCACAGGGAACCAGGCTGCACCTCACTGAGGAGGTCCAACAAGGCCGAAACATGTCTGGGGTTGCTTGGTTTTCTGTGCAGAGGGGACCTGGCCAAGCAGTTCGGGCTGGGCTGCTACCTTCGGTGGCGGCAGCTGCTGACTGATTTGCACATGGCTGGTCCCCTTTTGCAATGGCGCAGACGGGCTAAAAAACGGTGGTGTGGAAGGTTGGCCCAGAGCAATTGCCAGTGGTTTAGATTAATTTGAAACCTTCCACCCATCACTTTTGTGGTCAGTTTGTTTCTCCTTGTGAGAGAGGGTGTGCCCAGACGTGGGTCCCTTGCTCGCTGCGCCACAGGGAACCAGGCTGCACCTCACTGAGGAGGTCCAACAAGTCCGAAACATGTCTGGGGTTGCTTGGTTTTCTGTGCAGAGGGGACCTGGCCTAGCAGTTCGGGCTGGGCTGCTACCTTCGGTGGCGGCAGCTGCTGACTGATTTGCACATGGCTGGTCCCCTTTTGCAATGGCGCAGACGGGCTAAAAAACGGTGGTGTGGAAGGTTGGCCCAGAGCAATTGCCAGTGGTTTAGATTAATTCGAAACCTTCCACCCATCACTTTTGTGGTCAGTTTGTTTCTCCTTGTGAGAGAGGGTATGCCCAGACGTGGGTCCCTTGCTCGCTGCGCCACAAGGAACCAGGCTGCACCTCACTGAGGAGGTCCAACAAGGCCGAAACATGTCTGGGGTTGCTTGGTTTTCTGTGCAGAGGGGACCTGGCCTAGCAGTTCGGGCTGGGCTGCTACCTTCGGTGGCGGCAGCTGCTGACTGATTTGCACATGGCTGGTCCCCTTTTGCAATGGCGCAGGCGGGCTAAAAAACAGTGGTGTGGAATGTTGGCCCAGAGCAATTGCCAGTGGTTTAGATTAATTCGAAACCTTCCACCCATCACTTTTGTGGTCATCATGCATGGGGAATACCAGGGAACAGGGAGTAAGTGGGGATGCTATAGCTCCTTCCCTGGGCAAGCAAAACAATGACCAAACACAGGCAGAAAAAGGAAATACTCAAAAGGAGGGTACAAGTCAATCACCAGACGAATTCTTTGAGCCACATATTTTTGAAGAGGCTGAAAGGGCTGGTATCACACTAAATGATCACAAATGCACAGAATTAAAAAATGACAAATTGCTGAATGATGTTGTTACACATGTTCAGTTGAAAGGTTGTAATGTGGTCTCTGATGTTACCCAGATGGATGGGCGAACAGTGGCCACACTCCAAAAAACCTCTGATCATGGAGAAATGAATAAAGTCTCTCGCGCAGAAATGGGTAAAAAGGAGGGAAAAATGTCTTTCCATTTACCAATGTGCTTAGCCAAAAGTGAAAAAGGCCTGAGAAAGGTGAGCCCTGAAATCAGTAAGAATTCACACTTCTTATGTGTATTAGAGGAAGTTGAGGACAGATATTATGCACCCATCACTGTAGAAGAAAAATGACACACCTTTGCTATGATTGACACTGGCGCACAGGCCACAATTATGTTCAAGGAGCTGGTAAAGAGTATCAATGAAGGGAGACCCCCACAGAGTCAGATCACAGTGAAGGAAAATCAAGGTCCAGTGCATAACTTTAATGGGGAGGAGGTGCCCATCATAGGTGTAACTAAGGTTGACATAAAAAAAGGAAAGCACAGAATGGAACAAGAGGTATTGATCACATCTATTTGTGAAATTCCATTTCTGATGGGGACAGATTGCCTGAAAAGATTGTCTCCTCTCATAGATGGAGTGAATGGAGTGCTGTGGTCCTTAACCAAAAAACCATTGAGGCCTAAGAAACTAAAATCACAAAACAGCAACATAAATGAATGTCACACCGTTGCCAAAGCAAATGATGCTGTGGAGGTATATCTCCATAATAGTTGCATACCTAGTGTCACTGTTATATTAATGTGTCAAGACAAAATGCAGAGCGACAATGAAAAACTACCTGTACAAATATGCTTGGACCCAAGGAAAAATTGGCAGACTGCCATAGATGAGCACACATTAAGTTTTTATTTAAAAGAGAAAACATGCAAACAGAATATTGCTCCTAAAACAGATTCAGAAAAACACATTACCACTCTGGCAGAAATACACATGGAAGATGAGCAACCATGGGTTCATGTTGGTATAAATGACTATTTTAAAACAATAAAAGGCACTTTAGCGCTTGGACATGAAAGGAGTTTCATTAATGAGAAATTGTTGCAAAAAATAATGGAGAGGGAAGAAATCCCAAAATTTAGGATTAAAAACCAATATGTTTCTGGGTTGGACAGTCCAGACTTTGAAAACCGAATTGCAGGCAGATGGATGCTTAAAATTAGCATTCGGCAGAAAACAATTTACCATAATGTATGGATAGTGAGTGGAGCACAAAATGAATTTTACATGGGCAATGACATCATGCACAGAATGTGTATGGTGTTAGATTTCCTTAATCAAAAAATATGGTCACGCCTAGGTGGTCCGGCACCTGAATTTGAAGACAAAAGAAGGGCTTATCATTGTGCACAACTGGTTCCTTATGCAATCGAATTACAAATGAGGAAAGATACTATTATTCCTGCATTTACAAATCAGTTTGCAATAACACTGAAATGCAAAAATGGACAGCAGATGAAAGACTCTGATGCATTTGTATGCCTGAATGAATCAATAAAACAGCAAGGCCTGGATTATGAATACATTCCATTGGTAGATATTGGTGAAGGATCTGTAAAAATTATGGTAAATAATAAAGGTTGTCAGGATATTCATTTAGAGGAAAACTCCCCATTAGGAATGGCCATACAAAAATCACATTATACGGCAGATTTAAATAACATGGTGATTGGAAATATCCCTGAAAAGTATGCAGAGGACAAGGGTGAGTTGCCAGACCTGGACTCTCAGCCCAAAGGAATATTTAAAATTCATTCTGTGTATCCTTATGATTCAAATGAGACAGTGTGCTGCCATTAAGAGGATTGCATAATATTTAATTTAAATGAAAATGAAACAGAAAATCAGCCCATTGAAGTGGAAGCTGATATGCCAAAATATTTAAAAGTGGCAGCTTTACAAAAAGACACAGCCACACAGTTAGAGGAAAGCGCCGAGATTCCCTTACCAGAAGATTTTCCAGAATTTTCCAAAATGGTAGAAGAGCAGATCTCCTTAGCGGATGCGTCTGACAGTAATGAGGATAGGAACAATCTGAGGGAGATATTTATGGAGTTTAAGGATGTTTTTGCAAAAGATGCTTATGATTGTGGCTTAACTGATTTACATGTGGCCACACTACCAGAAGGGTGTAGCAGAAGTCCAGTGTTTGTACGCCAGCATAGACTACCACTGGCATTTTTAGAATCATTGGCAGAGATTATTAAAAATTTGGAATCGCGGGGAATCATCAGGCCCATTCATAGCACATCCAATACACCTATTTTAGGTGTGTTAAAGCCAAATGGTCAATGGCGGCTATGTGCAGACTTGAGAGAGTTAAATAAAAGAGTACCAGTATCTAGATGGCCACTGCCATTCATTGATCATGGCCTAGCTCAGGTACATGGTTCAAAAGTATTTACCACATTAGATCTCACCTCTGGATATTGGTGCGTGCCATTGGCAGAGGAGATACAGAATTTATTTTCCTTTACATTTGACAGGACTCAATATGCCTGGTTTAGAGCTCTGTCCGGGTACATCAATAGTGGGAGTGAATTTGGCATATTTTTGAGAAAGGTCATGCCGGATGCAGCGGAAAGAGGAACAATAGTTTACGTGGACGATGTCCTGATAAAAAGTGAGGGCCTGAAAAGCCATTTTGATGAAATAAGACATGTGCTTGGCCAATTGCAGAAAGCAGGCGCCAAAGTATCTTTGCAGAAAGCACAATGGTGCAAGAAAAAAGTGAACTTTCTAGGGCATGAAGTGACTGAACATGGGCTAAATCCACAAAAGAAGAAAATAGAGGCCATGCAAAGATTAAACGATCCTAAAAATGTGAAAGGAGTAAAAAGTTTATTAGGGATGACAGGCTATAACAGAAAGTTCATTGAAAATTATGCAGAAATCTCTCAACCATTGACTAAACTGCTTAAACTGAATACTCCCTGGAAATGGGAAAAAGAGCAGTCTGATGCAGTGGCTAAATTAAAGGAATGTCTTGTAAAGGCACCATGTTTAGCATATCCCATAAAGGACAGGGATTTCTTTATAGAAATAGTTTTTTCTGAACATTGTATGTCAGCAGTGTTATCACAAAAACACGATTTGAATCACAAAACCATTGCCTATGCAAGTAAGGCATTTTCCCAAGTTGAAATGAAATTTAATGAATGTGAAAAGGCCCTATTAACCACTGTGTGGGCGCTACAACATTTCCGCCCCATTGTTCAGGGAGAAAAGGTGATTATTGAAACAAATCATCAACCTTTGCAATTTTTAGAGAGTAAAAGAATTAGATCAGGTAATCTAGCGCAGTCCAGAATCACTTCATGGACGCTGGCATTACAAGGTTTTCCTGTAGAAGTGAGATATGGACAAAATAAAAAGAACCCAATTGCTCAAGGGTTAGCTGACTTACATGACTGCGCAGCTGAACAAATACCAAATGAAATGGAAGTGGAAATTAGTTTGCAGGAATTTGAACAATCACCACACAAAGCCTTTGATGAAAAAACATGCAAGGATTTGCCAACTGTATATGTGGATGGTTGTGCTTTTCACATTGAAAATGAGAGTAATAAACAATTAGTGGCAGGATTAGGAAATGTCTGGTTTAAATGTGAAGACGTCCCCAGTATAGGGATGAGGATTGGAGCTAGGAGCAGTCAGGTGGCAGAATTGGCAGCCGTTTATAAAGCAATTGCTACTGCAGTTGATAAAAAGTTCAGTGAAATTGTCCTGGTGACTGATTCTGACTATGCACGGAATAGCTTTGTGGAGTATTTGCCTGGTTGGAAAGCAAGAGGCATGGTTACATACAACAAAAAGCCACTTAAACATGGAAAAATGATACAAGCCATAGACAAATTGATGTCAGAGAATAATTTAACAATATACTGGAGAAAAATTTGTGGGCATTTAAAAACACCAGGAGAGGATAAGGAGGGAAATGATAAGGCAGACCACCTGGCTAAGATTGGGGCTGTGATGGGAGAATTGCTACCTATTGATTATTTAATGGGTGAAATACAAATTGATGCAGTAACACGTTCTAAAGCACCAAAGGAGGTAGATCAACTAGTGGTACAGTGGAGTCATGACACGCCAGACCAAGATTTGATTGAGGCACAAAAGAATGATCGAATTTTGGGAATCTATTATAATCATTTGATAGATCCTGAACAAAATCCTTTAACAGAAAATGATTGTATGGGAAAAGAAGAGTTGAGGGTGCTATTAAAGAACAAAAC
This sequence comes from Ambystoma mexicanum, assembly GCF_040938575.1. Lineage (NCBI taxonomy): Eukaryota > Metazoa > Chordata > Amphibia > Caudata > Ambystomatidae > Ambystoma > Ambystoma mexicanum. Next base: position 769,078,238 of record NC_090939.1, read on the forward strand.
ACAAATTAGATTACAGGATGGACTCATGATTAGAGAGTCCATAACAGGACAAATACAGTGGGTGGTACCCCTTTCATTCAGAGGGCTAATGCTACACCATGCACATGATGCCATAACTGCAGGCCATAGAGGTTCACAAAAAACATTAGAAATACTAAAAGATTATGCTTACTGGCCACATATGTCCCAAGATGTGGAATTATATACTAGAGGATGTCTAGTATGCGCCCAATTTAAACCTGCTTCACCAATGCATAGAGCCCCATTAATGAAAAGAGGCCTAACTCTTCCATGGTCAGATTTGCAAATAGACTATGTAGGGCCTTTAAAAAGGTCGAGCAGAGGAAACCGTTATATTTTAAGTGTGGTATGTTTGATGTCAAAGTGGATTGAATGCATTCCTGCACCAGATTATAGTGCGCAAACAGCAGCCACATTGCTGGTGAACCATGTGTTCTCAAGGTTTGGGTTGCCACAAAGAATTGAGTCAGACAGATGAAGTCATTTCACAAGTACTCTAATGAGTAAGGTATGGCAAATACTGGGTGTGAAAAGAAAACTACATATTGCATATCGGGCGACCTCTTCATGTGGAGTTGAACGGAGCAATAGGTCTGTTGTGGATATTTTAAAGAAATTCGTGGCAGAAGCAGGTTCCAGCTGGGATTTACGTTTACCGTTGGTTTTGATGGCAATCAGATCAACTCCTGCCAAAGCAACAGGTGTTAGCCACCATGAGGTCTTGACAGGTAGGAAAATGGTGTTACCACAACACCTACTATACAGAACACATGAGCAGACACTTGTGAGTGCATCCACAGTTCATGAGTACATTGATGAACTGAGGAAGCATTTGCAACATGCATTTGCTTTTGTGCAGAGAAATCTGGAAAGGGCTGCTGACAGTGCTAAAACATACTATGATAAAAGAACATCAGTGAGAGAATACAGTGTTGGGGATCAGGTGTACAAGTTTCATTTTGGAAAAAGTAAACAGAAAAATTCTAAATTTCTAGCAGCCTGGCAGGGGCCATTTCGAATTATAGATAAGGTCTCTCCTGTAGTTTATAAAATTTTGAAAAATTAAGGTGAAACGGCAATAGAGCAGTTCGTCCATGTAAATCAAATCAAACCATGCCATCCCAGACATGAGATCAGGCAGCTTGAGCATGTAGAAACAGATAAAGTCCCTTGAACACAAACAGAGAAAATAAATGGGTACAATCAGGAGGCAGTGACAGAGAAGTTAAAAAGTTGATTGTTATAATGGCACATAAACACTATATTATATGTAAATATATATAATATAAAATAAGTAAGTAAGTAAATAAATAAATAAATAAATATAATGGAAGCTCATGGTTGGTGTGCAGAGAGAAAATGTATTAAATATTGAATGCTGTTTTATATATGCTTGTTTTCTTGTTAACTTGTGTTTAATTTCAGAAGAAAAAAAAAAAAAACGAAATGTTTTTACCAAGCATGTTTCATTTTTGCCAAAAGGGTGAAGTTAGTATTGTGCTATGTACTTAATTTGTTTCTTTTCTATTTGATTTAGAAAATTAACATTATTTGGTCGGAGGTTCCGGGATCAGAGGCCACGGGAGACAATGGAGTCCTGGAGCCCACGTGGACGGATTCCGGGAAAGCCCAAAAGAGGGGTGAAGACCAAGGCTGCAAAGCGATCAGCATTGAAGATGATACCAATGATATGGTTAATGATGATGATATTTGGAGGGATCTTCAAGAATTCAGAAGCACAGGTTGTCATTGAACCTGGACCAGCATCTGGTATCGCGGTGGAAGAAGCACCAGGATTCATCATGAGTGATAGAAGGATGATTTTCCAAAATATCTACATACCATTGAATCCTGAGATTTTGATTGAAAAACATTTGAACAATACCGGAATTAAGATTGAACAGACTAAAGAGTGGCTGGAAATAAGAAAAGAGGACGCTAAGCAGTCAATAAGAGATATATTAATGCAGTTGGAGAAAACATTTGTGAATTCAGCAGACATTAAGAAGAGGAGAGGAAAGAGAGGTGCGGTGATGCTCGCGATATCATTGGTAATGTCTATAGTTGGAGCCATAATAGGTACCACAATATCAACAGCCAATTCTATTTCGGTAGGAACACTGAGTACTAAAGCGCAACAACTGAGTATTGACCTAGAAATAATACAAAAAACATTAGATGGGATTAGAGGGGGACTGGATGAACAAGTAAGATTCATAAATGAAACTGCAATCATTCTAAATGAACAAGCGGATGTGATGCAACGGGCGACTAAAATAATACTTAAGCATGACAGAACTTTAAATGAAATATTGAACATAATGAGTCCTGTTGATAGACTATTAACGAATGATATGAGAGAAGTTCAAACTGCAGTTTCACAATTGATTCAAGGACATATCCCCTTGTATTTTGTTTCACAGGATATTATTCGTCAAATGATAGAAAGATTGACCAGGAGGGAAATTGATGTGATACAGGTAAAAATTGCATTTGAAATGGGTAATGCAATGCCATTATACGTGGACTTGAAAAGACTAGAGATTGGATTTTTGCTATGCATCCCATATGTAACTCCTGAACTTATTTATCAAACGAAGTGGGTACACAACGTGGGATTTTGGCAAGAGGACAAATTTATTAAGATTAAGACTCCAGAAGTGGTGGCATTTCAGTCATGAGAACCTGAAGTTTATTTAATACCAAACCTGGAAACATGTGTCAAATTTAAAGAACAAAATTATATGTGTCCAGGTAAACCATTTGTTCCTGATGCCACAGATGCTATTTGTGGTTTGAAATCTGACCCAAGTATATCAGAAGGATGTGAAGTGATTATTAGCAATATAGGGAGTGAAGAACTGGCACAGGTCAGAGGTAAATGGTTGGTCAGCACCTGTTTAAAGAACATGACGGTAGTACATTTAAACCATGGAACATACATGGTTAAACACGTGAAATATAATGTTTTTTATTTACAGGTTCCAAAGGATACAATTGTGTCAATTGGGGGGTTAACATTGTTTCATGTAACAAATGATGTTTGGGAAAGCCAAGTGGAAAATATCGATTTTTTTCAAAGGGATACTTTTCCAATAGATCCGGATGTGGAATATTTATTAAATCACAAAGAAAGACACGTTATAAAAATGAATTTGAGAAAAAACAATATTACAATTAGTAATCTGGGGATAATAGAAGTGGAAAGATTTAATTGGGGAACCTGGGGGGAACGCTCAATAGTGGGAGTGGGTTTGGCTGTCCTGGTGCTAGTCATGGGTGGATGGTTGATTGTGCTATCAGTAAAAATGAAAATGTTACTGGTTTTAGTAGCTACGTCAGGAAGAGAAAGATATCCCAATGCACATGCATTTTAAAAGAAGAAAAAGAACAAGTTGTTTTTAGGAATTGGCTTGGATCGTAGCCAAGTTCTAAAAACAAAAGGAGGGTATGTAAGGATATTTGGCGTGTTACAGCACAGAGTACAGCACTACTGCACAGGTAGCAATTTTGTATGCAGCACCACTACATGGGTGTGGTGCATTGCTATATGTGTTGCCAGAGTAACATGGACATATAAGTAAAGACAGGCTATTCAGTCAAAAACGATTTTTACATATAAGATGCAAATCCATTTTTACAGTTAAAAGCACACATCTGCACATTCAAAATGCACACTATTTTTCACCTGAAATGCCTATGTTGCAAGAGACATATTTGAAAATTAATAACTAACCTGACTAATAAAACGTCATTTAACATAATCCACTAATAAAAATGTGTCCCCACTGCAGAATTAGGCCTACTCTGAAAGTGAACTTTTAAACGCACATTCATTTTTTTCTCTGCTGCTCTGACCACATAATTACAGGAAGCAAAGAGCTCGAAGGAACAGGAAATCAGTATGTTACAATTGCCACTGTAGAAGTGAGCCATTGTGTAGTGAGGGAGGAGATGACATGATTGATTCTGATTGGAGCAGCGTCATAGCAAGTATCATGCTAGAGGCTGTGATTAGAACTTTGCTGGAGAAGCTTGAGAAGAGGGGGAAGGCAGGCGACATCTGGCAGAGCTGGGAGAAGGATCTCTTTACTGGCTGGGGCATTCCTGCTGCAAAAGCTGAAAGTTCCCGGCAATAACCCCGGTTTGAGAACGGCAGACGCTTGTTCTCACTGGGGTTGATTTTCAAGGGAGCCAAATTCAGAAAGAGAATAGCCGGAGAAAACTCATGCTGAACAGATAAGGTAATTATAGAAGCGAGTGGGAGCTGTGCAAAAGTGTGCGAAACTGTTCAGTCAGTGTATTAAAGGGAGTCTCAGTCTCTTATCAGCATATTTAATGTTACCAATTGAATATATTCTCGCAGCTCTCTGTTCATTTTATCACAAATAATGTTGTACCATTTCATTTATTTCTATAAAAAAAATTAAACTGTGTTTAAAAGAAATTTCTATAATACAAAAATATTTGAAAACAGATAGCTAGTGTGTATTATTTCCCTCTTTCATTTTGCATGGGGGAAGGTTTAAACGTGGGTAGATTTTTAAACAGTGCAATTGTCATTTTAAAGCAGATGGGTGCATGATTCTATTCAGTATGGACAGTTGTGAGTGACTGTTTGTAGCATAGCCTGTTGGGGGTACATGAGTCAACGGGAAGAGAGACTCTCTGGACATAGTTCCCTACCGTATATAAGGTAGTGGAAATTACCACAAAAATACCACAATAGCCCATGGTGGCACACAACACTAACACTGAAAATGTGGTATCCCTAAAATGTAGTCCTAAGGTCTCTCTAGTGATCAAGAACAATCTAGATAAAAAACAAGGGATGTTGGATATTGGGGCCACAAATAAACCAACCACTATACCAACCAACCACGCAAACTACCGCGCATATCGTCTAAATAGGTCTGAATTCTGAAATAATGCAATGTATTATTGTCATGTGTGACCCAATATGAATACAGAGAGTGATTATTGCTAAAGGTATTTTGGCGGTAAGAAAATACCGCAAAGCCACAAATATCCGCAAAATACCCAACAGGCACATGTTCGCTGAGTGGGTGGTTCTGGTGGATTGGGCGTTTGAGATTTGTTTCGCTAGTTAAGTCGGAGCATTATTGCAAGGCATTTGTGGGTTGCTGAGAGGGTTTTGAATTTTATGCAATCTCTAGCATGCAGCCAGTGGATGTTATGTCTGGCTGAGGAGAAGTGCTCTTTTTTGGGGATGTTAAGGGCGGCTCTGACTGCATTGTTTTGAACTATTTGTAATTTATTTATATTTCGGGCGTTGGAGCCAGCAAAGGGGGAATTACAATACTCAATTCTTGATAGGATAAGTGCTCTGGCGAAGGTGATACAGTTGTGTAGGGTTAGGAACGGTCTACTGGCTGTGATACATTTGGCAGTGTAGGCCGCTGCTTAAGTTATGGCATTGACTTGCCTCCTTAAGGAGAGGTATGAGTCAAGGTAGACTCCTAAGGTTTTTACCTCATTTGCTACAGTAATAATATTGCTATCGATGGTGAAGACTTTGTATGATAGGGGTAGATTATTAAGCTTGTGTTGATTCCCAGTGATGAGTAGTTCAGTTTTTTCATCATTGAGACAGAGCTCATGTTGTGCTATCCATGCTTGAATGGTAAGGTAGATTTTGTTCAATAAGTTAGAGCCAGTGTCATAAATTCCAGTGATTGGTATCTGGGTGTCGTCATCATAATTTGTACATGTGACTCCCAGCTTGTCTAGGAGGTCGCATAGTGACTTGGTGAACATGTTGTATAGCGTTGGAGGGACACATGAGCCTTGGGGCACTGCACAAGAGACTAGGGCTGGTGCCTCTCCTGTTGTCATGAACCGTCGCCTGCGTCCATTCTGGACTTTGTGGTCCCTGACCCATAGAGGACTGAATGCCCTGATCCTCCCAAAATGGCCGCCTGATACAGAACGCAGCTTGACAGTCTTTACGCGCCACGCTCAACGTTCTATTAATCAGACACGCCCCCGCAGCTCTGCGTGTCTCAGCGCTACCGCTCACTGTAGTTGGACGTGTGTTTCCGGAGTTCACTCAGGGCTTTCTTCCGTATCCTGTTTCCCGATTCCTTGAATCTTCCTCCTTTCCTTCTCTTTCCTCAAACTTGCCTTTGAGCTTCCTTCCTGGATTTTTGCCTGCACTCGGGTCACAGCGTTCTGTGCCTCCGAGCCCGGACGTTGTTCCTTCCTGGTTCCTGTCCTGGACATCTGAACGTCTCCTGGAGTTGGATTACTATTCTCACGCTGGACCCCAAAGACCTGCACACGGGTTTATACAAATCCCGGAGTGTGCGAAAGAAATCATCAAAGAAGGTCGCAAGCAAACAGGAAAAACAGGTGAGAAGGGGAGAGACATGTGACAGACTGAGATGCTTAAAAAACGATATGGATACAGAAATGGAAGCCGCGGTTCAAGACCTCATGCGAGGTATGCAGGAACTAACCACAGAAGTCCAGAACCTTATGGCAGAGAATGCTGCTTTAAAGCAGTTAGTCTTGTCTCATGACTCTGCAACTAAGGAAAGTGTGTTATTGGGAGGAGTAGTGGACAAATATGATGGCTCTTCAAAGAACCTTTGTACCTTCCTTGATTCATGTTTGGTGCACTTCACCTTCAAGCCCTACTACTTTTCCACCCCAAGAGCAAAGGTGGGGTTTATGATCTCACACCTCACTGGTAACGCTTTGACCTGGGCAACCCCCCTAGTTAATTCGGGCGATGCCCTCCTGGATAATTATGATGGGATTGTGGAAGCCCTAAAAGCCATGTATGATCTTCCAGAGCAGGTTTACAGTGCTCAAGAACGATTACTTGAATTTCAACAAGGATCCCAGGATATGCTCACCTATGTGACCCGCTTCAAACAACTTGTGAAGGAGGCTGATTGGGCCCAAGAAGCCGGTTTCACCCTCTTTGAAGAGGCCTGATTGAAGAAATAAAGGACGAGTTAGCCAGGGTAGCTCGCCCAAGCTCCTTCCAGGCCCTCATGGACCTTTCCCTACCAATCGACTTTCGAATCCAGGAACGAAAGGTGGAGAAAAAGAAGTCTAAGTCAACATTTCAAAAGGCTGCCACAGACCATCCTTACAGAACAGACCCTGCAGCTTCTCCAACCTCGGATCCAGAACTCATGCAACTATGGGCCTTCCGTGGACCCATGACACCCACAAGAAAGGATGCGCCGGATTCACACTGGTCTGTACATGTACTGTGCCGCCAATAAACACCTTGTGAGAGAGTGCCCTATCGCTCCTCCACGGCGTTTGGGAAATGCCAGCTCCCGATCCTAGATGGGGCACAGTTTCGGGAGAAAGATGTCTGCTCCACATCAATTCCTTCCTTGAACTCTCCTGGACAATATAATCTTGTGATTCTACAGACATTCCTATCGTCTTCCAAGAAAGAATCTTACCCCATCCTGGTATTAGTGGATTGCAGAGCCATGGACATATTCATAGATCATGATTGGGTTAGTACTCACAACATTCCACACGAAACAAGAGAGACTATGCAACCTGTTGAAGCTATTGATGGAAGACCACTGTCTTCAGCACCCATAACCCTTCAAACCAAAGAGATTCTTCGTTCTATAAATCACCACCAAGAGAGGATTACATTTGATATTATAAGATCTGCCTACTATCCAATGGTTCTAGGCATGCCCTAGTTACAGAAGCATAACCCCTACATCAATTGGGCAGCAGGCTCTTTGTTTCTTGGTTCAGAATATTGTATGTCCCACTGTTTGTCCCTAGACACCTCACCAAGGTCCTCTGAAGACTCTCAAGATTCCAGTCAACGTGTCTAACATCATCCGGATTCCTAGGGCCTACCAGGCATACACTGATGTATTCTCAACAGCCATTGTGCAAGCTCTAGCACCCCACAGACCTGAGGATTGTGCCATCGACACTGAACCTTCAGCCGTAATACCTTTCGGAAGAATGTTTATTTTGTCAGAACCTGAAAAAAGGGCCCTCCGGGAATTCCTGGATACGAACCTGGAAAGTGGAACTATTCGACCATCCAAGTCCCCGGCGGGCGCTTCCCTTTTCTTCATTCCCAAGAAGGATTCCAAGGAGCTTAGGCCATGTCTGGATTACCGTGGCCTTAACCAATGCACTCTCAGGACCGTTACCCATTGCCTCTCATCTCGGACATCCTGGAAGCAGTCAGAGGTGTAGTCATTTTCACAAAACTAGATCTCAGGGGTGCCTACCATCTTATTCGTATAAAAGAAGGTGATGAATGGAAAACAGCCTTTAGAACACCCTTCGGCCATTTTGAATACTTGTCATGCCCTTTGGACTTCCTAATACCCCAGCAATTTTCTAACGTTTTATGGATCGGGTGTTTTCTTATATGCTGTTCCTCTTCATCATTGTATATCTAGACGACATACTAATCTACTCCAAGGATCATTTGAAACACAAAGAGCACGTGAGAGCAGTCTTAAAAAGTCTACGTGAACTGAAGCTCCTGGCCAAACCTGGGTAGTGTCTTTTCCATGTACCTACTGTTCACTATCTCAGAGTTGTCCTTAGCCAAAAGGGGATTGGAAAGGACTCTTCCAAGGTTGACGCCATTCTATCTTGGCCTGTTCCAACCACTGTAAAGCAAATTCAATCCTTCCTGAGGCTTGCTAATTTCTACATGAAATTTATACCAACATGTTCTGAGATTGTGCACCCTATTGTCACATTACTAAAGAAAGACACCCCCTTTCAGTGGACCTCAGCCCAAGATTCAGCGTTTCAATGGTTGAAGTCGGCGTTCACACAAGCTCCCATCCTGGCTCAACCCGACATTGATCAACTTTTCCTTGTTGAAACTGATACCCCCAACTATGCCATTGGGGCAGTCCTGAAACAGGAACTTGGTGACAAGTTAAAACACCACATCGCCTATCTCTCCCACACCTTGACTCCCAGTGAAACTCATTATTCTGTCCTGGAGAAGGAATTATTAGCCATTCGTCAAGCCTTTACTGATTGGCATCATCTCCGTCTGGGAGCCAAACACCCGGTAGAAGTCCGTACGGACCATCGGAATCTTCAAGTCCTACAATCCCTAGAATGTAGAAACAGTCGCCAAGCCTTCTTTTTTGCCCAATGCCAATTTCAAATCCATAATTTCCCTGGAGCACATAACATTATAGTCAATGCCTTATCCAGACGTCCTGATTATGAAACCCTTGCGGATCGAACCTACCATAAAATGTTTCCTAACACAATATTTGTTGCTCAAGCAATTACTCTCCTGGAGGATATTCAAATCCAAACTCAGTCCTCTGAACCTTGGAAGGAGTTTAGGAGAAACAACCGATGAAATCTCAAAACAAAAGACGGATATCTATTCAAGGATAATCGGTTGGTCATCCCTACTCCTGGACTGAGACAAAAGATCACCAGTCTATGTCATGATACTTTCCATTCAGGACACCGTGGCATAACCAACACCCTCCATCTAATACAAAGACAGTTTTGATGGCCAAGGATGAAGGATGATATCAAGATCCATGTCCAGACTTGTGCAGCCTGCAATCAGAACAAACATGACAATAAAAGACCAGCAGGTCTCCTGCTCCAACCAGCACTACCAGCAAGACCCTGGGAAATCATTGCCACGGATTTTATCGTGGAACTACCTTCTTCCAGGGGCTACACAACAATAATGGTTACCATTGATTTCTTCACACATATGGCTCATTTTACACCTCTATACATACTACCATCCTCATCTGAACTTGCTGGCATTTTCCTAGAACACATATAACGGTTTCATGGGCTACCTTCCAAAATCATTTCTGACCGAGGACCCCAGTACATATCCCAGTTCTGGAAACAGCTATGTCGTATACTGGGAATCCAACGTGCATTGTCTTCGGGTTATCATCCTCAGACCGATGAAGTTACCGAACGAGTAAACCAAACCCTGGAACAATATCTTTGTTGCTTCACCACCAAAGTCCAGGATGATTGGTCACTTTTAATACCTGTGGCCGAATTTGCATACAACAATTCAGATCACTCTGCTATCAAGACCAGTCCCTTCTTCTGTAGTCAAGGATTTCATCCTTCAGTCCTACCGTCCATTCATCCACATCCTACCCCAGTTCCTGCGGTTGATTCCTGGATTGAAACACTAATCAATGTGCACAAAGAAGCAAAGGAACACCTAAAAAAGGCCCGAAGAGACGTTAAACATTATGCTGACTCCAAAAGAAAGCCTGGGCCTTCCTATTCAATAGGGGATAAGGTCTGGTTATCCTCGAAACTCCTTCCTCGTCACCTACGACCAAACAAATTGGCTACCAGATATTATGGGCCCTTTTCTATAAAAGAAATCGTCAATCCAGTGGCATTTCGACTCCGACTACCAGAGTCATGGAAAAGGATTCATCCAGTCTTCCACCCTTCTCTGTTAAAACAATATGTTCAGCCCTCTCGAACTGCTCCAAGATCTACCCCAGTGATTGTCAATGACCAACTCGAATACGAGGTGTCCAGAATTAGTTGTGACTCTGGGTACCGACATGGTCAACTACAGTATTTGGTCGAATGGAAAGGGTATCCTCCCAGTGAGTGCACCTGGGAACCCATGTCAAACATGAATGCTCCCCGGCTGATACGAAGATACCATCTCATCCATCCAGGCAAACCTGGACGAGCTGGGCTTCAGAGGAGGCATACTGTCAGGAACCGTCACCTGCGTCCATTCTGGACTTCGTGATCCCTGACACATAGAGGACTGAATGCCCTGATCCTCCCAACATGGACGCCTGATACAAAACGCAGCTTGCCAGTCTTTACGTGCCACGCTCAACGTTCTACTAAACAGACACGCCCCCGCGGCAATGCGCGTCTCAACGCTATCGCTCACTGTCATTGGAAATGTGTTGCCGGAGTTCGCTCAGGGCTTTCTTCCTTATCCTGTTTGCCAATTCCTTGAATCTTCCTCCTTTCCTTCCCTTTCCTCGAACTTACCTTTGAGCTTCCTTCCTGGATTTTCGCCTGCACTCGGGTCACGGCGTTCTGTGCCTCCGAGCACGGACATTGTTCCTTCCTGGTTCCCGTCCTGGACATCTGAACGTCTCCTGGAGTTGGATTACTATCCTCACGCTGGACCCCGAAGACCAGCACACGGGTTTATACAATTCCCGGAGTGTGCGAAAGAAATCATCAAAGAAGGTCGCAAGCAAACAGGAAAAAAAGGTGAGAAGGGGAGAGACTTGTGACACCTTCTGAGGTAGAAAAGACTTCCATCGTACGGTTGGAGAGGAATGATTTGCTCCAATTTATAGCATTAGTTGAGAAATGGACTGCTGTGGCGCGGTGATGGCAGAGTATTTTGTGGTTGACTAGGTCGAACGCTGCAGATAAATCACGTAGAAGGAGGATTGCTAGGTTCCCCTTGTCTTTTATTTGCTCCATTTGAATTTTGAAGTACAAGAGGGCGGTTTCAGTTTCGTGGCCAGGGCGGAAGCCTGACTGGCAGAGGCAAAGGAGGTTGTTGGATTCAAGATATTTTGGATCTGTAGGTAAGCTACTCTATCAAGTATTTTAAGAAGGAAGGGTACCGTTGTGATGGGACAGTAGATGGTGCGCACATTTGTGTCCAGAGTGGGGTTTTTGAGCAATGGGAGCACCCAAGCTTCTTTCAAGTTTTCAGGTACTTTGCAGGAGGAGAAGGAGTTGTAAATCAGGGTTGTAATTAATGAGGCAAGCTCATTAGCGCATTCTTTAATGAGGGTGTCAGGGCTAATATCACCTTTGCATCTGGAAGGCTTCAATCTCTTAATGATTTTTGAAGTTTTGGCTGTAGAGACAGGGGTGAATTCGAATCTATGAGTGGTGGGTGGTGGCGTGGGGGGTGTGGCTAGTAGTTGGGAGTGAGAGGTGAGTGTCATTTTTTTAGCTTTGATTTTGTTTTGGAGTAGGGTGATGTTGTTAGACAGGGCATTTTTGATGTTCGTACACCAGGGCTGATCCTTGATGCAATGGTCAGGGTGGGGGAGATTTAAGCTCCCCTAGTATGGCGAGGAGCTCTCTAGTGCCCGAATGATCGTTTTTGATTCTCAAATTGTACGCATTGCCCTTTGATTGGATGGTGGCTTCCTTGTATTATGCAGCTATGGTATTGAAATGTAATTTGTTTGAGTCGGAAGGTATTTTTTTCCAAGTGCACTCTGTGTTCTTTTGAGGCTAGCAGTGAACCAGGAGTTGGTATGGGCTACAGGTTTAACTTTGCATTTGCTCAGGGGAGCAACTTTGTTGATGGCCGCTTGAACGGTTTTGTTGTAAAGGGTCACCATTAAGGTGGGGTCAGAGGTAGTGTCGGGGTGAATACTTATCGGTAGTAGCAGAGGGAGCATGTTGTCAGGGGTGATATTCCAGTGGCTCCTTGAGATTGTCACCGGGGTGAGTTGAAGCGGCAAATTGGGCTTGGTTGTAGTGGCGATAGAACATAGAATGATGTTATGATCTGACCATGGACATGGGTTGCTGGCTAGTATGTTGGTGAGGCAATTGATGTCTGCTATCTAATCCAGTGTGTGTCCTTTGTTGTGCATGGGGTTGGATATGCGAGGAGAGAAGCCTTGAGCTTCGATCATGTTGGCAAGTGCAAGCACTTGGGTGTCTGCTGGGTCATTAAGGTCTGAATTGAAGTCTCCCAGAATGACTATTTTTGACAAAGGTTTGGCATTAGTTGCAAGAAGCGATGGAATATTTGCTTTGAAGGATGTCACAGGGCCTGGCGGGCTGTAGACAAGGTAGAGGGTGATGGTGGATGTGGCGGACAAGGAGATTTTGATTGATATAACTTCTCCCGAACTGAAGGCGTGGTTGGTAGATTCTCTTAGGCTAATGTTATTCCTAGCAAAGAAGGACACTCTGCCTCCTTTGGCAATTGTCCTATCTTTCCTAAGGATGGTGTACCCATCCAGGATGGCCATGGTGAGGACAGGGCCTGCTGCTGGGTGCAGCCAAGTCTCAGTGATGGCGATGATGTCTAGTTCATTATACTTGATGAGGTCAGCAATATCCAGTGCTTGTGGCAGGAGGGATCTGGCATTAATGAGGGCTCCCTTAATTTTGGTTTCTCCTTATTGAGAGCTGGTGAGCCAGGGTGGGCCTCCATGTTCCAGGGTGAACTAATGTGCTTAGGGGCATGTAGGAGATTAGTGGATTTGTGGGTCTTTGTTCTGGAGGTGAGGAGTTAATTTCTCCGTGCGATGGAGGGGAAAGAAGTGAGAGTGTTTTTAGGGGTTGAGTGAGTGCAGGAAGCTAGGCGTTTGTTTCTGTATTTGAGGGAGCTCGGTGTCATGCAAGAAGGTGTAGGTTCACTCCTGAGCTCTGATGGTCGGGAGTAATCAGGTATGGGGTAGAGTGTGAAGGGGTGTATCTTTGGGAGTAGGTAGGTGAACTATCATATAAATTAGGGAGCGTACGTGCCATTAACAGTAGATGTGGGTTTGGGAGGATGTTGTTTGAGGTGTTTGTTTGGATCTGGAACTCTCAGGATTGGGAGGACATGGGGGGAGCCATATAAGTTGTTGCAAATAGCCTTCTAACCCATTCGGAGAGCACCACGAGATTTGAGTGAAAGTCTGGGTCTATGATACGTTCAGAAGTCATACATGGGTATGTAGCACACAGAGGTAAGGAAACCGAGGGCTTGTAAACCTTAAATATTACACCAAGAATTGAATATGGGTTGGGCCTATGACACGCTAAGAGGTTATACATGCATATTCAGCACACATAAGTAAGAAAGCCAAGGGCTTATAAACCTTAGAAATTACACCAAGAATTGAATACAGGTAGGGTCTATGACAAGGTAAGAGGTCATAAATGGATATGCAGCACACATAAGTAAGGAAGCCAAGGGCTTATAAACCTTAAAAATCACACCACAAGTTGAATACAGGTTGGGGCCTATAACACACTAAGAAGTCATACATGGATATACAGCACAAATAAATAAGCAAGCCAAGGGCTTATATACCTTAAAAATCACACCAAGAATTGAATACAGGTCGGGGTTTATGACACACTAAGAAGTCATACATGGATATGCAGCACACATAAGTAAGGAAGCCAAAGGCTTATAAAACATTGACAATCACACCTGGATTAGGAGGAAGACCATGTGCATCTCACGTGCTAGAGGATCACCCCTGGTATAGCGAGGGCTGATAGCACTTTAAAAAAGGAGCACCCTAGGGTATGAGTGGTGGTAGGAGGGCTTGTGGTATACCAAGAACATATAGCTGAGCAGGGTGGGCTAAATATTTCTTGGGCTAGTACCTGCATGCCAGCAGTACATGAAGATCTGTAAGCTTGTGATTTTTTTGAGGTGGACTTGGGAAAGGCGGGGAGAAGGCTGAACAAGTTTGCTGTCTGATCACAGATACTAAAAGCTTATGGGGTACCCTTATGCATCGTTGTGTTCGTACTTTTCTTCTAAGGGGCCCCAGGACAGCGTTCAAATGTCTTGAAAATTCCAAAGGTTCGTGAAGTTAATAATAGATTTCTTTAAGGACAATTGTGCAGTCAGAGAGTATCTATCATTCCTCTGTAGATTGGTTTCATAAGTCCTCTCTGAAGTTCAGTAAGAGAGTATGTATCATCCCTATCTGGGTTGGTGTCATAAGTCCACTCTGAAGTTTGCCTGTATCCACTCTTGGTTCTGCCTACGTGGGAGAGCTTATCACGACCTGGTTCGAGGAACCCAAAGGTATTTTAGCGGGATTCTGCCACACATTTCTGCGGATGAGAACAAGACATCAATAAAATGCCTTCCTCAGGGCAGATGAAGACACCCTAGGGGGAAGTAGACAATGAAAGACAATTACCTAATGTGGGTGACCCCTGAGTGGTGCACCCTATAAAGGTTCTGATGCATATTTCACGAACATTCCTGGGGCATACTCACCCTTGACTGGGCATAGGGGAAAGATCCATATATCACATATAGCACATCTCCAAGGGGTGTGGACGGCACCTCCCGAGCCTAGCCTAGCCATTCCCTTTAAATGAAAATTCTGAAAGAAAGTAGGGGAGAAGTTCCGATCAGGCATTTCTCCTAATGAGCTAAAGTTCTGTGTGTCTTTAAGTGACCAGACAATATCCACATTCCACGTATGGAAAACAAATGATATACCATTTTATTCAAAAAGCCGATATACCTTGTATTTCAATATGTTTGTTGCAGAGTGATTGTGTGCGTGGCAGTAGCACATCAGGTATTGCGTAATTCTGTTGGGTATGGCGATTGGGTCCCGCTCAGTGGCTGCAAGAGGAGAAACAGGGGTAAGACAGGACAGACTTGTTAATCCATGTTTCTAGCAATATTGTATTGTGCAGGCTGGCGGGTGAGTGTGTGTAAGCTTACCTGTTTAGCAAGCTTGAGCACAATGCAGATTCGGATGTTGCTGGCTATGTCTCGTAAGGAAAGAACAAGGTTGTTGATTAGGCTGTCGTTATGAAAACTTCATAAGCGTTGTTGATAGGACACATACTCCCAGTTAACGTGTTGATGTGAAGTGGCGACATGGGATCCTGGTCTGAGTACAGGCATTGTCATGGAAACCTCTGCAGAAGCGAGTTCTGAGGAGCTGTAAAGTGAGAAATTTATTGTGTGTATAATCCTCACTGGGTTTGCCAAATCTGTGGATGTATAGATTGTCACGCTAGGGTGAAGGGGTGATAAAAAATATCATGTGCATTTGTAGAAAGGAACACGTTTGGAACACCACAAGTCATACTGCTTACAAATAGATTGCCGTCGATCATGGCGAGGTGCAGGATGCTAAGTACACAATAATTCAAACAAATATGTGAATATAAAAGATGTGCCATTGGGAGCGATCTACTTAATATTATAAGGCTCATCTAATGCACACAATGTGTGGGCAAGGCTAAAGATGTTGCAGCTTCACCAAACATTATATAATCTTTCTTCTTTTAAAACGGTAAAGGAGATCATGGCAGTTGATGAAATTCTTTGTTAAGGCCATGTAGGTCAGTGTATAGTCGATGAATCCAGCGGGCTTCTTTGACTAGTAGGCTCCTCATGGAATTTAGTGTTTCTTTGACTGTTTAAAGGACTCACCAAAGTTTGGCTTTAGGAGAGTGTTGTTACACAATAAAGTGGTACACTAAGGGTGGTGAGATGTTTCTAAACCAAATTTTAGACCTGTGTTCTGTGATCCTAGTGTGAATAGATCTCATGGATTGGCCAACATATCTGAGTCCACATGGACATTGAATGCAATAAACAACTTAGTTTGTCAGGTTGGAAAGTGTCAATGTGCGGCCTCCTATGTTAAAAGAACGCATCTTTTTTGTGAATTGACATGCAACACAATTAACACACGGAAAATGACTTGTGACTGTTTGTAGGTTCCAGAGGACAGTCCGGGGCATGTGTTTTGTGAATTGAGAATGGACTAGTCTATCTTGAGGGTTCTGTGCCCGTTTTGAATGCAAATCGTGGAATTGGTTCATCTGGTATACACAGTTCAGCAAGGGGACAGTATTTAGTGAGCCGTTTCTTAACTTGAAATGTGTGAAGGTCATATGTCATTTTCTGGGAAGAATGAGGCTGGGTTCCCTGACACTGAGCTGCATGTGACGGCACTGCTTGGAGTTGGCTACCACTGAGACCTGATTTTCAGTAATAGCTCAGTCCTGCTGTAACAAACGCTGGGATGATGTTCACCTAATGCCTGGTGGCTGAATATGTCAGTATATCAGCTGAGAGACTTGCTTGAGGACCTGCTTGGAGGCGTGGATGCGCAACTTCATTCTAGAGCTGTCCTTAAAATGCTGATGTGACTTCTGCTGACAGAGGCCTGAGAGTGAGGCCTCATGTATTTATCTCCAAACGGGCCAGGCAAAAGAATCCACAACCCTTTTAGTGTGTTCACCTACAGAGGTTTGCTTTAGGGCTTGGGACAATGAAAGATAGGGCATTGGCACGGCCATCTACACTGCCACATTATCAACATGGGAAGTTTACACTGAATGAAATCCTCAATGAGCTTAAAGCAAGCCACCCTAAATTAACATTGCATATGGATAGGGTGGTGATGCAGGTCGACATACAAGGTGAACAAAATAATGGTTCGACACAGAAGAGCTGTCTAAGATAGTGTGAATGGAGTGTAGGGCAATGCTATTAAAATCAACAAGACAATTAAGAAACTTGAATCATAGTCTAAGTCACTTGCAGGGAATGTTATGGACCTAGAACGATGATCTAGGCCCTTTAAAATCAGATTAATCACATTAGAGAGGGATGAGAGTCAGGGAAAATTGAACTCTTTCTATAGAAGCTGCTGTTGCAGTTACTGCCAGATGTGTCCTTCTCAAAACAATGTGTGTTCATTGAGGAAGCTTATAGATCACTGAGGCCAAGGCCATGACCAGGTGCCCCCCATGCAGGGTAATATTTAAATTTCAGAACTATAAAATCTGTGATGTGGTTTTGCGACAGCAAGGTGAAGTGGAATTTGAAATTGTGATCCCCCATTTCTTTCCCAATTTCGGCCCCAGTGTTCAGATCATTTGACGCAATCAAAAACTGCTTCAATGTAAGGATTATGCATATTCTATGAAGTTCCATGAAAAGCTGAGGAAAGTGATAGGTGGAGAAATAAAAACATTTTATATGGAGTCACTACAGGCTTTGCAGAAATGCTGTCAGAACAGAGGCCCTCAAAATCATGATCAACATATGCATTGTGAGCCCACTCGCTTGCTCTGGTCCCCTGTGTGGTCACTTTTAGGGGGCGCATCGGCGACCTCACGACATGCATCATGCTCACATATATACATGGTGGACGATCACTGTTACTATTTAGGCTTTTCAGCACTTATCTTCAATGATCTCACTTCTAAGATGTTGACATTTCTCTTGTATTACTTTTTTGTGATTCAGTGGTGCCCTAACGGATTACGATCCTTGACATCAATGCTTGAATGAGCTTGTGTCTGAGTTTTAGTTGATGGATCCTGTTGACAGAATTGAGCTATAGGTAGAGCTAGGCATAATGGTAGATGTTGATGCAGAGGTTACCAATGAATTCCCTCAGCACCTTGTATGCATCAGAACACTGCCCTTGCTGCATCTGAACTTGCACCAAAGGAATAGTGTGAAACAGTAGTGAAAACCTGCACACGAGTTTAACGAAAGTAACACTGAGCTATTCAATGTGTATCACAAACAAAGCTTTACGAGGACCTACGGTGACTTCTGAACCCTTTCGGTTAAACACTGCTTTGCAGCAACCAGCTCTTGGAACCATTTACTGCTACATTTTGTGAACGGAGGAATAGAGAGACATTGAGGGAAGCAAAGCTAAAATTATGTTTGAAGAGATCCAGGAACGTTTTAATATTTAATGTTGTATATGTAATTGGTTGTCTTATTCAACATGCAAATATGTTTTTTGAGGTGCTATATCCAAGTATTGTAATTGCATGCTTTTATCAGATTTTATCTTGGTGTATCATAAGTTGCAAATTTTGCTGTTAAGGATATTAAAGATAATCAATATTGTTTTTTAAAATGTTTTATTGGTTAACACAGTATAAACCTTAAACATGCTGAACATTAGTCCAACTTATTAATATCATATTACGTTATTCATATCATATTATTGATATCAGTCCTCACTACTCGTAGATTCAAATATTTTTTTCAGCATTTTCATGGCAGAGATTGTGATGCCAAATTTTTCCGCTGATAGGATTCCTTCACACCACATCTCCGCAGTCAATTGGTGTAAATATTCCCCTAAGAATGTTAGACGGAGGTCATTCAGACCTAGGCAGGATATCATCATATGCTTCAATGTCTAACTTTTTCCATCAGAGTCACAGTATTGGCAACAAGAGTCTTTTTGAGTAATCTGTTTTCTCATCAACTGGAGTTCCCTCGTTGGAAGGATGTTCAATCGGCTCCTTAACAACAAGTCCCGATAGAAGGTAGTTTAGGGGAAGATATTGTTTCTTAAATTCCCAACTGACTTTGATGCACCTTTTATATCCTTTTTTTAGGTCGGAGGCATCTCCAGAGTCTCGATTTTGCAGTTTTTTCTTTACCTTGCATGGTGTGGCTTTTAGCATCTCTTCATCCATATTTAGGTCTTCAAGAAGAGCTTGACAAGCTCTTTTCCATGCAGATAAGTGGGAGTCTGGGTGAATATGTGCTCTGTGCAAGATGTCATAGGGTACAGGTGGATTATCTATTATGCACTTTCTATAGAGGGAGATGGTTTTCCATACCACTATCGAGTGCATACATTGGAGTCGGAGTTCAAATCGGATCATATAGCTAGGCAGAGAGTTTGGAGGCCGCAGTATTCTTCTCCAAAAGTACCCTTCACTGGTTTCCCAGAATCTCCGGTGGAGGCTGATTAGAGCCTCCGCCCCATATGTAAGGGTAGCTACTACCTTCTGTTTCTAGGAAGTTATGATGGGGATTAAGGAGTATCTGCCATATCGGTTGTGGATTGTTCTCCCTTGGTTTGTCAGTTTAACCAACTTCTCTCGTATGTATTGATAGTGTCCTGATTCATTAGGGTTTTTATTAATTCTGACACCTAAGTAGGTGATTGAGTCAACTATTTCAAATTGTTGGTTGTTCAAAAACCACCTATTAGCGTCTTTAATTTCCCTCCATCCACCAGCTTTTTTAAGAATCAGGATTTTTGATTTTCTCACATTCACCTTCATTTGGTTATCTTCTAAGTAGCTTTGGAAGGCACTTAGACGCCTTTGCAGGCCGATGGGTGTCTGGTCGATTAAAGACCAGATCGTCCACGTATAGTATCCATAAATAGGACTTCCATTAATTTTTGGAGGGAATGCACGGACTTCCTTTTGATTTACACCCATGTCAATCATGTAAAGTACAAACAATATGGGCGCCAGTGCGCAGCTTGCTTTATGCCTTGATAGGTACATATGTTGTTGGATAGTAGGCCATCTTTAGATAATCGGATTTGAATTTTCGTATCCGTATAGAGGGCTCTAATAGCTTCGATTAGGTGTTCAGGGCAGCCTCATTTTTCCAGTTTCAGCCAGAGGCGCTCCCTACTAACAGAATTGAAAGCTTTTTCGAGGTCCATAAAGCCCAGGTAGATTTTGGACAGATTCAATAGGAAGATATTTAGCTCAGTTCCCACTCCAGGTAAGAAAGCTGTTTGTCTTGGATCTAGTAGGCCATTCCCTGTGGCCCATCTAGTCAGGTCTCTTAGTAGCAGGGAGGCAAATAGTTTGCCATTTGAGTCCAATAAAGCGATAGGGTGGTAATTTCGGGGATCACTTCTGTCGCCTTTCTTTTATATGGGAATAATTATTCCTTCTCTCCATGATTGGGGGATTTCTTTTGTTCGCATAATTTGCTTAAATTGCAAGTATATCAAATCTCCCAATTTTTCTTTGTTTGACTTGAGTTCCATATTCGAAATGCCGTCTGGACCAGCTGCTCTTGATGTACTCAGCTTCTGGATCATCAGATCGATATCTAGTCAATCAAAATTAATCATCCACATGCCCTGGGTGGATTTCTCATTTTTAACGGTGGGCATGAGTGGGATCTTTCTTTTAAACAACTCAGAGTAGTGCTCAACCCAAGTGGTTTCAGATACTTGGTTAGTTGTTAAAGCCACTTACACATCATCCCCTTTATTTATTATTTCCCACAGACTTCTTGCATTGCTTGTGGAAATCGCGGCCAGCATTTTTTCAGCGTTGGCTTGCGCTCTAATTGCTTTAGTGGATTTTATCCAATTTTTATAGGACTGCTTTAGTTGTCTGATTTTCCCTTCATTTCCATTGGTGAAATTCTTTTGCAGTAATCGAATGTCTACTCTGAGTTTTTTTCTCTTGTTGACCAGATTTCTATCATACACATGTGTCTTTGTCACTTCCACCCTTGTTTTAGATTTCCTTTCCACCTCATATGCTTTAAGCAGCCATCGATATTCGACTGCTGAGGGGTTGGCTCTTACGTGGTATTCATATTTTTTCGTCACTGTTGGTATTTTGTCTGATTTAATTTGCACTCTCTTTTGGCCCCAGTTCACTGAGACTGGTCCCATTTTTATCTGCCATTTATTTAGATTGGAGAGAGGGATCATTCTTTTGATTTCCAGAGGGTCATGATCGCTAATTTCACGTCGGACCACTGCAAAACTTTCAATTTGTTCCAGGAGTTTCTCAGAGACATAGCAGTAGTCAATACATGCTTGATGACTTCCTCGCCTCCATGAATTTGCACCATGGCGATCGCCCTTTGTTTGGCCATTTAATCTTCTCATATTTCTACTTGCCATTGCTTTCACCCATTCAGAGGCTCTACCTTTCAATTTGGACATCGCAATCTCTGTGCCATCATTTTCTAGGAGCTTCATATTCAGGTCTCCACAGAGCATAATCAGTTGATTTGGGGCTTTCAGCATTGATGTATCGATTTCACTGGATACGCTCTTCAGATAGGATTCACGAGAGAGTTGTTCCCATTCAAGTATGTATTAATCACCAATAAATTGAATTGGTGAGTATTTGTGGTAATCGAGGTTTCCAAGATCTGTAGTCCCGGATTTGGGTTTCTGCTCGCAGTTACCTTTAGCGCATTGTTTAGTTTTATCAATGTTAATAGGCCTCCATGTGGGTGGCCTTTGGGGCCTTTTCTAGCAAGGATTAATGAAAACCTTGTAGTTTTCGCATATCGGCTTCTTCCTTAGCCATGTTTCCTGTAAACACACTAGTTCAAACTCATTTAGGAAGTCATCCTCTCCTGCGACCAGATGTAAGAAACCACAGGTGTTCCAAGATACACATTTTAAAGTCTTTGCCTCCTCTACCACTCTCTCATTCTATTGCTCTTTTTTCCTGGATAGGACTTCAGCCATCCATGACCAGTCTTGCAGGTTTACTTCCTTCCCTGTTTTGTGTTCCTGCTGTTTCGAGAACCTTCTGAGTTGTCAATTGTGAAAGACAGCTTCTTATCTTCTTTTAGGGGCACGTTGGTTTCTTTGTTCCTTTCCTTGTTGGTTTGTCTACTGTCCGCATCTTTGGTTTTACTGGTCATCTCTTTTGCAAATTTTAGGATCTTCGGTGCCATTTAATTTTTTGGCACTGACTTTTCAGCAGGTTTATTCAGAGTTTTTCTTGCAGTTGATTCTTTCTCTTTACCTAAATTCCGAACTAAATTTGTTATATTACTTCGTTCATTTACAGAAGAGGAATTCAAATCGGGATCATCTCTTATCTTATAGCCCATCAAAGCTATTTTGTCTCGTGCATCCAGTAGAGATTCTTTTACTACCTGTGATTTTAGATGTAGTATCACCAGATCCATCCGCCGTTCATTTATAAACTCTACTATGCAGATGTCATCAGAGAGTATGTATCTTGTAGCTGGGATCTGTTGAAGTATTTTCATCACCTGATCCCTGTTTAGGATGATACGATTCTTTGATCTTTCTAGGTTTTATAGGCTTAACCTAAAGTTAGTGCCCCCCTTTCTTCGTTCAGCCTCTTTCAGTGTTTTTCTTTTTACTTCGGATCCATATTTGGACACGTTAGTCTTGGGTTGGTCCATCAGATTTTTCTCATACCCATTTCTCTTTCTTTTTTCCGGTGCTGAGGTCGGGCTTATTTTCTCAGGGTGTTGACTTAACCCACCTGTAGAGCTGTTTCGGTTGTTTACGATCTTTCTTTTCTCAATCAAGGTTAGGAAGCAGTCTTTCCTCTCTGCTATTCTGGACAGTGCTTTAGTTCTTTTCACTTGCTGTTTGTTTCCCTCTGACTTATTAGTTTGTTGTTCTCTGTTATTTAATTTTCTTGAGTGTGCATCTGGGTCATTTTCCACCATATTTTGTACATTTTTCTCAATTTCTTCCAATTCAGAATTGCTTAAATTTCTCCACTCTTCATCCAATGCACTTTCTTTGATTATCTGGATTAGGTCACTTAAGTCGGCATCAGATTCAGACTCATAAGCGTCCTCCTTCTCCAAATCAGTTGGCTGGGCACTTTCTTCACGCTCTGCCCAAAGGTCCCTCTTATCCTTAGGAATAGTAATTTCTCTACGGGCTTTCTTTGGCTTGGGGCTTGGAATCTGAGGTTGGTGGTGAGCTTATATCTCTTAGGAAAGATCGCAAACCGTTTAGCTTCCTTTTTTCCGTCCTCTTCCTATTTTTACTCGTCTTTTGTTATTTTTGAGGTTCTGGATTCGGCAGGGTAGGATCCTTTCCCATTTGAGTAGCCAAACCATGTTTTTCGGAGCCTTGAAAAATAGAGTAGGTAAAGGGGGGTTGCGTCATATTTGATTTTTTAGCAGATTGCGTATCTTTTATTTTCCCCGTAGCCTGAGGATTTTGAGCTTCCAACAGGATTACCCCAGTCTTCAGTGGAAGTTTTAGTTAATTTTCAACATTTTTATTGGAATCGTATGTTTTTTAGATCGATATCCGGTCTTGACTTATTATTTCCAAATGAAAGAGCATCTTCCTGCTTTTTGAAGTTATGTCGCATCCACTTGCAGTCCTCCAATACTGCTTCCATTAATGCTGACTTATCCAGAGATTCCCTTCTTGCTAGGTCATTAAGTCGATTTTGCCATAATTGTGATTGCTCAGCCTCTTTGTTCAAACGGTGTTCAATTTTACTTGTAAAGGTTTCCACCTCCAGTAGTTTTGAAGCCGCTATTTGGCTGCTAGATTGCAGATCTTCTAATGACTAATTGATACACTCGTAAAGCTTTATAAAGGGTGCAATGGTAATGGTTAATGCTGCCATTACCGTGTTTTGAATGTGAGTTAGGTCAGATCCGATTACCTGACCTTGATCATGATGCTCATTTGGGCCCGGGTTTGATAAACCCCTCGTTTTGGTATAGGCAGACTTTTTCCTACTCCTCAAATGAGTTTCCAGGTGGGGCGTTTTTCCTACTTCTCCAACTGCATCCACCCGATTTAGGCCTTGAGTTCGAGGAGGACCCAGCTGTAATTCAGATCTCTTTTTTGCTGTGTTTAATGGGGAAGAAGCCAGAATTTGGTCGTCCATTTCTGCGATCTTTTTAGTGATAAACGACAGCCTCTTCTGTTTTTCTCTGGCAATCTTACCATTTAAAGCTGAGATATCTTGCATTAGCGTCTCCACAAGGTATGGATTCGTGTTTTTCTCTGAACTGTTTCCATCCTGCTGTGTTTTCCCGGGGCCCGAATTCCAGGACCCAACTTTTCCATTTAATGCCAAGTTTAGGTTTGTTGGGTTCAGGGGGCAGAAGTCATTTGGGAGAGACATTGCCAACCATTCCAGTAGTGCAGTGCTGCTCATTTTAGCAGCGGTTCCACTTGGCATTAAGTCCTCTTCGGTATAGTAATTTGGCGCGTCCCAGATAGAGTTGTCTGAGACAGCTGGAGAGGGAATTGATGGTTGGAATTTTGGGTGGAGATCATTGTTCAATTTTAATTGGTCCTCAGTCCCATCACTGGTAATCGCTTTGTTTACCATTTCCAAGGGCGGTACGGTTTGGTCACTTTTTAACGCCTCCACATCCTCCATTCTTAGTACTTCCAATTGTGCACCCAGATTCAGGTCAACTATGGGAAGAAGGCCACTTCCAGTGAATGGCAAGGCCATTGTCGCAGGTGGCTCTGCACATGGGAGTGGGGCCATAGTGAAGGGAGATGGAATAGTATACTGTTGAGTCTTAAGCTCAGGTGCACTCAAGGCATGCACCGGTATTAGCCGTCTGCACTTTATCTTGTTTTCTGGGGAAAGAGGTTTCTTTTTTTGAGGGTCCCACGTTGGCACATCATAGTCCATGACCCAGACTTTCCTGTAGTCGGAGTCATGGTTCGGGTCATACTCCATACTGCCTTGATAGATCTTATAAAACACTTCATGGGGGCAGGTAGATGGTATTAAATGCCCCTCTAGAGCTCCACCAAATGGATTTAAGGCAGGCAGGGAAGGACAGTTTTCTTCCAATAGTTCAGCCCCAGGAGGCTCGGTGGAGTGTTTTGCTGACTCCAGCGGACGGTCACGGACTGCATATATCAGTCGTGATTGTTTTAACAGTTTACGACCACTCAAAGGGGCAGACGGGGTCGGGGCCGGCAGAGAGGCAAGTCTTAATCTTACCTGGTTTCTGGTGCGGGATCCGGCTGTTGTTTGAGCAGGGTCCTCCATCGCGGCCTTCACACCATTCGGTTTCATTTCCTGCGAGGCGGGCTTTGTCGGCCTGCAGCTCCTCTATGGAGAAAATACCTGGTCACTCGCGTAGATCCACGAAAACCCGGGAACACCGAGAAACACCACTTACATACCACTTCCGCTCCGCTTCCGCAGAGGGAGGGTGTTTTAAAGTGGGTGTTGGTGTACGGACTCCTCCTCCAGTTAAGGGGCCAGCTGCAGTTTCAGACGTTCCTTCAGCAGACAGGGTAAAGCAGCGTTCGTCACAAAGTTTGAGTCCAATATGTACAGGGAGTTGCACTGGCACCTGGAAACTTCCAATCAATTTTGTAAAGGTTTTTGTTAACCAAATACAAATAAAAACAAAAAAAAAGCTAACTTAAAGTTCGCTTTGCCCAGACAACACTGAACTGAAAGCATTGGCAATTAACCCCATTTAAGCCACATTTGGCCAATGCTACATGTCTTTTCTAGATATAGGGCCTCATTACACGGTAGGCGGTAAACCATGGTGCTATTAGCACCATGGTTGCCGCCGGTACCATACCGGTACCACCATGGAGGAAAGGGGAATTACCACCCCATTCCAAGGTTGGCGGGGCGGTAATTCCCCTTTCCTCCATGTCCCTTCCCCATTCCCATTTTGCCCCATAGGGCTCAATGGGAATGGGGAAGGAGCAAATTACGCTACTGCAAATTGCGGTACCGTAATTAGCACCAAGGTCCCTTTGCGGGTCCCAACTTTAACGGCTGGTCTACACCAGCCGTTAAGGTCGGGTCCGCAAAGGGATCTCGTAGTAAGGTGGTAAGGGTTTACCGGTACAGGTGGCCTTACCGGTACCGCTAAACCCTTACCACCTACCGTGTAATGAGGCCCATAGAGTGGTTTACTGACCTATTTATATAAATACCTGCTTGCTGCGTACCCTATTCAAGATAACAAGTTATTTTTGACAACGGATGTGGACATTACATTTACTCAGTGCAATGAAATTGTACATTGTTTTCTGACATACCCTCCTTAGAGCTGTGCCTTGGCTGCTTGAGCACAGATACCCTAGGCAAGCACAGGACTCTTCAGGGGGAGGCACATCCTACTTGGAATCGTGAGAGGCATGGCTGGCCATCAACGTCTAGGGAGAGACTGTTTCAGAAATGCAGGATTCATAAGAATCTGTGGGTTTTGAGTTCACATCAAATTCTCCAACTTTTCTGGAAAAGATGTAAGATCCTTCCCTGTACTCTTTGAGACAGAATCATGACATACTGCCTTTTTCCAAGCTTTGGAGCAGGCGGTCCCCCAGCTTTCCACGGTAGCTTGTTAGAGATTATGGACGTGAGCCAGCCCCTCACTGTATTAATATTCCAGAGAAGCTGGTTAAGCAGCTGAAAAATCAATCGTTTCCTGAGTTTCTATCAGCTAACAGATGACAGTCCCCGCGGATCGCTAATAAACTGCTTTCCAATATCAGAAGGATTATTTGTCAGGGTTTAATGTTTGTGGGAACCAGTAGCAATACAGCATCACTTATTTCCTGGCAGTCAGAGCGGATTTTAGGCACGTGCTCCAGGGACTCGACTTCATTTGAGATCCGGCTTACCTAATATTGGTCCATCTGTGCTCGACTGAGATAGACATTTTATTTTCTAAATCGAGCAGGCCAAGGTACGGAACATATGTATGTGAAAGTCAATATTTCGATACAATTAGCCGCAATCCGCTTGGCCTAATGGCTTTCTCGTCAGTGCAGGCCTCCATTTTCTCGTCTGTTGTTCCTGCTAATTCCCAAACATATTTGTTTTAGAGATACAAAAGTGCTCCCCCAGGACGGGCCGCCGCAAGGGCCAATATTCACCAAAAACGTGACTTTTTCTGCTCAGGGTTATCAGTGCAAGGGAATCTGCAATTAGCAAGTAATTGCTAAGAGGCTCAGTACCGCACACAAACAGATTGGTATGCATTACAATTTGAATGGCTTTATAAAAAATGTGATCATGCACAGAAATAAGGCATTGTGCTTTGTGCGTCAACCAATACGCTCCTTATGTGTGCCATTTATTTTTATGATGCCATGTATCAAAAGATTGCAATCAGAAACATGTCTGAAACATATCTGTTTAGCAAGTGGAAAGGCCAGTGTGTATCAATGCGAGCTACTTTTATATCAGGTCTGGACTTCTAAAATAAAATGCTTTACAAGTTTAAAGTCTCAGATCACTAAATACAGATGTTTCTTCTTTATCTGCATTCACCTTTTGATTGATGCCACACGTGTAATGCAAAATTAAACGTTTTTATGGTGGGGGGGGGGAGCTAAGGAACTTTGTTAGAAAGTAAAGACACAGTTACTGTGCATCAAGGGTAAAGCAAGCATGAGTGTTGTCACTGACACCCATTCTATGTAGCCCAGTCTAGCCAGGTAGTAACAATTATCATCTTTGCTTTACATTTGATGCGCAGTAACTGTGCATAGAGGGTAAAGCAGAGATGGTAAGTGTTAGGTTTGATTTACCCTTGGCATGCAGGCCAGTTTAGCCAGGTAATTACACCTATGCCAAGTAAATAGTACCAAACCACATTAAGAAAGTATATGCAGATGGCACTACTAGTGTAAGTCTGCATATAGTTGATTAATGTGGCATGGCAATTTGTACTTGGCGTCAAGGGAAAATCAAATATAATTGTTATTACTTGGATGGACTGACCTACTGTGATATTGCTAATCTGCACTTAATTTCTTACGGTGGCAAGACATTTTGGGGCCGATTCATGGAACAAACGTGCGCCGAAAATCCCAGCGCAAGCAGGCGTAAGGAGACGCAAGCGTGAGAAAACAAGCGCACGCGCACACGTGTGATTCAAGGAAGGTGCTGCACTACTTTCCCAATGGTTGTGCGCCAAATCCGTGCATGGCGCACGCTGGCGCACACGTCTCCAAACAGCGTGCGTTAAGTGCACAGGGAAAGCACACATAGCGCAGCGCACACAACAAAAGTAGGCGGAACAGGGGCGTAACACGCGGAATGGGTAATAACGCATGAAAAAGAAGTCGTAACGGCGGAAGTACTGCTGGGAAGTACACGGAACGCCCACACGCACGCGAACCACACATATTCATAGAATCGAATAGGGCAAACCCATGCATGGGCAAAGACACGCACAGGCCTAAACACGTCCGCCACACGAAGGCAGGCGGTAGCATCCCTGCGCATTACAAAAGTGAGCACAAATAAAAAGCACGCATATACTGAGTGGGGTACGTGTGTTCCTGGGGTGAGCGGGAAGTTTCACATGTGATTTCAGCAGGGTACGTGTATTTCGGGGGTGCGCGGGAAGATTCACACGCGAAAGGGCCGTGTGCGAGTGGGGTACGTGTATTCCTGGGGTTCGCGGGAAGTTTCACATGCGATTTCAGCAGGGTACGTGTGTTTCGGGGGTGCATGCGAAGTTTCACACGCGATTTCAGCAGGGTATGTGTATTTCGGGGGTGCGCAGGAAGTTTCACACGCGATAGGCCCTGTGCGAGTGGGGTACGTGTATTCCTGGGGTGCACGGGAAGTTTCACATGCAAAAGGGCCCTGTGCGAGTGGGGTACGTGTATTCATGGGGTTCGCGGGAAGTTTCGCACGCAAAAGGGCCCTGTGCGAGTGTGGTACGTGTATTCCTGGGGTTTGTGGGAAGTTTTACACGCGAAAGGGCAATGCCCGTGCGTGATACGTTACAGACGCGCTTGCGCGCTAAGGCCCTTTGGTCCGATGAAATCGCGTACGTGTGCTGACGCGCTTATGCGCTAAGGGCCTTTCCTCGAATTACACGCTGACGTGCACTTTTTTCACGTGCCAAATCACTCTGTATCAAGCTTGCTGCGCGAAAACACACGGAAGACCATGCTCCTTCCCTGAAGGCCATTTTCCTGCCCCCCAGAGCCCCGAGCAGGCTCCCACCTGCATTCTGCTGCTGCCTGACTGCCTGCTGCCCACGTGCCCTGCTATTTGATGCCTGCACATCAGCCATCTGCAGGGGTCCAGCTGCTGTGTCCACCCCTGCTGGAACAGAAGACTCCCGACTGGGATACCATCGCTCCACAGCCCAGCCCCAGGACACAGTTGCCCACCCACGCCTGCCTCGGGGGTCGCCATGTCGGGGCAAACACCATCTGAGACCACTGGTGACCCCCAGCCAGAGGGGCAGAGGGCCACCAGCTTCAGTCAGAAGGAAGTTGGTGTCCTGGTGGAGTATGTCCTGGGGCATTATGATGCCCTCTTCGGAACATCACGCGCCATCAAGGAAGGACGGGATAGGATCTGGGACGACTTTGTGGTTGCCATCAACGCGGAGGGGGTGGCAACCCGCAACATCAAGCAAGTCAAGAAGCGCTGGGTGGACTTGAGGTCCAGGACCCTCATAAAGGCCCGGCGCCTCGTGGAGGGGGACCGGGGCAGCATGAGTACCATCCAGATGAGGGTCCTGGAACGCGTAGGCCCAGCGCTCCACACCCAGATCCTTCAGAGGCAGACCCTTATGGAGTTGAGCGGTAAGTGGCCAAGCATTGCTGTGTGAGACAGGGCATGTTGCAGGGTGCTGGTTGTCTGATACTTGCCTGTATGTGTGACATAGGCCATGTACGTATGTGTGTGTGCAGGGACATCATGGTCATGCATGTGAGACCAGTAATGTGTGAACCACATGGTAGGTGCATGTGTTACAATGCAACATGCGGAGCAGCATGCGGAATGCACACATCAATGCATGCCTGTCTCTGTTATTGGACATGCATGGGGTGCGAGAGATGGATGCTGCTGTCATGGACATGTATGGTGTCCATGTCTGTGTGTCTGACTTGCGTGTCTGTGACTTGTAAATGCCATGGATGCATGACACATGTCTGTGACAATGTTCAAATTCACTGATGCAGCCTACTCATCCTTGTATCCACTGTGTCTGGGGTGCACGAGGCCAGATGGATGAAACTACGGTGAAGTGTGTGCATGTGATAGGCATGACCCATGATGCATGTGAGTTTCAAACCAGCATTGTATGTTTCAAGAGTCCCTTGGACATGTATGCTAATGTTCATAGCATGCGCCATGCCTGTTACTGCATGTGTTTTGCCTGCACTGACCCATGTGTTGTGGAGGGACATGATGGAAGTGATGTTTGACAGTGCCACTCATCTGCTATTGCTTCCTTTCTAGGGGACCATTGTACAGTACCCTGATGCTTGTGTTCTATGTCTCCCTCTACACAGCGGCAAGTGATGAAGAGGGCGGAGACGGCGCTGTGGAGCAAAGCGGCAGGATGCCCCCACCGGCTGGCGACGCAAGGCCCAGTCACCCTCCCAGAAATTACCATCGTCCGGGAGTGAGGGGACTGGTGCTGCGTCTGCCACTACGCTGCAGTGGAAGGGGTGGGTGTGCCCCCACAGGGGCTTGCAACGGCGGAAGACGGTGTTCAGCCATTCAGGTTGGTGGTTTCCACAGAGGAGGAGGAGGACGCTACTGAGCCGCACATGGGGCCTGGTGGGGGTGGTACCACTGGTGCAAGTGGTGCAGTCCAGGGGCAGGGGCAGGAGGCAACACAGGTCACCGTGGAGGGGCCTGTGCATGTCACTGTCCCTGACACTGTGACTGCACCACCATGCACCAGCAGGGATTCCCCATCCCAGGCCCGTCCGCAGGTAGGGGGGATGTCCATGTCATCTGACACTCCTCTACCTGCGGATGAGGGGACCCCTGGCCGTATGGAGAAGGTCCTGATTGGTGTCGCTTTGCGCACGCCTGACATTCGTGATGACATGCGTGCTTCCCGGGGGGAGCACGCACGTCATCACGAAGAGCAGCGTGCCAACGTGGCCCATTTGGGAGTGTCCATGGTCGGGGGTTTTGTACATGTGTCGGCCACTCTGGCGGCCCTCTCCTCCTCTGTGGAGAATATGCGCCAGTCATTCTCCATGCCGTCTTCCGGCCCAGATGCCACCAGGGCCCCCTGTGGACCTGCCCTGACCAACGCAGCCAGCTCAGTGGGGATCCCATCTCTGACACAGTCGGGAGTCAGAGGTCCAGCAGGGGTGGACACCCCAGCAACTGGACCCCAGCAGATGGAGGATGTGCTGGCATCATCGGGCAGGGCACATACACGACGGCGTTGGTGGATTCCATCAGCCTGGATGCCGTCATGCTGGCAGAGGCATTTGCGTCGGAGGCAGCGGCAGGCTCAACGTGGGAGGCATCATGGCTCGGGGCCATCTACATCAGAGGGGCAGGCATTGGCCGGAGGGCAGGAGGACCCTGGAATGGGAGTGTCTTCTGTGTGGCAGCGGTTGGGCCAGCAGGTAGGTCCGGAGCGGCGGCGGGCAGAGGAGGCACGGCTCACAATGGTCAGGGCGGAGAACTCCATGCGCAGGGCGCTGAGGCGGGCTGAGTGCCTCGAGGGAATTTGCAGGGAGTTGGAGGTGGACATGGCGTTATCCCTGCGAGACCTCGGGGCCAGAGAACAGGCCAGCCTCCAAGACATTGACCAGGAGTTCGATGATGCCCTGGCCCATGATATCAACAAGTGAGCCGTTGGACTTACCCGCCGCCATTGTATATAGTTCATTAGTGTTAAGTTTCATTTCTTTTTTCTTTCATTTGGGGAGCATGGACTATGCAAATACAATTGTATGCCAGACGGAATCTGTGGGGCATATACCTGGTCACTCTAATCGAGAAAAAATCTCTTCAAGGTATTTCAATTATTCAAAAAATATTACCACTTTTAAATCAAAATTTTCAAAAAACATGAAAAACACATGTTCTGTAAGTGTCTTTCAGTAGGTAATTATATTCATCATTCCCACAATATTCTAAAGAAGTTTCAATTTCAAAATTTCACTAAACACATCAGAAGTATTTCAAAACAAAAGAGCAGAAACTTCTCTTTTAGCAAAAAGCTATGTTTTTATAAAAGATTTCAAAAGAATTTTTTCAACAATATTTCACAATATTTGCTAAATGTGTACTTTCTATACTGAATTTCAAGAAAATGGGTTTTGTTTCCCCACAAAATCATAATCACATGATGTTAGTCCACTACGCGTTTCGGGGTCATTTTTCCCCCTTCTTCAGGTGTTGATGTGATGTTTGTATCAATGTTCTCGTGTCCTAAAAGTAAATTTAGCCAAAAACAAAGATTTATGTCA
Organism: Ambystoma mexicanum; assembly: GCF_040938575.1. Taxonomy (NCBI): domain Eukaryota; kingdom Metazoa; phylum Chordata; class Amphibia; order Caudata; family Ambystomatidae; genus Ambystoma; species Ambystoma mexicanum. The sequence goes on from NC_090939.1 coordinate 769,110,697, forward strand.
GTGTTGTCTCTAAAGCACAGCGAGCGCCAATATCCCAAAAATGAATTTACAGCCGCCAATATATAAATTTAACTGACCTTGGAATTTACCAGGATCTCTTTAGTCTCTTCCGACTACCGTATTGCTTTCTGAAAGGTATTTCAAGGTATGCCCAAATTTTCAAACACCCTGAAAAAAGATGTAATAATGGTGGTGAGTTACTTAACAACCCCCACCTACTAGTCACTCAATCTATCTCTAGGTAAATGCATCCAAAAAAGGACCAAACTCCCATTTCCCAAACTTACTTGCTCAAAACTTCAATGATGTCCAAGACGCAACGCAGTAACGGCAAAAAGGCTGCAACCACAGCCTCCCGTTCCGCGGTGCTGTTTAAATTAAAAAAAACCTGAGTCACGCGATCGCGATCCCGATCACGTGACCTAAAGTCAGTATCTTCCCGACCAAAGTCTTCAGAAGAAGTACTTGTTGATCACCTTGTTTGGCAAACGCAACGCGGGAACGGTATGCTGGCTGTAATCAAAGCCTCCCATCCCGCGATGCGTAGAAAGTAAATCTTTCCATGATCATGTGATTCACCCGATCACATGACACTTAATAAATTTGCTAATTATCTCTTCATTCCACCCCACTTAGTAACAAAATGAAAGTAAATTAGAAACGCAATGCGGGAACGGCGCGCTGGCTGCAATCACAGCCTCCCGTCCCGCGATGCGTTGAAAGTAAATCTTTACATCGTCACGTGATACACCCGACCACGTGCCTAATATAAAAAATTAAAACATTTAAAATTCTCAAATAGACCACTAATGTCCAAGTTATAAGCATTAGGGAAATCTTCTTAACCATGCTGACAGTCAATGCTGGTAAACCCTGTACTGATGTATTTCTAATGTAAAGAATGTCTTCATTTGGCGAATGTAAAGGTCAGAACAGGTAAACCCTGTGGTAATATATTTCCAATATAATACTCACTAAAGAGTAAACTATTCACAAAAAAGAAAGCTTTATTTGGTAAATGAAAGTTTGGCCAACCCTGTTCTACAAGTAAATCAACTAAAACATGCTCCCTAGCTGTTAATCCTCTATTTACTACAAGGGAATTTATCACTAATTAAAGTCCAATGATTGAATAACCAGAATTTTCCTGTCTGTTCAATGCCAACATTCATTCAGGTGCCATGGGTGCTCGCCATGCTGCCAGAGACAGTTAACAACATTTCATTTATTCATTTTTAACATTTGTAATTCTTCATTCTTATTGATAACATATCCTCTCAAATAAATCAATACTGCAATCACAGTTACCGAAATTCTATTTACATTTTAAACCCAAAGACAATGGGTAATTCCAGAAACGAACAAAAAAAGCAGTTATACTCGCAGAAATCACTCAAAAAGAACTCAATCAGATAAAACAAGTCAAATCAAAATCATTGTTCATACCCTTTGGTTCAAGTGTATCTAGCCGCTCAATCCATTCCACCTCCTTTTGTCTCAGTAACTTATGTATATCGCCGCCTCTTTTAGAGCATCTTACTTGCTCCAAAATAACCAATTTCATCTGTGTCACTGAGTGTTTATATTCTTTAAAATGCTGTGCCACCGGTGAGTGGACTGAGCACAATCGGATGTTAGATTTGTGCTCAGTCCATCTCAGTTTGACCTTTCTTGATGTTAAGCCAACATAAAAAAGCCCTCATGGACATTTGATTCCATAGACTACATTACTTATATCACACGTACTGGTGTGTCTAAGAGAGATCTTTTTTCCTGTATGAGGATGGTTAATGCTGGGTCCCTTAATCACATTATGACAATGCTGGCAATTATTACAAGGTAAAGTACCCCTAAATTTATTCGAGCTGGTAGCCGGTGTTTGGTAATCCGCTCGGACCACAAAATCTCCTATTGATTTGCTCTTTCTGTATGCAAAAGTAGGTTCTTTCTCGAACAACTGTGCTAACAAGGGATCCATTTTCAACTTTTGCCAGTTTCTTCATGGACTATGCCCCACATTTTTGTATATAGTTAGTATTTAGGTAGGTTTCATTGTAGGTTTCATTTATGTCGTTGGGCTCATGGACCCTGGATTTGGTATTTGTACATAGTATTACAGTGGATTTTTCTCCTTCATCTTTTTTTTTTTTCACCATGGAGCAATGGATATTATGCTTTTCTTTCCCTTTGGATTTGCTTTGTTGGACGGTGACTTTGGACACATTTTCATTTGGATTAATTTGGATTCTCATTTTATTTATTTATCATTTTTTGGGACAAGCTGCATTTTGATTATTATTGGCATTATGGTGTGTTTTGATTTCATTCCCTTGATTTTGACTTGAATACATTTTTGTTTCTTACTTCAATGTGTGGTCTTCTCTCATTGGTTTCATGCATGTCACAATGTGGGTTTTCTCAGTCATGTGTTGCCATTGTGTGGGTCTGACAGACTTGTACTCATGCGCATACTGCTTATTTGTGATCTATCATGTAATGGGGATTTCAATTTGGAGTGGATGTGAAGCTTGGTTGGGTGTTTGGACTGGGGTGGCATGGGGTGGGATTTGGGTGGCCATAAGAGCCAGGGATCTAGATTGTGATGACATGTTGGCTGGGGGACATGCGTCGGGGCCTGCTGGCAGGTGCCCCTGACTGCTGGGGGGTCGGAGGACTGGGGGACATGTGTCGGGGCCTGCTGGCAGGTGCCTGTCAATGATGGGGGTTTGGGGGCTGGGGGGACATGAGTGGGGGCCTGCTGGCAGGTGCCTCTGACTGCTGGGGGGTGGGGGTGGTGGGAGACATGAGTTGGTGATCATATTGCAACGTGACATGTGGCTTGGCTGGGGGGCATGCCCATGGTGGATGGGCTGCCTGCGGGACATGACCAGGGGTGCAGGGTAGTCCCCTGTGGTGTGTGCTGCCTGCAGGGGCCGTGGAGGGGGTAGGAGGACCCACACTGCCAATTCACATGTAGGACTCCCCGCGCACCACCGAAATATGCATTCCCCGCTCTGACAGCAAAATCGCTGTCAAACTTCATGCGCAGCCCAGTAATACACGTACCCTGCTCCAATCGCGTGTAAAACTTCCTGCGCACCCCTGAAATACACGTACCCTGCTGAAATCACGTGTGAAACTTCCCCTGCACCCCTGAAATACACGTACCCAGGCCAATCGCGTGTAAAACTTCCCGCGCACCCCTGAAATACACGTACCCAGGCCAATCGCGTGTGAAACTTCCCGCGCACCCCTGAAATACACGTACCCAGGCCAATCGCGTGTAAAACTTCCTGCGCACCCCTGAAATACAAGTACCGTGCTGAAATCGCGTGTGAAACTTCCCGCGCACCCCTGAAATACACGTACCCAGGCCAATCGCGTGTGAAACTTCCCACGCACCCCTGAAATACACGTACCCAGCCCAATCGCGTGTGAAACTTCCCGTGCACCCCTGAAATACACGTACCCTGCTGAAATCGCGTGTGAAACTTCCCGCGCACCCCTGAAATACACAAACCCAGCCCAATCGCGTGTGAAACTTCCCGCGCAACCCTGAAATACACGTACCCTGCTGAAATCGCGTGTGAAACTTCCCGCGCACCCCTGAAATACACGTTCCCCGCTTGGCTTTGCTGTTTGGCAGCCCTGTAAACTGGTCCAGGGTTAGGGCAGCCCTTTACGCTGGATTGGGGATTTTGATGGCTTTTCCTTGCGCTAGGGGCGTTCTTGGGGGCATAACTGGCGCTGCTGCAGGGTCGCTGCGCCACTCTGCACCACGGCTGGTTTTGGAGGCTAAAATAAATGAATACGCTGTGCGCGGAAATCGATTTTAGCGCACGCAGCTGGCGCAGACATTCGCACGCACACACTGTGCGCCAGCCGCGTGCACCACTTGTGCGCTGAATTCTCTGAATTACCCACTTTGTATTTGGCATCATGGGTAAAGGAAACATGATTTGTGTTATTATGTAGCTAGCTTGGCGTATGGTTTCAGTGTACATGGCTTAAATGAGGACACTTTGCTGGACGTCGTATTTAGTCTCAGAACACTTTCAGAAAGGCAGGAGATAGTTGCTGAAGGCAGATTTAGGAGATTTGGGAATGGATTAATAAACTGGATTGAAGATATTGTAGTTGTCTAGAAAGAAGGATTTGGAGGTAACGAGTGCCCCGGGGTCCAGTCAGAAAGTTAGATATATGGTTGTTTTTTGTTTACACTGTGCTGTGTAATGCATTCAGTCATTTTTACTGGGCAAAGGACAAAGTGCCCTCACCAGAGATTTGGGAAGGTGGGTGAAACAGCAATCAGTGTCCATCAATTCAAGCGAGTGGATGAGACATGTGCCATTAATTGACTGCTGGGTGGAGGAGCCAAGGAGCATTTAGGGCAACTTATGGGAGGGTCGTGCTTACCTGATTTTGCTGGACAGAGCAGAAGAGATTCAGGGAAGTGGATGGCATACAAGTAAGTGTCCATCATTTCTTGAAGCTAATGGAGGAGACACTTGTCATTGGGTGACACATCAATGTTGATGAGCTTTTCCATATTAGGATGGTTTTCCACAAAGGAGGAGGGTGAGGCTACATGCTGCACCATGGTTACTCCCAATTGACATTAACTCTTTTTGAAACATTTTTTCTATTTTTCTGCTTTTGGGGGAAAAGATCATGGTGCTTTAATAGGTGGATTTCGATATTTTTTCACATTTTTCCTGGATTGTAGTCCATCCAAGGCATGCAGTCTCCAATTCGAGCCCTCTCACCTCTCTACCTTCTACAGCCAGTGGCCCTCATTCCAACCCAGGTGGTAAGTTCCCTACTTTACCACCATGGTGTAAACTCTGTTTACACCATGGTGGATGGCGGATTTACCGCCCCATTCCAAGGTGAGTGGGGCGGTAAATCCCCAATCCCCATTTACCCTTCCCCATTCCCATTTTTGCCCCATAGGGCGTAATGGGAGTGGGGAAGGCGCTAATTACGGCACCATAAATTACGGTGCCGTAATTAGCGCCAAGGACGCTTAGCGCCTTGGTACTTAACGCCTGCTAAAAGCAGGCGTTAAGTTGGAAATCAGGCGTTAAGGGTTAATGGTGCCGACGGCGCCGTTAAACCCTTAACGCCGGGTTGGAATGAGGGCCAGTATCCTCCAACTGTTTACCCTTCATTAATATCACATTGAGAAAGGTATGGAGGTATTGAAATGGGAAGTGCTCGTGGTTGCTTTGAGGTGCTTTTAGGTGCTTCTTGAAGATTGCCTAGCAAGATCTTGTGACATTGCCTAGCAAAATCTGGTGAGATTGCCTAGCAAGATCTGGTTAGGTTGCCTAGCAAGACCTGGTGAGCCAGGTAGTTGTTGTTTGAAGTGATATCTTGGAGAAGGTTGATCACTATGATTATTATTATTGTATTACTTTGAACGGGCATCATGCGCACAGGCCTCAGTGTGCACACAGAAGAAAACAATCCAGAGAGGTGAACCAGAATCCAAAAACAGAAAGTCACAAAGGAGCAAGAATGAAAAAGTGGGGTTTTCTGGCTTTCTTAAACCTGGAAAAGGATGTAGTGGTATGCAGATTAGAGGGAAGAGAATTCCACATGCAAGGTGCACATGCATCAAAACTGGTACTACCAAAACATTTCTATTTAACCCGGGGAGAAAAGATCTTGTTAGTGCCATTAGAACAACGTGTTCTTGTGGTAGGGGCCTTGAGTAGTGGTTTCACTAAATAGCTTGGTACCTTACCAGTAAGACATTTATGAGTAAGAGCAAGGATTTTATGTGAAATCTGGTGATGGATGGGCAGCCAGTGGAGGGATCTTCTCGTCTCGGTGACATTGTGAGTCCTGCTTAGTCCAAATACAGCTCTCCCAGCTCCATTTTGAGTAATATTCTGCCATGTCCCCTGATGATTGCACCACTTGTCAACATTTCTCCTGTTTTCCCACAGCAATCCACCAATGTTCTATCACAGGGTATGGCCACCCCAGAAGGGTCCAGTGTTTTTTCCTCAAAGCACAACCACCCACTAATAGTGCTGGATTTTCCCACAGGGCACAGCCACCCACTAAGATTCTCGGGTTATCCCACAGGGTGCAGCCCCCTCTTAAGGCTCATGGGTTTTCCAGGGAATACCCACCCAGTACGCTTCACCGGTGTTCTTCCAGGGACCAGCTTTTTCATAAAGTTCCCAGTTTTTCACAGGACACAACCACCAACTAAGCTTCTGAAGTTCTTCCACAAGCCAGCACTCATTAACTCTGCTTTTCATTTTTCATAGGGCACAGCCACCCACAAAGGTACTCATGTTAACCAACAGGACAAAGACATTCCTGATGGTTCACAGGCTTTTTCACATGGCACAGCCACCTAATACATTATCTGGATTTTACAGCAGGTCCAGCCACACACTAAACTGTTCAGTATTTTCAAAGTTATCAAGCACAACCACTGAGCATTTCCTAAAATTCTCCAACTCTCTGAAATAATGCTGTCACTCTCGCCACTAGAGTGTCTCCCTGTGAGGGTTGTCTCTCCCCCATAATTGCCAGATTCCTTCCCCATGCAGATCTACTTCTAGAGGGAAAGGTTAGAAGTGCTCCATGTGCAGCCTCAATGTACCCGCCACCACACTGCTTTCCAGCTCCCCTGGCTAACAAACTGTCAGCAGTAAAGGTGGTAGGTGCTTCTGTGACAAATAATGTAGTGTCAATTTCCTAAAGTTCTCCAGCACCACAAAAACTGCTGCCATTCACATAGGTTAGGTTTCTCCCTGTGAGGCCAGTCTCAACCATTACTGCCTCACTCCTACCCCCACACATCTCCCTACATTAGGGAAGAGTGGGAGTGCTCCATTTGCCTACTGAGTGTGCCTGCAACCACTATGCAGTCCACATCCATTTGACTAGCAAACTGCCTGCACCAAAGTGCTTCCATACCATTTTGCCATTTTCTACTGTGCCAAAAAAGTTACAACTCTCATGATACATACTTCCAACATTAATTTCACCGTGTATTAGTCTATCAATACTTCCAATTCCTCAGATTTAAGAAAAGGCCTGAATCATATATACGTCCCAAAAATTCAGTTTTTACATGGTCCCAACTAGATTTTTATCCCCTTTAAAATGAAGCTGGGGTGGGATTGATAGGACACACAATGCTCTTTTTATTTAGGGAAATGTGCTGAATGTCTATTCAATGGCACTGCATGCTATGAGAGGTAGTTTAATTTCTCCTTCAAGTTTCCACTTCTCCTGAAGCATGTGACAAGCCACCTGCTCAGGGCATTGTTTATCCTGCCATCTTCTGCTGTGCTTCAAAGGGTCTTTGTTCAGAGCTAAAGCACATTTTATGTGAAACTTGACCTTAAAGGTCATTTCTGTTGGTCATGCTATCTGTAAATCCCATAATTTCAATCTACTTATTTGTAAGTCTTAGCATTTAAATTGACAACCAGACCTGTTTCCTTGGTGGGCCCAGTCCCAAGGGTCTTGAGGTAAAAGTTTCAGCTCAGAGAGAAAAACAAATCGCAGTTCACAATTCTGAAAGGCAAGCATATTCCATTTACCCACCGTGTACATGTAACTTTCAATACTGCACCAGGGTCTGTTGTTCACAATATAATATTTCTTTATATACTGTATAAACAGAAATACATTCACTATTGGTATTCTACACAAATATGACACAGTTACATAAGAAACCAGTGTTCATTTATGCAAAAAATGAAATAGGCCTTTCCTTATACATGTCATTTTTATGTGCTGAAATTGGGTCTCTTTATTCCTGAAACGGTACATTTATTTATGTATTTATTATTTTCATGTGCACTGTTACAGTTTTCAATCTGTCAAATTGCGCATTTGCACAAAGTCAGTATATGAAGTGCACTATGTCTTTTGGCACCCATTTGATGCAGTTAACAATAGACCAGTTCTAAGTTGCTGAGTGCCTGTACAATCTAACAAAATGGAGGGAGGCACATTCACGCTCATTCACTAGACCTCATGTTGAAATCACTGTTTTGTACTGGCTTAAGCCAGCTTCACTCTCACAATTTCACAATCTCCGTCATTCTGGGGCTGTGTTTTACCCCCACAACAGGAAGTACTAGGACACGCTACCTCCTCCTGACTACCGTTGAAGCGGGTGGTGGTGGTGTAGACAAGTCTTGAGCAGATTCTGCAGAGACAGATGGCAGATTCACCAGGCAGACTTTCTTGTGGCATCAGAAAACATGGTTCCTCAAGGCTATCATCCCTAAAGTGTGGCTTTTTCCCCTTCCATTCTGCCTCGACTCGACCCTCTTCCAATATCTCTCCAATATGACAATGACCTCAGGTTCCTGACTGCTGACAGTCTTCACTGATGGAATAGCAAAATAGTTCCACACCCAGAGCCATGTGGTCTGTTTAGATGAGTAAAGCACTCCACTTACTGTGTTGTGTCCTCTGTCTAGCTTTCCCCCTCCACCACGGTAGGTGCAGGAAGAGTCTCCACTGCCACCCCTTTCACTCCTTCCTCTATGTGCTCCAAATCCTCTCCCTCAGGAAGGATCAGCACCCCTCCTGATGGACCTCCCCTTGCCTTTGGAAGTACCCCTCGCCTGCTGGGTGGTGTCCAGTTTATAGTCAATTACCCCAACCCAGACAGCAACCATCCCTCATTCACACCCCAGTGTGCATGCTGCATCTGCTCAACCATCCAAACTGAAGAACATACCACCCGGCTTCTACCCTACTGGGCGTCACACTGTTGGGGGCATGCACTATGGACTCTGCTTCCTTGCGGGCATCCACAAGCAGCCTTATCAACCTTGCCTGTGTTCCAGTTGTCAGGGCTTTCTATGATGATGATTGCACCATACCCACTCTACTGAGGCATTACATGCCTCTTCCACCCCCACTTACTCCTAGGATCAGCAATGCTGAATGGCCTGGGCCTGCAACACTAACAAACAACAAAAAGTACACCCCAACTCATCCATCCTTCCCATTGCCTTGCTGGCGTTCCATGCATGCCACGATAAACTCAAATGGTAAATGGCAACACTGATTGAGAACCATGTGCACACCACTAAAAACCCAAATGTGTGAAGCACCAAATCATCCCCAAGAACAGAAGCACAACTCAATATATCAACAAATAAACACATTTTAAACTATACCATTATTATAAAAGTACACAATAACCCGCCAACGGGGGAGGTGAGGACACAACAAAAAACACTCAAGGGGATACAGGGAAATTACAATTTTTTGGTATTGTTCTGTGGGTATTTTTGGAAGATGGGGAAGGAAAAGGTTTTTCACTTTTACACATTTTAAAATTGTACACAAAAGAGAAGATGAACCAGAGGAAAGAACAACTTTTTTAATGTGAGGGAAGCAAACACAAATCTAGCAATATCCTGAAAAAACACCAAAACATAGGAGCTCAACGTTTCTGACAAAAGCCCACCAATCAGCAACAAATGAGACAAAAGACCAATGCCAAACAGCTGAAACCCCTCAATACCCTGCTCCAAAACACCAAAAAAAACACCCCTTCCCTCATCGCCTGCGCCTGGCAAATCGCACAAAGGAACAGGAAGTGAGCTAGTCCTTATATGTTGATCAAACATTCATCAGGAGAGTCTATGGTTCTGATTGGTTGAACAAACTGAAACTTGTCTAATCAGCCCACGTGAGCTTCGATTGGCTGGATGAGGTTGACAGGTAAACCTGTGATCCGGAATTGGTGGCTCATGATTAGATGTCAAATCATTGCACAAGCCTCGGAAGTCAAACAGAGATTCATCAGTACCAAAAACCCTTTCCAATCCCAAAATAGGGACACATATTTGAACAACGATTGTTAGGTTGTTCAAAAGAAGGTTTGTACAAGCCAGGCTTCCTCTCTGCCTCTATCATTACAGTGCATGAGGTGAAGGTCTCTCTGGTACATTCAAGAAAACAGATATTTGGAGTGTGAACCGATGCGCCTAGTGCACTACTTGAGGGCTGTTACTAGAAGAGGCTTCTTGTGAGGTTTGGTGTTCTACGTAAATTGAAACAGTATGACTGGAGTTGGCGTAATATAACTGGAGTATGACTGAAATAATGGCTGAAAAGGGAGTATTGCCTTGCAACTTTACATGATGTTCCACCCTGGCTCCAGTTAGATGCTAACAGTTATGTGGGCTTTGTATAATACTTAATGGATAAGAAAAGAGGCTGCACACGGAGAGGAGAGGTGTGGGCAGTGTATGCATGAAGGGCTAATAAGTTGCATTTGTCGTCGTTCAAGCACAAAAGCAGACTGGAGCCCTGCCTTAAAACTGTCTGTGCTGTTTCCACTCTGGCCCCATTCGGACACTGTCCACTTTGGTATACACGAAACTGAACCAATGAACATTATTTTATGAAATAAACATTCTAAGAAATCAACATGCAGATCTTCCTGTTGCTAAAACTACACATGTGTGATCACTGAGTACAACATTGGTCCGTTGTCCTTCTTTTCTCTTCTGAGAATGTGGTTTATTGACTTATCTGGTCATTTGTCATACATGACCTGTGAAATGTCTAGGCACAATTACAACTAGCAGAGTATTCACTATTTGTCTTTCCCAATGCCTAAAAGTATGAATGGGAAATATTCTCCTCAGAGAGTAGTATATATATATGTGAGGCAAACTTGGGCAGTTTTAACTGCTTGAGGCCAACATTTTTAACAACAGTATTGATTTGATGTATTTATTTATTGGTCACTTGTTAGGCGCTTATACAATTAGCAAAACGTTTGCAGGGAAAGTGACGAACAGGGCTATAGGATTGTGTGTCATCAAACGTGAGTCAGCGTGAGAGAGAGGGAGCACAAGGGTTAATATTTTATATATATTATTTTTACTGTACCTAATACTGAAAGTTTATAAATATATAAAATACATGTAGTGTACTCACTAGTTTCTTGCTAAGTTTTGCTGTTACTTCTGCATAGGTGTGCTGCTAATTTTTGCTGTGCGGTTTGCGTAAGGTAATTCTGTTGGAGGCATATTTATTTTGTTTTGATATATTGCATTATGTTGCATATGTTATGTAATTGGACGGTTGGTGTCTTACATATACAGTTTCCACTTCTTATTTATTATTGAATTTAATGTATGTATGAGCTGCTTTTTTAACATGTTCAGTGTTTCTATTGCATGATACAACAATGTAAGATACCCCCTGATTTTTTGGATAGTGCTGATGTTGACTGAATCCGTCCGCGAACATACGCATGGTTCGCAAACATCAGACTCACTAGCGCAGTTAAGGGGTTCAGTATGTTCTATGTTAAATGTATATAGATTTCCAATATTCCTGCTTCCAACACAATGGTGGAACTGCTGCAACAAACACCAGAGGTGCCGTGGATTATACCCCACTGCTGACCAGGTTTTTGATCCCAGTGTCAAAGTCTCGCAGACCTACAGCTGGCCACAACCATCTATATAACAGTGATCTTGTGGAAAAAAGAAAGCTCCACCGACGTCTAAAGAAAATTCATTCCAAAACACCAACCGCAGAAAACTTTAATTTGTCGGTATTGGCTGTCCGTGAGTACAAGAACTGGCTCAGACACTACCGACATAAATTATATCAGAGCGACGCAGAACAAATGCTGTCAGCCATATGCAGAAACAAATCGAAAGAATTTTGGAACCTGATTAAGGGGACCCTAAACAAAACGACCGGAGATATCCAGAATAATGTAGGAGAGGCCAAGTGGATAACCCACTTCTCGAAACTGTTCGCGCCGATAGCTGATAAGAACCCTTCGTCTGGCTTTGCTGCCAGCTCTTCAGCACACGACATCGAACCATGGAACATCCCTGTCGACGAAGAAACGATCTTTCTCAAAATAAACAAACTGAACAACTCGAGGACCCCTGGCCTGGACGGCTTATGCAACGCAGAGCTCAAGAACCATCCTGAACTGTGGGCAACCATAATGAGCAAGATCTTTAACAACTGCAACCGCCTTCAGGATATTCCTCCGTCCTGGAAAAAAGGCATTATCGTACCTATTTTTAAGAGGGGTTCGACAGACGACCCGGGTAATTACAGCCGATCACCCTCCTGGATGTCATGAGCAAGGTGTTTGCATCCTTGGCATTGGACGTCTTCCAAAAATGGATCATTAACTCTGACCTTGTGGACCCTTTCCAGAATGGCTTAGTTAAAAATTCCGGAACAACAACCAACATCCTCCTCCTAAGTTCCTTGCAAGCCAAAGTACTGCAGGGGGCCCCCCATTTATATGGCATTCATCGACCTGGTCCAAGCTTTCAGCCAGGTCAACAGACAACGACTATGGGGAAAATTTGAATCTTCAAACTGTCCTGGCCATATTTTGGAGCCCATAAAAGCCTTACACCACGGCACCTCAATACGGGTACGACTCAGTGCCGAAGGTAGACTGTCAAGGGAAATACAGACATCAAGAGGCGTAAAGCAGGGATGCCCACTCGCACCTGCTTTGTATAATGCCTACATAGCAGACTACAGGAAATCATCGGACTGGTCAGATGTTTCCCCCCTTTCGATAGGAGGTTCAAAAATCGAGCGATTACTCTACGCAGATAATATCATTTTGATGGATCTAACCCCACAGGCCTCCAACACCAACTAGACAATCTAACACGCTACCTGGCAGAAAACAACTAAAGACTGAATAAAGACAAAACAAAAATCCTAATACTGGGATCAGCGGCCACAAGAAAGAAAAACATTCTCTTGGCATGGCGAAGGCAAAACGCTCGAAACAGTCAATGCCTTTAAATATCTGGGCATCATGATCAGCAATGGTAAGGAGGAGCAAGCCATGCAGGAGTCCCTTCGGTCAAAATTGAAAAAACTTACAGCACAGACCAAAGCAGTGGACAGGAAGCATGGAAGATTTTTCATCATTCCCATCATATGATTTTACAAATCTAAGGTTGTTCCTGTCCTGACCAACAGCACGGACGCAATGCCTCTGATCCCTGACTCAATCTGGCCAAAATATGAAGGTTTCTTCTTGTGAGGGGTCTTGCATTTGGCTACCTCTACACTGATAGCCCTGATAAGAAGAGAACTTTGCCTATCCTCCCTTCTGGCTTTAAAAATGAGATCCAGTCTCATGTTATACCGCAAAGTCTCCAACTCTCCAAAAAATAAAGTCCTGGACCTCGTTTGGAGAGAAACCAAGTGCGGGAACAACACAATGCTGACCAGATGGGACCAGCTTAACCTCTCCATTCTTCAAGACCTAGACACTACTCTGGAAACATTTATACAAAATCCAAACCAGGCATCAAAGAAACTCCTCGAAGCTGATTGGATAAAAACTCTGGAAGCTGCAAACAACTACTCGCTGACAGCCAACCAACCTAACACGCCGATGAAACTTGACGAGGTGCGTGGATACCTGCGCAAGTTTCCTGATAAACGTCTAAGTAGAACCTTCTTAAGGTTCAGACTGAATCAACTAAAAACAAACGAAATCTTGTCAATTCATAATCAATCCACCACAAACAACAGTCGCTATTGTGAAGTACCGGACATTGTAGAAACTACCAAACATTTGATCCTTGAATGCACTGGTCTAACTGCGAACAGACACCACTTTCTGGTCGAGCCACTGAAGAACTACTGTACTTTAGATTTAGAAAACCTATGGGCTCTATTGGCCAGCGGCAACAACAGAAGTTGTTCCATTGGACTCTCGTTTTTGAAGAGGTTGAACTTGTGAAAGTGGCCCTCCAGTTGAAAGTTATTCAGTTTCGACTTAGAAAGAACAAACAAACTATCACTCTGGATGGATTTATTTTGTAAAAATTGTAATACAATTAAATCAAATAAACAAAAAAAAATGTATATAAAGTAAGGGAATCCTAGGAAACATTTATCCAAGTTATATTGGGCCTCATTACGACCCTGGCGGTAAGGGGTTAACGCCAGCGTTAGCTGCGCCGACCCCTTACCGCCAATTACGAGGTCCCCTAGCGCCATGGTGCTTTTAACACCTGCTTTTAGCAGGTGTTAAAATCCATGGCGCTAAGGGACCATGGAGTTAATTACGCCACCGTAATTTACGGTGGCGTAATTAACGCCTTCCCCACTCCCATTATGCCCTATGGGGCAAAAATGGGAATGGGGAAGGGTAAATGGGGATTGGGGACTTACCGCCCCGCCAAGGTCGGAATGGGGCGGTAAGTCCGCCAACCACCATGGCGTAAACGTAGTTTACGCCATGGTGGTAAAGTCACGGCCCAGGCGGTAACTTACCGCCTGGGTCGTAATGAGGCCCATTGTCTATATCTGTATTCAGTAAAACAACTTTGTTAAAGTGACATTATGGTTAAGTTGCACTACTAAAACCTATGAAATTCAGTAAAAAAACTTTGTTAATGGGACGTTATGGTTCCAAGTAAAACTGAAAAACCCCTGAAATTCACCAGTTATGCTAAGCTAATCTACCATATCTCGCACCACCACCGTGCGCTGCTAAGACTAACACCCAGGACATCAAAGATGACATCACAAATGGCATTGATGACATCACTGATGACATCACATGTGCATTTACTTTTTGTGAAAAGTTTGTACAAGGGGTTTTCATTGTAATGTTGATAAAAAAAGTGTCAAGGGTCATTGGACTAAATATCATGAGGTACGTAGTGCATTAAGCAATGCAGTGATACAAATAGCATTCTATTATGAAGTTCTTTAGTATACGAAGATACTCATGTAGAAACATAGGCATTGTGTGGAGCATACATGAAGGAGGTGCAATATTAATAATCTTACTACGTGTAGTCCCTTCTCCCGAGTCCCGGCAGGCTTTTTCTTTTTCCTCGAGCCGAGAAACAGTCTCAGTGCCGTTTCTCAACTCGAGAACAATTGCAATTAGTACCCTGGTACAATGTGCTGGGGTACTAATGCCAATATAACCCTCAGAGGTAGGCCATTACAGGTCTGGTAATGCACACTGGGCTCCGTTAAAGCTCTCATTTTACTCAGGCTTTTGTGGCGCCAGGGGCCTTATCAGACCGGTAATGGCACCCTCCTCGGGTCATATTGCCTAAATATTCAATGAAAACAATGAATTCACCCTTTTAGCAGTGATGGCAAGTGCATTTTCAGAAAGCACGCCTTATTCACATATACTTGTTGAACATCATATGCTCTCAAACTTATGCACAAACAGTTTTAAAATTGGCCCATGTAAGTCTGAAAATGATTCATGTTATTTTACAAACATATTGAAATGAGAAATGTGAGCACAATTGTAAATCAAGGTGTGTTGTTTTGCATTTACCTTAAGAGGTTTGTATAGCCTCTTTGCAATTTAAGGACTCTTTACTCTACTGATTTCAACACAACTCCTTATGATTATGATTACTGGCTTCTGTATAATGTGACCACTACAAAATATGGTTTTATGGTTTAAACGGTGTAATGTACAATGGTACCTCAGTATGCCTCAAGCTAGATAATGGTTTATTTACCTGCATACAATGTACCACATCCAAACGACTCTACAGATGTTTGAATGGTGAAACATCTGCTCCTATCGCAGTGTGCCGCATGCTTGATAATGTGTGCCAACCATTTGAGATTAGAGGCCCAAGATTTCTATTGTCGATTTCTATTGTCGATGGCCTGTGTCCTCATCCATTAGGGCTGCTGAACAGTAGTGTCAGAAAGCTGTTGGTGAGAGGTGAGAATGGCGGGTTGGCTTCTGGCAGTACTGATGTGATTGCCTCCTAATCCTGGGTTCTACACCGCCATGGTGTCATGTATCCAATGTCTGAGTTCAGACCTCCGTTTTTAGGTCAGCATTTTCAAGTATTTGAGCCCCAACATACTATATTGTTTACTCATTTCATTCCGTGACCATCATCTGATGAATACGGCTATATGACTTTGAAAATCTAATGGATTTCATCATATCTAATAGTTCCAGTTAATCCTTTAATATTTTATTTTTTTTACACAGAAATGTCTAGTACTTTGAAATGCCTGGAAGAAAATGTTCTTCATGATGAAATGAGTGAAAACAGTGATATTAATGGTAGACACTACACTTCTCTATATAAACCATATACTTTATGCGTACTTACCATTTTTTTTAAACACACCATAGAAACAAAGACTGCTATGTTTGGGATATTTCTTGTCTGTGGAAGATAGTAGATAAAGACTCTGAGTAAGTCTCTCGTAACCAGGAATAATGTCTAGCAGAGACTCCCAGGACTAAAAAACCTGCATACAAAAAGTCAAACAGTAAGTATATAATGCTTTGACTCACAAACATCACAGCATAACACACCCATTCAAGCAAACACCTCGCCATACACCACAATCCAAATGTTTGCTTCCATGGCTATCTCATGCTGCAGCGCTTCTTGCCAACCACTAGAATCTTGACTGCATGGCCTGGCCAAAACTCTCATACAGCCTCACCAAAAGAAACAATAAGTATATAATAATTAAACTCACACCAACGCAACATAACACAGCCATGCAAACAAATACATCACCAATAAATACAACCCAAAATACCTACAGTCTTCAATACCAACATTCTGAACACAATCCAACAAACAAATACACATCATGTCACTGTCCTATAAACACTATTACACTGATACCAATCAGTACACACATTTTTGAAAACATATCCCCTAAGCAGCCCACATACCACAGTCAAAATCTTTGGTAACATGGGTGTGTTATGCTGCGGCGGTTGTAGCCGGTTCCTAGAGTCTTGGGTGCATGGCCGAAGGCCTACGGCACTTTGACCATGCACCCAAGACTCTAGGCCCTGGCCACAACCACCACAGCATAACACACCCATAGAAACAAACACCTACTAAATAACCACAACCCAAAAACATTATACATCCACCTCAAAACCTCAAAACCTACCCACTTGAATTAACATTCTAAAAAATAATTACAGCCAACGTGCAAACTCTTCAATACATACCCTCTTCACCCAATGCTCTTCTAATGACCCAAAACCAACATCATACTAATCGAAAATAGCCAGTAGTATGCCCAGTGTTTATTATATCCGTGGACACCATGAACACATTGCAGCCTTCTCCCACCTAAACAAATACAGCATTCGACCCATCTCTTACTCCCCCACCCTCTCCAAGCACTCATACACACCAACACACTCCCCAAGATTGGATGTATGGCTATATTGCTTAACATGAGTCTAAGACAGGGTTGCACAACTGGTTTTCACGGAAGGCCAAATGTATTTTTGAAGCTGCTTACAGTGTGTCGGACTACTAATGTGTGGCATTGAGCGGGGGAGGGGGATTAGACAGGCTGACCAATGGGGCAAAGCAAGGAAAATGAAAAGGAAATACATAAAGCGTCCGGGTCTTGAAGACGGGGGCCTCAGAGAGTAAGTACTGTGACGAGGAAGAACAGTACTCACCTTCTCTCTCTCTCTCTCTCTCTCTCTCTCTCTCTCTCTCTCTCTCTCTCTCTCTCTTTCTCTCTCTCTCTCTTTCTCTCTCTCTCTCTCTCTCTCTCTCTGTCTCTCTCTCTCAATCTCTTTCTGTCTTTCTTTCATGCTCCTATTCCTCTCTTTCACCCTCTCTATGTTACTATTTCTGTCTCTCTCTTTTTTTATCTTTCTATCTCTTCCCTTCTTACTCGCTCTCCCTCTCTGTTACTATTTCTGTCTCGCTCTCTCTTTCTGTCTTTCTTTCTCTCCCATATTCCTCTCTCACTCCTTGCTACCATTTTTCTCTCTTTCTGTCTTTCTCTCGCTCCCTTCTCCTATTTCTTTCTCTCTCTCCCTGTGTTACTATTTCTGTCGCTCTCTCTTTTTCTGTCTTTCATTTTCTTCTATGCTTCTTCTCTGTTTTGGTGTCTCTCCTTGTTAGTATTTCTATTGCACTCTCTCTCTCTTTTCGTCTTTCTGTATCTCCCCTATTCCTCTCTACCAATGTAACTATTTCTGTCTCAATCTCTGTTTTTCTTTCTCCCCTCCTCTCTCTCTCCCTGTTACTATTCCTCTCGCTTTCTGTGTTTCTTGCTCTACCCTCCTCCTCTCTTTCTTTCTCTCCCTTTCTCCCTCCCCATGCTGTTATTTCTGTTTCTGTCTTTCTCTCCCCTCTTGCTCTCTTTCTCTCTTTCCCTCTTTCCCTATATTACTATTTCTGTCTCTCTTCCTATCTTTCCCTTTTATTCTCTCTACCAACCGCTCACTTTCTCGTATGTCTTTGTATTCCTTCATCTCTATCTTCCCTCACTCACTTTCTTCTCCTTAACTTTCCCTATGTCTTTGTCATCCTTTTCTTTATCGCACTTACTTGCACACTCTCTTCACTCTCACATTATCGCCAATACTCTCTCCTCTCTCACACAAACATTGCTATGCCGAGGGGGTAAAGGAGCATTTTGCTTCAAGGGCTAGGGTGCAGCTCCACCACCCCATGTGAGCAACACTCCAAGTGCTTGCTCTCCCCTACCTCTTGGTACCACCTTTCAGTCCTCCATTTTCTCCCTGATTTCTCCTAAGAGAGTTCTTCCACATAGCAAGTCTGCCGCGGTTCATGCACACCCTCCAGGGCTGTGCTGTCCTGCGTGACTGGTCTGCCTTGAACGACCACTGCAAGACTGCTCCTCCCTTCAGCTGGCCCACTCTGCTATGCAGACAGTGTCTGGGAGCTGTGTGCCTGACAGCACAATTAAAGTGTCATAATACATCGGTGGCAGTACAAATGAGGTCTAATCAAAACAAAAACAATCCCCACAGCAAGGTCCGTTACATAGACCTACTGTTTTCACTGTCTGGGGACCCCAAGACAATATTTTATAGTATAGAAGAAAACAGTTCAAATTCACATTTTAATGGGAAGGAAAGGTGGAACACACAAAAGCTCTATCATTAAGAAAAATATTTTATTATAGAAAAAAGACATAATTCTCATTAAAACTGTGTTAAATAATACACAGATTAAGGAACAACCCTAAAACCAGGTTATCAAAAAAAGGACGATTACATACACAACATCAATGTAAAAATAAAAAAAAACAACCATACCACATTAACTAAAAAAACAACATTTACCATACAAATATCAGTGAAAAATTCATATGTTGCAATCTATATATAACCCAACATGTTTCTGTCTGTTGACTCTTAGATGTCTGACATTCATCAGGGGTAGCTCTTCTTAAAATTCTACAGTGCTCGTCCCCTCCAGTCCTGGTGGGCATGGATCTGAACTTGATCCTTAATGCAATCTATAAAAACATACAACCATATTAAAAAATTGTGTGTGCACCAACATTTCCCAAGATTTACCTACTTTAATGTCATATGTCAACATTACACAAACACGGAAGCCTGAATTAATAAAGCCACCTGTACCTAGTCCCCATTCGGGAACTCTAAGCACCAAAAATCTGCTGTAAACATACATAACTTGGGATCTGTGTATTCCAAGGATCCAATGTCGCCAATAATACAGTCACATCCAGCCGGATATCAGCCGCTTATATTAGTAATCCTTTTCAATGGATTTGAGTAAGAACACACTAGAGAAGAAAACATAATGACACACTGTGTCACAGTATAATCATACCGGAGTATAAAAAGTCAAAACACCCAGTAAGGAACATGCTTGCACATACCTTGCAAAATGCGGTAGCCAAATGTGTTCCCAAAAGAGAATAAACCTTTGAGGAGAATGATCAGTCTTTAACGTGAAACGGCTACTGTGTCAAGTTCTAACTCTTCAAACACAATCTGTGGAGATTAAACACAATAAGAAGTAATCAACTGCTGTGTTCACTAGTGTTCACAAGGGTATTATTTAAACAAACAAGTTTCCTGCAGTTCCAAGGCCATGAAAAAAGGCACATAAATGATCTACAAAGTGCGCCCCCAAATAAAGGCATATACGCCAATAGTGAGCCTCAATATACACATCCTAAGCCTGAGCTCAATATGTTATTTAGCCCAACAAAATGCATCTCCATTTAGCCTAGCATAATAAAATGCTACACACTGCTGAGCCTCCATATAGTGTTTATCCCAAAAAAAGGGTTTACCTGCCGCCTGTCAAATGTTGTCAAACTTTGTGCCGCCTCCAAAATGCAATATCACTCAGTTTGAAAACAACACATGCACGTTATGCTCCACACTTGTGAGCTTCTGAAATCTGTTTAACTCAAAGACTCATCTCCATACTTCATCGCAAGAAATCTTAAAATCAGTGCTGCATCCATTGTACAGTTTCTACTCAGTTTCAAAAAAGAGCCTGCATGCATGTAACCACGTTACCTAAGAACTACTGCATGCATCCCCAAAACAAAGCACAAGTTACAACACCTCATAACGGTAAACTTACCCGTAATGGACCAACAAAAGCCCAAAGTTCTTTTTCAACCGCCGATTGCCGTGGTTCAGGTGCCACCATACAATCCACTCAACGCCATTGTTGTAAACACACAAAAAAACACCAGGGAAGACTGTCTACAAGTAGCTTTTACCCATAATGCAAATGGCAAGGTAAAACAACACTAAAAAAGGACTAATCGCCAGGAAGAGCTGTCTACAAGTAGATTTTACCCATAATGCAAATGGCAAGGTAAAACAACACTAAAAAGGGACTCATGAAGTAGAAAACGAACTGTGAAAAAGGCACTTAGCACTTCTACATTTTGAAAATTCATGCCAGCCTACAAACTGACTAAACAAGAAGAAAATAACTTGGACAAGGAAGAAAACAACCACTAATGGAAAATACTCTGTCAAGGCAATCACCCACAACAAAGGGCATGGAGAAATACCACACTTAGTCTAAAAATGTCTATATTATTTGTTTTTATGCTTGTACATTTTGATGACCTTGGTGAAAGCCGCCGTATTTAAGTCACCCCCCTCCCCCTGTTTTTTTAGCCGTATTTAAGGGCAGTGGCCAAAACGAGTTGGTCTTCTGGGTTTCTGCTGAACAGTGTAGTCTTCAATCAGGAAATGAATAAGCAAATTATATTAGATAATTAAGATTGTCTCATGATTGACTCATTAACTAATGTGAGGTGATGGGCCCTTTCATTGTGAATTAGACTGTACTAGATTATCAATTATACTGACCAAATCAATTTTCCCTAGAGTATCTCTCCTAGAATAAATCACTGCCCATGATACTTTACTGTAAACTGGGGATTTCCTATTCCTTAACTAATTGCTGCCAACCCACCTGTGTGTGAGTTAAGGGGCTGCTTGTGGTCTTTGTCCTGTCCTGTAAGAGGATCAAATAGTGAGTTATTATAAAGGGGAGGGGTACATAAAGTGTCATGCTGCAGGGAACAAGGACTGCCAGGAGTTGATTGTAAAATACTTTTTCTTTTTCTGTGTTTCTGTTATTCTTGATAGCACATTTGTATGGCATAGAGATTTGCTTAGGTTCAAACTACCAAAGTGGGTCTGTGTTGTGGGTGGAGTGAAGGAGGGGTAGTATGCCAGGTTGGGGTTTTGTGATTGTTTAACTAGCTGGGGTGATATGGGGGTGATGGCAGTGGGCAGGAGGAGTTATGGAGTGTTCCGGAGGGGTTGCAAATATTTTCTTTTTTGCACTTTGACCACTATATAATCTTGGCCAAAGACGTGCTCTTTATAAATGCATTACTTGTCATGTAAGGCATTGCATTCATTAATATCCCGCTGTCTGCTCGGAATGCCCCCTCATTTGTCCAACTTTGCAAATCTCTCAAAGCATGGCTCTTTCAACAACACCTGACCAAGGACTAATTCCAATGGGCTCAGATGGCTACACACAGACCTCTCAGTACTGCAGTGCTATTAAAAGATGCCAGCCCACATGCTGGCTACCCACACTATGGTCAGCACTCCACTGCTCTCGAGCTAGGTCTACACTTTAAACAATAAAATAAAAATGAATAAAATCAATATACGTTTAATAAATAAAACAACATGTTCTTGCCGCCACCACCTCCTTTCCGTTTTAGTATTGTTTTCAAAACTGTCCATTTTATCTGTGAACCAGGCAACATGATAAACCTAGACAGGTTTTCATGGAGCACGTTTACACAGCTTTCCTCTGAAGAAACAAACGTATGTTGTAATAGGCCGTCACTGCTGAGGATACACTTCAGGAACGCGTATTTACTTTGCAAGTAATGGCGTATTTCCTTTGCAAGTAATGGCGGCACGTACGTCTCTTCCCTGCGCTGCCACTGACTAAATGATCAGTATTCCTGTCATGTTGATGATGAGCACAGGGCAGCATGACCAGAAACCTCTCTGCGAGAATGAGCAAAAAACACTTCGCGATTGCTGCTTTTTCTTCTGTTCTGTATTTGCTGTTTTCTTCTTTGTTGTTACACTGTTGGCCAGAAATGGATTTTCAATTTTAAAAGGACGGGCTGAGATCTTTGTGTGAAACTTGGGTAATGATAAGAATGCATTCTGAGCATACCCCTGCCCCTCCTCCTGCAGAAGATTCTTTGAACACTCTTAAGTGCGCCATCTTGGATGCGAAGGATGATTGCTGAGCCGGAAATGTTGACAATGGCCAGATTGTACTGAAAGCAAAACGCAATGCTCACTTTTATATCTCAAAGCTTATTTGCAAGACTGAGAACAATTGTGGGCAGGTTTATGTATGAGCAAGGCAGTTTAAGATTCCTGATTTAATTCATGCTACAAATATTAAATGAAGAAAAAGCAACAGCAAACATGTTCATTGCTCACAGAGAACAACAAAATGTAAAACATGTAAAAGGTTTAAAGTGTGTGTTTACTGTCTGTCCAATTCTTTTGAATTTGTGAGGTGGAGGAGTGGGGGGGGCAGAGTGAAATGTACCATTTCGCTTGCCCACCCTCTCCACACAAGCAAGCTATATTGAAAAGGGATTCCTACTCTTACATCAGGCACGCGGGAGGTGTTTAGCAGCCGAGCAGAGAGAGCGGGAGCCATCTTTTGCTGCTTATAAGGAAACAGAAAGAAATCAGATAGAAGGACATAATATTTCTTTTAAACATAGATGTATAGCCATGGCTAGAATCCAGCCCCATGAGCCATCTGCATTTGGAGACGCAGGTTATCCAGATCCAGAGGCGGAGTGGCGAAGAGTGGCAGTCTTGCTGCTCACCTCTCTGATTTTGTTTTCCTGCATTCCAGTGTTCACGCCTGGAGGCGTGTCACTACTGCTTCGAACTTCCCTTCAAAACGCCATCTCCTCCGCGGAGCGGACGCAGAGTGGCGAAGAGTGGCAGTCTTGCAGTCCTGCCTGACCTGGTTGCCAGGACTGCCGACTCCAACAAGCTCTCGGAACAAGAGCTTCAGGCTCAGGACCCGGAAGAAGGGCGTATATTACGCAGTGCCCGTCTTCGTGTAACATCATCCACTCTCAAACCAGGAGTGCGTCCTCCTGAGAAAGACCGTTCACAGCCTTTCAAAAAACAAAAAGACATTTGCAGTTCGTCAGCACAAGATAGAATGAATAATTTGCCCTCACCTTCGTCTGATGCCGGCGGTCTGGCCGCGGAGGCCCTGGAGTCGACTTGCGGATCCCTGGACGGTCGCCGCAGCCCCTGGCAACTGTATCGGGTGCATCGCTGGCTCCCGTCGCCTCCTCCTCCTTCTCGCTCCCGCTCCCTGGTTCCTCCGGAGGGAGGGGCGAGCGTGGTGAGCCAGAGGGGAGGGGCTCGGGTGCGCCGGCGACGGGAGTCGATTGCCGGCCCAGCGATGAAATCGCAGTGAGTGGACATCGACGTAGAAAGGGCGCCATCGAGGACCGAACAGATGTGACCTTGTCGGTTCCTCGAGATTCCGTGGGGGTGCCTCCCGCACGGAGTCCCTCTTCAGACCCGCAAATAACAGAAAGACTGCTTTCTATCATAACTCCTAAGAAAGCGCTGCCTTCTACCATAACTCCTAAGAAAGCGCTCCATACAGAAATTAAAGAAGGAAACACAGTGCAAATCACCGCCATGATTCACACTCACCCAAAGAAACAAATGTGTGAAAAGCCATCAGCAAAATCAAAAGTGTTACAAAACCTATCACAGCTCCATGAGGCTGACCCCTTTTTCTCATATCAGGAAAAGGCGCAGGACAAAGATACAGTACATACTTCAGTGCTACAAACTACGAGTAACAAAAAGAAACAACGATGGAGTCAGACAGCTTCACCAAAGAAGGGGAAAAAACCCAGACAAAAGACAAATGTAAACCCAAAGTTAAACACCCAGAAAAAGAAACCGTTGACTCAACAGTCTCGGAATAGTGGAAATCCAGGGGCAAGAACTATAAAGAAATTATGGGCACTGGACCCAGGCAAAACACCAGTAGCCAACCTGGTAACGGACTTCTTTAATGCCTTTGCCCCGCAGACAAGGGGTGCCCAAGAAGATCTGACAGATGCCGAAATATTAGAAGCCATAAACTCCTGTCAACCACATCGGAAAACTAGGAAAACTGATTTCCCTACTAGCACCCCCTTGAAACCTACGACCCCTCACAAGACACAAGCACTAGTAACACCTGAGCTCCCGCCATCAGAGTCGGGTGTTCCAAAGCAAGACTTACTTCTCCTGCCACAAGAACTTGCTCAGGGTGGGGACGTGGCCAATCAACAAACCTCCCCAAAAATCCTAGCCACCCAAATTGAAATGGCCCCATGTGAGATACCCTGGGCATCCAATTGCCCGGCAGACAATCTTCAACCAAATGGGGAAAACCTACAGGCCCAGAAAAAGAACCCGTCTGTCCATCCACCAATTCCCTCAGAAGTCTTATTAAAACTGACCCCCCAAAGCCCTCTCCCACCCTTCGAAAAGGCAGTTGAGGACAGAACCCTCGTGGCCACTCTATCACCAAATAACACCGAGTCAAACCACAACTATGGTAACAGAAAGCGGATGGGTGGCCAACCCCAAGGGGTGGATTTGAGGGAATCTCAAAGAAGCAGATCAGGCTGGGAGAGGTGGGACTCCACAGACTCCTTCAATAACACTTCTGCAAGAAAGTCAACAACAACTGAGCAAAACCGAAACAAAAATCCATCAGGTGCTCAAAACGACTCTCCGACAAAAAATAAACTGGACTTCATATCAATCATGTCTGCAGTGTCGATAGCCTTGGCGCCTTTCACAAACTTATATGAATCCATCAGTGAAAACTTGAAAGATCACACCACCATGCAGGCAATGGTGTACACAAAATGGATCTTTCTAGAAGGTTATATTACCGCCCTAGATGAATGTCTAAAAACAAACACCCAATCTCCAAAAGGACAATCGAAAGCAGTAATCCCGCACGACCAAGAGAGGTCCACTACTTCCACACAAACACAAGGCTTACCAACTCCATCACTGACAACCATTCCAGTGACCAGTGAGCCTCACTCCTCAATCAAAAACGGCGCTGTGATTTATGAACAAAGCGAAGTCATTCATATCAGCGAAGAAACACCACCAAGACCAAATGGAACCCAAATCCAACTCAATGAAATGGTTCCACCATCAAGATCAAAGGGAAACCAAATCCAACATAACGAAAAAGATCAGGCCTACCCGATATTTTGTGCACAAAATGGAATATCGGCGATAAAAATGGATAAGCCAGAATCAGGGTCCACATTGCAGAAGCCAAAGACAAATCAAACCAAAAAGGGCCGTCCTTCCACACTCCAGGGTTCCTCCCTTGTCTTCCAGATTCCAAACGACACAGGAAAAAATTACTCCCCAAAAACAGTTGAAGACTTTTTGGCAGATGACCAGCTAATGCACATTAGCGAACATCTGGAGGAGGAACTAACAAGCAGTAGGCCCACCAGAAAAGAACAAGTCAAGGAAAAGACACCGCCCAGTCCCCTGTCTGATCAACCAAAGAGTCCACCCTTTTGCACCATGGAAGAACGAAGAAATATCCTTTCCAAGCCCTCGAAAACAAACCAAACCAATGCCGGCCACAGGAAAGTATCATTCTCCGCAAGGACAGAGTGTCCTTCGCCAAATCGGGGGACCCCAAAATCAGAACCCCGGCACAAACACAGAGAAAGGGGCAGAAACTCTTCCTGGGAGGACCCGCGGTGACCCTCAAGTAAAAAGAGCCCAAAAGAACATCTGACCTGGGAAAAGGATCCCTCACGGAGGGCCCACTATAAATAAAAAACAGAATCTTATCATAATCGACGCAACTCCAACAAAAAGACCGTTTGGTCTCTAAAAATAGAACAACGGCCAGAACATCGTGATGAAGTAATTCTCAACAGACGAGGAGTCCTAACCCTCTTTGGCTTTATTCAAGCGCTTCATCAGATCAAATCAGAGGATTTAAAATTAGTGGACCCTTATCATTCAAATCGTAGAGCAAAAACGTACCTGTACATTCCCTCAAAGAAAATAAAGTCCCGAATAATCGAAGAAATAGAGGAATTATCTGAACTTGGTTACAGGGTGACCAAAATTTCGCCATCACCTACTGAGCACAGAGAAACACAGGAAAACGCCTCAGCAAAGTTCGCAAGTACAGGCCCTACAAGGAAAAAGAGCGAGGATCACTCCCACAAAAAGAAACTGCCTCAGGAGAAGGAAAATTCCCAAAGAAGAAGTGGGTGGATCTCAACAAGTGGGATAAACAGGGATACCAGCCCAACTAAAAACCCACAGAAATCAGTGAATAAAGAACTTTCGAAAAAATGAACGCCTACGGCGCAGAAAACAAACAACTTAGATCGACCGAAAGCGCAAGTAATCTCAGAACCAAAAGAAAATCGCAGGGAATCTGGTCCTGGCTGCCACAAGCACTTTCGAAAAACTTGAACAAATAGCAATTCAAAGGTCGGCAGATGCCACCGACATCTTGCAAGCCAACCCACCCGATACGATACTAAAACTTTGCTCCTGGAATACTCGTGGATATACACACCTGACGACCCAGAATGATGCTGATTTAGCATCATGTGATGTGATCTGCCTACAAGAAACATGGCTCACTGACCAACCCATTTTGGACAGCTCTGACCTAGTTTTGGCTCCTGCAAAAAAGGGCCTACTAAGCCGACCATCCTCTGGCTTACTTGTGGCCTGCAGAAACGGTGTAGGCATGAAAATGAAAGAAACTCTACTGACAAATTTATCCATATTGGCAGTTCTCATCAAACTCAAATGATCTGAAAAGAAGCAAAGCACAGAAATAGCTATTTTAAATTCTTACTGGAATGCAGCTACCACAGATTCAAAACATTTAATCCAAATGATGGAAGAAATAATTGACGAAATCTAGTCAACAAGTCAGGTCTCATTTCTCATAATCTGTGGAGACCTCAACATAACATGCACAAAATCACGTGCGAGAGAGAGAAAAAAAATTCACAGACCG
The DNA here is from genome assembly GCF_040938575.1 of Ambystoma mexicanum. Lineage (NCBI taxonomy): Eukaryota > Metazoa > Chordata > Amphibia > Caudata > Ambystomatidae > Ambystoma > Ambystoma mexicanum. The sequence continues at coordinate 769,138,101 of NC_090939.1, forward strand.
CAGCAGCAGCACAGAGAGGAAAGCTCTGGTGCAAGCTGATGTCCTCACGACACATGTTAAACCTTGACACGGTCTTCAAGGAGAAAGACCGTCCACCGACATGGGAAAAGGGAACATCGAGAGCAACAATTGACTACATCTACGTGTCCCGTCCCTTCCTAGAAATTATAACAACTTTCAAGGTTCGTAAAACAACAGCCAGCGACCACAACCAATTAATAACAATTTGGTCGACCAACTTCCAGAGGGCAAAGGAAGAACCTTATGGCGTGGAAGTAAACAACCAGGGAAACCGCCTAAAACTCTCAACCTCGGCTGTATGATTGCTCACAGAGAGATACTGGGAAGAGGGTCGGTCAGAAGAAAATCCCGAACCAGACTATGTGCCTCTACTCGTGGCTTTTTCCACAAAAAAGACCGCACAAACCTTTGACACCACACATAAACACAGTTACGATGCCCAGCTGGTCTTAAAAAGACGGGAATTCGAAGAATCAAGCGACAACTAAAGCAAACATTGCCAAGCCAACAGGAGAAAAAGCTGTTAGAAGCTTCCAGAAATTACCAAAACTGGACAAAAAATCATCGCTCTCTCCTTTACCAGCAAGATTCAGAAAAAGTCATGAAAGAGATCTGTGATAATAAAGCCAGATAATTCTGGTCACTCATAAAATCTACTACCCCGTCAAAAAAAAACTCAATCATCAATTCAATGGGGGAGCAGAAATGGATTGACCATTTTACAACTCTTTTCAAATCTCCATCAAAGGAGGACGACAACTGTGCTTAAAAGGACCCCTCGAGTTGGTTATACCTCGACGATGAAGAAGAAATCTTCCAGATTCTAAAAAAACTAAAAAACTCTAGAGCGGTCAGCCCCCGATGGGATCGCCAACATGGTCCTTAACAAAAACCCTACAGAATGGTCAAACGTCCTAAAAAAGATCTTCGTTAGATGTGCAAAATCGAAATCTATCCCACCCTCGTGGACTAAAGCGACAATCGTTCCAATTTACAAAAAGGGGGACGTGTGTGACACTTTCCGGGAAAACGGACACTTCGACTCCAACCAATGGTGGCTCAGACTAATTGGAGGTGAAAGAACACTGTGGCAAAGATCAACCAAGAAACACTGAAAATGCTAAGTTGAGGCATTTTAAGATTGAACAAATACAGGAACAAGTGTTTTGTAAAGTTCCATTTGGAACACAGACAAATCATTTTTTTTAAAAAAGGGATTCCCATAGAATCCACAGGCTTTTCCCAACAATTAAGGGGTTTACCTAAAACATACGTGTACATACCTATTGACTTGCTACACAGACTAAGGGAGTATTCATTATTGATGTATAAAATGGAGGAGACCCCATGCAAGGAATTCACTCGTATGTGCTGCTTTCTGTGCTAGATCGGAGAGAACATCTAAAATGACCTGCATAGTGTCTGCAGCAAATGGAGTGGAAAACGAGGATGCAGTGAATGCTCCTTTTGGCACTAGAATTCCTAGAATGTTTCTGTAATGTATGGTACTGCACTTGAACTGGTTATGATGCTTCACTTCTGAGCGAAGGTGCCATAGTATATCACTACTGTATGTCTTGGTTACAGTAGTTGTCAGCACCATTACCCCTCACCCTTAAGCAGCCAACTAATTGCAAAACAATGATGTCCTTACTACTCTCCTTAAGCGGAAAAGCCTAGTCCCCAGAACTAGATCCTGTTTAATCGTGTCTCCCACGACAAAAAGGCAACCCTTAACAACATTTAGAGCAACAATTAAGTTAGCGTTCATTGATATTGTTATTTTGCTATTTCAGATTCACGTTCCTGAAACTCTAGTTTGATGGTCCTGAAATTGCTTAACTCAATTGCAATTGTGTGGCCTGCGCCTATACCTGATCCATGCCATATTAAGCTTGGGGCACTGTTTTAGCTGTTTCCATGTCAGTGCTGTGAATAGACCCCACAAGCCCTGACCATCCACCTCCTCCATTGTTCCCCGACTATGGATCCAAGCGGGACAGACTGAAACCGGTCAGACTGAGAGGAACTTCCGTGTAAGGGAAAATGTGAACTTCTCAACTGGCCCAGATTTGGGTTGTTGAACAGTGCTGCTTCGTCAGGCATGCTTGGGGATTCCCAGGCACCTTGTGTGGAGGCACCACACATGCGCTTAGTTCTTTGCAGCTTTAGAAGGCTGCAAAGGCATTGAAACAAGTCAGTGGCACCTTTCACATGTGCTGAACATTCTTCCACACCCATTTTGATGCTGTGCTAGGAAATGGTAAGAGGGGCAGAAACCCATTGTCAGTCTGTTTTACCACTCTGCCAGTTTGTTAATGCACATAGAAAATGGACAGATATTTCGGCCACAATCTTTGTGGGAAAAAAAAAAACACCTGCTCACAACCACATGTACAATCCATGCAATTTCACCACCTACGATAGGTGGATCGTTGGGCTAGATTTTAAGATTGAAATTTCCACCCGCCAGTCTAATTATTCGAATGCTATCATGTTATGCACTGCAATCAGCACCCGCTTAAAGCACTTTCAATTCATGAGTGCAGAGCCACCCAACACACCAAAGTATTGAAACCAGTCTGAACAGTCCATGAAAACGTTCTATGCCTGAAACGATGACACAATTAGCAGCTAGAGACAGAATAAAAAGGGCAAAATGGCCTTATTCGCCATAGGATCTAGCTTCCAAGTATTCGCAGCCAAACAGTGGAACTTACTCCCGCCTACCCTACGGGCCGAACAGTCTTATTGGACCTTCAGGAAAGCACTAAAAACCTTAATGTTCGACTAACTCCATCTACTAGGGCTCCTTCCGCTGCGGGGGAATGTCCGTAAACCCAGAATGTTCGAAGAACAATGAATGTAAATAATGTTCTGTTCTTTATACTGTACGCATGAGTAACTGGTTATGCAACAGCGCCTTGATGCCCAAGGGTTTAGCGTGCTTTATAAATGTAAAAATAAATAAATAAATACATATTCCGTAAAACAGTATCACCATGGATGTTACAGTTCACCAATTCCATCTGCTGGGAGAATTAAAAGCAAAGGAAATATTCCTGAGAATGCAGTTAGAGGTGCTGAACAGTTGGAATGTTTCTTCAAGTGTGACACGTCTGATTCAACTGTTACAATGAACTACACTGTGCACAAGACACGGAGACATGCGTAAATTTGAAGTTAGAAGAGGTGAAACGGCTCATCACTTGAAATAAATGTACCTTTCATCAGCCAATTGCTCATATGAGTGGCAGCACTGAAAATACAGGAGCTACCCCCTTTGCAGTGGAACGTTGGCACATCCAAAAAAGACCAAAGAATCTGAAATGTAATTTCCAGCAAAATAACCCATCCTAAGCCACAAACACGCTTATTTTGAAGATATGTGATTTACATGAATGATCCCAGGATTTCCAAGCATGCTGTTATGTATTTACTAGATATTCATGTGAAGGTGTACTCAGAGTCTTCTGACTGGATACACACGTGGTCTGTGATGACGTTCCAGCTTCCACATTCAAATATAGAAACCGAGTGGCTGTTCATTAGATCTGCCTGACGAAATCCCGATGCGGATGACGCCCGTGGCAATTTAAAACCTGTTACACAGGCACATTATTATTGGTCTGCCCATAAATTAAATGATGTTGCAAAGGACGCTTTGCTGATTTGAATTAATAAAAGCACGTTTTGCACTTTTTCATTAAAACGAGTGCCCAGGCTTTTTTTCTGTAACTGGTGATAACGCCACCTTAACTAGATCACTGTCCGCCATTTGAACTGCTGTTTTCTGTTTTATGTGCGTGGCTTTCTCTTAGCCTGTGGCACCCACTGCATACACAAGTAGGCAGAGCGCTCTGTATTTTGAAAGCTATTTACTGAGACACATAGGAACCCATCAAAATTCTATTGTTAATAGCTTTTGATTTGAGTAACGATTTGGCCGAAATTTCAGAAGTGATTAAATGTCTGCGGGCCCCGTGCCCCCAGACTGCAAAGTTTAGTAAATATTCGTTAAACAAAACAAAAGGTCAATTTTTCCCAAAGCACACAGCCCAAACCGCTGGACAGATTTGGACCAGGTTCAAAGCGACTTGGGCACGAAGCGTTGACTCGCACACCATGCGTGGTTGGGGTTATTCCCTGCTTTGACAAAGAAGCGGGTGCCTCCTTCCCCAAAGATTATAGTTATATCTCTCATGGGGCATTGCAGGATCATGTTTTTCAGAAATGAAATTACCTCCATCTTGTTTTTCTCTCCAGGGGAGAGATATTCGAGCATATAACTGTGGTTGTGGGGATATGAAACACAGTAAAAAGCTATTTGCAGGTCAAGAAACATACAAATGCCACCAGGGGAGAGGTGGGGGATGGCAAGAAAGCACTGAGTGAAAGTTGGGAGTTGGAGGGGGTCCACAGACCGAGTTTGCAACACAAAGCTTTCTGTAGCCTTGCTATAGTATCTGAACGCAATCTGTGTCACCGAAGCAGCATGTGGTCTGTGGCAAAAGGGAGAGGGCAAGGGAGGTGAGGAGGCCATCTAGGGAGTGGGGGTAGCTGCCACAGATGAAAGGGGGCAGCCTGATGGAAGGGGGCACTTGATGATGACCTGGGAAGGATTTTATTTTCAGCTGTTTTGCTGATATTGAAGGCTAAATCCAAGGGTACAGAGGACTACAGATAACGACGGGTGTGTGTAGCTCGGTAACAGCGGTTAAATTTTTTATTTTCCTTTTCTGGTGGTGAAAAATCTCTGCCCATGGCCAAAGTAGACAGTGGGCCTCATTACGAGGTGGGCGGTAAGGGATTACCGGCCGCTGTAACGGCACCGGTGCGGGTAATCCCTTACCGCCCTACTACGAGTTACCTTTGCGGGTCCTCCCTTAACACCTGGTTTTTGCAGTCGTTAAGGACGGGACCCGCAAAGGGACTCTGGAGCTAATAATGGTACCACAATTTGCGGTACCGTTATTAGCGCCTTTCCCATTCCCATTGAGCCCTATGGGGGCTCAAATGGGAATGGCCCTGGTGAATGGGGAATTACTGGTCCCGCCAACCTTGGAATGGACCGGTAATTGCTCCATTCACCAGGGCGGAGCCGGAATGAGTTTGGAGGCAGCCATGGCACTAATAGCGCCATGGCTACCTCCAACCTCGTAATGAGGCCCAGTGACTCAATTGCCATTCAGGTCTCCCATTCATGCAGCAACCAGGACAGACTCTACTTAGCTTCAAAGTGAGTACAGGGCAAGCCTCCTGAGGCCATGTTGCCTGATAAATGAGACCAATTAGAGGAATGGGCCGGCCCTTTTTTCTTGATTTGAAGCTAAGCAGGTACAGTCCTGGTTACTGAAGCGATGAGTGACCAAATGGGCCACTGAATTATTACTTTTTTTAAAACTGTGCTACTCTCGGTCTTTGAAGGTTTTGCACTCAGCGACAATTGTTTGCCTTTTGCTGAATTGCATTCTGGCATTTGAAGTCACCCAGTCAATAATAAAATTAAAAAATGGGTATTTTTGAAGCTACATGGGGGTTTCCCGTCCCTTCGTTAACTGGGATGAACCCTGCTGAGCGTCAAAGTGTGGAAGAGGTCAGCCCACTAAGGCCATATTGCCTAATATATGCCACACCCCCCCTTAGAAGAACACTTAGAGAAATAAGGCCTAAGGGGGCTGGATCCTTCCTCGCTTTGAAACTAAGCAGGGTTGGTCCCGGTTACTGCCTGGATGGCAGCCAGTCTATGGTCCTGAATGCTGTGTGTTATCTTAGTGTTAAATATCTCATACCACACGGCATCCGCATTTTTATAAAACAGAAGAAAGGAAGAAAAAAAAACACATTTATGCTGAACACTGCTATCAGAGAAGCCTGGCCTAAAGGAACTACAATTATATTATTGTTTGGATCTTCACAAGTTTCATACCTAGCCTTTTAACAATGAATATATTAAATTATAGGCTAAGTATGAAATGTATGCCCCATGAAGCACTGAGGTATTGTGGCATTGTGGTTAAATGGGATCGGGGTTGAAATCTGAGGTAGAAATGTTCGAGGGAGAAAAGACCAAAGATAATTTTTCTGAAATAACCTTCAGTCTTTTCTCCCCTGAACATGTTTGATTTTGGCCCCACCCCTACCCACACCCCCAACCATACCCCCACTGTCCTCCCACCCCCCTAATTACCTTGCTTCCGACTCGCCGTGTCCCGGCGGCAAGTCTAGGGCAGCTGCAGGGGATACCCCCGCAAACCCCACTCACAATATAGTGAGCAAGGGTGCGGCAGAGACCCCCGCAGCCCGAAGTACTGAATGTGTGATTTGGTCGAAATTTTTGGCCATTCGGAATGTTCAAGCACTCAAAATACGGCCAAATCACGCATTCAGTCTTTTCAGCTTGGTAATTTTGGCCGAATCTGTTAAATGCTGGGCCTTAAACTCTGGCAGACCAGAGTTCAAGGCTGCATTTTATTATTATTTAAATAATTTAATTTAATTAAAGGAAAAGTAACGCAAGTAGGAGGTGGTGAGGTTTGTTGCAGTGCAGTCCTGTGATCATATTTAGCATAAGGGCATTTAGACGTGGCTGCAATTTCTGCCACATCAAAACATCACTTGCACAAAAATAACAGTGCCGAAATGGCTTTTCTAACGAAAACGGCGCGCTGAAATGGCCTCTGTGGTGGAATGCCTGTGCCAAGTAGGCCTGCACCAAAATGATGGCAACATAAGGGGTGTACCGCTTGGAGAACGCTGCTTAACCAAAGTGTGTGCTCCATGGCAATTAATTTAATCTCACTTTACATTGCCTAAAAACATTGTGAGTTCTCAAAGTTTTAAATATCTCATAACACAAAGCATCCACACTATTTTTTTCTAAAACATGCTACTGTCAGTCCATGACAGTTTTGCGCTCTGAGACAATTTGTGTGCCTTTTGTTGAACTGCATTCTGGTATTTGTAGTATCACAGCCCAGATGGGGGGAATAATGCCACAATTGTACACTTTTCGCCTAACACAGTTCTATAAGGATTGATATATTTAAGTGACACTATGGTATGTGTAATTTTCAAGTTAGTTTTATAAAGCAGAGTATTGTTGAAAGACAGACATGGGGGTGAGGAGGGGAAATGATGAGAGGCAACTAAGTCATGAGCATTTGCCAACTATGTGGCGAGAGAGTTTGCAATCCTGGACAATAGTGCAGTTATTTTCCCCTGATTGTGGTTGCTTTTCAGGGCACCAGTAACCACAAGCACTTTCGTATTGGGATTTTTTTTTCAGGGAATTTTTCACTACAGATTGTTGGGTTTAAAAGGTGAGCACCTTTTATAATTTGCCAGCATATTTATTGAAAGATTTCCTCTCTCATGTTATTTTTCTGGTGTTCATTACTTTTTTTAAATGTCCAATGCTATTTTGTCTTGCACACTTTCTTCTAAGGAGAATGTCGATTGAAGTACATTTGTATATTTCACTTTAAAATATGTGACCACTTACTGTGCGTATATTCATGGGTGGCAGATTTTGATTTTCGCTATGAGGCAAAAGTACCTGGACATATATTATTCTTGCAGCGAATCATTTTTTACCCTTTTCCGTGCTGCTTAAGTGCGAGTAGTTGGGGTCGTGCGATGTATCACAACTGTCATGAAGTAAACCAAAACACACAGGATAGCAAGCATGGTGGGGGGGCAGAACCATGGTAGATGTCACATTTGCCCCTCTTGCAGGTGCACCAGGAGCACAGAAAAGGCACAAACAGGGAAAGAACCACAATCCCCAGCAGTCTTTGCACCTGGCAGACACAGCTCACGGAGCATGCAAACTCCTCAGGCAATGCCCAGGCCAACGCCCATACCTGTGCTTATGCGTGTGCAACAAACGCTTGTTCATGCTCGAGACTTCCACCCGCACAGATGCATTCTGAAGCAGCTCCCGGCTAGCACACTCATCGCAGGGCCACGCCCTCGCCTGCAGCAGTCCTCGCAGGCCCCACTGACAAACAGATAAGTGCTCGGAATTGCAGTGGTTTTGTGTGGCAGTGGGAAATAAACCCTGACAGAATGACACGAGGATCAGGCACTGTGGGGAACCATTCACCCACATGTCATTGTGTTGGCAGGTGCATAACCATTACGGCGCATGTACCAATGAGACTATAGTGCAGTAGGCAGACAAAAGCGGTGTACATGTGAAAGGAGCGTACTAAGTGCACCCTTTTTGACAGACCATGGGCGCCACAGCTACCATGCCAGTTTCACGGCTTCTGAGACAGCTGTTCAGCGGAGACTGGCTCCGGACTGCGTACAAACAAACTTAATGACACTAAACAACGTGTTTAAACTGTGTTTAGCCCAATATTCATGAGAAGGCCATGTGTTACATCATGTTCTGGCAAGTTTTCCATGTTATAGGCAGCAAGCTGTGCTAGACACAGGCAGTCACAGATCCGTGTCTTCATGTAGAGCTGGCTAGTCACTGAATCTGTATCAGTGGGCTAAGACGTTCAATTCAGGGCACCCTGGGCAATCTCAGTGGGCAGCAGTGTGAGTGCTCAGGGGTAAACTGAGTGAAGGAAGCAATTGAGTGATCCAGCCTCACCCATATTATATGTATGTATGTATGTGTGAAGTGTACGTGTGAAGTGTGCTAGAGAACAATCTGGCCTAAAACAAATCAAGGTGCTGGCTGGCAGACCAAGAGCCAAGGAGGATGTTTTCCCCAAACTCCCCCTATCTATCAATTACCTCTCCCCAACCCTCTTTCAGGTGATCCTACTACCCTCTACCTATCCAACCCATGTACCCTAACCTTCTTTCCCTGTGGGGTTTGCGGTGGGCTGTGTTTTTACTATGCCAAGACCCACAAGGGGAAGAAGAAGTTTGTGCTGCCTCTGCACTGGAACAAGCTTTGCTGTGACAGTAGCGCAAACCCACATATTTACTAGTGCCCAGGTAGCACAAATTGACCACCACTATGGAGGATATAGTATGAGCCCTGCAGGAACTAAAGACCGAACTACGCGTGACTTGGCGGAATTATGCAGTATTACCCACTTGTGTGCAAGACCTCACGGCACATGGCAGCCCGCTCCCAGACAGAGCCCCACCACCAGTTTCCCCTGCCCCATTCCATGTTCAAGTGACAGCATAACCCCCATTGCCCTTAGCCTCACTGGAAAGGTATGAGGGACCCGCAAAAATTTGCTACATTCATTACTAGATGTCAGCTTCACTTCTTCAAGAAACCAGCTGCTTTTTGAACTGCCCAAGCCCGTACCGCCTTCGTAATTCCTCCTCTCACTGGGGACACAGCAGCTTGGGAAACACCTTTGATACAAAAGGATGATTCCATGTTGTACGACTGTTGGAGTTTTTTAGAGGAGTTTTGAAAGATTTTTAACCACAAGGCGGCATCCCTTACATAGGACCGAGAACTGTAAACTCTGCACCAAGGCAGGAAGGGCCTGGTGACTTATTTTACCACTTTTAACTGTTTGGTGGTAGAAGCGGAGTGGCCACATGAAAAGAGGTTAGCCTTGTTTTATCAAGGATTCAGAGAAGACCTGAAGGACCTAATAGCACAGGTGGATATGCAATTAGACACATGTACGGCCATGAAAGGCTTAGCTCTGTGTTTAGGCCATCGACAGGATGAGAGGCACCAGGATAAGTGGTGGTGGGACTCCAAACAGATCCCAGCAGATTGGACTATCAGTACCAAACATTTACCGCCAAGAGTGAGAAAACTACGGAAGGTGAGTCAATGCAGATCGGGTCAGTCCGAGGCCCGCTATCCAAGCAGGAGAAGGAGAATAAAGACATTAGTAGCTGTGTTTTTACTGCAGCAATTCAGGCCATTTTCTGAAGGAGTTTGGGGCAAAACCAAAAGGGGCCACGACAGGGGGAAACTCCGGCACTCGCCAGTGATCGCGGTGGAACTGCCGAGCCCATGCCTAGTCGACACCTCAGCCTATTGTTTGGTCATCATCACACACCCATCAAAGCCTCACATCACCATCACAGGGTGGCTACGGTCACGCCAGACTGATGTACCTGTAACGCTTATGTTGGATTGCAGAGCTACGGAGAACTTCATGGACAATGAATATGTGCAAGCTTTAGGTCTTCCAGTGTGTGCCAAAGAAAGTGAGAAAGCAGTCTGGTTCATGGATGGATCGCCATTGACCTTGGGACTCATAATGCAGCACACCAAGGAGGTGATACGATTCAATGTCATAGCAGCCCCCCAGTTCAGCTCCTTTTGGGGCTTCCTTGGCTCACGCTACACAACTGCAGACTCAAGCAAGGAAGTCACAGTGGTCCTGATTATGAGGAATATCAGGATGTCTTCAGCAAGGTCGCAACAGAAACTCTGCACCCTCATCAGTCTTTCGACTGCAGAATCTGTCTAGAATCCAGGGCTACCCTGCCATGTAGCAGAATATATGCGGAAGCAAAGAACAGACATTTGAAGGAGTAAATTGATGCCAACTTCCAGAACGGGTTCATACGGCACTCCACATCGCCGGTGTCATCATCCTTGTTTTTTGTGCCCAAGAAGAATGGGGACTTCCAGACTTGCATTGATTACCAGGCAGTAAACCGCATTACAGTGAAAAATCGCTACCCTTTGCCACTTATACCAGTCCTTTTGGATCAGGTGTGAGATGCTACCATCTGCACCAAGTTGGACTTGCAGGGGGCCTACCATCTGGTGCGGGTGCATGAAGGAGACGAATGGAAGACAAGTTTGGACTGCATGAATACCAGGTCATGCTATTCGGTCTCTGCAAAGCATACGCCACCGTTAAACACTACTTGGACGAAGTTCTCCATGGGTATCTGGACGTTTTCACAGTGGTTTATATCAATGATATCCTTTTATATTCCTAATCCAAGGAAGAACATACCCAACATGTGAAAGCAGTTCTACAGCACCTGTGAGAGCATAATTTATACGCCAAACTGGAAAAGTATGACTTCCACTGCACCTTAGTAGAGTTCATGGTGTTCATCCTATCTGCGGAAGGTGTACAGACCGACACACGCAAAGTACAGGCAATTCTGGATTGGCCTACCCCCGAGAATGTCAAAGATGTCCAATCAATCTTGTGTTTCACACATGACTACAGACGATTCATCCAGGATTTCACTAAGAAAGTGCTCTCCATCAAACGGCTCCCCAAAAAGGGAACACCATTCATATAGGATTCAGTGGCTGAGGCCAATTCCAACTAATTAAAGATAGCCTTCACTTCAGGTCCCGTCCTTTTGCATCCAGATCCATCACAACCATTCCTAATAGAAACTGACAACTCCAGCTATGCATTAGACTACATCATCTGAACAAGATCAAATTGGCCATCTCCACCCAGTGGTGTATTACTCCGGGAAGTCAAATCCACTGGGGCAGAATTACACCATAGCGTATTGCGAACTGCTCGCTTCAAGGCAGCTTTTACTGAGTGGAGGCACTATTTTCTTGTAGCACGGCATACAGTAACAGTGTTAACTGATCACAACGACTTACAGTTTCTAAAATCAGCAAGAGCCCTCACTCCATGCGAGTAATAATGAGCTGTGTACTTCGCCAACTTTGACTTCGTAGTCACCTACCACCCTGTGAAAGAATACAAGAAAGCAGACATACTATCTTGGTATCCAGAGACCCCAACGCAGGACACCCTCAAAGAAACATCCAGACCCATTTTCCCACAGCCCAAAATCATCTGCGGCACCACCAATGAACTATTTGAGCAGGTAGGGAAGGCAATGTCAGCACAAGAGGTATGCCAATAGGAAGACCCAAAGTAAAAACACTATCTCAAGGATGGCTGCCATTCAACGATACAGCATTATACCTACCTTCCTCAGCCCTTCGAATGCAAGTATTATAATGGTGTCTTGACTCACCTCTGGCAGGGCATCCTGGAATCAGCAAGGTGCACAAGTTAGTTTGTCAACATTACTGGTGGCCTGGCTTGAACAACAAAATTAACCAAAATGTGCAACAATGTGAGGTGTGCACGTGCAACAAAGTGTACTATAAATAACCCATGGGTCTCCTACACCCACTGCCTACACCAGAACAACCATGGCACACCATGTCAATGGACTTTATAGTAGAGTTACCATCAGACCAGAGATACACCCCCATTCTGGTAGTAGTTATTCACTCACAATACTGGCTCATTGTATTCCCTGTAAGGGAATCCCATTCAGCGAATTGTCTAGTCGACTTGTTCCTGCAACATGTAGTTCACTTGCATGGAGTGCTGCAACATATTGTCTCTGAACACGGAACAGAATTCACCTTTAGATGTTGCTGTCCATTTTGCAAGCAGACTGGAATAACTATGCAGCTGTCAACCAGTTACCACCCAGAAACCGATGGCCAGATGGAACGCCTGAACCACGCATTAGAACAACATATATGTTGTTTTACACACCGCACAGAAGGGGCTTGGTTGGTGGTTCACTGACTCACAGAACTGGCCTACAACAATTCTCAACATGCATCTAAGAAATATTTCCCTTTTTACTCTGCAGGGTCGTAAATCTGTGGAATCCCGCTTCGGACGAAAAACAGCAGAGCTCCTGCAGGTGACATGGACGGCCGGATAAGACCATTACATAGATTGTCGTCCAGGTATTTCCTAAGTGCCTCCTTCTCTTTGCTGGATAATGCAAACATTCTGTCAAAGGGTACCAATGCATTGGGAACCAGGTCTATGGAACAGTCCTCTGGCCTATGGGGAGGCAATTCCAAAGGAGTAGAGTCGGCGAATACTGCATCGAAATCCTCGAGAATCTGAGAGATCGAGTGAACCCCTACCGTAGTAGTAGGCGTGCTATAAGATGTCTTTACTGTCTGGTATTGTACACCTTGAAAACAGTGTTTTTGGCAATAGGTAGAACTGAAGTCTAGGTGGTTGGATGCCCAATCAATGTACGGATTGTGTTGACAAAGCCAAGTCATTCCGAAGATGAGAGGAAACTGCGCAGCTCAGATGATGTCGAACGTTATGTTTTCAGAATGTTGGTGGATGGTGAGTATTAGTGGTTCTGTGGATTGAGTAATTAACCCAGAGCTCAAAGGTTTACCATCCACACCCTCCATTTTCTGGCCTTCCAGGCAATCAATGCGTTTGGCCCCCACCTTATTTACTCATAGGGTGTCTGCAAAGTTTCCTGCGGCTCCACAGTCAAGTAGAGCCAACGCCTCAATCCGGTTCTCCCCAATGGTAATTTGTACGGAAACAACCATGAGGCGAGAGTCTCTGGAAGTATCGGCTGAGCCGATCGACATCAAAACATAGGGACTGTTAACCACCCCTCGACATCCCGTCCCTTCTAGGATCGAGGGCGTTCGTTTTCCGGCTGCTTACTGGATAACTCTGTGCAATTCCTTACAGAATGTTGATCTGATCCACAATAGGCACATAGCCCCTGGTCTCTCCTTCTCTTCCTCTCTTCTGGAGTAAGGGAGCAGCGTGTAGTGCCTATTTGCATCGGTTCTTCTGTCCGTTTAGGCGAAGCAGGTGGAGGAGGGGGGTAGCTAGGAAAAAAGACTGTGTCCGCCGTCTCTCTTGTCTTCTTTCTGACATTCTAAATTCTATTTGAAGAGCAGCTGTCATCAAATCAGCTAGAGATTAGGATGAGGAGAGCGAGCCAATTCGTCTTTTAGATCTCTCTAAGGCCACGCCGGAATAGGATGATCTGTGACTGTTCCGACCAACCTGTTTCTAAGGCCAGTCTTTTGAATGTAGAAATATAAGAAAGCACATCAGTCTGTCCCTGATGAACATCTAGCAGGTCTTCCCCTGCTGCCATGGCAATCTCGGGTCTCTCAAAGGTGCTTTTGAGAAGATACAAAAAGGCCCCATAGTCCTGGAGCACAGGATCTGAACCGGTTACCAGAGGGGTAGCCCAGGCCAATGCATTTCCTGACATATTTGAAATCATGAAGCACACCTTGGGATGATCTGATGCGTAAGTGCGAGACCTGAAGGACACCATGCAAGCGTCCCAGAACTCCCTCAATTTCATAGGTGACCCTTCAAACTTGCCCGAAGAAAGAGCCATGGAGGTAAGTCTGTGGACGGTGGTTCCCGGGCTGTTACCATATATTTCAACAGGGCATTATCAGCCTTAATCTTTTGCATCTCTATTGACAAAATCTGGACCGCGGCCACCAATTCCTGTACTTGCTCAGGGGTAGACATTGTAGGTAATGGGCATTGCAAACTGTCAGTCTCTGTGTTAAAAATATCTGTAGTGCCCAAGATACTCTCTTCTTCTTCCCCCTCCTCAACTGTGCAATAGTGGTCACTGTCCTCTGGGCTGATGGACCTCCGTGATCTGTGGTCCTTCTCCCTCTTTGTAGGGCGTATGTGTCTCACACAAGAGGAAGCCACAGTGGAGGCCAAATTAAAGCACCCCACTGTGACCCCGTTCCTGGGAGGGACAATGAGGGGAAAAAGCTGTGTACGGCAGAAAAACCCCTGCTGATGGCACTGGGATCCTCCTGGAAACTGGGCTCCTGGTGAAGGGGGTGAGCGGTGTAAAGCGCCAAAAATAGAAAGCAGCGCAATGGGAAGGCGAGCCACTAAGAGAACAGTGAGGCGAGCAAGGGAAAGAGGAAGGAGAGAAATCAGCCAGGAAACCGGAGGAGGACACAGAGGAAAGAGCAAAAGTAAGGCAGGAAGCTGGCGAAAGGCAGGTAGCAACAGGGAAAAAAACAAAGAGGAAAGCACCAACCGAGATGGCAAGAGCAAGAGAAAGGTAAACACAGCGTTACGCAACAGAAGCAGCGAAGAGCGGCTGACCGGGAAGGTTGCAACGCGAAACACTGGAGAGGGGGCGTGGCTAAAAAGGGCTGCGTAGATCCAGGGGGAAAGACTTAACTGCGCAAACGTACGCAGCAGTGTACACAAAGCGCTTCCTAGTGCTAAACCGGAACCTTGGCCACACACGCCAGGAAGAAATGCAGTGCATGACACATGCCCCCTATTGTGCAGCCAATGACCACAATGATGACATCACAGATCACATCACTGATGACATCACTAATTACATATTGTATGAGAAAAGAGGTGGAGGAGGTACTCTGCACGTTCTGTAATGAGACTCTCTGCCGTGGACCTTCTAATGTTCCATCTCAAAACCTAGGCATATCAATAATGATCAACCATCTAGTGAGAGTCCATTGGGATGAGGTGGATGAAGAATATCGAAAAGCACACAAACATCACAAAAGGAAAATGCATGGGGCCCATTCCTTGCATAGAAGGAGAGCAGCACCACCTGCAGAACCTCCATCCACCAGTGCATCAACAACTCCAACTGGAAATGAGGCCTCTACATCAGCACTTGTATCCGCTACACAAACTCCTCTCTTACCAACACCTGATCTAACCATGATGAAAGTCATGTGTAAAAAATGCTGCAAATGGGTAGTCAAGGAAGATGCCACATTTAACGAATGGCAGAAGTTAAACGCACAACACTAGATTACCTGCCATCAGTAGTTTTCTTTTTAAGTGGCAATTTCTTCTCCTATTTTATCTAAAAAAATACCAATACAATACTGAAAGATATATGTTTCTTTTTATTTTAATTCCCTTTGTTATATGTTTCATCCGTATGTCCTTTCCTCCCCTATTCCACCCCCCTTTTTCCATCCCCCAAAACGGCTCTTTTAAGGGCCACCTTTTATGTTACATGGATAGATAAAATTGAACTCAGACTGAAAAAATATATTACAATATCTATTGTAATTTATTCTATGTAGTTTCCGTAGTTAGAATTCCTAATTGTTGTCTGTAGCCGTGGTTAAGAGGGGAAACTGTTTAGCAGCAAATAAAGGTACTCGAATAAAGGTACTCAAGCCATTGCATGCTTTATCCGCACAAGAAAAATCCTCTGAATACTAATACTGTAGCCACAGCTAGAAATAATATTATTTAAAAAAATACAACTGTTTGTATGTACATATATACATTACAAATATATATTTCTAAAAATGTATTACCAAATATCTTAATACATGTTTGCCCCTTTAATCCAAATTACCAACTCTAAATGAAAATAAAATGTACTTAATATTAATGTTAAAGGCCATTTACACCATGCACTATCACCACAAGAGTGGTCCTCTGGTGTTCATCATAACAAAATAAATACAGAATTATTTATGTTTTTTTTTCATAATGATACTAAAAGAATACTGGTTGTATTCCAAGTTCACAACCATTAACAAGTTGTTTTCATTAATCATGCCATAGAGGAACAAAAACCTCTCATTGGAGAAAGAACAACCTCTCTTCTGTTATTTTAAATATTTAACATTTAGGTCATTACAAATTAGATTTTGCATCAGCAAATTCCAAAAAGTATTGGCCACCACATCCATAATTCATACACCATAAAGACATTCCACTACAATGCACAGATGTTACAATACTATACAAACATTACTTCATACTAGATGATGACACATTTACAGATTATTGTATGCAACCTTCACCAGGAAACCAAGACATATGACCTAACTATGTCTCCAGTTTTACAAATAAAATGAAGATATGTCAACACTGTAACACTATTTTGAGTATTAATCTTTTTAAAGTATAGTCATACCTATATTTCAAAAAATAGGTAGACAATAACAACTTTTCTGTGTAAACATATAAACACTTGGGGAAAACGACAATAATAACCTAACTAATGTAATTTCCATACTTCATATGAATTCTGTGTGTACTTTGTATGGCCACCAACACACATGAGGTGTTCATAATGACATATCATACTGTAGACATCATATTTTTTTTTAAAAAAAAACTGCAAATTATTATATACACTTCTCTTAGTACTGATACTTCTACGTATTGTAGAATATCTTTTTACTATATCAAAATGTATTCTAAATTGTAAAAAATTATATCTACATTGCCATTTCATAACTTCTTTCATAATTTGGTGTGTGTCCTTCTTCTGGCCACCTACACACCTAGAAGATAATGACAATTTTCTTAAAACTACCATAGATTTTTTTTTTAAAAAATGCACAATTTAATGACTGAACAGATTATCCAACTGTTCTGAAAAATGAACATTGCACATTAAACATATTTATACATTTAACAAAACTAATATTTTGAGTAATGTATTTAAATTTTTTATTTTAATTGGTATACTTTTTAAAAAACTTGGTGTGCATCCTTATTTTCAGCACTCATAGACATAATAAGTAAACACAGTCAGGGTAATTCATAGATTTCAGCACAGAGGCAGCGCACGCGAGCAGCGCAGAGAGGGAGCGTGCGCCAGCGTGCGCCAGCCGTGTGCGCTAATCAGCATTCTGGCGCACCGCGTATTCATGGAATTCCCAAGCCATAATGAGCGCTGGCGCAGAGAACATCCTGCAGCGCTAGTTACGCCCCCAAGAACGCCCCTTGCACAAGGAAAAGCCATTGAAATCCCCAATGCAGCTCAAAGGGCTGCGCTAACCCTGGACCAGCTTACAGGGCCACTACACTGTAATCGCGCGAGTGGGGAACGTGTATTTCTGGGGTGTGCTGGAATTATCACACACAATAGTGCTTGGGCGAGCGGGATACGTGTATTTCTGGGGGTGTGCGGGAAGTGTCCCACGCGATAGGCCTTGTGCGAGCAGGGTATGTGTAGTTTGGGGGGGTGCGGGAAGTGTCACAGGTGCTAGGCCTTGTGCGAGCAGGGTACGTGTATTTTGGGGGTGTGCGGGAAGTGTCACACGCGATAGGCCTTGTGCGAGTGGGGTAGGTGTATTTTGGGGGTGCGCAGGAATTTTCACACGCGATAGGGCTTATGCGGGTGGGATACGTGTATTTTGGGGGTGCGCAGGAAGTTTCACAAGCGATAGGGCTTCTGCGAGTGGGGTACATGCATTCTGTCGGGTGCGCGGGGAGTTTCACACGCGATTTCGCTTGCAGAGCGGGGTATGTGTATTCTCTGGGGTGCGTGGGGAGTTTCACGCGCGATTTCACTGTCTGAGTGGGATACGTGTATTTCTGGGCTGTGCGGGAAGTGTCACACGCGATAGGCCTTGGGCGAGCAGGGTACGTGTATTTTGGGGTTGTGCGGGAAGTGTCACAAGCAATAGGCCTTGTGCGAGCGGGGTACGTGTATTTTGGGGGTGCGCTGGAATTTTCACACACGATAGGCCTTGTACGACCGGGGTACGTGTATTTCGGGGGGTGTGCGGGAAGTGTCACACGCGATAGGCCTTGTGCGAGCGGGGTATGTGTATTTCTGGGAGTGTGCGGGAAGGGTCCCACGCGATAGGCCTTGTGCGAGCGGGGTATGTGTATTTTGGGGTGTGTGCAGGAAGTGTCACATGCGATAGGCCTTGTGCGAGCAGGGTACTTGTATTTTGGGGGGTGTGCGGGGAGTTTCACACGCGATTTTGCTGTCTGAGTGGGGTACATGTATTCTGTGGGGTGCGTGGGGAGTTTCACATGCAATTTCACTGTCTGTGTGGAATACATGTATTCTGTGGGGTGCGCAGGGAGTTTCACACGTGATTTTGCTGTCTGAGCAGGTTACGTGTATTCTGTGGGGTGCACGGGGAGTTTCACACGCAATTTTGCTGTCTGAGTGGGGTACGTAATGCTGAGGGGTGCACAGGGAGTTTCACATGTGAATAGGCACTGTGGGTCCTCCCAGGTGTGCCCTCTACCCCCTCACCAGCCCCTGCAGGCAGCCCACACCACAGGGGACTACCCTGCACCCCTGGTCATGTCCCGCAGTCAGCCCATCCACCATGGGCATGCCCCACAGGAAGCCCATCCACCCTGGGCATGCCCCCCAGCCAGCCCACATGTCACCATGCACTAGTGAGCACCGACTCATGTCCCCCTGCACCTCCACCCACCCAGCATTGATGGGCACCTGCCAGCAGGCCCCGACTCATGACTCCCTTCACCCCCACCCACCCAGCATTGACGGGCACCTGGCAGCAGGCCCCGACTCATGTCCCCCTGCACCCTCACCCATCCAGCATTGACGGGCACCTGCCAGCGGGCCCCGACTCATGTCCTCCTGCACCCCCACCCACCCAGCATTGACGGGCACCTGCCAGCAGGCCCCGGCTCATGCCCCCCTGCACCCCACTAATCCAGCATTGACGGGCACCTGCCAGCAGGCCCCATCTCCTGTCCCCCCAACATATCATAAAGATGCACATTCATGGCCCTCATGTCCACCAAAATCCCACTGCATGCCACCTCAGTCTTGAGACCCAATCAAGTTTCCCATCCACCCCACACTGAAAGGCTTATTTCATGACACAAGCCAAAAGTCAACTATGTACATCAACGCATGTCCATCACACACACACACTGGGTGCCAGGGATTGTGTAAACCCACATTGTGACATGCAGTAATATTTTAAACAAGAAAAGAAATGCATGTCCAAAAATGATAAAAATAATTGAAGTCTCAATCCAAAGTAATCCAAAAGAAAGTACGTCCAAACTCCCCGTCCACCAAAGCAAATCCAAAGGAAACGTAAATTGTAAAATCCATTGATCCATGGTGATTAAAACATTTGTTTTCATAAATCCACAGTTCAACTATGTACAACGATTCAATTCAGGGTCCATGAGCCCAACAAATGAAATGAAACCTATAAAAAAACTACCTACGAAATAACTATGTACAAAAGGGTGGGGCATTGTCCAAGCACCCCAAAATAAAGCAAAACGAAAATGAAACCTAACACTACAAACTATATACAATGGCGGCGGGCTAGTCCGACGGCTCACTTTTGGATTTCCTGGGCCAGGGCATCATCGAACTCCTCGTCTATGTCCTGGAGGCGAGCCTCTTCCATGGCCCAGAGGTTTCACAGGGACGATACTATGTTCAACTCCAACTCCCTGCGAATTGCCTCGAGGCACTCGGCCCACCTCAGCGCCCTGCACATGGAGTTCTCTGCCCTTACCATTGTGAGCCGTGCCTCTTCCGCCCGCAGCCACTCCGCATCTATCCGCTGGCCAAACTGCTGCCACACGGAAGACACTCCCAATCCAGGGTCCCCTCTGATGTTGGTGGCCCCAAGCCATCATCGCTCCCACCTACAGCCTGCTGCTGCCGTGCATCAGCCCTGCCCGTTGTTGTCTGCACGTCATCTTCCCGCTGGGGTCCAGTTGTTGGGGTGGCCACCCTTGCTGGACCTCTGACTCCCGACAGGCAGGGATGTGTCCTGCACCAGCCTGGCCGCTGGGTTAGGGCCAGCTCCACGGGGTGCCCAGGTGACACTTGGGCAGGAAGATGGCACAGAGGACGACTGGCGCATAGGGGGTTCAGTTGAGGAGGGGGTCAGTAGAAGCTCCAGCACACAGAGGAACCCAGCACCGGTGATCCTTCCTAGCCGGTCGATGCAGTCTTCAAGGCATTCAAAATGACATGCATTGTCTTCATGAGAACCCTGCACGTCACCCCGAATGTCACAAACACACAATGCCACCCCAGCCAGGACAGGCTGAACACGGTCCTGTATTGCCACATCCGCAGGGAGAGGAAGGCCAGTTGCTGTGTGGCTATCCCCTCCCTGAAAATGAGTCTGGATGAGGGCATCCTTGCTGGTGCCGGATGATGCAGTCACAGGATCGGGGACATGATTACACACAGGCACCTCCGTGGCTGCCTCCTGTCCCTGCCCCTGGACTGCACCACTGGCACCAGTGGATTCCCCCCTCCAGGCCACATGCATGTGACTTCCACGTCCTCCTCCTCAAACAAACTCCCCACCAACCTGGATGACTCCGTGCCATCTTCCTCCATAGGCCCCTGTGGGGTCTCAGCTGAACCTTCTGCTGCCGAGGAGTCCACCTCCGACCTCCGCCTCTTGGACCTACCCCCGGCAGCTGCGGCTGCGGCACCAGACTCCTCACTCCCCGAAGAGATGTCAACCTGGGAGGGGAGCTGGGTCTTGCGTCTCCGGCTGGCGGTGGGATCCCTGCCGCTGTGCTCCACAGCACCGTCACTGCCCTCTTCATCAGTTGACACTGCAGACAGGGAGAGACAGAACACAGGCATCAGGGCAATGTACAATTGTCTGATACACACATGACAGTTGCAGATGAGTGGCATTCACAGACTTCAGACATGGCATCACACACCCCAACACACATGTCACTTCAACTCTCACACATGAGCAAAACAACAGGAATCTTGTACCAGGCAGCATCATCCACACACAAACAATAGCATGAGTAGCCGAAGCTGAGCCTGACGTCACATGCAACACAGGGAGTGCAGAACACATGCACAGACGCTACCAGACATACATGCATCTGTACATCTCCACCACCTGTCGCAGTGATAACATCGCCATCCGTGTCATATCTGGCAATCAGCCTCCTACATGTCAGTGTCACATGCATCCATGGTGTATCACAGTTTTACGCTTGTCATATACACACACATGCACATGTACATAGTGCAGATACATGCAGGTGGAACCAGCATCCATGTGTGGCACCACAACCATGCCACAGTACATACACAGAAATTCACAAATGTGTGCACCCACACCTGCATTTGGCCAGCATGCATACCAACACATACACCATCGAAGTGTCTCACACATGAGAGGACTCACATGTGGCAGGTTCATGTCCCTGTACATACACATCCATACATGGCCCTACAAAGACATATGTGCAACCTGCACACTCCTGCCACACCTCAACACGCACAGTGTCCAATCAGTTCGCATGTACACTTACCGCTCGACTCAGACGGGTGAGCCTCTCAAGGACCTGGACATGGAGCGCTGGGCTGTATACGTTCCAGGACCCTCATTTGGTTGTTGGTTAGGCGGACCCGGCACCCCTCAGCATCCGTTTCCTTCAAGAGGCGCCGGGCCTTGTTGAGGGTCCTGGACCTGAAGTCCTCCCAGTGCTTCCGAAAGTCTTTGATGTCACGGGCTGCCACCTCCTCCACGTTGATGGCAGCCACGATGTCCAACCAGATCCTCTTCCGTCCTTCAAAGTCAGCGTGCAAACTTCCAAAGAGGGCA
The DNA here is from genome assembly GCF_040938575.1 of Ambystoma mexicanum. NCBI lineage: Eukaryota > Metazoa > Chordata > Amphibia > Caudata > Ambystomatidae > Ambystoma > Ambystoma mexicanum. Next base: position 769,160,200 of record NC_090939.1, read on the forward strand.
TCATACTGCCCCAGGACTTGCTCCACCAGGACACCAAATTCATTGGCACTGAAGATGGCAGCCCTCTGCCTCCCTGCTGGGGGGTTGCCACTGGTTCCAGATGGTGTTGTGTCCGACATGGCAACCCCTGAGGCAGGTGTGGGTGCGCAGCTGGGTCCTGGGGCTGGGCTGTGGAGCGATGGTGTCCCAGTTGGGAGTCTTCTGTTCCAGCAGGGGTGGTCACAGCAACTGGACCCCTGCAGATGGCTGACATGCAGGCACCAAAGAACAGGGCAGGTGTTTTGCAGGCAGGTAGGCAGCAGCAGATGGCAGGTGGGAGCGTGCTCGGGGCTCTGGGGGGCAGGGAAATAGCCTTTTGGGCAGGAGCATGGTCTTCCGTGTGTTGTCGTGTGGCCAGCTTAATACGGAGTGATTTGGCACGTGAAAAAACTGCACGTCAGCGTGTAATTCGAGGAAAGGCCATTAGCGCGTAAGCGTGTCTTTTACGTAATACGCACAGGTGTTTCCCTCAACACGGGTGCATAGTGGATCAGCACATGAAAAAAACACACGTCCGTGTGTGAATGCGTGCAATCCGAGGAAAGGGCCTAAGCGCGTAAGTGACGTGATGCGCGCAGGCGTCACCCTCAGCATGGGTAAAAGGTGAATGTGAGCATGGCCAGCAGTTTGCTGTACGTGCCTTTCGTGTAGAGTGACGTGTGGGTTGCTAGTTCGTGTTGTTTCATGCGCCATCACAACTTCACAGCGGATCAATGACGTAACTCTTCTTTTGGCGGGGGTATTGGCTACACGTGTTTTTCATCATCACACTAGTCGGACGGTGAGTCGCGCACGCTATTTTGCCCACTGCGGGTGCCCCTGTGTATCGCGTACCCGTTTTCGAGGTCATAGTAGCCTGTGTGTCCCACGCATACGTGCTTTTCATGTTCCTGGGTGCCACCGCGTACTGTGGGAGGTTAATTCCTCGCACGTAGGGTGCAGGGGTTGCGTGCATGGTTTTACGGCAGTTTTGGGGTGCCTGAGCGTTGCGTGACCTGTCACTTAATCACTGGGGTCACATACAGCCTTGCAGGTGCAGGGGTGCTGTTAACATCTTGCAACCCACCCCTCTTCACCCTAATTGCCCAGGACAATTGTTGTGTACACCTCCCATTGGCACTTCTCCATCTGTGCCGGCACTACTCCATCTGTGCCAGCACTACTCCATCTATGCCATGGTTGGGAGGCCACCAAAGGTGAGGGGCGCCTCAGCTCGGTATACTCCTCGTGGCGGGCATGGTCAGGGACGTGGCCGGGGTGACCTGGGAGTAGGGGGACTCCAGGGTGGCCGCAGATGGGGAAGAGGCAGGGGTGTGCCAATTCGCCACAATGTTGTGCCATGTGTTGGTGCAGTCATGCCACCACCCCCTGTGGTTCCGGGAGATGCAGCTTCTGCATCTAGCACTGGCACCCATGTGACCCGGCAGTCTGTTTCATCGACTGCCACAGGCCCAAGGGTAGTGGTAGCTGCAGGTGCAGCTGTGGACACCACCACCCAGGCTCAGGGTCTGCCAGCGCTGGCTTCGTTGGCACTTGAAGAGTCCATGGAAGATTTCAAACAGGTCAGGAGGAACACTGTAGGTGCACGCAGGGCTGCCCTGATGAGACACTTGTCCCTGGGGCAGTAATGTCATCTGCTGCCCCGACCAGCTGGGTGTTGGCAAGTGCAGGGGCAGATGCAGCCAACAACACCCTGGTTGTGAGTCTACCAACCAGGACAGTCGCGGTCAGTGACCCTGCCACAGCGGATGTTGCTGCGCAGGGTCCATTCCAGGGCACCCAGCAGCCACTGACGCAAGTCAGGCCTTTGGTTGTCCTTCCACCTACCACTCCCTTGGCTAAATCCACTGGTGCCACTGGCCATACTGATCAGGGTGGCATTTGCCAGCCAGGGTCTGCGCCACTATCCAACAGGAGGAAGGTTGCACCTGCAGTACAGGCTCAGAGCCCACACACAGCCATGACCTCCTGCACATCGAGGAAGAAGCCTTTCTGTGCGCAGGAACTGGACTTCCATGGGGACTACGTGCGGGACCACAACCATGACATCCTAGTGGGGCCTAATTGTCAAACTAGGGCTGCCCATCGTGATACCCACTGGAAGCAAGTTGCGGAACATGTAAGTGCATTCGCCCATGAGGTGCGCACGGCGCAAGAGTGCAAAAATCATTGGAATTACCTCAAACGCAGTGCTAAGGCAAAGCGTGCCTCAAATTACAACATGACTCTGGTGACTGGCAGTGGGCCTGCACCTGAGGAGGAAGACCTCACTCCGCACGAGTCACTCGTTGCTGAGTTCATACCACCTGAATTGGTCGAAGAAGTGGGAGAGATGCAGGACTTCGATGCCCAGTCCAGTGAGTGTTGCTGCCTGTGTGTTGAGGCCATGTGTGTTTTACTTCTGTGGTGTGCTGTGCATGACTGCCACTACATGTCATGTGTACATGATTCAGATGTGCAAGTCATGCAATGCTTCACTGATGCATGGCTGCTCTGGAGGATGGCGGACATGTGAAGCAGTCGGGAACTGTCCATCACCACACTTGCACCCTACTCACATGCTGGTCACCTCAATGCCCCTCCGGTCCATGTACCAGCTCACTGGCCCTTCTGCATGTAGCCTGGGGTATCCTTCCTCTCTGCACTGGGACTATGTCATGGGATGACTGTGGTGCATGTGTCCTCTGCCTGCATGCAGGTACTCCACGTAGGCATGGTCCCTTGCTCCTCCAACCCCCCTGCACCCCAATTTGACCTTTGCACTGGTGTGAATAATTTTGCCGTAATGCAATGGCCTGTTCATGCCTCCTGTGTACATGCTAACTTCCACCAGCCAACCTGCAAGACACATGCAGTGGGGTACATCCTTTGTCCTTGATGCAGAGTGTCTCACTTGGACTGTGCAGATGGCAGATGCTCCGCAGAGACACGAGTGCCCATTCATGCTCCATGTGCATTTCATGCATGCCCCTATGTGTCCTTGAGTGCATGATCAGTGTAGTACGTGTCCAGGGTGACCTACATTTCATGGCATTTCATCAGCCTTCCCATGACCACTGTGGCTCAGACCTGCGTCCAACACATGTTTAGGTTGTGGCAGTCTATGTGGCTCACAAGCCTCACTCTGTTTATGCCCCACTGACTCTGTCCAACTGGTGCAGTGTCTACTGCACACATGGGTGTACTACTGAGGGTTCATCATGTGTCCTGATTACTGTCCCATCATCATCTGCTGTGTTGTCAGTTGACTCAGATGATGCAATTGATGCTAGTCAACACTGTTTGCCAATACACAGGTCTCTGGTCATCCTTTTGATATCATGCAAGGCATCCCTGCATTTCCACTTAGGGGGAGGGGTGGTTTGCTTGTAGCCATGCAACCCATTGCATGCACATTGCACGTGATGCCTGAACTTCTCCTTGCACTGCCTTCACGTTTTCTGATACACCTCATGAAGTACTTGTCCATGTAGGTAGTGAGTAACGTAGAAATGTTCTGCACTACATCAACCCACTTCTGAGCTCTATGACACCATTCTACATGCCTAATCACTGAAGCAATGTCAAGTTGACCCGGCATGCATGGCAGGTTCTCTTTTGTGTGTGACATGTCTGCTTCATGTGTGGCTGTCTGTGTGATGTCTATGTGTGTGTGTGTTGTGTGCTTCTAACATGTGTAGTGATCTTTTTTCTCTCTGCTTTTCAGATGATGACGCAATGGAGTCAGAGCATGGTGTTGTCATGCCAGGCACAGGGTTGTTATCATTACAGCAACCCGGCACAAGTGGGGGTCTTGGGGTGGTAGAACCTGAGAACACACATGTGCTACAGACCATCTTGTCTTTGGCTGGCAATGAGTCCAGCCAGATGACCACTCTGACGTCCATGTCGAGTTGGATGTGCATCAGGTCCATACGTCAGGGGTGAGTGATTCTGATGTGGACACTCCTATGTCCGCAACACCTGCACTGAGGGGTCAGACAGTGGTGGGACCTCCACCTGTGGTGGATCGGGATGCGGGGTCACCCTCCATACCAGTCGCTGATGGGCCTGGGCCATCACGTCGACAGGGGCATGTAGTCGTGCAGCCGCGGGCGGTGCCAACCCAACGAGGATGACCGGTCCTTGGGTCCCGCAGTTGTCAAGCCCAGCAACGCGGTGGCCGCATGCCACCGAGGTATACTGAGTGGGAGCAAGACATGACTGCCAATTCATAACGCCAGGGGGCAGCAATGGAAAACATTGCTGTGAGCATGGAGCGTGTGGCCCAATCCATGCTACCCCCAGCTAGGCAGGTGCTTCTCCAGCAGTGGGTGGCACAGTCCACAGCAGGCTCGGTCAGGCTGGGCATGGCGGCATCAGACAGGGCACGCCAGGCTGAAATGTCATCTTTGCATCAAGCAATTGCAGCTCACACAGAGGCACACATGGAGGCCCTGAGGGTAGACTATGAGTCCCTCAAATCCACTCTGGGTGTCCTCTTGATGTCCCAGAGGGCGTGGACAGAGGAGAGGTTTCAGCAGCTTGAGCGTACCATCTCGGCTGAGCCATGTGCTTGCCGGGAGGTGCATCAGTTGTCCAGCCACGCCTTGCAAGAAGAACTCTGTGTTACACGTGTTACCTTGCAAGAGGAATCACGCGTATCACTGGAAGTTCTGCATGCAGACCTACGTGTCATCGCCACACAGAACCAGGCTCACCCGTCCAGCAGACTTGCTGCTGATGAGGGGCAAGCTGCGTCTAGGCGTGGTCAAGCTCCTGTGTCACGTCCTCTTTTTCAGGATGAGCCAGACTCGGATGCCGAGGTATCTCCCACACAGGTCGGGCTGTGCAGGCGTTGAGCCCATGGAGGTTTTATTTCCTCAACATCATTGCATTTGGGTGTTGAACTGCACCCTGTACCTCCCCCTCCTGGGTGCCACCCCCCCGGGTCGTATGTGGCCATTTTTTATTTTTATTTTTAGTTTAGTTAGTTAACATTCGATTTGATAGTTAGTTTAATTAGGTAATGTAGTTTTTTTACAGTTAGTGTAATTAGTTAATATAGTTTAAAATTGCTTGTCTATTGTGCTTTCATGTGACGTTGTGGTGCTTTGTGGCCTTTGAAAGCATCCACTGTCTGTTCCAGCTGGGCCCTTCAAGCTTGTCTCGTGTATGTGTTTGCAGCTTGGGGTCCTGACTCACATAGGCCACTCCTGCTTCCCTTATCCATGGGCTTGCAAGGATGGTTCGGTGTTACAGTCTATTTCACAAGGGCTTTGGACTGTCATATCTGTGGCCTGTCTGCTGCTGTACTACTTATGTTAACACCCCTAGTGGGGATTGTAGGGGTCTTATTGACGGCATTTCAGCATTAGAAATGGGTGGTTTCAGGAATCAGGTGTCCATTAATTGCTATACATGGTGTTGCATGTTTATTTTCTTTATTGTACATGTGCTTGATGCACTTCATGCTGTAGAGAGTGTCCGCCACCCTTTGCCTGTCAAAGTCCCACTGATGGTGGGATGGAATCTGATGTACGTCTCCGACATGGTCCAGTCACAACCAGCATGAAGAGACACACACAGGGGACTTTCCTGCATTCATTTTGTGTTTTTTGCCCTTTCTGCAGGAGAATGAGCCTCCTGACCACCTTTGCCGGCAAGTGTATGTCTGGCAGCTGGCCATGTTTGGTGGTGCAGACATGCGTATGTGTGCGTTAGCAGTGCCACAGGGCTTGTGCTCATACATCCAAAAGAAGCAGATGTGTTTCCAGGAACTCCATTCAAGGTGAGCAGCACAAGGGTCACACACCACAGACAACCTTCCACCAAGCCTGTTGCACATGCATGCTAAGTAGCGCCACTGACGGTGAGCTTGGAACAGTTATTGGTGATGAAGCGCACAGTACAGCTAAAATGAGTTGGTGGACACATGGCAAGTTGCTTTCCAAGTTGTCAGGGGCACATGCAGGGGCTGTCGCACACATCCTCCAGTCCACCATGCTCCATTGAAGCAGATGTATAAGCCCATTAGCGTTCAAAGCCTGAAAAAATAGAGCTGCGCATAGGGACACCCAGCGAGGGACAGACTGGTGTGCAATGCATATCATTTGCATGTTCAAATTGACACATGCACTACCTCTTTTATTTGGGGGATGCCAGAACACTACTAGCACTGAAGTCGTACCTCGCTACATGCGTGTAGCTGCTTACCCAGGGACCACTGCATGATGTGTGAATCTTGACACATTGGTCTTCCATTTGCCATGCGCCCACGTGCACCTGACTTACTGCATTGACAGTGTATGAACCATCATGGGGGGAGTCTTACGTATGGTTACAAAGCAGCAGACAAGAGTGTTTGTTTGTGGAGGAGTTACTTGCTTTGGGGCATGTATGGTGGTGTGTGTGTGTGTTATGGACACACACAGATTAGTAACTCTTACTATCTTTGCAGCATTGAACTGCTCTTGTGACCGGACCTGAGAGGTTGCAGGCAGGAGGCCAGCACTCACCCCAGAGATAAGTCTCTCTTTGACTTCCATTTGAGTCATTTGGTAAAATGTGCATGATGTACATGGTTTATCTGATTGAGTATGTGTTATTGTGAATAGTAGATTTTTGTCTTTTCCCTACTTTCCCTTGACAATCCAACTCCCCTCTCCTGCCCCTCTTTCCGGTTATCCAGAATACCAATGCCTGTCCAACATATCCCTGACCCTCCTTCCCCACCGTGGTGTCAGAGGCCTGTGTAAGTTTGACCTTGCAGGCGCCCAGACCATGGAGGGGGTGGTTGGTTCGTGCCACTCCTGCGCCTGGACACTGGAGCAGTGACACTACATTGTATATTATGTGCCAAACCTGGTACACATCATGTTGTAGCATTGTTTAAGTGTGCTAACTTGGTTGTTCCATCATTGTGCTTGTACATGTGCTTTGAAATTTACTGCTACTTGAAGTCATCTACTGAAGACTCTTCAAGTGTTTTTTGCTGCCTATAGGGTTTTTGCCTGGCTTGTGTGTTTGGCTCCTTTGAGTTCTCTTATATTTGGTATGTTTGCCAGTCAAGGTGGCTTCTGAGGGTGCTGGACACTATTTACATGCAAGGTGGAAGATGGAGACAAAGGGGTATGGTGATCCTGTGGCCAGGTAGACTTCAAGGAAGAAGGCTACATACCCCAGACACAGTTGTTCAGTAAGTCATGGTGATATGTGACTGAGGGAGGGTGTTTGGTTGTTGGACAGTTGTCTTGGCCTGCAGTGTGATGGGCACCCTGACATTGTTATTGTGGTGTCCTATGTACATGATGTGTTCTGCTGGTCAATGCCTGTTCCTGTGTTGTGTTTACCTTTCAGGTGTGAGGGGATAGGTGTGGTTTGACATGCTGGGGTGTGCACATGGGCAATGTTCACATGTGATATGTAGAGGACACTGCTGGTCACTTGATTGGAAATGCATGTATTGAGTGCATGTCCCTACTGACACACACAGTCGCACTATGATCCACCACATGTACATCCACCCTTCCATGTCCAAATGTGCACACAGTTGGGCTTCTGGTGACCACTGTGTCCCTGCAGCACATGATCTATGACCATTTGTGGATCCTGTACATGTGTCAATTGTTTATTTATTGGTTAATTTTGTCCTTTTCATGTGATGCTCAAGGTGTGTCTCTGACACAATGGCTGGTCACTATGCTGTGTGCTGAGCAGTGTGTTGGAGGAGATGCACACAGCACATGCATTCAGGAGTAGGGATGTTTCCTTGCCCAATGTGCATGTGAACAGGCATTGATTGTTATGTTCATGCTACAACTGTTGGAATGCATTTGTTTAAGACTCGTTTTGTGTGGGAGGTTGTTGGTCAGTCATTTCATCAGATTCCATGACAGGCGTCATTGTGTGAAGCCAATTTCCAGTTATCACATGTCACTTCGTATATTATTGGTAATGTGTTGGCCTTTTGCTATTGCTTGCCATGTCATGGTGTGTCAAACAAGGTTGATGTGGTTTAGGAGGGTTTTGTTGGCATACCAGGGATTGTGATGGCCTGTTTTGCAGGGGTGTGTGATGCACACCTTGCATGTGTTCCTTTTGGTCACACACGATTGTTCATGTTTTAGTAGCTAGGATGCACACAATGTAGCACTTCCATGGCAACATTCTCAGGGTGGTAAGGTTGTGACAATTGACTGTCTCTTTGTCATCATCGATTATCACCTGGTATGTGCCAGGCCTGTGTGCACTCCGCAGGGGTGGGAGTTTAGGTGAAAAATGTAGCCACAAGCTGGGTCCGGGCTGCCTGGCCACATGCCCTATCCCCTCCCATGTGCAGGGTCTGTGCCTGTGGTTGGGGATGTGGGGGCACCACCATGTCCATAGGTAAACCCTGCAGTGTAGCAACATTGTGCAGGACACATGCTGCCACAATTATCCTGCACACTACTGGGGGTGCATAGAGTAGCTGCCCACCAGAGCCGACAAGGGAGCAGAAGCGTGACTTCAGCACTCCGAATGTGCACCCACTATGCCACTGGTTACAATATGGGCAGCATTGTATCTTACCTGGGGTGGTGTGGTGGGGTTCCGGATTGGCGTCATCATGTGGTTGCTCAGAGGGTAGGCACTGTCCCTTGGAGAGGTGATAATGGTTGTGATTATTGGGGCTTGTGTATTTGTCTGTGTGTGACATGCATGCATGTGCACGGGCATTTGTACTCACCTAAGAGCCATGTGTCACCATGCTGCCCAGCTTCCAGGGCCCGGCTCAGGGTGGACATTCTGTATATGAAACTGTCATGGGTGGAGCCTGGGTAGTTTGCATAGACAGAGGTGATGATTCCCTTTGCATCGCATACCACCTGCACGTTGATGGAATGCCAGTGCTTGAGGTTTCGATAGATGTGCTCAGTGGCCCTAGGTGGACGTAGGGCCACATGGGTGCAATCTATGGCACCAAGCACTTTGGGGAAGTGTGCTACCCTGTAAAAGTCCTGGACTACGGCCTGCCTTTCTGCGGGTGTTCTGGGCAAGTATATGTGCCCGCGGACAGAGGAGCTCGCAGTCATGATTGCCAACACCTGGTGTAGGCAACGTTACTGCGTGGCCTGTGAGACCCCCCCATTATGGCAGTAGTCCACTGAAATGACCCAGTGGCCAAAATATGCAGGACATTGAGCACCTTCTCCAAGGGGCTCAATGCTTGGGAGCAGAGGGTGGGGGGTGTAAGGTCATATTCCCACTCCCTGACCAGGTCTAGGATGATACGAGGTGGAAACCTATACCTGCCGTAGTCCTGGTCGTCAGGCATCCCAAAAAGGCTAGTGAGGGGGGAGAAAATGAAGGCCCTGACTATTCTCCTCCTCCTGCGGAGTCCCACAATCAGTGCTGCGACAAATGGGGCATTCATCGTAGCTTTATATACATGTTTCTTGTTTGCGCGCACTTTTATACTGTGCATGGGGATGCTTACGCCTGCCTTCCTGTGGCGGACGTGTTGACGCCTGTGCACTTCTTTTAGCGTGCACTTGTTTCCCGTATTCGAATCATTGAATACGAGTTGTTCACGTGCGTGTGGGAGTTCCGTGTATTTCCCTGCAGTACTTTCCAAATTACGCCTTCTTTTTCACGTGTTGTTCCCCATTCCGCGTGTTACGCCTCGTGTCCTGCCCCCTTTTTGGTGAGTGTGCCAACGTTGTGCATTTTCCCTGTGCACGTCACGCACGGCGTTCAGGTTGTTGCAATGACGTGTGCGCCACGCACGGATTTGGTGCACAACCAGTGGAAAACACATGCAGGCCCTTCCTTGAATCGCATGCGTGCGCGTGCACTTGCTTTTTCACGCTTGCGCCACCTTGCGCCAGCTTGCGCTGAAATTTCCGGCGCACATTTGTTCCATGAATCGGCCCCAGTATATCTAAATTCGTCCCTAAAACACATATTAATAGTTACGTCTCATTTATTTTTCAAACATTGCAGAATAGGTTTTTTGTATCTTCAACCTACTGTTTATTGTTTCATATGTAAACAGTTGTGACCTTCTAAACTCTCTCACACTCAAAATAATGTACATGGAACCATTTAAGTAACATAGAGTTTATAGGGAACACTTGTACATAATACAATTAACAGTGTTCTACACAATAAAACAGAAGTAGAAGATTGCAGAATGCTGTTTTCGCTTCTAATGTATATAATCTTCAGTATATTAAATCTACATTTATTTAGTACTGTTTTTAAAGTACATCCTTGTAACAATCCATCTCCTACTTTACATAACACACTTACTACCCTATATTTCCATTTCAAACTTTTATTTTATCATGTCCATATTCACAAAGAATATTACACATGTAATATAAAACATTGCGTCTAACAACATTAAGTAAGTATTCTTTAAAACCTATGGCAATCTTGCTTGGTGTGTGAGTATAACGTTATTACAAACAAGCCACTTTACTTCAGTATGCACCCATGTTGTGAAATGTCAAAATTCAATGGATGCCCCTTCATGAAAAATAATGTCACATGTTTTGAATGTTTTCTTACTAACAGAAACTTTACAAAATGTATAATTTTCTACTGACTTGTTACTTTTTCTACCATCTACACTGTATCTTTGAAACATAATCAATACATATTTTTCAGGATTGATTTTAAATTACAACCACAGTCACTGCATTGAATATCATGGAATGCTTTAATTACAAGGTCAGAAAAGTGTACATTTTTCTGATCAGGCATATGCAGATACATAAATCTTTCATAGAGATCTGGAGTAGAATAACCTTTCTTACATTTCGGACACACATGATTCCACTTGTAACACATTCCTACATACCTATCTACATTAACAGTTTCCTTCGCTAATAAATCAAAGACAATCATTACAAATTCTTGACTATCTTCCTGTGTATTTTGCAAAAATTGTTGATTTCCACTTGCAACAGCTACTACATTTCGGATTGACATTGAAGAATGTAAGCTGTGTGGATCTTCATCTACAGAAATCTTAAGAAATTAAAGTTCCACACATAGCTGCTTCTTTGTTGTGGAAGCTATTTCTTGCATCAATGGAGTCATTTGAAACAATATACGTAAAGCTGCATTACAATAGGATGTTCCTCCTGTTTCATTACTAAATCTGCAATGAGAGTATTTTATTGCCAGACTACTCTCCAACTCTGTTAAATTCTGTTGTTTTTTAGTCTTACAAGGACTGATTTAATTTGAATGTGATTTCATTGACTCCTTACTTTTCCTGGATGAGTGGTTCACAGGTAGAGGTATATGGTTCAGGTGTCCCCACAGTAGACACAACCTACTATATTCTTCAATGCAAGAAATGTCAGCTGTCATTTTAATTTCATCAAGGTTTATTAAAAATAAACCTTCTATATTTTTCACAAATGACAAAGCCAAATATGCCATTCCTTCTTTGAACACTGTATGACCAATGCCAATAAGTGCTGCTTCTAAAGTCAATCCTTGTGATTTATTAATAGATGTTGCATGAGCAGAGCACAATGGAAACTGTGCTCTTTTCACAAAGGTATCTTAAAAAGCAAGAAATGTGCAGAGGTCTGATAAAACAAGTGAGTTCCTTCTAAACTATTTAACTTAACTTCAATAGGTTCAATATTTGTACTGCAAGGAAAAGTGTGAAATGCAATCATTCTTCTCATCGCTCCATTGACTACACCAATTTCTACATTCAAGTTCCTGTTTAACATTACTTATGCATTGATGCACAGTTTTAAAACTCCTTCCAGGCCTGCTGTTTTAGAAATGTAATTCTCTAGTTGGCCTAATTGAGCTTTTGCTTTCTTATCCAACTCTAAAGGCATAACATGACCATCTAAAACATCACATGATGTTATCTCTACAATATGTTGCTTCTATGACAGTAGCATTGTAGAGTTAAACTTGTTACACTCTACAAGTGTGCACATCAAAGCAGCACAAGATATTTGTCTTCCCTTAAGAGTCAATATTACATAAGAAGGACTGCCATCTGCATGAAACATGTTTGAAATCAATCGTCCCTTTAAGACTACTTTCACATTTTACACAAGACCACCATTTCTGCATAGTCTAAGCCTGCAGATTGCCTCAAATTAATGGTAAATTCCTGGAATTCAAAACAATTCCAAAGGTTAAAACGATCAATACTTTCCATACTTTTTTGACTATCCTTAGATTGTAGCACTTTAAAAACTGGTTGACCTTTCAAAGGAGTTAATTGTAACAAGTCTCCAAAAACAAGTACATGCTTACCTGCAAACAAAATGTTGTAGTCAGTCCTCAAACCCTCTTGCATTCGCAAGTGAATGAAAGCTAGCATCAAGTTAGACACTATACTTACTTCATCTACAATCAAGGTATTTAATTTTCAAATAACTTTTCCTACATCTTCTGCTGCACTTGAAAGAAGTTGTTGATACTCGTTTGTTGTCATGCTCCACTGGTAACATCAATAGGCGATGTAAAGTAACACCTCCTACATTAAATGCTGCTAAACCTGTTGGAGCAGTTACAATACATGACAAAGAGGACTCTATTACATTTTGGAACATAGCTCTTATTGCATGAATTAAAAAAAGATTTACCTGTCCCTGCTTGTCCACTAACATACACTAATACAGGTTTGTTTTGCACACAAGAGCATTCATGCTTTTCATGCAGTACACTGTACTTCCCCCCTAGCAAGCTCAACATAAGTTTGAATAATTGGCTCACCAAGGACATTTTGACTTCCTGCTGCCGAATCTTGACTGCCCTCAAGATTCTCTTTTGACAATTCAGCTGCCAAAAGTTCTTCTTGACATAGTTCATTCTCTAGTAACTCTGAGTACTGTTCAAATTTTGGATCTGTAATTAAGCTTTTTTGTTAGCAATAAATGATTCTTCAAAAATGTTAAAACTTCCAAGCAAATCACTTTCCTTTATGTGAAGAACAACTGCAAAAGAGAAACATAAAATAATTCCTTTTTCTCTGCAGTTTAGCAAGACAGTTTCATGTGGTTAATTAGACTTGCCTTCTCATGTCTCACTAGACAACCACTACATCCATCTACTTTAAACCATCCTCTGTCATTGTTTGCTTCAATATTTTGATATGAATAGCATTGTGCTACTTTATATAAACAAAGATCCTCCACCATTTTGGATTGATTTGGGTAATATGTATCAATTAAATTGTTTTTTCAAAATCTCTGTACTGTCAGGTGCTGCTTCAGCTAACTGCTCTATTTCAGTCAAAGGCTTTAATAACCAATTTTTAGTACTAGCTGGTGCAAGACTAAACCAAACTACATTAATGCTATGTCCATACAGAGGCAAACTCATTAGCCAATCTGCAGCTTCGTAGCTACCACACTCTCTATGTGAATGCATCTTCAAACCAAAGCTTAGAAGTTTCTGACTGAGACTTTTATCTAATGATGAATCGGCCATACTTCGGCTGCATTGCTCTTTTCTGCTTATGTCATGTATGCTGTAATATAACGAGCAACAACTGTTGAATCATTAGAAATAAACTGTAAATCAGTATTTGCATTCCATAACTGAACAAGGACAGGATTATTATCATTAATTAATTGGCCTTCCTTATCTCTTTTTAAATGATAGGTATTTCTCTGTGACTTACAAGTAACATGATGTTGAAGAGATGATATTAAACTATTCACTCGACCAGCTGGTGTTACAGGCCTTGGAAAGCCAAATCTGTAGTACTTGTGTTTACTTTTGTATTTTCTATAACAGTACGTTCCACATTAATTCTTCTGAAACAATTCCACCTTGTTCCGTAGATCAGCATTCACATGCTGAGCTGGAATAGAACAAGTAACATATTTTTCAATGAAGTCCATCACACAGCTATCACTTTTCTTATCAAACTGCAGAGCATTTTTAATCCACAACGGTATATGTATATGTGGAGCCCCAGGTGTCTGGTACTCCTTCCTCTAAAAGAAATGTTCCACAGGGATAGTAGACCATTTTCTTTATTACAGATAAAGTGTAAAATGGCTAGAAATCTGTGATGAAAAAATGCAATACACTTACAGGGTCCATAGAACACAATTCTCCTAGTGTCTTTCTCTGCATTAGTTTCCCGAATGCACTCTGCAAGATCATCCCAACCATACTCAGAAAAACTTAAATTCACACACCAGGTTGAAGATCCCAAGTTTCTGATCATGCATCTAACCTCAGAGTGTCTCCTATACGAATAGTCTTTAGTTCCTGTCACCTGACTCCAGTTTTCACACCTCACAAGTCTGTACTTTACAGCTGAACACTAAGTCCAGGTAAACACCATTGAGTATACTAGTGGTCACATAACGAGGTCCTACCACACCCTTAATGGTCAAGGGTAGAGGTATACTACTATGTTCACTCTAGGTTCAGACTAGGGTTTCTTATGCACCTTCATTCATATCACATCTTCCGATGTCACTGAGAAACAACCTTTATTTGGAAATATATTTTCTGTCAAACTTAAGCATAGCATACCATGTCATACTGCTTCATCACTCTCCTAAAACACTGAAGTAAAATATAGAAAACCCTACTTTGCAAACAATGCTTTTAAACTTGACCAAATGAGACACCTAAAACATATTTCATTTATCTCGCAAAAACAAAAATTCAAAATGTACATAAAATATATGAAAACACACTGTCACTCACCTTCACCTGCTCCAAATAATGAACAGATTTTCACCATAGCCAAACACAGAACATGTGCACACTCTCATTTCTGGGATCAGACTGTCCAAAGTTCACAAAACGATCACTTTCATAGCTTTCACAAATCAATAGAAAAAACAGGACTGTAGAAAGAAAACAAATAAAATGCTGAACCTATATCAATCAATAAACCCCAAGACAATCCTTTAAAGAATACTTTACACAATATTTACACACTATATTAAAACAATCTTTTATTTTTTTACAAATACCATAACCATGTCTATAACCCCAGTTACACAACGAAAAACCACCTATAGAAGTGGTTGCACGTACATTTTTCAAATGTGCTAAAAAACACAAATTACAAAGATTTCAAAATCAATTCACATTAGCCTTCATATGAGAACATCCAAAAAGAAACCCATTTACAAATCTGAACTGAAACATCCAAAATATAATAGGATCACTGCACCAAAATACAACCAGCTATAACCGCAGGTACAACAAGCAGATTCATGCCTGCAACTATGAAAGAATGAAAAAATATACGACATGCAATGCAGCGTCCAGAACCCGCCAGTGGTCACAGCTACCCGTAACATTTGCACAAATTCAAAAAGACATATTGACAAGCTGTAATAATTCAAACAACATAAAGGTACACATGAGGACATGGATTCAGAAATACATGTGAAATTGTGTGGTGTAAAATCAATGGACCAACATCATCAATGCATAGAAATTGGAATCATTATACCTGTGGCTAAGGTGATAATTTTAGCCGCGGCTACACCTGCCAAAATACACAACATGCCATCTGCCTGTTCTTACCCACGGCTATCAAAGACTGCCGAAAAACATAATGTGCGATTGGAGCATTCGTAAACGCAGCTAAGGCGATAGTTATAGACATGGCTACATCTGCCAAAATACAGGGCTAGCCATTTTCCTGCTTGTACCCATGGCTATCAAAGACAGCCAAAAAGCACAACCTGTGATTGGAGCATTCAAACCCGCAGCTACGACGATAGTTATAGACGTGGCTACACCCGTCAAAATACACAGCATGCCTTTTTCCTGCTCATACCCGCGGCTATCAAAGACCACCAAAAAGCATGATGTGCGATTGGATTGTTCATACCCATGGCAATTACTCATCTTACAGTTGATAGCCACGGCTATAATACATCTGACACGACACAGAGTTTTATTGGCTGCTATCGTAATCACAGAAAAAATGTTCCACACATCATTTTTTTCCCCAAAAAATTACATACAGATGCGGTTACCAAAAATCCAATGACGCCCCAAAATCCTATAATCGTGGCTATGCTATTGCATGTGTTTCTTTTTATAAACTTAGTGCAAAATATTAATAACAGAAGACACACTAAAAAAAGAGTACGTAAGTAATGCACATGTTACACATTACATCTATAGCCTCGGCTACAGTCATCAAAACCGCGGCTAGGACCAATCTCGGTCGTTGCTGCAGTTAACTGCACCTCCAAAATCCAGCAGCCCATTGGACACAAATGTTTCCGCTGTTATACAACTATGTTTAAAAAATACACACGTTTTTATAACCCTCATATTTTCTATGCAGTGCATCACATGCACTATATAAAATACAACATTAGTGCATAGTACACAGTTGTTTTCTTTGTATACAGTAATCATTGGGCCACTGGGAAACAAATCCAACTTGGATTAAAAAAAATACAACTATAAATAAAAGCTAGAAGAAAATTCCATTACTATAAATAAACAGGGATTTATAAACTAGGTAGAAATAAACAAAGAACAATATACTAGTTGCATGCAGGACAAAGGCTGGGAAGAATAAGTACACTTGGAGAGCAAGAATATAGAAAATGGGTGAAAATAAACTAAGAAAATTATGCTGGGTGGTTGCAGGCCCGAGGAAGGGGAAGGTTAAGTAAACTTGGATAACAAGACCAAATAGGGTAGGATGAGTAAACCTGGCGAACAAGGGATATAAAACACACTTTTTTTTATTAAAAGAAATGAACACTACACATATATTTGGCAATATTGAGCCCTTCTCTTTTTAGAGATGTAATTTTCATATTCTTCCCCAGTTGGACATTCCAACATATCCAACCACAAGAGTAGCAGTAGTGATAGTGTCATCATTTGGGTTCCAAATTCATTGACAATGAAACCAACTGCTCACAGTTGGTGCTTCTTTAAAGGCAAAGAACACTGTTCCAGAAAAGATACAGGGGACATACATTGCACATTCTGCAGCACAACTCTACATCATGCTCATTCTGATGTTCCATCGCAAAGCCTGGGACATCAATAATGATAAACCATCCAATGCACGTCCATTGAAATGAGGTGGGTGATAACTATTGAAAGGTACACAAACATCATAATAGAAAAATGCATAGGGCCCATTCCTTGAATATACAGAGATTAGCGACACCTGCACACCCTCGATCCACCAGTGCAACAACATTACCAAGTGCAAATGAAGCCTCAACTTCAACAACAATGTCAACTACACACACTCCTCTTTTACCGACTCTGGATCTTTCCATGATCCAAGTCATGTGTAGACGATGCCACGAATGGGTAGTCAAGAGAGTAGCCACATTTGAGAAATATCAAACCATCTGCTAAAAATCCACCACAAAGACGTGCATGATGCCTATCAAAAATCACACAAGCACCACAAAATAAAAATGCATGGGGCTCAAGCATTGCATGCAGAAACATCAGCACATCAGCACATCAGCCACATGCCTGCCATCTCCACAGTGAAAATTCTGGAATCAAACCAGAGACTTGAAACACCTGGAGCACTAATTCGAACAATCACCAGAAATGCCATACAGGTTAGAAAAAGGCTTTTCAAAAACTGTCTACAAATGTGGTGCTCCTATCTCCAGCAGTACCACTATATTTTGAATATAGTTTTACCTTTAATGGAAGTTAACTGTCCAACATCTGATGCAATTCCAAAGGGATGATGAGAACGATATAGCAACAACAAAATAAAAAATAAGAAATGACAAAAATAAATTTACAAAATACCATCAATTGTACTACCTCGCAAAAAATTCAACACAGCTAAGAATTCTGCATAGCTGAAACTGCATTAAAATGACAACAAATACAATCAAATAAACATTCCACCTCACTAAACATGAATAAAATACTTGCCACACAATCAGAGCAAATGAAACAGATGATAATAATCACCATCTACTAGCAGTAACTACAATCACTAACACACATACCACTGCAAATAAACCTTAAAACGTATAAACATTTAATAATACTTACTTTCACATCACCCACACTCTGCCATGTAAAACTGCAGAAAATGGTGGCTTTTATACTTTCCAAAATGAATACCAAAAATAGTAGGACTACATACCAATAAAACTATGAAAATGGATGAAATATTTTACCCACCACCTATCACAGTCAAATGTTTTCCCCACCTAGCATCTTTCATAGCCACGGCTATTGGACGCTGCTACTGATCTTGGTTTGTATCCGTGGCTACATGCAAATTTCTCTGCACGTCCCAAATCAAACTAAAGTGGCCTTCGAATCAAATAAGTGAACAACCAAGTACATAAAATAACACACACAAATAAAGATTAATGCACTGTAAATTTAAATTTATAGAGGTGACTTTAAATATACCAGCGGGTACAGATACAACAAATAAAACACAGAATAATATTGATGCGGCTACGCACATGCTTTTCAAAGCCGCAGCTATACAGAAGCCCTTCCTGGGCATTTGCTGATAACCGTGGCTAATCGCAAAAACTACAGATTCAAAATTACATTTCCACTCCAACAAACTCCAAGAACTGTCCCGAACATGCTTACCAGCCCCCCTCCACTCCACATAGTCCTCCTCTAGTCCACTAGTTTCTTACAATCTCCCACTATATTCATATAAGATGCTACCCCACCCACAATTTCAGATAGCTGCGTTTACCACACGTCCACAAACACACAGTGTGTCATTTGCCCGGATAGAGCCGCAGCTGCAGAGGGGGGTGGGGCGGGGATCTACCCACAAATAGCAATGCTGCCCTCTGGGTGGCTGCTATATAGCTGCAAATAATATCAACAGCACCATCAAACAATTAGAAACTACAACACACACACTCACACACAAACACATCATCCATGCCCTGCTCATAGAAACTACTAGAAAGTCAAACTAGGAATCATTTTCCTGGAAACAGAGAAAGACTGCTGTGTGGATGGCTGCAGACAGTTGACTGTTTTGGTTGCTTGCTTTTTGTGAGAAACAAAATACTAACATGGACCTAGGTTTGAGAGATATTACACTTAAATGGTTGGGATTGCGGGAAATGCGTTGGTTCCAAGTCTTTCCAACATTGCTAAATTTAAGAGTTAGACGGCACCCAGAAGTCATACTAATTTATTGTGGAGTCAATGATTTGGGAAATGTACAAGGGGTGTCCCTCACTGTAATGATAAAACAAGATCATCTTTATATTTTCTAATCTCACTCTGAGGCAAACATGGAGATGGACAACCAGATTTAATGGTAAAATTGAGAAATCCCGGTGAAATGTCAATAAAGTAGTTTCAGCATTCATGATACACAGCAACCAATTATAACATACAGCAGCTCAACATTTCCAATTTCTATAGACATGACGGAGAACACCTAACCGATGAAGGTAATGCAGTGTTCCTTCATAACATCAAAACAGTAATTCTGATGTGCTAATGTTCTACACACAGTGTACCCCAAACCGTCCGTTTAAGGACTACTCATCATACATAAATACACAAATACAATAAATAATAACAAAAATATTTTTGATAATACCCACGGCTATGGGTTCATTGACTTTTTACCTTAACCACGGCTACAAAAAGTCAGATAAAGGGGGACTGGCTTCAAGTTTTGTACTACAATCCAACTTAAATGATTAATGCAGTACAACACTACTCATGTACTTATGTAAAGTATATGAAAAATAAGAAAGCACAGAAAAATACAATAAACTAGATAGGCAAACATTTCACAGCCAAAAAATATAATACCATAAGTGAGAATACGCAACCTAAAATACATTGTATGGTGCATCTAAAACGAGAATAAAATTGCTCCTTTTTATATTATTTTGGTTTAAGTATTTCCTTCTATTTTTCTCAGGTCTCACCTGCACAAAAGTCTGAAAGAACACATCCAAAATACCTACCAGGTCACTGAACATGGCCTTTGCCATGCCCTGTGATGTTTCCCCCCCACCCAACATCACTATACCTATACAAATAACTTTGAAATAAAATGAAACACACACACCCTCTGAAATATAGCCGTAACTACAGAACTACTGTTACCCCCAGGCATCCGTAGTCCATCATAACCTCGGGTATAGTTGCAAATGTCGGCAAATTGACCAAAAAAAGAAAAAGGCTTCTGTGTATCCCCCAGGCCATCACCAAGTGCCCATATCATCTGTGCCAGCTGCCCCCACTCTCCAGACAGCCTCCTCACCTCCCCTGCCCTCTCCCTTTCAACCCAGAACTCACACTGTTTCTGTGACGCAATTTGCTTTCACATTTCAAACTTTGTGTTGCAAACTCGGTGCCTGGACCCCCTCCACCTCCCAAATTTCAATCAGTGCCCTCTAGCCACCCCCCCACCTCTACACTGATGGCATGTGTATGTTTATTGACCTGCCTGACCTGCCTGTAGCTTTTACCTGCAATGAGAATCAGAAATCAGAAATCAGAAATGATCCTGCAATGCACCATGGGAGATATTTCTATTTTTTGGAGGCAAGGGGGGGCACTCCCTTCTCCATCAAATATTTAAATAACTACTACACAGAATAACCCCAAACCATACATGGCATGCGAGTCAGAGCTTCGTGCCCAAGATGTTTTAGACCTGGTCCAAATCTGCCCAGCAGTTTGGGCTGTGCGCTTTGACAAAAATTGACCTTTTTTGTCTATGGGAAAATGAACGGGAAGTAGGCCGCACATTTGGAAAAAAACAAATTTGGACGCTTAATAACTTTTTTTATTTTTCAACAAATCTTTACAAAACCTTGCATTCTGGTGGGGGTGGGCGCAGACTTTTAGTCACTTTCGAAATTTCTGTGAAATCTGTTACTTGAATCAAATGTTATTAACAATAGAATTTTGAGGGGTTCCTATATGTTTCTGACTCACCTTAAATATAGGGCGGCTATCACCGCCCTATAATAAATAATGAGGTCTACATGTTATAATGATATCATATGATAAGTGATTTGTAATGTGCCTGTACACAAGTGTCTCTAGGTGCAACAAGACAAGGAAGGGTAGAGAGAGGGAGGACAAAACAAAAGATCTTACTTGGTCTCATGTCATTCAGATTGTGCAAGTGCGTGGGGAGGGGAAGGGAAGATGTAAAGTGGCAAGAGGTAAATGGGGGAGAGTTCAGTGGCAAACACGTAAGTGCTGCCAGGGTGGTGGCTCAAATAAGTGCAGGGAGGCAGGGGACTGTGGATGGACATGCATAAGAAGCAACCACTAAGTTGTAGTAGCTCATCAGATCTGGGTAGTTAAGATCCAGATGCATCTATTAAGTCCAAAAACCGATCACAACACACTGCTGGCAGTAACATCAAAACCACAACCTCTGCATTAAGGTCTTTTTTTAGACAAGTGTTTAAAAGAAAGAGAATATGGAACCCGACTTCAAAACAAAAAATGTAACAATTAATCTATCTAACAGAATACGGATTGAGAAAGAAGATAAAATGTAAAAGCTCCAGTTAACTATTCATCATATAGAACTAGTTGAATGGGATTATCCAAGAAACCTGTATCAAACAACATCAATGTACTCCTTTTTCCACAATCACCTAAATACTGGGACAAGGAAGAACGAAAGAATAATGCATAGCAGAAGGAGCTTCAAGCTCAATGAGCATTCTAGTTGTTTTCAGAACACACCTGTGCGTGGGACACTTAAAGATCGACGACAAACTCTATGTGGCTTTGCTGTTTGGGAGAAGTCATTGCACCTGTCTGCGAGGCTTGTGCAGTGTGGAAGCACAAACCAGTTTGGCGGAGCTGAGCGACTCACCCGCGAGAATGCAGAGAAACGCTATGTCTACAGGACGTGCCGTCGAAACGTCAGGTTCCGGTGGAAGGCTCCTGGGCTTTAGGCAATTGACAAAATCAGCATTTGAGTTACCGGGACAGGTGTGCCGAAGCAAAGCCACGATAGAGACTGGAACGATGCAAGAGCAGTCAAGAGTCAAACACAGGTGGCAAACATTTGCTGCATAAGCACGAACAAGATCAAAGACGCCATACATAGCTGGTGAGTCAACCCAGGCATAGTGGGAAACCTGGGGCATTTCGGCAACCGTGCCATGTAGAAAGTAAAACAATTAAAGCCTCAGAAACTGAGACAATAAAGAGACTGATTGAAAACCAAGAAGGCAAATTGCAAATAAGCACCCCAGCCATATGTGAGAGAATGGAATGCTTATGTGGGGAGAACCTGAAACTATTGATGTATAAAGGAGATGTAATATACCAAAAGAAGTATATGCAACTGTGGAAGTGAAACAGGAATCACATGTGCAGTTAAGAAATCCTGGCTGGCGAGTACACCAACAAGTTACAAGTGTGCGAATTTCGAAAGCCCTGGCAGGAGAGTATACCAGGAAATCACAAGTGCATAAGAAGTGCAGACACAAGAACATACCACGCAGTTGCAAATCTACAGGAAGTCACAAGAAAGGATATATAACTTTGTTTGCTAAACAGGAAGGAAGAACTACAAGGCTTAGCATCTTTGTAAATAACAGTATTGGTGTGGGTCAAGAAAGACACAAAGAACTGCTAGAGCAAGAAATTCTTTGCAATAAGGAAGAATTCAGGGAAAGTGAATTCCCCTCTGGAACCAAGGCTCTTCGGCCTTGGAGAACGTTTATGTTGGAGCTGTTTAATTCACTCTAGGAACTCTTATTGTAATCAGCTAAGGTTAAATACATTTCCCTTTTCACCTTAGAGTTTGGTCTATAGTGTGAGGGTCAGAATGGAACTTTTAGACACAAAGACAGTTTTTATTTTAATATTCTGAGACTGACAGCTCCTTAGTTTTTGGATTTAGGTAGGGAAATTCCTGTTAGAGCAGGGTGGAGAGCCTTTTCTCAATCTTTTTGTTTTAAATAAAAGTCTTTAACCAAAAACATGGCATCCGTGTGTCATGGTTTCATTCCTGACTCATCAAATATCAAACAGTACATTCTAACCAACTATCACAGTGCCATCCATTGATGTTTTCTAACCAGCGGTGCTCAGAGGCATCTGTAGATTGTCATTTAAGAAACCAAGAATTTGAAACGTGAGCAGACAAGAAATGTCCTTCACTGAAGCATTGCACACAAATGAGATCTTTACTATTTGTCCTGCTGATGAAGGAGATGCACAAGGTATATTGAATACCAGAATATATTCATATGAATGTATGAGGCAATTAAGTGTGAGTGATAACAATGCAGAATTAAATCATGATCCTACCAGTGGGATCCAAACTAATTTATCATTGATACTTGATCAAGCTTTGACCTCAGGTTGAATTACTAATAAGATGAAGTTTATCACCACAATGTACCCATTTTGTATCTACTGCCTAAAGTATGATATTATATGTCATTTATAACGCACCTGTACACAAGTGTTTCTAGGTGTGACAAGACAAGGACGTGGCGACAAAGGGGGACAAAACAAATGATCTTAATAGGCCTTGTGTCATTCAGATCATGCAAGGGGAAGGGAGAGCAGAAATGACAGCAGGAGGGAAGGGGAGAGTGCAATAAGCAAAGCTCAAGTAAGTGCCATCGGGGTGGCCAGGTCTAAGTAAGTGCAAGGAGGCAGAGGACTGTAGGGTTGCAGATACAGTTCCTAGTGCACGGTAGGCCCAGAGGCAGTGAATGGGCCTACTGGTCGTGAAGGGGACTGATCCCCATAAGGTTCAGAGGGTGGCCAGGTAACCAGTTAGCGCAGCAGACAAGAACATCAGCATAGGAGAGAGAGAAAGAAGGCAGCTGCAAAGAAGAAAGGTCTGGAGTTGCTTCTGCAACCTGAGGTGGTCCTGCTCAGGTTTGAGAGAGGCAGGAAGGCTGTTCTAGAGTGAGGCACCATCTGAGGCGAGAGATTTAACCTCCCACTCTCTGCCTGGAGAAGCGTCTGATGCTCAGAGAGTTGGAGATGGATGAGTGGAGGTCTCAAGAAGGAAAGAGCGTAGGAAGAGAGAGTTGGATGTAGTGTGGTTAATGGCCCAAGAAAGTCTTGTGAAAGCCTTGATCCTTGCAGCCATCGGGAACAAGTGGAGAGATTTCAGGGCTGGTGAGATATGATCTCAGGGCTTGAGGCCGAGGACAAAAAGTCTTGCAGTCCTGTTCTGGATTAGTTGCAGAGGGGGAAGCGTAGAGGAAGGAAGATTTAGAAAGAGGATGTTGCAGTAGTCCAACCTAGAGAGAGAAGGCCTCTGGAGACAGCAAACTTCTGGGGGAAAGTGAGAAAAGGAAGAATACCTCTGAGGAGGTGCAGCTGGTAGTGGGACTTCTTAGAGAGGTCTGTGATGTGAGGAGAGAAGGAGAGGGTGGAGTTTAAGATTACACCATGGTTTTTTGCCTCGCAGGAAGGTGCAGGTAGAAGGCATTGGGAAGGCAGTCAGAGTGAAAGAGGGATAGCGGGAGCAGGGGTCCCAATGAGAAGGATCTCAGTCTTACTGGCATAAAGACAGAGATCAGTGGAGGCACACAATTCCTGAATCACGGATAGACAGCCAGGAATGAGAGAGAGAGCAGAGGAGGCAGAGGGGAGTGTGAGAAACCAGAAGGTTTCTCACCCACTAGTCACCAGAGATTTATCATTCACATGGCTAGTGCACAGCCATTGCTTTTGGATCCAGTTCCTGTGAGTGGACCAGTGTGGGAGGATCACCTGGGTCAGGAGCCTTTGGGGAGTGGGAGTGGGACAGCTGATGATGAGATTCGGTATCCCCTTCCCTGTAACACCTTTACCCCATCCTACCCGGTGGGACACTTTCTCAATGACCGCCCGCTCTAAGAAAAAACAGACTAAGACAGAGCCGTGTACCTGGCATGTCCAAATATTATGGTCAGGCAAGGTAAGGCAATTATCTACAATCACTCATGCCTGACTTCCATTACACTTCCCACAAAGATAAAAGGCGGAGCACAAGAGCACACTCTAGGCGATGTAAAGCACACAAGCAAGCAGCAATTTTGAGCCTGCAACTGAGCAGGAGTGGAAAGGCGGCAATACGGAAGGAGATCGCAAGGAGGGAAACTCCCTTGACCTTTTCAACAAGGAACTTTTACTTTCCCAAAACCTGAAGAGAAAGTGTAAGGCAAGGAAACCAGGCTGAAGAACGCTACATTGTGTGTCACAGATACCCTGGCCCTCCCGCGTCAATAATCA
Source organism: Ambystoma mexicanum (assembly GCF_040938575.1). Lineage (NCBI taxonomy): Eukaryota > Metazoa > Chordata > Amphibia > Caudata > Ambystomatidae > Ambystoma > Ambystoma mexicanum. The sequence goes on from NC_090939.1 coordinate 769,185,412, forward strand.
GTGAGGGAGAATCACTAGCCACCGTGGTACCATACTTGGCTCCAAGAACAAAGCCGCTTCAGTGAAAGCAACACAGCCGGTGAGTTGGGGACACCGATAAAAGACCCGTCTATGTTGAAGCCAAGGTTGCAAGCAGCAACATTGTATCATGAACGCTGTAGCAAACATTGTTAAAACACATCTGATAAGAAACGCAAGTAAAATTAAAACTGCTTATGAGTGATTGAACCTTAAAGCAAGCTACAATACCTTTGATGGAGTGGTTCGGCACCTCGTGGGTGCTCAATCGAAGGTCTCTTTAAAGTATCCAGCTGAGAAGTAATAACAGTAGATACATATGGGCCAATCCCGGTGTAGGGAGACCAATTGAAAGAGAACTAATAAATGTGAATCAAAGTGGTCCTGTGACAGGTCAAACAAAATCCTGTGCCCAATCGAAAAGTCTTTGATTTTGATGAAATAGAGAAAGCTTGGAAAAGTGGAGAAAGTTGGTCCAAGCCCGGCATAGAGAGATATATTTGAAAGCGTTGTGTTAAAGTCAGTCTGAGCACAGCAGATATGATATGATATGAAATTTATAACTCGCCTATACACAAGTGTTTCAAGGCATGACGTGGCAAGGGAGGGGGAACAAAGGGAGGACAGACAATGATCATACTAGGTCAGGTGTCATTCAGATCATGCAAGTGCATGGGATGGGTGAAGGGGGAAGTGCAGGAGGAAGGGGGAAGGGACAATACAGTACATGGGCATAGAATAATAACAATAAGTAAAAGTAACGGCCAACAGGTGGCAAGTGCAAAAGTAAGTGCAGAAATCAGGTGTCAAGCGCTGGTAGTGGGACTGTAGGGATACAGAAACTGTCCCCAAGTGCGGGGGTTGCCAGGCAGGCAGTGCTGATGTGTGTGAACAGGTGGGGGAGGGACCTGGGCCCGAGAACAGAGGGTGGCCAGGTAACCTGTGCAGATTCAGTTTCAGCCAGGAGGTCAGCAGGGGAGAGGAGGAGAAAAGGCAGACGCAAAGAGAAAGGTTTTGAGGTGCTTCTGAAACTGGAGATGGTTCTCCTCAAATTTCAGGGTGGCAGGGAGGCTGTTCCAGGAGGGAGGCCCCAGCCGAAGAAAGAGATCTACCACCAACTCGTTGCTTGGGGAAGCAACTGACCCTAAGGGAGTTGGAGGCGGATGAGCGAAGAGCTCGAGAGGGAAGCTATGTAGGAAGAGAGAAGTGAAGGTATTGATGCCCCAGGCCCCAGAAGGCCTTGTGGACAATGCAGAGGGTTTTGAACTTGATCCTCACAGCCACTGGGAGCCGTGCAGAGATTTCAGTCTTGGAGAGATACGATCCCTAGGCTTGAGGCCAAGGACAAGTCTTGCAGTCCTGTTCTGGATGAGTTGTAGTGGGCGGAGAGTAGAGGCAGGCAGATTTGGGAAGGGGCTGTTGCAGTAGTCCAGAGAGAACCAGAGCTCTGGAGACAGTGAGCTTCTGGGGGAAGGAGAGGAAAGGTAGAATACCTGTGAGGAGGTGCAGCTGGTAGTGTGACTTCTTAGAGACATCTGAGATGTGAGGAGAGAAGGAAAGTGTGGAGTCGAAGATGACCTCAAGGTTTTTAGCCCCTCAGGTAGGAGCAGGAGGGGGGCCAAAAGCGGCTGGCCAGAGAGCGACAGGAAAGGAGGGAGCGGGTGTGCTGATGAGGAGCATCTCAGTCTTACTGGCATTAAGGCAGAGGTTATTGGTGGCACACCACTCATGGGTAGCAGACATTCAGTCAGAGATGAAAGACAGAGAAGAGGTGGCCGAAGGTAGCCTGAAAATGAGCTGAGTGACATCCGCATAGCACTGAAAGGTGAGGCACAGAGCTGCAATGTGGTGGGAAAGAAGTGCCAGGTATTGGTTGAACTGCCAGGGAGAGAGGTTAGACCCCTGGGGGACACCACAGGTAGAGAAAAAGATAGCGGAGAGGAAGGACCCAAGTTGGACCTGGAGGGTCAGTCATAGAGGAAAGAAGTCAGCCATACCAGGGCCTGACCGGTAATACCCAGGTTATCACAGAAACATTTGAGCAGGATGGCATGGTTGACTGTGTCAAAGGCAGAAGAGAGATCAAGCAAGATGAGGACATGGGGTGTTAGAATCAAGGTTGGAGAGCAGGTCTTCACGGATGTTCAGGAGAGCAGTTTCCGTGCTTCTGACAGCTCTACAGCCAGACTGATGATCATGAAGACAACCAACAGATTCCATGGTGAACAGTGAATCATACAAGAAGATTTTATGTTAAAGTGGTTTCAAGACCGGAGGAGGGGGACTAGGGGTGAATTGAAAATCACCCAAGAAGTACATGAGCATCCTGAGTCGAAAGGAACTTTTTGATGTTTGTTGTGTTGCATCAGGCCATCTGAAATAAGACACTTTTAATGGCAAAGAGACTTTGGCACATAAGACCCTGATGTTGAATCCTTGAACTGCATCCTCATGCTAGAAAAGCCAGAGACTGTGCTAAGCTCGAGTATGCTGCCTTGTCCCATGCTGAAAACGTGGGGAAGGGAAGCTAACATCTTGAATATCCTGACTTATCATTTCTTGAACACTTTTCTTTTGCATAACATTTTTTTCCATACTATTTCTATTTAGAAGTAAGGATTGACAATAGGTTTATTAGTACAGGCCCTTTTATTTTGACAAGACGCCACTAGGACTGCGTTATTATTTGATGGTTGTATCTTGCTCCCATCTTTAGATTTAGGATTAGATGCACATTTTCCAAACCCAGTTGAAGTTCAATAAACACCCTTGAACTGTGATCACTTTTGTCTGTCTTATTGTTTGATACCATGCCTTCCTTACAGGAGCCTGAGAGAGGTTAGTGTAATCCGCATAAGACTGAAAGTTAGGAGAGAATGTAGAGATGAGGTGGCCCAGAGGTGCCAAGTAAAGGTTGAAGAGCCAGGGTGAGAGGTTAGAGCCCTGGAGAATACCACATGTGGAGAGAGAGGGGGTGAAGAGAAAGCACCTCAGTTGGACATGGGAGGGCTGATCGCAGAGGAAGGAGGTCAACCAGGATAGGGCCTGATCCCGATGCCCAGGTGGTCAGGCGGACGATTGATCAGGATGGTGTGGTTGACCATGTCAAAGGAAGAAGAAAGGTCAAGGAGGATGAGGACAGAAGGAAGGCTAGAGTCAAGATTCAGGAGCAGGTCTTCACAAGTGTTCAGGAGAGCAGATTTCATGCTTCTTGCTCCTTTAAAGCCAGACTGATGGTCATGTAGACAACAAAGAGATTCAGTTTAGAGAGTAAGCTGTGAGATGGCCAGATTTTTCAGGAGTTTGACCAGGAAAGGAGTGAAGTGATCAGGCGGAAGTTTGTCAGATAGACATATTGGAGAAAGGCTTCTTAAGGGGGTCATGCACAAGGGGGTGCTTTAGGGCAGAGAGGAAAGTCGGCCAAGACTGGAGTGGGGGTGTCGAGGGGGTCCTTGATGGTTCTGGAGGAGGAAGGGAGCACCTGCTTGGATGACACTTTCATAGATCAAACTTGTCTAGAAAAATTGTCAGGAGTGAACACGGGGAAAGAGGAGAATGGAGGAGGAGAGGGAGAGGCCAAGTGATGTAGAGGGAAGGGAAGAGGAGAGAGAGGATAGCATGTCCTGAGTTTTAGTGGTGAAGTGAGAAGCCAGTGCCGTGGAAAGAGCCTGGGACGGAACAGGAGACTGCAGCAGGATTGGCCAGCTCCTTGCAGATTTTGAACAGTTCAGCCATATTCTTAGAGTCCGCAGAGATGCAGGCTTGAATGTAGGCTCTCTTCTTGGACAGGACAGAGAGTCTGTATTGCCTTTAGAACAGGCTGCAGAGCAGTTTGTCAGAGGATGTGCCTGATGCCCTCCACTTTCTCTCCGCCACCCTACACTTGCTTTTAAATTGCACTTGGAGGTAGGCTTCACATGGATCTTCGTGACACGGACTGGGACATCAAGAGTGTTAGAGATAGAGAGGTGCAGGTTAGAGATAGCTGTGTCAGAGTGTGAGTCAGCCGCAGGTGTTTGAGGAGGGGAGAAAGTGGTGGTGAAGACCTCCACTGACACACGTTTCATGGGCCGGATGACCGAGAAGGTGGGTATCAGCTTCAGGAGGTGGGAGGAGAGAAGAAAGTGGTCAGTCCAAGAGAGGGGAGTGGTAAGAGGGTTAGATGTCTGAAGAGATGAAAATATCCAGGGTGTGCCTGGTAGAGTGTGTCAGACTTGAGGGTAAAATAGAAAGAGAGAGAGAGTCACATAGATTGCAAAAGAGCCCTGAGGAGGGGTTAGAAGAGCATCCAGGTGGATATTGAGGTCTCTGAGGAGGAGAAGGTGAGAGGTAGCGGCAAGTAGAGAGGAGGAGGGGTTGGCCCACTAAGAGAGGAAACGGGCGACCTGTCCAGGTTGCCTGAAAGTAGTGACCACTGTAAGAGAGAGGCTAGGAAAGATAGAGAGCCTGCAGACCAGGTATTCAAAGGAGGAGTTGGCCTACGCAGGAAGAGAGTATCTTGTTGCCATCAGGGAGGAAAGTGTAAAAATGTGTGACAGAGCTAGCCATGAACCATGTCTCGGTGAGACAAAGAGCCTCCAGATCAAGTTCTTGGAGGAGTCGCAGATGTTGAAGGACTGTTTGACAGCAGAGTGAGCGTTGAGAGTAGCTATATGGAGCAGATTCCAGATTTGAAAGACTTCCATGGAGGGGTACAGGCATGAGGTATGCCCTTTGGAGGTGGTTGAGGGCGCCCAGACTGGGCAGCCGAGAAAGAAGGAGATGCCAGAGAAGACAGAGAGGATGTGGAGGGAGCCAGAGAGGTGGCGAGGAAAGAAGGTGGCAGAGTAGCCAGAGAAGATGGGGAGGCTGCCAGGGAGGTGGCAGAAGAGGCAGGTGAATGTAGGAGTAGCAGGAGACGGACAGAAGTTGATAAGATGTGGGAAACGCAAATTGAAAAGGAGGAGATTGTGCTGAGGGCCATAGACTAAGATGGTGCCATTCAGATAAACATTAATGATGGTCTTGGAGGAGCGGAAGGGAGCCAGGAGAGCTTCCCATGGAGTGCCATCATTAATTGGAGAGGAGGAAAAAGGGGAGTTATCAGAGACCATATAAGGGGTCCCATAGGCCTGAAGAGAGAATGACAAAGAAGATGTCGGTAAGGGTCCATATGCCAGAAGCACTTGTGTAGTTATCAGCGATAGGGAGGCCTGGGTTGGCAACCAGAATGTCCCTCATGAACTTCTTCCATCCAGTCTTAGTGAGAGGGATAGGATAGGAGATAGAGTAGCCGTTAGAGAAGATGGGAGAAACAGCAAGCACAATATAGGTAGTCAATTAGAATAGTCGTTATGACAATTATCAGATTGATAAAAATAATGGTATAGGCTGATATTATTGATCACTGAACCATTTACTTGAAGTTTCAGATTTAACTAGGTGTAATGAAGCCAGTTTTTAAGGCACAGTGCTTATAAGGAAATACCTTGGTGAGTGATTACTTTGATATATTTATTATGGTGATGGGTAGCTAAGGTTTTCGTAATGGAACCTATATCTCACAACATGTGGTAATAACAAAGGAAATTAACATTGGCACATTGGCCCGTTGGTTTATGTTTTCTGTGAGCAGGTATTTTGATGACTATGATTTGGTATAAGTTTGATCCTTAAAGGTGTGTTTGCTATATGGGCAATGATATTAAGTGAATATAGTATACACCAGATACTGGTTATCTCTTTTCTTTGATAAAATAGAGAAAGATCATCTTTTTTCTTTGTCCCTTTTCCTTTTTGTTTGTCCATAATATTGTATGTTATCATTTATTTTCTAATCTGGCAATTCTTGATTGTGATTTTTACCTATATGGCATTAGTTTTGAGAGACCAACCACATGTAAATTATGCAATAGGTGTTTGCCAAAATCTTGCCTTGATTAGGATTTAGGTCAAAACACGTGTCAGCATTTGTTAATTGGGTTTGTTTAATGTATGAAATGATCATACTTCTTGTTATCCTTTGTATTGTCTAGAAAGAACAATTGTTAGGTTTTGAATAACAGAAAATGCCAAGTAATGTTTGTATTTCTGCAATTAAAAAAGATACACGTTTAAGATTTGGAGGAGCGCAATTACTTGGATTAACTGTTCTTTGTAAATTTCAATGATTTTCATTATAGATGATCTGCTACTACTTCTCATTGGTGGATCTTTATTTGTGCTTCTCTGACTTTTCATTGTGGATAGATCATTATAATTTGCATGCAATAGATCAGACTTTTTCAGTCATGTGTATAGCTTTTATGTCACTTATTGTGTATGTCAGTTTTTCCTTATTGATGCTGTAACTCTGTACTTGTTCATACTACTAGTAAATCGGGATCTGTATGTTTTTTTTATTTTCATTTTTCTATTTTAATACCCATGTCTTATTTGCCATTTTTTTAATTGTCTTTTCCTTATTATACACTTTTTTAAAAATGCTCCTTCTTTAGTCTGATTTGTTTGTGACTTATGTTTCAATATTCAACATTTACCTTTCATTTCTGTTTCTCATTTTTGCTTTGTGTCATATTTTTGTGGTTCACTTACTTATGCTACTTTTTCATACGTTAGTTACATTTTATTTTTTAAATGCTCTTTCCAATGCCTTCTTGCTGAATGAGTCTGTTTACACTTTATTTCTGAGACAACGTCATTTTGCTTTCTATGGGATGACCTCATTGCATTCCGGGCATACCTGGAAGGTGGTCACAGGCTTTTTAATGTTATATTTAACAGTGCCATAGATGCATTCTAATGGTGTTACATCCCTGGGGTGCATTTACAGGCCCTAAACCGAGATCCCTGTCACCTGAATAGCAGCATTAAACATTGCCACCAAAAATGGCTGTGATTTGCTTCCCTGGCAAGCATTTGAACATTTCAAAGAGAACGGCTATGTGTTTGCTTTTCTTTCATCTGAATAACAAGAAGTTACGCACTACATTCAAAACATCCCTGCGTTTACTTTTCTTTCATCTGAATACCAAAAAGTTATGCTCTATATCCAAAATGGCCTTGTCTTACTGTTAACTTACATGAGGGACAAGGATTTCAACATTGCAACCCGACACAGCTTTTGTTTTCACTTTTATGTGAACAGCAGCGCTTTAAAACACTGCAAATGAAAAAAACGGCTTGGCTTTTGCTTTTGCTTTTGATCAATGTCAAATCAAAGAACCCTGCATGGGGGGCCTTCCCCTCTGTGTCAATGGACCAACAGCAGATACAAACTCACTCAAAAGTAACACATTAAAGAATCCCATGACCTACAGAACAGCCTTTTAAACGTTAGATGAAAAACAGCTTGCACACGTGTGGAATAAAGAAAAATTACTTTTAATAGCCACTGTGAAAGGTTAGCTTTTGCTTGCACAGAAAATGTCAGTGACATATGTTGTGGGTTGGGTGTTGACTAACACCATGTACATTATGTTTTCCCCCACAAGACTTCAATCACCTTGGAAGAGGCTCAGAATACCAGAAATGTTTTTTTTTTAGCTTCAGGCAAAAACTCAGTTGAAAGCCTTGTCTCCTACTTGAAGTCATACCTATAAGTGAACTATTCCACAATGTGAATGATGTGATGTGACTGAGGGCATTATAATTCCCTGCTCTGCCAGACTTGCAGGCAGTGCTAGTAGGGAGGACATTAGAAAGCAAGTATGGCTAGAGCTTGACCAGCAAGTTCCTCCTGCAACCACTACCAACGACAAACTGACAAACTTCAAAGGGTGAAATAAAAATCTTTGGTCACCGGCTGAGTCAGGGGAAGACAGTTGGCTGTGGGGGATGAAGCACTACCCTCCCATATGTGTCAGATCCTCCAAATTGACATTAAAGCATTGATTCATTTTAGGCATTTTTCACAGCACTCCGAATAAGAAGTAATTTTGTTTTCTGCTATTTTTCCATGTGATTGCCAGGTGGTTGTTTTGAGACTAAGTGTATGTTCCTAGAACTTTGTGGAATAAAATGTCCAGTAAAGACTAGTTTCTGGCTCATTTAAAAATGTCACAAGCAAGAGATTTGATGTAAAGATGGAAAATGAGATTATGAACATGCTTAATCATTTCCAGAGTTATAACTGTTATATATTTTATGAAAAGGACAAAAATGCACCAAAGGGCCATGCTACCTCACACAGAATTGGTGATCGGCTTACCTAATTCCCTATGACTAACGGAAACAGCAGATATATTTCTTATGGCGGTGGCTAGAATAAATATGAAGTAAGGAAACATAATTCAGTTTTGCTAAAAAGTTGACCTGAGAAACAAAGAACTGTAATAAATGCCAAACCGACAGATGGTGCTCCCTCCCCTTGAACCAATGATGCCAGGGGGTGGAGAGAGGAATGGTGGGCTGTCCTATCCCAGGGTAGGAGTCATTCTAGAATACTCCCCCTAGATATTAAAGAGAATTATGTCATTTGGGCTATACAAAGGGGAGACTGTACTAGACACAGGACTCACACACACACAATAATCTGGGGAGACAGGAGAAGGAGGACAGAGAGAAGGCAGCTGAACCATACCAAGGAGATTGCAGAGATCAGACCCTTTGCCTAGCTGTCCAGAGCATCCAGAGATCCAGTTGGCTTTCCAGATTCCCAAACCAAGCCTTACTTTGTAAGTAGCAAATAACCCCAGCCCTAAATTGCATAAACCTTTCCTTTTTGTACCATTGCATCCCATTGAAAATCCCATTAAAATCCCATTGAAAATCCCATTGAATCCCAATTGAAAATCCCACTGAACGTCCCAATTGCCAGTATAATTCATTCACCTTTCCATAGAATAATTTGTATTAGCCTGTGTATGTTAGTGTATTCCTTCTTTAAATCTTTCCGTTGTCTGTATAATCCTTAGTAACATTTTGAAATAAATCAATTAATTCCCCATTTAAATTCACATTGAAAATTGTTGCCATTAGAAATCAACAATCTTGTTGAGTGTTTCTATTAATTATAGTCATTAAAGTATTGCTTCAAAAGGATTAGTCTCCTTCTCACTGAAAACCGAATTTACCCGTGCATTGTGTTAATTACCCCAGAAACTTCTGATTTGATCTGTCCTATTGAAAACCCCAAACTATAGTCCCATTGAGAGCAATCCCGTTTGCCTAGAATCCTATATGTTATGTGCCTCTGTCCTTGTCTTTGAAAACTGATTTCAGATTTTAAAAGCTAAACCCTTTCCTTAGCTACCTGTCATTGCAAAACCCATGTAAAATGAATTTTCATTTGATGTTTGTATTTTTTTTTCTTTTGCATTTGCTTTCTCCCCAGAATCGATTTTACTACCTCATTTCCACATTGGTCTGTCTACTTTTATTCTGTCCTCTAGCAGTTGTGCGAGTAATAAGCAAAATCCAATTCTGTCATTTTGCTCCAAAAACGGGTTTTCATTTTCTTTTCTGAATTCCCATCTTGGGGTGGTGGGCATTATTCCAAATCCGATTTTTCTCTCTATATCCTTAATCCGTGCCACTGCATTCCATTCAAAGGAATTAACTTAGCTGATGTTTGGAGGTGAGTGTTGCAGGGGGGAGTGCTAAACATTGGGCCTCATTACAACTCAGGCGGTCCGGAAATAACAGTGGCGGTAACCCCGCCGCCACTGTTGTTTCCGGACCGCCTGATCCTGACTCCTGCAGGCGGGAGGTGATGTCCCCGCCAGGTCTGACCTGCGGACGAGGAAACACTGGCAGCTTTACTCGATGGGAATGGGGATTAACACTATTCCGCCTCCGTGATTCCCAGAAAACCGGGGTTGTAATGCCCCGATAATTCCGGGAATCACGGAGGCGGAATGGTAAGACGAGTCCAGCGGTAACCAGGCGGTTTTACCGCCACGGTTACCGCCGGACTCGTAATGAGGCCCATTGATTCTATCACTTGATTAAAAAACGTTCTTTTTCCTGTTTTGCCATTAAAGATCTGTGCAAACTGTGCTAGGATATCTGAACCAATTGTTCTGTAGGAAGCATTGCATTTGTGTTGTCACATATTAGTGGCTGCTGTATTTTGAATATTTTTTACTTTTTCATTACATAATACATTAATAAATATCTTATTGATACACACTGGCCTGGTTCCTAGTCCATTGTGGTGTTTGTAAAGGTTGGGTGTGTGATTGGTTGGTTGCCTACACAAATTAAATAACCCATGGTTTATTAAAGATAAAAAGTGTTCTTATTGTGCGCCACATTCATTATCGGGGAAGGAGTCCCTGGCTGGAGTGTGCCGTGCAAAAAAAACGTGAAACATATGTCTATGCTAGCGATGCACTTTTTCTACATGAAGCTATTGGTAAGCAATTCAATCGCCATATTGGAAAGTGGGCATCGATATGCAATTTTCCAGGTATTTTTAGTGCCTTTTTGACAGTGGTATGGACAATATGTTGGTCTTTATACTAGGGGCCTCATCAAAAGTTGGGTGGTATCCCGATGGGATACTGCCTAACTGTATTTGCGTTACTACTCACCCATCCAGTGGTATTACCGCTGGTTCACGAGTTGAGAGGTAAACATAATTCCCCATCGGACCCCATGGGGAATTTTCAGTGCAATTACCACTGGCTGTATTACCGTGCGGTAATTACACTGAACATAAGCATTTTCCCCGCACATTTAGCCCCAGCTTAGCGGTGGAGGTAAATGCTGCCATACTCATGCTTGGGTGGACCCTTAAATGCATCGGTAAAAGCATTAACACTGCATTTAAGGGTTATTGCCAAACTCGTGATGAGGCCCTAGATTTTTTGTTCTATATTGTGTGCGGGGTATGATATAACACTATATTAGTTGTCTTTTTGGGTAGTTTAATGGACCATATATAATTTAAGTGGGTTTACAATGGTTATCAACGTTTATATATATATGTGATTTACCTCTTTACCTTTGTGTGGTGTGTTGGCATATCTTTCAGCCAGGTACGTATGTCTTTTGTTATCTTTTTTTAGAGCTTCTATCACAACAATGAATTATTACATTCAGTGGATATTTATTTAGACACCTTTCATTTATTTGTATTCACAGACTTTGCCCTGATGGAGGACCTTGCAAGGTCCGAAATGCATTGACCATTCTTTGCCTGCATTTTGAATTTGAAAATTCTGAAACCACATTCAATTGATTTATCGCTCAATATGATTTGACAGCTGAGAATTTGTGCACTTATTGGCCAGGCACCTCCAGAAATGCATATTCACCCTCACAGAGCATGCTCCCTCCAGGAAAAATGTTGGAAATAGCAGGACATTCCAAAATGTTGCCACCAACACTGCCTGTTTACAAAGCACAATTGATTAATTGACACATTGTTCAAGTGAAGTGAAGTTTCACACCTGTTTATTAAGTATACTCACCAAACCCCTTTCAAAGAAAATCTCATTTAACCCCCAAAAGATCAAACAAATCATTAAATCAATGTACTCTGGATGGAGAAGTGGATATGGGTGCATGGCAGGCAGCAAGTGTGCATGTGGCTGGAATGGATGAAAATTAACTCATGACAGGTATCAAAATGCATGTAGCATTCAGGTTACCCAAAAAAGGCCTCTTAAAAAATGAAGCTCTGCAGAGAAGCAAAAAACCTAGAACAGGGATTAACTGTGTCCTACTGGGCTGGGGAGAAAAGGGTGTTGTGTGTCAGCTGCATTGTGAGTAGTATATGGTAACCCCGATGCCACTACATAAATACATCTAAAATGAGAAACTACTCGCACTCTGCGCTTGGCCAATATAATTAGCAACAATTGTCCATATATACAGTATCCCAAAGTCTCAAGCGATTGGTATTCCAGTTTTTTTTGTCTGGTATTAGGTAAGCCAAAACAGCCAACACGTGTTTTGACTCGAAAGTCTTTCTGAAGGAAATTGGGTCTTTCTATAAGTTGCCAGATAAGTGGATCGGAGCGTTCTTTTGAAAATAGGTATTTGATGTTGTTGTTAATATTAAAGCAATCGTCCCTCTCGTTGGAGTCAGGTAAGTGGATTGGAGCGTTATTTTGAAAGTAAGAATTTGATGTAGTAGATAGTGTTACGGCAATTATCTCCCTCGTTGGAGTCAAGGGTTTTGAGTGAGGTGTCCTGTAAGGAGTCGCTTCATGGACTCTGCTCGTGTCTGCCACTCGCCGGAGCTTAAAGATTTGTTGTTAATGCATTTGTTTGTGTTTACCTATTACCAGACAATAAACTGGAATACCAATCGGTTAAAGACTTTTGGATATATGGACAATTGTTGCTAATTATATTGGCCAATTGCGGCGTGTGAGTGGTTTCTCATCTTAGACATATTTCTGCAAAGAAGCATTAGAAAGAAAACTTCCAGTGGTTCACAATCCAAAATTAATCCAGGATATGAGTGGCAGGGGAGGTATTGGGGTGATGCAAAGAGCAATCCAGGAGTGGAAATCTAGGGATGGAAAATGCCCAAAAACAAAACCCATCACTGTGGGTTTGATCTGAAATTCTCAGGGGGGCATAGCCAATCCAGGGAAGTCTCACAAAACAAACTTTACGAGCAAGGTGACAGGAATAAAAATAAAAGAAGAAAATGAGGATCAAATCAATGAAGAAATAATATATCACCTTGCGCAGTGTGGTAGGAGTGGTTTGATGTTCTGGCCCATTGTGGCTCAAAAAACCCTGGAAAAGACAGGGTACTGCAGTGCTGAGAAGAGAATGGTGGAGGAGAGGACAGTGGAGGAAGAATGGGGCATACACCCACTGTTTCCAACAGATTCCATCAAGTGTGATATGGACTGTTCCTTGTGGACCAGCACCCAGGGAAGATGATATGTAACTGGTTGTGTCCCAGCCGCTTCTCAACCATGCAGAGACTGATTGAGAAATTAGAACAGTCAACATTGCACAGAGCTCTAATGCTGCAGAAGGAAGTTCAGAGCACTATTGAGCCTGGAGGCTTGCTCTCGGGGAGCCTCATAATCTTTGTGGGCCTCACAACACTATCACAGCACATTCTTATAGGCCTCTTGCACATGGCATTGGTTGGGCAAAAACGTATAACGATTCTCCCCAAGCAGAAGTAACCCCCTGATGCCTTTCTCCATGTCTCCGGTGCCTCCTACAACATAGCCTCAATCAGAATGTTGGTAGCTCGCAGTTCCTATTACAGGACATCCTTGGACTACTGCATCTGCTTCTGAACCTGCCCCATGGAGACACAGGTAGCTGCCAGGTCCACATCCATTCTGCTCGGCAATGCCTGTCCTTCCTCTATTTCTTATAGTCTGTGCATGATCATTTTGACAATTGTATTAATATGGGTATCAGGTGGTTGGAGGGTTTTAAGAAGGTGGGAGTGGCACAACAGGCACCTCCGGAGTGCCAGGCCCTTGTCACACTATCATGCAGAAGCTAGAAGCTGTGTCAACCTTCCTACCTTGCTGGGAAAGAGGATGGATTTAGGTTGTTATGTGAAAATAGTGCATCTCTTGGATGTGGAGTGGATGTCTCTGACATGGTTGAAGCACCCAGATTTTCTGCCGGATCAGTGGTCTCTTCATCTTCCAAGTATTTATCCACCATTGGGACAACTTTTCCCTTTGTTATTGTGAATAAACTATTGGTAGGCAAAGTAATTTAGTATATGAGAGGCAATTCCTTCACAAGTGTGGTTGTAATGCCTCTCAGCATTATCAATGTTTCCCTCAGCACTCCTTCATGGGTAAATATGTGAAACACTAGAATTATGTCTACACACTGTAGTGCAAAACAATAGGTGATGGCTGGAAGGTTTAGAATTAATCTTAATCCTCTGGCAATTGCTCTGGGAAACTCTTCAGACTGTTTTTCTTCACCTGTCAAGCCATTACAGAAAGGACAAAGACCATATGCAAATCAGGCTTGGTCCCACCCCAAAGGGGAAGTCCAGGCAGAACGTCTAGGCCACATCCCTTCTGCACAAGAACACAAGCATCCCATAACAAGTTTTGGCATCATCAGTGAGGAGTAGCTTCGGACTCTAGGCCCAGCAGGCATGGGTCCCACATCTGGGCATGCCCGTCCCACTCGGTTGACAATGCAAAACAAAGAGGTAATGGCTGGAATGTTTAGAATTAATCTTAAACCTCTGGCAATTGCTCTGGGCAGTCCTCCAGACCATTGTTCTTCACCTGCCAAACCATTACACAAAGGAAAAAGACAATATGCAAATCAGGCTTTCCAAGCCCCAAAAGGGCAGTCCAGCCCTAACTGCTAGATCACATCCATACTGCATGAGACCACAAGCAACCCCAGACATGTTTCAACCTCATTGGGCATCATCAGTGAGGAGTAGCTTGGTTCTCTAGGAACAGCAGGCATTGCACCCACATTTTGGCATGCCTGTCCCACTACGGGTGACAATGCAAAACAAAGAGATGATGGCTGGAAGGTTTAGAATTTATGGTTGAAGAGGAAGACATGAATATGGCCATCGTTGCACCTATCCCACCCTCCCCTTGATGGCAGAGAAATGAAAGGTGTACATCGTTCCTGGCCCCATCCTCACCATCGTCGATGTACCGTAGATGTGAGAAACGCTATTCACTCAGACAGCCATTTGGACCCTACCCTGATGATGTCACTGAAGAAATAAGTTTGCAGTCAATGGAGCAGGTAGACTGACTGTGATGATGCAAAAGCTGATGATGCCATGACTGACTACGGCATAGATGTGTTAAACATGGAGCACATATTTATTCCTGCATAACGCTATACAGACACTTTGATTAAATTGCTTGCAGACATGTAGAACATTCTTATGACTCACTTAGATAGAGGACGGACACACATTTGCTATGCAGTAACTGCAAGTTACACAAGCATACATATAAACTGCTTGCTGATGCTGAACGCAACTAGCATGAGTGGCCATGTAAATCAAGATGGAGGCAACAGTCGCATTGAAATGATTGGAGGGCAGTGGAAGGACTCAAAAATACAGAGAGAGACTTGACATGCTGATTTCGCAGAGACGCGCAGACCAGGCTGTCAGTACAGCCAGAGTGCATATTCGTGCCAAGGAAACCGATTGAGAGGAAATTTCAGATGAGATAGGATACCTGCATGTGTAAACGCTGAAAATCCTGATAAATGCAGGCAGGAAAATCAAGTTTGTGGTTTTTACATACGTGACTTGATCTTGGAAGGCAAAGCCTAGTCATTCAAGCCAGACGAGGGACCATTGTTCTCATCCAATCGAAGACAAAATGATACAGAGTAATACCCAGTACAAAGACTAATGCTCTGTCACAAGGCCTAGGAGATCTGACATGGTAACTTGTTGGGTACATAGAGCACCTTTGAGGCTGTTCTCACCACCTTGAATAGATGCACATGTGGTGGTAACTTTCCAAAACACCAAGGATGAGAAGACCCTCTCTAACCAATCCTTGCTCACCTTCCACGCTAGATCACACTTTTTTGCACGGCCCAATGACAGCTCACTAACTTGACATACCTGTGGTGGTGCCATTTAGGAGGAGGTCACAGGAGGAGCCACCAGATATGGATTAACCAATAACAGTACTAACTCCATATATGTTCCATATATAGCCTACCTCACTAGTCAATCCTATTCCAACTTAGGTTTTTTGCAATGTATCATTATTTTGTGACATCACCATGCCTTAAAACCAATGACGAGTATGTAACTGACGAGAAAGTATAGGACAACGCTGTGCTGTCCAGAACGTGATCCCTGTTATGAAATCTTTCAATAAACAGTTCAATTTGTAACATTTTTGGACTCTTCAGTTTTTGAGTGCAGGGGTTTTCCTCAGGCCCACTTCCTGTTGCTCCTAATTAGGGAGATTAACATGTTCTCACCTTAAAGCAGGTGGTAGCAGAGGAAGTCACTAAGAGCCCCGGCAAATACTGTTTTTTCCCGCTACGTGCCCGAAGGGATGCGTTGAGACCCGTGACGACCGGACCATTGACCACACGTGGAAACTGAGATGGTTGTCAGCAGGAGCCCATATGGTGAAGTTCCTGTCTGCTCCCTGTGGGATCACAAGTAAACCAGAAGGCAGAGTTGCATCATCTGGAAGTGATGTTGTCTGAAGACTTCAGCGGATGCACGGATTGAAAGACCAAAGAAATATCGAGGCTTAGTACCACAAATGAAATAGGCCAATCACGTGTTGAAAAGATACAAGTATCTTTTATTACTGTACAGACAAAGCAAAACAGATAGCTATCTGGCTCCAAAGACCTTGCAATGTGTACCAGCAGACACAGTAAGGGGTGAGAGTGCTGGACATCTAAACACAGACATATTTATACTATTTTCGAAACATTGTCCAGCCTCTCTCCAGGCTAATAATTCACATGCTAGAGTTGGTGCCCAGTTCACATGTCAAATGTTACAATATTGTACAAGGGATTAAACAAGTTTGCAAGTCCATGAAGTTACAATGATGCTTGTTGGTTCTCTAATCCACGGTAAGCCTTGTTCCAAGAACCGCTACAATGCAGTTCAGCCAGAACACACAATCTGAGTTTGTTTTCCATTGTCTCATTGTTTATATGTGGATGAGGCTTGTGAGCGCAGACAACACTTGGATGGTAGTTCATTCGAATCACAAGGTTTCTATACATTGGTCAAACAGTCTGCTCTCGGTCAGCCTAAACATTAACAGAACTCAAAGGTTGTTCCACTCGGCTGAAAGTTCAAAACACAGTCCACCATTTTAGGATACAGAAACAAGAGTTGAAATCAAAATGCCGGTTGATTCTTAAAATGACGGTGGAGTTCATTGAAAAGCCGAACATTTCAGATACGGTTTTCTGTGTAACGCGAATGGGCTTAGGCCAATATTCATAACAAGGCCGTAATATGTGAATATGGTTTAACAGGATTGTAAGTATAGATCCAACAATTTGATAAATATGTGGTTTGGTTGGGCTGGGTTTAGGTTGGTTTTCTATGCTATTTATGACAGATTCCAGGCATTAGCTAGGTTACAGATGACAAGATGATTCCCTGTGGCTAGGCATTAGCTTAGGTTGCGGAAGGTGGTATTATTGAATTTTATAGAAAAAAGAAAAGAAAAAAAATTGATGAAAGGTTATCCTACTATCGTCACTGATCTGAAAAATGCACAACTGGCTGCTATATTGATTGCCCAATTTTGCATGGCAGATTCTGCTGCTCTCATATGTCAGTTGGGCAGGCAATTGAGTAGGGGGAAACAGTCTGAATTTGGGGAAGAGACTGGAATGCAAGCAAAGGGGATACGAGTTAGCAGGTTTATTGATGTCCAGTCCTAGGTCCTACCGTGTCCCTTGCACATTGCTGTGATTGGGAGCCGGGGAAGCTGGAGTTCTGAAGCCCCCTCGCAAAGCCTCATCACATCACAGCATCTTTATTTGCCTTGCCAGTCATCATCTGGCAATGTGTGAGAGAGAGAGAGAGAGAGAGAGAGAGAGAGAGAGAGAGAGAGAGAGAGAGAGAGAGGGAGAGAGTGTGTGCGTGTTGCATATTGGATTTCTGACATGTTGCATGTAACTCAGTTTAAAATGTCATCACGTGAAAATATTGTCAAATATTTGTCCCTCTGTTCTGTTGAACCTGTTCAACACAACTCAACTGGAGGCCGTTATGCTTCTTACCTATTTTTTTAAATGTTTACAGTTGCAGTATGGTTGGTTTAAGCATGTAGGTGGTGCACATTTTCTTCTCCTTGAGATGCAAGAAAAAACAGAACAAACTAAGAAACATTGAGGGGGAAAGAGAGTGTTGTAAATGGGTTGCAGTGACCCACAATGGTCTGGCATAAGGCACTGTAGACTTTCTAGGCATGAAATCCATAAATCCATAAAGCCCTAGACCTGTCTGCTGAAGCCACCTTACACACTAGCAAAAGAGCTTGGTGGTGGGGAAGGGTGAGTGGGCATGTGGAACAAGATAACTAGGGGTCACAGGAGAGGTTGCAGGCAGGTTATGTCCCCTAGTCTAAGGGGCATCGCCTACAGCTTTTTTCAGCCAGTACCTACTGCCACAGGCAGAGCTGCCCCGACAAGCCCATGTCTCCCAATAGCTCACCTTATTTTTTATTTATGTTCTTATTTTTAGAGGTTGATACATGCTACAACCACATGGGTACATAATCATTAACATTTTAAAGTCACTTAAAGAGAATAAAATGAGCAACTATGATTCTAGAGCATGAAGGTCTAAATCTTCCTAAAATCTGGGACATCTTTAATGCTCCGCTATTCTGCTGCATGGGAGTACCATGCCCAGACAACCAAGGTCAGAAAAGAGCTTCCCGTAAATCTCCGGCATGTCTAGCATGCAATGTAGAATTTGTAACTTTTAAGGCCACTCTGCAGCAGCAAAAATGCCTGTGGTAGGAAATGTACTTTCGAGTGTAATTGTAAAACACCATATAGATCCTTATGGGCAATGTTAAGACTCTTGAACATAATTCTTGAGCTAATCTAGAGTCAATAAAGGGACCGAAAAATTGGAGTGGCATGCTCTCTTCTGAATGTTCCCGTTACAATGCATTATTTTGTATTCTGTGGTGCTTGAAGACACTGAACCATATAGTTGGGCACATCCACATATAAAGCCTTGCCATTATTTATTTTAGAGCAAATAATGTCTCACGCTACAGTGCCACACCACGCTTCTTGGAGAAATGGATGCAATGGTCTAAACAACATGAGGGAGTAGTGGCAGATATAAGTATAGAATTAAAGTGAGTACCCATATAAAACATAGCATCTTGCATTACACCTAACAATTTGAACTTGAGTTGAGTTTTGATCACCGCAAGTTCGACAACCAACAGTCCTCTATTATCCTGGTTCAAGCGAAGCCAGTTGCCATTCATTCAATTCGTTCTCAACATGCTGGATGATATATTGAATGGGAGAGATGTTGGGCTGATAGTCAGCACCAAGACTGAAAATAATCTGTGTGTCATCATCGTAATTTTTAAATATTGCACCCAAGTTCAATAATAGATCATGATGAGGTTTTAAATAAATGCTAAATAAAATAAGTTCGATACAGGAGCCCTGAGAAATGC
The DNA here is from genome assembly GCF_040938575.1 of Ambystoma mexicanum. Classification (NCBI taxonomy): domain Eukaryota; kingdom Metazoa; phylum Chordata; class Amphibia; order Caudata; family Ambystomatidae; genus Ambystoma; species Ambystoma mexicanum. The sequence goes on from NC_090939.1 coordinate 769,204,506, forward strand.
CACAATTAACTGACAGAAACTTAAATGCAACATCTCCAACTTTTATTCTGGGGATGTGATTACTCAGTTGATTCATAATGCAGTGCCATGACCACTACCCACACTCTCTCTACCCCCACAAGTCCAATAACATTAACAAACCAGAACTCCCCTGATCAACAATCTCAAGCAGCGGGTCTTTAACATCGACAAGGGCATGTTTGCTACTCCCAGACGGTCAGAAACTGGACTGATGTGTCTTGAGCAATTTCTGTTCTTCAGTGTAAGCTTGAAGCTTAAGGGTAGCCACCGTATTCAAGATATTAAAAGGCATATTCGAGATTGGGGGCTGGCTAGTGCATAGCTCAGGATCGATAGAGGGCTTTGATGCATGGTGACCCATGACTGGTTTCACTTTTCTGGCACAACAGTATCTCTAAATGAGGCATAGATAAAGTATGTGGTGATGGTTCTTGGGGCTCCAACACAGCCTTTAATCATGCTGGATGGACAAGGATCCCCCTGAAATGTTGTAGTATTAATGTTTTGAATAATAGTTTAAAAATCTTTTACAGTAAAAGGAGCACATTTGAACAAAGTGTTCTGGCTAGGTGGTATAGATGCAGAGACAGTTTGTTTTGTAGTAGTTATTTTTTTCTAGGATTGGCTGGGATGAGGAATGTTGTAGAACCTAGGATACATGCTCCATTGTTCTCTTCTGTCCTGGGCAAGCTATGAGTCTTGGCTACAGGGTCAGAACTGATGCAAGATACTTCTGACTCTGGCCTTCACAGTCCAGATACATGTCCACTGAACACCCTTTGCTAGGGCAGTCGATTGTGATCATCCTCAGGTTTGCAGTATACCAGAGTAGGAATATCGTACAGGTGGTGCTCATCCACAAGTCTTGCTTGGGAGAATATAAGGGTACATTGACCCCAATCACCATCATGGTCTCAGTGTGTGTCATCATTCCCTGCTGTGTCATGCAACTCAATTGGTGCCTCTTTGCCAGACAGTGAGTCTATCCTAAGCATTCAAAGTTAATACACCTAAAAGGGACATCATATAGACAGAAATATCTCAGCCAAACCATAGAAATGTGATGTGGCACCAGATCATTTCTGATAATTCTCTGAAGCAGGTATAATACTTGTGTTCATGTATGTATTTTAAGGTTTGTGAATGCCACTGTCTGTATTCTATTGAGCTGCATTTAATCACTTGAGATGCAGAATCCCATTCTGCTGTTTATTTAATAAAAAATTGCTAGTGGTAGCAAGTAGAGTGTAGTGTAATGTGTTTGTAAATGGATTGATGGAATGTCCATAATGGAATTAGAGCAGAAGTTGAGGGTTCAGTGTTTTGGGCATGTACACTTTAGCAACCAAAACCTTTTTATCTTGTTAGGCCACTAGCATGGAGGATTTGGATGGCTTTCCTCAGGTCATATGTAGTTTGGTATTGTTGCAAGATTTTAGGACAGTGGGAGGGTGTGTAACCAATCACGTAGTATGCAGAAAGTCTTAAAAGCCCCTTTCCTATTTCAGCAAATAGCAGTGCAACGCATTTGGTGTTGTTTTGTCAGAATGTGATTGGTGCACTGAAGTCAAAATATCAACTGGATGGCATGGTTGTGCACTTTTTTGACCTAATATAGACTAGGAGTAGGGGCTGGTTTAGATAGCATTATAGAAAAAGAAAACGACCTATAACTAACCGACACCTGTACTACTTACGTGTTACCCATCGGCTAATCTGTAGCTGAACGCACCTGCTTTTTGACTCTCAATGTATACTACGTATACACCTCTTTGTACAAATACCTGTGTATATAACTCCACGCACAAACTTGTAGAGTAATCATTGTTCTGTAATCATGCTCGTTTGTAATCATGCTCTGTTGTCAACGTATCCTGTATTTACCTGGAATGTGTAACTGTAACTTGTAAGCTTAAAGTATTCTTGCACACGCGCCCGGTTACCTTTGGGTCTGGCGCGTGCTATAAATAAATAAACAAACAAACAGTAGTTTAATCTTGACCTGGACGATGCATGCATTAAGGTGATTTTGCACTACAGTTGCATCCATTGGAGGAGCTTGCAAAGGAGGTGGAGATTATGGAACACATTGTTGCACACTATGATTAGCAGCAATGAAAGTGTTTGCAGATAAAAAATGTGCCAACTCTTTGTGCTGTAATTACAGATGAGGTCCTGCTACACAAAGTTGAGAGAAGTGGGCGCCACTGTGGCCATCAATAATTAAGCTATAACACCCAAGTCGGTGAGACGGATTGAATGGCAATGGCCCGAGGCCCAAGTTACAGGCCCACACAACGCTGGTCAGTTTATCGGCCAAACTCAAGACTTTTACGTTTTTAAACAGTGCAGCAGAAAAGACAGATGAAGGACCTGATAAGGCCTGATGAGCTGGACGGAGCACATGGGGAGGGGTCCTCCAACATGCAATTGAATGTAGGCTTTGATGTTTAAAAAGCAGAGTTTGGAAGTCAGCGAGCAGAAATATCATTTTGGAGTTTCAAGAGATCCCCTGGAGTGTGGATAATTGGTTTGAATTGCCGGCGGCTTTGTGTGTAAGCCTGTTATCTGAGAGCCTGGGCCAGTGGTCCACCCAGGAAGGCTTTTAGTCTCTTTTAGGCAGATTATTCCCAGAAAGAAAAAAGGTGCATTGTATTTACTTTTAAATTAAACAACTGCAAGCATTTATTGATACATTTGCAGTTTAAAAAAGTACTTGTAGAATTCTGTGATAATGTATTTAAGGCTTAAAAATGTTTTTTGTATTGGCTTAAGATTTCAGTGTTAAAATGTTGTGCAGTATATTTAGAATATTTTTAGTAATATTTAGTCAGACACATTTTAAATGAGTGGCACTATGTTTTAAGCAATGTTACGAGGAGTGTTTCACACCCTAGAGGTTGAGAGCAGTTTGTGGCTGTTTTGGTGTATCAACCAGCACATGAATACAAAAGCTATATTTGCAAATTTAGACTCATGGCCTGCCCAAAATGCTACAGTTGACATTATTTTGTTTTGTGCAAGCAAAGAGCTCAGTGTGCTAGGGAAGACTGAGAGAGTTAGGACTCTATTTTTACATGTGCAAGCTGCAATGTGTGCTTTGTTAATTCAGAGCTAGATGGTTGATATTGGATGCTAGCAATGTAAATGACAATTTCTAACTTTAGCATTGTCTTTTCCACAATATTGACGATGCTCACAATTTGAATTTATATTTGGGCTGGCAGGGCTCAACAGGATTTGCATAAGTGGCAGAGACCACACATCTGGTGAAGTGCAATAGTTGCGATTGTTTTATATAAATAGATTGAAATTTACATTTCTTTGGGGTTCTGTGCTTGGTTGTTACATTGGAGTTAACATGTTTACGCTGGCATATCAACATGTGCTCAGCTGCTACAGTTGTAATAGTGTGGGTGAAAATTGTAATGCAATGATTTCCACTGTGTAAAAGATGTTCTATTCTGAATCTAAATTTTTTCTAGTATTTTTGTTGAAATCATATACTACAACAGATGAATGGCACAGCCTGTGGATGTGGATTTTTGCAACTGACAACCGGCAGCCGTTGGATTTATGGCGATTGATGCATCTAACGCAACACACCCTGTCTGTTTTCAGGGCCAGCAAGACCCAAGGCTTAAGGGGGGTCCACCAGAGTTTCAGAATGGCCGATGGATGACACATACAGTACAGTCACCATAGGGCAGACTCTCTGGATGTGGATTGTGGAGCCGAGCACCAGGTGCCCATTGGATCTATGGAGATTAGGGCATCTGGTTAAACAAATCCCCAATGTTTTGAGGGTCCAAGGATGGGCTTGCATGTTTTTGTCAGATCAGCAAGCACCGATCGATTGGGGTTTCCCAACACATTGGAGTTGTCCTTTAGATTTGGCATAGGGCACAGGTGGCTTTTCTGATTCCACAATGCACCTAGGTAATCAGTGTCTTGCGAATGTCTCGGTTAATGGATGCAGGCCCAAGGAACCACCACGGATTTCGCTGCTTTGTTGTTACAAGTGGGCACACATTTGGGACAGCGCTGCTATTAAGGGTCAATCATGGAACGCTACAGGGAGTGGTATTGAGCCCCAGCTGGCGCTACAGGGTGTGATGGAGGCCACACCAGTTTTTAAGTGTGAAACATTGTCTTGCAGGTTCATGGGTTGGGGTAACCATATCTAACTATTACTAAGCTGCAGGAATACATGTTTCTGATGTTTACATATGTTTGTGTTTCAGGTAAAACTGTGGACATCGGCTGTCAATGACTGCACAGGATTCTAAAGCTTGGTAAGGACTTGCTCCCTATTAACACAATAGCGAAACCTGATGGATTGTTTTGAAGCATATTTCGCTAAAATAACCAGGAGTGACATTTACCTACCGTACTCCCACTCTCTCTACACCCACAATTAACATTGCTTCTGAAAGGGATGTTACTCCTATGAACACCTATTTTAGAACTTAGAGTTTATTTATAGTTTTTTCTCAACATTATGATTGTAAAAATCATTACGTATTCTTGATGGGTACTGTCTGTTAATATACTTGTGTCGGTGTGTACCTTTACCAAACAGATACTTCTTTTCACACACTTTGTCAGCAGCCACACAGAATGATCACATTTTAAGCCTACATTGACTTGCATACTGTTTCTTTATCAGCACCCCGCAGATTCCTATATTTTTAAAAAAGTGTGGCCCATCCCTGTGCAAAATCCCTTATCCACAAGCACATGAATATATTTGTGGTTACTTTGTAAAAATAGACCTTTATAACGAAACTAAAATGACATTGCCACCCCTGACCAGTCATAGATAACATATTGTGTATTGCAGGAACCCTCCCCACAGGGACTTCATTTAGGTGTTGCCCGGGGTCGCATTTGCGACCCCTGAAGTCTCCCTTGCTACCCCTGTATCTCCTTTGTTACGCCTAAAAAAACTTGTCTTTAAAGAAAAAAAACTTTTTTATGGCAGCTCCTGAGATGTGGCCAGCACCATGTGGCTTTTTGCTTCTGGGATTGCTGGCTTTCTTGTCAGGACTCTTAAAAAGAAAACAAAAAAAAGAACAGGGGTTCCGGATGTCTAACAATTTCAGCAGGCACCCTAAATAAGAAAGAATAGAAATACCAAATAATGTGTCTTTCTGGAATTCTATACAATAATTGCTAGACTCATTAAAGTTGTATTTCAGGCACATTTCAGGGGGTGAGTCACTGATTTAGGGGGTAATTCATAGATTTCAGCAGAGAAGTAGCGCACGCGGCCATCCCAATCGCATGTAAAACTCCTCACGCACCCCCGGAATATGCGTACCCCGCTCAAGCCAGCCCAATCACGTGTAAAAATCCTTGCACACCCCCGGAATACGCATACCCTGTTCTCGCCAGCCCAATCACGAATAAAACTCTACGTGCACCCCCGGAATATGCGTACCCCACTCGCGCCAGGCCAATCACGTGTAAAACTCCATGTGCACACCTCGGAATATGCTACCCCGCTCGCGCCAGTCCAATCACGTGTAAAACTCCACGTGCACCCCTTAGAATACGCGTATCCCGCTTGCGCCAGTCAAATCACGTGAAAAAGGCAGAGCATGCTCAGATCACCCGTGAACGTATCTTGCAAGCAGCCCACGCCACAACGGACCCCCCCAACACCTGTGCACTTGCCAGCAGGCAGCCCACACCACAATGGACCCCCAACACCTGTGCACATGCCAGCAGGCAGCCCATACCACAACAGACCCCCCATCACCCGTGCACATGCCAGTAGGCAGCCCACACCTCAACAGACCCCCATCACCCGTGCACATACCAGCAGGACACCCATGCCACAGCCGACCCCCCCTCACCTGTGCACATGCCAGCATGCAGCCCACACCACCTCATCACTCATGCATATGCCAGCAGGCAGCCCACACCACATTGGACCCCCATCATCCAGGCACAAGCCAGCAGGAAGCCCACGCTACAGCCGATCCCCCATCACCCGTGCATATGCCAGCATGCAGCCCACACCACAGCCGACCCCCATCACCCGTGCACATGCCAGCATGCAGCCCACACCACAGCTGACCCCCCATCACCCGTGCACATGCCAGCCTGCAGCAACACCACAACGGACCCCCCATCACCCGTGCACAAGCCAGCATGCAGCAACACCACAACGGACCCCCATCACCCGTGCACATGCCGGCAGGCAGCCACACCACAACGGACCCCCCCAACACCCATACAAATGCCAGCAGACAGGCCCCAACTCATGTCCCGCCACCCCCCACCAGTGACGCCAACCAGCCAGCAGGCCCTGACTCATGTGGCCCCCACTCCCAATGATGGCAACCAGCCAGCAGGCCGCAACTCGTGTCCCCCACCAAACCCATAGTTATTACATAAAACCATGTATCAAGGAGCCCCAAAATGGCTCCACCCGCTGCCCCCACATGCTACTCCATACCCAACCATAGCCCCCACCTCACAGTACTGGCCCTATGACATGCCATACCCAGAAGCACACATGCATGCATGCATATAAATGCACAACATAGACACACAGCACTGACACATGCCTGAGCCAACGGCGAATGACACATGCAACAAACAAATGAGAGCACACAATACTGTGATTGGACCAAATGAAAATGTATTGTGAAATCAGAAACTACACCTTACAAAAATCAAAAATGCATACAAAAATGCAATGAACTGAAACAAAATGAAATGGCAAATCCAAATCATGTAGAAAATCAAAATTGTCCAAGTAAATGATGAAAATGCACTTCTACAAAATAAATGCAGTCAGTTACAAATAGTAATAATAAAAGGAAACCCATTACTCCATGAGAAAGAAAACATGTAAAAAAACAATCCACACAAGTCCAACTATGTACAAAAAATGTCAAAGGGTCCATGATCCCAAAACTACCTACAAAAAAGAAATATATACAAAAGAGTGGAGCAAAGTCCATGTCCTCCCAAAAAAAAAAGAAAAATAGAAATGAAACGTAACACTAAGGAAATATTTACAGTGGCGGCGGGATAGTCCTACGGCTCACTTCTTGATGTTAATGTCTTTGGACAGGGCGTCATCGAACTCCATGTTGATGTCCCGGAGGCAGGCCTGGGATGTGTCCTCGAGGGCTCGCAGGGACGTCACCATGGTCTCCACCAACTCCCTGTGAGTCACCTCAAGGAACGCTGCCCTCCTCAATGCCCAGTGCATGGAGTTCTCCGCCCTGACCATCGTGAACTGTGCCCTCTCCGCCCGGCGCCACTCTGCATCTATGTGCTGGCCCAACCGCTGCCACACGGAAGACACACATAGTCCTGGGTCCTCCTGCCCATCGGCCATGCCTTGATGTAGATGGCCCCAAGGCCTGACGCCTCCCACATCGAGCCTGCCGCCACCTTAATGCCAACTGCCTCTGCAACCACAACGGCCTCCGGGACAATTGAATCCCCTGGTGCTGCCGTGCACGTGCCCTGCTCGGCGGTGCCTGCACATCCTCCATTGGCAGGGGTCCAGTTGTTGGGGTGACCACCTCTGCTGGTCCTCTGACTCCCGACTGTTGCAGGGATGTGTTTTCCACCAGCCAGGCCGTGGTGAATGGGGCAGGTCCACAGGGTGCCCAGGTGAGACATGGGCGGGAAGACGGCAGGGAGTACGACTAGCGCAGAGGGTATGCAGATGAGGAGGGGGTCGCAAGAGCGTCCAGCACACGGAGGAACCCTGTGCCAACGACCTGTCCTAGCAAGTCGACTTGGCCACACAGGTGTCCGAAATGATGTACGTTGTCCTACCTGGAACCACGCACATTATCCCGAATCACCCGTGTGCACAACGCGACACCGACTAGGACAGGCTCAACCCTGTCATGGATTGCCTCACCTGCAGGTAGAGGAAGGTCAGTTGACGTAGACACATACCCTACCTGCGAACAGGCTTGGATAGAGGCATCTCTGTTGGTGCAGGATGATGCAGTCACAGGATAAGGGACAGGATTACACACAGGCACCTCCACGGTGACCTGTGCTGCCTCCTGCTCCTGCCCCTGGACTGCACAACTTGCACCAGTGGAACCACCCCCTCCAGGCCGCACGCGTGGGTCTGATATGGCCTCCTCCTCAACCACATCCCCCACCAACCTGGATGACTCTGTGCCATCTTCTGTAGTATGCCCCTGTGGGGGCTACCTGCCTGTTCATCTGCCAAGGAGTCCACATCCAACCTTGGCCTCTTGGACGTCCCCTCCGCAGCTGCGACCATGGACGCGGCACCAGTCCCCTTGCTCCCGGATGATATTATTACCTGGGAGGGGGGCAGGGCCTTGGGTCTCTGGCTGGCGGTGGCATCCCTGCCGCTGGGCTCCACAGCGCCATCTCCGCCTTCTTCATCAGTCGACGCTGCAGACAGGGAGAGACAGAACACAGGAAACAGGACACCATACAATGGTCTGCTAGACACATGACTATAGCACATAAGTGGCAGTGTCAAACATCACAGACACCATCAAACTCCCCATCACTCAGGTCAATTGAACCCACACACACGCAGGGAATGTGCAACAGGCATCTGCATCCATTCACATGGGACTGCATGAACATCCTAAGGGTGGCATGACGTCACAAGCAACAAGGAGCATGCCATTCCCATGCTCACAAGCCACCAGACAGACATCCATCTGGCCATCTCCACCTCCTGTCACAGTGCAATCATCGTCCACTATTTCACATCTGCCAATCGGGTACCTACATGTCCGTGTCACATGCATTCATGGCATCTCACAGTCACGCACACACATTCAGTTGTGCATCGCGCATCGGAACACATACACCATTGATGTGCAGCACACATGACTGGACTCACAAGCAGCATGGTCATGTCCCTGCACAAACACATCCATAGATGGGCCATGTCAGACATATGTCCAAGCTGCACACTCCTGCCAAGAGAATGCATGGACACTTACCGCTCGGCTCCAGACATGTCTGCCTCTCGAGGACCTGAAGGTGAAGCGGTGGGTGAATGCGCTCCAGGACCCTCATCTGGTCGGTGTTAAGCAGGACCCGGTGCCCCACTGCATCCGCTGCGTCCAAGAGGTGCTGGGCCTTCCTGATGGCCCTGGACTTGAAGTCCTCCCAGAGTTTATGGACGTTTTTGAAGTCGCGGGGTGCCACCCCCTCCGCGTTGATGGCACGCACAATGTCCAACCAGATTCTCTCCCGTCCATCCTTGTCGGAGCGTGCTTGTCCGAAGAGGGCATCATAATGCCCCAGGACTTGGTCCACCAGGATGCCAACTTCTTTTGCAGTGAAGCTGGTGGCCCTCTGCCTCTCTGGCTGGGGGTCGCCAGTGGTCTCAGATGGTGTTTGCCCCGACATGACTACCCTCGAGGCAGGCGTGGGTGGGCAACGGGGTCCTGGGGCTGGGCTGTGGAGCAATGGAACACCAGTCAGGAGTCTTCTGTTCCAGCAGTGGTGGTCACAGCAACTGGACCCCTGGTGATGGCTGATGTGCAGGTAGCAAATAGCAGGGCATGTTGGCAGCAGGCAGGCATGCAGCAGCAGGTGGCTCATAGGAGGCTCTCAGGGGCTCTGGGGGCAGGTAAGTGGCCTTCTGGGTAGGAGCGTGATCTTCTGTGTGTTGTCGCGTGGCCAGCTTGATGCAGAGTGAATCCGCACTTGTAAAAACAGCACATCAGTGTGAGATTGTGTGAAATCCGAGGAAAGGTCCTTAGCGCGTAAGCGCTTGAGTGACGTTACGCACACAGCATTTCCCTGGGCATGGGTTAAAGGTGAGTGTGGTCAACAGTTCACTGTACGTGCTGTTCGTGGAGACCAACGCATGTGTTTACTCTTCTTGTGGTTTCACACGCGATTACTTCACAGCAGATAGAGTTTGTACTTCTTCTTTTGGCAGGGCTGTTCCTATGCGCACAAGCGCGTGTGTTTTTCTTTTCCACGCAAGGCAGACGGTGAGTCGCACATGCTATTTTTCGCACTGCGGGTGCCCCTGTGTATCCCGTACCCATTTTTGAGGTCATAGTAGCCCACGTGTCCACGGTTTTTGTGTCCCTGATTGCCACAGCATACTGCAAGAGGTTTTTTCCACGCACGTGGGCTACCGGGGGTTGCATGCACATTTGTCATCATTTTTGGGGTGCCTGAGCATTATATGACCCATCATTTATCACCAGGGGTCACAAACAGCCTTGCAGGAGCACAGGGGTGCATCTAACATCATGTACCCAGCCCCCTATACCCCAATTGCCCAGGACAATTGTTGAGTGCACCTCCCATTGGCAATATACCATCTGTGCCATGGTTGGGAGGCCCCCAAAGGTACACAGCGGCAAAGATAGGCATCCTCCCAGTGTTGTGCGTGGTCGGGGGAAAAGGCAGGGATGCACCACTGGGGCAGGATGTCCAGCCACATGTTGGTGCAGCCATGCCACCACCCCCTGTGGCATCCGGGACATGCAGCTGTTGCATCTGACCCAGGCGCCCATATGACTCGACAGTCAGTATCATCTGCTGTCATAGGCCCACCGGTTGTGGTAGCTGCAGGTGCAGCTGTGGCGACCACCACCCAGGCTCAGGGTCGGCCAGCGCATGATGTTTTGGAACCTGAGGACTCCCAGACAGAATTCCAGGTGGCCAGGAAGCACAAGCCACATGTGTCCAGGGTTGCTGTGACAGAGGCACATGTATCTAGGGCAGTGGTGACATCTGCTGCCCCAAGCAGCCAGGTGGTGTTAACTGCATGGGCAGATGCAGCTAACACCAGCCCGGATGTGATTCAGTCAGCCAGGACTGTGTCGGTCACAGACCTTTGTAATGCAGCAGATATGGCACTGGGTCCTGGCAACAGAAACCAGCAGCCACTGACTCAAGCCAGGCCTTCCTTCCAGATGCACCAACCACTCCCTTGGTCCAGTCCACCAGCGCCACTGCCCCTACTGATCTGGGTGACATTGGACACTCAGTGTCTGTACCACTGCTCAAGGAGAGGAAGTGAGCTCCTGCGCAAGAGGCTGTGACTCCAGACATGGCTCTAGCCTCTGGCGCATTGAAGAAGAAGCCTTTCAACAAGCAGGAACTGGACTTCCTTGTGGGATACGTTTCGGCACACAAACACGATATACTGGTGGGCCCACAATGCCATACTATGCCTGCTCAGCGTTGGGTCCACTGGTAGCATATTGCGGATGTTGTGAATGTCATGGGATTCCAGGTGCGCAAAGCTCAAGACTGCTACAAGTGTTGGAATGACCTCCGACACTGTGCAAAACAAAAGTGTGCCTCCAATTATGCCTTGACTCATGTTACTAGCAGTGGGCCAGCACCAGTGGAGGATGCACTCACTCAGCAGGAGGAGATCGCTGCAGAGTTCATCGAGGCAGAACTAATCCGTGGAGTGGGACAGAGGATGCATTATGATGCATCGTCCAGTGAGTGTCGATGTGTGTTTTGTCCAGAACATGTGTGTTAGGCTTGTGTGATTTGTTGTGCTTGACTGCCACTACATGCTATGTATACATGGTTGTCATGTGTGATTCATGCAATGCTTCACTGATGCGTTCCTGTTGTGATGCATGCAGGATATGTGATGCACATTGGGACTATCTCATGACCACACATGCACCCTACTCACATGCAAGTCACTCGGCTGCAACTCCATTACATGTTCTGCTCTCCAACTTTGACTTTTACACTCCCTCTGTCCGCATCCTACTTGTTCTCTCCTCTGCTTTTGACACGGTCAACCATTCCACCCTGCTAAATCGTCTCTGTGACAACCTGGGCATCACCAATCAGACTCTGGCCTGGCTGACCTCTTTCCACTCTGATCTACCCTCCCAGGTACAACTTGGGTCCTTCCTATCCTCTATCTCCCTCTCTTCCTGCGGTGTTCCCCAGGGGTCTAACCTCTCACCCTGGCTTTTCAATCAATACCGGGCAACTCTCGCCTACTGCATTTCCATCTTCTGCTCAAATTTCCAGTGCTATGCTGATGACATCCAAATAATTTTCAGGCTTCCCTCAGCCACCTCCCCTCCTTCCGTCATCTCTGACTGCCTAATCGCCATTCATAATTGGTGTGCCGTAAATGTTCCTTGTTTAAATGCCAACAAGACTGAGATCCCCCTCATTGGTACACCCCCTACATCCTTTCCTCTCACTCTCTGGCCAGCCTCCCTTGGCCCTCCTGCTGCCCCTACCGGCGAAGCTAAGGACCTCAGGGTCATCTTTGACTCCACACTTTCCTTCTCCGCACACATCTCTGATGTCACCAAAAAGTCAAACTTCTTAATGCACCTCCTTAAAGGCACACTTCCTTTCTCTCCTCCCCACAGAAACTCCTTGTCTCCCAAGCTCAGATTCTCTTGAGGTTGGACTGCTCTATCAGCCTCTTTCTAAATCTATGCTCCTCCACTCACCACCCTTTACAACTAATCCAGAAGGGATCTGGGAGACTTGTCCTGGGCCTCAAGCCTTGGGATCATATTGCTCCGCCTCAGTAATCCCTTCATTGTTTCCCTATGGTTGCAAAGATTAAATTAAAAAACCCTTTGCATTGTCCACAAGGCTTTCTGGGGTCTGGGTCCTAATTACCTTTAACTATCCCTCCGTATATACCTCCCCTCTAGAGCCCTTTGCTGCTCCACCTCAAACTCTCCCATGGGCAGCCGTTTTTCAAAGGAACAAGCTCGTGGTAGATCCTTATCTTCTGTGGGGGCTTCCATCTGGAACTGCCTACCTACCACCATGAAACTTGAGGAGAACCATCTACGGTTCTGGAAGCTCTTCAAGACCTTCCTCTTTGCCTCTGCCTTTGCCCCTCTTCTCCCCTGCTGATCTGCTTTCTCTCTCAGCAATGCTGCACCTGGCCACCTTCTGCCCTTCGGGGCCTGGTACCTGCTCACCCTGTCACCCTCCTGCACTGCGCCCTGGCTAGCCCTCACACTGGGGCCTGTATCTGAACCCATATAGCCCGCCCCCCTCTTCTTCTGCACTTATCAGATACTCCCTTTCGGACTAACATTGCACTTGGCCACTCGCAGGCTGTACTTCCACTGTTTTGGATCATCATATGTATTTGTTTATTTACTCATTATTTATCTTGTCCTCTCTCATGCTTTGCATTTGCACTCTCCAATTGGTCCCCCCTCCCATGCACTTCCCCCTTTCACTCCCCATGCACGTACGTGTTCTCAATGTCACTGGGCTCAGTAAGATCGTTATTTCTGTTTTCTCCCATGTCCCCCTCCCTTTGCCTGGCTGCACTCTGAAACACCTGTATACAAGTATACAATATTAATTAATTATCATTTCATGTCATATCATGTTCCTGCTCACTCTCATGTTTGCATGTGGCCTGTGGTGTTGTTGCACTCAGCACTCGGTCTCATCTGATCACATGAGTGTTGTGCATGTGTGGGCAGCCTGCAAGGTGGTCCTCCTCACGGGCACACTTCCTTGCCTCTGAAACCCCCTGCAGCTCAATTTCAACATGGCACTGGTGAATTACATGTTGGACTACTGCCATTGCCTATTCCTCATTCCTGTGTACATGCACACTTCCCTCTGCAGACCTGCAAAACGCATACTGCTGTGTAGATACTTTGTCCTTGGTGCTGTGTGTCTCACTCAGACTGTGCTGATGGCAGTGGCTCCTCATGGAAATGAGTGCCCATTCATGCTCCATGTGCATTCCATGTATGCCCCCATGGGACCTTGCCAGGCTAATCATTGTGGTACGTCTCCAGGATTATTTAGGTGTCATTTGGTCATCCATTCGATGCTCACTCTGGGTCAGTCCCTCATCACGCACATGTTTAGGGTCTCATCGTCTGTGTTGTGCACAGGCCTCACCCTGTTACAAGCCCCCTGCCTCTGTTCAACTGGTGTTGTGGCTTCTGCATGTATGGGTGTACTACTGATGGTTCCTCGTGTCCTGCTTCATGTCCACTTCTCATTTGCTGTAGTGTAATTTGACTGATGAGTTGAAATTGACGCATGCCAACACTGTCTGCCAATGCACTGTTCTCTGGTCAACTTTTCATTGCCATGAACTGCCTCCCTGCAATTCCCAAAGGGTGGGGGTTCACTGTATCCATGCAACCCAGTGCATGCACTTTGCACATGATGGCTGCACTTGCCCTTACACTGCCATCATGTTTATTGATTGACATTAATACGTAAGTGTTGATGATGGAAGTTGAGGTGGTACACATGCACTTCACCCACCATCTTCTGTACCATGTTCCAGCCTTCAACATACCTACGCAATGTTGCTATGTCAAAGTGACCTGGCATATAGGTTCCCATGTTCGTCCCTTCACTGTATAGAAACACACTAGTGTAGATGCATCCTGTGACACAGGTACTCTGTATTGGTGATGGTTGTTGAGTGCTGCATGTCAACATGACTATTACATGTGTCATGGTGTGTTTGGTTTCACTTGCAGCTGTGGCTTTTTGGGTGTTCCGCCATGATTATGCTACTTGCCATCTCTTTGTTGCCATCTCTTATTTCTGGCTTGGATCTGTGCCTGCCAAAGGTTGTGTATTATGCAGGTGAAATGCAACAGGCAGTACATGTGTAGGCTTCACATTTTACACACATCCATGTTTGCTTTCAAGATACCCTTGCATTGCAATACCACTGGATGCATGTCGGAGTTTGAGTTGTGTGTGACATGTCTGCTTCATGTGTTGGCTGTCAATGTTGTGATGTCTATGTGTGTGGTATGTGCTGCTGACATGTGTGCTCATCTTTCTTTTGTTTACGTTACAGGTGATGAGGCACTGGAGGCAGAGGATGAGGATGTGATTCCAGACATGGGGGTGGGTTTAAGTCACCAACCTAGCACCAGTGGTGGTCATGGGGTGGTAGACCACGAACACCCATTTTTGCTCCAGGCCATCGTGTCCAAGGCTGTCCATGAGTGAAGCTCTGATGAACTCTCTGACCACAATGTTGAGTTGGATGTGCATCATGATGTGTCGTCGCCGGTAAGTAATCCTGCAGTGGATGATCTTCTGTCCGCAACACCTGCAGTGAGGGGCCAGGCAGTGTTGAAACGTCCGCCTGTGGTGGTTACGGGTGCATGGTCACACTTCACACCAGTTGCTCATGTTCTTGGGGCATCAGGTCGATGGAGGGATGCAGTCATGCGGACGGTGCCAACCCAACAAGGACCATGGCTCCTTGGGCCCGGCAGGTGTAGAGCAGGCAGTGGCCGTGCACCACCAGGGACCACTGAGTGGGAGCATGCCATGTATGCCATTGCACAGCAACAGTGGGGAGCAGTTGAGATGATGGCTCATGGCATGGAAAGTGTGGCCCGTTCCATACTCACCCCTGTGAGGCCCAGCAGCAGGCAACTCGGTCCACATGCCGCTCACTCAGGCTGGGCATGGCCGCCTCCCACAGGGGACACGCCGGGCTGAAATGGTGGCTCTGCACCAAGCAATTGCTGCTCTGGCAGAGGCACACAAGGAGGCCCTGAGGGAAGAACACAAATCCTTCAGATCTACTCTGGGTGTGCTCATGATGACCCAGATGACGCGGTCAGAAGAGAGGATGGTGCAGATTGAAAACACCATCTCAGCTAAACCTGGAGGTGCTCCGTATGTCATGTGAGGCCTTGCAGGCAGAACTCTGTCATACACGTGAGACCTTGCAGGAGGAAGCACGTGTATCACGTGATGTGATGCATGGAGACCTACCTGCCATAGCCATGCAGGACCGGGTTTACCAGACCCGCATGCTTGCTGTGGATAGGAGTGGTGAGGCAACTGTGCCACGTCCACCTTCTGATTTACATCCAGAGGGTGATGACAATGATTTCTTATCTCTCACACAAATCGGGTCGTGCAGGCGTTGAGCCCATGGAGGAATTTTATTTTTAATCTCAACATCAAAACATATGGGTGTTGAGGTGCACCCTGTACCTCCCCCAACCTGGGTGCCCCTCTCCCTGCGTCGTATGTGGCCATTTTTATTTTTGTTTTCTATTGTTTGTCTATTGTGCAGTCACGTGACAGTGTGGTGCTTTGTGGCATATGAAAGCATCCACTGTGTGTTCCAGCTAGGCCAAACAGGCTTGTATTTTGTATGTGTTTGTGGCTTGGGGTCCTGACACATATGCCACTCCTGCTTTCCCTTTCCACGGGCTCGCAAGGATGGCTCGTGTCACAGCATCTTACACAGGGGCATTGGGCTTCCATCATATCTGTGGCCAGTCTGCAGTCCTCCTTGAGTATACACCCCTAGTGGGTATGCCGGATGGTTTATCCAATGCATGCCTGCACTTCATTTTGGTGAGTATTTTGGTGAGTATGCATGTCATCATGTTGCTTGTGATGTTTTTTATGACTTACCTGTCTATGTTGTTGATGCACTTCCTGCTGTAGGCAGTGGCAGGCACCCTTTGGCTGTGCAACACACACTGATGATGGGAGGGGTTTGTGTGATGACAATGTCACATTGGGACACTTGGGCTACAGTGATTGGTCACTGCCTGACATTGTTGATGTGGGGTACTCTGTACATGATGTGTTCTGCTGGTCAATTGATGATCCTGTGTTGTGTTTGCTTTTGAGGTGTCAGGGGATTGGTGTGGTTTAATGTGCTGTGTACAGAACACTGAGGGTCACTTCTTTTCACATGCATGTATTCAGTGCATGTCCCTACTGACACATACACTTAGACAACACACCCCCACACTAGCAACGACAACTACATGTACACACGTGCACCCAGATTGCCTTCTCAGACATGCTGTGTCCATGCAGTGCATGATCACTTTCAATTAATTGATCGTGTACATGCATCACAGGGTACTTTTGGTTGATTGTACTTATTTTTCATGATGCTCAAGGGCTTTCACCAACGCACAGCAGACTCACTGTGCTGTCTGGTGAGCGGTGTGTTGCAGGGGACACACACGCAGCACACAGTGTTTCTATTGGCAAATTTCTGTTGGCCAATGTGCTTGGCAACAGGCATTTTGAATTTTGTTGCTAGTATCACTCGTGGCATGCATTTGTGCCACACTTGTTATGGGTGGCAAGTTTTGGTCACTCATTTCATCAGATTCCATGTCAGGTGTAATTTTCTACTGGCTGTTTACTTTTCTCACGTGGCACTTCATGACAATTGTGTCATGTGTTGTGCATTTGGTTTGCTGTTTTACCGTTGCATGCCATGGCATGGTGTGGCAGATGGGGGGTCATGGGGGTTGGGAGGGTTTAGGTGATATACCAGTATTTTCATGCCCTGTTTTGCAGGGGGGGTGATGGGATATGCACTTTGCATGTGTTCTTTTTGGTCACAGAGGACTGGTTGTGTTTAAGTAGCTAGGGATGCACACAATGCAGCACTTCCGTGGACACTTTCTCAGGGTGGTAAGGTTGTGACAGTTGACTGTCCCATTGTCATCATCGATTGTCACCTGGTATGTGCCAGGCCTGTGTGCACTCCACTGGGGTGGGAGTTTAGGTGATGAATGTGGCCACAAGCTGGGTATGGGCTGCCTCGAACATGCCCGTTCCACTCCCATGTGCAGTGCCTGTGCGTGTGATTGAGGATGTGGGGGCACCACTATGTCCACCAGTACGCCCCTCCGTGTTGCAACGTTGTGCAGGACACATGCTGCCACAATGATCCTGCACACTACCGGGGGTGCATATAGTAGCTGGCCGCCAGAGTGGTCAAGGGAGCGGAAGCGTGACTTGAGCACTCCAAAATTGCGCTCCACTATGGCTCTGGTTGCAATATGGGCTGCGTTGTATTTTACCTGGGGTGGTGTGGTGGGGTTGCGTATTGGCATCATCATGTAAGTGCTCAGAGGGTAGGCGCTGTCCCCTGGGGATGTGATAATGGTTGTCATTAGTTGGGCTTGTGTATTTGCATGTGTGTGACATGCATGCATGTGCACAGGCATTTGTACTCACCAATGAGCCATGTGTTGCCATGCTTCCCAGCTTCCAGGCCCCAGCTCAGGGCTGGCATTCTATATATGAAACTGCCATGGGTGGACCCTGGATAGTTTGCATAGACAGATGTGATGATTCCCTTGGCATTGCATACAACCTACACATTGATGGAATGCCAATGCTTGCGTTTGCAGTAGATGTTCTTAGTGGCTGTAAGTGGATGTAGGGCCACATGGGTGCAAGCTATGGCACTGAGCACTTTGGAGAAGTGTGCCACTTTGTAGAAGTCCTGGACCACGGCCTGCCTTTCTGCGGGTGTTCTGGGCATGTTTGTGTGCCTGCGGACTGTGGGGCGTGTAGTCATGATTGCCAACACCTGGTCTAGGCATTGTGACTGTGTGGGCTGTGAGACGGCCACGACTATGGCAGTTGTTCACTGAAATGACCCAGTGGCCAAAAAATGCAGTACATTGAGCACCTTTTCCAAGGGCCTCAGTGCTTGGGAGCACATGGTGGGTGATGTTAGGTCATCCTCCCACTCAGTGACCAGGTCTAGTATGATATGAGGTGGGAACCTGTACCTGCCATAGTCCTGGTCATCAGGCATCCCAAAAAGGCTGGTCCTGGGCAAAAAAAATGCAGGGCCTGGCTATTCTCCTCTTGCAGTGTCCCACGATCACTGCTGTGAGAAATTGGACATTCATGGCAGCTGTATATCCTTGTTTGTTGTTTGCATGCACTTTTATACTGTGCGGGGGCGCTTCTGCCTGCTTTCGTGAGGTGGACGTATTTACGCATGTGCGTGTCTTTTGGCGTGCGTTGTTTTTCCCTATTAAAATCCATGAATACGTGTTGTTCGCGTGCGTGTGGACATTGCATGTATTTCCCAGCAGTACTTCCCCAGTTACGCCCACATTTTCATGCGTTGTTCCCCATTCCCTTTTTAAGTGTGTGCGCTAGGAGTTGTGCGCTTTTGCTGTGCGTGTCGCAGAAGGCGTTTGGATAGTCACAGTGACATGTAGGGTAAGCGTGGATTTGGCACAGCTCCCGGGAAAGCCACGTGCAGAGTCTTCCATGAATCGCTTTCGTGCAAATCGCACACGTGCTCTGGCTTTTTCACACTTCAGCCACACATTTCAGCGCACAATTATTCCATGAATTACCCCGTTAGTCTCTTGTTGAATATCCTCAACTCAGCCTTTCATTCTTCTGAGGTCCATAAATGAGTACCAACACAGGTTGGGTGATAATGTATGTATATTTTTTCTATATAAAGCGATTAAGCTTAAGTGCTACAGAATAGCAAATCATTATAATTTGGCCATCAACTTCTGCTTGCATTAACAGTAATTTGGTAATATGTGCCTATACACATTGATCTTAATGATACACATGGCGATCCATTCTTGTATGAAATGTATATCACATTATAATGATATTGTAACCACATTTTTCATAGTGTACTTAGGAACAATGCTATGTAATGCCACTCCCTGTTTTGTCAAAGGGTAAAATGTCATGTTCCATCGCTTCCGTGATATCACTTCGGGGTAGGGTCAAATTACATCACTTCATGTGATGTCATCAGAGGTCAAGGGTCACGTAATATCACTTCCGCTACCCCTGGCATTTTGGTGGATTGACGTCCCTGTCTCCCCATATGTCCGTCTAGCTCACAAGGCCTTATTAGGCCGTATCAAACCCGTCATCCGTCTTTTATGCTGCACTGGGCGAACATGTAAAAGTCTTGAGTTTGGCAGATAAAAAACCTTCCCTACAGCAGTCCTGTTTCACAACTGACAAGCATTGTAATTTGTCTGCATGCCCCTGCAGCCTTATTAAACAGCATTAATTCTAAGAGAACCTGGTTGTGTGCACATACTGTCCAGATCAGCAGACATTTGTGTAACTCTAGTGGAAACACTTTGTGCTCTGCCATTTATATTTTGCCATAGCTATACTTTTGGCTTTTGTATAACTCTGGGGGGAACACTTTAGTTATAAACAAACCACTTTCCTTATTTAAAAGAAACATGCATTTTGAAACGAAATAGTTTGACTTTTGTAAATACTCTTTGCCACATACTCTGCACTCATGTCATTTGTATTTTGGGCTGGCAGCCTCTATTTAGAGTCTATATATAATTTACACCAGTGTAACTATGCGATAAAGCTAATTCAACTCTAGAGGATTATTTTTAGACCCCGTTGATCTTCCGGAATGCTATGACGTCATCTATCATATGTATAGATTTTATGTCCAGTTCATATAACATTGATATACATTATTTCAAAAGCAATATCAAATATTTTGTATATCAATATTTTGGAGCTAATTTTATGCACACATTTTATATTCATTGTGTATATGAAAATATTAATTTGTATATACATGTGTTTATAAAAAATTATATTTTTATAGACATTTTTATATTAAAAAATATTAATTTGTATGTACATTTTATAGAATGTTTTATATTAAAATGATATCAACATTATTTGATCCAATGTTCCGCTTCCTATCACATTAAAGGCCAAACCCCTCTCCGACATCATTGCTGCATCATGAAGCAAAACCCTAAATTCACAGTCCCTGTCTTCAGAGCTCACTTGGCCCTCCATAGTCGACCAAGCAAAACCACAAAATGCTGCTCCCATGTTTACATCATTTGTATATAAAATGTATCTTCAGGTTATCAAAAATGATATAAAGTATGCCCATTTGATATCAAATATGTATTTGATATCAAATTGATATCATTTTTTTGTATGTCCTATTGATGTAAAATGTATGTTAAATTGATATCACAACTGTATCCAAGATGGCAGGAGTGAACACACAGAGGGGGTGTACCGACCGGTCTAAATGTTACATTGCGAAAAAGGGGGCTCCATTAACTACTCGCACTGTTCGATACTAAAAATGATCCCTTCATACTATTACAAAAAATTATTCTGCAGCAGCAAAACCTATTAAAACATTTTAACATAACAAAATAATGTGATCACTCAGTTAAAAAATGTTCTCACTATTCACAGAACCAAAGCAAAAGCAGCACCTAAGAGCGGAAAATTCAATGGGTCCATTGTAAAATCGTTTCCCGAAAAGCACAAATAGGCCAACACGGAGGGTTACGATGATAACATCTAAAAGAAGGATAGATGTTGGTTTGGCGCGTTTCAAAATGGCAGGCCCCATTTCAAGTGTGTGTCAATGTTGAACATGTTCCCAGCACCCACGTAGCTGCTGGTATCCTGCCATATATTAGTTTGGGGAGCATACTCCCAACACAAATGAATGCAAGGGGACTGGCCACCACCAGACCGACTGAAATGCACAGGTCACCTTTCAGAATAGGGTGTCTTGAACATTTCACAAACGCAAATAATAAAGTGCATTCCCTGCTCTTTTTTATTTGCACTTGTTTTTGAGAATCTGCGCCCTTGTATTTAAGCTCTGCTATTATGTGATGTGAGTTGGTAATAATGCAAATGTAGATCTTGGGACAGATTCTCAGAAACTAATGCAAATGAAAAAGCACAAGGGTATACTTTTTCATTTGTGCTACTTTTTGCTTTTCAATATATGCATTATTCTTAAGAGTGGCCGGTGAATTTCATGGGGGCTGCACATCAGCACACAAGATGTGCTGAACAGCCCCTTGCTTACATTAGAATCGGGGGTGCACTCTCAACACTAACATATGAAAGAGTGACAGGGTCGCTATTATGAAATGCTGTTAAAAGAAATACGAACATTTCTGTCCTTATTTGAAGAATAGTAATACATGTGTGAGAACGGTTGTTCACAACGTTGCTCCTCCATTTCAAACAAAAGCACAAAAGGGTAAAAAATGACTCTATCATGGTTTGCGCATTCCCTTGCGCCTGTTCCAAGAAGGTGCAGCAGAATATCTTTGATTTCTGCAAAACGCACTCAGTTTTTTGGAATTTGGTATCTGCAATGAATTGTGCAGAAACGCTGCTTATTCATGCAAAGCGGATGAACACGAGCATTTTAATGTGGGTATCTGTGATAGACACATTCAGAGGATTTTAGGTAGTTGTGATGTATGCTTTTTGGTACAAGTGATGTGATGCATCAAAACACATGACATTGTATAAAAAAAGTGAGCCTCACGTCAGATGCTTCAAAAATGTGTGCGAGTAACCTCAAAACAAAGAAAAAAAGGAAAACAACATTGTAATAGCAACAACAAACAGAGAAGCATTGTGAAGGCCAGCACACACACACAAAGATAACATCAGGTGCTTGGAGACAGCATTGTATACCAGCGTTGGAGGAATTGAAATTGAGAAGGACTCTTCAGTCAACAACTTCACCCAGCATTACCGGATGTGATGGTTAATTACATGGAGGATAATGAAGAGATATTGAGCAATCAGCACGGGCAGAGAGCCAACCTTGCTGTAAAATATGCCATGTGGGAAAAGCTCCCTCATAATTTAAGTGCCCTCAGAGTAGCAGTATTGACCACCAAAGAAATAAAGAACCAGTGGAGAGATATGAAGAGGTGAATCAAAGAGAAGGCAACAGACCTTCACATCCATGGCACTGGGGGAGGTCCATTGGGTAAGACTACCCTAGTCCCACTGGAGGAGAAAATAGCCAGTGTGCTGGAGATCGGAGAGGCAGAAGGTATCAGTGGAATGGACACTGCCATACCAACATCAGGAGAAAGAACCAACATCGGGGAATGTGTGAATGTGTGTCCTGTTGACAAGCAATGTGAAGAGGAGTGGGGAGTTAGATTGAGCAGCCAGTTTATGAGGACCACATAGTATCTCGCATCTCAAGAAATCACTAGTGCAACCTTGTGCTGTCCCTGCATGTCCTGCTTCAACCTTGCTAAAAATGTGCATAAATATCTTCCCAGGATGGCATGTCCAGTTGTCCTCAATGACACCACAGCTGGAATCCTGAAACATTGCATGTCACATGGACAGTAATTCCATTAGGGAAATGTAAACGGAAGTGTGATGGGACACCTTTGTGAAGCAATATATATGATGCAACATGACAATGATGTATATCTACTCATTAAGGAGCTTGAATTTCCACTCTATCTGAGTAGGCAATGTTGTCCATTCGCATTTAGAACATATACCAGATGGTAACATTTGCATCTATCTGTCACGACCCTTGTCCAAAACCCCCTCTGGCAAACCCATTGGCCAGGTGGAGTCATGACTCGGGCCTCTAGAGCCTGGCATCCTCTTCAAAAGCCCTCATGGGGCCAGTCCTGCCTCCTATTGCGCCATGCTCATACACCAATAAAAATCAATGTGCTTGGGAACTACTTCATTGTATTGTCAGCCAACATGGAGGCATCCACATAGCTTGGTTCCTAAGAACCAAGCTATGCGGTCTAGTCTTTTGGGTGTGGTAGCCTAGGGACTACTTTACCTGGACTATTTGGTTGGGGCTATTTAAACCACACCCGAGCAAGACAACATGCTTGGCGTTATTTTGCAGCTTGCAAAGTGACACTTACTGTGTCCAGCTATTCCCTTGAACCTCAGAGAAGCAGAACCTGCAAGGAGACAAAAGGAACATCATTAGCAGCAGCACTTTACCTGCAGTCTTCATCTTTAAACACTCGCAGCTACTGAGAACAGCTTCCTAGAATCTGCATGCCTCCCGGACAGAATGACCTGAAAGAGGAAGATAGAGGCAACATTAAAGAAAGCAGTAGAGACATTTACAAATTACGAACTGCTCAAAAGGCTTACCTGGCTGGTTGCCTCTTGGCTGGCACCACTCGCGCTGAAGAACACCGCCACCTACAAGGAAGGAAAACACAAGTTAGCAAAGGCAAGAATACGCATCGCTGCACATAGCGCTTACTTACCGCATCATAGCGTTCTTAATCCGCCATCATTTACCAGCGGGGCTCAACCAAGCCAGTTTGCCGCGCTGAAGCTCCGCATACCTAAGGGAGAAAAAAGAGACATTTTAAACAAAGACAGGCATGGAGGATAGCAACAAAACTAAATAACAGCAATAAGACCTACCTGAACAATATCAAACGGGCCGGCGTCAGTGAAGTAACTGGACCGCACTCGCCCATGAAAGACAACGCGCCCCTGCAAAGAAGGCAGGACGAGAGCACGCCTAATTCTACCACAAGGTGAGGAGAGAGCGCCAGAGGGACTGAAATCATATGGGGGTGGAGGGAGGATACTTACCCCAGTCGGTCAGTCTTGAACACAGTCCGCCTGTATTTTCAGGCAGAACCTTCCCCCGAAGACCACATCAGGGCAAGCTGAGAAGCATACCAGCGAGTAACCCGGCTAGGTGGCGTCCCTGTGGATACCAGGTTAGCGTAACAGAACGCAAAGCCTACCATAACAAATCCACCTGGGCGCCATGGAGACATCAGAAATGGACCAATTGGCCCATTTACTAGGAGAGCTTCGTGCTGAGGTTCATTCGGCCCGACAAAAGACTAATGCCCTCCGGAGAGACCTAATAGTGACCAAAGAATGCACTGAAGAGATTAGCAGGCAATACTTGCAATCACAGGCAGGAGAAATGCCTCTACCTGGAAGCAATACAACGATGCAAAACCCTGCCATACCACCCACTCCGGTACAGATCACGTTACCTGGAAAAGTGCCCCTAGCACCACCAGAAAGGTTCTCCTTCGGCCCGACAAGAGACTAATGCCCAGCTATTCCCTTTGAACCTCGGAGAAGCAGAACCTGCAAGGAGACAAAAGGAACATCATTAGCAGCAGCATCTTACCTGCAATCTTCATCTTTAAACACTCGCAGCTACTGAGAACAGCTTCCTCGAATCTGCACGCCTCCCGGACAGAACGACCTGAAAGAGGAAGATAGAGGCAACATTAAAGAAAGCAGTAGAGACATTTACATATTACGAACTGCTCAAAAGGCTTACCTGGCTGGCCGCCTCTCGGCTGGCACCACTCTGGACATTCCACTCGCGCTGAAGAACACTGCGACCTACAAGGAAGGAAAACACAGGTTAGCAAAGGCAAGACTTTGCAGCGCTGTGCATAGCACTTACTTACCGCATTATAGCGTTCTTAATGCGCCATCATTTACCAATGGGGCTCAACCAAGCCAGTTCGCTGCACTGAATCTTCGCATACCTAAGAGAGAAAAAAAAGACATTTTAAACAAAGAAAGGAATGCAGGATAGCAACGAAACTGAAGAACAGCAATAGGACCTACCTGAACAATATCAAATGGGCCGGCGTCAGTGAAGTAACTGGAAAGCATTCGCCCATGAAACACAACGCACCCGTTCAAAGAAGGCAGGACGGAGAGCACGCCTAATTCTACCACAAGGTGAGGAGAGGGCACCAGAGGGACTGAAATCATACGGGGGTGGAGGGACGATACTTACCCCAGTCGGTCATCTTGAACACAGTCCTCCTGTATTTTCAGGCAGAACCTTCCCCCCAGACCACATCAGGGCAAAGCTGAGAAGCATACCAGCGAGTAACCCGGCTGGGTGGCGTCCCTATGGATATCAGATGAGCGTAACACTATCCTGTGTGCAAACTATTTTGACGGATTATTCATTTCAGTCATAGGTGCTTCAAGACAGGAAGCCACCAGGGAAGTGGGCCCAAACATTCTGCCTCTGGAGGAAGACAACAAGCCAGTGCTGGTGACAGACTCGCTTACAGAACTTCAGAGTAATGTGGGTAGAGAAAGCTCGGAAGCAACAGGAGACTTAACTCAGCCACTGAAGAAACCAGCATCACCTCTCTACCCATCACACCCATGGACCTGACAGAGGAAGTGTCATCACCAAGATGCCCATATAGGGGTGCACACGTGAACTGACCACCCACAACCCCATACACCACCTGCGGGGCAGAAATGTGGCAATTCCAAGTTACAATGTATAGCAAGCTGACTGACATCAGGAGCACCCTGGTGTATGGCCTGCTGGGTGTTGTAGGCAGACCATGGAGATGGAATTTCAGGAGACTCGAGAAGAGTGCACGGCAGTTCTGGGTGAGCATAGAGCAACCCAGGAGGAAGTCAGAGCAACACGTGGGGAATTAGTCTAACTGTGAAGAAATATGCAGTGGATGGCAGGGAGGCATACGTGCCATGATCTACAGCAAATTCATGCCATTGCGTCTATCTGCAAGAAGGGAACGTCATGAAATGGAGGCCACATCTCTAAGAGCAAGTAAGCACCATTCGAACAAATAAAAATGTTGGTAAATCAAGACCATTTCTGTTAGTTGTACTGCCCATTCCCTTGGTGTCATGTTTATTGTTCATAACATTTGTCACAACATATGTCTGATGTTAAGGCAAATGCATGTTTGTTTGAGCATCAACAGTACCTATCACGTTCATTATGTGTTCCGTTTTACGTGGTAAACACAGTGAAAATCAGTAGGTGTTCTGCAAGAAAACTGGCAAATGTCCTCAATTCTGACATTACCTGTTTCTATGCTGTGATCAGTCGAGTAGCAGTGGTGCAACAGCAGAACAGAGTCTGGGGTGGCAATTGACATAATGTATGGGAGGCACGCGTGGGAGGTGCCTTGCATTTCAGTATTACTCAATGGTCAATGGCCAGAGAAGCTAGTCATCATTAATGCACAAGAATCACTGACAGTGAGCCTGACCACCACACATTGTACCTCAGTTGAAATATCTCACAACCAAGTCATCCCGTATGGCAGCTGCCACATCCCTCTGTTCAATAATTGCATCATGCGGGATAGGTTGTTGTGGTTGAACATCTACACATATTGCTATTTGCAGGCCTTATGAGAGCTATGTTGTGTAGTACTGCACAGGTAGCAATCATATTGCATACAGTCAGGGGTTCATACAACAGTTTCCCCCCAAGTGGGCCAGGCACCTGAATCATGACTTCAGCATGCCAAATGTATGCTTAATGGAATTCCAGATGCATGTGCGTGCTGCATTATAACGTTCCTTGGTTCAAGCCACAGGGTTTATGTAAGGAGTCAATATCCACTGCCACCTCTAAATAAGAGAAGCATTATGTGGTGTTGTGATGCATGGTGTGAATGGATGTGCATCGTGTGTGTAGTGTCTGAGTTTACCCAGTACCAAGGTCACTCTTGTATTGTCCTCCTGCACATTTTCAATGTAATACTACCCGCAGATAAATCTGTCATGTGTGGATCCTGGATAATTGGCATTGACATTCAGGATGATGTTGGCTGCATCCACCAGCTGTACATGTATTAAATGCCTGCGTTTCCTAATTATGTACAGTTGTTCTGTGTCTACCAGGGATATGAGGGACACATAAGTACAGTCAACTGCACCACACACTGTTAGGAGACCCGCTAAATAATCAAATGTCCTTACTGTGACTGCCCTTGTGAGTGCATCCTGAGTCACTATGCTATGTTCTCTGGCACATGAAAGAATAACTTGGAGGACCTGCTATGATGTCCTTTATTATGAGAAACCCCATAGATGATGCTCTATTCCTCTGAAATGAGCTTGTGGCAATGAAATGCCAGGCTGCAAGTACCTTGACTAGTGGTAAGGCATGGGCTCGCATTGTGGGTGAGGTAAGTGCCCCTTCCGATTGACTCACCATCTCCAGTATGATACGGGTCAGGAAGCAATACCACTGGGTGATCGGTTCAGTAGCCATCTGTAATAAGTTTATCCTTATCCTGAATATCCTTACCTGAGAATCTGAATGGGCAGAATCTCAAAATCATGTGCATCTCAATGGAGGTAGTCAATTCATGAACAAAATGGCTAAAAATGCACTTTGCACAAGGGAGCACATGTTAGAACGCACACAATGTGCAAATAAAGGGCCAGATATGGATTACTGCACTCTGGTCAGAGATCACAACACATGTTAATGCCCTCAGTGTAGCTGTGAGAACCATGAATGAGATAATAAAGCACTGCAGGGACATAAAGCTCCAGACTAAATCAAAGCTAGCAGGTATGCACCTCCATGTCAGTGCCACCATTGGAGGACCATCTGAAAGGATCGTCCCGACCTCGGATGAGGAGGAAGTGGCTGCCATGATAGAGCCTACTGCTGTGGAAGAAGTTGGTGGTATTGACACAGCTGCAAAAATTCCTGGTGAGCCATACAGAAATAACATATACCAAATAGGAGAGCAAAGAAGGGATCAGAACATAATTGGACAACATTTGTATTGAATAATTATAGCTGGTGATTTTAATTGCCTTTGTCCTGAAAAAGTTAATCTCTTGAATAATAAATCAATCTTGCACCACTCTTGTGTCAATAGTGATCACGCCAAATCGCGAGGATGTAAATGGAGGAATTTATGAGTAGTTGGAATTTATTAAAATCAAAGGGGAATATAAAGGGCAATTACCCATGTCAACCAACTTGGTTCAGATCCTTTTCTAGCGCTACAATTGATTCTATTCATCTGTCAAATAATTTGTTTGAAATGACAGAATTGATGAAAGTAGAAAGAACGGGAAAAAGTGACCAAGCAAAGTTAATACTTATGGTTGCCCACTTAATCATCTCACTTGAGATGAGAGATTCAAATTGTGCTAGTATTATCGTGACTAATGCAGGTAATAGACTAAAGTTAACCATTTCTAACAACTGTCTAATAAACTCACTATACAAGCGGAGCTATGGGGGAGCCACAGGACAAAATATGTTGGTACTCCCCTGTGAATTATCACAATATTACAGAAAATGAAATTACTAATAGAACACCCAATGGCTGTCCAGCTTTATGCTCTTTTACATCTAATCACACTAACTCCTTTGACATCTGTACAAGAAAGAAAGAAACGAGACAGGATGTCAGAGAAGCCAAGCAATTGAGTGCATTCCCAGAAGCTAATAAGGAAAAGCGAATTATTTTGATAAAAACACAGGATAATAATTGCCTAAGACAATATAAAATACATAAATGGATAGAAATCATCAACGTTGCTGAGAGAATGAATAAAAAAGATATCTAGAGTGCTCATAACAGAATCAATGGAGCGGCAGTCAGTGTAGATCAAATCAGATTTGCTGACTCATTTTAAAAAATGTTTACTATCATCCCGGTGCGATACCCTATATTGAATTTTATTCCCCCAAACAAAGATGGTCACTGAACTTTGACATAAAAGATATTCAGAAAGCTATCATCAATTTGAAAATCTCTAAGGCAGCCAGTCCAGATGGCATCCCAAATACTGGATATAACCAAGATATCATAATTTGGGCCAATCTTCTTTGGTTACTCTTCTCCCAGATATTATATACTATGCCTATACAAAGCTCTTGGTCAAAAGCAATAATCGTCACCACATACAAAAAGGGTGGCCACACTTCCCTTCTAAATTACAGACCATTAAGCTTGATGGATTTCAACAGCAAAATCTTGGCCTAATTTTTCTTAAAAGACCTAATTAAGTGGGCAAAGAATTCAGGAAGACTCTCAATATACCAAACAGGATGCAGGAAATATATGGGGACTAACCTTAATGGATTTGTTTACAGCCTGTGTCAACTAAAAATTAGCAGACTTAAAACTATGGTGTTATACTCAGCTGCATTGGACATGGCGGCTACATTTGACAAGGTAAACAGTAGCATCTTTTGGAATAAGTTACAGCAGTGCAATATTCCGCTGGGAATATGAAACATGCTGTTCATTAATCATTCAAAAAACTCACTGCAAGTCTGCTTGGATACAGGAGGGACTCTTTTCGAACGGGTTAGATGTAAATGTAGGCTTACAACAAGTGTGTCTGCTAGCACCCTATCTGTTTAACTTGTACATAGCTGATAGTAAGGAAGTATTAACTGCACCTAACCCGTTCCCCACAAAATTAGTATCTCTTTCCATAGGATCACTCTCACCTCCAGATGACACAGTTAATTAAATTCCACCACTACAGGTCTACAACACAGCCTAGATTATTTTTCCGACTTTGTTAAAAATAATAAATTGGAATTAAATCCAACAAGGTAAAAAATAATTGTGTTTCAACAAAAGCATAAGAAGATGAAGAATAAATGTACATAGACTGTAAATGGGAGTAAAATACAAGAGGTTGGTGATCTACTTTACTTAGCAAATAATAATTTCTTGGAAATTGTTAAAAACAGAGTGTGAGCCAAAATGAAAATATGTATTACTCAAATGAGGGTTATATATGATCAAGACTCTGTGGTTACTTACCTCATAGAATTTCATAAAACAAGGTGAAGGCAAGTGTGACCTATTGGTTAGAGTCACTATACTGCACATCCTGGAACTGGTCGAAAACCTCAGAAGGTACACTGTGGCAGTCCGTTGTTTTGAACTTTCCATCCTTAGTCCCAATAGCATTGATGCACCTCAAATTTGGCCAAAGATGCTGATATGATACAGTACAACGGAAGAAATTAAACATTTATAGTAAGACACTCAGAGTGTACCATAACACATTATGTAAAGCACTTAATAACGTTGTAACAGCAACTGGTTACAAGGGTCTTATGGATTGTAAGAGAGAATGTGAAACATTATTAGACACACTGAATAAACAGAACCCTACTATGTTAGAGAATATTTATTTACTTAAGAGAAGATTCATATTATGAA
Source organism: Ambystoma mexicanum (assembly GCF_040938575.1). Taxonomy (NCBI): domain Eukaryota; kingdom Metazoa; phylum Chordata; class Amphibia; order Caudata; family Ambystomatidae; genus Ambystoma; species Ambystoma mexicanum. The sequence goes on from NC_090939.1 coordinate 769,235,081, forward strand.
TAGAGAGCACATAAGTAGGTTAAAATTATACAAAGAATTTGTTGGAAACCTTCTGTCCTTAGGTACACCAATGCTATATATTAGTACATTTCCTCCCCATCACACAGGCAATGGTTGCTTATGTTACTGGAGATTGTATACCCCCGTGTATACTCCCACCTGAACAACGTATATGTAAATGATGCAATTAAAGAGTACCAGAGATGTTAAGGCATTTGATCCTTAAATGTCCCACTCTTTTGCAAAGACGTTGTTTGCACTTAGAGAAATTCAACCACTCTGTTCTTTCCGACGCATTGTGACAGATTCTAATGAGTACTCGTCAACCGTCTCTAACATCAGCATTAATTGCTTTCCTAAAGGAAATAAACCATCTTCTAGATTGCAATTGACACTGGGGCAACGGTGGATAAAGCATGTTTTATAACTAGTGACTAAACTATGTGTTGTTCTTATTGTAGTGCCTACTCCTATTCTGCACCAAGCACTCCAGTAATTAGAAAATACTCAATTCTTTTATCTCATATGTTTTATTGGTCTGGATGACCTTTGGTAGTTATAATAACATGCCCGTCTATGTTGACACGTGTTTCGGCCTTAGAAAGCCTTTCGCAAAATCGGGCTTAGTTTTAACAATGCAAACCATATAAACCATATACAGCCAATAATAAGCATGTTCATCCAATAGTGTAATGGACCAACAGCGTGTAAGAAGACAGACTGATAGGGTTGGGAATCAGGAGGATTATAGGTACAAGAAGATCATTACATATTTCATTAAGTACACTGAATCTTGCACAGTCAAACAGTGTTGCTGTAAATAGTAAATCGTGTATCAGTGACCTCTCCTGTGTATTGTTTCCTTCGTGCAAATGCAAGACGTGTTCCCAGTTGTGTCTATCTCTATTTGTGAATATTTAACTAATCACCTTGTGAGTTTGGCTTTCACAGTTCTTTACCAGTATGTGCGTGCTAAATAGTGTTTTTAGCATACATCTAATTACTGATTCCTCTAACCACCCATAGATTACCTTCCAATAAGTATCTCATTGGAGGCATCTACTCACCCAATGTTGATCATAATTACTTATATCCGTTCTAATGTTGATTCCATTGTTGATACAGGGATAATTCCCTTTGTCCTGCCAAATATGCATGTTTGTTTGGCTATACCATAGTACCCAGTATCAACATTTCTAGGTTCTCCCAGGACTCTATCGGAATGGGGATTTAAAAAGGTGCTCCCGTGACAAGTCTGCCTACCGGGGCCGCTGCGCCCGGCAGGGTCAGATCTGTCGGGAACAGCGGCTCCGGCAGGTAGACTTGAAGATTGCCGGTCAGGAAACAAGGGTGCCAGTGAGCTTACCAGCACCCTTGTTTCCGAACCGGAAAACGCATAATGAGCCCCAATGTGTCAAACTGCATGGGACATTCAGTCCCTTGCACCTCAGCCTCTGACTGCAATGTGTGCACCTGTGCACACTAAGAAGTGGGAGGATGGGCAAAACATCTACAGAGGCCTTCTTAGATTAGAAGGTAATTATGGTAACTTCAGGAAACTTCTGAAAACATACCTCTTCCAATAACCTCCAGATATTTCAGGACCTCCCACTAGTATCTAGACGATCACCTGTTCTTTCCCCGAACTGTTTTTTTTTTTTTTTCTCTTCTTACGGCGATCTACAAGACTCTTCTCTCAGATGTTCTCCGCGCCCTGATGCCTGCGGGCTGCCGGCGCGCTACAAACACATAGACATAGACATAGACATAGAGGCATGCTTGATACATCAAATAAAAATAAATACGCTTTCGTAAGCTAGTGAAAACTTACCTCTTCGACTGATAACGCCACCTATGACCCACTGACCTTGAGATAGTTCTAGTTGGATTGTCCCGTCACATTTATGTTTTGTCTTTCGTGTCCTTGTGTCTGTGCCCCGATACTCGCGAGTTACCTGTGCATTACAAATAAATACAATTTTTAAAAAATCAGGAAACATGACTGTTTTACAAAATAACAAGTGTAATTGATCATATGTCACATCTGTGACCTTTTTATTTCCCAAACAGGTGCAAATCCAGAAGATCACATGGAAGATGATCCCGAAACGCTGCCACTCAAGGGGATGATGAAGAAAAGGTAGAGGCATCAAACGAGCAGGGCACTGCCAAAACAGTGGAGATTTCTGTATTCCTCTTCCTGTGGGGCAACAAAGCGAAGCGGAGCACATAGCTTTGCTGGTCCCTGAAAGGATGGAGACAGAACCATCTGTGCCCGCAGGGGACAATGTGCCTGCCAGTCCTCCATCACACTCAGGCCTACAGAGGGGGACATGCACAAACAAGTCATTTCCCACACCCTACACCACCTTGGAGGACAGAATGTTGCACCATCAGCTTGCCATACGAACGCAGCTGACACCCATATCCCTCCGCTTGTATCTGCCATGGAGAGATATGTAGCAGCAATGACAACCACTTCCACCAGGAGCTCTTGCCCCATTACTTCATCCAGTGACACTCATCGGCCCCAAAAAGAACCCACTCCTGAGACACCACTGCTCGGAGACCATGCAACAGCCGAGGCACATCACTCAGGTGTAGCATACACAGATCGCATAAGTGACAGGTACCTTTCCTTAAATAAGTTTATAACACTTGTGGGGATATGGGGACTTGGGTGGCATTTTTGATTATTGTATTTATGTATATAGAATGTCTGAAAATAAGATTGTTTTTTGTTGGTTGTAATTCAGCTGTGTGACGTATGTATTTGCTGAATCTTGTACTTTGGGGGACTGTAATTCTTTACTGTTATGTCACCAGCATGTGGTACTTTCTGAATGGCTGCGGGTTTTAGGCTACTATTTGTTGGTTATGTAATACATCTTTCAATCAGATGTTCCCTTTTGTGTGGTATGGCATACTTTCATCACAGGAAAGTATGCACTCCCCCGCCCCCACTGCTGGAGGTCGTCCTGTGATACATGGATTGTGGAAAGGTGAGTAAAGGTGACTGGGTTACCAGCTTGCTGAGACCCAACATCTTCCTCTTTGCCCTCGCCCTCCTTCTTCTCTCTTTATATTCTTGCATCATGCCTGTTGCATCAGTCATGATTGATTATTGTGTGGGAATATTTGTGCAAGTTTATCCCACGGTGCAGATTTTAGATGCTGTGTGCTTTGTCAGGATGCGTAGCATCACTAATATGGCTGGACAGTGTTCTGATCAATTTTTTGTGCAGTTGCTCCTTGTTGGGTTTGGAGCAAATGAGATTGCACATGTGTTGGTGCAAGTCAGGTGCACAACCTTTGTGAATTAGGTTTGTGGTGCGATTTCGAACACTTTTGATGGACACTCCCCTCTTGCAAGCCTACCTCGGTTGATTGCCTCTCACTTTGCAGATCTTTTGTGCACATTTTTCACTCGTTTTATAAAGTCGCACGCCTCTGCGATGGTCACTTTTGTGAATTGGGAACATCTATTTCTTGCTCATTTGTCGTACATCTCAGGTTTGCACACTTTTCTTTTTCTGAGAATATGACCCTCTGTGTGTAAACCTAATTGGTTGGCGAATGTATGGACAGGATCAAGCTCCATCTTCAAGGCAGGTGATAGCCCTTTCATACCCTCCCACCTTAGCTCCGCTCTCGCACTAATCTGGTGCTGATAAATTGTACATATGTATTCAAATATATAGCAACTGGCTTTATGCCTAATTGTGCACTATATTCAAGTGTGTTCCTTTATTATCAGATCTCACCTTTTCATGTCGACATGCTTAATCCCCGATTGGTTTGGCTAGCTAACAATTACATACTCATTGTAACTATGCAAAGTCACAAAGAAAACACACTTGGCCTCATTACAAGTGTTGCGGAAAGGCAACAACGGCGCCTGTAGTGCTACCGGTGCCGTTGTCACCTCTCTGCAACATTACGAGTATGCTCGTGGGTGCCGCTCTGGAACGCCTAGTCAGACCAGGCGTGCAGAGCAACACCGGCGAGCAGTACCGGGTGGCAGCAACGGCCCCGTTATCAACGGGGCCGTTGTTACCATCCTCCCCATTCCCATTGAGCCCTATGGGGGGCTCAAATGGGAATGGGGACGTAATGGGTTGGGGTCCCGCGAAAGGGATTTACCGGGCCCTCCAAGGTCGGAATGGACCGGTAAGTCCCCTTATGCGGGACCCAGACCCGAGTTTGGGGGTAGCCATGCCCTTATTATGAGGCCCACTGTCTCCCAGGGGTGGTGCTAGGTCTGGAAAAGATCCGAGGCAACGCTATTGTCGGGACTGATGGAACTCGGGGCTAGCTAGCCTTTTGATTGTTGCCCCTGAACTTCTATCCTGGGTTATAATAAAAATTTAAAAAAACGGGGATATGGCCCCCTCAGCCACGTCCTAGCAACGCCTCTGCTGTCTCCCATGCCTGTCTTTCTTCTCTGTAGTGCATCTAAACCAAATAAATGGACATATATAAAAACAACATAATCTGAGTTGGCAATATGTGGATGCCACCATTTTGTTTAAACTCTGGCATAACACAGCATGCTCACTCATGGTTTTTTTATTACCGTTTCAGATCAGTAAGAAAAAGTGTGGAAAATGGCATTTTAAATGCATGCTGTCTAATCCTGAACTTTTTAATTGAACATTTTCATCGTTGCCATGAAGATCAGTTCAGCTGGAACCAGGATGGAACAATAAGCTTTTCAGTTAATGCAAGAAATGCTAGGTCACACCGATGAAGTTATGAGCCCTGACGTTTGACTGACTGTAAAATATGCTAGACTTTAATTTGAGAACCACAGTTGGACACATTCCACCCAGACATTCCTGGAATGTTTAACGGTGGCCACATACGTTCTCTGGTGCGTGATTAATAGTTATATGTTGGCCAAAGTTTGATAACTTCATGTACAATTATGACTCAGTCGTCCCACAAAGGAAAGGCTTTCTGGCGTCTTGGCAATCAGCATTCTGCCAGTTGGAACCTGAAAACGTTAGCCATACAGTGGTTTTATGTTTTACAGAACAATTGTTGAAAAACTCAGGGAACATTTTATACATTAGTCTCTACCTCTGGTACACAGAAAACCCCAAAATTGCATGGAAACAGCTGTGGTTAGATATTTCGCAAATATAGATGTTTATTGTTTCTTTTTTTTTTTTACAATGAATAGAAACAGATACTTTAGCAAAAATGCATTTGCCATTAGTGTGACTTTCTAGTTTTCACTGCGTGCTTTCCACTCCTACACCAGATCGTGGTCTTAAAACATTGAACAAGATATTGTTATAGTATTATAGCCTTGTAGACCAAGGGAGCGGTAATTATCATGAGATAATGACCTGCCACCAAGTTATGAATCAAGGCAAAGCCGAGGGCCATAACTTAAAGAAGAGTCATTATCCCAAGCGATAATGACCCCTCCTCAGGTTTATGAGGCTATAAGCACATGGTGGTACCAGCAATACATGGGTTGGAGTTTTGCATGTGAAGTAAAACATGTTACTTTAATAGTTGGTAAAGTAAATATGCCAATTAATTAGTCATTTGTATTTTGTTTTATATTGTTATATTGAAATTAGATATTTATCCTCATAAATCAAGCATTTTAATTGTAAACTAGGTTGAACTGAAACCGTTTTGACATGAGCATGCATTTGATGTCATGTAAAAGTAAAGAGTTTCACTATAAAAAAGACAACTCATTTTCACATGTTTAAGCTTTCTCTCATGTCTTTGAGAGGAAGCTTCTTGTTGAAAGAAATGTTGTCGGAAAATTGCATTGTTGTTTCTCTGCTTTTTAACACAGAATGTTCAGAGCCCAGTTATTACCAGTAGTTATTGACTGCACTCCAAACATTCTGATTGGCTGAGAGGAGATAATTAACTATCTTCACATGGTAATAAGCATTATTGTGCACAACTGCTAGCAATACAGCCTCTTATGTGCTCTGAAGCCCGATTTACGGGGCCTCAGCAAAGCCAGGAGGGCTGAGGCACTATTAGAAGGTGTATTTCCCTGCAGCTGTGGGCAATGAGGCTATTCATTTCTGTCTCCTGTCCAGGGGGACAAGTGCTAGGGTGAGGCATAGATTGTAACCAAACAAAAAGAGTACTAGTTAGTTCGTAATGGTTACAGAGCAACCAACGAATATGTCTTGATGTTGATCATACCGTGAGAGACTGGTGGCGACGTAATTGGCGAAGAGATCGGTTCCAGTAGACAGCGAGAGGTATGCACAGGTAAGTGGGAGATAGAGGGAGATAGCTGGAGAGAACAGGGGCGTGTACAGAGACAGCTCCTGGCATGTTCAATGGAGACAGCTCCTGGCATGTTCAATGGAATCCTTAGGAATCAGGATGCACAGACGAATGTTGCCCAGAAGCCCTGGATAATGATTGGCTCCTTGGACTCTTATGTTCCACTAGTTTAGTGCTTTGTTTGGAAATATTTAGCCTGATTTACATGTATAAAACAAGTTAGCGGAAAACTTAATGAGAATGAAACAATGTTGTTCTTCCCCAATTCTCCCTTTACTTCCATCATTCTAATTATTTGGTTAAGCACATGGAACAGGATAAGGATCCATTATTAAAAAGAGATATACCTACTAGACTCTGGCAAATGAAAAAGTGAGAGATAATGAACAAACTACAAGCACATTTCTATTAGTGCAGTTGTTCATTCTATGACATTCGGCCATTTCAAGCAAGGTCGTAAATCATTGAAACAAGCTGAATTACAAAAGCATCTAAAACGTACCTGTAAGGAAGACACCTTCAGATAGAGAGTGTGTGCTTTTCCAATCAGTCACAGTAGCTCATAACCCAGCCCACCTCAATGATGACGACCACTTTCTGTGAGCCAGACTCATCTCATATCTTCTAGCTGTGATTTCTAAATGGCCTCTGTGCACTTTTTCTCTCCGGCAAATATCCAAATGAGGTTTGGGTATCTGTGTACAATCCTGCAGATTGTTCTTGCAAAGTAATTTGCTGGAATCTTTTAAAAGTCAAATGTCTCCAGAGAAGTTCAGGGAGAGGCAGGTTTTCGCGTTCATTTTTGGGGAAAGCATATACAAAAAAAACTCCAATAAAAGGAAGGGACGGAAAGGGTTGGCAAATGGAAAGGACCATGCTATGCATCTGTGACTGATGTCTACATAAGAAAATACGCTACATTCTGCAGGTGGGAAGATTTAATCTGGGTAGGAAAGACTCAAAGTTCATTAGTTCAAAATTGATCAAATCAATGCACCTACAGTAGGTGTTTGTGAGATTGACAGTGCATTATATGCAAGGCATTCTTGGGTTGTCTTCATTTCTCAGTGATCGGTAAAATGAGTACTGTTGAAGTCTAAAGTATTAGAACATACAGAGTTATGCAGAATATTATTATGTGTGCATAGCACTGGGTTTCATCTCGATGAGCCTGCTTTCTTGAGTGTCAAAGAAGTTAGTCATTTCACAATAAGGATTATCCATTCCTGGTGACAATAACCTATGAATATGATAAGCTTTAGGTCCTAGTGGAAGGCACTGAAAAGGAGGCAACACACGTTGTTGGCCAGAGTATCAGACGAGCCCGCTCCCACAGCTCAGTAAAGTCTGATAGGCCACTCTGCCAATCGATAATGTAGTGGAGCCCGTCCCAGTCAGAATTGCTTAGATCCACAAGCACAGGCAGGACCAAAAGAGGAGTGTTCAGAATCTGATATCCAGCCATGACAAGGAGTGCCTAGCCAAAGGAGTTGGCTTTACACTTCTACCTCTGGAGCTGAGTCCATGGGAGTAGCATGCACTGACCGTCCTCAATATCAGCAGCCTGGAGGGAACTGGATAAGTGAAGACTGGGGTTAACAGTGTACACACAGATTGCAAGCATGACATGGATAGATTATGTGATTGCTAATTGTGTAAGGTGGAAAGACCTGTTGCTTGTTGCCCAAATGTGCACAATCTCTGAAGTCAAGCCCACCCACATGTGTACCAAAAGCTCAGGCCATGTGACATCACCAATATTTTGACATGCCCCTCCTGTTCCAAAACATGCCATCCTGTCACCCTGCATGTGGCTGTGGACTGGTGCTGCCCCTTGCTCTGTGCATATTACCCTGTGCATATGGCCAGAGTAGTAGTGTGTGTCTGCAAGCAGGTCAATGGGCATACCTCCACTCCACTCCTATTTGAGCAAACATTTCTTGATCCATCAGGGTATTGCTGTCGTTGCTAGTTGAAATGCAAAATGGGACAGTACATATCATAGACCTCTGTACAAGACCCCTGTACAGCTTCCCCAAGGACTGTAGTCAGCAAGAACTTTACTTGATGTGACGTTGTTGGCGTCACCTTCCTTCTCATGTGGAGAGGACACAGGGATCAGGGGAAGAGGAGGGGTGGGGAGAAGGGAATTTAGTCTGAGTTTGGAGTTGTAGGAATATAGACCTGTTGTATTCCTCCTCTGATGTCCACCTCCTCTTTGTGTGCATGATACGAAGAAAGAGGCCAAATGGGTATAACAGAGTGGATCTTGTTAGGCCCAACTCGAGACTGGCGACGAAAGAGAGTCGACTGAGGTTGTGCCGTGTCCCCAGCTCGCAACAGTGCAGCCAGCCGAAGTACAGCGGGAAGGGAGGAACCGTGTGCATGGAGGACCCGCTGGCCCTCTCTCCATCCCTCGCAAGGTGTGTGAGGAGTCACAGGCGCAAAAGCCCCGCTGGCCCTGCCTCCGCCTATCGCAGGGAGAATTTGCAAGAGTGGAAGTCCTTCTTGGCCTTGCCATCACCCTCTGACAAGGCAGGGATATTGACTGCAGCGGAGTACGGCGCAGGAATATTCCAGTAGGTGCAGCACTCCTGCCAGCCCTCTTACCTCGCATTCAGGGTCCCGGAGAAGGCACTAGAAGTGCCAGAGGCAGTCCGGCCTTCAAAGCAAGATCCAGAATGTGCATGTGTGCGCAGAGACAGACCCACAGCTGGAGACTGTACACGTGACCAGAGAAGCCATCTCCTAGCCTCAAGAACACAGAGCTGAAGGGACACGCTATAAGCACAAGGTAAGTCATGCCACTGTGGCCCTGCATGGAAATCACGAGTCCAAGTCAGCAGGCGCATGCTGAAAAGCAAACAAAAGAAAGACCAGTAAATACCACGTGGCCTTCCTCATAATCAGTAACACAGGCCCATAAAACAGAAACAGACATTCCCCTCGATGTCGGAAGAGGACAACCTCTTGCTGCTCCTCACCCTAGCAGTGGCCCTACTATCAAGAAAACAAGACAGCCTCATCATGCAATTGCCCACACATTTTGACCTGTCAGAAACTAGCAGTCGGAGCCAAAGATGTAAAATATGGGTCAGAGACTTCGAGGTATGCATAAATGCCATAGGGCCCCTGGAGGAAGAAAAAAAACACAGCCTCCTCACATTGTCCATAGGTCCCAACGTAAGAGACATTGTGGACGAATTCCCTACAGGAACAACAAACACCCGCATCAATCTCAAGGCAACAATCACAGAATACTTCACGCCACACACCAATGTAGATTATGAAAGGCATATCTTTCACACCACCAAACAAATTAAAGGTCAATCAATTGAAACATTTGTCATACGTGTGCAGCACAAATTAAAGCACTCTGATTTCAATAACTACTCAAACGATGAAGCACTAAGATCACAAATTATAGCGGGATGCGAGTGTGTGGACTTCAGAAAGAGACAATTGCACGATCGGACGCAGCGTTGGCATCTCAAGTGGAGGGACTAAGTGACATTAAAATCTCCCATGGGAAATTCGAGAGCATACACAAACTAGATTTAACGCAAGTAAGGAAAGGCAATGGTGAACCTTTTCGGCTACAGGTGAAGATACAAATTTACTCACGAGGGTGCCTGCCCCGCAATGGGCCAACATTGTTCAGCATGTGGAGGGGACAACCATTTTAAAATGGTATGCCACATGTACCACAGCCAATCAAGGGGCAAAGGCAATGGAGGACGAATTTCACAAGGCAGTGAGAGACAAGCGCAAAGTCCCCCAAGGACTTCAAGTCAATCCAACAAACCACCCGATCGAAGGCCCAGAGAAGAAAGAGAAGAAAGAAAGCCACAAGATAGGACCTCGGGAGAATGGAGATCAAGCAAAGCGACATCATCCAGCTCTAGGAGAAGACCCAAAAGATATGTGCGGTACCTCGATGTATAATCTCAAACAGGCAGTAGGTCCAGTGTGTCATCAGAAGAGGACTCTAGGCGAAACGACAGACACCAGGAAGAGTGTAAGAAGAGCGGATATCTGTATGCACTGAACAGCCCAACAGCAAAAGAACAGAGTCCAGTATAACTCATCTAGATAAACAAAATGGAGGCTAAATTCTTAGTGGACACAGGAGCGACCATAAACATCATAAGTGAAGAGGTCTACGACAGCCTACCCCATGCTCTGCGGCTCTGACCAAGCAAGGTACACATCTACCCCTACGGGACAAAAACACCACTGCCATGCAAAGAATATTTTATGGCATCATGCAGCTACAAGGGACAAACAAAAAAGTTACCCATGCATGTCCTAGAAGCAGCAATGGACAGCGGATGCATCCTAAGCTTCAAAGCCACTATTAACATGGGAGTCATACATGTGCTCTACAGACTCATGGCACACAAATATCTGGACCGCTCTGCAAAAATAGAACAACTGTTCCCATCACTGTTCAAAGGCTTAGGCGAACTCAAAGGTCGACAGATTGGCCTACATATTGATCCCCTAGTGTCACCAGTAGCCCAACATTACCGCGGAATACCAATAAACATACAAAACAGGTGGAGGAAGAACTATACAAGCTACTTGAAGCAGACATCATAGAACAAGCAGACGGCCCTATGCCGTGGGTGTCACCCATTGTCCCCATACCAAAAAAAGACTCCTCTGACATCCAAATATGCATAGACTTGTGATGACCAAACAAAGCAATACTAGGGGAATGTCACCAAGCCCCCCGCCTAACTGACATAGTACGCCTACTGAATGTTGCTATGGTATTCTCGAAGTTGGACCTTAACAAGGGATAGCATCAGCTTGAACTAAGTATAGGGTCACGCTACATAACCACGTTTGTCACCCACTTAGGCCTTCAGAGGTACAAACGCCTCAGTTTCGGTGTATCCTCAGCCGCTTACATTTTTCATGCGGAAATACATAATGTTATAAAGCGCATCCCAACTGTCTGAACTACAGTGACAACATCCTCATTTTCGGACAAGATCAGGAACATGACAACACTCTCACCCGTTTTTGCTTAGCCCTGGAGGAAGCCCACCTCACGCTAAACAAAGAAAAGTGTGAATTCAGAAAACACACACTTCACTTCTTTGGACATTTATTCTCAGCTCAGGGCATAGCCCCAGATCCTGAGAAAGTAATAGCGCTCACTGAGGCATAACCGTCTACGAACATCTCAGACCTATGATCCTTCCTTGGGCTTGCAAGCTACTGCACCTGTTACATTCAAGACTTTGCATCGGTAAGCGACCCTCTTCGAACACTCACGAAGCAGCAAGTAAGCTTTAAGTGGACAGGGGTGTACCAGCAAGTATTTTAAGTAATCAAGCAGAGAATATCCGACGCCAAAACCATTGCCTATTTCAACTCCACAAGAGAGACAGAAGTCATCGTCGACGCAAGCCTGGTTGGCCTGGGAGCCATCTTAATACAGATTGACACAAAAGCCAATAGCACATGTCACATTGTCTCCTACACTAGCAGGAGCTTATCAAAGACAGAGCAGGTCTACTCGCAGGCCGAAAAAGAAGGCCTCAGTGTGGTATGGGCATGCAAGCATTTTCAACTTTTCCTATATGGGAAACCATTCACCGTGGTCACCGACCACCAGGCTCTATTTTTCATATACGGAAGCCCCCAATCAAAGATGCCCCCTAGGATCGCTAGGTGGGCACCAAGACTGCAAGATTACAGTTTTCACATCATCCATCACCCAGGGAACGACAATTATCCAGAGGACTTCCTATCACGACACCCTCGCAAGGAGTCCCAACTCACGCACTCCATAGCGGATCAATACATACACTATAGAGTGCATCAAAACACACTGAGAGGTTTAAACCCCTGATCAGACTGTGCAGGAGATGTAAAACAACCAGGGTCATCCTAAGATGCCTGGTGAAGGGGCAATGAAAACAAGCCAAACAGGAGAAACCAGCATTGAAACCCAGCAAGAGATCAGCAGCCTAGTGGCTGTAAAGGAAGAGCTGGCCAAGACTGAGGAAGGATTCATATTAAAAGGAACTAAGATAGTAATCCCATGGACTCTGCAAAGGAAAGTGTTGGAACTAGAAGACGAAGGACACATGGGCATAGTGTCCACCAAACGGATGCTACAACAGAAGATATGGTTTCCTCAACTTGATTCCCAGGTGGAAGAACTGCTCAAACACTGTCCCACATGTGCAGTCATCAATCCCAGCACCCACCCCGAGCCACTGCACATGACGGACCTACAAAAAAAGGCCTAGGATGAGATTTCCCTAGACTTCTTCTGACCCCTAGAAGAGGGGGAATACATAGTGGTGGCCATAGATGAATATTCTTGCTTCCCTGATCTTCAGCTGCTACCATCCATGTCGTCTTATCACACCATACTAGCACTGGATCAGATGTTTGCTGCCTACATTATACCTCGAGTAGTGAAATCAGACAAGGACAAGATTTCAAAGTGCTCGCTGAATACATGGACTTTGTGCACAGAAGAATCACACCAATATGGCCATAAGCCAATGGCACAGCAGAACGCTTTATGAATAACATCAAAAGAAACGTACAAATTGCACGACTAACGGGGGAACACGTAGAGAAGGTCTTATATCAATTGCTGCAGGACTTCCGCAACACACCTCACAGCACAACAGAGAAAACACCATCTTGAGGTGATGTTCGGAAGGAGCAGACGCACCAGAATACCACATGTCACGAGTGTGGATGACAGATACAAGGTAGATGATGAAATGAGGGAACAGGACGCAAGGAGCAAGGAGAGCATGAAAAGGAGAACAGATGAGAACAAGAGAGCACATGAAAATGATCTTGAAGTAGGAGACATCGTAATAGTGCCCCAACCACAAACCAGGAAACGTGTCTGCATTTGACAAGGAACCAATGACTGTGACGCATGTGAAGAGATCTCTCATCTCAGCTGAAGGGAAAAGGAGAAGCATAACCAGGAACTCTTCACATTTCATAAGAATGCCAGGAATGATTACATCAAGTTGGTCCACTGCAGAATTAGAAACTCAAGGGTGGGGCCCCTCCTATGAGGGTGATGGTGAAGATTCCAGTGAAGAGAAGATGCACTCAGCCCAGAGAGAGAAAGAGAGAGAGAGAGAGAGAGAAAGAGAGAGAGAGGGAGAGAATCAACTAAGTCTGCGAGTGATGGAGATGCCACAGAGGGCCAGAAATCGACCCCAGAAACTCCTAGAAGAAATGTACTCGGGTATGACATTGTGTTGAGTACTGCGGGGCGGGGGGAGTGACGTTGTTGAAGGCACCTTCCTTATCACGTGTAGAGGACAGAGGGTTCAGGGGAGGAGTGGGAAGAAGGGAAGTTAGTCGGAGTTTGGAGTTTTAATAATAAAGACCTGTTGTATTCCTCCTCTGGTGTCCGCCTCCTCTTTGTGTGCATGATACGAAGAGAGCGGCCGTGTGGGTATAGCAGAGTGGATCTTGTTAGGTCCAACTTGACACTTGACGAGGGTGCATGACTGTTTGTATGCATCCACCAACCCAGTAGTGTAGTGTCTGCTTTTACCATGTTCCAGGAAGGTAGGCAGCTGGAAGCAAAGAACCATGTGCATTTCACAGTGGTAAAATGTAATGTGTTCTCATGCCAGACCCCACACGCAATCCCTATTGTGTGTGCATGCACTGTATATACAAATAGAGATGGGAAATGGCAGTATGTCCATGTCCAGGCATAATTTCATCATTTTATGTGCCCAGAACATAACCTATTTGCTCTATGTTAGCCTAAAATGTCCAGTGATGTCCTGTCAACATGAAGGTAGAGAGACCAGAAGACCCCTCTCAACACTATGGACTCAACAAAGTGTACAGTCTGGTTGATGCCACAGAGCTCAGCGGGCAAAGTGGGAAAGCTGGAAAAGCTGACCCCTTATGTTAGGATGCCTGCAGAGACACATGGAAGGAATGAAAATGAAAACATTACTGTCCAACCGCTATAGCATTGTTGTGAGATGCCTGAAAGCCGATGCCATAGTAGCCCAAGAGGTTGTGAATTTAATGGGGCACAGTATATGCTCATGAGTGTATGTCGTGTTTTCTCTGATCCCACTGTTTGCATAGCATAATGTAATTCCGCGAAGCTTTGGTCCATATTCAGTCCAATCAGTCATTCCAAATGCCATACAAACAAAGTCGTCTTCACTGTGGATAGCTGTCACTCCAGCAGCTTACCAACAATTGGACAAAAGACTTCTGACAGATGCGATGCAGATATGAGTGGCCTACATGTATTACATGTTCAAAGTGTGCCATAAACTGTGCCCGCTAACCTCGTGCTCTCACCCACAGAGTAGAACATCTGACAGTTGTGATGAAGGCGATGAGCGGGAGCATGATGTTAATGAGAAAGAAAGCTACATTGGACACCATCTTACCACCTTCTACCACCATCAAGCCTCAGCACTGAACCAGCACAATGCCAGCTGCCTGACCGTACTGACGAGGCCACCGCCACGTTTGTCTCTACAAAGAGTGTCATCCTGGTGATCAACTAATTCAGCAGCTGATGCCTGGGGACCTTCCTGCAAATGGTCGACGTTATGGGAGGCAGCACCACTCCTGTGCACCAAATTCTTCCCCTTCAGGTAGGGAAGTTGCTGCACCTCTTCAAGGACTCACGGATCTGAGTCCCTGAATACCTGTTGTATTGCCATTGATCTGTACGTTTGTGATTGTGTAACCTTGTAACTTGTAAGTCTAAAACATTCTTGTCATCACGCCCTGATACCTTCGGGTCCGGCGCACGTTTCAAATAAAAAAACAAACAAACAAATCTGTGCCAACCCAAGAAAAGGCATATGCTTTCCCTATCTCTGCGACCCATTGCTCCTGTCCATATTGCTGACACTAAGTATGCCTTGCAGAGAGTCTGACAGTCATGAAGGAAGCCCTGGCACAGTTAGAGGAGAATGCGAGTGTACATTTACGTTCTAGTTCATCATTGTGGCTGATTATGGCTGATTATGGGAGAGGTTTAAGGGGTGCTTTATAAGGGGAGATAGGGACAGCAATGCAAACACATAGGGAAGATGCTCAGTTTGCCCAAGAGCAGGCCTCTGCAGAGAGCTATATTTGGGGTGTGAGAGGATTCTTGCCCTGCCCAAGAGTGAAATGCTGCAGCCTCTTCTGTAGTTGCCACTGCATAAGAGGTGGCCTTGTATGCCTGAATAGCCCGAGACCATCCCTCTTCTGCAGCAACTGCAGCAGCAACTGCAGAGGAATAAGCTGGGGCAGGTGAGCATGACTGAATGCCCAAAGAGCAGGTCACTGCAGCTTCAGCTGTACCTGCAGAGGCTTAACATGAGGATTGAAGATTGAGGGCATGCTCGCATGGCCCGAGTTTAGGCGTCCCAGGACAACTTGGCCACTTTCATTGCTGCCTGTGTCTCTGCTGCAATGGTGCATTCCTGTGCCATGTTTTCCTCTACCAAAGAATGGTGGAGTCAAGCCAGCACCATCCCCAGCCCCAGGTCACATTGTCTGAGCTGCTGACCCACCTAGAGCATGTCCTTTCACAAGTGCAGGATGCAGGTTTTCATGGCATGGGGATCTGCCACCTACTTTTCCAACACTGACCCGGCCAGCACTCTCTTTGCTCCATGTTCAGTACAGTGGTTCCATGTGCAAGCTCTGTACTGCCACTGCTTCTGGTGTTGTTGATTGAGCACCTCTCTACACCAATCAAGCAGCTTCTCAAAGATCAAACAGCTACTGCCCAGGACCTAATTACAATCTGTTATGTCTCTCTGATGACATGTCTTGCTTCCTGGTTGCAGTTTCGGTCATATTTGTGGTGGATTTCTTTCACCGTGAATGTATTTTGGACCCTGTTTGATCCCAGGTTTGTATTCACACCCTGGATAATTTCTTCATGGAAATTATACCAACAATGGCCATTTGTTTAATTGAAACCTACCCTAGAATTTGTTTATTTGCATGTTTTGACCTCACCCCCAGTGGGACAGAAGCTATTTTCCCATCATTCATTTTGATGTTAAATTACAGTCTGGTTGATGCCACTGAGCTCAGGGGGCAAAAGGGAAGGGAGAAAAGGGTGGTCTCTCGCGCCACAATGCCTGCAAAGACACATGGAAGGAAAGAAAATGAACACTTTACTCTCATGTCCTACCACTATAGACGTGTTGGTGTGGTATAGTATTGTTTAATTATATAGCGCCTATACACAGGCAAGTGTTTCAAAGCACTCAAGGAGGGTGGGAACATGGGGAAAAAACAGTCACTCAGAACCCTTGAAATCCTGAGACAATAATTGTCTGCACAGGCAGAGTGCGTATAAAGTACTTTTAACAGTGTGGAGGACAGCAAATAGGCTTGACAGCGATTTTGCAGTTTTAGACAGTGCAATTGAGGGGTGAAGACAAGGGAGAACAGACATACGATCTTCGGCGCGGTGCGTAAGGATCTAGCAAGTGCACGGCAAGTGCACGGCAAGTGCACAGGCACAAGCGGCATAGACCCTCTACCTTTTACTCGCATCATCCGGCGCTTGCGTATCACCCATTCACACTACACGTTGCTCTTTCCACTTCGGCTCCTGGCCAGCCAATTCCTCATCATACTCGACTTGACTAAATCCACCACCACCTATACAAACTTGATTGCACAGGAAGTCTATTTCTACTGATGATCCAGAGATCCTACTGCGCTGACACGCCCACTTTGCTATAGCATCAGCTAGTCGCTATATATCCAGTATGTCCTAGTTCAATCTTTGATCAATCTTACCTAATGCATACATGGTAGTCAGAATTCTACTCAGCCCGTACCGTGTGCCTGTATTGTGCCATTGTGTTACTGCAAAGGCATCACCTAGCTCATGTGTGCCCCGTAGCCTGAACTCTACCTCAGCCCGTGCCGTGTGCCTGTATTGTGCCATTGTGTTACTGCAAATGCGTCACCTAGCTCATGTGTGCTATGTAGCCTGAACTCTACCTCAGCCCATACCATGTGCCTGTATTGTGCCATTGTGTTACTGCAAATGCATCACCTGGCTCATATTGCTCCGTAGCCTGAACTCTACCTCAGCCCGTTCAGTGTGCCTGTATTGTGCCATTGTGTTACTGCAAATGCATCACTTAGCTCATGTGTACTCCGTAGCCTGAAATCTACCTCAGCCCGTACCGTGTGCCTGTATTGTGCCATTGTGTTACTGCAAATGCATCACCTAGCTCATGTGTGCTCCGTAGCTTGACCTCTACCTCAGCCCATACCGTGTGTCTGTATTGTGCCATTGTGTTACTGCAAATGCAACACCTAGCTCATGTGTGCTCCGTAGCTTGAACTCTTTCTGTATTTACCAAGGAGTTACTGTTATTGCTCCATCCAGCTCTTGTGAGCCCTGTAGCTCATAATTTACTTAGCCTTTGTATTGCTACTGTGCGACCTAGCCCCAAGACCCTGCATTGTAATAGCCTCACTGAGTGCAAGTGCACAGTCTGCATTGTACTAGTCGATTTAGCCTTCCCACGCTCCTAGACCCCTGATTGCTACCTACCCTAGATCACTCAGAAAGACAAGCTATTTAGCCTCAGCTCTACCACCCTCAGATTCTTGGACTACATGTAATTCTAGCCAGTAACCATTAACATTTGATAATCGCCCCACCTTTACCTCTACGCTGGTATCATGCTACTACACCCCTCCCCAAGGCAACTGCTCTTCTCACTGAGGACAACGCACAGCGTGCTGGGGGTTTCCTCTAACATGCTACTTCTAGCATTAGCCAGCCTAGCTGCACTCAGCAGTGTGCACCCTGTAACTATGACCCTTACATGCAGACCTTCAACTGCCCTCGCTAGCGCTGAGCTGCCTAACATCTACTTAAATGACCCTGCTCTGTGGCTAGACCATTTCACCAAAAAACCCACACCTAACCAACCATGCTCCACTCATTTAAGAAACAAAAGACTAGCAACACGTTTCCTGGACAGGATGGGTCATCCCATACACCCTCCTAATCCATCCATTCGCTTAACGCCTAGCCCGTCCTTCCTATCTCCCATTTATTGTACTTCTGTTCACTCCCAGACAGTCTCAGCCCCACTAAGTAAAGCCACACAGATCAAGGTTGCGCTGGTCAACGCAAGATCCCTTGCAGCACACGCTCTGGACATAGCGGATCTCATCAAGCCTCAGGAGCTTGATCTCCTTGCCATCTCAGAAACCTGGCTGCACCCCGCCTCTGGCCCTGCACTACCTTTGGCTATCCCCCCTGATTATTCCATCTCACGATGTGACTGCACCTCTAGAGGTGGCGGAATGGCATTCATACATAAAAATTCACTTGGACTTAGAACCCTTCCAAGTACAAACCTGGAATCGGCTGAGCTACTCTCCGTCAAACTGCCCATATCGGCCAATCAAACAGCCACTCTACATCTTATATACAGACCACCTGGCCCTCCCACAACATTCGTGGACAACATCACGTCCCTGGTACTCGATAAAGCTAAAACCAATTCTCAAACAATTATCCTGGGAGATCTCAATCTAGGCTACCAAAACCTCAACAACCTCACGGCCACAGACCTTGCTAACACCTTAACTGACTTAGGCTTCTCCCATCATATACATGAACCCACCCACATCAAAAGAAGATCCCTAGACTGACTAAGCGACACCAACTGCAACATTAGCCTGCTCTCTAATGTTCCTTGTGCCTGGTCAGATCACCACATCATCTCCTTTACCATTGAAGCAGCTCACCTGCCCAAGCCCCCCATTGCCCCTGCCATCCCCACCAGAAGCAAAAAGAACATCACTGCCGAAAAGTTACTCCCCCTTATCCTTTTGGCACTTAACAACGTCACTAACCTCTGCTCAGACCCCACCACACTGGTTGATACCTACAACCAGACAGTGCTCTCAGCCATAAACTCTATCGCCCCTCTTAAACTAAGGAGTCCTAAACAGCATGCGCACCTCAATTTGTGGTTCACACCTCAGCTTAGAGTGTTGCGCAAAGACAAACGTACTGCAGAGGCACAGTCGAAAAGTCACCCATCTGATGCCCACAAGGACAGTCTATTCCTTGCTACTCTCAACTATAAAGAAGCTCTCTTTCAGGCCAAAAACGATTCTTACAATAACCGTATCCAAACAGCACAATCTAATATTAAGGAATTATTCAAAATCCTAAATCCTCAAGGAGCTTGAGACTCCTGCAGTACTCCCGGACTCCTGCACTAAAGATAGCACCTGGTGCTCAAACATAGAGTCAGCACTTCTGGGCAAAATTGCAACCCTCCAATCCAAAATTAAAAACAAACAAAACTTGTTACAGTCGGATCAACTCCTGACCGCTCCCACGCCTAACACTTGCCAAATTAACCGATTCTGTAAACTGTTCGCATTCTCCCCTCTTACCACTCAGGAGGTAGAAGGGATTATAAAAAATCTCAAACCCTCCAACCGCTTAGGCGATCCTTGCCTTCATAAATGCCTCATTCAAAACCGGCATTGTCCCTGACAACCTCAAGGATGCCTGGGTAATCCCTTTACTCAAAATGCCATCACTTGACCCTAACATACCTACCAATTTCAGACCCATCACCACTGTCACCTTCCTGCTCAAGATCCTTGATCATGCAGCATATCTGCAGATCCAAGACTATCTTGAATCCAATAACCTTCTTGGATTAAGACAATCTGGTTTCCGCCCCAAACACGGGACGGAAACAGCCTTAATCGACCTAAGAACCCAAATGGAGATTCTACTTCTTCTCCTAGACCTTTCCGCAGCATTTGATCTGGTCAATCACCAAATACTCTGCCAACATCTCAAATCGGCAGCCCACTTCTCGGACTCTGCCAATGCATGGATCCATTCCTTCTTAAGCAATAGATCCATGCGGGTCTTCTCGCCGCTAGCATCTGCAGTCCCCTCACCAATTCAATGTGGCATCCCTCAAGGGTCCTGTGTATCACCCACCCTCTACAATGTGTTCACTAAACCCCTTTTCGATGTGCTCGATTATCTGGGTGTCTCCTACACCAACTGCACAGTCGACACCCAGATACTCATTCCCATCACTGGTGATAACATAACTGATTCCAAATCACTGAATGATGTCTATTTGGTCATCCAGGCTTGGATGGCTCAGCATGAATTATGCCTTAATGACGAAAAGATTGAGCTATTATTACTAGGCTCAACTCAACGTCTCAACAAATTAGACCAAGCCTTTAAGTCATTCAATATCGACGGCAATTACATCAAGGTATTGACAGACACTAAAACCTTAGGCGTCTACCTGGACTCGACCCTCTCGCTGAACAGGCAAACAAATGCAGTTAGGTCGGCCTCAGCCTACACCTGCAAACTTATCACCGCCTGCATACCTTTCCTCAACCCGCTCAATTGTATTATACTGGCAAGAACACTTATCATGTCCAAAACCGATTACTGCAGTGCCCTCTACATGGGGACTCGTCAGTCTAACCTCAACAACTTGCAAACAGTCCAGAACAATGCCATCAGGGCCGCCCTTAACATCCCCAGGAGATCCCACATCTCTAACATCCGTTCTGACCTACGTTGGCTCCCAGTAAAACAGAGAATCGCTTTGAAAACCCTAGCCTTGACCCACAAATGTCTGGATAACAAAGCACCACCTTACCTAGCCTCTCGGCTCACACTTCATACTTCCACGCGACCTACCAGAACCCCATATATTCACAGTCTGATCATGCCCAGATTCAAACTCCAAAAAGCTGGTGGGGTGAGCTTTCCTATCCTAGCTGGCAAGCTCTGGAACTCCCTGCCTACTCCCATTAGAACTGAGCCCTCTTTCCTAACCTTCATGAACAAAACCAAATCCTGGCTGTTCGCACAGAATGCTTGAACTCTCATACCCAAGATCTGGCTCCGACCTGTAATATACTGTTATTGTGTATGTATCCTCTGTATTGTGTTGTAAATATGTTATAAATTGTACGTATTGTAACTGCTCTCAAAGATGCGCCAGGTTGCCTGAGGGCCTGGCTGCGCTTTACAAATAAACAAAATACAAATATAAATACGTAGGGTAACAGGGAGGGGGAGGATCAAGTGCATCCGGTCGGTGGAGAGGTAGAGACTGGGGTAAGTGCAGGGAGAGCCACTCTCTAGGGTGAAGGAGGACTGGCGGGGTTACCGGGGACCAGTGAGACTTTCAGGTACACCCAGTGGCCAGTCAGCATGCTGTACGCAGGAGGAGGGAGAGAGGGCAAAAAGATGAGAGCTATGTTAGCAGGGTAGAGGGAGAGAGATGCAAGTTGCAAAATGTCATGCTTTCTTTTCTAGAGACATAACAAGTACAGGGCAACACATGTTCGTTTGTTGCCGAATTGATGCATTTTCACTGATGAGGCATTGGTGGACATGCTTTCAAAAAACATGTATATAGTGATACACTCAACTCTATCAGAAGAATATATTGATAATTTATTCCTACAGAAAAAGCCAAAAGCCAATCCACCTTTACATATTGCCACACATTTCCTGGTGCATGCCTGCCAGATCCATCATCCTCAGGTGAAGGAAGTGGAGGGCTGTGATAGTAACTGTTGCAATTCAGAGAGTGTGTTGGTTGAAACCTCCATATGAGGCAATAGTTGGGGAAAATGCATTTTAGTGATTGTGGCCATGCCACATGAATGTAGCCATTCTTCTCAACAGTTCAGGGAGAATAGCTCATCTCTGTGTCACAGAGATGCACAAGACATGCACCTGAAGGCCACAGGAACATGCATGGAGGTAGTTTGCAGTATGGTGAGGGATCTTCTGAGATACAACAACACTTCAATTCTATGTGATGTGGTTGTGTGTCAGGCTGTCCTATGCATGGTTTATGAGGTATCTCGCTTGCCTGTCTGAGGGGGAAATTAAGTACTGCGTTTGGTTTCCTTTCTATTGCAATGGGTAAGGCCTGATATACGTCCCAGAATGCAAGAATGGCACCAGTACTCTCGGGCCTACTCGCAAATGACATTCAGACACATGTGAGCTTTGCCAAAGGTGGATACATGTTTTGCATTTGTCAAACACATGGGTGCAAGATGTCTCCCATCACCCGTCTGTGTTCTCACCCAAATGGGTGTCAGTAGAATAAGGCAGAGTAGCATTCAGGGTAAGTGTGTAATGGCATGCATTTGGGAGGTGTTGGGGTTCCATGCAGATACCCAGTGGACATACCGAGACTAGCATTAACAACATGTGATGCCAGGATCTACCCATGATGCCAGATAACTTACCCATAATGCAAGGATCATGAAGTCACTGTTGGTGCTGGGGAATCTTACACACATATGTGAGAAGAACTGATCAGCATCGCAGACCATATGCATTTTTATATTTTATTGTTTGTTTGTAATCTGTATGTTTACAATGAATTGTTTCACATCACACACAATCACAGGAGATGGAATGTGGGTGGGAGAAAGGGTTAGGGTACACATTAAAGAAACGCCCTGTACAACTCATCTCCATGTAGCTGGATTCCCATTTACCATCTCTGGGGAAAGAATCTGCTCATTGGGACAGACCGCTGAGATTATTGCTGGGGGTTTATTTTAATTTGCTTGTATGCTGTTTAACATCATCGTGTAAATAACATGCCCCCAACATTGGGAAAGATCAGAAGAGATGTACCCAGGAAGGTGGTCTGTGATAGAGGCGGCCCCTGTGCACATGTCTATTGATGAAGTGTTGCAGTGACGTAATCCCTAAAGATGTCACAGGGAAGGGCACTTTAGTGTTGTGTTTTGCAATGGGGTCTGAGATTTCTATGCCACTGATTTACCCACACATGCAACAGTGGGGGTCATTGGGCGCAGGGGCATGATTCATCACCCTACCCACTCTGACATGGGAGGGTTAGTGACTATTTCACCCCAAGAGAAAGATGCAGCAATCAGTGCCACCGCAGTATCAGATGTTATCAAATCGGGCATCAGAGATGCTATTTACACTCCACTGGAATGTGCTAATTACACTACACTGCAACCCATCTTCACTCTGTACTCGAAAGGGAAGATGGATGCCATGTTTGGGTTGGTCCATCTAGCCAAATAATTCCCATAGTGATTCTGAAAAGAAATGAGACGCATATTAGTGAGTGCCAGAGGTACAGCCCTATGAGTTATCCTTCCACTCAAAGCTACACAATCTCATCCAGCATCAGATGACTGAGTGTTTGGGGGCATTGGCTCTGACTTTTATTCATGCTAAAGGATGTGTCACCAGACTATAACACTGAAGGGGTTTGTCATAAGCATAGTGCAGATGTTATATCTGGCCTAAGAGAAAAGGGAGGTCAGCCCTTAAGAACTAAGGACTACTCACTTAAGGCAAATCATGGGAGGCTCCACGTCTGCATAAATCTTGATCCTCCCACTTATGCTTCCTAATTCTATCTTCAACTCTCCCCTCATTCCAGTATCTAATAATGGAGGTGTGCATCTTTGCGGGTAATTTTGAGGATCACAGGGAACTATGTTATTGATGCCAGACTTACATGTTGTTCAGAAGAGACATGTGAAAGATATACAATAGACTATTGAATAGAATGGCCACAAAGGGTTACCAAAGAGAGCACATATCTATGCCGGATCACACATAAGGATTTTTATCACTGTTATGGGAGAATGGTGGATAGCACTTTCCAAGAGTACAGAAACCATGAACCTACAATCAAGATGATAACTTTAAAGGTCTCCTATGACCATGGTGAATTTGTCACTGCTGCGGTCTTGTGGGATATGCCACCAGGCTGTACAACTGTGAATCCACCTAAGAAAGGTTTCAGAATGTTTCCTGCTGTGGACCCAGCTTCTCTAAACTTTTTGGGAAATGCCACCAAAGTCCAAAGAATTGAGCAGCCAGAGGCATCCATGTTCCAAGCGTTTCTCACAGCAGACTGATACCAACACACCCATGATTCCAAATGCTAAAACAACGAGGAAGACCTTACAATGGCCTGGAAGGACACCTGAAAGACTGATTGTGCAGCCATTGTCATCGAAGGAACACACACAAAGGCCTTACTCGACAGTGGTTCACAGGTAACCAACATCTACAAGATGAATTTCAAGACAAAACATATTCATCTACCAATGGAAGCCCTCAAAGGATTGTGGGAGATGAAACCTGTACTTCAGTTACAATTCTGTGTGACTGCACCTGCCATTAGAAGTGAGGGAGTAGCTACTAGTAATACTGCAGCATCTCCTGTGAACAGCGCACCACCAGAAGCCAGGACACGTGCAAACCTGAATCCAGCCACTGCAAAAAGGAAAGGACCAGAAAACAAGCCTTCTCTGCCTACACCCCAAGACTATGGACCCTCCTCCCTGTCATCATAAGACTTTCCCCCACGCTCCTAAAATTCGGAAAAAAATTGAAGACTCACCAATTCAAGGAGTCTCTCTTCCTCAGTTCCTAGGCCATCGTGTCGCCCCCCCTCTCCACCTGACTCGCTAGACGCTGACAGCCCCACTCCTCCCCACCACCCTGTACAGCTGTAATGTCCTCTGTGCCCTATCCCTTACTGTATATATGTTCTGTTGTTACCTCTGAAAAGCACTACGTTATGACTCTGTACTGTTATACACCTCTGTAAAGATCTCCGTTGTGTATCTCTGTTGTTTTATACCTCTGTAAATCTGTCTGATGCTTCTCAACACTTGGTCTGCGCTCAATAAATATTATAATAATAATACACATTTCAAGGGACTGCAGGACATCTGTGTCCATATAACCAATATAATAGACCATGTAATTCACCTTGGAGAGGTACCAATAGCCCAATTTCATCTGACCACCAGTGTTTTCCAAGTGTTAGCATGTCAGCCAACCATCCCATCAAACAACCCAAAGAAGCTGCAATTCAGATGCTCACATCTTAACAATGGGCAAAGAAAGAGTGCAATAAACCAGTTTGCAGGGAAGGCAGATGTGTTTGCTTTTGTGACAGGGACAAAGGAGAACTCAGTGTCATGGATGAACGTTATAGAATGTTAGAGATGTCTTGTACCAGTAGATGTGGAAGGTGTGCTACACCATTTTGATGACCTGCTGCAATCTTGAATAATCCAAGTACATGAAGCACCTATAACTCAACCATCACTTTTGCTTAATGTCCAGATGTGCCTAGATTATATCAAGTTGGATATCTGCATTGTACCTGACCAATACACAATGCATAGAGTGAACTACATTTGGACTGCCTAACTGGAAATATGTACTTCAAAATCCTAGATCTCTGAAGCAGATATCACCAGATGCATACTGAGGATCAAGAGAAGACTGCATTCATCAGTCCACTCAAATCTATAAACTGAGTCATATGCCACAAGAGATCTATGGTAAACTAACCACCTTCTAAAGGCTAATGGAAAGATCAGCAAGAGATATGACCATGTTGGAATTTCTCATCCACCTTGATGATGTAATTATCTTCATAAAAACTGTAGAACAACAAAAAGAAAGTTCTATGAAAGTACTCGACCACCTGTCTGTTACAAAATATCCAGAGTAATACCCATACTGAAGCAACTCACTTCTGACTCTAACAATCACTCTTTCTGCAGACTTGTCTCTCTGATGCCCCTCCCTCAATAACCTTGAGCAAGCTATCTTTAATCAAATTGTCAACTAACGAAGGGCTGGCTTACTGTGTGATCCATTCCAATCATGGTTGAAGAGCAAACACTACATAAAACTAGTCAGCCACGTCTCCAACATTTTGGCCACCACTCCCCAATCTCACCTATTTTCCATTCTCATTGTACTTGATCTCTCTGCATCTTTGACATTGTAAATCACTCAACCTTGCTATGAGCCATCTCCTTCCTGGGCTGCAAGGACATTTTACCAGACTGAGTGGCTTCCTACCACTCTGACCACTACTTCTTTGCCTCATGAACATCTAACACCTTCACCCATACCCCTTTGAGTGAGTATTCTTCAAGGATTCGGTCATTTGCCCACTCCTTTTCCCCTTTACACCTCTTGGCTGGGTAAGCTCACTTCAACCTTAACTTTCAATATCACCTTTTTACTGGTGATATATTTTCTCTTCCCCAATGTCATCCCTTCCTGTTTCAAATATATCTGTCACAGGATGGGTCTTCACTGCCTGATGCTCAAATTGCTTCTCTCTACCTACCTCAAATGCCAAACCCACTCTCACATCACGTATTTACTTCCATCTTGGCCTCCTCACTCTGTCACACAAAGCCCACAACATTGAGATCCTCTTTGAACATGGATTTAGACTTCAGAAGACAATGGCCTTAAACATCAACAGGACCAATGTATCCACCACACATCACCCACGGCCCAGCAAAAGTGCTGATCTCTACTCTTGTGCTTAGCAGCACCTGTAATGTTGTTAAACCTATTCCTTAATCATCTCCTCAACTCCTTCTCCCCACTAAACATGTTCTCAACGTTGCCACACATATCCTTTATAAGCTACCCAGATCCTCATACACCACTACTTACCAACATCATGTAGAAATTGATCTAAATGCAAAGTTATTCTCTCCTCGAGCTTGTCTTCAAATGTAACAAGGATCTCAATAGATGGCTTCTTGAATCTCTCACTAGTCTAAGTCTGGATCACTGTGATCTTCCTTTCTCCACAACCTTTCTGTCCCCTTCCCCACATGCCGCATTGCTTCTGCTCCTTCTCTTTTCTGGCACCCTTTCACTGGAATGTTCTTGCCCCAGCCATCACTGCCAGCCCCTTTGCAAATGGTCCAAAACCTGTCTCCTCCTCCCCTTGCTCGCTTGTGAAGAGACAACTCATACACCCTCCCAAACTCTCCCACATGACCCCAGTATTCCTCTCCCAATAATATAAATCAAAATTGCACATGTGTACCTATATGTATTGTTCTTATTCATAGATCATGACACTAGACACGTTGATCATGCACTAGGCTCTTGTAAGTGTATCCTATATCTGACTGTTCAGTTGTCCTTCTCATTGTCCCTGGTCAGTTGTCTCATTTGAATTTACTATCCCTCCATATCAGCCCATTTACCATTGCATATTGCAAGAAATACCAGCCAATGCATTTCCTCTGCCTTCTGCTACTACATCCTATGTAAGTAATTGCTATTCAAAAAGACATCCCTGTTAGTCAATTAATACAAAACATAAATACAAATACCTCCTGGACATTGCATGATGGCAGCCCCATGATATTGAACAAAACTAGTGTCCAAAGAATCCACACTGCAGTGGAGGAGAAATCTCAAACTTACAAGTGGATGCTCCTCCTATCCTATACTGCTGTTTTGCACAGATGAGCAATCCTCACTGGCGCAACCCACAGATAGTCAGAGGCCCACTAACACACAGGGGAAAGACTCCATGACCATCTCCTGAGCAGCATGCAGACACTGTTGCTTCCATCTCACTCCAAGATGGTCTTATAACCTTTTATGAGGTTCATCGTCCCACACACAGTCCATTACATGCATTATTATGAACAGGGGACTAGAGAATGAACACCAGAGGAATCCTGTAGAGGTTAGGGACCCCTGTCGGATCCCTTGGGTGTTAGTGGAAACATACATGAGATACATGAGAAGAATGTAATTGATTGTAGACATTGTTTTGTGAAAGAAGGGGAAACGACTCATTAGAACGTACACATAATAATGTGCCAAATGATAGATGGATAGCAGGCCACCAAAGAATGTCAATGGAGGGGCTGATGTCCCGGAGATGGAGGGTAAAGGAAAAGAGAGCATAGAAGAGCCAGTGAGTGAAATACCTTACACAAAGGAATGAAGTAAAAATACAATGAGGATAATTTCTCAGGCTCTGGGAGAGACCAGACACCGGAGAGGAGAACAAACAAAGAGGTTGCTGAGGGCTAGATATCATTCCCAGGCAGATGCAATACCCATAGCAGGGAGAGAGTACAAAGCATGCTGGTGGCAATATGTCATACTCTGGAACAGGCCATACTTAAACAAGGAAAGGGTGCTGACTACTATATCTTGGTAGACACCAGACAGAAAGGAGGAGAGCAAGTCTGTTAATGGAT